>NC_086317.1:159073977-160336977 GCF_036172605.1 Pelobates fuscus | reverse complement strand
TTATCGCGAATGAATCAGAGGACATGTCTCCAAGCATCATATGGGCGGCTCATAAAGCGGTCATCAGGGGCACCTTCATTAAACTGGCAACTAGGAAAAAAGCACAAAAGATGAAAAAACTACAGCATCTCTTGGGGGCCCTGAGGAAAATCGAACAACAACATAAGACGGCGCCAACCACGCAACTCCTCGAACAACTGAGAGAGACCAGAAGCTCCATTTCGGAACTCCTACTGGATGACGCAGCTAAAGCCATGTCGTGGACCAAACGGACCTACTATGAAAAATCGAATAAGATGGACACACTGTTGGCCGGGACCCTTCGTCCACGACAGAACAGTACTCTTATCACCACAATTAAAAACTCGGATGGTTCCATCAAGAGTACCCCACCTGAGATAGCCCAGGTCTTCACAGATTACTACAACAAGCTATACAATCATACGACCAGGGATCCTTCTTCCCAGGAAGACGCGACGAATCGCATGCACACATTCCTGAAAGACCTTGACCTGCAAAAACTTCCGTCTGCTACGGCATCACTCTTAAATGACCCTATTACGGTCGACGAAATAGACAAGGCGATCACAGAACTCAAAAGCAACAAAGCCCCAGGACCGGACGGCTTCGAGGGATCCTATTATAAAACATTCAAAGAGGAACTCTCACCAAAACTGGAGAGACTTTTCAACAACCTCATGGATGGCGGGAACTCAGAAGGCGAGATGTCCCTGGCCAACATTGTCCTTCTTCAAAAACCAGGCAAGGACCCTCTACTACCCGAAAATTATAGGCCTATATCCCTGATTAACCACGACATCAAGATCCTGGCAAAAATCCTAGCAAATCGCCTCAACCCCGCGCTGACAACAATGATACACCCGGACCAAGTGGGATTCATACCCGACAGGCAACTATTTGAGAACACCAGAAGAAACATCGATCTCATCTGGAGACAAAAGACCATCGACGAACCGACACTATTGGTCTCCATAGACGCTGAGAAGGCCTTCGACAGGGTTGAATGGCCTTACCTGTTCCATCTTTTGGAACACTTAGGATTCCCTGAACGCTACGTGACGGCAATCAGAGCAATGTACGAACACGCATCCGCACAGGTTAAGATAGCCGGAACTGGGCCAAAACCCTTCAGATTGGGAAACGGGACACGGCAGGGATGCCCCCTATCCCCGCTACTGTTTGTGCTGACGCTGGAACCACTCCTACAGGCCATGCGAAAACACCCACGAATAACAGGGATCGCAGTCGGAGGCCAAGAGTTCCTCGTTTCCGCATACGCGGATGACGTTCTGCTGACCCTTACGAAGCCCAGGGACTCCTTGGAAGCTCTGCAAGAAGTCCTCACGCAATTCAGCGCTTTTTCCGGCTACAAGGCAAACCTAGAAAAATCTAGCGCCCTCCCGCTGGGCCTGTCTGCGGAGGACACGGCGGCACTGGGTAACTCATACAACATCCCCATAGTCAAAGACCAGCTAAAGTACTTGGGAGTACAACTGCCAGGTGACCCTAATAAAATCCATCAACTTAACTACGTCCCGCTCATACGAGCCCTAATACAGGACATGGAAAAGTGGCAAGACAGACCCATCTCCTGGATAGGGCGCATACACGCAGTTAAAATGAATATCCTGCCCCGCATTTTATTCCTCTTCCAGGCACTGCCCACAAAACTTTTAAAATCCGACTTAGCTCACTTACAAAAAGCAATAAGTGACTTCATATGGCATAACCGTCGGCATAGGATCTCCAGAAATGTCATGTACAGACAGAAACAGAGGGGAGGGCTGGGCCTTCCACACCTATACTATTATTACTTAGCCGCGCAACTCGCGCAAGTGACCATGTGGCACGCGCCCTTGGACACTAGGAGATGGGTGGACCTGGAATCCCTCCTGATAGGTGCGGACCTTCCTCAGTACCACATTTGGGTACCCAAGGTAGATAGGCCTATCCTACGGACTACATGCCCGGCCATACTTAATTCCCTGAGAATCTGGGACGCCTCTGCTCACAAATATAAATTAACATCCTCCCCATCACCACTGACCCCCATCCTGAGAAACAGAGCTTTCCCCCCTGGAATGGTAGCGAGAGATTTCACGAACCGAGAGAAAGTGGGAATTCAGAGGAAATGTCAGATGTTTGAGCACGGCCAGTTGGTCACCTTCGACCACCTAAAACAGCTGTCACACCTCACCCCCGCAGATTTCTTTCGGTACTTGCAGATTAGGGACTATGTACAACACCCACAGGTGCAGCAGGCCGCCAGGGGGCCACGAACTTTCTTAGAAAGGATGTGCCTTAACGAAACCACACAGCGTGGTTTAATAACCACGATATACTCACACATATGCTCAGAAACAAAGGAATGGGGAACCCTAGCCTATGCAGATGCCTGGGAGAAGGACTTGGGGGAGACCCTGGAGGGGATAGAGTGGAGGGAAATTTGGGAAGCAAACAATGCAGTATACATCTGTGTCTCCCTCCAAGAACAGTCCCTAAAAACAATGTTCAGGTGGTACACCACTCCGGCCAAATTACACCGCATGAAACTGACACAGACAGACACTTGTTGGAGGGGATGCGGCCTAAAAGGCACTTATATCCACATGTGGTGGGAATGCCCGCACATGCAGACCTACTGGACGAAAATACGAGACCTAATCAACGGGATTTTCCACAGAGCGCCCAAACTAGACCCTTGGACGTATCTACTTAACAGATCTTTAGACGACTGGACGAAGTTAGAACAGAATCTGATCCATAAGATCACACTAGCCGCTAGGAGAGCAGTAGCGTTGACCTGGCTACAAACAGACACGCCACCCATACGAAGGGTACTCTCCAACATTAAAGAAGTGTACTTAATGGACAGTTTAACTGCACGGGTAAGGGGGTCAATGTCCAGATTTGAAAAATTGTGGGAACCATGGCAGAGCAGCACCCTCGCAGATGATGCGATTCATTGCCGACCCCCTTAGTTAGTGACGACCCCTGAAGAGGGTCTACAAAACATGGATGTCGCCCACAGAACTTCACACAGCTCCGACCTGACGTGCAACCCTCCCCTGCCCCCTCCCTCCTCCTCTCTACTTTTCTTTCTTCTTTTCTATCTCTTCGTTTTTTCTCCTTGGTTCACAATATCGTGGGGGAACCGAGTCCCAAACCTAGTTTAATAGCAATAGGGAGAACCCCTGGCCGGCCCAGGGACAAACCACAAGGGACGGAAAACAGAGTTCCCTCACGACACGAACACTACCTTACTACACTATGAGCGATTTCAGATAGAATGATGTATGTTTAGTACCGTTAGATTCAGATAGAGTGTACGCTACCGACCATACGCGATTTGTTTTGTTGAGACAAGCACCGGTCCTATTAAACTGGGACATAGGGGAACGAGATTGATTTGATCTGCAAAGACCTCTACTGTTTTTAGCTCCCCTATAGTGCCTCGCACAATTGCAACTGTTAGGACAAACGGAACTGACAATACCATTGTAGTTATTCTTCACCAAAAAATAAAAAAACCCTTGACAAATGGCGATACGGGCCAACCCAGAGGATAGGAGATGTAATGTTTAGACGTATTATATATGTAACAATGTATATTGTTTTTGCGATCTTATGGGCTTTTGCACAAGCCATATTACCACTGTCATAATGCCATTTTTGTCAAGATGAAAAATAAAGAAATAAAAAAAAAGAAGAAAAACTACCACAACAAGAGGACATAGTCTTAAATTACAGGGACACAGGTTTAAAAATAATATCAGGAAGTATTACTTTACTGAGAGGGTAGTGGATGCATGGAATAGCCTTCCAGCTGAAGTGGTAGAGGTTAACACAGTAAAGGAGTTTGAGCATGCGTGGGATAGGCATAAGGCTATCCTAACTATAAGATAAGGCCAGGGACTAATGAAAGTATTTAGAAAATTGGGAAGACTAGATGGGCCGAATGGTTCTTATCGGCCGTTACATTCTATGTTTCTATATCTGTGGCAGACACATCAAATTTGCCATTTTAAAATCTGAGGTGATCAGGGCTGCCGCACAGCACAAGCATTTTTTTAGCGCAGCAAAATATTTCCCTGGGAGGCTGCCACATAGCTTTGCTAGGTGGTTATGCCTCCCAGAGGGACAAATATGCTGCTTCTCAGTATGTCCCTAAAGAATGCATTATGGTGGATACGTGGAAATGTAATCTGAGCACTTGTGGAGCTTCATGACATCAGCACCCAATGATAATTTCATTCACGAAAAGACATTAATATTCCATCATTATAACATTGCTAATCAAAGCCAGTCCTACTCCTCGATAATTTTAATATCTCTTTTGTCTACACACTACACAAAAGACATATGCTAGGTTAGCACGTCTTTAATATTTCCAGTTGGTAGACCTCTCCTAATCCAGAGAGTATAGCAGGTAGAACTGTGTTATAATACAAGGGAGTATAGTGATCATAGCAACCCCCAGAGTAGTGAATATAGTTGAATATAGTCTTTAATATTTATATCAGTTAATTCTTCATATTGTGTGATGTGATTGACAAGGAAGCGCAGAAGAGACCTCTCACAGGCCCTTCTACTCTCCACGCATAGCAATGGTGGCGCATGTAGTAACTCCCAATCAAATATTACAAAGACTGGCTCGGGAGTGTAGAACACAGTGACGTCAGACGCTGGCAATAAGGCATCCCTAAACAGGGCATATTAAAGAAGACGGTGGACTGGAGGTGGGTACTATAGAAGAGCAACGCTTAAAAAGCTGTGGCAGCACTGGATCAGATATAAGGTGTGTGTATATGTCAAATCTTTACATTGAACACATCATGTATCTCTGTGATATATGATGTATTCAATGCATTTAGGTAAGAATTTATGCTAAAGGAACACTCTGGTCACCATAACAAGTTCATCTAAATGAAGCTGTTATTGTACCTGGAGGCCCCGGGGAGCTCTCTTACCTTAAGGGGTTAAACTGTTCTTGAATGGTTTAACCCCAAAGGCTGCGTCCAGTGTCTGATCTCGAGATCCCTTAATGGCATCTGACTTTTGAAACTGAGGTTTAGGGAGTGCTGAGTGCTGCCGGGCCATGGCGCCGCTGATTATATAGTTTGGTCAGCTGACTCTCCAAGCCAATCAGTGACTCCCCATTCATAAAAAACATACGTACCTGGAGACTGCCTTCGGCGGTAAAACGAGAACAGTTTAACCCCTTAAGGTAAGAGGGTGTCCAGTGGCCTCTTGGCTCCATAACAACTTAATTTAGACAAATTTGATACGGTGACCAAAGTGTTCCTTTAATGTGAACTTGTCATATAAATCACATATTTGCAATGAAGAGAGCGAGAATGCATAGTGCTGGCAATTCATCTGCTGTTATGCTA
The DNA here is from genome assembly GCF_036172605.1 of Pelobates fuscus. NCBI lineage: Eukaryota > Metazoa > Chordata > Amphibia > Anura > Pelobatidae > Pelobates > Pelobates fuscus. The sequence continues at coordinate 160,331,563 of NC_086317.1, read as the reverse complement.
TTTTTTTTGTAGCACCTAGGATTCCCACTGTTTTGCCCCTTCATGACATTCCTGGACATGATATCATATGAATGTTCTAACCCCTGCCCTGAAGAGGTTAATAGCCCCATTGGGCTTTTTATAGCCTACCTAAACCTGTAGCACATAGGATACTCTATAGTTTTGCATTATGAGCCTTTTCGTATAACTAATAATACTCTTCCATAGCCTTTCTGCTTCTATAATAAATTAAACTAGCTGCTGTGCTTTCTTCACAGCCCCAGCATGCCACTATCAATGCCCTGCAGCCTGTGTCCTCTCTCCATCCTCTGCATGCCTGTCTCAATGCCCAGGAGATGAAACTTTGTCCTCTGTCCATCTTCAGCATGCCGGTCTCAATGCTCTACTGCTTTATAGCTCAGCATACCACTCTCAATGCCCGGCAGCCATAGTCCCAGCATGTCACTCTCCTCTATGCCCTGCAGCCTGTGTCCTCTCTCCAGCCTCCAGGTGGCATTCTTCATGCACTGAAGCAATTGCTCTGTCTCCACAGCCCCCCGTGCCCCTCTGCATGCCCTGCAGCCTGTATCCTGACATAGTGAGCAGCAATTCCTTGTTTTTCCCAATTGAAACAAAGTATGGTGCAAGTATTGGCACGTCCTGCGGACATTGTTCTGAATCAGTGACCTCCCCTCTGTCATTGTCTTGCTGCTAGGTGCTCCTTCCTTGCCCAGCAATGGTGTGCCCTCTCCCTAATCCTTCTCTGGGTGTGTTATTTCCCCCTCAGCCCTCCTGTAATAACCTGCACCTTCCTGATTAAATAATACACTTTAATGGAGAGAGACAGCGACAGGGGAACACAGAGAGACACACACAGAGAGAGAGAGAGATGGTTTCAGTGACTAGAAGAAACACAGCAGAAGGGGAGGAGACATCAAGTAAATGAAGAGTAAACACAAAGAGAGAAAGTTACAGGAAAAGTTGGAAACTGAGAAAGAATGTAATCACAGCTAAAGAGACAGACACAAACCTTTCAGGACTGGAACATACCGACACGAGGCCCTGAAGGAAGGAGACCTGCTCATTTAATTGCAGTATTGAGTCCACCACCTGTCTACACCTATGGCTACTGGTGGCAACAAGCGCTGGACCCAGCTTTTATTTCCTGAAATATTCCTTTACGTTTTTTGATTTCTTTTTCTCCATCCAAAACTGAATGAACTTTCTCTTTAGTGGAAAAAAAACCCAACAAATACAGGTCCATTGTTAAAAGGAAGGATGTGGAGGGATGAGAGGCTACTCAGCCACTTCAAAAGAAATCTACAGCCCACCTTGACCTACTGGAGTGTGTTCTTCAGTTTTGGTCTGTGCATTGCCTTCCTGGGACCCACCTTGCTGGACCTGAGATGCCAGACACACAGCAGCCTGCAGGAGATCACCTGGGTCTTCTTCTCTCAACAGTTTTGCATTCTGGTGGGGAGCTCTATGGGGGGTGTCTTCAAAAAGACGTGAGTATTTTTAATTTTTCCCTCCCTACTGTCCGTCCATCCAGCAATGCTTCACTCTGGGTTTCTTCTTCAATAGGCAGGCTGAGACTTAATAATCAGTCAGATATGGTCACGGAACCCCACACTCACTTGACACAACACACACACGTTTCTCAGATCACTAGAGAACCCCACACTCACTTGACACAACACACACACGTTTCTCAGATCATCCGATCAAACTAAATATGAAACAATTTATATTTCTGAAAGGCAAAACAGGGGGAAATTTAATTTCGTTGCAAATTATTAACTGTCAAGACATTATATTGTTTTTTATGATGATTGCTCCTTATTTAGCTCTGACTCTGAATAGCACCTGATTTTTTTCCTTGAGGAGTGTCCCCCATATAGCTTATGGAACCCTCCATATTATGTCCTGGCTCATGAAAATAACTTTTTTTGCCAGGCTGTACTAACTGAAAGGCAACGTATCTCCCTACCAGAATTCTGACTACATCTGGGAGTGTTTTTTTCTTTTCCTGACATATACAATATATTTTACATGCATACTTTCTATAAATTTTCTACAGACCAAATGTTACAGTTTTTTATGCATATTTACAACTATGCATGTTTACCCTCAACTAGCTCCCCAAATCATCTAAGCTAGTCTATAATAAGAAGTGGATCTTTCAAGGAAGGCAAGCGAATCACATCTCAATAGAAAAAAAAATACTAAGCCATTGTGATATCACATCACAGTCACATGGCCTTGGGGTAGATATGGTAGGGTGTGGAACTGCATATGGCCTTGGGGTAGATCACATGGCCAGACCCTGTGCCTTACATAAACTGTGTCCCACCACTTAATTTTAGAATAAAAGAGAAAGTTTACTTTGACACATTATATATACATAGGCGTGCGCAGCCTATTGCATAAGGGTGTGCACCCTAAAGCACAAACACACATGCCGCGTATGTATATATATATATATATATATATATATATATATATATACACACACACATACATACATACACACACACACATACATACATACACACACACTCACACACACTGCTGTGTGTTTGTGTGCTGTGTGTGGGCGCTGTGTGTGTGTGGGCACTGTGTGTGTGTGAGGGCACTGTGTATGTGTGAGGGTGCGGTGTGTGTGTGTGTTTGTCAGGGCGGTGTGTGTGTGTGCGTAAGGGTGCTGTGTGTATGTGAGGGTTCTGATAGTGTGTGTGTATGTGCAGGGCCGCCACCAGAAATTTTGGGGCCCCTGACAAAGCACAAGGTCTGGGCCCCCCCGCCTCATCCCCCCGGCCCGCCCCATCCCCCCCCGGCCCACCCACGAGTCCGCCCACAGGACTCTTACCTAGTCCGCAAACAATGATGCAGGACTGAATGTGGTGTGTATAGTGGAATTAGAATGTGTGTAATGGATGTAGTGTTTGTGTGTATTAGATACTGTTTGTGCAGTGAATGCAGAGTGTGTGTTTGTGTAGCGGATGCAGTGTGTGTAGTGGATGTAGTGTGTTTGTGTAGTGGATGTAGTTTTTGTGTGTACTAGATGCAATGTGTTTAGTGGATGTAGTGTGTGTTTTAGACGCAGTGTCTCTGAATAGTGAATGCAGAATGTTTAAATGTGTGGTGGATGTAGTGTGTGTACTGTGAATACAGGATGTTTGTGTAGTGGATGCTGTGTGTATAGTTAATGCAGAGTGTGTGTCAGTGTAGTGAATGCAGAGTGTGTGTCAGTGTAGTGAATGCAGAGTGTGTGTCAGTGTAGTGAATGCAGAGTGTGTGTCAGTGTAGTGAATGCAGAGTGTGTGTGTCAGTGTAGTGAATGCAGAGTGTGTGTGTCAGTGTAGTGAATGCAGAGTGTGTGTGTCAGTGTAGTGAATGCAGAGTGTGTGTGTCAGTGTAGTGAATGCAGAGTGTGTGTGTCAGTGTAGTGAATGCAGAGTGTGTGTGTCAGTGTAGTGAATGCGGAGTGTGTGTGTCAGTGTAGTGAATGCGGAGTGTGTGTGTCTGTGTAGTGAATGCAGAGTGTGTGTGTCAGTGTAGTGAATGCAGAGTGTGTGTGTCAGTGTAGTGAATGCAGAGTGTGTGTGTCAGTGTAGTGTAGGCAGAGTGTGTGTGTCAGTGTAGTGTAGGCAGAGTGTGTGTGTCAGTGTAGTGTAGGCAGAGTGTGTGTGTCAGTGTAGTGTAGGCAGAGTGTGTGTGTCAGTGTAGTGAATGCAGAGTGTGTGTGTCAGTGTAGTGAATGCAGAGTGTGTGTGTCAGTGTAGTGAATGCAGAGTGTGTGTAAGTGTAGTGAATGCAGAGTGTGTGTGTCAGTGTAGTGAATGCAGAGTGTGTGTCAGTGTAGTGAATGCAGAGTGTGTCAGTGTAGTGAATGCAGTGTGTGTGTCAGTGTAGTGAATGCAGTGTGTGTTAGTGTAGTGAATGCAGTGTGTGTGTTAGTGTAATGAATGCAGTGTGTGTGTTAGTGTAATGAATGCAGTGTGTGTGTTAGTGTAATGAATGCAGTGTGTGTGTTAGTGTTGTGGATGCAGAGTGTGTGTTAGTGTAGTGAATGCAGTGTGTGTTAGTGTAGTGAATGCAGTGTGTGTGTTAGTGTTGTGGATGCAGAGTGTGTGTTGGTGTAGTGGATGCAGAGTGTGTGTTAGTGTAGTGGATGCAGAGTGTGTGTTAGTGTAGTGGATGCAGAGTGTGTGTTAGTGTAGTGGATGCAGAGTGTGTCAGTGCAATGAATGCAGAGTGTGTGTTAGTGTTGTGGATGCAGTGTGTGTGTTAGTGTAATAAATGCAGTGTGTGTGTTAGTGTAATGAATGCAGTGTGTGTGTTAGTGTAATGAATGCAGTGTGTGTGTTAGTGTAATGAATGCAGTGTGTGTGTCAGTGTAGTGGATGCAGTGTGTGTGTCAGTGTAGTGGATGCAGTGTGTGTGTTAGTGTGTTTATTAGTGTATGTATGTAATGTAATGAATGTTATTCCCCCCTCCCTGTTTCTTACCTTGTTCAGGGAGGGGGGAAGATTCTTTGATCCCTGGTGGTCCGGTCCGGTGGCATTCTGGGCCCCCGGCTCCCTGTATTTGCAGAGGGGGCCCAGTGGACTGCAGGAGCACTTTCCAGCATTTCCCTGCGTCTAACTCCCGCGAGACGTGGTTTGCGCGTCGCGCTGAGCGTTGCCATGGTAACCCATGGCAACGCTCTACTGACCGCACATCTCGCGGGAGTTAGACGCAGGGAAATGCTGGAAAGTGCTCCTGCAGTCCACTGGGCCACCTCTGCAAATACAGGGAGCCGGGGGGCCCGCGGCTGCACATATATATAGCGATGATCGCTATATATATGTGCAGAGTGTAATTGTGGGGCCCTGGACTGCCAAAGCAGTCCGGGCCCCCCAGGACCGCCGGGCCCGTGACAACCGTCACGGTTGTCACCCCCTGATGGCGGCCCTGTGTATGTGTGTAAGGGTGCTGTGTGTGAGGGTGCTGTTAGTGTGTGTGTGTGTATGTGTAAGGGTGCTGTATGTGAGGGTGCTGTGCGTGTGAGGGTACTGTCTGTGTGTGTTTGTGAGGGTGGTGTGTGTGTGTAAGGGTGCTCTGTGTGTGTGAGGGTGCTATTAGTGTGTGGGTGTGGGTGTGAGGGTGCTGTTAGTGTGTGTGTGTGTTTATGTGTAAGGGTGCTGTGTGTAAGGGTTCTGTGTGTGTAAGGGTGATGTATGTGTGAGGGTGCTGTGTGTGTAGGGTGATGTTTGGGTGTGGGTGCTGTTAGTGTGTGCTTTGTAAGGGTGCTGTGTGTGTGTGGGGGGGTGCTGTTTGCATGTATTGTGTGGGGGTGGGGGGACCGTTTAGGAAATATCCCCCCTCCCTTCTTACATTTTGTGCAAGTTATAGGGCTATAAGTACAAGTAGGACATTGCTGTTTCAAAATATATATTTTTAAAATTTATCAATAATGACATTGTAACACTGTTATCTGTCATAAATCTCTGAATCACACCTCACATGTACATATTTTTTTTTAAAGTAGACAACCCAGGGTATTCAATATGGGGTATGTCTAGTCTTTTTTAGTAGCCACTTAGTCACAAACACTGGCCAATATTTTTATTTTTTAAATGTATTTATTTATTTTATTTTTACTGAGTGCCTCTACCCTTTGAGGCACTCTGCACACAGACAGAGCATCAGAAGCCTGCCTGATGGCTTCCGATGCTTTGCTTCACTGCCGGGTGCCACATGGTGCAACCCGGAAGTGATTGCTCCGGGGGAGCAATCACCCTGTGGCCCGGCAGTGCGGGGGGAGGGGGGAGTTGCAGGATGCCTCGACATCGAGGCATCGCTGCAATACCCTTAGAGTGGCTTCCAGCGCTCAAATGTGCCGCGGACGTATCAATTACTTCCGAGGTCATTAACGACCAGTTTTTGTTGGACGTACCTGATACATCCCCGGTCACTAAGTGATTAAACAGCAAGCACTGCATTGTAGAGTCGTCATCATATACATAGACAAAAGAAAAGGAGACCTTACAATTATATACAAGGTAATAAAACATCTTTGACTAAAATACTCTTTAACAGTATTATTATCTCATGATCGGTGTTCATAACAATGCCATTCGTTCGTATCCTTTTTTCAATTGCCCGATAATTTTACGAACATGTAAGATACTTAATTACGTTTATCCGTAAGACCCCTTGTGAATAACCCTAGAACAGATTTTCCTCTGGAGACAAATTCTTGACAGAAGCCTTTTATCCTAAGGCAATGAAAAACTTCATTGCAGTCTAATTTGTAATTCCAGCTTAATGCATGGAAATCAGACCAGGCGTTATCACTTATTAAATTATCTATTCTTACAAGAACGCACTTCAACCATTTGTGTATCTTTAATTCTGGCATATAATATGCAAGATATGACAGAGGGAGAGTGGGGCTTAACTTATTATAAAGATGGAGCTCTTTTCTACATTTCTCCCAACAAACCAAAATATAATTTAGAGTAGTTATGCACTTCGGCGTAAAGAATACACAAGCAACATATACCCTTAATAGAAGCGAATTAGGGATAACAACACAAGAAAAGGACTTGGGAATTGTTATAGACCACAAACTATGCAACAATGTGCAATGTCAATCAGCAGTGGCCAAGGCCAGTAGGGTATTGTCATGCATGAAAAAGGGCATTCATTCTCGGGACGAGAATATAATTTTGCCTCTTTATAAATCACTGGTAAGACCACACATTGAATATGCAGTGCAATTTTGGGCACCTGTTCTAAAGAAGGATATTATGGCACTAGAAAAAGTGCAGAGGCGGGCTACAAAATTAATAAAAGGAATGGAACATATCAGCTATGAAGAAAGGTTAACATATTTAAACCTATTTAGTTTAGAAAAACGTCGCCTGAGAGGGGATATGATAACATTATACAAATATATTCGGGGCCAATACAAACCATTGTGTGGAAATCTATTCACAAACCGGACTTTACATAGGACACGAGGTCATGCGTTTAGACTAGAAGAAAGAAGATTTCGTCTAAGGCAAAGGAAAGTTTTTTTTACTGTAAGAACAATCAGGATGTGGAATTCTCTGCCCGAAGAAGTGGTTTTATCAGAGTCCATACAGATGTTCAAACAGCTACTAGATGCATACTTGCAAAAACAGAATATTCAAGGATATAATCGTTCAATGTAGGGTAATAACTGCTTGATCCAAGGATAAATCTGACTGCCATTCTGGGGTCAAGAAGGAATTTTTTCCCTAGCTTGTTGCAAAATTGGAAGTGCTTCAAACTGGGGTTTTTTGCCTTCTTTTGGATCAACAGCAAAAAACATATGTGAGGAAGGCTGAACTTGATGGACGCAAGTCTCTTTTCAGCTATGTAACTATGTAAATATGTAACTGTTGAAACTGTATGTCAACAAACTACCCTGTTTTACCTGAACTTTCCAAAATAGGGGTCCTAATTCTAATTGGGGACCAAAAGTATAAGTTAAAGTGCATGTGACGCACATAGGACTTGCCCCTCGTGTATTTCATCTAATTGGATCTTAAGGGACTGCATTTAATCCACGCCCCTTGACATGATACGAGACCCAATCCAATTGGGTCTTCATGTTTACACACACAGTAATAAAATCAATCCTAGAGTAAACCTGGTGTGCATAGGAAAAACACGTAAAATCCCTTTCCATGGGGTGCCAATTTCGCCATAAATCAAGGAGGCCTCTTTTTCTCAGGATATCGTTAAAGCTCCTAGCTGAATTTTTCAAATACCGATTGTTCTGATCCCTTAATAAACCATATCTGGATCTAAGATTCCAATAAAATCCCCCAAATATATAATTCTCCCTTGTCTAATAGGATTAACCTTACCAAACATTTTACAAATAAATTTTATAGGAAATGAAATGAAATTATGTCAATATTTTAAATAAAAAAATAAAAAAATATGGACATAATTTTATTGTTCACCCCAAGTGCTCTGTAATATTGAGAGAGAAATCATGCCTCCAATTATATAATTGACAGTAGCAATTGAATGCACCATATTTATAGTTAAAGGGACACTATAGCGTTAGGAATATAAATGTGTATAACACTATACTATCCAAGAAAACGTAGTTTACCTACCTTTTTCCCCATAACGCGCTGCTCTCTCCATGGCTGGTACCACCTCCTTGGCTGAGTTCCTCAATCTTGATGATTTCAGCCAATCCAATACCTTCCCATATGAAAGCTTTGGGAGGCTAGTGTGAATATCGCCTCCAAATCTTGGTTTGTCCGGTCGGACAGACTTCCGACCCATCTCTGGTAGGGCAAAGCTGGATCATAGTATTTCCTTGATGCAGTGTAAAGTAGTGTAAAGTGTTAAATTGTTGAAAATAAGCCAAAGTTTCTCTCAGTCTCTGAGCTGATGGAACACACGATCATCCACTGCAAAGGCTAGACCCCGCCCGGCAGGGACACACCATGAAACCTACTCTTGAGTTGAAGTCCTAGTCTTATTGCAATCAGGCATATAGTTACATAGCTAATTAGTGTCATCATTAACAGCAAAAATAGTGCTTGTAAACAGATAACCTATAAGTTGAAAAATACATGCACCACATTGCAGACATGTAAATTGATCTCAGCATCACTCATTCTGTATGTCAACCCTGCCAGCTGCCACACCAGTAGCCCTTCTCTCTGCTGGTGGTTTGTTTCCTATGTCACTACCTCCTTTCCCATGTCAGTCTCTCTCCTCATCACTTGCTTCAATTACCTCTCCATGTCGCTCGTACAACTCTCTGTTTGACACTTTTCTTCTCATTTCTTCTTCCACAGGCTATTATGCCTTTTTCCTTCCTCCCTAATGTAATTTTTGCCTTAGTTATTCCTTGTAACTTGCCCTCTTCCACTCTCCCCATACTATTTGTCCACCATTACTATTATGTTATTTGCCCACATCTTCACTCTCAAAGCCACTCGCTCTCTCCCTGAACTTGTCACCCTTATATTCACCTCTGTGTAATGTCTGTCTCTTCCCTTACCCTGTTTGGATATTTTATTGATTTCCCACAATATTTAATCTCCCTCTGTAGCTTTCCTTCCATGCCTCAAGAGGGCTCATCCCTCCCTGGTAGTCTGTTGGAGGGAAAGTGAGAACAGCGCATTCACAAACTGTCCCAGCTCCTTCACACTGTGGGGTCTTACAGAAAATGGCGCTGATATATAATAGTTCCCCTGATCTCCCCAGTATTTGTTTGTGTGGTTAGTAAAGCAGTTGAGAATGTGAAACCTTAGCTTCTATGTGCCAGTGGGTGACTCAACACCTGTGGGCTGTATCCGTCTTGCAGGCCAGATGTTTGACATTGCTTTATCCCTTCTTCTATCAGTAACTTTTCCCACAAAAAATAACATAACCAGGAGGAAGTTGGCAAGCGGGTCGTGGGCCAACAGCTTACTATCATATAGGGTTTGTGGTCTACAACCTCACATTAACATTCTATTACTAATTAAAAGTAACTGGAGGTGTGTTGCCATGTACATCGGCAGAGTGCTGACAGCAAGTGTGTGACCCACAATGCAATGCTCTGCAGGGCTGGATGTGCCTACTGGCATACTTCCCAGGAGTCTGCAGTATCTGGGCCATATTGACTGCCGGACTATGATGAATATGTTTGATGTTCAGGTGTTTGCAAGTGGCTGAGGGGGGGGGGGTGTTTGCATCACTTAGACATCCATAGATCTACCGGAACGCTCACTCATGTTATGCAGCTCGTACTGATGGAGGTTGCAGAGATATATGATGTCACCTCTCATGACTCCAGCAGTTTGTCTGTCAAACTCATACATCATCTGCAAGGTTTGAGCGTACACACTGAAATCTGTGAGTTTTGTGCACAAAAAAGGCCATTCCCTTATACAGACCACCTCTCCTAGTCCCCTGAGCATGACATTTATATTATACTGGGGATGCATAGGGAGCACATCAAAGTGGGATACAATCTTATATAGAGATTTCAGGGATAAAACAGTAGTAGGCTGCACTGCTGGTTCTCAACAGTTCCTAACTAGAATAAAACTAAGCAGGGACCAGGTTTGCTTAATACACTTCCCTGTGGTGTAACATATATCAACCCTTGTTGAAAAATGTATGAGTAAAAATGATTTTCAACAAAGTAAACACAAACTATGTGGAAAAAGCAACACTACGCATACTTAAAATAGCCACTGCGGGGGGCGTGGCCGACAACGGAGCTGAACGGTCGCAAATCTGTGGAGCTCCGTCTCGGCCCCACGGATAAAGAGGCTAAAAACACAGAAAATTCAGCGAAAGATTCTTCCAACTTACCCGCCACCCGACAGCTGACAATATGGGGCGCAAACATAAAAAGATAATCCGTGTGGAGCGACCCGCGGCACCCGACATTCGGATCGCCTTCCAGAGGCCTCCTCAAGCGCGGCCTGCTAAGATGGCGCCGGAACCGCACATGGCGCAGGAGACCTCCGAGGAGTCCCAGGATGAGAGGGACTCGCAGACATCACCCCTACCCGAGGACACCCCTCACATGTCCGACTCGGACGATGATGATTCCCCATCCACAAAGGGGGACATCAAAAGGCTGCTAACAGACCTCAGACAAGTCTGGAAAGCTGACCTAAAGGAGACCCAGGCTGAAATTGGGATCCTCCAGCAGAGGGTACAGGAGGTGGAGACCAGAGAGAAACGCAGGGACAACCGCCTCCAAGACAACACGGAACGGCTGGACAAGCTCACCGACCAGGTTCAACGCCTGCACAACACGGTGGTCTCTCTGGAGTCCAGACACCGCCGCCGCAATATACGTATGAGGGGCATTCCTGAAACGGTGAGCGAAGAAGACCTGCTACCCTTCGCCCGGAGGCTTGTTTCCTCAATGGGCCCAAGGTGCAACACAGACACCCCAATAATCGTGACTGCCTTCCGAGTGCGCAAATCACCAGCGGCACCAGCAGGAGCCCCCAGAGACACCATAGCCACAACCAGAGACATTACAGCGAGAGCCGCCATTATGGCCAGCTCCAGAACGCTGGGGACAGTCAAAATAGAGGGCTGTGAGGTGGCCTTATACAGTGACCTCCCCTTCTCTGTACTTGCTGCAAGGAGACAATTAGCGCCGGTCGCTAAGAAACTAAGAGAACACTCGGTCCGCTACAGATGGGACACAGCGGGTTCACTAGTAGTACATCAGGGCACCGAGGCATTCACTCTGACCCCCAATGATGACCCAGAGACTCTCCTCAAAGGCCTTGGTATGACTGCCTCCAAACACGGCAAGAGCAGTGCGGAACGCAACACCTAAGGGAACTCACTGTCCACAGAGGCTGGATATTGCCCACTCTTTTGACCCCTCGAGCAGTCAACACTAGACGGCTTTCACCCACTGATGTTTCACATGTTTAACTGTTTTAATTGTTTTAAATGTTTTATCTAGGCTCAATGTCTTAGAGAGTACAATACTGTCAGCAACTCACGACCTCAGGGCAAGCGGCACTGCAACCAGCGCCGTACTCACATAACCGCCCGTATACACATAGCTCAGGGCTGCGAGATTCCAAAGCCAGGCAGCCCCATTAAGCGATAATCTCAGCACATAAATGTACTTGATGTTGCCCATTATATGCTTCCATGACACTGTTACTATGACTGAGGAGTGTAAGGCTCATGATTGTAATATCGCATATGACTGTGCTTGTAACCATAATGCATTATTACTTGTTCTTACTATACCACATATAATGAGAAATGTATACCATGTGTACAAAACCAATAAAATACAAATTTAAAAAAATAAAAAAAAATAGCCACTGCAAAATCAAATCCATGGTATTCATACATTGTGTCAACAGAATTTCTATCAAACGTGTTGACTGAGAAAACAAAATCTATTTCAAATAAGTCCCTCCCCACCTGTCAATCAATCAATTCTCTCTCTTTTTTTTTATTCTTAATTTTTGTGGTTAAGCATAAACATCGCATTACATCATGTGTTTAAAAAGCGACAGTCAAAAAGTGTACATTTCGGAGGGGGCGTGGCTAGCTGAGCTACTGAGCGGTCGCACACTTGCAGAGCTCCCGCTCCTGAGGCCTAAAAATAGACTTTTCATACCGCAACAGAGCTCAAATATTTACCTCCTACACACTCAGAACACCCCTCGGAGTGAAATGGGCAGAAAGCACCGAAAAACGGCCCAAGCGGAGGGTCAGACACACGCTGACATCAGGCTGTCCTTCTGCAGCCCGCCACGGCAAACCCAAACAACAATGGCGCCTGCGGAGCCAAGCGGCTCGAGTGACTCAGAGCACTCAGGGGAGGATGAGGCAACTCACTCACACCAGACCCACAGCGGAGTGCACCAGAGAGCGGAATCGGACTCTGATCAATCTCCATCCACTAAGGGAGACATAAAGAATCTCCTGCAGGATCTGAGAGCGGTGTGGAAGGCGGACCTCGCAGGGGGTCCAAGTGGAAATAGGAGGCCTTAACCGCCGCATGAGTGCTATAGAGGCCCGAGAAGAAGAGAGAGGGAAAAAGGTTGATGATACCGACTCTCGGATCACTGCCCTTTCCCAACAAGTGCAACACCTCTCTCGCACGGTGACCTCCCTAGAAACGCGCCACCGGAGAAAAAACTTCAGAATCCGAGGGGCCCCGGAAACAGTAGGACAAGAAGCCCTGCTAGGGTTTGCCACCGAAGTCCTGCAAACACTGGGAGTACGGACGGAAGGCGACCGGCCACCACTGACGTCGGCCTTCAGGGTCAGGAAGGCCCCGCGCACCCCGCGACATTATAGTGGTCTCGAGAGACATTACAGTGAAAACAGCTGTCATGGCACGATCAAGACAAAGCCCAAACCTGGTGATCGCCAACAATAGGATATCTATTTACGAAGACCTGCCTTTCGCGGTTCTCCTCGAACGGCGCAAGTTCGCGCCCATCACCCGGGCCCTCCGAGATCAGGGCATCAAATACCGCTGGGGGCTGTCGGGAACACTGGTGGTATCGCAAGGGGACGCAATCCACACCCTGGCGGCCACTGAAGATCATACGAAGTTCTTAAACGGTCTCCTTATGCAAGCACCGACCCCCTCAGAGCAGCCCACCACAGGGGTCCAGAAATCGGCGAACATCAACGCGAAGCAGAACCGAGGAAGCAGAACTACGAGAGACACACACCTGAAAGGGAGGGAGGACCCCCCATAAAGAGACTCTCTTACCCGCACGGCCCACGCTTTACCGAGGCCACAGGAGGGCACAGAGGACTAACCGGGACAATGCAAGTTCTCCAGTTACCGACACCACATGTTGTTTTCTCTTTTCTAGTTGCCCTTCTTTGTTTTTTCTTGGGTTATGTTGAACTTTCCCAAAAGTGACTCTAACAAGCCCTTTCAATGGGCCGATGCTGACTCTACCTGTATTGCTGATGCCAATGTGTTGCTATTTGCCCCACGGGGATCACAGACAGGAATAGTCACTTAGTTCAGCCTCACCCCGTGAAACTCACTCAAACTCACTCATACACTTCACTAAAAACAAGCTACGCATATGTACACACACTGTACCTTATCACACACGTAGTTGCCTACTGCTCACTCTGACACAGTCGACTTAACCTAACAGACAACCTGATCTACAGGCAGATGTAAATATGCAGATTTTATTTTATCATAATTTACCTAATGTCTAGTAATGTTTTTGACCTACTGAGACGTTTCTTGCATTTCCACCTTAACATTTCCAACCTTGAATTTACCCAAATGGTCTATACCGCATACTTTAAAAATGTGCATTGTGTTGTCATGCCATGTCTTTGTAATTCTACTGTTATACCGGGAACTTATGCTCTTGGGGCATGATGATCTCATATGTCAATGCTGTAATTACATGCACTTCAAAATAAAGAATTAAAAAAAAAAAAAAAAAAAGTGTACATTTCAGCAGAAACATCAACACAGGTAATGTATGAACCTAATTTTTTAATTATAGTTCAAGCTTATACCCCTCATAACCGAGTAATGGGTAAATAGTCTATTGGCTGGAGGTTTCTGGCTACTAGCGTTACGCGCCCACCAGATAAGTAATATAGGGTTGTGTCTTTGAAAAAAATGTGCTTGAGGTGTTTGAAGGCTGAAAGAAAACGTGGTCATTGGGGCGGTCAGTAACCTAGGACCTTAATAATGGTTAGCTGGTGAGAAGTTAGGCGATCCAGGTTAGCATCTTAATGTGCAATATGATGATTGTGTAATTGAGAGAAAGCTACGCACGTCAAATAAAGGGAGAGGGAGTAATAACTAGGCAGAGTGACTGGCTCTCAGTTTACAGAGCCAGACGAGAGGTTATGATCAATGATAAGGTAAAATAAAATTAAAACTGGAAACTAATCTTTAATAAAAAAATAAATAAAAGAAACAAAACAGAATTAGCACAAATATCAGCAGCTGCAGGTTTTAGGTAGGTGAGTTGGGCAGTCGGCACTGACACTGTTACCTTGGGTACAAAGGGATTGATGTTTGCAACAGTCCCGGATGGACAAGCTTTTGTTGGAAAAGCCTCCACTGGCAGGCCCAAAGACTGGGTGAAAGTTGGAACCTGGGATAGATGTGGTAAGAGGTGCGTCTTGCCGGCTTAATCCGCCATCATGGGAAATAGTTCTCATTTATGGGAAATAGAGTTCTCATTTATGGGAAATAGAGTTCTCATTTATGGGAAATAGAGTTTTCGCGGAGCAGCTGAGAGACTTGCCGAAAAGACCTCCTCCATGTTAGTGTGCCTGGAAAAGTCCTTGTAAAATGTCAGGTGTGCCCCATAAGGACCCCCTGATTAGAGTCCCATACAAACTTGTTTAGTATAGCTCAAGGAGCATCCTGGGGTGCTTTAGTAGCCCTGGGAAGAGACGAAAGCAGGAGTCAACCCCCCAGTTGTTTTGCTTGTTTTGGCAGCAATAGAGTCTCCAGCAGTAGTGGAGCAGTTCAGCACTGGTGACCGACTCAGGCACTCCCCAAATCCTCATGTTTTGTGCCTTTGCCCTATCTTCCATACTACCTAGTTGTGCCATCAGGGTGGTGCAATGCTTTTGTAGCAATCCCAGGGCAGCATCTGTATCCAATTGAGCTACACCAGTGCCCCTGAGGATCTCCTCTACCGTCCCCACACGGCTAGTAAGCGTGGAGATTTCCCCTCTAACAAGCGCCATGTCAGCGTGGAACATAGCTTGAATGACCTTCATCAGTGCCTTTATGTTGGTTTTTGTGGAAGCTCCAGAGGTGTCTGAGGCATCGCTCATACCTGGAAGGTTGCTGGGCCTGGTAAGGTGGCAAGCAGGCTATCACGTCCAACGATGGAGAAGTATAGGCTGACATCATCTTAGAGGGTTTAGTCCACGGGGCCGTGCGTATAAAAACCCTAATGTCTCGGAATCACGTGCCGGGGTCTGCTCAATACTTCTTCGTAGTGTTGTCGCGAACCCGAAATTTTCGGTTCGCGAACGGCGAACGCGAACTTCCTCAAATGTTCGCAAACTGGCCAACCGCGCGAACCGCCATTGACTTCAATGGGCAGGCGAATTTTAAAACCAACAGGGACTCTTTCTGGCCACAAAAGTGATGGAAAAGTTGTTTCAAGGGGACTAACACCTGGACTGTGGCATGCCGGAGGGGGATCCATGGCAAAACTCCCATGGAAAATTACACAGTTGATGCAGAGTCTGCTTTTAATCCATAAAGGGCAGAAATCACCTAACATTGACACCTGTCCTCTTTAAAATCTAAAGCTTAAGCTATTGTTAAAACAGATATGAGTGGTGGCACTGACTGTGCAAATGGGCAAGGCATCCAACCTGACACAGAAGCTGGCAGGCAGGCAACTGCTCTTCTATTACAGTGAAAAAAAAAGATTTCTTTAAAATCTAAAGCTTAAGCTATTGTTAAAACAGATATGAGTGGTGGCACTGACTGTGCAAATGGGCAAGGCATCCAACCTGACACAGAAGCTGGCAGGCAGGCAACTGCTCTTCTATTACAGTGAAAAAAAATGATTTCTTTAAAATCTAAAGCTTAAGCTATTGTTAAAACAGATATGAGTGGTGGCACTGACTGTGCAAATGGGCAAGGCATCCAACCTGACACAGAAGCTGGCAGGCAGGCAACTGCTCTTCTATTACAGTGAAAAAAAAAGATTTCTTTAAAATCTAAAGCTTAAGCTATTGTTAAAACAGATATGAGTGGTGGCACTGACTGTGCAAATGGGCAAGGCATCCAACCTGACACAGAAGCTGGCAGGCAGGCAACTGCTCTTCTATTACAGTGAAAAAAAATGATTTCTTTAAAATCTAAAGCTTAAGCTATTGTTAAAACAGATATGAGTGGTGGCACTGACTGTGCAAATGGGCAAGGCATCCAACCTGACACAGAAGCTGGCAGGCAGGCAACTGCTCTTCTATTACAGTGAAAACAAATTATTTATTTTAAATCTAAAGCTTAACCAATTGTTAAAACAGATATGAGTGGTGGCACTGGGCAAGTAGGCACAGTATCCAATGTGAACCTCACACAGAAGCTGGCAGGCAGGCACCTGCAATTACATTACACAGGGAAAAAAAAAAAAAAAGCAGCCTGATGTTATAGCCCTAAAAAGGGCTTTTTGGGGTGCTGTCCTTACAGCAGAGATCAGATGAGTCCTTCAGGATTGTAGTGGACATTGAATACCCTAGCCTAGCTATCAATTTCCCTATCTAATCAGCAGCAGCTAAACTTTCCCTCCTCTCACTAAGCATGCAGCTTCAGAATGAATCGAAAATGGATGCTGGGAGGGAGGTTGGAGGGTGTGGAAGGGAGGGAGTGCTGCTGATTGGCTGGAATGTGTCTGCTGACCGAGAGGCACAGGGTCAAAGTTTGCCCAATGATGACGAATAGGGGGCGGATCGCGACGGCGAACGCGAACACGCTAAGTTCGCTGGGAACTGTTCGCCGGCGGACAGTTCGGTACATCACTACTTCTTCGCCTTCTTTCCCATGGCACAGGGTACTCGAGGAGTTTTTTTAAGTCTTAGTAAGTGCTCCATTTTCTCCAAGAATCCACTATTAGCAGGATATTCATGCAGAGCTGCTGCAAGATGCGTCTAGCTCGCTAAGGCACTGGCTCTGCCCCATCAATCAATTATTTGATTAAGATTTAACTGACAGGAAGAGCAGGAAAGACAATTTAAAGGTAGCCCTACCTCTGTCCAGCAAAGCAACCACAGTACATGCTCGTTACTCCCTAGCCAACATTTTTAACACTAGCGAGAATATTATTGGAACTTAGGTCACACACCAGAGCTTTTCCCTGCTTAGGGTAGTGTCCCCAAACACGGCAAGTCAAAACAGACAGCATTCACATACACACACACACAAAATCAAAACAAAAATATGTAAAATAAAGTCACTGTTTTCTAGCTAGACAAAACGTTGTAGATATATGTGATCCAGGTAATTTTCTGAACTACCACAATTCTGAAATTGACAGTTTATTGAACTCTCTCTACAATAAATGCTATTGAAGCATTTACTGGGGTTACTGGTGCAATGGAAATAAGCAAAATTATATTACTTAGGGCCTAGAGCAAGGATAGGCAACCTTCGGCACTCTAGATGTTGTGGACCACATCCCCCTAATGCTCCTACACTCATAATGCTGGCAAAGGATCATGGGAGGCGTAGTCCAAAACATCTGGAGTGCCGAAGGTTGCCTATGCCTGGCCTAGGCTAGAACAACCTTAACCCAGCTCTGGAGATAAGTAAAAATATACTTACCTTCATTGCAAATTCAGCATTCTAATTTACTTTGGCACTTTAAGATTCCTCTTGTTTAAGCATCTACAAAGAAATGGTGTTCAGGTGACGTTCTTTTAGGAGGAACTGTAGGGGAAACCTGATTTACATGCTGTGCCTTGAGTGCTGAGCATGTAAAAAAACATCTGTTTGATTCATTTTTAAAATAAATAATGCAACCCATTGCTAACATTTAGTTACATACATTGTTGTGCAACAATGTTTGCCCCAGTCTGGTCTTGGCTCTCTGCTTAATATAATTAAGGGGGGATCATCACCTCATTACTGGACATAGAGGTTAAATTGTAGACCATGACATGACAGTAGGTTTTCATTCATATTTTAGCTGCACTGCAGAGGATGAACCATGGTCTTGTCCCCACATAGCAAATGGGTTAATGCCAATAACACAATAAAATAGCTTTTAAAAATCTGAAATCAAATATAAAATAACACACCGAATAGACAGTTCATAATAAACCCTTCTTTTGTCAGAAGCGGAGGGGTTGACAGGTATTGTGAGTTTCCGTGTTAAACCTGTACTGGTGAAGAGGAAACTGCCGAGCTTTTAGGCTAGAGGATTTGGTGGAATAATGGTAATTTTTTCTTCTGGCCCAGCAAATGGTAGTTGTAGTCTTTTTAAAAGAATATGTCTCCAGTAATTCCTGAGGTGTGTTTCATCCTCTTTTGAGGTAGCACAGTAGGTAAGGAAATCAAACAGAGTGGATTACACACCCCGAGGTATTTGCTGATGTGATTTGGAAGGTACACGCATTTATTAAGCAAACACTGTAAATGGCACATTTTGTATTTAATGTCAGAGCACGTTTTACGCATATCATTACCTATACTCAATGCTGCTTTCGTCAACTTTTCTGGTGATAAAAATAAAGTACTTACTTAGGAAAGTTAAACTTAGAATCCTGGGATATTGTTGTTAAAGTTACTGACTTTTTCTACCATGAAAGAATTCATTCTTTGGCTGACCCAACTAGGAATTAAACTTGAGGCACTGAGGTTTGGTTTGATGTTACAGATACCACAGCTGGTGCATTAACCTAGGGATCCATCTTGTTATAACCCTGTTACAATAAGTTGGGTGTCACTATACATGACATTATTACATTACATATTACACTTACATTTTGCTGAATTGTTATTAATTGCTGACCTGAAAATGCCTTTATTGATTTTCCGTGCAAATCATAGATTGTATATCAGAATATGAATACTAAAACACAAAGTCATATACAATGCCAATTAAAATATGATAGCCTTATGGTATATTGGTTTCTATGACCAAGCAAAAAAATTTCCAAAGCCTGATTAAGTATAACATAAAATAATAAGCAAAAAAAACTAAACTAAAACAACCTACAGAAAAAAAGAAACAATGAACAAACAGATTCTTTTTTAAGAAGCCATTGTAAGAAGATTGTTGGTTTCTGATCACAATATGTGTTGCACCTTAATTTTTTTATTCTGTATTTATTATATAATTTCAGGGAAGTGACTTAACCAGCTATGGCGCCACCCCCAATCCCCCACTTGTGCGTGTTCCCCCCAACCCATACACAGCCACCAAACATGTATGAACACCTTGACACAAAGATACACATACTGTCACATACACACACAGAAACACACACTGGTGCATACACACACTCAGATACACACTGACACACAGATACACACATTGAAACACACACTCAGATACACACAGTGGCACATACACTCAGATACACACACAGGTACACACACTCAAATACACACACTGGCACATACACTCAGTTACACACCCTGACACCCACACTCAGATACACAAACTGGCACATACACACAGAAATACACACTGACACACAGATACACACACACTGGCACATGCACTCAGATACACACACTGGCTCACTCAGATACACACCGAAAGCAAGGAATTGTGCTGGAGGGAATCCAAATACCTCCCCAGATTTTGCAAGGTTCCTACTTTGTGTAATTAGCCCCAGGGAAATGTGTTATGTTACAAGATAATTGCACTTTAAATATGTGTATATTTTACGTATGTAAACTATGCAGTGCAATGAAGTTAACTGTGTCATGTTAAACAAACCCTTTTGACCCCCCTCCCCGCTTCCTTTCTGTATCCCCATACTATTTGAAAACAATAAAGAATACGTTATAAAAAAAAAATAATATGTGTATATTTGGGCCCTGGGGTGGAGCACTTGGAGAGTAGGGTGGGCCAGTGCTCCACTAAATTTTGGAAGTTGCTTGGAACCTACAGGTGAGTAGTCCAGTTCCAGAGTTTCAATCCTAATTTAACTCACCTGAAAAGGATTGTTAATTAGAGGTGCTATTAAGTACTCCCCTGCCAAGGAAGGAGGGAGATTGTGTTTGATTTCTGTGAGTGGAAACAGAGAGCTGAAAACCCTGAAACAGTAAGGACAAGCCATCCAACCCAGTTAGCTAATTATTTTGTTTAGTTAGTGCTCAGAAGTGCAAGGATTTTGTTTTATATATTTTGTTACAACCTTTTATACCTTACTGTGCATTTATTTTGGAACCACAATAAAAGAGCAAGTCCTTTTACCTCATCCAGCGTGTGAAGTGTCTCTAAAGCCTGAAAAGACTGTGTGTAACACCCCAATCCCAGGACAAGGTACCAAGGGAAAGGAGTACTTTTGTCACAACACATTGACACAGACTCAGATACACACTGGAACATACACACACTGACATACACAGATGTAATACTTTATATATGTGCTGCCACCCTCCTGTTAGCTTACATATGTGTCCAGGAGGTGGCTTGCTTGGGGTTCTGGTCCTGGTTGAGGCTGATAGGAGTGAGCATTCAACAGCAACTCACTCCAGCCTCTCCTCTGCCTCCATGCTGTTGTGTGCTCCAGCCTCCGTCTCCCTCCATTCCTCCTAAGTGTCTCTCTGTGAAGCAGGGAGGAAGTGACAAGCTGTCACGTCCTCCCCGCTGACTGATATTGGAGGGGCCTAGTCTGCTCTTAAAGGGCAGCGGCACCTTTGTTTAAGGAGTATTTGGTTGGGGGGGGGAGTGGTGGCACAAATCATATATAATATAATGGAGGTACCAACTAGCAGATAACAGGACCAGGGTACTCCTAGCACCATAACCGCTATGGGCTGTGTAACTAAATGGTAATCCAGTGCCAGGTATTCTCCTTCTGGTAGCTTCAAATCTTTTTTCTTAAATGATAATCTCTGGTATAATCCAATGCTTCTCATCATAGAGAAGCACTGGGGACCAACTGTGCACTTCACACCGTAATCACTGAGCTCAGCCAATTAGACACATCTCATAGAGAAGAATTAACAGAGTTTGGTGGAACCATGCTGTACATGATAATGCAAAACGTGAACATTTTCAATAACTGAAAGTCTGCAATGAGGAAGTACCTCTAGCAACTATCAGTCTGATAACCAGTACAAGTGCATTTATGGCTTTATACTGTTAAACGAAAGTGACAGCTTGTCATCTGTTAAACAATAGACACACTCCTGTGGACTCTGAATCAGGTTTGTAAGCCGACTTTATTGAATCTATAAGGTTTCAATAGAAAAAGTTTCAGTAAGTTTTAATAAAGTCTGCTCACAAACTTGATAGTGCACAGGAGTTTGGCTATTGGTTTACAGTGACTAAGATTCCCTTGTCATCTTAGTCTAGCTTTTCCTGTTCTGCCTGGTTTTACCACATAGTAAAGCATGACTTATAATCAATGTACTATTGTGTATCTAGTCTAAAACCATAAAAAGTGACGCACACAGTAGTGAAAGTCTTTTCACTGATCGGAAGCCACGAGACTCTGCCGAAATTTTGTGAAACGTTACTTTTTTTTATCTTTAGTTGTATAGCACTGGATATTGGGTCTCTCTGGATTGGGGAGACTCAATAGTATCTTTTTTTCTGTTTATTATTGATTATAAATAGAGAGTTATGCACTGCCAGTGCTAGTGGTGGAATTAAAGGGATTCTATAGAAGTACAAATCTGTATTCCTAACACTATAATGCCCTCTGGTCCACCTCTACCTCGTGCTCCCCCCCCCCTCCCCAGTACCACATAAAGGGTTGTAAAATGTTTTAGTCACTTACCCGATTCCAGCGCCAACTTCCCCGCCTCCTCTGATGGGGGGGACGTAATGCCCAGCAAGCCTCAATGCTTTCCTATGGGGTTTTCACTTACGCTGGATGTCCTCATGCACAGGATGAGCTCATACAGTGTCGTTTACAGAGTTAAATTCAGTTACAATCCAGGAAGCGCCTCTAGTGGCTGTCTGAAAGGCAGGCACTAGAGGCAGTCTTAGTTTTGAAAAGTAATCATTGCAATTTCTCAAAAAATATAAAAAAGGGGGACAGGGACGCTTCACCTAGACCACTTCAGTGCCTATAGTGTCTCTTTAATTGGTTTAGAACACACTGGTGCAAATTTCCTGTGTAGGAGTGGGATCACAGTTTTTTAATAGATTAATACATTTAACAAAACAGTTATAACTAGAAACGAGGTAATGATTGCTCTGCTCTAATGTACTAACCATCCAAAAGAAGTCTGAATAAGGGATGTTACAGCTCAAATCGATCAGGAGTTGTAAAGCACGAGAACTATATCACCATCAAACTGATGGAAGCAGAGTTTCTACAGTTTCCTAACAAAAGCTTCACCAAATGTGGATATCTGAACCTGGGCCATGCTGGCAGTGCCACCGGAGAACTGGCAGAGATAGAAGGATGCGGTGAAACAGGATGAAAGTCATGTGTCCAACTAAGAATTTCCTGGTGATTTGAGAAGGGACATTGTGCATGTGTCAGAATAATAAACTGTTACTATTGAATGGGTGATCATCTGTGAAACCCTTCTCTACACTGTTCCATTAACTCCTGCATGCTGACTTCTTCTTACAGCAGGCAAAAGGGTTAATGATGATTCTCATAGACTAAGGACGTCATTACAATTAGGTTTGGAGACATTGAGAATGAAGACAGGCATTCAGATGCAATGCATTGAGTAATGACATCCTGGAGACTCCCTCAAAGCAAACACATCTGGGGCCAGGATGAGCGTAACCTCTGCAGTGCTGGATATGACAGAAATAAGAGGCTCCTATTTATTATAAACTTGGCCGTGCCCTCTGTGTACCAGCTTTCCAAAAGAAGGACACGGATCTGCAGTTTTGCTCCCTGGTGTGAAGCTGTATAGCACTGTGTTTCTCAGCAGTAAATCTCTCCTATCCCCTGGCCTGGCTGTAACATAATGAGCTGTATAGGCAGGTACCACACCTTGTTCTTTATTAATACTTTCTGTGTAGTGAACTCAAACCTAAACAACATTTTAAATGACCACAGAGGAACACTTTAAAGAGAAACGATAGTGCCTGGAAAACAAACTTGTTTTCCTGGCACTATAGCATCCCCTTCTGTCAAGGTTACCCTTCCTCCCCCCGTGGTGCAGAAGGGGTTAATAACCCCTTCCATCACTTACCTGGGTCCAGCGCCGATGTCCCTTGGTGCTGGCTTGGGCCCATCTTCACTCCTTAGCATCAGCCGGTGGGGGAGACCTAATGTGCATGCGCAGCAATGCCGTGCTCGCATTAGGATTTCCCCATAGGAAAGCATAATTCAATGTTTTCCTATGGAGATTGCAGTGACACTGGAAGCCTAGTACAAGGACGTCCAGTGTCATTTGACCTAAAGACCCGGAAGTACCTCTAGTGACTGTCTGAGGAGTTAACCCTAGTAGGTAATTATTGCAGTTTATTAAAAACTGCAATAATTACATGCTCAGAGTTAAGGGTAATAGGATACGGCACCCAGACCACTTCTATGAGATCAAGTGGTCTGGGTGCCTACATTGTCCCTTTAATTTAACCCCTTAAGGACCAAACTTCTGGAATAAAAGGGAATCATGACGTGTCACACACGTCATGTGTCCTTAAGGGGTTAAGCAGTGTACCCGAAGGAGAGCAGGAGACAGTGCTGTTATGGAACATGTTAGGTGACTTCAATATATACTGAGAGCCATTTATAAAACTGAAAGATTAACATAATTAAGATTGCAGTATTTTATGTACGTAAACTAATATTTAAAGGGATTTCTGAGAAATTGCAATATTTACATTGCACGGTTAACTACACCTCTGGTGGCTCTCTTCCAGACCGCCACAAAGGGGCGCTTCCTGGTGCCTAGTATTATTATACCATGAGGCCGTCTAACGTCTTGTAATATTCTCACAGAAAAGCGCTGATTCAATGCTTTTCTAAGGGAAAGCTTTAAGGTGCGCGCCTTGAGTAAATGAAAAATTATTTTTAACCCTTAACTCAGCCAACAGGGGTGGGACCTAATACATTTGCCAGAGTACCTCTTTCTTACAAGATTATACCCAGCAAGTCACATTCATCATACACACATGCACAAAGGTCACAGGCACAAACACAACACACCGCAAGCAGCTACCCCACACACATGCGGTCCAAGACACATGCTCATAAAGTCATACATTCACACACAAGGATATTCTCGGTCAGACACACATTTTCATTCACATACACAGGTAGACAAGGCCGGACACACTCAGATATACGCACATGACTAGAGTCGGAGAGCTCACAACGCAGCGGCACAGGGAGCCGCGACACTGCAAGCCTCTGAACAATGAATACAGAGACTGCAAATTTCATTCTGGTGAATTCACACAGGCAAATTAAAACTGATGAATTCAATTCAGTAGCAAACTATTTAAAAACTGTTTGACTCTTAATAGCAAGACACCATAACCACAGGTTAATAGTCTTTATTTGTTTCTCATAATGAACTTGTCTATTTTGCAAGAGGTTAGTCTGCACATTAAATGTAGTAGGTAGCAGAGGGGCGGAGCCTAACTGCCGCGCTGACCGGTCGCACATCTTGAGAGCTCTGTGAGAAAGAGCTCTAAAGCAGCTAAAAATACTAACATTTACGCTGATACCACACTGCCTGAAGGTGGAGACCCAGCAGTATTTGCCTTACTTATGTTCCTGACCAAGATCGGCGGTAACAGTCAGGGAAGACTTGCGACCTACAAGAGGCCCACTCACAGTTCACACTGGGGAGGCGCCCGATCCCTCAGCGTGCTGCTGCACACGAAGCCTGGAGTCTCTCCCTCACTCTCTCCCCGGCACCATCAAGTTGTGAAGCGGGGGTGAGTCCCAGCAACAGCCCACGTATGGCACCTACAATGGCGGACGCCATGTGCAGCACTTAACCCTCTCTCCAGGTAAAGCTGAATAGCTTGTTTGCTAAATGGCTAGCTACACTTACCTATCGTCTGGACACTGCTACAGAGGCCTGGCGTGCACTTGCCATGTGTCCGACAACTCGGCAACCCACTTCCCCGATGCAGGAAGAACCCTGCCAGAGTCCACGTAAATGGCAGGAAAGTGGGAGAACCCAAACTGGTAGGCGGAGGCGGACCAGGCACCGGCGTACGAGCAATCCTTGCCAAGGAACATCAAGACACAGCGCAGGCCAGGATAAGGCACAACCCTTGCTGGGACTGACACCACAGCTGCCTCTATTTCACCTACTCCATATTTACAACCCAAGGGATCCCACACGGCTGGGGATCAAACCCCACTGGCTAAACAACAACAGGCTGGACTGTGCTGGAAGCCTGGAGGACATAGGTTGAGTGGGGTTAAACTATTCTATAAGCAAGGTTTTGTCTCCATGCACTTTTCCCCTGCGGGACGTTACCACCGTTGACACTTCCTTCCTATCATACTATAACAGTCTGATTTAATCTGAATGAGTCCGTAGGTTATCCACATGTCTAATATCGCTTATATCCTGGGCTGCAATGTGGTGTTTGATACATGGTTGTGTTTGCTCTGAATTTCACTACTGCACTATCGCATGCTTTCTCATGTGTGGTCAGTCTGTTAGGCTATAAGCATCATGTCTAGTATAATAACTATGCAAGTTCTCAACAGCAATAATTTTGTCTACACATACCTAGTGGCATATGCCTATTGAAATTATCTTCAGTTATACAGTTCAGCAGTTTTATATAGCTATGCTTACACTCTTCTTGTATAATACAGAGCTGTTTGCCATGTTAACACCTATTAAGCGAAGTCTTTATCGTTTTACTTGTTTTATACCTGCATCTACTTCTGCTCCTGTGACTTCTATATAGACAAGTATGACTAGCCTGTTTATTATTATACTTAAAAACCTGTGCCATGTATAAGTTCTACACTGTTATTATTGCTTGCTTATGCTGGTGTGGCATCGCAAGCTATTGTGTTATCTTCTGCACAGAAAAAATAAAGAATTATAAAAAATAAATAAAAATGTAGTAGCAGAACAGCACCTTCATGATAAAAAGGTGTTTGTTAAACAAATTCAGGCGGAATGTAAGATAACAAGTCATTTCAAGGACAAAAAAAGGTTGACGTCTCAAAACAACATTACTATAAGATAACTTAACAATACAAAAAGATATGATACAAAACATAATTTATCTATTCTATGCAGGTCTGTTAGATTAATACAATTATTTAATTAAGTTCAGAGCCAGTTGCGTCAAAATATTGTATTTCTAGTCAGTTTAGCATACCTAAAGTTTGGCGTGAAACTTCAATGAAAGTCCTATTAACAACAACTTCTTTGGTAATTAAAGGGACACTCCAGGCACCCAGACCACTTCTGCGTTGAAGTGGTCTGGGTGCCATCTCCCACCACCCTTAACCCTGCAAGTGTAATTATTGCAGTTTTTCTAAACTGCAATAATTACCTTGCAGGGTTAAGTCCTCCTCTCGTGGCTGTCTATCAGACAGCCACTAGAGGGACTTTCGTATTCTTAGAAGTGTTTTAAACGACACTGGATGTCCTCACGCTATGCATGAGGACCTCCAGCGTTGCCGGAATCCCCATAGCAAAGCATTGAATAATTAAGTGGCACAAGTACTACACCCTGTTCCAAATTATTATGCAAATTCTATTTAAGTGTCACAAAGATTAAATATTTTGTTTTTCAGTTTAACTCATGGATAGCATTGTGTCTCAGGGCTCTTTTGATCACTGAAAACAATCTCGGACACCTGTGATAATTAGATTGCCAGGTGAGCCCAATTTAAGGAAAAACTACTAAAGGAGGGTGTTCCACATTATTATTAAGCAGAGCACCATTTTCATGCAATATGGGGAAGAAAAAGGATCTCTCTGCTGCCGAAAAGAGTGAAATAGTTCAATGCCTTGGACGAGGTATGAAAACATTAGATATTTCACTAAAACTTAAGTGTGATCATCGCACTATTAAGAGATTTGTGGCTGATTCAGAGCACAGACGGGTTTGTGCAGATAAAGGCACATTGAGGAAGATTTCTGCCAGATCCATGCACCGGATCAAGAGCAGCTGCTAAAATACCATTACATAGCAGCAAACAGATATTTGAAGCTGCTGGTGCCTCTGGAGTCCCACGGACATCAAGGTGTAGAGTCCTCCAGAGTCTTGCAACTGTGCAAAAACCTTCTATTCGGCCACCACTAACCAATGCTCACAAGCAGAAGCAGAAAAATACATGAAGACTAATTTTCAAACAGTCCTGTTCACTGATGAGTGCCGTGCAACCCTGGATGGTCCAGATGGATGGAGTAGTGGATGGTTGGTGGACGGCCACCCTGTTCCAACAAGGCTGTGACGTCAGCAAGGCAGAATCATGGGAAGAGAGCTGGTTGGCCCCTTTAGGGTCCCCGAAGGTGTAAAGATGACCTCTGCATAGTATGTGGAGTTTCTGACTGACCACTTTCTTCCCTGGTACAGAAGGAAGAACTATGCTTTCCGTAATAAATTCATCTTCATGCATGACAATGCACCATCTCATGCTGCAAAGAATACCTCTGCATCAATGGCTGCTATGGGGATAAAAGGAGAGAATGTCATGGTGTGGCTTCCATCCTCTCCTGACCTCAATCCTATTGAGAACCTTTGGAGCGTCCTCAAGCAAAAGATCTATGAGGGTGGGAGGCAGTTTGCATCCAAACAGCAGCTCTGGGAGGCTATTCTGACATCTTGCAAACAAATTCAAGCAGAAACTGTCCAAAAACTCACAAGTTCAATGAATGCAAGACTTGTGAAGCTGCGATCAAATAAGGGGTCCTATGTTAAAATGTAACTTGACCTGTTAAAATGTTTCAAAAGTTAAAACTTTGTTATATGTTTGATTGAAATAGCTTTTGATTTCAGTAAATATGCTGCAAACTCAACAAATGAGAATTTTCAGTTCTTTACAACCTATAAAGTGTTTTGAAACTTACTGTGCGTAATCATTTGGAACAATGCATTGTAAGTTTTTTATGTTTAAAAAAAATACTGTTATCATTAGTAGGTTTGTTCAATAAAATGTTAATTGTACTCTTAATAGTTGATAACATGAGAATTATCCTGACTGTTATTTACATCAATTATTTAGGTAAATTAGAAAAACATAATTTGCATAATAATTTGGAACAGGGTGTAAGTCTTATGACTAACTAATCATATATACCCTGATATTCCCACATACAATTAGCTAGCTTTTCCTGCTTAATTGTTGCCACCCAGTTAGTCAGTTTCCCCCTGGACAACTAGGTAAGGGAGAGCATGACTGCTGCCCGGGATTGTGGGCTGGCTAAAAAGTGAAACAAATGTTGCAAAGTGAGAGGTTTTGTGGAGAGGGAGAGGGAGGAGACTTACCAGTCAGCAGGATCAGTTGAGGGCCCCTGACTGTTTTCCTGTGAAATAATCAAACATCACTTATAAGCTCACTTACGTTCCCAGCAGTTTTCCCCTTTCTCACTCTTGCTGTCACTTTCTCACTTGTTCTTACCCTGTTCTCATGGCTACAAGGATTACCCCAGAGCCTGAGCTGCAGAGACTCCTGCAGTCCTACCTTAAGGACTGTGGCTAGCCCGGCGGTGGATGCAGAGACCAGTCGGAGCGACGGACCTGGTGGATGGAGGGCCAGGAGATCGAGGCTTCCGTCGCGCTTAACCCTCAGCCTGGTGAGGCAAGGAGATCGGAGGAGGTGGATGAATCGTGATGGCAGTGGTGGCCCGGTAGGTTGGAGGTGACGCTGGCCCTATTGGAATCACTTTAAGCTTTAGGTAAGTCCGCCTCTTTGGCCGAAAGGCCTTTGGCAGCTCTGTCCTTTTTATTTCAGTGGTTCAGGTGGCAGGACGAGACAAAGGCTTTTTGCGTGACTCGGGTGCTGAAGGTTTGGAAAAGGATCATAGGCCCGACTCTTGTCGGCCCATTTCCTACGGATTGTTATGTCGGCTCTTGGAGTTCATGTGTGTTATTGGGGGGCAACGGTGGAGGGGGACGGGTATGGGTCAGCAGTCAATGACTTCTACACTCGCATTTTATTTTATTTGAACTATTTCTGTTACTAACACGCACAAATGTGCTGGTGTTCTAAATGCCATGGTGTACTACAAGTTTATACGACGCTCGATATTGCTGCTGTGGCATACTTAGCATATTTGTTATTAATTTAAAACTTGTGCATTTTTACTATCTCATTATTAACCTACAAATGTGCAGTTATTCAGACTAGCTTGATCCATAATCTCATGACTCATTACTGTATAGAAGCAATGCCATGTCTAATGCTTTTTCGTCTGCTTAATGCACAACAAAATAAAAAGAAAAAAAAAAGATTTAAGCCATACAAACCTATTTTTTTCAAAGACAATTTTTATTGTGAATGCAGAGGGCACATAATTCGGTAAGAAGAATATTGAAAGTAAAAGAGTTATGGATAGTACAACGACAGCGTCAAAAAGCAGCATTAACAATGACATTCACAATTTTTGCAGAATAGTAATTGAAAAGCAAAACAAATCTCAGTTCAGCCAGTGTTTAGCACAGGGAAACGTCAGTAAGGACAAAACCAGGATCGTGTAGTGATAACCATGTCCTGTTACAAAAAGGCGCATGTTGAGATGTCATTGAGTAGTCAGAGATACAAAACGTGAAAATTGTTAACAACGAGTAATGAGATAAGGGAGAGTATGATAGTCAATCACAACCTATTTTTAATTCAGTCATTGACGACACAGGTTAAATTATGATGTTTTCTAAATCCATATCCATATTAATTCATTCATTTTTTTAAATCTATGAATTCACAATGTTTACATAAATGTTATGCTCTCTTACAGAATAAGATTGGTTGTGTTCCTCCTTCTAGTAAACACTAAATAAAATAATAACAGTAATAAATACTGGATAGTGTTAAGGTGATTTAGACATATTATACTTACCGTATATACTCGAGTATAAGCCGACCCGAATATAAGCCGAGGCCCCTAATTTTACCCCAAAAAACTGGGAAAACTTATTGACTCGAGTATAAGACTAGGGTGGGAAATGCAGCAGCTACTGGTAAATTTCTAAATAAAATTACATCCTAAAAAATTATGTTAATTGAATATTTATTTACAGTGTGTGTATATAATGAATGCAGTGTGTGTGTATATGAGTGCAGTGTGTGTGTATGAGTGCTGTGTGTATGAATGCAGTGTGTGTGTATGAGTGCAGTGTGTGTATGAGTGCAGTGTGTGTGTGTATGAGTGCAGTGTGTGTGTATGAGTGCAGTGTGTGTGTGTGATGCAGAGCCTTGGTGGGGGGTGGGCATTTTTATTATTATAATTGTAATATTTTTTTGTTATATATTTTTTTTATTATTTATATTTTTTATTTTTTTTAATATTATTATTTTATTATTATTTGTAATATTTTATTTTATTATTATTTTTTTCGTCCCCCTCCCTGCTTGATACATGGCAGGGAGGGGGGCTCTCACTCCCTGGTGGTCCAGTGGCATTGGCAGTTCAGTGGGGGGGGGGGGCTTTCAGAGAGCTCTTACCTCTCCTGCAGCTCCCTCCTCCTCCGCGCTGGTCCGGTCAGCTCCCCTGTCAGCTTACACTGTAAGTCTCGCGAGAGCCGCACTATGACCCCGCGGCTCTTGCGAGACATACACTGGGAGCTGACAGAGGTGCTGAACGGACCGGCGTGGAGGAGGAGGGAGCTGCAGGACAGGTAAGCGCTCGCTGCCAGCCCCCACAGCCCCCAGTCTGTATTATAGCAATGTAAATTGCCATAATACATACAATTGACTCAAGTATAAGCCGAGTTGGGGTTTTTCAGCACAAAAAATGTGCTGAAAAACTCGGCTTATACTCGAGTATATACGGTAATAGATGTTTAGATTTAGGAGGAGTAAGCTGAGGGTTATTATAAGCAAACCCAAAGTAAACCCTATTCATATGTAAAACACACAGCTTAAGTTTTACAATTACATACAGCATGCATAGGGACGTCATCTGTGCAATTATTCTCTGCAATGTACGGGTTATGATGCAGAAATCCCATCTGTGCAATGTAGGTTCATACAGACATACATATATACATACATGTCCATGTTAGACCAAAATCAGCAACAGCTGTTCCTATTTTAAAGGCAGAAACTGAAAGCGCTTGTGATCAGAACTGTAACTCCTTCTAATCTGTGTAATTTATAAATTTCACTGCTGCCCATGAGTTGCATTGGGAAGTCTGTGATTGGAGAGCCACAGAAAGTCTGGGTTAGAAGAGGAGGGCTGTTTTTAGATATTTACCAACTGAAAAAAATGCTAGATTAAATGTATGCTTGTTTTCATTGGAGATACAGCTACTAAACAGTGATTTATTGTATTTGTTTATTTTAATTTGGGAGGCGAAGTGTCCCTTTAAAGGATCACTATAGGATCAGGAACACAAACATCTTACTGTATTCAAGCCTGAAGCTGTAACTCTGCATGCTGTTAGACTCAGAAAAACAAGCAGTCAACTGACATCATTAGAAGTGGTAGCCTGATCCAATCACAATGCTTCCCCATAGGATTGGCTGAGACTGACAAAGAGGCAGATCAGGGGCAGAGCCAGCATGATTCAAACACAGCCCTGGCCAATCAGCATCTCCTCATTGAGATGAATTGAATCAATGAATCTCTATGAGGAAAGTTCAGTGTCTGCATGCAGAGGGAGGAGATACTGAATGTTTGGATGCATTTTAGGCAGCCATGACCCAGGAAGGATCTCTAACAGCCATCTGAGGAGTGGCCAGTGAAGTTATCACTAGGCTGTAATGTAAACACTGCATTTTCTCTAAAAAGACAGTGTTTACAGCAAAAAGCCTGAAGGTAACGATTCTACTCACCAGAACAAATTCAATAAGCTGTAGTTGTTCTGGTGACTGTAGTGTCCCTTTAAGTGCTGATTACTGAAGTAAGAGGCCGCTTCTTAATAAAACAGAAGGGTAAGGAGAGGAATGCCAGACTCATGTTTTACTATTTCACAAGCAAAAATACAAAATCGGATCATGTTCAACAAAGTTAAGTGTGGAATAATGTCTCAAGAACAAACACTTGAAGTCTATTAATAAAGACTCTACATAAATTATTTTTATTTAATCAGAATCACAGGTTAATTTGAAAATACAGCCTCGGTTCACTAACTAGCCACAAGGCAGGCTTTGAAGTTATGCTCACCTTTAATGAGAGGATTTTACTTTGTTGACGTTTTAATGCAGCACTATTTCACCTTGAATGGAACATGTGATCAACCAAGACTAGGTCACCGTTTATCGCTCTCTCCAAAGAAATAATTATCTGAAGCTCAAGCTTATATGAAGTTTTATATTGAAAGGGACATTTTAACTCTTCGTAGAGTTTCCTGTGTGTATTTGCACCACCAGCTGTATCTCATTTTATACTTAATTTCATATTTGAAAATATTTTTTGATCTTAGCCATGGTGAATACTTTCATTTTTATACAAAAGCCGATACACTCCCATTTTATAACATACCTAAACCCATCACCAGTCACACACAGCACCCATCTATCACATACATGACACCATTTTATACATTTTATGCAGGGCCGGTGCAAGTATTTTTGAGTACATAGGCGAAGATGTATTTTTCCGCCCCCCCCCCCCCATTCAAAAATAACATCTTCACCTATGTGCCTATGTGCCTCTTAACCAGCCCCTCTCCCCGTCCATTATTGGTCCCCTCCCTTCCCTGCCCTTAGTGTTCTTCTGACAGTCACACACACTCAATGACAAACACAGAGACTCACTGATCTGACACACACACACTGATTGACACTCATTGACAGACACACTGATAGTCACACACAGACTCAATGACAAAGATACTCTCACTGATTTGACAGACACTCACAAACACACACTGACAGACACACACATACACTGACACACTCACATGCAACACTCATACAATCACTCACAGACACACATACACTCACACATACACTCACTCACGCACACACTCACAGTTACACATACACTCACTCACGCACACACTCACAGACACACATACACTCACTCACGCACACACTCACAGTCACTCACAGACACACATACACTCACACACACACAGAGTCACTCACAGACACACATACACTCACGCACACACTCACAGACACACATACACTCACTCACGCACACTCACAGACACACATACACTCACTCACGCACACACTCACAGTCACTCACAGACACACATACACTCACGCACACACTCAGTCACTCACAGACACACATACACTCACTCACGCACACACTCACAGTCACTCAAAGACACACATACACTCACGCACACACTCAGTCACTCACAGACACACATACACTCACTCACGCACACACTCACAGTCACTCACAGACACACATACACTCACTCACGCACACACTCACAGACACACATACACTCACTCACGCACACACTCAGTCACTCACAGACACACATACACTCACTCACGCACACACTCACAGTCACTCACAGACACACATACACTCACTCACACACTCACACACAGTCACTCACAGACACACAGTCACTCACTCACGCACACACTCACTCACACAGAGACACATACTCACAGACACTCACACACACTCACTCACACACACACACAGACACTCACACAGAGACACATACACACTCACACAGAGACACATACTCACTCACAGACACATACACACAGACACTCACACAGACACACACACTCACTCACAGACACACAGACAGACATTCTCACACACAGACACATCACAAATTATTTTAATACATAAATAATATCCACCCAGCCTCCCTACCTGGAGAGCTGGTGTGGATCATTCCCTGGGGTCCAGTGGGGCTGCTGGGCGGCGTGCGGCAGTGCTGCGATCAGGCGCTGCGAGGGAGCTCTAACCTCTCTGCTCTGCTCCCTCGCGGGCTGTCTGCTGATGCCGCGGGAGCCGGAATATGACGTCATATTCTGGCTCCCACGGCATCAGCAGACAGGCAGCGCGCGAGGGAGCAGAGCAGAGAGGTTAGAGCTCCCTCGCAGCGCCTGATCGCAGCACTGCCGCACCGGGGGCGGAGATGGTGGCTGGCAGGAGGGATAGCTTCCCTCATGCCGGTCACTGAAATCTTGCGCCCCCGGAGCCGGTGCGCTCTAAGGCGGCCGCCTGTGCCGCCTTATGGACACGCCGGCCCTGATTTTATGTCACTAAAATGTAATTTAGAACAAGAACAATGCAACTTTTTTCCCACAGATTTCTAAACACATTAAATGTAGTTTAAAGACAAAATATTGTGAGTATTATTACTATGGAGCTCTGTAATACACTTGGACACACCAACAACATTGAGCTCCTAGAAAAGAGGGACATTGGGAAAGAAAAGAAGAACAGGGGGATTTGGGTCCAAAATAGGGCTGTCCCTCCTAAATAGGGACACTTGGTAGGTATGTAATTGGGACAAAGCAGATACGTAAAGATCTTGCAGAATAATGTAGACAGAACAGAGACATAAAAATTTAATATAATAACGGTGAGAAGGTAAATGAGCAAGTAGTTCTTGTCTACTATGGTAGTAGTCTAATAAAACAGTAGCCTGCTAATCATATTTATCTGTAACATCATTATATTTTCCATTCCTTTCGAAACTGTAAGCTTGCTGTCAGCACTAGCTTATGTATATTTTTTACAGTATATTTTACTTAGTAAATCTTCTGGTACAGTTTTTCTGTTGACCATATTAATAGACGATAAGAATGATGTAATGTTGTCTATGTTTGGGTTTTGTCTATGCGTACATTAGAGGTAACATTTATTTTCATTATTGATACCCACAGATTGAAGCTGTGTTTGTTCATACTCTTCATTTCTTCTTTGGTCATCTCCTTGGTGTTTGCCATCATTCCATTTTGCGGTCATGTTGGAGTCCTAGCAATGGTTATGGCAATAGCTGGTCTTGCCATGGGTTGCATTGACACAATCTCCAATATGCAGCTGGTAAAAATTTACCAGCAAGACTCAGCTGTATTCCTTCAGGTAAGATTAGTTCCATTTGTGAAGGGGTATAAGTAATATTCAATGAATATAAAACCTGGTTTCCCTGACGTTATCAGGTATTCTCCGTATTCTTGACTTATGTTTAACTTTGGAAGGGCATATTTTCATCTTATTAAAGCAGAAAAAGAATGAGATTGATCATTGGTCAATCAGTTTTTACACCTGGAGAATATGGTTTGTGAAGTTAATTTAAACTTGTTTTATATCATGTTTTAAGAGTGCTGCTTAGAATCTTACTATATAATCTAAAATAATCCAAATAAAAAGAAAAAAAGGCTATCTAATATCGCTCAGGCATAATCATATATGCTGCTTGATCCAAGGAGATCTCGGACTGCCATTTTGGGGTCAAGAAGGAATTTTTTCCTGGTTTGTTGCAAAATTGGAAGCGCTTCAGACTAGGTTTTTTGCCTTCTTTTGGATCAACAGCAAAAAACTAATGTGAGGAAGGCTGATCTCGATGGACGTAAGTTTCTTTTCAGCTATGTAATATAAATTGAAGTAAGAGGCAAGCACAAATATTTTCTCTATTTCTATATATAGAAATATAATAATAATCAAAATAATCATAAATTAGCATTAAATCACCCTAAAATTAGGTATTACTCTAAATGGAATTCAAGTATTGCAAGCATGCTACAAATATTGATAAACTGTTATAGCTAATAATATCAGATCATATCAGATGGCAGTTGTTAGTGTAGTGAGCAGG
The DNA here is from genome assembly GCF_036172605.1 of Pelobates fuscus. Lineage (NCBI taxonomy): Eukaryota > Metazoa > Chordata > Amphibia > Anura > Pelobatidae > Pelobates > Pelobates fuscus. The sequence goes on along the minus strand of NC_086317.1, from coordinate 160,295,573 downwards.
GGCGGACTGATCAATCGGGCACTTCGGACATAGTCCGAGGGCCCGGCCGAGAAAGGGGCCCCGCCACCCACAAACACACTACAACTTTTGAACTGGCCACTTGAGCCGGCGCGCAATAACTGCGCCGTCCTCGAGCCCAGTGGGGCAGCAGTACTTACCAGAAGTACAGGTGGGGCCCGGGGGAGGAGATAGTGAATGCGGCCCAGTGCGCAGAGGCGCGCTATGTCACGCATTGACGTTGATGTGCGCCTCCTGCACGGGCCGCAACGATGGAAGAAAAATTATCAGGGGCCCCTATATCAGTGCGTCTGGGCCCCTGATCTATGCATTGCTTCTCTGCTGGGAGGAAGTCTCCTCTCTTCTCACAAACCAGCTGCTGGAAGAGAGAGAGGGAGACCAAGAGGCAGCACCAGACGAAGGAGAGCCTGACTCCCATCACATTCAGCCAGATGCCACTGGACACCAGGGAAAAAACCCTCCTGCACTAAAACGGTATTAAAGCAGGTGGGGTGGTTACTATGTAATGTTATCTGTGTGTTTGTGTGTTTATGTGTAAGGCTGTGTATTTGTATTATTAGTGTGTCTATCTATATCTGTGTGTTTGTTTATCTGTATGTGTGTTAGTGTGTGTTTGCGTATTGGTATATGTGTTATTGTGTATCTATGTGTGTCTGTATCTGCATGACTGTACCTGTGTTTATGCATGTGTATCTGTGTCAGTGTGTGTCGTTGTGTGTGTGTATGGCAGTGTGTGTGTGTGTATGGCAGTGTATGTGTATATGAGTATACATCTCAGCATTCACACGCCAACCCTACAGACAAATACACCCCTGCATTCAAACATCAACACTAAATAGACACACACCCCTACATTCAAAACCAAACACTACACAGTACATAAAAACACACAACACTATACACAAGTACACCTCTAAATTCACACACACATACTCCATACAAGAAAATACTTACAATCCAACATACAAACACGGCTTAGTGCTAAATACAACCCTGGTAGGATGAGCAAATGGTAGATCCCCAGCTGGCAACGCATTGTGCTAGTTGTACGACAGATGGGAATCTACCTTTTTGTCCATCCTTGCAATATAGGGGTGGAAAAAAGTTTCTTGCACCAGGGCCCTCTCTATTTAGGTACGCCACTGTGTGTTTCTATCTGTATGTGTGTGTGTCAGTGTATCTGTATGTGTGTGTGTCAGTGTATCTGTATATGTGTGTGTCTGTGTGTGTGTGTGGCAGTGTATACATCTCAGCATTTAAACTCCAACACTTCACACAAACATCAACACTACATACAAAACATGTAGACACACCCCTACATTCAAAAGCAAATACAACACACAAGTAAACCACTGCTTTAAAATGGTAACAGTACATAACACACTACACACAAATACACCCCTACATTCACCCACACATACTGCATTCAAAAACATGCTCACATATAAACATACCCAGTGCTAAGTACAACCCTGCAATAATGGGCAAATGGCAGATGCCCATCTGGCAAAGCAATGTGGGAGTTGTACCCTTTTTTTCATCCTTGCGATGGGGGGGGTCTTAAAATAATTATTGGACCAGGGCCCTTTCTATTTTAGTTCCACCACTGAGCGTAATGCAGATTATCAACTTAAAAAATGGTACACATAGAAAACATTAATTTAGCAATGCAGGGGAATATTCAATCAGAGGCAAACTTAAATATACACGATAGTCACCAGAACAAATATAGTGCTCCATTTGCACAGAAGCTTTCCTCTTATAATCTTATCGCTCTACTACAGCCCCTATCTCACATAAAGCCCCAAACCACCCAGCCCCCACACTACAGCCTCTATCCCCAATTACATACCCTATACCCACTACAGCCTTTCTTCCCATACTACATCCCCTATTTCGCCCCTACCACCTCACTACAGCTCCTGTTCCTCCATTAGAGTCCTTTTCTCCCCACTACAGCCCCTATTCCCCCATGACAGCCGTTAACGTCGACACTACAGACTATATCCCCAATTACAACCTCTATACCATACTACAAATTTTCTCCACCCACTACATCCCCTATGGTACCACTACAGCCCTTACCGCCCCACTACTGCCCATAACCTCCCAAGCCCCACACTACTCTCTATCCCCAATTACAACCCCTATAATCTCACTACAGTGCCTATTCCCCCACTAGAGCCCTTATCTGTAACACAAGGATGAACATGTGGGTTGTGGGTGTATGTGGGTGTGATGTATATTTGTGTAGTTTGCAAGTTAATTTGTACAAGGGGGGCCCATTATCATCTATTGCCCAGGGGCCCCATGAGTTGTCAGTCCGTCCCTGGTAGTGAGCGTCAGTTCACTTCTTAGAAAGGAAGGAGAGCAATAATAATAACAACATGACTTTGTTTCTAAATGATAATCAAAAAACATTTGGGGAAAAAAAGGCCTTTCGGCACAAGTGTAACCGAAGTATACAGAAGACAAAATGAAAATAAAATGCTCTAAACTGAAAGCCAAAATAATTCAGGTCTGTTGTTGACAAATTGTTATGTTTTTGTATGAAGTGTCCTCATTAATATAGTGTATGGCAGATAACTACAGAAGGAAAAATCATTTATTGTATTATTATTATTTTTTATAAATCGCCAACAAGTTACGCAGCGCTGTACAATGGGTGGACTAACAGACACGTATTTGTAACCGGATGAGTTGGACACACAGGAACAGAGGGATTAAGGGCCCTGCTCAATGAGTTTACATGTGAGAGGGAGTGGGGTAATGTGACACAAAAGGTTAGGGTAGGGTAGACAAGTATGTTGCTAGGATAGTATTCATTGAGGGCTTAATGTTGTTTTAATGACAGTTGCAGGAGATGAATCGGGGTGCGGGGAGAGAAAGATGATCACAGTTTGATATGCTTTCCTAAAGAAGTACGTTTTAACAGATTTGTTGAAGGAGGGGAGACTGAGTGAAAGTCTAACAGAGAGGGGAAGGGTGTTCCATAGGAAAGTTGCAGCCCTAGAGAAGTATTTTTTTGAGCATCAGAGGTAGGAGTACGAACAGAGGTTAGACGCATATTTGGGTATTAGTCATGATAAATAGTTCGGAGCAGCATTGTGTAGAGATTTGTAAGCAAATATCAGGATCTTACGGGAAGTCAATGTAGGGATTGACAGAGGGGGAGGCATGGGAGGTGCGGGCGAACGGGAAGATGAGCCTCGCCGCCGCATTCATTATAGACTGTAATGGTGCAAGTTGGGAACACGTAATACCACTGAGAAGTGGATTACAGTAGTCAAGGCGAGAGAGAACAACGGCATGGACAAGCACCTTAGCTATTTCAGGCGTTAGATAGAGTCAGATGCGCACTATGTTTTTGAGATAGAAGCGGCAGGATTTGGCAAATGATTGCACATGAGGGATGAAGGAGAGGTTGGAGTCAAAGATAACACCTAGGCAGTGAGCCTGCAAGGTAGAGCGGATAGTAGTATAGTAGTATATTGACTTGGAGGGAAACAGACAACGGGGTAGCAACACTTGAGGGAGGGAATAACAGAAGTTCTGTTTTGGACAGGTTAAGTTTGAGCAGCCATCCAGTTGGAAATAGCAGAGAGGCAATCAGAGGCACAAGTCAAGAGGGGTGGTGAGAAATCAGGGAGGACAGATACATTTGCGTGTCATCTGCATAGAAATGATTGCAAGCCAAAGGAGCTGATGAGTTTACCAAGGGAGGCAGTGTAGATTGAGAACAATAGGGGACCAAGGACAGACACTTGGGGAACACCAACAGAGAGGGATTAAGGGACTAAGAAACAAGTAAGAACGTTGGTATCAGGATTACTAGTTGATCCAGCACGTAGAATTGTGTCACACAGATGACTAATAGGTAACGTATTACCTGGCCTTAGAATGGCCAGACTTAAAGGGAAACTCCAGTGCCAGGAAAACGATCCGTTTTCCTGGCACTGGAGGGTCCCTCTCACTCCCACACCCCAATCCCTGGTTACTGAAGGGGTGAAAACCCCTTCAGTCACTTACCTGAGGCAGCGGCGATGTCCCTCGCGGCTGTCTCCTCCTCCGCGACGCTCTTCCTGTCCATTGCGTCGGCCAGTGGGTGAGACTGATCCCGCCCACCGGCCGAGGAGACCTAATGCGCATGCGCGGCAAGGCCGCGCATGCGCATTACGTCTCCCCATAGGAAAGCATTGAAAAATCATTTCAATGCTTTCCTATGGGGTTTTGAGCGACGCTGGAGGTCCTCACACAGCGTGAGGACGTCCAGCGATGCTCTAGCACAGGTTTCCTGTGCTATGGACCAGGAAGTGACCTCTAGTGGCTGTCTAGTAGACAGCCACTAGAGGTGGAGTTAACCCTGCAAGGTAATTATTGCAGTTTATGAAAAACTGCAATAATTACACTTGCAGGGTTAAAAGTTGTGGGAGTTGGCACCCAGACCACTCCAATGAGCAGAAGTGGTCTGGGTGCCTGGAGTGTCCCTTTAACGTACCAAAGAGTAGTCAGGATACTTGCCAAGGTCAGGGGATACAGAAAGAGACACAACGATAAGGGAAAGCCAGAAGTCAGGGATACCAGAATACAGGGAAGTCAAAATCAAAGCCAAAGTCAAAAACCAGAAGGAACTTGAATCAGGAACGCGCTCTCGGACAACCACAAGGGAAACCACGACAGGGCACTGAGCAGGATGAGAACTGGGCCTAAATACCCCTCCTCTGGATCTGACCCCAAAGGCAGTTACCAGGTTCCCATTTGCATAATTGCTACTCAGCACAAACCCTCCTGTGGATTTGATTGCTGCTCGGCACAACTTTTCCTGTCAGAACAGTAAATGTCATTAATCACATTTTTATATGCGGATGAATACGTGACAGTTGATAGAGGTAGGTATATCATCAGGAGAGAGCGGTATTTCGTAGTCCGAGATTACGGAGGATGAGAAGAAGCTGTTGATGTTCAACAGTGTCAAAAGCATCAGAAAGGTCGAGGAGAATTAGGATAGACTAGTGGCCATGCAATTTTGCAGTGATAAGATCATTGGATGCTTTGGTCACAGCTGTTTCAACATAGTGATGAGCACGGAATCCAGATTGAAGTGGGTCAAGCAGAGAGTTGGATTTGAGTCAATCTCACATACACAACTCTCTCAAGGATCTTAGAGGCAAACAGCAGTGGTGAGGTAGGGCGGTAGTTGGATAGAGAATTAAGGTCAAGGTTGGGCTTTTTTAGGTTCGGGGTAACTGTTGCATGTTTGAAGGGTAGAGGAAATGTGCCAGAGGAGAAGGAGAGATTGAACATTTTAGTGAGAGGCAGAGCAAGAGAAGGAGACAAAGTGCGCATGAAATATGAGGGAATAGGATCGATGGAAGTTTACGATAATATTGCTGAATAACATTGCATAGTATCTTCCAGATTATCAGTGACAGTTATTAGTGGGTTCATTAGGTAAAGAGCATATTTCTCTTTTTTCCCCCAAGGTTCTTCATTTCTTCATGGGTTTTGGGGCGCTACTCAGTCCTCTAATAGCAGACCCATTTCTCTCTGATACCAACTGCATCCAATCGAATAACACTCAGAATGGGAGCCGTAACTTGGAACACATAAGGAATTCTCTAGTTCCTCATAATCCTGGCAACGTTTCCCACTATGTACTTCCTCTTCAGGGGCCAACAATTACACAAGTATCCTATGCCTTCTGGATCATGGCTGCCATCAATGTGAGCTCAGAGTTCCTCTTCTGGTATTGGGAATATAGTTGTATAATAATATGTATTGATTAATTTTCCATCCGTTACTATTCCTTTAGCTCCCAGTGCCTATAGCTGTTTTCCTTCTCATGTATAAGAACAGAATGGTGCCAGGCTGTTCTAACCAGAGTGGGACCTTGCTGTCTGCAGATGAGCTGGCAATGGAAACTCAGAAAGAGAATGAGGGAAGTAATACTGGAGTGGAGGAGGCAGTGGTGGAGCCATGTGAAGAAAAGGGTAAGTTCTACCTCATTAATTTATGCTTAGCTCCAGCATTTTTTTCACATTAAAGAAAAGGGTCTCTCAGCTAAGGCTCACTTCTGTCCCTCTACATCACTGCAGAGGGACTATGAATGGCAGTACTCTTCCTGCTCCCAAACTCTTCAGCAACTTTTATACAGTTGCAAGAAAAAGTATGTGAACCCTTTGGAATGATATGGATTTCTGCACAAATGGGTCATAAAATGTCATCTGATCATCATCTAAGTCATAACAATAGACAATCACATTCTGCTTAAACTAATAACACACAAAGAATGAAATGTTGCCATGTTTTTATTGAACACACCATGTAAACATTCACAGTGCAGGTGGAAAACCCCTAGACTAATGACATCTCCAAGAGCTAATTGGAGTGAGATGTCAGCCAACTGGAGTCCAATCAATGAGATGAGATTGGAGGCTGCCCTGCCCTATAAAAAACACACACCAGTTCTGGGTTTGCTTTTCACAAGAAGCATTGCCTGATGTGAATGATGCCTCGCACAAAAGAGCTCTCAGAAGACCTACGATTAAGAATTGTTGACTTGCATAAAGCTGGAAAGGGTTATAAAAGTATCTCCAAAAGCCTTGCTTTTCATCAGTCAACGGTAAGACAAATTGTCTATAAATGGAGAAAGTTCAGCACTGCTGCTACTTTCCCTAGGAGTGGCCGTCCTGTAAAGATGACTGCAAGAGCACAGCGCAGACTGCTCAATGAGGTGAAGAAGAATTCTAGAGTGTCAGCTAAAGATTTACAAAAGTCACTGGCAAATGCTAACATACCTGTTAGCGAATCTACAATACGTAAAACACTAAACAAGAATGGATTTCATGGGAGGATACCACAGAGGAAGCCACTGCTGTCCAAACAAAACATTGCTGCACGTTTACAGTTTGCACAAGAGCACCTGGATGTTCCACAGCAGTACTGGCAAAATATTCTGTGGACAGATGAAACCAAAGTTGAGTTGTTTGGAAGAAACACACAACACTATGTGTGGCGAAAAAGAGGCACAGCACACCAACATCAAAACCTCATCCCAACTGTGAAGTATGGTGGTGGGGGCATCATGGTTTGGGGCTGCTTTGCTGTGTCAGAGCCTGGACGGATTGCTATCATCGAAGGAAAAATTAATTCCCAAGTTTATCAAGACATTTTGCAGGAGAACTTAAGGGCATCTGTCTACCAGCTGAAGCTCAACAGAAGATGGGTGTTGCAACAGGACAATGACCCAAAGCATGGAAGTAAATCAACAACAGAATGGCTTAAACAGAAGAAAATACGCCTTCTGAAGTGGCCCAGTCAGAGTCCTGACCTCAACCTGATTGAGATGCTGTGGCATGACCTCAAGAAAGCGATTCACACCAGACATCCCAAGAATTTTGCTGAACTGAAACAGTTCTGTAAAGAGGAATGGTCAAGAATTACTGTTGTGCATGTCTGATCTGCAACTACAGGAAACGTTTGGTTGAAGTTATTGCTGCCAAAGGAGGTTCAACCAGTTATTAAATCCAAGGGTTCACATACTTTTTTCACCTGCACTGTGAATGTTAACATGGTGTGTTCAATAAAAACATGGCAACATTTCATTCTTTGTGTGTTATTAGTTTAAGCAGACTGTGATTGTCTATTGTTGTGACTTAGATGATGATCAGATCACATTTTATGACCAATTTGTGCAGAAATCCATATCATTCCAAAGGGTTCACATACTTTTTCTTGCAACTGTAGGTCATAATTTACTGCTGAATTCTGGGCACAGGCTGCATCTGTACATGAAATAGTGTTATAACCATAAAGTCTCTAAAATGTTTTAACCTCCCAACATTTCTGTAAATATGCTAATCTTTTAGAATGAAAATAATATGTTAAACGTACATGGTTTACGCACATACTCAAACTAGATCTAGCAGTGTAATTGCTGGGAGTTGTCTTCTGAGCTTCAAATTTCTTAACTGAAGGATCTGAAGTGCTTCAAATTCCCAAATGTTTTTCTTTCTTTTTTTTAAAAATATGTTAAAGCACAGCATTTGTTAGATAATCCACAATGTCATTACATGTAATAGCAAAATTCCGACCTGACTTTCTGAGCTTTGTCTCATTCCTGAGTCGAATATAGCATTTTTTGTGTTCTCGGTAAGGTAGGTCTTCTCAGCTTCCGTGGTGCTAGCGGAATCAGGAAGAAGACCTCCCAAGATATCTGATTGACAGCCTTGGAGTTGTTTCAGATATGAGATATAAAGGTGCCAATTTCAAATCAAAATCATCAGCTTTATACTCTGCAAATAAGAGGAGATACTCCTAATACATAAAGCAGTTCATCAAGTATTGTTGTGAATCATATTGAGATGATGAACCGTTGAATTATACAACCTCCTTTAAAACCTCCTTCTTTTCTCCAGATCATGGGGTGAACACGTTGTGTTGTCAGAGTAAGAAGTTTTGGAATGCTCCCTACTCATTTTTTGCCATTCATGCTTGTGGAGCTTTCGTGCTGTTTATGAGCGACGGGATTGTGGTATGCCATGCTGGTTCTGCTAATATTGTCAGATGTGTTGGGATGGGTTTGTGTTGTGACTAGGTCAAACACAATAAAAAGAAGACATACAATTATGCAATTCCAGACAGTAACAAGCAGGAGAGATCCAAATTTAATACAAACCATAAAGATAGCACTGTGACAAGACAGTAGTATACCCACTAACCATAAGCAATAGAGCTGCTAAATTGAAAGTGGTTCCAGGTGAACCTCACTAACACCAAAAGTAGAAAACAGAAAGCAATAAAGTGGAAACCACCTTTACAAAAATAATGAGATACAACCTGAGGAATATATCCAAAATTGGAATATTCTATATAAGCATGTAATACAATCTGAAATGATAAAAAGTGTATATCATAGCGTAACACAGTAAGATAATGATAATAAATTGTGGAGTAAGTAATGCACTCACAAACAAAAGTGTAAATCAGGCCTCTCACCCCCCTGGGGTATATGTAGTATGGGACTTGATAGTAGATCCAGATATTAGAATGTCTTCAGAGAAATGGGAAAAAAAGGACCATGCATAGTGAAAGTACGTATAAAAATATCAAAAGAAAATGTATTGGTTACACTTACAGACATAAAGTGGTAGTAAGCATGTCTCCACTCTCAGTGGAACTGGAAGGCAGAGTAGTAAATACCGGACACAGATCCAATCGGAGTAGCAGAGTACAGGAACAATAAAAGGACTATAAAACAAATAAAATCAAGAAACAGTCCGAAAAAGTTCAATATCCAACGCGTTTCGTCCGTGGTAAATGGAGGACTTCTTCAGGGATATGAGTAGATTCGAGTATGTGGGAACTTTTATATCCAATTCAATCTTCCTTGATGCCGTTCACCGGCAGCGTGTGTTCCACACTGGAACGCAGAAATGTACTTCCTGTGACGTCCATCCGTCTGAATTGCGCTCTACAGCCAGAGACACACTGTCAGAAACTCACAAATACAGATCCTTTACCTCTTCCCTACACACAAACTAGACCTAAATATGCCCCTACCATTTACTCCCCCTAGGCAGTCTTACCTTAGAGGCCATATATTCTGACTTGCGTGGCAGAGTAGTGTTAGAGACGGAGAGCAGCGATATAAAATGCCACATCCCCGCCCCCTCTAAACACAACCTCACACCTGATCCTCAGCTGCCAATTAGAGCAGCTCCATGATAACGCTGGCTAGGTGGAAGTGACATCTATGATATTACATCCTAAGCACGGCCACCTGTGAGGAAGCTGTGCAGCCTCTATTTAATAAAGGGACAAGTGTAATGCTACTGGCCAATGCCGTCCGGTTCACAGAAATATATATCTCCTCATCTGGACTAACAAGCCCTATAGGGCCCCGTGGTGGCCACTGAGCTGGACCCGCTTGATGGTAGCCCTGTCTGTAATATATGTAGCAGTGTCAAACAAAGTTTATTTGCATGGTTTAATACATATCTCTTCCTCAGGGGGAATACTCAGGATTTGTGTATAGCTACGCGGTAGAACAGCCACTGTACCTAGCGCACAAGACAGCAGGGTACCTACCTAGTCTCTTCTGGGCTTTTATTACATTTGGAAGATTGATTTCCATCCCAGTGTCCTACAAGTTGGCCCCTCGATCCATGCTCTTCATCAACCTGGTAAGACAATAACAGTGCATTGATGAAATTACTGTTATATAATACAGTGATACAAAATAATTTTAGCCCAAATGTTCATTCTTCTGTATGAGCCAAGCAACTGATCAGAAAGCACTGATAATTATTCTCACTATCATTTGATATAATGATCCCTTTTATATTAATATTTTTTTCTTTGCTCTTTTTTAAATACAATAAAATACACACGTTACCATATAGATATACAGTTGTACCTCTTTATGATATGACATTTTAAGTGTGGTATCATTTTAGGATTACATTTATTCATGTACCATGCATTGCTTTATAATTTCAAAGGACCAGAAAACAAGAGAAAAGTGGTGGATTTTTTACATTATTGGTGACCTTCAACTCTTTTCCTTTATAATTTTTTTTCATGCTTGGAAAACATTTATTAAATTTATTTTTTAAAGAAATTGTAACCTGTTGTATACTGCAGTAGTCATAACAAAGCTTTATCTGGTACAGTGAGGGAAAAAAAGTATTTGATCCCCTGCTGATTTTGAACGTTTGTCCACTGACAAAGAAATGATCAGTCTATAATTTTAATGGTAGGCGTATTTTAACAGTGAGAAACAGAATAACAAAAAAAAAAATCCAGACAAACGCATGTCAAAAAAGTTATAAATTGATTTGCATGTCAATGAGTGAAATAAGTATTTGATCCCCTATCAATCAGCAAGATTCCTGGCTCCCACGTGTCTTTTATACAGGTTACAAGCCAAGATTAGGAGCACTCTCTTAAAGGGAGTGCTCCTAATCTCAGCGCGTTACTTGTGTAATAGACACATGTCCACAGAAGCAATCAATGGCTATCCACCATGGCCAAAACCAAAGAGCAGTCCAAAGATGTCAGGGACAAGATTGTAGACTTACACAAGGCTGGAATGAACTACAAGACCATTGCCAAGCAGCTTGGTAAGAAGGTGACATCAGTGAGTGCCAGGGCCGGACTGGGAAAAAAATTCGGCCCGGGTATTTTTTAACCACAGCGACCCACTGAAAATGGGGTGGGGCCAGATAGGGTGTTGTGACGGACTGCCTGGCACCCCGACCGGGTGCCTCCACCAATCGATGCTCCTAGTACTCACCAAGGGCTCCAAGCACTCCACCCGACACCATCAGCACTGTAGTCCCCACGTCCAGCGTTGACTGGGAACTCGCCATCCTCCAACCACCCTGGACCCAAGACCAGGATCCAGCTTCCAGTAGGTGAAGCTCTCCTACTCCAGAGAGCGTTGCAGGAACAGCTCTTAAAAGAGCTAGTGATTATAATCCCAGGGGAGTATAGTGACATAGCAATTCCAGGGTAGATAAAGCCATTTCCCCCACACATGATATGAGACTCTATGTTGAGGGTAAGCAGGAACTAAATTTTAATGGTGCCACACTGGCCTTTTATGACAATCCCCATGCAAGGGGTACGCCCACATGGACCTTGTTGGGGACTCCAACACAAAGACACAGACCAATAAGAACAGTGATTAAATGCATGACACTCCCATATACAAACACACAATTACATCAGGAACTGTACTAATCTAATCCAATTATCTCCAAGCACAGAAAAAAACACACCCCAAAAGTACCTTAAAACACACAAAATCCCCCCTGATAGCCCTGATCTGGGTGACCAACATATTCAAAAATCACCCAGTTCAGTTCAGGGGTTCAGGAATTTCCTGGAAGTCTTATTTTTGACCGACCGTACACATGGTCTTATGCCCAAAACAGTTCCAGGGAATCAGGGCTAACGGTTGGTCTCTCTGTCTGGAGTACAAAAGTACATACCTCACATGAACAGATCTTTTTCAAGTGCATTGGGCAAGGTATATTGCAGGGACAATAGTCGTGAGGGAAGAGGCTGGCCAGCAGGCCCCTCCAAGAACCAGTGGCACTTTCGCCACAGGTGTGTTTTGTCATCCCCAATGACAAGCATTCCCCATCTCAAAGTGAGCATGTGGGTTCAATGCTCTTCCAGGGCAGACCACGCACAGAGCTCTGCTAAAGAGCTCTAGCATGAGGAAAAGGCCCTATATTTGTTCTGCACAGCGCAAGCAAATTTAATAACATGTTTGCATTGTGTTTGCTTGAAACTTGTCTCAGGGGTTTCCATAAACGGGATACTCACTGTATCCTATTTATAGAGACACATGTGTTTGCTTACAAGGAATCTAGTGTGTGCATAGGGCAGGGTTTGTCATTCTAAATGCATGCAAAGCATCATGGGAGTTGTAGTTCTACAACATCTAGGGATCTACCTGTTGGGCAGCCCTGGCATAGGGGATCCAGAGTGTGTATGTCAGAAATGTAGTGTGTGTAGGTGGTGCAGCGTGTGTGTGTAGGGGATCTAGTGTGTGTTGGAAGGACCCAGAGTGTGTATAGGAGATCTAGTAAGTGTGTGTGTGTGTGTGTGTGTGTAGAGGATTCAGAGTGTATATATCTGTAGATGATCCAGAGTTGGGTAAGGGATATAGTGTTTGTCTGATACATAATGTGTTTAAGGGTGCAGTATGTGTGTGAGGGGTTCTGTAGTATATATACATATATGTTTGGAAGTATTGTGTGTGTGTGTGCGTGTGTGTGTGTGGTGCAGCATGTTTGGGGGCTGCAGTGTGTGTGTGTGTGTGAAGGGTGTAGTGTGTTTGAGTGAGGGTGCTATGTGTGTGTGAGTGAGAGTGCTGTGTGTGTGGGTGCTGTGTGTGTGAGGGGTGCTGTGTGTGGTAGGGTGCTGTGTGAGGGTGATGTGTGTGAGTGAGGGTGCTATGTGTTAGGGTGCTGTGTGTGAGTTAGGGTGCTGTGTGAGGGTGATGTGTGTGTGTGTGTTTGTTAGGGTGCTGTGTGAGGGTGATGTGTGTGTGTGTGTGTTTGTTAGGGTGCTGTGTGAGGGTGATGTGTGTTTTTGTTAGGGTGCTGTGAGTGTCAGGGTGCTGTGTGAGGCTGATGTGTGTGTGTTAAGGATGCTGTATTAGGGTGCTGTGTGAGGATGGTGTGTGTGTGTGTGTGTGAGGGTGATGTGTGTGTTAGGGTGCTGTGTGAGGGTGATGTATGTGTGTGAGGGTGCTGTGTGTGTGTGTGAGGGTGATGTGTGTGTGTGAGGGTGATGTGTGTGTGCTATGTGTGTTAGGGTGCTGTGTGCTGTGTGTGTTTGTGTGCTGTGTGTGTTAGGGTGCTGTGTGTGTGTGTGTGTTAGGGTGCTGTGTGAGGTTGATGTGTGTTTGGAGGGATTGTGTGTTGGGGGAGGCAGGTTTATGCCAAGATTTATGTATTTATTTATTTTTTATAATAAAAAAAAAACCAAAAAAAAACCCAGACATTTTATCCCCCTACCTTCTTACCTGTAACCTGGGAGGGGGGACCCTGCTGCCATCCATCCCTGGTGGTCCTAGTAGTGAGTGAACTCTCGCGAGACCCGGAGCGTTGCCATGGAAATGCTCTGGATCTTGCGAGAGGAACCTGGCAGAGCTGCAAGATAGAGCTCCTCTGGGTCCTCTCCAGTCTCTGTCCACTGCCGGCAGCCGCAATACACTACATGTGGAACATCATGGAACACGCTCGGATATCGCCGTCTCTGCATGGACTGGCCGGGGAGATCCTGGAATCTCCCCGGCTGGCCTCAGCCCATGGCCATTGCTGCCCATCGGGCATTTGCCCGGTTTGCTTGATGGCCAGTCTGGGCCTGGTCAGTGCGATTATTTGCAAATGGGATAAATACAAAATAACTGTCAGTTTCCCTCGGTCTGGTGCTCCATGCAAGAGCTCACCTCGTGGAGTTTCAATTGTGAGGAATCATCCCAGAACTACCCATGAGGATCTTGTTAATGATCTCAAGGCAGCTGGGACCATAATCACCAAGAAAATGATTGGTAACACACTACACTGTGAAGGACTGAAATCCTGCAGCACCTGCAATGTCCCCCTGCTCAAGAAAGCACATGTACAGGCCCATCTGAAGTTTGCCAATGAACATGTGAATGATTCAGAGGAGAAGTGGGTGAAAGTGTTGTGGTCAGATGAGAACAAACTCGAGCTCTTTGGCATCAACTCAACTCGCCGTGTTTGGTGGAGGAGGAATGCTGCCTATGACCTCAAGAACACCATCCCCACTGTCAAACATGGAGGTGGAAACATTATGCTTTGGGGGTGTTTTTCTGCTAAGGGAACAGGACAACTGCAACGCATCAAAGGGACGATGGACAGGGCGATGTACCGTCAAATCTTGGGTGAGAACCTTCTTCCCTCAGCCAGGGCATTGAAAATGGGATGTGGATTAGTATTCCAGCATGACAATGACCCAAAACACACAGCCAAGGCAACAAAGGAGTGGCTCAAATAGAAGTACATTAAGGTCCTGAAGTGGCCTAGCCAGTCTCCAGACCTTAATCAAATAGAAAATCTGTGATGGGAGCTTAAGGTTCGAGTTGCCAAACGTCAGCCTCGAAACCTTAATGACTTGGAGAAGTGGGACAAAATCCCTCATGAGATGTGTGCAAATCTGGTGGCCAACTAATAGAAATGTCTGACATTATTTCACTCATTGACATGCAAATCAATTTATAACTTATTTGACATGCGCTTACAGAGCCGGGAGGAGCGGTGACGACACACGCTGGTCATGGCTCACGGTGAACGCAAGGCGCGAACGAGATGAAGGTGGGGAGTGAGTGAGGAGACATGGGATCCCCATGGTGAGACAGCTCGGAACGCTGGTTGCGAACGGAACAAGACTGGAGAGTGAGGAAAGAGAATTCCTCGAGAAAAAGCTGGGACAGCTCTGAAGCAAGACTGATGTGGCTTTGTAAGCAAAGCGGGTTGGAGCTAGTATAGCAACAAGGGAATGTAATGTCTCTTGAGAAACAGCACAAGCACTCCATAGTAAGTGCGTTGGAGGTTGAGAACAGAGGGGAGTAAGAGTCTGGAAGAAGGTGTAACTTTGGAAGTGAACATTTTTGGTGATTTTCCAGACATGCAGGCATTATAGAACTGCTGAAAACAAATATCAGATATATTTTTTTTTAAAAAAGGCTATGGTTAAGCTCCGAATTTAAAGTGACACAACTTAATATGGAAAACTAAGTTTTGTGTTAAGACATCCTAAAGAAAGAGAATCTCTTAAATTAAATTCTAAGAAGTTGGCAGGGAATTCCTTTTTCAATAATTCCTGGAACTCAAGAATCCTACAAGCTCTTTAATTTTCCCTCTGATACAAATTAAAAGAAAAGAGAAAAAGACAGCAGAAGGGAAAGAAAAGGGGAAAGGAGAGCAGACAATCTACTCCTGGTCACCCTCTGAATCTGCTAATTAGTGGCGCTTCCTATTCCTTTGGGCAAGGCTTTTTTACACTCCGCTTCCACATGGCTACAAAAAAATATGACTCCAAGCAAGGAGGTAAAAAAAGATAAGGAAAGGAAGACGGAACAAAAAAATGAAAAACGCCCCTTAAATTTGTTCTCACAGGATAAAATAGAGAGAAGAACCAGTCAGTATGAAGATCTGGTGAGGAAGTTCATAGTAAATTATATATAGAAAAAGAGGGTGATGGAGAATCATTGGATACCTCAATTAAAGAAGTACAATATATTGAGAAAGACTTTCTTAATGCATGCCTGGAAACACATTTTGGTAAGATTAAGCAGGAAATTCAGATTATATCAGAGGATTTTAAAGGAGAACTGGCTAAAGTGATAAACAGATTCAACATTCTTGAACAAAAAATGGAACACACTATACTACAATATAGCTTACTACAAGAGAAAATTATGATGTCTGGTATAAATGGAGATATTAAAGTATCTATAATGGCTTTATATACTTCTCCAACAGCAAAGGTGGTTGGTGGCGGTTTTTCCTCTGAGTGGTTCCAATAAAAAATGGGACCAGACAGGGATGCCCGCTTTCACCACTTTTATATTTAATTGCCATTGAACCTCTGGTAGTAGCAATAAAAGCTAACAATCAAATTAAAGGGTTGCAAGCTATAGATGACTGCATTAAGTTGATTATGTATGCAGATGACGTGGAACTTACACTTAGTGACCCGATGAATTCTATGAGAGAACTGACACCTTAGATGGAGGAATTTTCTACTCTTTCTGGTTATAAATTAAACTTTGATAAATCGGTTATATTGCCGCTTAATCTGCCTCGGGATGTTGTTGAAGGCTTAATACGGGTTTATGATTTTGGTGTCAGGGAATCTTTTAGCTGCCTGGGGGTGGAAATTGCCTGTGACCCCTCTAAAAATATGGAACTCAACTTCTTACCATTGTGTAAAAGAAACATGTAGGAAAATGAAGGAATGGAGAAATATTGAGATTTCATGGTGGGGAAGAATAAATACAGTGAGATCTTATCTCCTCCCCAAATTGATCTATCTGTTTCATATGGTTCCCTTGGTCTGCCCAAACAGTTGGATGACCCTTTTACAGTCCCAAATAAATAAATTTATATGGGCAGGGAAATGCCCACGAATTAATGCTAACCGTTTAGCGCTAAAGGTCAAATTGGGAGGTTTAGGGGTATATCTTTTAAGAGAAAAAGCATGTAATTTGGCATATGCCTTTATTACCCATGGAGAAAAGACCAAAGAACAAATTTGGTATAAAATGGAACAGTCCCTGACCCATACAGAGCAGCACAATTTGGACCTGAGTGCTTTATTTTGGCAAATAAAGAATAAGCAGAAAAACCTTCCTTTAGTGAAATTTGGAAGTATGATTTTAGACAACATAATGAGGCACTGGGAGAAATGTAAAAAATATCTATCAATTCAAAATAAAATAATTATCTGTCTTCCTTTAACCCATTTATTTTATAATATTGAGGATTTGAATCTAAAAAACTGGACTAAATCTGGCCTCTTGAGAATAAGCGATTTAATGAATGAGAATAACTTGAGGGATTCCCACCTGCTGAAAATAAGTTAGACAATAAAGAAATGTTTAATTACCTAAGTATAAAGGGCTTCTTGAGTAGGCACCTGGTGGCAGGACCGTCTTTAAAATTGATTTGGCCCTGGGCAAGAATTTGATGGGGCCCCTTGACCCCCATTCCCTGACATGCAATCACGCTCTCCACTTCCCAACGCAGTAGCGGAACCATTTTTCCATGCTTGCAGAGTCATATTTAGCACTGAGTTTTGTTTGTGTGTTTGAATGAATGCATGTTTGTGTATGGAGTATGTTTGTGTAAATGTAGGGGTGTGTTTGTATGTGGTGTTGGTGTTTGAATGCAAGCATGCATCTATGAGTAGTTTTTTTGCTTGTTTTTTTAAATGCTGGGGTGTGTTTATATATATTTTTGGTGTTTATGTATTGTTGACGTTTCAATGCAGGAGTGTGGTTGTATGTAGTGTTGAAGGTTGAATTCAGGGGTGCACTTGTGTGTAGTGTTGGCGATTTGAATGATGAGATTTATGCACATGTACACAGAGATTGCCACACACTGAAACACATGCAGATACACAGACATAAACACTGACACTCACACTACCACACATGCAGATACAGACTGACACAGATACACACACTAACACATACAGACACACAGACACACAACCTGACACACATACATAGACATATATACAAACACTGACACATATGGATACTCAGACACACTGATGCATATACTGACACACATGCATACACAGATAAAAACACTGACTATATACAGATGCGCACACAGATATACACACGCAGGTACACACACTGACAACATACAAATACATACAATGATAACGTACAGATACACACACTGACACACATACAGACACGCAGATACACAACCTGACACACATGCAGATACACACACACCACATAGAGAAACATAGATATACTAAATACAGATACACCGATATACATACTATCATAATTTTTGCTGCTAGTAATAAATGAGTATCCAAAGGAGTATGATTCCCAAAAGTAAGCTTGACATTAAGCTGCAAGAGAAATAGGTCAGGACCAAAATAAAAAAAGCTTTCCCAGTAGACTGTAGAATTGTAGAATTGTTCCCCTAATCATGTTCCAAAACAACTGAATAGGGGGACAGTCCCACCAGGCATGGCCGTCTTTAAAGCGGGGCAAACGGGGCAGCTGCCCCGGGCCCACTCACTCCTGGTTTGTTTGTTTCGGCCTTCCCTGGGCCTCATCAGCAGCATTACCGAAGAGAAGGCTATTGAGTTTCTCTAAGATTTTGTCTGTTCTCAGAGTTCTCATATTCTCTTATTTTCTTGTTTTTGTTATTTGCAGATTAACTGTTTTTTTCTTTTGGCCCTTTGTAATACAATGAATATGTTATTTGAACCCAGAATATCTTACTGATTTTCGTTGGCTAATATTGTTCGCTTATACAAGTACTTTATTATGGGAGTCTTCCAGGTAAATGAGAGGAGAAGCAATATTTAGATTTGTGTAACTGGTATATCACATGTTCATCCCAAAGTGGTCAAAGCCCTGTAGGGACAGGTACTTTCCATAATGTCACGTCAATCTAGCCCCCATTTTTGGGGGTTTGTGTCGCACTATTTTCAAAGTGTTTTTCCGTGGCACCTAGAGCCTGGCTCCTCACTGCTTGAATATTTCAGAATTATCTGTCCATTTTTGGGTGCCTCTGATATTGTGGAAAGTAATTGTGAAACAAAACTTTAAGAGGACCTTTGGAAATGAAGGGGCTATACATGCAAGGTAAAAGTCTGAATAATATATTTTATCCCGCTTAAGTGGTTGGAATGTGTGGTGGGGCAGAATGAAGAAGACCGCGTGTGTAAAAATGCATTCCTGAGTGTTATATTGCCCAGTATAAGTTGATAAACACTTTCCCCATAAAGCAATTTGTCAGCACACATGTTGACTCCAAATTGATTGGTAACTGGTTTACATGCATAGCTTTGTTTTTGTTGAGACAGGTTAGCCACAGGGGTGCTTTACACCACAGCCTCTACTATGGAGTTTCAAGTGCCCCATTAAGGAATGTTCTGCAGCTCTACATGATCTTACTGTCCAAAAATAAGTAAAATCTTACGTATCTTAATTATTCAAGTATAATGTTATAACTACACATGTACCTTCTCTTCCTCATCAGACTGGCGTGGTAGTGGCATTCCTGTTTCTCATGTTGTCACAGAACAGTGTGGCCGGTCTTTTTACAGGGACAGCTTTTCTTGGACTCTTTCTCAGTAGCGTCTTTCCCAGCATGTTGGCCTATACAGAAGACATCCTAAATTACAAAGGTAAGCATTGTGTGTCCAGAACTAAGCATGAGGAGTCAAACTGATTTAGCACAGTCCAGTATAATCTCTTTTAGGTATGTGCATGGATGTCGTGTGTTATATAATATGGCAGGTGCAGTGGCACTGAGGCCTACCAGAGGTTAGGGGTCAACTCTTGGCCACCCATAAGAGGAGGTAGTGCAATGAGCGCTCCAGCAGAGGTGAGCTGAGGTGAGAGCACACCCAGGTTTCTTTATTACTACCAGGCAAGTTCCCATGCGCAGCAGGAAGAAATATATACTGAGTCAATTGCTGCCTCCATCTTGCCCCACCCTGTCTGACTCCAGAATGTAGACTGCTTTCCTTGTGGATTATGGAGAAAGCAAATGTTTTAGCCTGCTCTGGGTGAAGCCTTGGGTCAACAGCATGGTAAGGAGCCAGGGCCGGCGCTACCATATGGCGGCACATGCGGCTGCTTTAGGGAGCTTGGGCCCGGAGGGCGCAGGATGCGGGTGACCAGCAGGTGGGAAGCGCCCCTGCCGGTCTGTGTGTATCGTGGACGAGCCGCGGGAGAGGAGCTTATTTCCCTCTACCCGGTCTGACAGGAAGCGCTCACTGAGAGCACAGAATTGCTTCCTGTCAGACCGAGGAGAAGGAAAAAAGAACTCGGCCACGCTACGCAAAAAGGGGGTAAGGAGATCTGGCACATGGAGAGTAGGTAAGAAACATGGAGGCAGTGGAGGATATTATACACATGAGGGTGGCTGGAGGCAGTGAGACACATGAGTGGGGCAATGAGGCACATGAGGAGGGCTAGGGGGGCAATTAGACATATGGGGGGGCTAGGGACGGTGAGATACATGAGGCAATGAGACACATGAGGGGGACAATAAAACACATAGGGGGCTGAGAACAGTGAGACACATGAGGGAGACCGTGAGGCAATAAGATACATAAGGGGGATGGGGAAATGAGACACATGGAGGGCTGGGGGATTGAGATGCATGGGGGAGCCTGGTAGATTTAGACACATGGAGGGGCTGGAGGGGACATAAAGCAACATAGAGGGGCTGTGTGAGAAAGAGTAATGGTGCTGGGGGGAAGCAACACACAAATGGGGCTGTGGAAGGGCAAAAGAGACAGATGGGGAAGGGGAAAAAGAGACAGACATGGGCTTGGGGGGGAGAGAGAGACACCTAGGGGGGTTGGGGAACACCCAAAATTCCTTGCACCGGCATTGTAAGGAGCTCTCCTCTGTGGTGGGTCAGCCTGTCTGTCAAAAAAAAAGAAGACTGGCTGGGAAGGGCAGTTAAGGTTGTTTGCTACCTTGATACTTTCATATATCAAATTAATTTAATTTGTCTGCAAAATTTCAAACTTGTGGTGTGTTCAGTCTTCCAGATAGAGAGAGCAGAAATATGACAGAGCTCAGAAATTTAGGAGCCAGGCAGAGGAGTAGCAAGGCAAACAGAGGGAGCCGCCACTAGGCGCAGGTTTGATAACTGAGACAGTCTCTGATGCTAGTGTAGTCGCAGAGCAGGTATATGGTCAGGAAGATGGAGCTCCAGCTTAGCCTCCTATGCCCAAAATATGCCCACTTTTCTAGTTCACCCTGCTCTACTCGGCAACAATGAGAGAAAGTGATATCACATCTATAACAATCTGTATGTTTTTATTTGGGAGTCTAAATCTGTGTGTATGTAGTAATGTGTGTGTGTGTGTGTTTGTGTTAATCTGTGTGAGTTTTAATGTGTTTCTGAATCTGTGAGTGTGTTAATATGTATAAAGCTGTGAGTTAAAATATGTCTAAATCTGTGAGTATATGTTAATCTGTGAGTCTTGAATCTGTAAGTGTATTAATCTGTAAGTGTGTTTGAATCTGAGTGTCTGAATTGGTGAGGGTGTGTTAATCTGTGACTCTAAGTCTGTGTGTGTGTGTGTGTGTGTTTGTTTGTGAGAGTGTGGGTGTCTGCATGAATCTGCTAGTGTGAGTTAATCAGTGTGTGAATCTGTGAATCTGAATATGTGAGTCTGTGTTTGTGGGAAACAAAGTGCAAGCAATATAGACCGATGACATGCAAGTGCTTGCATGCCTCTTCCAGAGAAGTACGTGTACGCTGGATGATTTCCCTGAAATAAAATATATTTTTAACTAGTAGGAATTGTTGCATTAACCCCCTTCCTCCCACCTTATTTACTTGTGCTAACTTTTTTTTCCCATTGTAAAGCCAATGCATCCTATAAACTCCCACTTACTTCCCTCTGTCTCAGTGCTGTGTTCGTCCTGCAAACAAACAAGTTTCTCTTTAACAGCTCCATTCTATTCTCTGCATCTCTATGATCATTGGAAGCTGTGCATCATTGCTTTATTCTAGTACCTTGCAAGGGGAGAAGAAGAGGAGAAGTTTCTAAGTGTACTAAGTACACTACAGATATTCATTGTCCCTAATACAGACAAAAAAATTAAACAAATTGTCATATTCGATGGTATTAATAAGAATCCGGTTCATTATAAATTCACATAAGCTTGGCATTTGACTTGGCATCTCACATGTATTGATCTGTTTAGCTAACACCTTCTGTACGTGGCACTGGAAGGTATATGGCCATATCTGAAAAGTTCCTAGAAAAGTGATACCATACAATCTCTGAACTATTTACCTCCCTCTCACAGCATTAATGAATAAATGAAAAAAAATATATATGTGTTATCTATAAATATTACATTTCATATAAATCCTGTACCACTTTTTTTTTTAACTACTGCAGCTTTAAAGTGAAGGGGTCAAATCATTGCTCAACTACAAATTGCAACTAATACAACATTTAAAGGAGCAGTATGATCATATGATATTTCTTATTACCTGATCTGTCTCGAGATGCTATAGTCCTGTAGATGATGTATTCTAATTACATTTATGTATTGCATACTCACTTTATTCCCTTTTCCACATTTGGTAACATTTGTGGAAATTAGTGTGTTATGTGCTATAGCTTACAGTTTATCTTTAACCTTTGCTGTATCCTTCAGGCTGTGCCACCACCCTTCTTGTTACTGCAGCCGGAATGGGTGAAATGGTTCTACAGATCCTTGTGGGAATGGTAAGATAATGCACTTCTTAAATCTAGATATTTATCCATACAGAATATCTGTGTTATCACTACTTTGTATGTTTCCCATCTGTTTCTTCTCTATTGTAAGTGATATAGTCATAGTAGAAGTCTTGACTAACCATCTGAATGGCAATTTGGGGTGAGCTAAGTCACAAAGCCTTGTCACAAACACCAACCTGTTGCATACCGTCAGTCAAGTCATTTTCACCCAGCCACATACCCAGTTATACGCCTCCTTTAGAGTCATGTAAAGCCACCCACCTAGTCACATTCACCCCACCAGCTGAATTACATTATTACATTATTTATCCACCAACAGATTAAAATGCATCTACCAAGCAATCATTTTCTACATACATTATGCACTGCCTCATATATACAAGTACACGTAGACCTTTTAAGCTGGTCTACAATGTTGGGAATGGGAAGTGTGTTCCACCAACATGTCCAATGATATGGCTAATCATTACTAGTCATCACATTTCCCTTTATTTTTAAGGACAATATTTCCGATGATGCCTTTTATTGTGAAACGAGTGGGGCATGTAAAAGGAGCAAATGTGTAAAGGGGGTTGGTGGATGAGATGTGGAAAGTGAAGAACAATTTAGCTACATGCTTATACAGCACAGAAAAACC
The DNA here is from genome assembly GCF_036172605.1 of Pelobates fuscus. Classification (NCBI taxonomy): domain Eukaryota; kingdom Metazoa; phylum Chordata; class Amphibia; order Anura; family Pelobatidae; genus Pelobates; species Pelobates fuscus. The sequence continues at coordinate 160,272,394 of NC_086317.1, read as the reverse complement.
CTGCACCCAGGTGTCATTGACTATTGGTTCACCCATAAATAGCCCCCACAATATCAACCCATCATCGACATCATAAATTATTTATCATGTACATAAATGATCTTGGTCACAAGAAGACGGTTTATGGGGGCCGACAATGGATCCCATATTAATACCAGGAACCTGTAGGTAGTAGCCATGATGAATACCAAGTTACGATTCTCCATGTTAAATTTTGGTTCAAAAGTAAAGTCTGAAGATTTAATAGACCCGTTTGAATACATTCAAATAACACGTTACAAATCATACTTATCCTATCATAGCACCTGTTCAATATAATGTCTTCTCTACCCATGCAGGTGATCCAGACTGAAGGCAGTTACAGTTTCCTGGTATGCGGTGTCAGTCTTGCCTCTCTGGCTTTTACATTGTTCATCGTATTAAATGTCTTGGACAGCTTACAACCCAGGGCATCAAAAGGTAAGACAACCTGACCCATCTGTATTTACTTTTGGCTCACTTTGTCTCTTTTTTTGTGCTTTATAGAGGTTTATAGAGATCTTTTAACTTGGTTTATCTTGACAGCACCATCTTTATAGAAATATGTGTCATTTGTTTAGGAAGCTGGTTTCTTAAGGAAACAGTTTTGGATTGTTACCTTGGCTTTAGCTCTGTACTCGTCTCAAGGTTCAAAATTGTAATTCTAATCCTTTCCCACACATGATCGACACAGTTGATAATCTCCGAATATTTGCTAACTTTTGATGTAGGGTTTCTGGTGTGTAAAAGTAAATGACCTTCTTGATTCGGCCAACAAAACGTTTGTGAGACAGGGAGTTGCAAACTCTTGCTTTGTATTCTGGCAGTCTCGTAGAGGATTTGCTTATTAGAAAGTCAAATATTTGCAGCCAGTTAAATCACCGTCACAGCACCGACGGAACCGCTCCCAAAGAATGGCACGAGACAGATGATTACTTCTTCAAAGTCAAGGTTAACCGGAATATATCACCAATTTTTAATACACTATTTACATTTTAACAGTAAAGACTGTGCAAAAAATCATATGGTTATCGGTGTTCTTAAAGGAAAATTGTGGTAACTGTGTCGGTGATAGATCAACGCAGGAATGTAAATAGTAATATAATAGAGTCACCTTTCAGTAATCTTTCAGTTCACTCTGGTTTAAACATGTTTTTTTGTTTTATGTCAAGCTGTTAATTACTAATCTAGTACAAACACGAGGTTGGTGTAGCCAATGATGGCTTTTTTGGGACTGTTTGCTCAACACACGCAGCCGATCCACCAATCCATGCGACCTGGGTTTGATTGATTTGGAAATGCATTATGTAAAGTTCTCCTTATTACTGTTGCTGGAGGATGTTGGCTGTGGGTGTTAAACATTGCAGTTCCTGAAAAACTGCAATGTTTAGATTGCAGATCTAAGTCAGCCTTCAGTGACTGTCTACCAGATAGCCACTAGAGGGCTACCTGGATCTTTAATCCGATATCTGACGCTGGATGTCACATCCAGCATCAGACTTTTTCCCATAGGAAAGCAATGCTTTCCTATGGGGGGGACTTATACGCGCGCAGAGGGGGCAGTGCGTCGACCCAGCGCAGAGGGACATCAGCGCTGGGATAACGTAAGTAAGGTTTGGAGGGAGGAAGAAAGCAGTGGGAGCTATAGTACCAGGAATACAGCTTTGTATTCCTGGAACTTATAGTATCCCTTTAATGGAACATATCAGCTATGAAGAAAGGTTAACAAATTTAAACCTATTTAGTTTAGAAAAACGTCGCCTGAGAGGGGATATGATAACATTATACAAATATATTCGAGGCCAATACAAACCATTGTGTGGAAATCTATTCACAAACCGGACTTTACATAGGACACGAGGTCATGCGTTTAGACTAGAAGAAAAAAGATTTCGTCTAAGGCAAAGGAAAGGTTTTTTTTACTGTAAGAACAATCAGGATGTGGAATTCTCTGCCTGAAGAAGTGGTTTTATCAGAGTCCATACAGATGTTCAAACAGCTACTAGATGCATACTTGCAAAAACAGAATATTCAAGGATATAATCTTTCAATGTAGGGTAATAACTGCTTGATCCAAGGATAAATCTGACTGCCATTCTGGGGTCAAGAAGGAATTTTTTTCCTAGCTTGTTGCAAAATTGGAAGTGCTTCAAACTGGTTTTTTTTGCCTTCTTTTGGATCAACAGCAAAAAACATATGCGAGGAAGGCTGAACTTGATGGACGCAAGTCTCTTTTCAGCTATGTAACTATGTAACTATGTGACCCACAGTAAAGTATATTAGAAAGAAAGGTAGAAAGTTAGCAATAAGGGAAAGAGGAAGGGGAAGGGGAGCCATGCTGCACATTTGAACATTTGAGAGTATTTTAGGTGCCAGGGGGTTTATGAAAGGCTATATGTATATAGAAACATAAATGAAAATATGCAAGAATATATTTTCGTGTATGTTTCTGCATTCATAATATGTTACATAATATACTCAAGCACGGTTATTTACTAAAGCGAGAATTCAAGATAGATTCAAAGTGAATTTCAAATTGAAATTCAAAATAGCTGAAATCAAAAATATATCTCAATATTTTATAAGTTAGCTGTGATTTCAGTTTGGCTACTCTCGCCTTAAGTTTTAGATTCACTTTGAATTCTCACTTTGATAAATAATCCGTATTGTGTCTAGAATAGTTCTCTGTGAGAAGCACAAACTGGGCTGTGGATCAGCTTAGCTAAGGGAGCAAGTTTTGTTATGTATTATGTAACCTAGACCAGGGATAGGCAACCTTCGGTACTCCAGATGTTTTGGACTACACCTACCATTATGCTTTGCCAGCATTATAGCTGTAAAAGCATTGTGGGAGACGTAGTCCACAACATCTGGAGTGCCGAGGGTTGCCTACCCCTGACCTAGACATTCCCTTTAAAGACATCTTTCCCTTCTCTTCTTGCATGCCAGCACACTGTTTACCACTCCTCTTTGGAACCTGCAAGGCCCTTTCATTTTCCCCTGATGAGGTTTTGACAGTAGATTTCCAGAAGATTCTATATTGCCGTAATTGTGTCCTTTCTTTCTTCAGACACCACATGTAAAACCCCAGAGCTTGGCAGAGAAGCTGATCCATACCAGCGCTAGACAAGACTACTATTCACAGATCAAGCCAATCGATATGTTGTGTCTGCACTATAGACTTCGCCTTACCTTGTTTCATTCTTGGGAGATCCACATCAGTTGTGCAGTCTTCACTATCAACAAAGGGATCTCTGAGTCAAAGGTTATCCTTTGGATTTGGACATTTATAAATGAATGACACATTGCACAACTGCTATAGCTCAGTAGGTACTTGGACAATTGGAAAATTTGATATATTTGTAAAAGCACCTATATCTCCACACAGTAGAGGTTGATGGGATCTAGATTGGAAGTGTTTGTTTACAGGTACACTTGTCAAGATTAGAAAGTTTATTAATGGTTACCAACGATGGCTTTTTATTTGCATGTGATCAATTACCTTTTTTGCTAATGACAGGTGTCCCTGTAAGGTACAATTTTAACCATTTCAAAATTTTACAGATCAGAAATTAAGAAAAAAAAATCTTGCTTAAATTTGTAGTATTAAAAACAATAAAAATTGTAATTGAAGGTAAAAAAATTGTTTTATCTTAACTCTTTCTTGTTCCACATAGAACCACCTGCATCATTGTATCTTACACATGCATCTTCCATATCTGTGGGATGTGTGTAGTGTGTAGGAATGCCTGTGCATGTGTGATTTTCAGTGAAATTAAATATGAATAACAAAATGTTACTGCAACAATAACATAGCTGTGAGAGCCAAACTGAGTTTCCCAAATCCCAAAGGATTTCCCAAAATAGTGGCCTAATTGCGAATATACTATATTGACAATGGATTGAATTCTTCAAAGATAATGTTTAAAACAAACGTCTCTCTTATAGTGTGGGATTCCACCAGTTTAGTTTCGGAAAAAAAATAATATACCAGTATTTCTGTGTTTTGTTAATATTCAGCATTTGGTAAAATTATTTAATTGACACAAAAATACAGATTGCATTTAAACATATTCTCTCATATCACTATTTCTAATGCTAGCTATTTAATTTCAGTTTTAATATCAGTTGTAGTTAATCACAAGTATATTGTACATGCATTAAACTGACAAAGAATAGATAAAGAGCTAACTTTAAATTCCAGTATCTTTTTTTTTTTTTTAGCACTTACTGGTTTCCTTTCGTTTTTTTTGTTTTCTTATTTAGGCCTTGGTTTAGCACTTTTGAATTTTAAAACGTTTTTTAAGTGATTTTGTTTTTGTAAATCCATTTTTATTGAAGACACTTTTTCAGTGGAAAAAAAGAAGACAAAAGGGGCGCAGGGCGCATAAACACAGGTTAAAATATAGCAAGACATGCAGGTGTCCATTATGTCTGAATGACAGATAGTAGTCCAGATATGCAATAACAGACAGACAAGTGTGAAAGATTTGTTCTTTTCAAGTGATTTCATATTTTTTAATAAACTTTTAAAATGATTTAATATTATACATTTAAAAAATGTTGTAATATGGCATATATTTTTTATATTTTAATAATTTGAAAAGAAAATGATTTAAAAAATTGCATCTAACAATTTGAAATCATTTGAAATATCTTATCCAACAATAGCAAGTTGAGGCATTAGTTTTTGAATATGGAATATTCAGGGTACGTGTATGTTAGTATTCTGAGAGTAAAAATTACAATTTATTTATATTAAATATATGACAAAATGTTTAAAAGGTGAAAAAAATATTTCTATATTGTTTATCTTGTGGGAATAAAGAGGAAGTACTCCAAAAAACATAAACAAAGAGTAGACCACACCTTAGATACAGTGTAGAAGATTGAAAAACAATGTTCATCTTAAAATTACCATCCTTAAACCTAGAACACTGGGTGATATATTTTCTTTGACAATGGTCATTTTTCAACGTCCTCCATTTTAACATATAAATTCACTTTATTTTCTTTCTTCTACGCCAATGACAGTCTTCAGCTGCCAGAGAAATCAATTTTCTGCTTCATCTCTCTTTACACCCTGTCTGATGAAGAGGGACTGGAAATCTGTCCACCTCCGTCATTCACTAGACAAGAGCTAATATTACTCAAAATACAATAACTGCCTTTTAGCAACCAGATAAGGTGGAGGATAGATTCTAGAATAGGGTTTGCTATTAATACAATCTTAGCGGTGCATGTGATTACCTACTCTATAAAACACAGAAATTAGTCTCTTACATTGCAAAAACTCATGGGTGGCAGATTCTGCTGTAATATTCGGTCCAGATGTACAAAGAAACCATAAAAATTACATTGGCACTATACTAATCATTGTACTAATGAACACTTAAATAACATATGATTTTAGTACCACTTACAATACCAAGTTAGTAAATAAAACACAAAGTAAAAAATTGGGAAATTAACCTTTATAATTGGCCAACTGATCATAGGAGAGAAGGTCCACACTCTCACCAACATCACCAGCTGCCCCTCCACCAGAATTATTGGTAGCCTGGAGATTGTTATCTTTTGATTGGAAAAACATGTAGCAGCCGATACAGTGTGAGGAATTGAGATGGGAATTATGTAAAAAGAACTACATTGAGTTATTCACAAAAGTCAAAAGAAAAAAAAAAGAAATTCACTGTGGTTCCTTGTGACATTGTAGTCTGTTTTTTTTTTAAATTGTACGTACCGCTGTCAGGTCTCCAAAGTATCCTCTCTTTATTTAATCCTTTTGAACTTTTTAGAGTCTCCTACCCCTAGGACCAACTTTGACCCAAAGTAATCCAGCAAAGATAAATGTAGGAGGAGGTTCCACCACCTTGATCTTTTGGTAGACTTTATTGTAGCATCAAGGTAAAATCACACCAACATGTACATGCATGATTAAGACACTGGTCAAAAAGTTAATGTGATTTTACCTTACTTTATCCTTATTTAGCCCTGGTTAAGCTGGTGTAAAACACGCTTAGAACATTTTGGGGCATTTGAACTACTAAGAGTTTTCCCAGTAACTCTAGTTCTGTGAGATTTTCTCAGATGAATGTTTCGGGTAAGTTCCAGATGAAACATTTTGTGAAGATTGTTTTAGACTGAAGCTGTTCTATGACTTGTGAATGCAGTCTCGTGAAGGCTACCAGCTCAGTTTACCAATACAGACCCAAGTAGGGGACAAACAAGTTTACATCAGGAAACTGTGCACCTTGCTTTTGTTAATAAGATATTGGTTACATTTGAAATGCTGATAAATTTAAATGAAGAGAGAAAATTGTTGCTTATAATGGTAACATTAATTCAGGGGGTGTCCAAAAGGGACATTCCCAGATGTTTTAAAACTACAACTTCCATGATGCTTTGTAAAATAAAGGCATGGTAAGGGTACGCAAAGCATCATGAAGTTTTACAACATCTGGGGATCTACAGTTTTAGGCAGCTCTGCATTAATTGAACACTCTGCAGCCTGCTTCTATGGTAAAATCTGGTACTACTTAAAATGAGAGTAACTGTAGGAAATTAATGAAACTCTAGGTGGTGATATATGCATCAGCTTTTTTCATTTTTATTTTTTTTCTGTAAATCTATCTCTCAAGCTCTTATCTACTGAAGATTCACAACAACCAAAATGTTCTTTTTAGAGATAAAACTTTTTAGAGATAAAAACTGTAAAAAAAAAAACCAACTGTAAAACTGTAATATTCGTTTTATTAACATGTGAAGACAAAGAAAAAACATATATATTGTTTTACATTAAATTATTATATTGTTTTATTTATTGAAGTGTAACCTGTATAGCCAAATTGTATCAATATTTCATCTTTCATACTGCCCTTGAAGGTTTATCATCCATAGCAACAAATTGGTCATCATCAAAAATCCCTTTAAATGGGCACTCCAGGCACCCAGACCACTTCTGCCCATTGGAGTGGTCTGGGTGCCAACTCCCACTACCCTTAACCCTGCAGCTGTAATTATTGCAGTTTTCATAAACTGCAATTATTACCTTGCAGGGTTAACTCCTCCTCTAGTGGCTCTCTACTAGACAGCCACTAGAGGGCACTTCCGGGTTTATAGAACACATTTCGTGTGCTTTAGCGTTGCTGGACATCCTCACGCTATGTGAGGACCTCCAGCCTCGCTGAAATCCCCATAGGAAAGTATTGAAAGCATTGTCACGCATGTGCATTAGGTCTCCCCCTGCCGGCGGCCGTGCATCTGCAATAGGTCTCCCCCGCCGGTTGACGTTGGCGGGGGAGGAGCGTGGGCGGACTCTGAATCAGTGCCAAGGGACATCGGCGCTGGATACAGGTAAGTCACTGTTTTAACCCCTTCAGCAACCTGGGATGGGAGGTGGACGGGAGAGGGGACCTGCAGTGCCAGGAAAATGGTTTGTTTTCCTGGCACTGGAGAGTCCCTTTAATTGAGATGTGCAGACAACAGATAGAACAGACCCGTATATATGGGTAGGGAGTTAGACATCAGTATGTATCTGATTTTGGAACCAGCTCCACGTCCCATAAAGTTTGGGAAATAGCATGGAAACCATTGGCCCATAGAAGTTAATGTTAGCATTGTGTTGTAAATGTAATACCAAAAAAAAATATGAAACGGTTTTAACGAAACTAAGTATGGGAATACTGTAATGGTTGATACGATTAACACGACTGGGGTTATTCAGGATTATTGCTGCTCCTTACTTGCATGATTTGACTGAGATCAAGCACTCAGGGTTCTCACATTGGAAGAGCTAGGATTGGTTTGATACCTTATGTTTGATTTTCCTCGTGCTCTGTAACCACAATCTATAACGATAGGGACACTGATGGACACAATGAGTGTGTATGGGAGACTCCTCCTCCCCCTGCCCTCCCCAGTTACACAGACTAAATTATTTTCTTTTCTTTATATTTCTTAATTATGTCTTATAAATGTAGTTTATGAAGATCCATGTCTTTATATACACTTTGCAATCATTGCTCAGATACAAGTTTTCATTGCATATACTCAGAAAGTACCTAGCAATATTATCTGTATGACTGAATCCTGGAACAGAGGGACATTAACACAAATTTGAGACAGAACCTATTGTTGAATGTTACTTTGCATTCTATGTACAAAATGTGTAAATTTGTCTAAATCTGTAACCTGTATTTATAAGCTGTCCATCTCAATAAAAATGTAAAATGTCAGAAATTCAAAGTGAATTTCAAATTAAGGGAACAATAACTGAAATGTAAATCTCCTCTAAGTTAGCTATGTATTATGTTTGACTCTGAATAAAGCCAAGCCACACATCACATTGTCCTTGCAATCATCTGTCTGAGGGGCTCTGTCACCTGGTGTTGGGAGACTGTTGTAATGTGCAGTGTGAATACATATTCACAGAGCTGGGCAGCCTATCATCAATAACTGCGTTACGGACATATCCTCCTGTCATCCATTACACCCTCCCTCTTCGGGTACCAGTAAGGCAAAATCGGAAATGTACGGGGGGAAAAAACAGTGATACACATAAACCCTGATGCAGAGGGCATTAAACACTTTGACTCGTACTGAATGTATTGTTAAATTCTGTCCACAAATGTCACGTGATAATGAAAATACATACATTGTACATCATTTAAATTGAATTTAAATAAACTTTACATAAGACACATTAATGGATTTGTTAATAGGCTTACATTTTTAAACTTTTAAGAGACACTTGTCTAGAATTGTATATATTGCTTTTTTTTTTTTTTTAATTATGTTTTATTAATGGTTTACTTCCTGCGAGATTTTTATTTTTATTTTTTGCAATATTTATTTTTATTCAACGAACCTACCACAGTTACAAAATAGAGGAAACCAAGGATGCATTTATGGTACAATCTATCATCATCAATTATTTAAACCTGACCATTGACACCAGATAATTTTTGGTCACTGTTACAACTAGAAGAAAAGAAATCCACTCCAATAAGTGTGGACTGAGCCCAGACCCATAGAGTATGTACTGGAAAGTATAGGCTTAACAAGATAGTAAGGATAAGTAATATTGTGACAATCTAGATGAGAGAAGGTGTAGTGTCTCTGTGGTGCAATCAAGCCTAAACAGGCTCACCTCTTAGGAAATCCTAGTCTAGTAATGCTATATGCTACAGTACTCACGGTAGCTACCGACTACAGACTTTATTAATCAAACAATGTGTGGTCAAGTCTGGTAGCTAATACATAGCAGATAAGTGTAGGGTTATAGCATCAATAGAACAGATGGCTAGGAAAATAGGTCATTAAGTGGCTTATAGCTCCGTGGGTCTAAAATCCATATGTCCCGAGGGAACTTGGCTCAGTACAGTTTAGTAGGAAAGTGTAGCTAACTTAGTATTGGGCAGTTTCTGCACTAAGTGGGGATTAGGATGTCTCCTTCACTAATAGTGCTACTGTGTAAGCCTTTATAATGCAATAAAACTACAGATAGCTAAATCATGAAATAGCATCCTGAACAGAGACCTCATTAGTACAACTATATATTAAAAGACCTGATAAGAGGTGAAATAGGAGTGAATAGTTATAGTGAGTCTATGTGCAGAACCATACTTAGGATGTTGGTTGCCTGCACATAGTAGTAGATAGCCCAAGTGAGGAAAATAGGGGGGGGGGGAAAGGGAGAACGAGCCTGACGCGCATTTCGGTGCTTCCTGTGATGCACCCCTTTTTTCAGTATATTCTATTTTAGGGTTACCCCCTTCTCTGTTCCTAGATATTTGTATATATTTTGGCCATTCTTCCATAATTATGTATTTGACAGTATATGCGTATAACTGTGTGCATCTAACTGTGTCTGACTGTCGCCCTGCAGTGAGCCGGCGGCTGGAATATGAAGTCATCCCGGCATCAGCGTCATTACAGTGCATGCGAAGGACCTGTGCATGAAGAGCACAGAGATCCCAGCAGCAACCACCGACCACCAGCCCTCTTATCCAGCCCTCCCAGAGCAAGGTAGGAAGGTTGGGTGGACCTCTTATTAAATCTGTGTATGTATGTGATGATTGTGTGTGTACATCTAATTATATGTGTATGTGATTGTGTGTCTGTGATTGTATGTGTGTGGGGCTGTTAAGTGTGGTTAAGTGTGTGTTGTGATTATGTATGTGATTGTGTGTGTCACAATCTCAAAATCTCACCAAACACTACACACAAATACACCCCTGCATTTCAACGTCAACACCAGGGCCGCCACCAGGGGGTGACAACCATAACGGTTGTCACGGGCCCGGCGGCCCTGGGGGGCCCGGCCGCCCGGGCCCCACGTGGAGCGGCAAAACTGCCGCAGGGGCATCTGCACCAGGGCCCATCAGGTGGCCCAAGTATTTAGGGCCACCCGATGGGCCCTATATCTTCAGGGGCCCGGTCAGCGCTGCGGCCGGGTAATTGCGCGACCAGGCCCCTTTAAAAAAAAAATTGCGGCAGCACCGCAAGGGCTGCTGGGAGGAAGTGACGGACGGTCACTTCCTCCCAGCTTACTGCGCGCAGGAGGAGACCGGAGGGAGAGGAATAGGAAAGGAGAGAGGAGAGGCATCCGCTCACTCCCATCATCCCCAGCCACCCTCCTGCAACTTAAAGGTAAGAGGAGGGTGGCTGATAAATGAGGTGTGTGTGTGTCTGAATATATGTATGTATCTCTGTGTGTATGTCTGTGTGTGTGTGTATCTCTGTGTATGTGCATGTATGTATGTCTGTGTGTGTATGTATGTCTGTGTGTGTGTATGTCTGTGTGTGTGTATGTATGTCTGTGTGCATGTCTGTGTGCATGTCTGTCTGCATGTGTGTATGTCTGCATGTGTGTTTGTCTGCGTGTGTGTATGTCTGCGTGTGTGTGTATGTCTGCGTGTGTGTGTATGTCTGTCTGTGTGTATGTCTGTCTGTGTGTATGTCTGTGTGTATGTATGTCTGTGTGTATGTATGTCTGTGTGTATGCATGCCTGTGTGTGTGTGTATGTCTGTATGTATGTGTCTGTGTGTGTATGTCTGTGTGTATGCATGTCTGTATCTCTGTGTGTATGTATGTCTGTCTGTGTGTATGTCTGTGTGTATGTATGTATGTGTATGTATGTCTGTGTGTATATTTGTATGTGTCTGTGTGTGTGTATGTATGTATGTGTATGTATGTCTGTGTGTATGTATATATCTGTCAGTATGCATGTATGTCTGTGAGTGTGTATGTCAGTATGTCTGTATGTATCTGTGTATGTATATATCTATCTGTGTGTGTATGTCTGTATGTATGTATATCAGTATGTATGTGTATGTATGCCATTATGTATGTATGTATGTCTGTTTGTATATCTGTATGTCAGTTTGTATGTATGTCTGTTTGTCAGTATGTATGTATGTGTGTCTGTCAGTGTGTGAGTATGTATGTACGTCAGTGTGTGCGTGTGTGTGTGTGTGTGTGTGTGTGTATCTGTATCTGTGTATGTGTCTATATGTGTGTGTGTCTATTAGTATGTGTGTATCTTTCTGTGTCTGTGTCCTTTTGTGTCTGTGTGTGTGTATTCCTGTGGGCGGGATTTAGAGGTGGGGCTTGGGGGCAGGCACACAGGGGCCCAGACCTTGAGCTGTGTTAGGGGCCCCACAATTTCTGATGGCAGCCCTGGTCAACACTACATGCAAACCAACACCACTGCATTCAAAAACCACACTACACACAAATGCATTCTTGCATTCAAACACCAACACTACATACAAACACTCCCCTACATTCCCTCAAACATACTCCATACAAAAACATGCTAACATTCAAACACACAAACACTGCTCAGTGCTAAATACATTTTAAAAAATCGTGGTTGTTTTTTACATTTTAAAGTGGTGGTGGTGGGGGGGGGGGCAACAAATGCTCTAGGTACGTCCCTGCCTACAGTTGACCTTTAAATGCGTAACGGCATGGAACGCCATAACGGTGCTAAGCGGTTAACAAGAAATCATGTGCATAGAAAGTCATAATATTTACAGTAGGGATGTGTCACGGGTGGCGGTCCGGAAACCGGGACCCCAGAGTGCCTGATGAGAGAAATTGGGAGTCTCAGCGTGGAAATGGACTATCAGGGCCTGGTGCAGGGCAACCACACGCCCTCTGGTGTTGATCACCAGCGTTTGTGCAGCCACATACCAGAACCCTGATGCAGCTTCAGCGGATCCCAGAAACTAGAAGATATGCAGACCTCCCAGGAGCTGTATAGGGAGGCTCTGATGCAGGAGTGTGTCCAGTACAGAAACAAGACAAGGCTTGGAAAGACACCAAACATGGAAAGAAGACAGAACTAATAGAACCCAGAACCGGAGAAGGATAGGAAGCTAAACCCAGAACATGTACACAAGACATGAGGGAAACATGAACATAACATAGGCATGACTGTACATAGACTGGGATTACAAAATAAAACAAGACAATATATAATAGGCAAAACAAGAGGAGACATAACTAAGCACTATATATGAAAAGTATGGGGATTTAGTTACATTATAAGATCATACATTGCATAAGCCTGCCACAACGCCAATGTACCCCATATTCGGCAGGTCCTACACTGCCTAATGTATGCTAAAACAACCAAAGAATACATATATAGCACTTACCTGCAAGAAAGGGCAGAAGCCTTAAGCAGCTGCCTGCAGGAACACTGAAATAAAAGGAATGATGGAAAACTAACGGGTGTGGCAAATAAAACAAATATTTAAATGAATCCAAGAGACTGGGAAATCCAGGGACGGAATATAAGGATGAACCCAGAAATCCCAGCATAAAGAAAACCAGACATAGAATAGAAAACCAAAAAACCAAGAAAAACTAAACAAGAATTTTAAAAAGAGTACTGGATAACAGAAGCCAAAGCCAGACATCTCCGCAGAACATGGCATGATGTGACAGGATTAGTGATGTCGCAAACATAAAATTTTCTGTTCGCGAACTTCCGCAAATGTTCGCGAACCGGCGAACCGGGCGAACCGCCATAGACTTCAATGGGCAGGCGAATTTTAAAACCCACAGGGACTCTTTCTGGCCACAGTAGTGATGGAAAAGTTGTTTCAAGGGGACTAACACCTGGACTGTGGCATGCCGGAGGGGGGTCCATGGCAAAACTCCCATGGAAAATTACACAGTTGATGCAGAGTCTGGTTTTAATCCATAAAGGGCAGAAATCACCTAACATTCCTAAATCACAATGGATATGGATTGACACCTGACATATGACATATTGACACCTTGACATATGGATTGACACCTGTCCTCAGAGACCCTGATACACACTGACACAGAGCAGAATAGGGACTGTTCCCCTACATAGGGTCACTTGGCAGATATGGATTGACACCTGTCCTCAGGGACCCTGATACACACTGACTCAGAGCAGAATAGGGACTGTTCCCCTTACATAGAGTCACTTGGCAGATATGTATTGACACCTGTCCTCAGAGACCCTGATACACACTGACACAGAGCAGAATAGGGACTGTTCCCCCTACATAGGGTCACTTGGCAGATATGTATTGACACCTGTCCTCAGGGACCCTGATACACACTGACACAGAGCAGAATAGGGACTGTTCCTCCTACATAGGGTCACTTGGCAGATATGGATTGACACCTGTCCTCAGAGACCCTGATACACACTGACACAGAGCAGAATAGGGAATATTCACTAAATGCCAAACATTGTTATACAGGGGAATATTCAGTAAATAAGGATAAGGGGGGGGGAACCTACTGTCCTCCCCCTGGCCCCCACCCCTGCGAGGTTGGTGGGGGCCATAAATCACAATGGGGGGGACCTACTGTCCTCCCGCCCGCCCCCACCCGTGAGCGGTGGGTGGGGGCCATAAAAATAATGAGGGGGGGACCTACTGTATGATGTTGTACCGATCAGGTAGTGTAAGGGTTACGCCCGCTTCACAGTGACAGACCAAACTCCCCATTTAACACACCGCAAACAACCGCAAACAGTCCATTTGCACAACCGCAAACTCCCCATTTGCACAAGGTTGGATACCAAGCTAGCCATGTCCCGTTCCTTGTCCTCACTGATGTCATTGAAGGTCTCTTCCTCCACCCAGCCACGTACAACACCAAGGGTCCCCGAAAGGTGACAACAAGCCCCTTGGGACGCCTGCTGTGTTTGGTCTTCCACCTCCTCAAAGCCACCTTCCTCCTCTGACTCCTCTTCTTCAGACTCCTCTCTCTGCGTTGCCTCTCTCTGCGTTATTATAAGGTGTGTTAAGTAGTACTATTCTTATCAGTTTAATCCCTGTTACGATTAGAGGACTATTTCCTTGTTTTGCCAAACCCCTTCAAAGATGGAAAAAGCGGTATGAGTGGAAGAAACAAGGAAATGTGGTCAGGTGGTGGTGCCAGCCCCACCGAGGGCTTGTACCCAGGTATGCTAATAAACTGAAAAAAGAAAAAATTTCACTATGTATGTATATGTATGTCAGTATGTATGTCTGAAAAAAAAACCTGAAAAATGTATGAATGTGTGTGTGTGTGTCAGTAAGTGTATATCATTGTGTTTGTGTATCTGTGTCCTTTTTTTATCAGTGCATGTGTCTGTGTTTGTGTATGTGTGTGAGTATCTGTATGTCAGTGTGTGTGTCTGATTATTTGCATGTGTATCAGTGTATGTGTCTGAGTATCAGTGTGTGGAAGTGTATAAACTACACACAAATGCACACCTGCATTTAAACATCAACATTCACTTCATACAAAAACATGCTTACATTCAAACACAAATTATGTGTGTGTGTGTGTATACACACACACACACACACACACACAATATACACACAGTGCATCTACTACACATACAATTCATCCACTACACATGCACTAACACACACTGCATCCACAAAACACATAACCTGTATCCACTCTACAAACACTGCTTCCTTATGGGCGGATTTGGAGGCGGGTCCTGGGGGCATGCTTGGAGGTGGGCCCCCGGGGGCCCAGACCTTGAGCTGTGTCAGGGGCCCCAAAATTTCTGATGGCGACCCTGTCTGTATTGAATCTCATCTGCAACTTGACAGCCCAGTCCCTCAATTTATCCAAATCCCTCTGTAGACAAGCTATATCAAGTTCAGACTGTATTATCATACACAAACAAATTATTTCAATGCCCACTTCAACATAATTTATAAACTGATTAGAACCCTGGGGCACTCTACTAACCACTTTTTTTTCCAATGCGAAAATGTTTAGCTTACAGCTACTCTCTGCACTCTATACTTAAGTCAGATTTCTATCCAAAAACATGATTTTATTTTTTTTATCTAATACAACTAATGTTTTAATAGTAACATTTAGTGTGGAACTGTATGAAGTGCCTTAGCAAAATCTAACTGGATCTCATCTACTGGGACACCCTTAAATACATTTCTAATAACGTATTCAAATAACACAAGTTATTTTGGCAAGTCCTGTTTTTTATAAAACCATACTAATTCCAACTAATGATAATATTGTACAAAATGAATTCTTGATTTTTATCCCTTAACTGTGCTTCATATAACTTCCCAACCACAGATGTTAAGCTCACAGGTCTGACGTGTCGGCGTTGACCTTTTGAGCTCCTTTAAATATAGGCATTGCTTCTGCTTTTCTTTAATCTTCTGGGTCAATTCCTGAAAGAAAAAAATCCTAAACAAATTAAAAACAGTGGTATGGATATTTTTACACTAAGATTCCTAAGCATGTTGGGTGAATACCATCTGGCCCTGGAGCTTTGTTTACATTAACTTTGTTTAATTTCTAAATTACTTTATTCTGTGTTAACCAATTTGCTGTAAGGCTTTTGTAACAGGGATTTGCCCTATATACTGAAGATAATTATTTTTTATTTATTTTTTACAATTTCTGCCTTGTCATGATCATCCTTGATTAACTCACCCATTTCATACTGTAATGGACCAACACTTTCACTCTTAACCGTTTTGGCATTAAGGTGCTTAAAAAACTTTTTGAGGGGTTGGCATTACTCTTTTTGGCTATGAGCTTTTCATTTTTAAGTTTACCTAATCTAATTGCCCTTTTGCAAGCCCTGTTGCCATGCTTGCTTATATAGTTTGTTTTTTTTTAAAGTTAAACTCAAATGATACCATATTATGATCAAGTGCTGCTCCTTATGTGCCAATATCTCAAGCGCCCCCATTTTCTTACAAAAGCTTCTTGCAATAGCAAACAGACCTTTACCCACATGAACACCCTCCTGGACTTCAGCTGAATTCTATATCCTTTCTATACGATTTACCACATTTATCCTTCTTTGACCCTCCCCTCCTACTCCTTGTTTAACCCCTTAAGGACACACGACGTGTGTGACACGTCATGATTCCCTTTTATTCCAGAAGTTTGGTCCTTAAGGGGTTAAAGCCTCCTCCAACCGTTCAGCCACATTCAGCCAAAAGCGACCCTTTTCCATTCTGGTGTAATCTATCATGATTATAAAAATTGTAGCAAATTACAAAATGTGCTCTAGACACCCAAAACCATCCTTCCTACAGCAAGACTTAAGCCGCACATTGACATCCTTAACCACATAAGGACACAACTTCTGAAATAAAAGGGAATCATGCCCTTAATCTCCAAATGTCCTACTGTGGCACGTGGCACAAGTAAAATCTCAGAAAACACCTCCTTGAAGGCCCGCTTCTTCAATTTGTTTCCTAATTCCATTAATTAATTCTTTAGGATCCTCCAACTTCCTCTAACTTAGTCATTGGTACCAATATGGAGCATGATAGCTGAGTCATTACCAGCCCCTAATCTATCCACTGTCAGCAACATACCCGACCCGAGCATCCGGGAGACAGCAAACTGTGTGGTTGATGCGATCAGAGCGAAAGACTACCCTGTCTACTCTATGAATAGAGTCCCCTAATATCACAACCTAGCATTTCCACCATTATGGAACTCATCCATACCAGAGGAGCTGTTCTCTGGCTGTTAGAAGGAGCAGCGTTGTGCAGCACAGCCATTCCTGAGCTGATACTCTTAACATCTTCACTGAAGCAGGTAAGTCCACTGGGGTGTACAAAATCTGGACTGGCTATGCCCTACCTTTCCCTCTGCAACCACACCTGTTAAACAGCTACCTGTCTGTTCCCTAGCTGGCCCATTTCCTCCCACACTACTACAGTCAGGTCCATAAATATTGTGACATCGACACAATTCTAATCTTTTTGGCTCTATACACCACCACAATGGATTTGAAATGAAATGAACAAGATGTGCTTTAACTGCAGACTTTCAGCTTTAATTTGAGGTTATTTACATCCAAATCAGGTGAACGGTGTAGGAATTACAACAGTTTGTATATGTGCCTCCCCCTTTTCAAGGGACCAAAAGTAATGGGACAATTGGCTGCTCAGCTGTCCCATGGCCAGGTGTGTGTTATTCCTTCATTATCCCATTTACAAGGAGCAGATAAAAGGTCCAGAGTTCATTTCAAGTGTGCTATTTGCATTTGGAATCTGTTGCGGTCAACTCTCAATATGAGATCCAAAGAGCTGTCACTATCAGTGAAGCAAGCCATCATTAGGCTGATAAAACAAAACAAACCCATCAGAGAGATAGCAAAAACATTAGGTGTGGCCAAATCAACTGTTTGGAACATCATTAAAAAGAAAGAACACACAGGGGAGCTCCGCAACACCAAAAGACCCGGAAGACCACGGAAAAAACTGTGGTGGATGACCGAAGAATTCTTTCCCTGGTGAAGAAAACCCCCTTCACAACAGTTGGCCAGATCAAGAACATTCTCCAGGAGGTAGGTGTATGTGTGTCAAAGTCAACAATCAAGAGAAGACTTCACCAGAGTGAATACAGAGGGTTCACCACAAGATGTAAACCGTTGGTGAGCCTCAAAAACAGGAAGGCCAGATTAGAGTTTGCCAAACAACATCTAAAAAAGCCTTCACAGTTCTGGAACAACATCCTATGGACAGATGAGACAAAGATCAACTTGTACCAGAGTGATGGGAAGAGAAGAGTATGGAGAAGGAAAGGAACTGCTCATGATCCAAAGTATACCACCTCATCAGTGAAGCATGGTGGTGGTAGTGTCAATTCGTGGGCATGTATGGCTGCCAATGGAACTGGTTTTCTTGTATTTATTGATGAAGTGACTGGTGACAAAAGCAGCAGGATGAATTCTGAAGTGTTTCAGGCAATATTATCTGCTCATATTCAGCCAAATGCTTCAGAACTCATTGGACGGTGATTCACAGTGCAGATGGACAATGACCCGAAGCATACTGCAAAAGCAACCAAAGAGTTTTTTTTTTTTTTTAATTCTTTATTTTTGTTCGTGCATAAGGTTAACATATGGATTTGCACTGCCACAATAGCTGGTGCACTCAAGTTTGCATACACGCGTAATCATATGGCATTGATGACATTGCACTTTTTGTAAGGGTAATTATATAAACAGGAGAATATATGACGCTTATAAAGACAAATGAAAGTAATATGTTGATTAACAGATAGGTGTTACTTTGTAGTCACAGTAAGATTGACGGGTAGGCTAGAACATTGCTTTACAGAACTTAGTTATACACTCTTATCTTTGTGTTGAGTTGTACTGTGTTATGCAGTTAGCACAGTATGTCTGGTCTGTGCTGTGATTTGTAATTGTGCTTCGCTAGGCGAAGTGAAAATAGGTTCTGCGCACATTTTGTAAGTTGAAAATAAAAATAAAAGTGACATGTAAACAATGATAAACAAGGTATATGACAGTCGAAATTTTAAGCTTGTGTGTCTAAGTTGTAGGCATTTTAGCTGCTTAGGTGCAAGGCTAGTTAGAGTATCTATCGGTATATATCACAGATTATCTTGAACAATTAAAACAAACAAACAAACAAAAAAAACAACAAGGAAAAGAAAACAGTAGAGGCAGATTTGAAACAGGAGTCCACCAAGTTGAGTTTCCAGGGGTGGTGTGTTCAGACAGAGCGTCCCGTCAATGTTGGGTAGTCCCCGTGATTGTTCCTGTCTGTTAGCCTATGCCCACTCTGGAGGCCTGGTATGCCAACCTGTCTTGTAGGCGTCGCTTCGGTGGGTCGCTCGTTGTCGATGGGTCTTTAGGTAGTCCTGTGTATACAGTTGTCAGTCTCTTGTGATAAGTGTTAGACCAGGTCCTTTTTACTTTGCTTGTCTGTGGGTGCAGAGTGTCTCCCTTCTTCCCATGTGGGGAGCGGTACAGGACCTTCCCTCTCTGACCGTATTTTGGCGGTAATTTCCCCCGACTGCGTCTGGCGTCTGTTTGCTTACTGAGGTTCCGTGTCACCGTCTTACTCCCAGAGGATATCTGCCCAGGTGGGCTCGTGCGGTCGGTCGCATTTGTGTTTGGAGTCGCCTTGCCCATTCGGGGCTTCCGTGACTCCTCTGCATGCTCTCTCCGTGCCTTTCTTGCTTTCCGGGCTGCCTGTGCCGCCATTCTTAAGTGGGCCTCCCATTTCGCCCAGAAGAGCTCGAAGGCGGCATCCACTGCGTTCGCAGGCGCCAGTGGTGAGCAGGTCGGGTGCTGTTGTCTTGGCAGGGTCGGTCTCTGTGCCCTGCTGGCGGCCATTTTGATTGGGTCTCGTGGCGTCCGTCGGTCGGAGTTGTGCCCTGGAGCACCCCAAAGGTGAGCGCTCTGTGTGGGCGTATGAGGGTGGACCGGAATATCCCCCGCCGGTCCAAAGGGGGGGGAACGCAGGCCCAAGGTTGTAGTCGCTGCTTGTCTCGGCTGTTGGAGAGCGGCCGCCTCTTCCGCACCCGCCTCGCTTGTAGGCCACAGGGGCATGTCGGGTGTGCATCGCTGGAAACGCCTCATTTGAGGTATCGTTTTGTTACTCTCGATGCTGTCCGATGCTTGGTGGCCTCCCAGCTTCTTTTAATTGCCGTTTTGTGGGCAAAATGTCGGTTTATTTCCCCTGTTGGCAGGAGCTGTGGAGGCTAACGTCCTCTCTGCTCTGCGGCTAGGCCACGCCCCCCCAAAGAGTTTTTTTAAGGGAAAGAAGTGGAATGTTATGCAATGGCCAAGTCAATCACCTGACCTGAATCCAAATGAGCATGCATTTCACTTGATGAAGACAAAACTGAAGGGAAAATGCCCCAAGAACAAGCAGGAACTGAAGACAGTTGCAGTAGAGGCCTGGCAGAGCATCACCAGGGATGAAGAAACAAAAAAAGAGGGCGGAAGCTAAAGGCAAACACTCATAGTGGGGATAACCCACAAATTAACTACCAAAGTAGTTATAGACAGACTAAGGAATTTATAGTGCCCTAGGACAAATGAAAAATAAAAAATAGCTTTAATAGAGTATATAAATAAAAAAGGAAATATCTAAGTGTAAGAAAATGCACAAAGAATTTCAACTAAGTAAAAAACAGCTGAACATCAAGTAGTAGAAGCAATCATACTAAAAGAGGGCTGTTTAATATAGTAGCGCTAAGTAATTATTTTACAGTCTAATTGGTGCACCGAGACTGGAAAGATAGTGATATATGAAGCGCGAAAGATATAACTTAATGAACAGGTAGTCTCCGATAGATACACTAAGTTGCTGCTGATAAATACAATGTAGGGTTGATACCCCCAAAAAAATGTAACACTGTATTAACTTAGGTAATTCCAAGTGTGTAGGATCAAAAGGTACATTTTCACATTGTGTTACCATTAGTTGATAGATATAGTCCGGTAGAGATATAAGGGTACATAAACATATACCGCGATCTAAGTCTGTATTAATGTACAGAAAAAAAAACAAAAGATAAATTGTACAGCAACTATTATAGGTAGCAATGATATAACTTATAGCTGATAGGGCGTTATGTATACACTATACAGTCCACAAATTCACAAAGGAATGTGGCTGAGAAATCGCTATCAGCTCGTACGATATATATATATGATGATGTACACAGAGAACAAGAGATTTCCGCACTGCTGAATGGCTGTTAGCCGATACAGCCTAATAAGTATATAGTATTATGCCGACCATGAGATCGAATTCAGCTAACCCAGGTTCGGTTTTTTATATAGAGCAATAGAGTAAAGTAGAAAATATATCACTGCCTAAGTAAAAAATAATAGAACACAATTGAACTCTAGGTATAGTTGAGCATATAGGGAATTAGTACAGAGGACCTGTTCATACGTTTTCAGTGTTCCTCTGGTGAGTCAAAGATTGCAACAGACATTGTTGCAATTTAGAAGATACTTTAGATACAAAATAGTATTAAAAGTACACTGCAGAGCTTAAAGTGGCTAACAAATATAACAATAACCTACTGGTAGAAATAGAGGTGGGGAACTAGCCCCATGTGTCAGCCCCGTGTACACAGCAAAGCAGTGAAAGGATTCGGAGGGAAGTGTGGTTATAATTCGTCAAGAAGCCACACTAAAAACTGGTGCAAAGAATCCCTGGTAGCCCCTGATGCGTGCGTTTCACCCACTACACCCTTGGAATTACCTAAGTTAATACAGTGTTACATTTTCTATTTACTGGGGTATCAACCCTACATTGTATTTATCAGCAGCAACTTAGTGTATCTATCGGAGACTACCTGTTCATTAAGTTATATATTTCGCGCTTCATATATCACTATCTTTTCAGTCTCGGTGCACCAATTAGACTGTAAAATAATTACTTAGTGCTACTCTATTAAACAGCCCTCTTTTAGTATGATTGGTTCTACTACTTGATGTTCAGCTGTTTTTTTACTTTTTTTACTTATCACCAGGGATGAAACCCAGTGTCTGGTGATGTCTATGCGTTCCAGACTTCACGCTGTAATTGACTGCAAAGGCTTTGCAACCATGTATTAAAAAGTGAAAGTTTGATTTATGACTGTTAATCTGTCCCATTACATTTGGTCCCTTAAAAAGGGGGATGCACATATACACACTGTTGTAATTCCTACACCGTTCACCTGATTTGGATGTAAATACCCTCAAATTAAAGCTGAAAGTCTGCAGTTAAAGCACATTTGGTTTGTTTCATTTCAAACCCACTGTGTTGGTGTATAGAGCCGAAAAGATTAGAATTGTGTCGATGTCCCAATATTTATGGACCTGACTGTATATGCCCCACTAACTCTACTCAGTGAGGGGGGGGGGGGGGGGAAGGGAGATCAATAAGCAAAGTGTGTAAATGTAGGTATATCAAGTGCCACTATCACTTTGCAAGTCTGTTTTAAAAATTAATACAAATTACTAATGCTCACAGCCATAGCAATGCTTCTCCTAAAAGCTCCCCAAGCTGTGCCAATCAGCATCACCTCATAAAAAAAAATGCAGTGTTTACACATCAGGGGCAGTTTATTTGAACCTAACTCAGTGCAGCACTGCCATTCATTGTTTCCATCATCTGCATGGAAACACTGAACTTTCCTAAGAGATGCATTGATTCAAAGATGCTGATTAGTCAGAGCTGAGTTTGGCTTCTGCTGGCTCTGCCCCTGATCTGCTTCCTTGACAATCTCAGCCAATACAATGCTTTCCTATTGGAAAGCATTGTGATTGTCTGAAATCACCACTTTTGATGATGTCATCCAAGCAGGCAGATCAGGGGCAGAGTGAGCAGCAGCAAATAAAGGAATAAAGGTAAGATTGTACTATATTTTGGGGGTTAAGTGGGGGCCAGATGGGTTTTTTAACACGATAGGGTCAGGAATACATGTTTGAGTTCCTGACCCTTTAGTGTTCATTTAAGCAGTAGTGATTATGGAGCCAAGTGTGTGCTTTATAAATTTGTTCTAGTATAGAGGTAGGCAATCTTTGCCACATCAGTCATTGTGGACTATAACTCCGCTGATGCTTTGCCAGCATCATGGCTATAAGAGCATTATGGGAGATGTAGTATAACATCTGGTGTGGCATAGGTTTCCTACCCATACTCTAGCAATTAGTAATTTGTAAGCGGTGGGCATGAAATATCACTGAAGTTCCTTTAGAAAAAGAATATGCAGGGGCCAACATTGAAATGCACTTCCCAACAGTTTCTATTATTTTTAATCAAGCTTTATATCTCCTTGACTCTAATCTGTCTTTTTTGTTGATTTGAGCTGGGATATTTTGCAGTTTGAGTCATTTATACTGGCAATGGATTTGGAAGCTGGTTTAATAGAGAATATACAGGCAATAAGGACTTTGCATTCTAACGGTTACAGTGGGTTTTGTGTGGTTGAGGGGAGGATTATGATACCTGGAATAGGTATATGACTGGAGGCCCTATTACAGCTACAAAGTGAACATATACAGTTAAAAACCTCATACAAGTCATTTTAAAGGTACACTATAATCACTAGAAAAACTACAGATTAATGTATTTGTTCTGGTAAGTATAATCATTCCCTTCAGGCTTTTTGCAGTAAACACTGTCTTTTCAGAGAACAGCCTAGGGACACCTCTAATGGTCACTCCTCAGATGGCTGATAGAGGTGCTTCCAGGGGCAGTGCTACACAGTGCATTTATTCAATGCATCTCTATGAGGAGATGCTGATTGGCCAGGGCTGTGTTTGGCCTGTGCTGGCTCTGCCCATGATCTGCTTCCTTGACAAGCTTAGCCAATCCACTCTTTTGCTAAGAAAAAGCATTGTGATTAGCTCAGATCATCACTTCTGATGATGTCAGCCAAGCAGGCACACCGGGGGCTGTGTGTGTATCTATGTGGAATGTATCTCTCTGTGTGGGTAATCTGTGTCAGTGTATGTCTGTATCTGCATATGTGGCATTGTTTGTATCTGCATGTGGCAGTGTGTTTATCTGTATATCTGTGTCTGCATGCGTATTAGTGTGTCTGTACATCTGTATGCGTCAGTGTGTGTCGGTATCTGTCAGTGTTTGGTACATACTGACACACACAGTTGCACAGACACACTGAAACACATGCAGGTATACAGATACAGACAATGACACATACAGATGTACAGACACACAGATACAAACATTGCCAAACATGCAGGTACAGACACACTGATACACATACTCACACACATGCAAATACACAATGCAATGACACAGTGTATAGGTATCTGCTGCAGTACACACACACACACACACACACACACAAAGACACACTGCAATCAGCACACAGACAGACATGCTTCATCTCCAGCACACACAGACATACAATTGACCCACACAGACTCTTAGTCCCCAGGACACAAACTTCATCCCCAGCACACACACACTTTCATCCCCAGCACACACACACACACACACACACGCATCATCCCCAGCACACACACATAAGTATTCCAGGAACGAAACATAGAGTTCAACGGAGACACCTCTTTATTCTATTTAAGTATTGTGTATCTGGAATTATCTGTAGTGTACAAAGTATAGCAATATCAGATAAAAGTAAAAATATTTCAGATACTGAATCTGTATGTGCTGCACATGCAAACATATCTAAAATTTTGTGACTGGGCTACAAACACAAAATCCCCAGCACACACACACACACACACACACACATTTCATCCCCAGCACACATACAGACAAAATGTCATTGTAGACGCATATATGCTTGATGCGAGGGGGCAAAATTTCATGCTTGGACCCAGACAACACAATGTCTTGGGCTGGCCCTGGTCCTGTCAAATGTTACATTGCTAAAAACCGTTAAATATAAAAGGGCTTTAATACCTTTGTAAGTATCTGTGCTGTACAAAAGCTATTACAACTAGCTGTAATCTTTTCACACACTGAAATCACTTAAGCAAGTGGAAGGAAATTGCAAGCAAGACATATCCAAAATGTGCTTTCATATTAAAAGTTTCTTTGCCTTATTTTACTTCAAAATAAGATAATTAAGAAGACTGCTTAAGTTTTCTACCAAAAAAATAAAACAAAAAGAAAAAACTAATGGGAAACGATAACTTCTGGAAAATAATTTTTTACAAGATCGCTTGTAACTTCACTGGACACTCGAAAGATGCTCCCCAATAAGAATAAAATAAACTGTCAAATATCCAGAAGAAAAAGATTTATTAAAAAACAAAAAGAAAAAAAAGAAGAAACACATTTTTATATTTCAGACTGCAAAATTACCAGCAAGCAGATTTTTTTTTGTTTACAAGAATATATAGCATTTCCCCATACAAAATCTCTTTGTAATATATTTACATTTTTAAAGCTTGTATGAATTTTAATACATACTGTAAGCCGTCACACAAAATCGCCCTTTCATACATATACAATATATACGCATACATATACAAAAATGTCAGAATTAAACAATTCAAATTTCACACCCATTTGCAAAAGGACTATACAAAAAAAACAAAAAACGGAGAATACAAATTAAGTTTTAAAAAGACTGAGAACAGTTAAGTGCTACTTGTATACACCTCTATCAATGAAGCCAGCTCATTTGGATATCTAACTTATATCAGGTTTGTATAGTGCAGAAGCCAATTTAAAACCCCAAAATGTTTAACACTAAAGGGGGTGTTAAGACAAAGGATACTATTCAATTTCTGGTTTTCATTCTGACGTACTGAACCCATTTCCATTTACAGATCAATGCTGTACTACAATTAAGTATTTGTGATGTTGTAACCCCCCCCTTTTTTTTTTTCATTTAGGAGTTAAATCACCTTAGTTTCTGTTTTCATTTTCAATCACTTTGACTCACACAGAGGAGCAAGCTTTTAACAGAGCAAGTGAGAAAAGGTGCAAAATTAAACAGAATTTGTAATAAAAGAAGTAGAAACATTAGATTACAATTTACAGGAAGAGTATAGAAACGCTGTGTACATCACATGCAGGGAGGTGTGTCTACAGCTGTGTAAACAAAATGATTTAACTCCTAAACGACAGAAAATTGAGCAGTGAGACTGCAGCGGCATGATCTGTACACCAAAACTGCTGCTATGAGCTAAAGTTTTTTGGCGACTAAAGTGTCCCTTTAATGAGTGCTGATTTGAGGAGAAAACACTCAGGCATATAATTATACAAATTGCAAATTCAGTGGATCAAATAAAACAAACAGACACGTGCCATATTCTTTATTTATATACCTGAATGTTAAATCTGAACTTGAAAGAGTTATGTTTCTAGAGGAAACACTTCTAGAAAACAATAAAATGAAATATTTGCTATTAACATTTAACCATGATAAATTGCATTTTCATTCTAAATTCTATATTTAAATTTTACGTCACTGTTATCAAAACTTTAGAAAGGTAAAAAAGTTAACATATAGCTGAAAGTAGCCACTGAGGTGTCACCGGCGTTTAAATTGAGGATGGTAAAAAAACATTATTTAGGTAGGGTGAACTAAAGGGTCATTGGTTCAATTAAAAAAAAAAACTCAATTAAGTCTTTGAATTTAAATATTTCATCATACACTAAAAACGGACAATTGTATTAAAATACAAACATTTCATTTTTTTCCCACTTTAAAAAATATATATTTTCTGTATGTTGAAGGAGAAGCCTGCCACAGCACTTCTCATTCAAGTTCCTGATGTGACGTGTTCAATAAACAAACTGTCAGATAAACACTTTATGCATTAGACATTAGGAATGAGTTTGCATTCCCAAGGCAATGCTCACGGTGGTGAATTTGACATGTAATCCCTGAGGGGGTGACATTACATGCAAACTTGGTTTGGGTGCACATAGAGTGTACCGCAGACACAAGACATTTCCCACAAAAACCTTATAGGCATATCTAGGAGTAAGTATTAAAGGGACACTCCACTGCCCAAATAAAATTTAAAAAGTTTAGTAGATCTATTCCAAATGAAAACATACATCCATGTAATTATCCTTATTTAATTGGGGGGGTGTATATATATATATTTATATACACACACACACACACACACACACATACATACATACATACAAGATCTCTTGCCTGAAGCCTATGCAAGCCCTCCCCTTCTAACCCTGCCCAGACTTTCTGTGGCTGTCCAATCACAGACTTCCCAATACAGCTCAAAGAGAAGCCTTTTCAAGGCAGGTGCTCTGAGCAATTGTCCTCCTCTTGAGTTCAGTTTCACCAAGCTAACCAAACCAGGAATTAACAAGACTGGCTGTCCAAAGCTAGGGGGTGTGCCAATGTTAATTTATAAAATTGACAGTGTTTGTTGAAATTTGCACTTTTTGTAAAATGAAAAAAAAAAGAAAAGAAGAGGACACACTTTTAACACACAAAGCATTTCAGTGCTTTAAGGATCAGGAGTGTCCCTTTAAGACTGTAGGAAGACATAGCAATCATAAGGTATAGACAGTGCATGTGCAAGTACAGGCTGGTTTCAAGCTGTCAATATGCACACTTTATAGTAATGTATTCCTGGATAAAGATTCTAAAAACTGGTAAACAGGTGTGAGTGATACATACACACGGTATGTGAGTTACTACATATATAAAACTGCTCTGCTGGTGACCTTTTTGTTTTAAGGTACGTATGTCCTTCCCTAATATATATATTATTTATCAATCAGAAAAAGAAACAGAGAATTGCTTAAATTCCCACACAAACATTAAAATGCAATTTCCCTTGTGCATCAATACAGATTTGTAACTATCTGTAGAGTAATACATCCAGTACATTTATATCCCTTTCGTGGTTTATTATCCATTACTATAGCTGTTGTATGGCATACATCTCAATATGTCAGCACAGATATGTATGTTAATCTCTGACTGTCTATAAACTTTACTGAGTTATGATAATGACTCAGAACAATAGACTAAACATGTTTTCATTAAGTAAGGTGCATCTAAGACAGCTAACTCTGAATAGAACAATAAATGTGGTGTATTATGATAGTAAATTGTTTGATAAAGCAAATATTTGAACTGTACATTTTGTACTTCCCTAACCTTTGGATATTAACATTTAAATGCATTTACAAATTAACCAATATAATCACCAGGTCTCTTTAACACACCATTAAGGAATTGTAACACACCTAACTAAATTAAACAAGCCAGCTTCACAAAAGTGAATTAAGTGCAAGCTGAATTTTTAGGTATCTCTACTCTGTTTGGACCTGTGCTGTGATCATTGCTTTGCTAAATGCAAAATAAATGTACTGTCCTATGCTGTGGCTTCTCACATGGAAATATATAGTTTCCATTACATCTTGCTGGATCAGACATCATGCTCAACACTGCAAACTATATATACTGGTTTTTAGAGCTGAATCCCTCATTCCCTCACCCTAATAAATGCTTTTGAAGTGCCAATTAGGGTGAAGCACACGGCCAAGATAAGCTTAAAAAAAATAAAAATCACACATATTTCCACGATTTTCCATGTTCAAGGTGAAGTTTTTAGTTTAGCTTTAAATACCAATATAATAACCTAGCAACCTTTGGCACTCCAGGTGTTGTGGACTACATATCCCCTGCTGCTATACCGCATTGAGACTGTAAGAGCATTATAGGAGATTTACTCCACAACAAAAAGAGTGCCAAAGGTTGCCTATCCCTGACCAAGCTAATAATAATATATCATTGTACATCTATTGTTTTTCCTCAAGAATATTAGTCAATGTATAGTGTTATGTACGAGAATTAAAATACTCCTCCCCATCTCAGACAAGTCTGGCCAAAGTTTTGGAACTTTGTTAACTCAGAGCAGAAATCACAGTCTATGGTACAAATCAGTATGGTATACTCTTATAATTTGTTAAGCTGCACTCATAAACCCGTGGGTTGAAGAATATTTGCACGTTCACTGAATAGTAAAAGCAGATTTATGGTTTACACTGAAAATACATAAGATCCCCCACCCTTTTAGTGGATAATCATATTTGTTTATGCCCAATGCATTTTGTGCGTTGATTAGTTTTAAAAAAGTTTGTTAATTGACCAAGTTACACAAATGAACAGTCTTGATGGACAATTTGAGCAAAACAGAAAAATAAAAATCAGTATGCATTCGTATACATAAAAGAGATTCAAAATTTCCCTCCAAGGCAAGAAATTGATAAAGAGGTTTCCATTCTTCAGCTAAAAGCTTTAATGAGTGAATAACTACTTAATTACTATTACATAGGCTAAATTAAACCAGAAAAAAAAAACTTTGTTAAACTGATACATGTGGCAGAGGGGGGTCTTCATTACATTAGGGAAGGTAGAGGTGCTACAATTAACAATTTCTGTGGGTACTGGCCTGGGAACAGGAGAATATAAAATGGATCAGATAAATGTTCACGTTTCAGCTCTACCAAAAGGGACCCAATGAAAACAGCTTGGAGATCTAATGAGGAGTTCAGAACTGATTGACTGAGATATGTTGAATTGTTAAAAACCATATCATGTAAACTCAGAATGGAATCAGAATAAGAGACAGTAACAAAGAATTACATTTCTGCCAAAGTATAGAGTTACCAAGTTTGCAGTCTGACTAAAAAATGAAAATGACTTGCATTTAAGAGCAAACCAGTAACTAACATATCACTGATATTACTACACTTTGGTCCATTAACTGTAGGGACTACAATGTCCTTTAAAAAGAAAACAAAAAAACTCCCTCCCCCCCATATAAAAGTGCCTGAGCGATCAATAAGCAGGTGCAAAAGCGAGATACATATTCAATATAAACCTATTTTCTGAAGTACAAAATTTCACTTGCATAGGAACATATTACAAATCTGAGCAGTAAAATGGCCTCTGGACATCCTGGTTTTCCGTTTTCACAAAATTGCACGCAAGCCAGCCATATTTATTATGCATTAATGATGTACTGAGGCAACATCAGCCAACCTATGACCCATCCTGGGAGATAGCTGTGGACATGGCATAATGGCCTAATGCAGAAGATAATTCAGGCGACATTCTATTTAATAGTAATCTGAATGTGTCTTGAATAGCTTTGGGTAGCAAAACTGCAAACGCTTTCTAATTATTTTGCATTATGTTGTATTTCCAGCATTTGGGAAAGTTGAGCATTTATAAAATGTAAAAATATACTTATATATATTATATCAACAAAATAAATTTACAGCATAAACTTGCTGCTTTATCACTGTGTTCCCACAATGTCTATTTCAATGTCTGGACTCCTTGACAGACTCCCTCATCAACTTCTAGTTTCATTATCTCTCCGTCGACTTCCCCTTAGAGGTCTGAAAAGGAACTTATTTGCCAGAGGATTGGATGTTTAGAGGATAAGTGCTGTAGGTCTGACACCAGAAACCTGAGTTTTAAAACAACTTTACAGTTTTTGATATATTTGGAAATGGCTTGTGAGTCTCCCAATGCACAACATTTTATAATAAAACTTCTTTATGGATAAAATGGATTAACCCACATTTTTTTTTCTATATGTACTGTTTAGAACAGTAACACAGATTATTCTCAGTTCTGCGGAGGCAGGAGAAAACCATGTAAATGAGAATATAATCAAGACATTACATTTGCTGGAAAAAAATTGAAGATCAATTTTCTGAAAAGATGAGACTGATATTTTGCTGAAATATGGCAGTCATGCATCTCTTGTAAAACTTCCCAAGTCCCAGTCCATCCAAAACCTCTATATATTGTGGTATAACATGGTTCTTTGTAGAACAACCATGGATAAAAGCAAATGGGTGTTGGGTTAGATAAACAACAAACCTCGGCTTTAGGCATGGGATTCACATGCTAAAAGAGAATGGGACAAAAAAAGAAGAAAAAATATGTCTTCCTGTATTTTCCCTTCTTCATCCTTGAGTTCACACCATCTGCTAGGACTTTTGGAAATCAGGAGAAAAGGGTCCTGGTGTAGAAGGGCTTTCAAAACTTGACAAAGCAAGGGGCATGTGGCCATTATACACCGAAGGAAACTAAAAATAGGAACAAAAACATCAAGTCAGAAATTGCACATATTTAATGAAGTATTAAAAGAAAATGTATAACCAAAGAGGGAGTATATCGAAAAACAAATAGTCCCTCTCAGTTAAAACATAGAAGGAAATGAACATGGTCTACTAGATATATGTATCTCCTAAACAACTGGTTAAAATAAAGCCCACACCCGAGCTCGAAATGGAAATATAAATAAGCATAAATAACCAAACCTAATGCACAAACCAGGAGTAGATACATACAACCCCCCCCCCCCCCCGAAAAAACAAACAAACAAAAAAAAAACATACAGCTTTGGGGAAAATCAACTAAACAGTGAGTTTGAGAGGGATCACTATAATGCTAAAACAGACAGAGTTTGAAATACATATGATAGCTCACACCCTGAGCTTGCAATATAAATGAGCAGAAATAACAAAATATAATGTATATTCAGGGAGTAGATACATACAACAAAAAAAACCAAAAAACAAACATGTAGTTTGATGGGTAAATCTACTAAACAGTCGGTTTGAGAGGGGTCGTCAATACAATGCCACAAACAGACAGAGTTGGATATCCATGTGATAGCTTCTCAAATCCTGATAGAAGTTGATACAAAAAGCAGGCAGACTTGCTACAAATAGTTATTCAAATTGTATCAGCTTACAAATACGCCAGCAGAGATCCCTGCTATGAAAACAGCCAGGGAACTTGTTGGCTAAACTGTAATGATCTAGTATCGGGCACAGGATGGATTCTTCATATAGACAACCCAATAGAATTGATCTAGAATATAAAATGCAGAGACAAAGAGCTCTCTGTAAAATATTTATTAAGAAAACAAGTATAATAAAATTCACTCACAAAGGGTGCACCAGAATGTGGCTCACAAAAGGAGTCCAACTCCCAACAGCCTTGATGCTCCTTTAGAAACGTCCTCCTTCTTGCCGGCTTCAGAGAAAGCTGGAGAGTCCTAGATGTACATCGGCTGTTTAGTGTTTGCTGCGTGCGTTCCACTGCGGCTTGATGTGTGTTCCACTGTGCTGTGCTACTCTGAGTGGTGAAGAAAGATGCAACCTTACGCGTCTCGTGACACTAGGGGTCACTTCAGAGATACGGCAGTGGAACGCACGCGGCAAACACTAAACAGCCGATGTACATATAGGACTCTCCAGCTTTCTCTGAAGCCAGCAAGAAAGGGCATCAAGGCTGTTAGGAGTTGGACTCCTTTTGTGAGCCACATTCTGGAATACCCTTTGTGAGGGGAATTTTATTATACTTTTTTTTAGTAAATATTTTACAGAGAGCACTATGTCTCTGCATTTTATATTCTAGATCCATTCTATGGGGTTGCTGTCTATACGAAGAATCCATCCTGTGCCTGGTGGTTTATTAATTCCAAGGAACTGTATAAACGCTTTTTTTCTTGTGTCACACCGAGATCTAACTTGGATTAAGGTCTGATACTAGATAATTACAGTTTAGCCAGCAAGTTTTTCATAAACTGCAATAATTACCTTGCAGGGTTAACTCCTCCTCTAGTGGCTGTCTACTAGACAGCCACTAGAGGGCACTTCCTGGTCAATGCTTTGCTATGGAGAGGTCTAATGCGCGTGTGCGGCATTGTAGCGCATGCGCATTAGGTCTCACCAGCCGGCGGGCGTGACGAAGGGGAGGAGCGGCGGCGGACCAAGAAGCAGCAACGAGGGACATCGTTGCTGCCTTTGGTAAGTGACTGAAGGGGTTTTCACCCCTTCAGCAACCGGGGATGGGAGATGGGAGGGAGAAGGGGACCTGCAGTGCCAGGAAAATGGATTGTCACAAGTCACAACTCCCTTATTTTACTTTCACCCAACAGCAGTGGAATTACATGTAATTAGCAGGTGTTTTAAAATAAATCGGATCAATGGGGCTCGCCATCTTGTCTATTAAAGGCACACTCCAAGTGCCATAACCACTATAGCCCACTTCAGTGGTTATTGTATGAGAAGTTCCCGAGTCCTAGTGCAAACCTGACACTGTCAAGTGTGGCTATGTGGCCTGCCCTTCATTAGAAACATAGAATGTGACGGCAAATAAGAACCATTCGGCCCATCTAGTCTGCACAATTTTTTATTTATTTATTTTTAAATACTTTCATTAGTCCCTGGCCTTATCTTGTAGTTAGGATAGCCCTATGCCTATCCCACGCATGCTTAAACTCCTTTACTGTGTTAACCTCTACCACTTCAGCTGGAAGCCTATTCCATGCATCCACTACCCTCTCAGTAAAGTAATACTTCCGGATATTATTTTTAAACCTCTGTCCCTCTCATTTAATACTATGTTCTCTTGTTGGGGTAGTTTTTCTGCTTTTAAATATAGTCTCCTCCTTTACTGTGTTGATTCCCTTTATGTATTTAAATGTTTCTATCATATCCCCCCTGTCTCGTCTTTCCTCCAAGCTATACATGTCAAGATCCTTTGACTTTTCCTTGTAAGTTTTATCCTGCAATCCATGAACCAGTTTAGTAGCCCTTCTCTGAACTCTCTCTAAAGTATCAATATCCTTCTGGAGATACGGAATACTCCAAGTGAAGTCTCACCAGTGTTCTGTACAATGGCATGAGCTCTTCCCTCTTTCTACTGCTAATACCTCTCCCTATACAACCAAACATTCTGCTAGCATTTCCTGCTGCTCTATATTCATCAGAAATAATCACCCCTAAATCACTTTCCTCAGATGTTGAGGTTAGGACTATCAAATATTCTGTACTCTGCCCTTGGGTTTTTAGGTCCAAGATGCAGTATCTTGCACTTATCCACATTAAATGTAATTTGCCACAACTCTGACCATTTTTCTAGTTTACCTAAATCATTTGCCATTTGGCTTAATCTTCTGCCATTGACCCTCTCAGCTAATGAGTGTGGCTCTGCACAGCCTACCATAACTCAGAGGAGCTTTCAAAAACAGAGGAGGTGGTGACAGGCAACAAGCAAGATACTCCTGCTACCATAACCACTATTCTTTTAAGAGACGCTCAAAGCACCATAACAATTTAACTAATCCTGGTGCTAGGAGACAACCCTTGTCCAATTATGTTACAATTTGCCAAATCAAGGACCTTCATTGAAACTCGTAGCCCGCCTACAAACCATGTCAGTCAGATAGCTGGGAATGACATTTTCAGTCTTTCATACCAATGATATGGTGTGAGTGTAGATGTGAGAGAGACTTACAGGCGCTACACCTTGGGAGTGAGCTTTTGCAAGTCCATAGTGTAGCTGTTCCTGTGATGTTTAGTGATGGACAAGTCCAATTTTATCGTGGCATCTGTCAGTTATAGAAAGCGCACTCCTTCAGCAATACTGCCAACCTTCAATGACCGAACATGTTCTATTTGTTAAAATACAACACCAGGAAACACTATTATGAAGAAATAGCTATATAATCTAATCTAATCGCCACTTACAAAAATTGGCTTTTAGATAAAAAGGATACTATAGTGCCAAGAATACAAAGTTGTATTCCTAGCACACTCTCTCCTCTAGTGAGTAAAGGGTTAAAAACCTTTTATTTACTAACCTTATCAAAGCGCCTTGGCGCTGTGTCGATGCTCCACCCCCTGCGCATGCATTAGACCTCCCTATAGGAAAGCATTGAATCAATGCTTTCCTATGAGGCTAAATCTGATGCTGGATGTCCTCATGCAGAAGTCTGTTTGGATCCAGGAAGCCCTCTAGTGGCTCCGCTGGAGGCTGACTTAGTCTGCAATGTAAACATGACCAGTAATTCACGGCAAAGAAAAAAAAATAACACCTCACCTGAAACAGTGTGTTGGCACCATGCAACCTGGCTGGGCTATTAGGAGCCACAGGACTCAATGTGCTCCAGAAGTGTATTGTGGAGAGCAGAGGGCTGGGAGTTAGCAATATGGGAGTCTGCAAATAAGGGAAATAAGAGATACATGCAGTTTAAATCAATATGATGTTAGAGCACATTATGTCAGAAAATATCATTGCTTTGAAATCTAACTTTGCCCTTTTGCCATAATCTTGGCTACAAAAAACATCAAGGCTCCAAATTTCAAGTCGCACACTATTAGAAATTATACCTAGAAGATTATATATATTTTACAGTACAGTGATAAACTTATTGTCACCATTCAAATTTGGTCAATATTTGCACATTTTCAGTGTTCACTTACGTTTGAACATTCGGTTGCACATTTCAAGCATTGATTTCCAGCTGATCTCTGTTTTGGTTAGTTGACTTTTTTTTATTTAAAGGAACACAAACATGTATTCTTGAACCTAGTGTTTAATCTATCATTTAGGTGGCTTGCCCCTCCTTAGAAAAGGTGAAAACCTTATTTCCAGCAATGTGCTGGTCCACCAAAGCAGGCCCCACCCCCGATCCGCTTCCTTGGTGACTCATCAGAATTGCAGATTTTTTTAACCAATCCATTGAATCAATGCATCTCTATGAGGATAATTTAGCGTCCCCATGCAGAGCGTGGAGACGCTCAACGACAGTGCTTCCTACTGTGCAGCACTAGCCCAGAAAGCAGCTCTAGTGGCCATCTGAGGAGTGGCCACTTAGAGGTGTCCCTAGGTGGCAATGTAAACACTGCCTTTTTTTCTGAAATGCCTGCAGGTAATGATTATACTCACCAGAACAACTACATTAAGCTGTAGTTGTTCTGGTGAATATAGTGTCCCTTTAAAGGCTGCCCATGACTCTAATTGATCTAGATTTGCGGTGCCACTTACACGAAATATGCTTGTAAAATAAATAAAAATATTTATTTATCTATATAATACATATTTCATTTGCAAGCAATTTACCTGCAAAATGTACACATCACATTGTAATCAAACAGAAGATATTAAAGTTACATACAGTGAAGTTAAGAGATAATAAATTACTTTGCAGTGATTTAGGTTTATCTTTAAGGGAAAAATATAGTCATCAGAACCACTGGTTCTGGACTGATGATCTCAGAAACAGAGCCATCCACGGCAAAACCAGCATGGCGTGGGAAAAAAGATAAGTAAAAACACCTTTTCAAAGCAATGCCAGGAGGGCTGGGAACCTAAATAGTTAAACACCGTAGTGTCAGGAATACATGTTTGTATTCCTGATACTATAGTATTCCTTTAAGTGTCCCTGCACATCTACCAGTATGAGAAGTATAGAGGAACTTCTTATCTCTCTCCCCTATCAATCTTCACTTCACATTCAATAGAGGTCCATGTTACACATGCCAGGACTAAATGTAAAAAATCTAGTAGCTAGTGGGTAAATGAAAATGATGTGCCCTGAGTACATCGTATGGTAGCCCTACGCTACTGGCTATATTGTAAGCTAGGATAAATTGCATTGATGAATGTTGGCATGGGTGGGGCGTAGTACTGGTTCTGGGAAAGAGGTTGAAGGACAAGGACACAATTCTGCTATATGCACGCTAAAATGGTTCCAATGATTAAATATTTTACACAAATAAAAATTTTGAATAGAGATTGTAAAGAAGCGGGAAGAGTAATATATATATATATATATTTTTTTTTTTTACACTGAAATCAATGTTTTTCTTAAAGGGACACTATAGTCACCAGAACAACTACAGCTTTAGAACATTGTATAACACCAGAAAAGATCTGATCATAAAGAAAAAAGAAATGACATCATGCCATAGCTTAAATAACTTGTTAAATTATTACATGTATTTAAGAAATCATATAACCATCAAAACATTACTAAATTATTTCTACAACTATGAATATACAGAATAAAAAAACAACCTCCCTCAGCACTGTGATCTGCTTCGGAACAGGCTGTATCATGGACTCTCCTATCTATAGACAAGCCTGGACAAGCCATGAAGGCAGGAATAGCTGAGAAACTTTGTACTTAATGTAACTCTCACGGGAGGGCAAAAATTATCCACACACAGAATATACAGAGAACTATGCAAAGTGTATAGGAGCAAGTCTTGTACCCATACTGAAGAACTCATATTTACAATGCATTCAATAGGCAAGGTAGTAAGTGTAGGGCATTAATAAATAAGCATTTGCCTTAGTTCAGCAATACATTTAGGTTAAGGCACAGATAAAGAGTGAGCATTTTGGCCTAAGAAATAAAAAATCATAGCTCTAAAACTTATTCTCTATGCTATATATAGTTTGATTAAATATAGTTTCTAGTGAATGTTTTAATGAAGAATAAAGTATGTTTTTTATGTCAATTTTCTTTTAATATGTTCAATATAATGTTGTGATCAGATTTGAGTTAAGAAAACTCTTTAAAGGATCACTATAGGGTCAGGAACACAAACATGTATTCCTGATCCTATAGTGTTAAAACCACCATCTACCCCCCTGGGCCCCTCATGCCTCCATAAATATAGCAAAATCTTACTGTATTCAAGCCTGAAGCTGTAGATCTGCATGCCTCATAGAGGTGAATTGAATCAATGAATCTTTATGAGGAAAGTTCAGTGTCTGCATGCAGAGGGAGGAGACACTGAATGTTTGGATGCATTTTAGGCAGCCATGACCCAGGAAGCATCTATAACAGCCATCTGAGGAGTGGCCAGTGAAGTTATCACTGGGCTGTAATGTAAACACTGCATTTTCTCTGAAAAGACAGTGTTTACAGCAAAAAGCCTGAAGGTAATGATTCTACTCACCAGAACAATTCAATAAGCTGTAGTTGTTCTGGTGACTATAGTGTCCCTTTAAAGGAGGAGAGTAAGAATTGTACATGACTTGTACATTAATTATCTTCTGTGGAATCTGTATCAGCTCAATTAGATCTTACTATATCAAAATATCTCTTTTTGACAATCTGAGCAAAATTATAGATGGTTTATTCACTAAACAGAAAATTGTTGTGAATTGAATAATTCTAAAAGTTGGGCCAAAATTGCTGATCTATTAAAAATCTAAAACTCTGTTATAGCCACAGCTATACAATTTACTGTTTAGTGAACAAAACACATTCTTCAGTGGAATACCATAGACATTTTACATCAGCATGGTCTTCTTTGAGCCTTAAAATGCTAAGCCGCATAATGCACATTGTTACCTGGGAGAAAAAAGCTGGTGTGAGAGATGCTGTGGCCAGAGAGGGACTGAGGATACCCAAGGGATTTGCATCACTACTAGTGATTACCAAAGTTGGTGCCAATTCGAGTCCTTTGGGCTTTTTTGACTTTACACTTCTGTCCAACACATAGGGCTCTGGCTCAGGATCTGGTTCCTGATCTGCCTCTGGAACCTCCATGGACACTTCACTGGAAAAATCTATAGACTGTGAAGTTACAGACTCCAAATCTGTGTCAATCACTATCTCCTGGTTGGGATTTAAC
Source organism: Pelobates fuscus (assembly GCF_036172605.1). Classification (NCBI taxonomy): domain Eukaryota; kingdom Metazoa; phylum Chordata; class Amphibia; order Anura; family Pelobatidae; genus Pelobates; species Pelobates fuscus. The sequence continues at coordinate 160,234,150 of NC_086317.1, read as the reverse complement.
GATGGGGACATAGATCCAAATGGAATGGGAGAGATGGAAGGTGCAGGAGGAGTGAGAGAGTTTATTATTGCATCAGCAGGAGACTCAGCAGGTTTCTCGTGTGGATCTGAAGGCTGAAGTGGGATGGGAGGGGCACTGGGTGCAAGTTCTGTATTCTTGGCTGGTGTATGCACAAACCTGATGACAGACAGAGGTGCTTCTTGAGTAACCTTCTTTTCAATGGGAGTCTCCACAGGGTTAGACTTAAAGAGATTTACTCCTGCAGTGTTTAGTGAGTTGAGAGTGAAGGATGTATACAGACCAGAATGGAGGTAGTCGTTACGGCCAGAGGACTTATTTGAAAGGCCTGATATTCGATCCTTGCCACAGTTCTCCTTGTCTCGTATTGAGCAGGTGCTAACAGAGTCAGGAGGACGGCCTTCACCATCTTCTACCCGACTCAAAGTTAGTGGGTCCATGTGAAGGATGTCCGGGTATGATACAAACTTGTAAACAAACTTCTGTCCATTCACTTTTTTAATGATATTCTAAAATGAAAAGATACAACTTAACATTACAGCACATTACACTCAACATATAGGACACTAAACAGCAAGTAATAAGGACATCTAAAAGTCCACATAAGAACCGTTTAATAAACTTTTTCCACTAGCTCTGTCCTGAACATAGAAAACTGCCTATGACATACTACCAGTGGCCATCAGGTGTAAGTGAAGTTGATACAGGCTTTTAGTTCCTCCAGGGTTCTTTATTTCAGCACAAGCCAAGATGAAGCTTTGCTGATCCAAACTAGCTGTGATCCAGCTCCATGTCGCCTCGCAATCCACTAATTACTACATAGGGGTCTATGCAAATATATAATAAATAAAATAAAACGGGCAGAAACTAAAGAGATCAAAGAGAGGAAAAGGAAGTGACATGGGAATGGTGTGAGAAAGCATCATGGGATACAATACACCCCAGCATTCACACACTAACCCTTCCTACTAAAAAAAACACCTTTTGCAATAAACATACATATTAAATTACCTTCACATAGTAATAGCGAAGTGCCCGGCTTAGTTTGTCGTAGTTCATACTTGGCTTGTTCTTACGTACTCCCCAGAGCCGGGCCACTTCCTCTGCCTGAAGTAGTTTAAACTCTCCATCATTTGAGGTCCAACAGATCAGTTTCTCATTATGAGGTTCCTGCAAGAGCTGGAGCAGAAACTGCCACAGGGTAATGGCATTTCCATCCATAGCCAGTAGCTGGATAAAAAGAAGAAAAAATAACAAAACACAGTATGTTATAGGTACGAAGTAAAACATGTAAATAAAATTTCAATGCAAAACAAAGGAAATAAGGCAAACAAACACATCAAAAGCATTATCTGGCGTGACATGGTAGCACATCATAGAGAACAAACTTTTAACTATATCTTGTGATAAGTATAACGTGGCAATTTATAGATCAGATCCTTTTTCAAGGGAAAATTTCCACAAAAAAAAAGGATTTATCATACTTTTGCTGTCTTTCACCATCAGTCACTAATGAAATAGGTGTTCTAAGTGATCCACACAAACTCCAGTCAACTTCAACCAGGCACAGAGATATCATCAGGCCCTAATATTTATGTTGCAAGGGAGCATGTTTCCGTTGTGCTTCTAGGGCAGGAAAAGCTTAGGGACTCACTTGTAATTTTACACGGCATCATGACTCAAGGAAAGCTTGGCAGGACATGATCTGACATTGCATCCCCTAAAGTGCAAAACAAGTGGTCTGTGTAAGATGCAGAAAAATTTTCTCCATAGAATGTCTCTTACAATGCTTGAGAAAATTTATTTTTCCACATCCACTGCTAGTGAGAAGTGACATAATAATAGAGGTAATTTCACCTCAACCTTAAGAAACTGGAGAGTGAAGACCAAACAGCTAGGCCCAATGCTCCATTTGCATGCGCTGTTTAGTCCAGGTGAATTCGTTAAATTTAAAGATAATATATTTATTTTTAAAAAAGTAACACTTGGCACAATTATATTAATTGCCCAATATGAAGAAAATTGGTGCCTGAGCAGATAGCAAATGCACAGTTATCCAGTTTGTGAAAGGAGCAGTCAGACATGCAACCTCCAGCAGTGAAGGAGTGACATATGGAAGGTAGGGTTTTGTTTAGATTTACGTACATTCAGATAGACAAAGGAGAAATTACAGCTTCCGACTGTAATGTATGTCATTAAGGAGATAGGCAATAATTGAGGGTGTTTAAGGAAAAAGATACAGAGAACATGTTTGCACCAAAACCGATGCAAAAATCCAACCAGGTGTTTTACTTTTTATTGCAGTAGAGGTCAATTTTTAAGTCTCACCTGTTGGCCTGTACCATGGTAAAAAAATTTAAGTACCTTATTCGAATGTCCTAATTGTAGGCTCACAATTATTTTTTGTATTAGCTTGTGATTGCTAGCCAATAGAGGCACCTCCTGGTTGGTAACGTACTTTTGGTCGCCTGACACTGGACGTGGTCATGCTTTGCAACCCTTTACTATGGGAAGGGCATAATGCACTCACTGAGCATGCGCATTAGCCCCCCCGTCATATGATGTCAGAGCAGGCGAAGGGCCGATCCAGTGCCAAATAATACTGGCAGTGGAATCGGGTAAGTGACTAAAGTTGTTATGTTTAACCCTTCAGCTCCTGGAGAAGGGGGTCCAGAGGGCTCTATAGTGTTAGGAATACAGATTTGTAGAACTTTATAGAATCCCTTTAAGCTGAATGGGTAATTGGCTTATTGTTGCTGGTAAAAAAAATAAAATAAAATAAAAAATCCTGTTATGCCTTGAAAAGGATTTAAAAAAAATATATATATAAATTATGCTCACAATGGAAAACTAAGTTGCTTAGGCATAAGGAATATATGAGCTCCACATCTGTAAAAACAGATATCTTTAATATACCTAAAAAAAAAAAATGTATCTGCTAAAAAGAAAAACTTACTTTGTGTTATTTTTGTAATGACAATTATAAACTACTACCATTAAGGGAGAATAGCAAACCTCTCTCACTTAGCAATGAATTTCACAACAAAATATTTATTTTAATGCAGATTCTATCCTTAAAATTACAATTTTAAAATTATAATTCGATCATTAAAATGTGCTTTTTATGCATGTTGACCATAAAAAAAGATGTACAATACTTGCCAAAACACACACACACACACACACACAAAAAAACAGATTTATTTGGTAATTTTAACAGAATAACATGGTTTTAAGTAGGTAGGGTAGTTGTGAAATGTTTGGCCCAAGCAAGTGGTTTCAATAGATTCATGAATTTCATGTAAAAAAAAAAAAAAAAATTCAGAAAAAATTTTATTCTGGCAGAGATGCAATATTTTGATGCTTGAACCTAGAATGGATAGGTTTTAATTTGGATAAATAAGTAACTTGAAGTTTGCTCTTATTTATCTAATTAACTAGCTTATGAAGAGTTAGGTTCCATCAAATGAGTTCTCCCACATTTTGCCATGTCACATTAAGAGGTTGAACTATGCAGTTCACAGCAGCCTGGGCTCAATTTATTGTAGCTCACTTCAGAAAATACATTTCTGTAACTGCAAATCCAAAATGAAGAAATGTTAACATTGACAGCCCCTCAAGAGCAAATGCCTATCTGCTACCATCCACTATTAAAGACAGTGCCTCCTTAATACCATCTGTATTTCACTGTAACTACAAAATAGATTACATGCCAAAGCACAGGCTGAGCTACTGTGGACAGTTCATACGTCTGTATTCTAAAATGTAATCCCATGCTACAATTCAGCTTTGAGACTACTTTACCAAACGTAAAGCCAAAGTGAATATCAAACTTAAGTCAAAATAGCCAAAGAGGAGCACAGCTGATTTTAATTTTTTTTTATAAAATTTATGAGATTCTGGTCTTGAACCTAAAATTCACAACAATTCTCACTTTAACGAATAACCCTGAAAGCAATTACTACAAGTAAACAATTTGAGATGAAGCATTCCTCTCTGCAGGGCTTTGGCTATCAAACTAAAAGTAGAACGTTATTAAATATGTATGCAAGGCAACGTACTCAAAGGAACAGAGATGTGTGACAGGGACTTAAAGAATTAGATGGTTAATAAGGGACAAAACCAAAAGCAAAGTACTGGAATAATAGAGGAATTAGATAATCTTCCATATTTATGTATTCTGGCCTTCGACTTGCAATTCCCAGTTTAGTGAATAACCAGAACAACTTTTTCTTCACTATTGAAAGGCTAATAATTCAATGTTAAATGTCTTTTGTTCACACAAATCAAAGTGAGATTTGGAAACATCTGGGTTTCTGGATAAATTGAAGGAGAAGTTGACTTTTCATTAATTGTACTCTGTGCAATCAACAAGCGTTGACCACTTACTGTGGCGAATAGGCAAATGGAGAAGAAAAAAAACAAAAGATGCAACACATCCATTTGCTCAAAAAATAAATAAAAAAAAGAACAACTTTATTATTAAGTATTTTTTATTATATGTTAGTACAATTGAAAGTAGTGATTCCACACAACAAACCTATAGTTCACCTGTTGTGCAAAAATTATATAGTGTCATGTTGCATCATCTACATTGCGCTTTTAAATGAAAAAAGGAAAAACAAAGTATTAGGTGAAGTGATACTTCAAAGCTATATTTAGGGTTACAAAACAAACATGTCATAAATTGCACATGCGTCTGTTTCCAAAATGAATGGTTGTATGACAGAACGGATTTCTCAAGTGCAAGGTGCAGATTAAAGGTGCACTCGAAACATCTTCACGTTGGGCAAGTTTAATGTCGATTTATTTATATTTGTTTCATTAATCTTTATTATTTTTTTTTAATAAAGAAGTGTGTTTTGCTCTATAAGCCCATTCTGTTACCTTCCTCTATAACTAATTTCCTTGTTTTTCCCCCCATCAAAAAATATCACTGTACAAGACATATGATGACACAAAACTGACAAACTACTTGCTGTGTACATAAAGCACAGTTTACAGGATAGGCTCAGCTGATAGATACTGCAACTTGGGAAGTACTAGCCTAATATACTGACAGTGTGTCATTAAATTGCTTTAAAATATTACAACTAGACTGATAAATCCTATATGCATTATATAAAGCAATGCCAATGGCTTGTGTCCAGCTTGTAGTTTCCTGGTGTACAGGACAGAGGCAGCTCTCAGACAGACACATCACATGTCTACACCCACACATGCACTCACACTGTGCTCACAGACTGCCTGCACACAATACATGTGCACACACACACTACACATGTCACATGGCACACACACACACTGTAATAGATTGTACACATAACACCCATAGACTGTCACATGGTACACACACACACATACAATACACAATAAACACACAGGAGGTTAGCATGGCAGACATGGTGCACACACTGTGTACTACACCCAGCCCAGCCACAAACCCAGCGCGCCCACTCCCAGGGGGTGTTACCCACTCTCGGGTCACCGCTTTCCGATTCTGGCCTCCCCCATGTTGTCCTGCTGTCACCCGCTGCCAGACTCCGGGCCCACCGTATCAGGGGCTGCCATCCGGCCGTGACATCACTTCCGGGGACAGAGGGCGACGTCACGGGGGAGAAGGCAGAGTGACGGGAAACAAAGCAGTGAGAGATACACTATGGGCGGGGCTGGCCGTGTGGGCGGGGCGGGGGCGGGGCTGGCCGTGTGGGCGTGGTTTGTATGCCCATGGGGGCGTTGCTACATGTATAAACCTGTACAGAAGCTGCAGCCCTGAGTTTGAGTGATAACTTGGTTATGTGGCAGCAGAGGCCGTGAGCACTGTGAGTGCCAGGAATGTGCCCAAGGCTCTCCCTCACTATGGATTGGGGGCAACTCAAAGTGTCTGCAGCTGGGCACACTGCGGAGCTGTCAGGTATTAAAAGGGAATCTCACACTGAGGCTGAACTGAAAGCCCTGCTGCATTTTTCCAGATTGGATAATGTGGTCTAATATTTGAAATTGATTGGGTGACAATTTACAATTAAAGGGACACTCCAGGCACCAAAATAACTTGATCTAAATGAAGTTGTTATGGTGCCAGAATCCTGGAAAACAGCGGGGGCATTACATAACCCAGAAGGCATGACTAGGTATTCGTAATTCCCATTACGGGTATTAAACGCTGTTTTCCATTCATGCCCTTACATGATTCTAATTAGATTATAAGCACTCATTAAATCCAGTTTAGTGAATATCTTAGCCCCTTATCCTGTCAAACAGTTTAGAAATAAGTGGTATAGGGTAAGCGCTTCTTATGGTGTTTTTATTGAGCGCCCTGTAATCAATACAAGGACGCAGATAACCCTCCTTTTTAGATACAAAGAAAAACCCTGCTCCTGCTGGGGAAGATCATTTGTGTGTGTCCCCTTTAGTCAACGCATCCTGTATATATTCCTCCATGATTTTACTTTCCAGGGTAGACAGGGTATAAACTCACCCTTTTGGGGGTATTGTAACTGGCAATAGATCTATAGAACAATCATAGGATCTATGTGGAAGAATTGTATCTGCATGTATCATGTTAAACACCTCCTTTACCTTCTCATATTGGGAGGGTACTGTAGTGGACAATGGAGAGGCAATAGGGACATTAATTAATTATACCCAATTGTTTGGTTATTGGCTTTAAACATCTGTTACTACACTCATCACCCCACTTTAGTATCTCCCCTTTTCTCCAATCTATACGTGGATCATGTTTTATTAGCCATGGAAAACCAAGTACAACAGGACAATAGGGTGAGGCGATAACCTGAAAAGTGATCTGTTCTCTATGCAAAGCCCCTACTTGCAATGAAACTGGTAAGGTCTCATGGGTAATGAGTGGTTTCCCAAGAGGTCTACCATCTATGACCTCAACGGCCAAGGGTGTTGACCTCTCCCTTACAGGTATATTATGTGTGAACACAAAGTGAGCATCTATGAAGCTTTCTACTGCTCCTGAATCTAATAGGGCTTTGCAATTGACCTCAAGGTTTTGTAACAGAATGGTAGCAGAAATGAGACGTCTCGAAAGAGGCATAGTGGCGGACATATACATAACACCTTAGATGCGTGAGTTTTCCTGACGTATCGGCAGTGGTGTATTTTGGATTTGTGCTGCCCTAGGCATGACTAAATTCGGGCACCCCCAAAATCTAAATTTGCCCCCCAATTCGTGTCAAGGCCACTTTTTTGCCTGACAGGCACATGCCCTCGTTGATACATGCACTGATATACACTCACTGATAGATATACAGTCATTGGCACACACATACAGTCATTGGCACACACTGTTTAACCAACACACACTTTCACTGACAGGCACACGCTCTCAGCTACACATAAAATGACATACACACACACTGACACGCACACCCATTCGCACTGAAAGACACACACTTTCACTCACTGAAAGACACACACTGACCGCTACACTCACTCACAGTAAGGTGGACAGCCCCAGAACATGAGGCAAACAAGGCATTTGTCTGGGAGCTTGGGGTGGCATTTTTTGGCGCCCCCCCGAAAGTGCCGCCCTAGGCAAATGCCTTGTTTGCCTTGTGGTAAATACATCCCTGCGTATCGGGCAATTAACCCACATATGTCCCTTCTTGCCACAATATATACACAGACCCTCACTCCTCCTGAACTGTCGTTCTGCTTCAGAAAACCTCACAACCCCTTATTACATAAGTTTAGGTTTGGCAGCTACAATAGGGGGTTTTTGTTTCTGTTTTTGGCTCCTTCCTAACGCTGGACCCAGCTGCTGTCCTCGGAGCTGTGCAGAGGGGGAGTCGCTGGAGGCAAGGTAAGTAACCTTTCCTTCTTTTAGTGTGACCGCACTGATCAGATGAGGTCACATCGCGGTGCTGATCGGGCACTGTGACGGCATGACCGCACAGATCAGGTGCGGTCACATTGAGGTGCAGATCGGGCACCGTGACAACACACTCATGGGAAGAATGAGCTAAACAATATTGCAGAGTCACAATCCTTCATCCAAGCATACGGCCTGTACATAGGCAGCCCGAATCAACAATCTACACGAACGACACATCACTGGGATGTTAACAAAATGAAACCTTTTATCCCAAACAACGGGCTGTGACAAGGCCTTGACTACTCCTAATGACTAAGACTGTGTAGATAGTGTTTTGCATTTCTCTTGTTTTTTTTTCTTCTTCTGTTTGAGCTAACAAGTTCATAATTTTCTATCCCTGCACCTCCTCCTTTCTTTTTTTTTTTTAAATTCTTTATTTTTGGTATGCAGGTAGTTACAACAATAGCATTGACAGGCTCGATTATCATAGACATACGATATCAATATTGTGACAAGTTGGGTATGCATACATTTTTTTTTTCTTCAGGCGATCAGTGTTAAACAATAGCGTCATACAAAGTTATGGTATAAGAGGCAGCTCATTTAACTTGTATATATAACAAACAGCTTTGGTGTACTTTGATAAAACTTGATAACTGAGCTATTACATGCTTGTTTAAGTAGGGGTGCTACCAGTAGTAGGTTACAGGCTAACATAAATTTGAGTTGGGTGCTAGTTTCTTCGCATTGCTTAGGGTTGACCACCAGGGGGCAGCGAGTCACTGGGCTAGCTAGGTTTAGATGTTATACAAGGTTCAGGCAATTTAGGTGATATCTATGCAGAGTAGCAGTAGTACTAAATATTGCATTTACAACAGGGATAATAATAAGAGGGGTATGCCAGACTCAATAAGAAACAGTGCTCTGCTAGAATAATATTTACATGCATATATTGAGATATATATTCAGCCGCTTAGCCACTCTTGCTGCTGCGCTGGTTCGGCTGGCATCCTGGGCATCGTCAAGTCCTTTATAATTTCCCGCTTGGTGCTTGATCGCTTTGGGACTTGCTAACCATGGTCTTGCATACGTTTGTGCTTTTTCCTATCAGATTAGAGGCAGTGCTTATACCACAGGGATATCCAATCTGGAGGGAAAAAACAGGCAGGCAAATCTCCAAACATTTTAATCCCTCCCCTAATTACCTCCTTTCCCATAAGTAGCAGCTCCTCCTGATCATCCCCAGTTCTTTGCCTGCCTTCGGCAGGGGAGGTTAGACAGGAAGGTTCTCCAGGAAGTAGGTGAGAAGGGCTGAGGCTCTGGAGGCTCTGCTTCCTTGATGTCCGGTAAGTAGCGTGCAACACGCCGGCCGGCGTGGTCACTCGAAATTTATGTTACCGTCTTTTGCCGTGCCAGGTGCCGGTATGACGAAGGACGCAGGCGTGCGTCGGCTGGGAAGTCCTGTCGGTGGAACGCACACACAGGTTGCGTTGCGTTCCACCAGGGAGTCGCAGAGCGCTATGCACATGCGCAATGCGAACCTGGATTCAGGCGCCAAATTCGAACTGGACGTTTCCGTTTGGTTACAGGACTTATATGAGCATGTACCAGCACCAACCTCTGTTTGCCAGGAGCTCTCAGATCGGTTGTGAAGTGTGTTTCTCACCTGCCCTCCAACACACTCTCAGGCCATTTAAGGTAAGACTGTTAAGTTTTCATTTTAAATGGTTCTTAGCCTGAATCCGCAAGGAGAAAATTTTGATTATTTTCCCTTTTTTTGTTTTCCAGTATGTCTAATCCGGAAAGTATGGATAAAGTTGCTGAGAAGGGGAAATGTGCATCTAAAACCAAGCATTTAAGGTGTTCTGTGTGTGGCCAACCTATGCCTGATGGTTGTAAAAAGAAACTTTGCTCAGTGTGTTCAAAAGCTTCAGAGGAAGCAAAGAGAACAGAAATGTCCACTTTTCTCAGCTGGTTGCTGCAAAGTATGCAGCAAACATTTGTGGATATGCAGTCAGCTGCATCACAGTCAGTCCAGGCTTCTGTTGCCCAGGATTCTCAGATGGTAAAGCATGCTAAGAAAAGACTGAGATCTTGGGAAACATCTGATACTAGTTCGGGAACTAGTGGTTCTGAGTATGAAGATAATTCAGGCAGTGATTCCTCAGATGAGGAATTTGCTTTCCCGGATGAAGCCATTGGGAAATTGATTAAAGAAGTGCAGTGCATCTTTGATTTTGGGGTAACGGGGAAAAAGTCCAAAGTGTTTCCTTTTCACCCACAGACTAAGGAATTGATTTTGAAAGAATGGAAGTTCCCTAGTCACAAGCCGTTTATGTCTAAGCATTTTAAAACTCTTTTTTCCATAGAATCAGAGCAAGACTGCAAGCTGGATACGGTCCCTGCAGTGGACGTCCCTATTGCTCAAATAGGTAAAAAGACTACTTTACCAATTGGAGATTCAAGCGGGCTCAAGGATGTCATGGATAAACGCATGGACTCCTCTTTAAAGAAGTTATTCATCTCTTCTGCAGCCCAAGCTAAAGCCTTGATTACGGGGTCATCCGTTGCCAAGGCCCAAAAACTTTGGTTGGAAGAACTAGAAAAGGTATATACGGGAGAGGCTAAAGAAGACCCGTTAAAGCTATTAAAAAATATCAAGATGGCGTCTGATTTTTTAGTGGATGCTTCTACAGAAAGCCTGAAATTGTCGGCCAAGAATATTGGTATCTCAACAGTCGCCAGGAGAGCGCTTTGGCTGAGAAATTGGTCTGCAGATGCGGCATCTAAAAATTCTCTGTGTGAACTACCTTTTGAACCAGGAAGACTTTTCGGTTCTAAGCTGGATGAGCTGTTGAAACAGATGAAGGAAGGAAGGAAAGCTTTACCAGTATCATATAGGAAGCAGTCTAGAAGCCGTCACGCAGAGACACGTCCTTCATTCAGGAATTCCTTTCGTAGAAACTATTTCAGGGGTCAACAGCAAAGAGCCTTTGATTATAGGAAGAAGGAAAGGTTTACTGCCAAGAGAAGTAAAAAATTATGATGCCAGGCCGGTGGGTGGAAGGTTGAGTCACTTCCTAGAGCACTGGAAAGAGACAACATCAGATCGCTGGGTCCTTACAGTGATAGAGCACGGGTACGCTCTAGAATTATCACAAGCCCCTATAAACATGTTTCTATGTTCCAGGGTTCAGTCTCTAGATATGGAACTCTCTCTGATGCGAGAAGTGTCAACTCTGTTACTAAAAAGAGTGGTGGAAGAAGTTCCTATGAAGGAAAGACATCAAGGCACCTATTCAAGACTTTTCTTGGTGCCAAAACCAGATGGTTCGTTCAGACCTATTCTAGATCTGAAAGCCATAAACAAGCGGATTATCAAAAAGAAATTCCTCATGGAATCAGTAAAATCGGCGGCTCTGCTTGTTCACCCAAAGAGTTGGTTTGCGTCCCTGGATTTGAAAGATGCCTATCTTCATGTACCCATAGCGGAATCCAGCAAAAGTTTTCTACGGTTTGCGGTGTGCTGCCAATCGGTAACCAAACATTACCAATTCAGAGCACTGCCTTTCGGCCTATCATCAGCGCCCAGAGTTTTCACAAAGCTTCTAGTAGTCGTTTCAGCCTTTCTAAGAGGTTTGGGCATCGCTGTCATTCCATATTTGGACGACTGGCTGTTGATTGCAGAGTCCCAGGTTCAACTACAGTTAGATCTGGGGACGGCCATCAAATCGCTGGAAAAGCATGGCTGGCTAATAAATTTCAACAAATCGGAACTAGTGCCAGTTCAAAGGATCCAGTTCTTGGGTCTAATTTTGGATTCTATCGCAATGAAGTTATTTCTGCCAGAAGAAAAGAAACTAAAGATCAAGCGGTTAATCCGGAATCTCAGAGTAAAAAGAGTGTTTTCAATCAGAGAAGCCATGTGCTTGCTGGGTCTGTTTACAGCCTCAATTCCGGCCATCGGTTGGGCAAAAGCCAGAATGAGACCTCTACAAAGAAACATTCTGCTAGTCTGGAATCGACAGGAACTCGGCCTAGATGGGCTGATGAGGTTCAACAATCTAACTTTAAAAAGTCTGCAGTGGTGGACATCTTCTCGTTTCCTCCACGAGGGTCTGTCATTCCGGATGAAGTCCTTCACTATCATAACAACAGACGCCTCTGCGCTGGGCTGGGGGGCCCATCTGGGAGACATAAAGAGGCAGGGGTCCTGGCAAGTGAAGGATATGAGAAGTTCCTCGAACTTCAGGGAATTAAAGGCCGTATGGATGGCACTCTTGGCGTTTCAGTTTCTCATCAGAAAGCAACATATTCAAATTCGTTCAGACAATCGTACGACAGTGGCATATTTGAACAAACAGGGAGGTACGAGATCAACAAGATTAGAAAGCCTGTGTTCAATGATCATGCTGTGGGCAGAAGTGCACCTTATGTCCATCTCTGCAGTTCACATTTTAGGAAAATTCAATGTGGTGGCGGATGCCCTGAGCAGGCATCATTTGAAACAAGCAGATTGGTCCCTGTCATGCAGAACTTTCAATTTCATCACAGACCGCTTCGGTGTTCCAGAGATAGACCTGATGGCATCCAGAATGAACAGGAAGACAAGACGGTTTGCGTCCCTAAATCCAGCGGACAGGCCGGATTTCATAGATGCCCTGTCAGTTCCATGGAAGTTCAACCTGGCTTATATCTTTCCGCCAGTAGTGCTTATTCCCAGAATACTTCAAAAAGTAAGGCTGGAAAATGTAAGGATTATCCTAGTCCTTCCATGGTGGCCGAGGAGAAGTTGGTTCTCGGTTCTCCTGAACTTTCCGGGGGCCACCTTTTGGAAGTTGCCGCTTTCAGGAGAAATTCTAGAGGACGCCATGGTGCCTCTTCCGACCCTTCGGAAATTCCAGTTGACGGCTTGGTTTCTGAATTCCAGATTTTAGAGAGCAAAGGTCTGGATCCTGAAGTGATTAAGATCCTGTTGGCAACTAACAAGGAATCGACGTCTAGGATCTACACTAGAATTTGGAAAATATTTTGTCAGTGGTGTTGTAGGTTTAAAGTCAACCCGGTTTCCGCATCCATTCAGAAGATCCTGAGCTTCCTTCAGATGGGATTTGCAAAAGGCCTTAAACCTGCATCGTTGAAATTACAAGTTTCTGCTATCAGTTTCTTCTCCCTCAGATGCCTGGCCTCAAATGTTCTGATTTCTAGGTTCTTCAGAGCTCTGACTCGTTTGGTGCCCTATGTTAGGGAAACCTGTCCTCCCTGGGATCTAAATTTAGTCCTTTCCGCGCTTTGTGAGCCGCCCTTTGAACCATTGGAGGAAGCTTCCCTAAAGCTCATTTCATTGAAAACTGTTTTTTTGGTGGCTATTACATCTGCTAAAAGAGTGTGTGAGATCCAAGCTCTTCGGGCAAATTTTCCTTTTTTAATTTTTCATCAGGACAAGGTGGTTCTAAAGCTCGATCCTTCGTTCAGCCCGAAAGTTTTTTCTGTTTCAAATGTTAACCAGGAAGTGGTCTTACCAACTTTTTGTCGGAATCCATCTAATGCCTTGGAACGCAAATTTCACTGCCTAGATGTAAAGAGATGTCTTTTGCAATATCTAAAAGCAACAGAATCCTTCAGGAAGGATAACAGTCTTTTTGTATTATTCAAGGGCCCAAGAAAAGGCATGAAGGTTTCGAAAACTTCTCTGGCTAGATGGCTGAAGGATTGTATTCAGTTGGCGTATTCCAAGAATGGCATGGATCATGCAGGCCCGTTAAAGGCCCATTCTACTAGATCTGTTTCGACGTCCTGGGCTCTGCGAGCAGCTGCTTCTCCTTCTCAGATTTGTTCAGCGGCTACGTGGTCCTCGCTCCATACTTTCGCAAAGCACTACAAGTTGGACATACTGGCCTCGGAGGATGCAGCTTTTGGGCGCAAGGTGCTTCAAGCAGTAGTAAAATGAACCCGCCCTCTGGATCTGCTTTATTATATCCCTGTGGTATAAGCACTGCCTCTAATCTGATAGGAAAAACATAAATTTTACTTACCGAAAATTTTTTTCCTTAAGACTAGAGGCAGTGCTACAATTCCCGCCCCTTTTTTCTAATAAACTAAGTAATTTTGCAGCTATTTGGCTTATGTATTGTCTGGGGATGATCAGGAGGAGCTGCTACTTATGGGAAAGGAGGTAATTAGGGGAGGGATTAAAATGTTTGGAGATTTGCCTGCCTGTTTTTTCCCTCCAGATTGGATATCCCTGTGGTATAAGCACTGCCTCTAATCTTAAGGAAAAATAAATTTTCGGTAAGTAAAATTTATGTTATTCCAGCCTCAGCTTTGGGTGCAGAGCGCTGCCTGTGTGCTGTGTCCTCTGCTTTATGTGGGCAGATTGATATTTATCCGATCGATATACATCCTCCTGTGTGCCTGCATCCTTGCCTGAAGAGGAGTGCCCAGGGAGGTCGTTAGCCCGGATGGCACTAGATGGGCTTGGTGGGGAGGCCGTAGCAGTTCTTCGCCACGAGGTAGTAGACTCGTTAGTGCGCTGCTTGTGGTTATGCCGTTTAGATGGGGGTCGGCCATCTTGGTGTGCGCCATCCGTTTCACAGTGCTCGCCATCCGTTTCACAGTGCTCGATCCGAGTATAGAATTAGCTGTGTGCGGTGGTGGTCTCCCGTGGGGACCGGGATGACCCCCCCGGCCCAGAGGGGGGGGGGGGGGTGGCGGATCTCCGGCCAGAGAACTGGGTGAGCGGCCGTCCCACCCGAGCTCAAGCCCATAGGCCTCAGGCCTCGATCGGGCGACTTGGAAGCCGTTGGGGGTCCTGTCGGGTACCCCTCGAATCGCCATCGCCTGGGTGATGTCGGGATTGCTTTTTCGGGCTGGTGTGTGCCCATGGCCCACAGTTTGCGCCGATTTACCGGCTCCGAGGCAGGAGCTCAGACAAAGCGTGTCTGATCCGGCCGGCGGCCAGGCCCCGCCCCCGCACCTCCTCCTTTCTCAATGCTAATGCTGAGCAGTTTCTACGCTTACATTTAAATAATTGCCTACTTTATTCACCCCTCTCATATAATTATACTTATTGTTCAATTTTATGTTATCCTTATTATAACACTGGCATATAGAGTTGTGCATTGTTAAAACAAAATAGCATCGCACATGGCATTACAGGAAGACATTATAAGGTATAGTTATCATGGCACTTGCTAATCAGCCTAACTGCACATTTTTTTTGTAAGTAAAGAATAAAGCGGAGTGGATCAAATCAAGATAATAAACGTAAGGTAATAGTAATAGAAGAGTGTAAAACGATTGAAAAATCCCAGAAGGCCCCCCAGGTAGGACAGAGACTTAAGCCAGTGGGAGATATGAACAAGAGGTGTTATGTGACATCAATATACAGTGCTCCAAGACATGGTGCCATTAGTAGGTGTTCTTGGACTCCATTGTGAGATCAGCCCATGCCCTGCCTTGGCTGTGTGTAGACACTCCGCCGGAATCCCGGCAGTAGGCCCAGAGGCCTGCTTGAGTAGAGGTGTGGGAACATCGTGCGTCAGTCGGGTAAGTCGCTTGGGAGTTTCATAGCCCAGTGCATAACAGGAGTCAGTCCTTTCAGGTGTGTCACTGGCCCCACGGCAGATTGCAGTTGCTGTCCGTACATCGGTCGGTCCATGCTAGATAGGTGCTGCGTTCGAGATGTATGGCCACCTGTATGGAACACCTGGAGTCTTCCGATGTGGTGAGTTATTTTTTAGTATTTTAGCATTTCTTTTAATGCTTTATTTTCTTATTGTTTTATACATTTTTTTTATTTTATTTTTTTATAAACTTTAATTTTTGCAAAAGTTTAATGCAGAAAAGCACAAAATAAATCCACATAAGATTTCCACATAAAAAAAACAAAAACCAACAAATAAAAATAAAAAGTCCTGTCTAACCCCAGACAGGATATTTTATTTTTATTTGTTGGTTCTTTGCCCCCCAACTCCAACTAAGAGGTTAACAAGGACTCCAACCCTAAAACTCTCCTTACTGGGAGTATTCCCCCTCCTTAAAGGGTTACTCCAACGACCATGAACACTTTGGTGATTTTAAAATGTCACAGTGGTAAGAGTATGTATGGACAGCATTTCTGTTTGAAACTCTGCAAGAACAGAGTAATCTGCACGTATGTGTTGGGGGCTAGTTACACCCCCGGCACACATGATTTAGGCAGCCCAGAACTCTGTCACAGATGACCTAATGTCAGTTCTATGCATAAAATACATTAATTGCATGTTTTTAGCCTTTCTAGATGATGATAAGGCAATGAATCTCAGAAAGTGCAGTAATTCTGCAGTCACAACTTTGGCATGCATTTTAAAATGTAGCGAAGGCTTTGAGTGTGCTGCACCTCCTGGGCCAAGAGACGTGAATAGGGTGTCCTCGTAATGTTCTCCATTGCACTGAGTCATTCTATAAGGCCTGTGAGAACCGTCTGAGGTGCCACAACATCGACCATTATTGTTTTATGTAAATCAGCTAGCAGTGTTTTAATACAGCTTCCATTACTGGCAAGGGAAACGCTGTCTGTGGCAGACTAATTAGTTATGGCTGGGCATGGGGCAAATCCTCCCCAGCATCCACAGATAACTCTTCTGAGGAGTTTGAGCAGCTTCCAATGTAGGAGGCTACCATGTGCCTGGTGGAAAAGGCATAACATTTAAGTCACCAAAATAACTTTAGCTTAATGAAGCAGTTTTGGTGTATTGAACATGCCCCTGCAACCTCACTGCTCAATTCTCTGCCATTTAGGAGTTCAATTACTTTGTTTACAAACCCTAGTCACACCTCCCTGCATGTGACTTGCACAGCCTTCCTAAACACTTCCTGTAAAGAGTCATCTAAAGTTTGTCCTTCCTTTATTGCAAGTTCTGTTTAATTTAGATTTTCTTATACCCTGCTATTTTAATAGCTTGCTAGACCCTATAAGAGCCTCCTGTATGTGATTAAAGTTCAATTTACAGAGCAAGAGATAAAATTGTTTAAGGTAAATTACATCTGATTGAAAGTGAAACCAGTTTTTTTTTCACGCAGGCTGTGTCAATCAAAGCCAGGGGAGGTGTGACAAGGGCTGCATAAACAGAAACAAAGTGATTTAACTCCTAAATGGCAGTGCATTGAGCAGTAAAACCTGAGAGGCACGATCTATACACTAAAACTGCTTCATTAATATAAAGTTGTTAAGGTGACTATAGTGTCCCTTTAAAGCTCATAATATACACATCCATCCACAGCAAAGTTTAGACTCCATCCAGATCCACTTTTGATGCTCTCCCATCAGAATGTTTACATTTGTACACATTGTCTTTTTCTAGTTAATGAGTGATAGTAAGTGGTTATGTATTTCCCAGCTCTATGGAAGAATTCTCAAGAATAGGGAATCTATGTATTAGGAGCACAGGTTATCCTTGCAGGGTTATTTACTAGAGTGAGAAATCAAAATGTTTTACAACTTAAGGCAAGAGGAGCCGAACTGAAAGCAAAGCGGACTTAGGACATTTTTCCAGCACAGCTATTTTGACCTTAAATTTGAAATTCATTGTGAATTCACTTTTTACTCAATTCTTACTTTAGTGAATAACTGTGTCACTAAATTAGAAAATATGTGAAAAAATCTAGTATTTGCAGCTAAAACTGCCGGTAACGAGATTTAAGCCACCAATCAGTAATACATTTTTGCACATATTTTCTAACTTAGTGACTTAGTTTATTCTTTGTTTATTTTATTTTTTTAAACATTCTGTGTTTATTGGATTTTCAGGTTTTCATAGTATAAAAAGTGCATACATTACAGAGACATTTGGTACGCAGGCTTTAACCGTGCATATACAGGTGTAGGCAGTGGTGTATCCTGGTTTTGTGCTGCCCTAGGCAGAACAAAACTCAGGCGCCCCCCCCGCGCGCCACCCCCACCCAACCTTTACCCCGCCCCGCATTCTAAATACACACACACATTCACTGACAGATACGCATACACTAGCTAACAGAAACACACACTCGCTAACAGAAACACTCACACTCAGTAACAGACAAACTCACACTCAGTAACAGACACACACTCACTCACTAACAGACACACACACACTCACTCACTAACAGACACACACTCACTCACTAACAGACACACACTCACACTCACTAACAAACACACACACTCACACTCACTAACAGACACACACACTCACACTCACTAACAGACACTCACATTAACACTTTTTTTTTTTTTTTACTTTAACCCCCCCAGCCTCCTTACCTTTGGGAATGCTGGGGGGGCTTCTTTTTTCCCTGGTGGTCCAGTGGCTTTTTTTTTTTACTTTAACCCCCCCAGCCTCCTTACCTTTGGGAATGCTGGGGGGGGGGCTTCTTTTTTCCCTGGTGGTCCAGTGGCTGCTGGGCGGGCGGCGAGGGAGCACTTCCTTTGAGCTGTCTGCTCAGCTCCCTCGCGCGCCGCACAGTGAGGCTGGGAGGCGGAGCCGGAATATGAGATCATATTCCGGCTCCCAGTCTCACTGTGCGGCGCGCGAGGGAGCTGAGCAGACAGCTCAAAGGAAGTGCTCCCTCGCCGCCCGCCCAGCAGCGCCGCCCGACTGCCCAGCAGCAGCCCAGCATGTCTGTTAGCCGCAAGGCTAACAAGACATTTGCTTTGGGCATTTGGGGGGCGGCTTTTTTGCCGCCCCCTGGAAAATGCTGCCCAAGGAAAATGCTGCCCAAGGCAAATGGCCTTGTTTGCCTCGCGGCTAATACGCCCCTGGGTGTAGGTTCAGCTCCACCGAACCGATCGCTTTATTGCTGTGGTTTTTTGTCATCAGATTTGTGTTGTTATACATCGGGGTGCATCTAAAATGCTTATGTGCTATGTTCAGTGGGTGTATTATTCGCTCTCCGTCTTGTGGTCGTTTCTTGTATCTGTGTGGAGGAGCGTGTTTCTTTTAGTCAGTGCCTGTCTGTTTGGCTGCGTCAAGTTATGTCCCATTGTCTCTGAACTGGATGCACAAGGTAACATAAAATAATGTAACACAAAAAGTAACACATATATACAAAAGTATAAGTTCAAATACAGTTGGTACATTTCCTTGGTCTCGGGGTTGGAGTTTTGTTTAATGTGTCAAGGGTTCCCTTTTGATATTTCGGTTCCCTGCTTGGGTGTGTTTTGGGTCCGTTTGTTGTGGGTCCTGCGTGCTCCTTGGGTGTAATCTTGTGTGTTGGGCCTGCTCTTGTGTTGCCCGGTCAAGCTCCTTTGTGGGCCATCTGCCTCAGTTTGTGCCAGGAATCTCCTCCTGTCCCAAAGGCTGGGGTCACCCCTCCCTCGTGGCATGGGTTTGGGGTCCTGATGTGTGGACTGGTGTTTGGGGGGTTTTGTTGCTTTGGGGTCTCATGCTAGGGAGGGTTCGTTCAACCACGGGTCCCAAATTTTAATTAGATGTTTTGTGGATCTTGGCTGAGAGCCTATCCATCTCCATGGCCTCCCTGGTTTTGCATATGACTACAGCTAATGTGGGTATATTGGGGATACCCCAGAGTTCTGCTATTGCCAGTCTGTTCGTGAGTTTGTTTTGTGCTCTGGTCAGGGGTTCCCATGGACTGGACTGGACTGGAGCCAGATCCAGCGGTCTAGGGGTATATCTGCGTGGAGGAGGTCGGAGATCAGGTGTGCCACTTCTGTCCATAGTGGTGTCAGCTTGGGGCATTGCCACCAAAGGTGTATATATGTGCCCCTATGTCTGCACTGTTTCCAACACAGGTCTGAGTCTGTCTTTCCCATGTGATACAGCTGTGTAGGTGTTAGGTACCATCTCAGCATGGTTTTGTGGGTCTGTTCTTTATGATTTACGCATATGGATATGGATGCCGTGGCCTCCCATATCTCCTGCCAGTCTGTTGGGTCATCTGGTGGGCCAAGGTCCCTCTCCCAAGCCGCCACATATGCCATCGCTCCCGGTGGTTGGTGATTAATAGTGTGTAATTATCAGTGATCTGTCCCTTATGGGTTGGGTTGTGTATGCATGTTCTTTCGAAAGTTGTAAGTCTGGTGGTGGCTGCTGTCGTGTTGGGAGTTCTTGGAAGCTTCTCAACTGTATGTATCTGAAGATGTCATGGGTGTTGTATGCTTGGTGTGTTTGTGGTAGCTCGTTGTACTGTAGTAATTTCCCACCAACAAAGAAGTGGTAGAGCCTGTATAGGTCATTGTTTTCATAGTGTGTGAAGTCTTTCGGGTTCATGCCTGGGGGGGAAGGCTTTATTGAGCAGTATGGGGGTTAGTGGTGTTGGGTTATTGATGATGGGGAATTTCTTGGTGAGTTTGTCCCATGTGGCAATGGAGTTCGATAGTGTTGGTGGCGGTAGAGAGAGGGGAAGTCGAAGCCAAATAGGTCATGTTCCAGTTCAACCCACCGTTTGATCCCTGGTGGTGCGTGGAGATTTTGTATGTGAGTTGGGTAGCATGGTAATAGTGTTGGAGATGGAGCAGACCCAGACTACCATTTCTGTTGGGTTTGTACATCATTGTTCGTTTTATTCTGGGTCGTTTATTCTCCCAGTTGAATTTGTCTATGTGTGTTTGTATGTATTTGAAATCTGAGTTGGGTATTGGGATGGGGAGGGTCTGGAAAAGGTAAAGAAAGCGTGGTAGCAGACTCATTTTTATCGAGGCTAGGCATCCCAGCCACGACAAAGACAAGTCCCTCCAGCGGAGCAGGTCATTTGTTGTTTTTTGTATTAGTGGAGTGAAGTTCAGTGCATATGTGCGGTGTAGTTCCGCTGGTAGAGCAATTCCCAAGTACGAGATGTGTGAGGTGCTGTATCTGAATGAGTATGTGTTTTGTATCACTTGTCTGAGGTTTGGTTCTATATTGAGCATTAGTGCCTCGTTTTTTTCTAGATTCAGCCGGTATCCCGATACTTCAGAATATTCCTCTATGAGTTTGAGGAGAGGTGGGAGTGACAATAAGAGGTCGTCGGTGTACGCCGCTTCTTTGTATGTTTGTGTGCGCACTGTGATACCTTTGATTCTGTGTGTGTGTAGTGCGGATGAGGTGCATTAAGGGTTCGAGGGATAGGGCAAAGAGGACTGGGGACAGTGGGCAGCCCTGCCTCGTACCATTTTGTATGGAGAAGGTAGGTGGGTTTGTATTTGGTATGAGGAGGTTGGCCGTGGGGTTGGTGTATATTGTTTTGATTGCATCTTGGAACGGTTTGGGGCAAAAAGGAATGGCCAGAGAAGTCTATCAAAAGTCTTCTCGGCATCCAGGGATAGGAGAAGGGTCTGGATGTTGCGTCGGTTTGCCACCCAGACCAGGTCTAGAATCATTCTGGTGTTGTCACTGGCTTGTCGGGTAGGGATAAAACCCACCTGGTCTGGATGGACCAGTTTGGCGAGGAATGGTAAGAGCCGGTTGGAGAGTATATGGGTCTGTAGTGCCCCGGGTCTGATAGGGGTTTGTTGGGCTTGGGTAGGAGGCAGATGCCTGTAGCATTTCTTTGGGGAGTGGTTCTCCTCGTAGTAGGGAGTTGTATAGCCTTACCATATGGGGCAGTAGAGTATCTAGGAATGTTTTGTTATAGACGCCTGAGTATCCATCTGGGCCCGGGCTTTTATTTGGTTTGGTGGCTCCAATTGCAGTTGCCACCTCCTGGTCAGAGATGTCCTCGGAGAGTTGTGCGAGTGCGCCATCTGGTAAGGTGGGGGGTTTAGTTCGTTCGAGGAAGGTGTGAATGCGGTCCGTTAGGTTGGCAGTGTTTTGTCTGTGCTGTGGGGAGTGGTCGTATAGATCGGAGAAATATGTTTGGAATGTCTCTGCGATTTTCGCTGGAATGTCTGTGGTGTTCCCTGAGGGTATGCGGATGTGGTCTATGTGTTTGGCCTGTGTACGTTTGCGTAGCCTGTGTGCGAGGAGGGTATCGGCTTTATTGGATTTTTCCTTAGTCTTTGTTTATTTTATGCTTAATTTTTTATGTTTGAAACTTTTTGCACAATAAATTTAGTAGCACTTTAAAACTCCTATCAAGCTTCAAGAATCTTCATTGGGGTGGTGCCACCCGCTTAATATTGGCTCTATACTTGTTACCCTCAAAGTCAGGATTTTAGGGCTCTGAACAAGGTGAGCTTAATACCTATTTTATTTATTTTTTGAATTTATTTATTATACTACACATTGGAGGCCCCTCTCTTTTATTTTACCAGAGTAAATATATATGAGTGGAGGAGTCTTGTGATGCTGCCCTAAGAGCATACAAGCCTGATTTACAGAGTCAATATATTAAGACTCTTTTTTTTAAATGTGAGTGATCCACTTTTCTCAAGAAAAGATATATATACATTTGATTACCATCTACACTGTATTCTTCTCATTTTGTCTTTTATATATTTGACGTACATGGTTTTATCAAGAGTATGTGGGGTAAGTGTCCCCTTGTTTACAGCACTCCACTAAGGGTATATGTTTCATTTATTCTACTTGACATTTTGTTTTTAATATACATGATATGAAAATAGTAAATAAAGATTACTACCACCATACATATTGATAACCTTAACCCCTTAAGGACACAGCTTCAGAAGCTTGTCTTACGCTTAATGACACAAGCAATTTTTGCATTTTCTTGCTGTATGCGTTCAACTTCAATTTGCATCTCTCTCGTTTATCGCACCGACGCATATTATATACTGTTTTTTTGAGGACAGAAAGGGCTTTAATTTGATGTAACATATATATATATATATATATATATATATATATATATATATATATAAATGCTTATTTATTATTAAAAAAATACAGAAAAATGCAAAAAAAAAGAGAATTTGTTTTTTGTACAGTTTTTGCAATAATGTGTGCCTAATTAGTGCAGGTTAAAGAAAGTAATTAAAAATAAATTCATTTAGTTGTTCTGATTTACAGAATATATAATGTGTCTGTGAATTTCTGTTTTTTTTTTTTTGGTAGTTACAGGTCACAAAGCACAAGGAGTAAAATTAACTTTTAATATGGAACGATTTTAGAATTTGGTATGTTTGTCTTGTAAGCTTAATAGCCATAAAAGAAAACAAAATTGCCACACAAAAGTATATATTTATATAAAGTAGACATCACAGGCTATTTACCTAAGGTTGTTTTGACACTTTCTAAGTAGCCATTTCACCGCCAATCTCTGCTAAATATTGGAGTAAAATTTAGTATTTTGGGTTTTTTGGC
Organism: Pelobates fuscus; assembly: GCF_036172605.1. NCBI lineage: Eukaryota > Metazoa > Chordata > Amphibia > Anura > Pelobatidae > Pelobates > Pelobates fuscus. Next base: position 160,211,068 of record NC_086317.1, on the reverse strand, counting down.
ACACAAACTTATAACAAAGAACTTCTCATGTGTATTTTGTAAAGTTGGTGTGTGCTATTCATGTACAAGGTTTTATTATGTGTTCAGTTACTTCTGCTGAGTACAACGGTACCCCCATTGTATGTCTTTGGCACTATTTCATGAAGCTACAGTGCCATAAAGGAGACCTGTCCGTTTCAACATTTACAGTAGAATTTTGAGAGGCGGATTTAATGGGCCTATGCTTCAATGTGGGGTATTATAGCAGTTTGACTGTTCAAAAAAACCTCACAAAGGCCTACCATTTGTAAAAGTAGACACCTCAGGGTATCTCATATGGTGCATATTGTGCTTTAACATGCCCCCATTTTTTCACCAATATATGCCAAAGTATGTGGTAAAATATAATTTTGGTCATTTTTTACATATGGACTACATTTTTGCTGGGCATTTTGTACATTTCATATGTGCCACTAAGTTCAAACCCCCCAAATTATGCTCAGCTAAGCCTTCTGAGTAAAACAATATGCCCAATGTAAGACCTAGACACTATTTTGTGAAGTTACACTGCTGTAAAAGAGACGTAACAAGTTAAGGCTTTTAAGTGTAAATTTTCATGGAGGGTTTTGATGCGTCCGTGTCCCACTTTGGAGCACTTGAGCAGGCTACATATTACAACTACACTATAAAGGCATACCATTACTTAAAGAAGACATCCCAGGGCAATTTAAAAGGCATTTTTTTTTTTTTTGTAAATCTTTATTTTTGACGTGCATATATGTAATACAAGCTGGCTAGAGGTGCCCCAAAAGCAGTCCTCTGGCTTAACCCACGTAAAACATGTGGGGCACACGAGTAATAAGCACAATTTTTATGTTTTTATCAGGCTTAAACAATTGACTTTAAACATAGCTTGTGAGTATAGTTAGGTTAGATCGTTGCAATAAACATGCTATAAGTCATCTTATCAGTGTAGTAATAGGTTATCTCTCGCTTTAGTATGTGTGTGACAGGTGATCTCTCGTTTTAGTATGTGTGTGACAGGTGATCTCTCGCTTTAGTATGTGTGTGACAGGTGATCCCTCGCTTTAGTATGTGTGTGACAGGTGATCTCTCGCTTTAGTATGTGTGTGACATGTGATCTCTCGCTTTAGTATGTGTGTGACAGGTTATCTCTCGCTTTAGTATGTGTGTGACAGGTTATCTCTCGCTTTAGTATGTGTGTGACAGGTTCTCTCTCGCTTTAGTATATGTGTGACAGGTTCTCTCTCGCTTTAGTATATGTGTGACAGGTTCTCTCTCGCTTTAGTATATGTGTGACAGGTTATCTCTCGCTTTAGTATATGTGTGACAGGTTATCTCTCGCTTTAGTATGTGTGTGACAGGTTATCTCTTGCTTTAGTATGTGTGTTGTTCTGTTAGACTGTAAGAGGGTGTACAAGGCTTGTGTACGTAGTTAGTGAACAATAGGTGAGGCCTAAGCAGTAAGGATATTAGTGTGAAAAACCATAAGCAAAAACATCACATAGGTTAAAACGATAACATGTCATAAATTCAAGGCTAATAGGCTATAGAAGAGTAGCAGTTAGGCTATGCAAAACTTAGGCACATAGTAAATAAGTAGTGTGTAAGGCCACAGCAGAAAAAAACATAAGTAGTCCTCAACTTGGCTATACAGTGAGGGTTTTCATAAAAAATTAAACATGCTTATTCTTATTCAGTCAAGTAGTATAGATTATCTGTCGGTCACATTAACTGACTGTGCATGTAAGATTAGGAGAGATGGTTCGCTTGCTATTACCTCACTGTCTAGTAATACCATGACACAATATAAGTAAATCAGCTTAGTAAAGCTGGTACTGCGCCTGCTAATAACAAGTTAAGAGCACGTATAATAAAATTGCATATGGTCTGGTACAGCAATTGGTGAAAGGTTGCAGTATGTTAGGCTTCCTGAGGGGTCTGTCGAGTATTATACAACTATAAAGTAAATAGAATTGAGTAAAGCAATGCAAAGGCTTAACATCTTTAACAGAAACAGGACACGCTGACTCAGAACTAAAACACTGTACTGACATTTCCTGCTAAAGCAAGTGTACATTATGTGGGCAATTTAAATGTGCAAAATGTACAGGTGTAGTGTGCCTGACCCAGCAGTTATATACAGACAGTTCCTGTCGTCTCTGGACAGCAGACAAAGCAAGCTAATGTATGCAGTTTAATCTATGTTTTGGGGACCGTTGATTGTAAAATAATAAGCAAGGAAGTACTTATTTAGTTCTGCTCTGTTGACCGGAGTGGCGGCTGGGAGAGAGGCTATTGCAAACCTTCACCCTACGCCACTGGTGTGCTGGAGCAGGTAGTCCATGCAGTGACTTGTCATATTGCCTTCAATCCGGTCTTCTGTGATGGGGACCCGAGGTGAGGCAGGATGTTGTGGGCTTTTGGATCTTAGTACAGCCAAAATGCGATGATGGGAGTAGCTGTCTCGGGAGTCCGTGAGTCTAATCATGTGCCTTCTTCTCGCCCCTGTCTGCCGTGAGGAGTGGGCCTGCTGCTTACTTAATGGAGAGCAAAATAATGTTGACCGATAAACGGTCCGGGGTGTGCCGGACTGCTGGTTCAGGGAATCGGCCGGCAACAGTCGGCTTGGGTGCTGGGGCTGACGCCTTAATTGGGCTTTTTCCCGCTTGAGTTTGCGTGGAGGGGGATTCCCGCCCAAATGGCGTCGTGTCGCCGGGCGAATCCATGCTGCCACTTCTTGTATCGCCCTCGTGTAGGCCGGTCTCTGAGTGTGTAGCGTGATCCACAGGTTGGCACAAATCCTGTCAAAGAACACCCCTATGTGCTGGGGTGGCGTGTGGAGTATGCGGATCCTGCTAGACCGTGCTTGTGCCGCCATCTTGGTCAGGGCCTGATTGCTTCACCTCGTTGCAGTCGTTGCCTCTCGTGCTGGTCGTGATGTGGGGGTGATCGTCCCCAGCGAGGACCGGGATGACCCCCGCCGGTCCAGAGGGGGGGGGGGTTGAAGGTGAACACTGTGTGGGTATCACCTGCGAGGTTACCAACCAGGAGAGCGGCCGCCTCTCCCTGGCTCGATCGCGGTTAGGCCTCAGGCCGGGATTGTGGGGACCCAATGGGGTACGGGTGCGTGTCTAACCTCAAAACGCTTCCCTGGGTCTCCCCCACTCAGTAGGCACCTTCCCAGCGGTGAGTGAGCGATGAATCGGGGTATATCCCCCGTTTTAGTCGTCGGTGTGCAGGAGCACTCGTGGAGCACGTCCACTCTGCTAGGAAGCCAAGCTCCGCCCCCTAAAAGGCATTTTTTTAACCTTAGTGTGGGATATTTTTTCCCCTAGCTTGTACCAAGTGTAGTGGTAAAAAGCATTTTTTCTGCCTTTTTGACACACAAAGTGAGTTTGCGCAGTATATTTTGCAAACCTTATGTGTACTACGACTGTATAATACTTAATATGTTGCTCAGCTATGTCGGCTGAGTACAGCAATATCCCCGTATGTACCTTTGCCAGGTATATGTGGACATTGAAGGGGCGCATTTGAGACACAGCCATTCCAGTTTTTTTCAAACTTTGAATTTTTACGCTGTGTCCATGTCCCATTTTAGAGTATTTTACAAGGCTATATAATCCAATTACTCCATAAAGGCATACCATTTCTTAAAGAAGACATCCCAGGGTAATTCAAAAGGCATATTTTGAACCTTAGCGTGGGATCATTTTTCCGCTAGCTTGTACCAAGTGTAGTGGTAATGAGCATTTTTTTATGTATTTTTTTACTTTGTAAAACTGTTTTTACTTGCTGTCAGAGCGAGCACCGGTGCTGGGGCAGCCCGATCGGGTGCTCCCGGTCTGCCTCTAATACAGAGGCAGACCGGAGCACTGTTAACCCTGCGATCGCCGCGATTGCGGCGATCTGGGGTTAACTTTAGTAAATGCCGGAAATTTTCCGTCAACGGTCCTTAACTGAAGGACAAGGTTGACGGAAAATTTCCGTCACCGGTCGGGAAGGGGTTAAAGTAGTGGAGATAGTGGCGATTCATCATGTAAAGTAAATCCCTGTAATTACTATATATCGCTTGGACTTGTTCCAGTTCTCTGCTTTGCTAGCCATAACAGCCAATTATGTTTTCTATCCAGATTTATCACACTATACTAATTTTGCTTCTTTTTCCTGTTCTCATTTCATAGCAACATAGAATTTCACGTCAGATAAGAACCATTCGGCCCATCTAGTCTACCCAATTTTCAAAATACTTTCATTAGTCCCTGGCATTATCTTAAGTCTAGGATAACCTTATACCTATCCCAGGCATGCTTAAACTCCCTCACTGTGTTAACCTCTACCCCTTCAGCTGGAAGGCTATTCCATGCATCCACTACCCTCTCAGTAAAGTAATACTTCCTGATATTATTTTTAAACATTTTCTCCTCTAATTTAAGACTATGTTCTCTTGTTGTGGTAGATTTTCTTCTTTTAAATATAGTCTCCTCCTTTACTGTGTTGATTCCCTTTATGTATTTAAATGTTTCTATAATATCCCCCCGTCTCGTCTTTCATCCAAGCTATACATGTTAAGATCCTTTAACCTTTCCTGGTAAGTTTTATCCTGCAATCCATGAACCAGTTTAGTAGCCCTTCTCTGAACTTTCTCCAAAGTATCAATATCCTTCTGGAGATATGGTCTCCAGTACTGCGTACAATACTCCAAGTGAGGTCTCACCAGTGTTCTGTACAATGGCATGAGCACTTCTCTCTTTCTACTGCTAATATCTCTCCCTATACAACCAAGCATTCTGCTAGCATTTCCTGCTGCTCTATTACATTGTCTGCCTACCTTTAAGTCATCAGAAATAATCACCCCTAAATCCCTTTCCTCAAATGTTGAGGTTAGGACTCTATCAAATATCCTATACTCTGCCCTTGGGTTTTTACGCCCAAGATGCATTATCTTGCACTTATCTACATTAAATGTCAGTTGCCACAGTTCTGACCATTTTTCTCGTTTACCTAAATCATTTGCCATTTGGCTTATCCCTTACTGGAACATCAACTTTGTTACATATTTTTGTATCATCAGCAAAAAGACATACCTTACCATCAAGACCTTCTGCATTATCACTAATACAAATATTAAAGAGAATGGGTCCAAATACAGATCCCTGAGTTACCCCGCTGGTAACTAGACCTTGCTTTGAATATACTCCATTGACTACAACCCTCTGTTTCCTGTCACTCAACCACTGCCTTACCCATTCAACTATATTGGAATCCAAACTTAAAGATTGCAGTTTATTGATAAGCCTTCTATGTGCAACAGTGTCAAAAGCCTTACTGAAATCTATGTAAGCAATGTCTACTGCACCACCCTGATCTATTATTTTAGTTACCCAATCAAAAAAATCAAGAGGTTAGTTTTGCATGATCTCCCTGAAGTAAACCCATGTTGTCTCTGATCTTGAAATCCATGTGATTTTAGATGTTCAACAATCCTATCCTTTAACATGATTTCCATTAATTTCCGCAGTCAGGAGCAACTTGGGGATGTTTAGCAAATGCCTCCTTCATGACCTTAACCCCAATGTTCTGGTGAGTAGAATCATTACCTTCAGGTGTTTTGCTATAAACACTGTCTTTTTAGAGAAAATGCAGTGTTTACATTACAGCCTAGTGATAACTTCACTGGCCACTCCTCAGATGGCTACTAGAGGTGCTTCATGGGGCAGTGCTGCACAGTGTGCAGTACTGACATTCAGTCTCTCCATCCTCTGTATGGAGACACTGAGCTTTCCTCATAGAGATGCATTTATTCAATGATGGTGCTTCTAGCACTTTAGGGTCAGGAATACAAGTTTGTGTTCCTGACCCTATAGTGTTCCTTTAATGTCAGTAATAGTACATTTATAAATCCGAGTCAAAGTGTGCCATACAAAGCAAAATATTGCATAGCATTATACCCAGTGTAGGTACGCTGAGTATAGTTTGCTTCCAGCACAGTGATGCTTTTAGTCCAGAAGATGGCACAATAGTTAAATGATTTATTGATATTAGCTCATTACTTAGCTCATAAATTGTATTTATTCGGGACTTGAAATTCTTTAAGCATCAATCTGATTAGTGTCAGTGATAAACAGAACAGTTATATAAGCATAAATATAATCAATAAACTTTTTAAATAAAAAAAAAACGCTGCTGGTTCTCCTTTTTTACAGGAAAGGTCCAGGCATTATAAATACGATGAACTTATTATAAACTTGACATGCTCTCTGCTGTTCTGATGCTAGGAGTACAGTAGCTATGTTCCCTGATAAAGGAGTCAACCGGTTTGTATTGGTTTGCCTCTTACCTTGGGAACTGCCTTGAATGACTGCATACGTCTTCCGCAGTGCAGCAGAAGTCGGATGCCTATACTGCCAAAATAAATTAATGAGTGCAAAGAAATATGCACACAATTTACATTAGCTAGCCTAGAACTCTAATGCTATTGATGCTGCTGAAGGTGAAGTTACACCGCTGGCAGTTACTTGAAATGTTGCACATACAGACTCCTTGCACCATGGAGTGGTGCATCAAAACACTGATACAATCGGTGTCCTCTAATACCAGACACAAGGGCACAACCTCACCCATCACTATATACATTTTTGGATACCACCACCTGATTTTATGAAGAACATTCCCTCGTTCTCCATTCTTATGGTAATTATACCATCAAGATCTAAACATATTTGTAAAACCACGGGTCTCTATCCTCTCATATGAGATACATTGTGTATATGTGAGATTTGAATATCAAGTGTAGTCCTTACTACCACAATTTACTGTCTTGGACATATTTGAACTATTTTTGGCCTTCGTTTTCTTGTACTGATACAATGTTATTGCAGTATTATTTCTTGTGTAGTCTAGGCCAAGGATAGGCAACCTTCAGCACTCCAGATGTTTTTGACTACACCTACCATGATGCTTTGCCAGGATGATGGCTGTAAAAGCATTTTGGGAGATGTAGTCCACAACATCTGGAGTGCCAAAGGTTGCCTACCCCTGTTCTAGGCCATATCACAAATGTCCGTACCCTGCCTCATGTTTGGTGTGATCGGTAGAGAAAACGTTTCTTTAAAATTGCTTTAGTGTGTGCCTGTGTGTGCACTGTTTTTTCTATATGGCTCTGGTCATCTTTGAACGGTATCACTATTTTATAACCTCAACAACCTCTAGTTTCCTGTAGTAGATGTTCTCAGAAACAATGATAAAACACAAACATGGCAAAATTAACAGCCAACAGGTCCTCATAATTGGTAGACATGGATAACCAACCCCTTCAATGTGTATGAAAAAGGAATTGCATTAATGGTGACTGCTGCACCCCAATAGATTCTAAAATGATCAATTCAAGCAATGGTGCAAATAAATTGGCTGGTGACAGTCATTTTAAAATACAATAAATATGGGCAATTTATGACCACATTCCCTTTTAGTAGTTAATGAACGTGTTACTTGATTCACAATATCATAGCAGTAATGTTTGTGTTTCTCATTTATGAGTGAACTTTAATGTATGTCTTTAAAATTAAATTACCAGTATAACTTGTTTTTTGCAAGTTATTCAAGAAAAGACCAGGAAACCATTTCACTTCCTGATGACTGGGACGATGAGTCACAATGCAAACGAACAATATTGTATTGTTAGTCTGTCAAGATAAGCCTGCAAAGAAATGTGGTATACTTCACGATCGCAATTTTAAGGAACCTGTGTTTGTTCTCAGCGTTTTGTCCAATTTAGACGTTCAGTGGAATGTGAAATTTTTGCATTATTACGGGGACCTCTACTTGGTTACAGCCTCTTGCCTTTCAGCAGATACCCTTGTGCTTTCTGTTCCAATTCCTGTCAAACAGGCCTAAGTTATGAATCTTATTCTCTGTGGTACTTAGATTTAATGCAATCTCAATACCCAATCTCAGTCACATCATACACTTTTTGTATTGAATATGCCATTTCACCTGATCCCAAAAAGTGATCTGTTGGGTTGGAGACAGGAGTCTTTGCAAGCATTCACTGTCATACCCATGGAACCAGTTTTGAGAATTTCCATGATTAAGGCATTCATTTTAAAAGGGATGCACTGCAGCAATAAAGAGAAGCACATGGTCAGCATATGTGTTTTAACACAGTAACACCGTATGGAGAGAATATATAAACAAAAATACCACTAGGTGCTATTACTCACAGGTACTCCCTCAAGTACCCAACAAACATTGAATATATCAAGAAGAGAATGCACACTAGAATCACTAGAGAAAGTTATGCAAATACTTTAATAGACCAATAATTGGTACAATAAGCACAAAGCAAAAAATACAAAGTGACAATATAATGCATAACAAAATAAACAATAATAATTACCACAATTCTCACAAGCCTATTATGGCAGAAACAAGTGTCCCCAATACCCCCAGCATATATGTTTTGCCTACACATCCACTCTTTGTTGCAAAAAAAAATAAAAAATCAGATGGGGCCTAATGGGAGATTGCAGAATCCACCTGAGGGGGCGGAGCTTACTGCTGCACACCACGCCCTACTGCAAAGCACCTGGGCGGTCCACTTCCCCCCCCAGATTAGGTCTGGTTAAAGGATTATTCCAAGCACGTTTGAAAAATATAGGCTTTAAATTTAGAATGCCCTATTGGGCATTTATAATTTTACCCCCCCTGTTTTTAAAGCACGAAATTAAGCTAAAACTTACCTTAAATCTAGAAGCTTCCGGCTCTCCTCTCCATACCTCATTTGATGTCACAGCCTGCGTAGTGCGGCTCAAACAAATGCACATGTGCGGAGTCGGTGAGGGGAGGGTGGGATTGGAAGGGGGCAGGATCTCACTACTCTGGAGACTTGGGAATTTTGCTACAGATTTGGACGGACTGGCCAAATCCGGACCAGATTTCACTACAGTAAATATGAGAACAGCCATTCTGGTTGGAATTTGGCAATTTAATTAGATTTTGTCATTTCTGACAAAATCTGGTGTTTAGTGAACTACCCTGTTAGTTTAAGAAAGTTGTGTTTTTATAATGTAATTCTTTCATTTCTTACATACAATTCCAAGTGCAGCCTCTAGGTGAAGCTGTAACATCACTCTCTGCGGCATGTTGTTGTTCCTTGGAGTACACCATCTGTTAGTACTACATATGAGAGAAAGAATGATTCAACACAAAATAAGGGTCCACAATTTAGCAAGTCTCATAGTTTATTAAGACTAGTGTGAGAAGACAAACAGCCTTTCTAATGACTACGGCCTTAGTTAAATACTTTTGGATAAGCTTTTCAAATAATTTAATAGTAAAAATTATGTTATGTTTTGAAAAAAATATTACCTGGGTCCCATGCAGCCACACAACAAAAAGTGGCAGGCGGTATGGTGATACATGCCCTGACATAAACTCACTGAAAGATACAGTCATTGACACACACACTGTTTAGCCAACACACACTTTCACTGACAGGCACACACTCTCAGATACACTGACATACAAACACACACACACTCACTGATTTGGCACACTCTGACAGGCACACACTATTACGCAAACACACACTGACAGCAGGGGCGGATCCAGAAAGTAATCTCGGGAGGGGCACAGGTGGGAACAATTCAGGCACAATAACCACTACAGCTCCCTATAGTGGTTATGGTGCCAGGAGTGCTTTGGCGCACTCCTAGAGTAAGTAGTCAACTATTTAAGAACAGTTTGACACCTTACCTATGGTCTGTCAGGATGGGGGTTGTAGTAAGGAAAAGGGACTACAGTAGGGGATAGGAGTCGTAGTGTGCGTGACGTGTGTGATATAGTGTGTGTGTGAGTGAGGGGGCTGTGTGTGTGTGTGTGTGAGGGGTGCAGTGTGTGTATGGAGGTGTAGAGTGTGTGTGTGTGTGTGTGTGTGTACATGAGGGTGCAGTGTGTGTGTGTGTGTGTACATGAGGGTGCAGTGTGTGTGTGTGTGTGTATATGGGGGTGCAGTTTGTGTGTATATGGGGGGCAGTGTGTGTGCATAGGGGTGCAGTGTGTATGTTTGTGTGAATGTGGTGCATTGTGTTAATGTATAGGGAGTTATTGTGTGTGTGTGTGTGTGTGTGTGTGGATATTACTTCCTTCTTACCTTTGCCTGGAAGGGGGAATATTACTTTCAATCCCTGTGTGTGTCTGCCTGTCAGTGGCAGATCCAGGGGGGGAGCAACGGGGCAATTGCCGCCCGTTGCCCCATGCAGGGTCGGCGCTATGCAAGCTCCTCCGGGTCACCTCTCGCAAAATCGGACCGTTGCTGGTGGTTCTCATGGAGAATCCCTTGTGGTTCTAGTGGGGAGTGAACTCTAGCCTGCAGCTTCTGAGGCTAGAGTTCACTCTCTCGAGAACGGAGCATTGCCATGGTAACCGCAGCAACGGTCCGATTTTGCGAGAGGTGACCCGGAGGAGCTTGCATAGCGCCGACCCTGCATGGGGCAACGGGCGGCAATTGCCCCGTTGCCCCCCCTGGATCTGCCACTGACAGGCAGACACACACACTCACTGACAGACACATGCTGACAGTCACACATACTAATTGACAGACGTACTCACTGACAGACACACACGCACTCACTGACAGACACACACGCACTCACTGACAGACACACACGCACTCACTGACAGACACACACGCACTCACTGACAGACACACACCGACTGACAGACACACACGCACATATCTACCATTTGCATACCTCCCAAAATTTCAAATGGACAAAGAGAGACACTTTAATGTTAGGGGTGTTAGTACGATGTAGCCAAGGGCGGAAATGTTCTGAGAATTTATAGGTGACTTACTAATAACAATTAATGCAAACAAAATTCAATCTAGAACAAGAACAATGTATTTTATTTACACAGGCTGATTTCTAAACACATTTAATGTAGTTTAAAGACACAACAACCTATGTAGCTCTTTTGTAAAAGAGATCATACCTAGTACATAAGTCATTAGTCTAAACACAGCTATTATTGACATCTGTGAATGTCTTGTTAATATTTCTCCTTGACTCATGACAATAAAAAGGAATTTAAATACGTAAAATAGGGACTCTCTCTCCTAAATAGGGACACTTGGGATGCATGCATTTGTCTTTGTGTACTAATATACTTTGAATACTAATAGACATTTTGTTATGTAGACACCAAGTTTGCATCTAAGATTGCATGGGGAACAGTAAAAACATCTTAGATTCTTGATGCCTGCATCTCAGTGCTGTTCAATATGTGGGCAGTCCGGCGTTTTTTTTTATATACACACTATTCAAGCCTATGTAGTCTGCATTGGTCAGATAAGCAAAGCTAAAAAAAAAAAAAAAACATTCTAAATGCACTCCCCAGGCACAACTGCAAGTCATTGAAATTGCATTGCTAATATGTGTATAAACAGTTTGCCCAGCAGCAGTGGGTTAAAGTCAAGCTATCAGTAGGTATCTTGCCTCCACCTGTAATAGCTTACCCTCCTAACCTTTTCAGTCCCTGAGCCTGGAGGCAGATCCTGCTTAGCTTGTCACATCCACATTCCTAAAGCTGCTGTATCTCCACTTTTCAAATTTCATTCCCAAACAGGGCCCTGGCTAGGGGAAGCTAACCAGGATTGGAGCCACAACTTGGATTCTTAGACACAGGGTCTCATTTAGACACTCTTTTATTGCTGACCTCGAGTTCCCTGTAATACTGAAAATTAAATATAAACCTCAAATTACATAAATTGTGACAGTGACGCTTTGATGCACATTATTTCAATTAGTGGTTATGATGCAAGACGTTCCCTGGGGTCATTCTCTGGTAATGGAGCAAATTGCATAGGTTTTCCCCGTTACCTGGATTCCCACCAGGTATCAGGTCTCCTCTGAAGCTAGTGACGCGCATGAGGATCCTGCAGAACTGCAGAAGCCAGATGCCAATCCTGCTGCTCATTCATTGGCTGAGAGCATCACCTGAGCTATCTTAGCCAATGAGTTTCCCTCTGTGCACAGAAATATGCACAGAATTAAAATTAGCCAACCCGGGACTTTTTTCCCTGCTAAATGGCACCTTAATGACACTGATCAACCAGGTATGTACTATAAATAAACACGAAAAAATAAAGAACCGTACAACCACCTTACAAAAGTGTACCTCACAAACACTTGCAAATGTGATAAATTAACAAAATATACACCCCTGTGGGCAAGTATAGAGAGAAGGGTGGTGGAACACAAAATAAAATACAGAGGATACAACCTGTTGGGCTTCTATACATTTATGTTTTTATGTCCTATTTTATTTTATTTTATTTCTATTTGTATTTTATTTGTATTTTTGGTACACTACCACAACTCCCAAGACTGGAGGATTCTCCATTCGATCCACTTGCCAGTGGAGAGAAGCTTCCTGTTTTCAGCTTTGATGTAAATGCAACCTGTAAATACATTGTTCTATTTTTATACAGTATTATACTATTTGCACTTTTTTGTCCTCTCGAGGGTTCATCTAGCTGGGAGGATTTCCATCATTCACAGATACCCCTGAGGGGAGATATGCGCAGATCTTCTATCTTCTTGTAGGTTCTCTACCTCCTGGAGTTAGTTCTCTAGTTCTGCATACTTCACTGTATGTGATTTTTATTTTATTTTTTATTCTCAGATCCCTATATCATTCCATCCTGATTTTCAGGTTGTATGCTCTGTAATTTATTTTGTGTTCCACCACCCTTCTCTGTATACTTCCCCACGGGGGCATATTTTTGTTCATTTACCTTAATGACGTTGCCTGAGGTGGAGTAGAGTTTCATATAGAAACGCTTCACAGAAAGTCTGAATGTTATTACGAAAAGCAATATGGGTATAATACAATTGTCACAGTCGAACATGAGAAAGTATAACCGCTAAACTTATATATGATGTCTAACTTATGTAAACGTGCATGTATATCCTGTAATCACAGTATTACGAATTAACCCCCAATTTTCTTTTCTGTACCCCCACCCCCTATTACAAAATCTTTCAAAATAAAGAATTTATAAAAAAAAAAAAAAACGCTTCACAGACAGACTCCAAGCACCATGACCACTTCAAAATACTGAAATGGTCATGGTGCTTGAAGTAATCCGTTAATTATACAGCTCATTGTGTAGAGATATAATGCAGTGGATGCATGTTTCATGCTGCAAGATTGGGGTGAATGCTGTAAGTTCAGGGTTAATGCAGCATTGCCATGACCACTACAACTCAGTAGTGCATCCCCAATGTAAGAAGACAAGCTGTTTGCTAACGGTATCAAAACCTACCTGGGGTCTCTTTCACTACTGAGAGTTAGCTTCTGTTAGTCAGGTCATGTTGGAGCATGCTACCAACCAATGCGGGACCAGCTCATTTCCTTAGTGTGTCTCAATGAATGACCTAAGCCCTGCATTGCCAGGGGCAGCTCAATGCAGAGCTTGTTGCTCTTATGGATGAGGGCACTGGTGCCGAGTAAACATCAAATACATTGGAGGAATTATGGTGCCTGGAGTGTTTTGCATGGCATAGGGAGTTTTGGGAGTATCTTAAACCCTTAAAGAACCACTGTAGGCACCCAGACCACTTAAGCTAAGTGAGGTGATCTGGGTGCCATGTTCCTCTAGCTTTAACCCTGCAGCTGAAAACATAGCAGTCTCAGAGAAACTGCTTTGTTTGCACTGAGGATTAGTCCAGCCTCTAGTGGCTGTCTCACTGACAGCCACTAGAGGCTGCTTCTGCGATTCTCACTGTGAAAATCACAGTGAGAAGACGCTGACGTCCATAGGAAAGCATTGAGTAATGCTTTCCTATGGATGGTTTGAATGCGTGCGCGGCTCTTGCCGCACATGCGCATTTGGCGCTGACGTCGGCAGGAGGAGGAGAGTTTACCAGCGCGACGGAGCCCGGCGCTGGAGAAAGGTAAGTGGGTGAAGGGGTTTTAACCCCTTCAGCCCAGCAGGAGGGGGGCCATGAGGGTGGGGGAGAACCAAGGACTACATAGTGCCAAGAAAACGATTTTGTTTTCCTGACACTATAGTGGTCCTTTAACAATACATAACGGAATTATTCCCTAATGATTGTCTGTCCTTTAAGGAGCCGTGACGGAATATTTCCGTCATGCAGTATTTTACCAGCAGGCACAAGGAACCATCTGTCAGCTGGGGTCAGAATTATCGTCTCAAGACTGACTGACACTCTGTTTGCAGCACTCAAATTGATTGTTGCATAAAGGCATTTAAATTGATACCTGGGGTTCCCTTCTGTCAGCTGGGGAAATTTTGAGCAGTCCCAGACTGAGCTACATGCAGCACTGAAGTCAGCACGGCATGCAGCACTTTAAATAGGTATTTAAATCCCCATTGCCAGCAATGTAGTGTAAGCAGGGTTATATCAATGCTCACACCAAGAGACACAAATATCAATCAACACCTGGGACACCCATGAGTCAGTGGGGTGACAATCAGCCCAGCGCGAGGGGGAGGCCATGAGGGTGGGGGGGACCTAAGAACTACATAGTGCCAGGAAAACTAGTTTGTTTTCCTGGCACTATAGTGGTCCTTTAACAATGCATGACGGAATTATTCTCTAATGGTTTTCTGTCCCTTAAGGAGCCATGATGGAATATTTCCATCATGCAGTATTTTACCAGCAGGTACAAGGAACCATTTGAAATCAATGCTCACACCAAGAGACCCAGATATCAATCAACACCTGGGGCACCCCTGAGTCAGTGGGGTGACAATTAGTGGCCCCAGACTGGTTGAAGTACTGAAAGCCATCTCTGCATAAAGCACATTAAATCTAGAACTAGAATGTAGAGAACACTGCAGCTGAGCAAATGAACTCAGCCATGCTGCAGCTGGTGCTTTAGAGACCCCCAGGGTCTGAACAAACCATTGAGGGTCTCCTTCCATGCCCTAAAAATGTTTTTATTTTTTTTATTGGAACTGGGTTTGCCAGTTGCTCTGCACCAATCACAATGTATTGCCTGACATACTGAACAGCCAGTAGGTCAATATTCATAGCAGAAGAAACTTTTGGGATTAGGATTAGATTAAGGATTAAAATTATGTTTAGGATTAGGTTTAGAATTTGTTTTTAGGATTAGGATAAGAGTTTGATTTAATATTAGGGCCTGCAAGGGACTCCCCCTGCTGAATCAGTAAGATAATTACTCTGCTAACATCAGCAGAGGGAATCCTTCTAACACTATTGCTAGGATTAGGGTAATGATGAGGGCTAAGCATAGGATTAGGGTGAGGTTTATGATTAGAATAAATGTTAGATATGGTATTAGTGTTTGGTTTAGAATTAAGGTTTGGTTTAGGATTAGGGATACGATTAAGATTGTTACTTATACATAAAGGATATTGCTGCACTTAGGAGATATTGTTGAGTACTGTTAAACTAATCCAATCTTATTACACTGGCACACATGAGATATAAAAAAAAAAAAAAGCAGCAAAAACACAATTTGTATGTAACAATTAAAAAATAAAAATTTATATCAGAAACTTAGAAAAAATGGCACATCAATAAAGCTCAAAATATATCGTAATATAACCCAAATGGTGTCCACATTTGCAAATGGTATGAACTTATTTGAATTACTAAAATGTCCCAAAATGCACCACAAACCCGTCTTTATTTGTCTTTTTTTTTTTCTAAACTGCATTGGGCAGGTTATACATTGAACTCTGTAAACTTGACAATAGCATGCAAAGGGGTCATTTTGTGCTAGAGATATATATCTGAACACAATCTAGTTAGTTTTTTTTATTACAGTAGCACATATCAAGTTTACAAAATAAACTAAACTGCAAACTAAATTGCAACATGCATGTAAAAAATGCAAACATATAATAACCAAAATGACCAAATGTGGGCAGCGCTAAAACATGTACTTAAGTGTGAAAAAAAACTCAATTAGTGAGTATAACAAATACAGCAGCAATTACCACAATATAGTGACTCACAATGTAGAACCAAATATGAGTGTTGCGCTTAAAATAATACGTAACCAAATGCAATAATATATTTTTAAAAATCTATCAAAAAAATTGCATAAAGAAAATATAGTGCAGAATATCTGATTCAACTATATGAGTATACACACACACACACACACACACACACACACACATATATATGACGGTAACACTCACATTTCTCAGAGCCCTATTAACCATGGCTCTAGGTGAGAGGGGCTTCTGTGGAGAGCGAAGAAGCCTTACAGGTTAGTATCCAGATGGCAGTGAAATCCTCCTTATGCATCCACTGTATAGGAAACACAATCAGGAACCCCCAACGCACAGTATGACAGCTAACTTTATTAACACACAAAATATGTGTTTACTTCAAGTAAAAGTGGGTATGCCAAGCAGAAATCCCAAAAATGCACTTAAAGTGACGATCAACGCCGGTACAAAAACTCAGTTCTTCTGAGTAACGCCTTGCTCCGACACCTGGCTTTGTCTCTTCGTGACATGGTTCCCTGACACGTTTCGCCCACCTTCAGATCTCCTACATGACAATGTAACATTGCAAGATAGCGCCAACCGCATACATTGTTTTATTCAAAATAGTTTGTAGGGCATATGTGCAAAGTAAATACAAATGCAGAAAGATAAGTCCTGCGCTCACTCCCATCATTCCTGGGCGGCAGCAACAACTACAAAACAAATCAGCCCCAATATTTATAGTAAAAACCAAAGAAAAACAAGTTACCTGCGCTCTCTCCTTAATCCCTGTGTATATTTAAACAAATGGAGGTCATTTAGTTACTCCAATGGCCACACAGCTTTGTTACAATGCTGCCGCCCATCCCATGTGTTCCCTATTAAGGGTTAATAAGTATAGGGGTGTATATAAAAAAAAAACCTCTGTCTCATTTGAGATATTTTTGCCAGAAGCTCAAGGAAGCAAGCTGAAGGGTCAGTGTTAGGACCCGCTTAGGGGGGGTCTGCCTTGACGTTGGCAGGCGGGCATTCCCTCCAATGGCCATTGGAGCAACTAAATGACCTCCATTTGTTTAAATATACATAGGGATTAAGGAGAGAGCACAGGTAACTTGGTTTTCTTTGGTTTTTACTATATATATTGGGGCTGATGTGTATTGTAGTCGTTGCTGCCACCCAGGAGAGTGAGCGCAGGACTTATCTTTCTGTATTTGTATTCACTTTTTGTATCACACAGCTTTGTTACAATTCTGCCGCCCATCCCATGTGTTCCCTATTAAGGGTTAATAAATATATAGGGGTGTATATAAAAAATACCCCTCTGTCTCATTTGAGATATCTTTGCCAGAAGCTCAAGGAAGCAGGCTGAAGGGTCAGTGTTAGGACCCACTTAGTTGGCAGGCGGGCATTTCCTCCAATGGCCTTTGGAGTAACCATGTGGTTTCACAAATGGTAGGCCTTTGGGGGGAGGGGAGTAACTTTAACAGTCAAACTGCTATAAGTCCCCAAGATGAAACATAGGCCTATCAGATCCATCTATCAAAATGTTACTAAATACATTAAAAATACATATTATATATGTTTACATTAAAAATCTGGGGGGGGGGAATAATCACAATTTTACTATAATATTTAGCAGAGATTGGCAGTTATTTGGCTACTTAAAAAGTGTCAAAATACAATTATGTAAATAGCCTGTGATGTCTACTTTATATAAATATATACTTTACGGGGGCAATTTAGTTTTCTGTGATAGCTATTAAAGAAACAGTCCAGTCACCATAACAACTTATTCTAAAATAATTTTATATTTTGTTATTATAATTTGCTATTGCCAGGACGACTCAAGATGCTTTCTTGCCATAAGAGGTTAAACGGTTCTCGAATGGTTTAACCCTAAATGCTGCCTTCAACTCCAGATCTGCAGTTCCCCAGTGGGAAACGGCTTCTGAAATTAAGAGGTCATACAATTTAATCTTGGGCTGATGTCCATGTTCTTTATGCCATGTATAAACACTCCATTACTGCATTATACTATCGTATGTTAATATATGATGGAATATACAATTCATTATGTGTAATGATTTGCCTTTGCATGGGTAATAGAAAACTGTTCTTTTGAGAGAATGTCACTACCATAGAAGGAGCCAAAATATTTTTTTTGTCACATTTAAACTTTGTAGCATGTTAACTTGCCAGTTGATAATTATATCTTGCACTACAGAAACATTGTTAGCCCAAGTAAAATGTATGTAACAAATATGGCTAATAAGTGAGAATAAAACCAATAGCATTACATAGAAACATAGAATGTGACAGCAGATAAGAACCATTCCATCCCAATTTTCTAAATACTTTCATTAGTTCCTGGCCTTATCTTATAGTTAGGGTAGCCTAATGCCTATCCCACGCATGCTTAAACCCTTAAGGACACATGACATGTGTAACATGTCATGATTCCCTTTTATTCCAGAAGTTTGGTCCCTAAGGGGTTAAACTCCTTTACTGTGTTAACCTCTACCACTTCAGCTGGAAGGCTATTCCATGCTATCCCACCCTCTGAGTAAAGTAATACTTCCTGATATTTTTAAACCTTTGGCGCTCTAATTTAAGACTGTGTCCTCTTGATGTGGTCGTTTTTCTTCTTTTAAATATAGTCTCCTCCTTTATTGTGTTGATTCCCTTTATGTATTTAAATGTTTCTATAATATCCCCCTTTTCTCGTCTTTCCTCCAAGCTATACATGTGAAGATCCTTTAACCTTTCCTGGTAAGTTTTCCTACAATTTATGAACCAGTTTAGTAGCCCTTCTCTGAACTCTCTCTAAAGTATCAATATCCTTCTGGAGATACGGTCTCCAGTACTGCGTACTCCAAGTAAGGTCTCACCAGTGTTCTGTACAATGGCCTGAGCACTTCTTTCTTTCTACTGCTAATATCTCTCCCTATACAACCAAGCATTATGCTAGCATTTCCTGCTGCTCTATTACATTGTCTGACTACCTTTAAGTCATCTAAAATAATTACCCCAAAAAAACTTTCCTCAGATATCATATATTCTGTACTCTGCCCTTGGGGTTTTACATCCAAGATGCATTATCTTGCACTTATCCACATTAAATGTCAGCTGCCACAAAACTGACCATTTTTCTAGTTTGTCATTTGGCTTATCCCACCCGGAACATCAACCCAGTTACAAATCATCAGCAAAAAGACATACCTTACCATCAAGACCTTCTGCAATATCCCTAATAAAAAATATTAAAGAGAATTAGTCGTATATACTCCATTGATTACAACACTCTGTTGCTTGTCACTCAACCACTACCTTACCCATTCAACAATATTGGAATCCAAACTTAGATTGCAGTTTATTGATAAGCCTTCTATGTGCAACAGTGTCAAAAGCCTTACTGAAATCTAGGTAAGCAATGTCTGCTGCACCACCTTGATCTATTATTTTAGTTACCCAATCAAAAAAATCAATAATAGTTTGGCATGATCTCCCTGAAGTAAGCACATGTTGTCTCTAAACTTGAAATCCATGTGATTTTAGATGTTCAACAATCCTATCCTTTAACATGATTTGATTACTTTCCGCACTACTGAAGTAAGGCTTACTGGCCTATAGTTGCCCGATTCCTCCCTACTACCATTCTTGTGAATGGGCACAACATTTGCTAACTTCCAAACTTCTGGGAATACTCCCGTTAATGATTGGTTAAATAAATCTGTTAAAGGGATCCTATAGTGCCAGGAAAACAAACCCGATTTCCTAACACTATAGGCTCTTGGAGTGCCCCCCTCCCTCGTGGCACCCCTCTCTCGGTGCTGAAAGGGGTTAAAACCCTTTCAGCCACTTACCCTAATCCAGCACCGAGCTCCCTCGGCGCTGGTGACCTCTCCTCCCCCGCCAACATCAGCTCCCGAGTGAAGCCAAATGCGCATGTGCGGCCAGAGGCGCGTGCGCATTCAAACCCATCTATAGTAAAGCATTACTCAATGCTTTCCTATGGGGATCTTATTTGATGCTGGACTCAGTAAGTGTCAAATAAGTGTGATTTACTCAGTGTAAATCACAAAAGCGGCATCTAGTGGCTGTCAGGGAGACAGCCACTAGAGGCTGGATTAACCCTGCAGTGTAAACATAGCAGTTTCTCTGAAACTGCTATGTTTTCAGCTGCAGGGTTAAAACTAGGGGAACCTGGCACCCAGACCACTTAATTGAGCTGAAGTGGTCTGGGTGCCTATAGTGGTCCTTTAAATTGTTTTGCTAGTTCACCACTAAGCTCTTTTGATAACTTTGGGTGTATTCCATCAGGCCCCATTGACTTATTCCTCTGTAAACTCGCATGTAACAAATTACTAATTTGTCCTTTTCCTAACTAAGGTTCCTTTCCTATATTTTCATCTGTAAATACTGAACAAAAATATTAATTGAGGCAGTCAGCTAGACCTTTATCCTATTCTACATACCTTCCTTCTTTACTTTTTAATCTAACTAATCCTTGTTTTACTTTCCTTTTCTCATGTATGTATCTAAAAAATGTTTTGTCCCCCTTTTTTTACTGACTGTGCTATTTTCTCTTCTGTGTGTGATTTGGAAGCTATTATAACTTGCTTAGCCTCTTTCTGCCTAATCTTATAGATCTGTCTATCTTCCTCATAATTACTAAATGCTAACATTTAGTTTTTTACTATTTTGGCCACATCTGGAGGGACACTATAGTCACCTGAACAACTTTACCTTAATGAGTTTTGGTGTATAGAACATACCCCTGCAGCCTCACTGCTCAATCCTCTGCCATTTAGGAGTTAAATCCCTTTGTTTATGAACCCTAGTCACACCTCCCTGCATGTGACTTGCACAGCCTTCCATAAACACTTCCTGTAAAGAGAGCCCTATTTAGGCTTTCTTTATTGCAAGTTCTGTTTAAGATTTTCTTATCCCCTGCTATGTTAATAGCTTGCTAGACCCTGCAAGAGCCTCCTGTATGTGATTAAAGTTCAATTTAGAGATTGAGATACAATTATTTAAGGTAAATTACATCGGTTTGAAAGTGAAACCAGTGTTCTTTTCATGCAGGCTCTGTCAATCATAGCCAGGGGAGGTGTGGCTAGGGCTGCATAAACAGAAACAAAGTGATTTAACTCCTAAATTACAGTGAATTGAGCAGTGAAATTACAGGGGAATAATCTATACACTAAAACTGCTTTATTTAGCTAAAGTAATTTAGGTGACTAGTGTTCCTTTAAATTTTTTGCTTTTACTGACAAACCTAATGCAATTTTCTGTTGCCTTCAGCAGTGCAACTTTTCAATAATCCCATTTCTCTTGGACTCCATTTAAACTGCTCTAGTCTGATAATGACTCCTTTACACATATTCTAATTTTAGAAAAGTCTGTTTTTTTTAAGTCTAAAACTTTTGTTTTTGTGTGGTGTGACTCAGTCACTGTTCATACATTAAACCACACTGACTGATGATCACTGGAACCAAAACGTTCACCTACAGTAATATCTGATACCACATCTCCATTTGTTAACACTAACTCTAGTATGGCCTCTTTACGAGTTGGCTCCTCAATAGACATGTGCAATTCGTTTCGAATGTACATTGTGGTGGTAGTCCTGGCACTGGAAGCCCTACAGATGTGTAAGTGGTTGTGGTGGCTGTCCTGGCACTGGGAGCCCCCTGCACACCTACATGAGTTACTGTGTGATTACCAAATTCGAACGTAACCCAAACGGACTCTATGTTCACCTCACTAACTTTTATACAGGGCCACCCCTCCCCTTTCTTGCCTTCCGTGTCTAGTCTGTATAAACAGTACCCTGGTATTCCTATGCCCCAGTCATTTTTCTCCTTATACCATGTCTCAGTAACAGCATTAGCCTCTAAAGTATCTATGACAACCAAAAAACCTGTGTTAGTTCACATATAGATTATAGCAGAGGATCCAGTCAGACAGGACAGGAGCAAGTCTAAAGTATGTTACTAAAGTCTCTGCTATATGACCTATGACCTTCCTACACTAGTTTCTGAAAATATCTTTCTATGTTAGTGGCACGTAGCACATGCATGGATAATTAACAAGTCTATGTTTTTATATCCCATTTACCTATTTATGTTACTCTGGAGGGAAAATTTCAAACTGAAATATTTAAATATTTAAAAAAGATGCATTAAATGATCAGATGATCAATTTCTCTTTGAGATCTAATCTTGTTGTTCATCTTTACAAATCCATATGGATATCATTTCTTTCTTTTTAAAAAAAAAAATAAAATAAATTCTTTATTTTTGTGCATGGCAAAGTATTATGAAGTAAGAAGCTGGGTGGGCGTTGTGTACCACCTAAACATAGTTTTATATGCCTGTTCCTGGGCGGTGGTACAAATAGATTTCCTGCCTTTCCACCCCTCCAATGTTCCCCCTAGGTCAGTTTCCTACTGTTCTATAAGGGTAAGTTTAACCTATTCTATCGTGTTGGAAGCTATATCAGTATATAGGGAGAATATCATGCCTCTGTGGATTGATTCCTTAAGGCACATTTCTCTAATGTGTGTTTGGTTTACGAAATCTTTATGCTGAAGGTATCTAAAGAAGTCTCCATGTTTGAGAGTTGTCCTCTCAGCGAGTTCATCAAAGTGGCACAATCGTTGGAGTCCTTTGCATTCCAAGTTGTTGAAATCTCGAGCTCCCATCCCAGGAGGGAAGGCTCTGTTTCGAAGCAGGGGCATCATTGGAGAAGGGAGTTTCGCTAGACCGTATTTAACTGCAAATTTGTCCCAGATCAGGATGGAGTTTAGTATTGCCGGGCATTCGGTTTTTAGGAAAGCACTATGTTCTTTAGGTAGCCACTGAGCTATTTCACCGGCCATGTATCTGGGTCACCCCCTCATGTGTAATTGCTATCTACCGTTTACTGTTTTTTTTTTTGTTTGTTGTTGTTTGTTTGTGTTTGCTGCTGCTGTTGGTAAATAAATAAAGAAAGGGTTAAAGAGTTACTCCAATCACCATAACCACTTCAGTGACTTGAAGTATTCATGGAGATAGTGTGTATGTGAAGTATTTAAACGAACAGTATAGGGTCATCATCAGAATTGAGGATCTTTCTCATAGGAAAGCAGTGGATTGGCTGAGATCTTCCCTTTTGATGATCTCAGCCAAGGAGGCAGGCCAACATCCAGGGGTTGTTACTATCACACAATTTAATGGTACTCATTTTATCTACCTCGGAAGGATTAAGGGCTGAGTCAACCCTGCCGGGATTTGAACCTGCGACCCAAGGGTTAGAACAGATTCTGCTGATGCATTAGCCCACCAGATACATGACGTTTGGGAGGTAGAACAGTTTTAGTGTTTTCTGTCGATAAGATTCTGTAATTAGGCCCGTCATAATTGTCAGCACCAGGCCCAGTGGGCTCTTAATCCGGCCCTGGATAAGTGTGGCACATGTAGGGGTGAGTGTGACAGGGTGTGTGGCAGGGTAAGGGGTGATGTTATATAAAGTTAGTGTGGCAGGGTAAGGGGTGATGTTATATAGAGTTAGTGTGGCAGGGTGTGTGGCAGGGTAAGGGGTGATGTTATATAGAGTTAGTGTGGCAGGGTAAGGGGTGATGTTATAGAGTTAGTGTGGCAGGGTAAGGGGTTGATGTTATATAAAGTTAGTGTGGCAGGGTAAGGGGTGATGTTATATAAAGTTAGTGTGGCAGGGTAAGGGGTGATGTTATATAAAGTTAGTGTGGCAGGGTAAGGGGTGATGTTATATAGAGTTAGTTTGGCAGGGTGTGTGGCAGGGTAAGGGGTGACGTTATATAAAGTTAGTGTGGCAGGATAAGGGGGGACGTTATATAGAGTTAGTGTGGCAGGATAAGGGGGACGTTATATAGAGTTAGTGTGGCAAGGTAAGGGGTGATGTGATATAGAGTTAGTGTGGCAGGGTGGTGAGTGTGACAAGTTTGGGAGTAAGTGCGATACAGTGATGGTAGTGATTGTGATATGGTGAGGGGTGGTGAGAATCTGTGGCAGAGTAAGTGGCAAGATTAATGGAGCGTGTGTTGGGCAGGAAGAAGGGCAATAATACATCCCCTAGTGGTCCTATAAATTCCCTTGCGGACTAATGGGCTGTTGGTGGCCATTGGCCTTCAAGTCCAGCACTCTATGAAGAAGTCAGAATGCAGCCTGTGAAACCCCAGGCCTGCACTTTGGTTACCTCACGGGGCGCCAGAACCACAAGAAACCTCGGAGCACCAGGGAATGATTTCTTAATAGCTGGCAGGGAGATTTTTTTACCTCCGTGCTGGATTATGGGGTGGCGAGGAGGAGCGTGAGGACATATATCATAGTATCAAACTCTGTGAAACTCCAGGAAGGGCATCTAATATCTGTCTTAATACTAGTTACTCTAAAACTACAATGATTTACATTGCAGAAATATGGGGTACAGGAAAAGTGCACCTAGACCATTTCAATTAGATGAGGTAGTCTGGGTGCCTATAGTGTCCCTTTAAGGTAGTACCAAGTAAACACATTTTCCTCTGTTTACAGGAATTCATCCTGTAAGAATGCAATAACTTGAGATACTGGCCTCACTGTCAAACACATAGCTCCAAAATTACAGGTCTCACCGTCAAAATATAGTCTTCAAAGATATATTCATTTCATGTACAAACCATTAATCACTTAGACACGAGACCGAAGTAGCATAGTGTTCTCACCTTTAGAACCAATTACAAAAAAAGTTATGAAAAACTGTATTTCTATTCCAAATTATAAACACTTCTAAAGCCCAAAACAATTTATTTTGTATGTTTGATGTATATATAAAAGCAGTAGAATCTGAATGGGTTAACTGACAGTGACAGGTTATGAATTTCTGTAGTCATAAAATATAAAAATAGATTCTTCCTGGATCCAAACAGCAAATCTCCCAGACAGCACAGGCATCTCAATCCAGCTCTGTTACATAGTAACCACACACTTTACAGCAGTTGTACACATTAATATAATGGAATGCGGAAAAGGACAAAAATATACATGTTGTATTGCAAGTGTAGTACGAGAAGAGTTGCTATAAAAATTGTAACAAGCAAAATGGACATAAAATTGAGTAGTGAGCTCATCTTTCACTTTTCAGAGAGGAGCTTTCGTGTCTGTTATTCTTTCTCCTGTATGGTATCACCAATATTAGCAATAAATTAAGCAT
Source organism: Pelobates fuscus (assembly GCF_036172605.1). Classification (NCBI taxonomy): domain Eukaryota; kingdom Metazoa; phylum Chordata; class Amphibia; order Anura; family Pelobatidae; genus Pelobates; species Pelobates fuscus. Next base: position 160,185,855 of record NC_086317.1, on the reverse strand, counting down.
AGCCCTGAACAACAAACATTATGCATTTCATTGTCTGTACATTGTCACAGCTAAAATGGGAAGGATCCCCAATAAGGAAGTTGTATAAAACTCTAATAGAGAAATCATTTCCCTGCCTTATTTGTTTGCTTATTATTTTTTGCAGAGTGAGCCCCAGCATTTTTTGTTTTCCACAGGGATCTTTGGATATAGAGGCGAAGAGGCATTTTGCCAGTCTGTGCATGTATCTTTGCCTGTGTAGGCCAATGTGTATGTGTGCAATGCATGCCCCAATTGCAGCGGGAGAGGAAGGGAGACTTGTCAGTAACAGTCTCCTATGGGCGAGCTGAGCAGCGTTGAGAGAAGAAAAAGGTAAGTAAAAAGTTTGTTTTTATTTGTTTAGTCTCTTTTTATTAGCAGGTTCAGAGATCGTGTACAGTGATGCAAAAAATGGCATATAAAAGAACCAACACATTTTTAGTTTTTAAGTATGCGAAAACATGTGGCACTAAATATCCCAAATTAACATAAAATAAAAAGTGACCTTGGAGTTTGGTATCATAGTTAAAGGTCTTATTATAGGGGGGGTGTGAGTGAGCACTTCAACTAAAAATGCAATGTAGGCAGGAGTGCATAAGGCGATGAGTGCTAAAATTAAAATAGAGTAACGTTGTAAAACAGATAAGGATGTTGGAGGGGCACTTGACATCTAGAGGGATAAAGGAATACCAAAAACATTAAATCTCAATTTCAACTATAAAAAATATATGCATATCTTTATATGCTAATGTATAGAGATGTGTGTGTGTGTGTATGTGTATATATATATATATATATATATATATATATATATATATATATATATATATGTATACACATCAGTACGTGCATGCGCACACTGTCGGGTCACTTCCAGGTTCGGGAGCACAGGCGAACACAATCACTCATATATGGTAAACCACTTATTTATAATAACATATATATTGATACACATTATTATATGTTCTGAATCTTGATAAAGACCCTCCTGCCCCAGGCCGATCTGCAGGCCAGCATCCTCTTGCCACGGACATGGGGGCTCCAGGGGTCCCAGTCCTCCCTTGTGCGGTGTAGACCGGAGGTCCTGATGGTAGGTAGCCGCTGTCTGTGGGCGATCCTCAGTCTGTGTGGATGATGCCATGGGGCTCTACCCCTAGTGGCCCTCGGCCTGGGTGATCCCTTAGTGGAGAGTTTGTGTGCTTTGGAGGTGTGTGTGATCGGGGGGGGGGCCCACTCACCATCCGGCCCTCAGCCTCCAGGTTGTCCTCTTGATGCCGCTGCCTTGCTGCAGCTTGGCGTGCCTCCAGTGTGGCCCAGAAGCGGTCGAAGATTTCGTCCAGCCTATCCTGTGTTAGCTGCGCAGGAGTTAGAGGCGCTGCCTCGGATTGCTGGATGTCTGTTTGTGTGTCTGCTAGGCTGTAGTAGACCAGGGGTAGACCGGGATGACCCCGCCGGTCCAGAGGGGGGGGAACAGGGCTGAAAGGCAAGCTTGGAAGGTCCCAGCGTCGCATGGAACGGGGGTCGGCCGCTCCACCTGTCCGGCGACTGTGCTAGGCCTCACTCCAACGACCTCCGTCTGATGTGTCGTGAAGCCGCGGGCAGCGTACCCGGGGTTCCTTGGCTGGGTCCAGAGGCAGGTGAGTCTTGTTTTTTGGCGTTTTGGCTGGCTGGCGTGTGTTAATCAGGCTAAGTACGAGAATTGAGCTCGGAGCTCACACGATGCACGTCCAGCCGCCATGCTGTCCAGGCTCCGCCCCCTATGGAATTATTTTTCATTTAGGAGAAGCGATGTACTAGCACAGTAATGGTTTATGAAAACACAGTTTCTTTGGTTAGACTAACCTTTTAATACACATTATTAAAAGATAAGCCCGGTTTTAATCTTAAGAACACCCCTGAACTTAATACCAACGTAGGAAGATAAAACTAGGAACTATTCAAGAAAACCCAGGATATGTGGCAGTTATAGCTAATGATGATACTAAAATATGCCACGCATGGATAATCAATATTATAAAGGTATTGGATTTATATTATGTTACATGTTTTTGGAATCTATGGGATAAAAAAAAAAAAAGAAGAAAATTCCATAGAAAGAATCTATGGCTCCTGAAATAGGAACACGTAAAACAGAGATAATTTAACTCTTGATAGGTTTATAAAATATTAACTTTTACAGCCAGGATAAGACCTAAAGGAGAAAGTTTATTTTTAATAACAAAAGAAGGTATTGTGGTGAGAGTGCGTGCAGACTTTTAAACAAGAAAGTCTCGAAACAATTTCTCAATATGTTATATCCAGGTTAAAGTTTTTCATGTCATGTTTTATTACTATTTGTGGTGATAGAAATATAAGGTCGTTGTCTAGCTGCAGGCGTAGAGACAGATTAAGGCAGCACGTGGGAGAATGGTACTTTAGAGACCTTCTCTAATAGAAGTCTGACAAAGGGCTCCATGCTGCTTGGGACCACAGTAGAATTGCCACCTGGTCGGTATTTTACCAGCAAAGGCGATATTTGAGAATGCCTGGCCATTGCCAGTATTGCAAAAATACAAATGCTGTATTTTTCTCAGTATAGACTGAGATGTTCTGCAATATTGGCGCCTGCAAGTAGGGTTCGCTGCGTGTGGAGAGAGGCAGGGATAAGAAGTTACATTACCTCATTACCTCTCTGCCTCTCTACTGACTGAATCTGCGAGGGAACAGCACATAGAGCTTTGGACAGGGGGCGGGACACAGACTGGGGGTTTAGACAGTAGGAGAGACAAGAATAGGGGTTTGGAAAGGAATAAAGAGGCACATATATGAGTTGCCAGAGGAGAAGATATACAGATTGGAGGTTTGGACTGGATGCAAGGCCGGTGCAAAGAATTTTGGGTACATAGGCGAAGATGCTTTTTTCCGCCCCCCCCCCCCCCAAAACATCTTCACCTGTGTGCCTCTTAACCTCCCTTTTGTGTTTCTTATCCCATCTTTTAAATATCTTACTCCCTTTAGTGTATTTTATCTTCTATTTTCCCCTTGTGTGTCTCCTATCTCTCCTCTTTGTATGACTCTTACATCCTCCCACATTTTGTGTCTTACTCCTCCCAGCCCCTTTGTGTGACTCCTTCTCTCCCAGACCCTTTGTGTCTTTTACTCTTCCCATCTCCTTTGTGTGTGTCTCTTTCCCCCCTGCCCCTCTGTGTGTCTCTTTACCCCTGTCACAGTCCCTCTAGCCCCCCATCCCCGTCACAGTCTCTCCACCCCCTCTATCCCATGTCACAGCCACTCTACCCTCTGTCACAGTCCCTTTACCACCCTCTACCCTCTGTCACAGTCCCTCCACCCCCTCTACCCTCTGTCACCTCCCCTCCGCCCCCCACCCCCTGTCATAGCCCCGCTACCCCCTGTAACAGCCCCTCCACTCCCTGCCACAGCTCCTCCACCCCCTCTACCCACAGTCACAGCGCCTCCACCCTGCTCTACCCCCTGTCACAGCCCCTTCACCCCACTCCACCCCTTGTCACAGCCCCTCTACCTCCTGTCACAGCCACTCCACCCCCCACCCTGTCACAGCCCCTCAAGCCTCCCACCACATCACAGCCCCTCCAGTCCCCTTACCCTCTTACAGCCCCTCTACCCTGTCACAGCCCCCACACATCTTGTCCCACTCCCAGCCCACCTAACCTGTCAGTCTCCGCCTACCCTCTCACAATCCCTATCCTCTCACAATCCCTACCCTCTCACAGCCCCCCTACCCTATCACAGCCCCCCTACCCTATCGCAGCCCCCACCCTCTCACAGCCCCCTACTCCCCACCCTCACAGCCCTTCACCCTTTCACCCCCCAACCTGTCACAGTCCCCCCAACCTGTCACAGCCCTGCCGACCTATCACAGCCCCCACCCTGTCATCCAACAGCCACCCACACACCCTGTCACCCCTCCACACACACACACACACACACAGTCACCCCTCCACACACACACACACACCCTGTCACAGCTCCCACAAACACACCCTGTCACCCCCACCCACACCCTATCATCCCTATGCACACACTGTCACCCCCAACCACACACATTGTCACCCCATACACATCACCATTCCCAAACACTTTCAGTCCCCACAAACTGTCACCCCTTTCACCCAGCCACACTTACATTGAACCCTGTTAATCCTGTCACTCTCACCCCCACCAACCATACCAAACTCACCTGTTTGTCACTTAATAACACACAACATTCTGACCATGAAAGGAAAGACCATAAAAACTAAATAAAACAAACAATTAAAATGAATCACAGGGATAGGCCAATAAGTGTGTCAGACAAATGTCTTAAATCAGTGATGGCGAACCTTTTTGAGCCCGAGTGCCCAAACTGCAATACATGACAACTTTTTTTTTCCTTAAAGTGCCAACACGGCAATTAAACCTGAATACTGAGGTTTACGTTTAGAAAAAAACAACTTGTACTGTTGTCCGAACTAATTAACAACTTTTGTTTTAAAAGAACACAACAACAGAGAGTTAAATGATACAAATAATTATATAAATAGATAAAATTAAGCTTATATTTATTAGTATCTCCAACAAATTCAATACATACACACAGTCTGCTGAATACACATACACACACACAGTCCGCTGAATACACACACTGCTGAGTACACACACACACACAGACTGCTGAATACACGCGCACGCATAGACTGCTGAATACACGCGCACGCATAGACTGCTGAATACACGCGCACGCATAGACTGCTGAATACACGCGCACGCATAGACTGCTGAATACACGCGCACGCATAGACTGCTGAATACACGCGCACGCATAGACTGCTGAATACACGCGCACGCATAGACTGCTGAATACACACACATACTGTATTGAGGGGTGCAGTGTATATGTTTGTGTGTGGGGTGTTGTGTGTCTGAGGGGTGCTGTGTGTAGCGGAGGCCTGATATTCCACAGGTTAACTCCACTATAGATCCCAGTCAGGAACAAGTAATAAAAGCACCATGAAGCAGTAATTCCAGCAAACAAGTAATCCACGAATATCCCCATACAGATCCCAATGACTGGACGACACACAGCATCAGGAGCCGAACTGACTTTTAATCCACACAGTCTCCTTATAAAGCATTCTCCCATGCAAGGGAGGGATTCACATTAATCAGTACAGTATCCAATAGTGTAACCGTTACCTCCCACACATATCCTCCCCTCAGTATGACACTTAATCCCATTATACATACTGTAGTTTGACCCAGAGTTCTGAATGTACCCCAAAATCAGTAGTTAAAATAATACTGGGGGTACCCCCTGGTAGCCCTGATCTGGGTGACTAACATATCCCAAAAATCACCCAGATCGGACCAGGGGTTCGGGAGTTAGGTGGAGGGTGTAATTTGACCGACCGCACACAAGGTGGTATCCAAAAAGAGTTCCATGGGTTTTGGCCCTGCGGTCGGTCTTTGTTCGGGAGGTAAAACACACATCAAATACTGCCATCCACGATTAATCTTGTATTCGTATGATTCCCCTTGTTCGGTACTTTGAACCTACCGAACGGGAGGCTGATTAGCCTTCCCGTTCGGGAGTTACGGAGCCATGGAGGTCTCAGCGGTGTTCGGGTAATCGAGTGTCCGATTTGAGTTCCAGACACTTGACGACCAAACACCGCTGAGATTTTCGTGCGTAAGATGGCCCCCGCCACATGTTCGTATACAGAACGGCGGCCACCCAGATACATCCCTAAAGTACCAATTAACCTGCGGTTAGAGAAGTGTGAACGCTTAATAAGGTACACACTTCTCTCTGGGGTGGTCTATTGGTTCGGTAGTTTACATTCATATGGAGTACGGATGGAAACTACCAAACAATCATACGAATCCCACATACATTTTAACCATAGAAACAGAAACAACACACGAATTGCAATATTATTACAGTCTTTTAGGACAGCCCTGGTACCATCTGCTACACTGTGTGTGTCTGAGGGGTGCTGTGTGTGTGTGTGTGTGTGTGTGTGTGTGTGAGGGGTTCTGTGTGTGGGGTGCTGTGTGTGTGGTGGTAGGGGTGCTGTGTGTGTGGTGGTAGGGGTGCTGTGTGTGTGGTGGTAGGGGTGCTGTGTGTGTGGTGGTAGGGGTGCTGTGTGTGTGGTGGTAGGGGTGCTGTGTGTGTGGGGGGTAGGGGTGCTGTGTGTGTGGGGGGTAGGGGTGCTGTGTGTGTGGGGGGTAGGGGTGCTGTGTGTGTGGGGGGTAGGGGTGTTGTGTATGGGTGGGATAATGGTGTTGTGTAATGGGTGGGATAATGGTGTTGTGTAATGGGTGGGGTAAGGGTGTTGTGTGGGGGGGTAGGGGTGATGTGGGGGGGTAGGGGTGCTGTGTGTGTGTGGAGAGGGGGTGTGGGCGGGTATGGGGGTTAAAGGTGTTAAAAAAAAAAAAAGTATGCTAAATCATGTATCCCCCCCTCTCTTCTTCTTACCTTTAATGAAGGAGGGGGGTACACAGACATCCCTGGTGGTCCGGTGGTGGCAAGTACTACTTCCGTGTCGGGAGGCAGGGGGAGGGATCTGTGAAGGAGCTCCCCGGTCCTCCCGCGTGATGCTGTGTGGAGCATTGCCATGGTAACGCGTGGCAACGCTCCACACAGCTTGCTCGCGGGAGGACAGGGGAGCTGCTTTACAGATCACTCCCCCTGCCTCCCAACATGGAAGCAGAGTAGGCGCCTGCCGTTAGGTTGGCCATCACTGTCTTAGATACATAGTTAGAAAATATAGTTAAACTGCTCTCATATGTAATACCAGCCACACAGTATGGTGATTAAGTGTGTAATTATTCTAATTATAATTATAGATTCGTTAATATTTCTATGTAATAATGATTTTATAATTATTATTGCTCTTTTATCTATTCACTTTTCCCTGGATGGATAGTAATATAATTCAATAGGTTATCAGTTAGTTTTTACCTTTTGTTTATACTAGAATGCCACTTGGCACGTCTATTGTTTTCCTTCTTTCTTTCTAGGTAAATCCTTCTGACAAGTCTTTCCAGGATATTGTCATGAAAATGACAACGTAAGCAAAGTTAGCTGATTGCTAGTTTTTGCTCAGTATGATGTTTGTGCTATGTTTTTTGTCTTGTGCACCTGTCGGGCTGTACTGATGCCACTTTATATAAAATGAAATTCCAAATATGCATTGTTCTGACCAAAAGAATTTCACTATGCTGTTGGCACATGGGTAAAATAGGGCATTTCCTGGCAATTAATCCCAAAACGATGTTTGCATCATTAAGAATTTTTTGAATGGCAACACATGCTCAGCACTATAGGATGGTGTGTGCAGAGCCGTTCCATCAATTACATGGGGAGGAGGAAGCAAGCTTTAACCCCTTAAGGACCAAACTTCTGGAATAAAAGGGAATCATGACATGCCACACACGTCATGTGTCCTTAAGGGGTTAAGCAAACCTAACTTAATGTAGATTTTTGCTGGTATTTCACTATATAACCACCTACCTAATAGTGACCTAGATATGTAGATGTTTCAGAAGACATGACCACACAAATAATCTACATATTATAACATGTACTTTATTTTATGGACCCAAATTGCATGAGTATAAATTGGAACCATATAATACACATTGCACTTTGACAGTAAGAAATGCCTGAGTGACATGCCTAGCTGAACCAGAAAAGACAACTTATAGAGGCCCTCGTAACTTGCAAGTCATATTTTGATTTTCACGGTTTTTAACTTTTCCATATTGTGATCAAAATCAAGAGTTATCTTCCTAAAATCAACCTGTTTGGAAGAGTTTATCTGTAACCATTAAAATATTTAGACGACAAAAAACAAGTTACATTTTTACTGATGCCAAATATATGAAGACAAAGAGAGCAGTGCAGAATAATGGATATGACCTAGTTCTGGAGGAACTTCTGTGGAATCTTCTACAGGCCCCAGCTCTTGGTTAGATGATATTTATTCCATCTGCAAACAAAAAAAAAAATCTTTTGTCTTTTCTCCATTTTCTATGGATAATGTTGTCGATAGTAGAAATTGTTATCAACACAGATTTAACTTGTATTTTTAGTCAATATTTATATGACTTTGTGAGGTTTATGACAGATAAAATGTTATTTTAAGGGCTCACAGTACTGATGATATTAGGTAATGTATCATCACGATGTTCTGTTCCAAATCAACATTGATATCGTAGAGTTTGAAGGTCAGGGGAATAAATAAGGATGTCCTCCAGATAGACTAAGACAAATGAGTAAATATAATTCCTGAGTACGTCACTAATAAAATCCTGGAATACAGCTGGAGCATTGCACAACCAGAAGGGCATCACAAGGTACTCATAATCTAATACTAGTCTAATACTATCTAATACTATCCTTACCTTTTGTGTCAGTTTACCCCACTCCCTCTAGCATGTAAGTTCATTGAGCAGGGCCCTCAACCCCTCTGTTCCTGTGTGTCCAACTTGTCTGGTTACAACTACATGTCTGTTCGTCCACCCATTGTAAAGCGCTGCGGAATTTGACGGCGCTCTATAAATAATATAATAATAAATAATATGATAATAATAATGTCCACTTCTGGTATTAAATGCCGTTTTCCGTTCATGGTTTTCCTTAATTCTCACTAAATTGTAAGCGCTTCTAAGGTCAAGCTTAGTAAATATTTTAGCGCCTTGGAGTCTGTCAAATAATTCAGCAATAGGGGGAATGGAGTAGGCGTTCTTAATGGTGATTTTGTTTAATGCCCTGTAATCAATACATGGACGTAACTCATCATCTTTTTTAGACACAAAAAAGAATCCTGCACCAGCAGGCGAGGATGATTTGCGTTTATTGCCTTTATTCAATGAGTCCTTAATATACTTCTCCATTATTCTGCTCTCTTGTGGGGACAGAGCGCCGGGTAGTAAGTTTATGGAACAGTCATATGGTCTGTGAGGAGGTAAAATATTAGAGTTTTGCTGAATACTTCCTTAATGTCCCGGTATTGTATGGGGACTTCAGGGGTTTGAGGTGTAGTAGTGGGTAATTTAATGGTGCCCACTCTCTTGGTGATATGCAATATGCACCTTTCATCACAATCCTTACCCCATTCCAATATTCCCCCGTTAGCCTAGTCAATATGAGGATTATGCTTCCTATGCCAAGGGATGCCTAATATGATAGGGCAAGAAGGGGCTGCAATAACCTAAAATGTTATATCTTCCTTATGTAAGGCACCAGTGGACATGCTAATGGGTAAGGTTTCGTGAATAATCAATGGTTGCGAGAGTGGTCTCCCATCTATAGCCTCAACAGCTAGAAATGATAGTCTCTCCTTGATAGGTATAGCATTACCTTTAACAAATTGAACATCAATGACATTTCCAGCTGCACCTAAGTACATCAGGGCTTTGCATGAAAAGTTATTTTTGTCAAAGATGATCAAAATATCAAGGAGAAACCTATTTTTGTTACTTCGGAAGCCAAGGTATGAAATTCTATGGCATACTCCGAGATAGACCGGTTCCCTTGATGTGCATCAGGGCAGTGGAGGCGTCATCCTCCTTGCCTAATGGTTCAAACATAAGTTTAAATTCCGTAAGGAATTCCTGGTAATTGTGTGCCACACTCCTATTACTCTCCCATAACGGATTGGCCCAAGCTAAAGCTTTAGCTTTTAGTTGGTTCATCAGGTAACCAATTTTAGCTCTGTCTGTTGGAAAAGATCCCAGTGAGGCCTCAAAACGATACTCTATTTGGTTAAGGAATTCCTGGCATTCTTGAATATTACCATCAAAATGCAGGGGAGGAGATAGGGAGATAGTAGGTGCCTTGTGTACTATAGGTGGAGTTACACTAGGTGGAGGTGATACCAGGGCCGGTGCAAGGATTTTTGACTACACAGGCGAAGATGCGTTTTGCCGCCTCTCCTCCCCCCAAAAAAATGCGTCTTCACCTGTGTGTCAAGTAACCCCCCCCCTTTTGAATTTCTTACCCCCTTCAGAGTTTTATATCCTATCATTCGAATATCTTACTCCCTTTTTCTCCTTTATGTGTCTTACACCCGCTTTGCTGTGTTTTATCTCCTCGTGTTTCTCTTACAACCCATTTGTGTATTTTTTACTTACTCCAGCCTCTTTGTCTGTCTCTTTCTTCTCCCCAGCTCCTTTGTGTGTCTCTTTCTCCCCCAGAGTCCCTTTGTACGTCTCTTTCTCCCCACAACCCTTCTGTCTGTCTATGTGTCCTCCCTCAGCCCCTCTGTGTGTCTCTTTGCCCCCCGTGTGCATTCAGCCTCTGTGACTTTCTTTGTGCCCCCCCAGCATTCCTGTGTCTTTCAATGTCCCCCTCCCCTATACCTTTCATTGTCCCACCTCCCCTCCTGTGCCTTTAAATGTCCCCCACCTTTTATTGCCTCCCCTGAACCTTTTATTATCCCCATACCCTCCTGTACCTTTTATTGCCCCTCCATTTCCTCCTGTAATTCTTCTTGTCCCCCTCCCCTCCTGTAACTCTTCTTGTCCCCCTCCCCTACTGTAACTCTTCTTGTCCCCCTCCCCTACTGTAACTCTTCTTGCCCCTCCCCTACTGTAACTCTTCTTGTCCCCCCCACCTGTAACTCTTCTTGTCCCCCCTCCTGTAACTCTTCTCTCCCCCTGTAACTTTTATTGTGTCCCCCCCTGTAACTCTTCTCTCCCCCCTGTAACTTTTATTGTGTCCCCCCTCCTGTAACTCTTCTCTCCCCCCTGTAACTTTTATTGTGTCCCCCCTCCTGTAACTCTTCTCTCCCCCCTGTAACTTTTATTTTGCCCCCCCTACTGTAACTCTTCTCTCCCCCCCTGTAACTTTTATTGTGTCCCCCCTCCTGTAACTCTTCTCTCTCCCCCTGTAACTTTTATTGTGTCCCCCCTCCTGTAACTCTTCTCTCTCCCCCTGTAACTTTTATTGTGTACCCCCTCCTGTAACTTTTCTCCCCACCCCTGTTACTTTTATTGTGTCCCCCCTTCAACTTTTCTCCCCACCCCTGTAACTTTTCTCCCCACCCCTGGTACTTTTATTGTGCCCCCCCTCCTGTAACTTTTCTCCCCACCCTGTAACTTGTATTGTCCTCCACTCCCCTCCTACCTTTCATTGGGCCCCCTTCTCTCTCCATGTAGCGTGGTTGAGCGGGCGGTATGTGGTAGAGGATCCCATTTCCTGTCCCGGTCTGACAGGAAGCAGTTTGTTGCATCTCCTGTCAGACCGGGTAAACCGCCGCCGGCCGGCCCGCCCGCTCGGCCACTCTACACGCAATGACCGGCAGGAGAGGAGCACTATGCAGGGTGCTCTCCTCCTGCCGGTCACCCCAGGATTGCGCCCCCCGGGCCGGTGCGCCCTAAGGCGGCCGCTTGTGCCGCCTTATGGTAGCGCCGGCCCTGGGTGATACAGTAGGAGAAGCCGCAGGTTGCAGATGCGCTGTTTGGGTGAGAAGCGTACTGAAGGCTTGGGCAAATTGATTCATGCAATGATCATTCTCCTCTAACTTCCTTTTTGCAAGCAGCTATATGCTGACACAATTCTATAGGATCTATGGCCATGCCGTAATGTCAGGATTACTATATGATCCAGCACGTAGAATTGTGTCACACAGATGACTAATAGGTAACGTATTACCGGGCCTTAGAATGGCCGGACTAACGTACCAAAGAATAGTCATGATGCTAGCTGAGGTCAGGGGACACAGAAAGTGACACAACGATAAAGGAAAGCCAGAGATTAGGGATACCAGAATACTGGGAAGTCAAAATCAAAGCCAAAGTAAAAAACCAGGAACGCACTTTCGGACAACCAGTAGGGAAACCACGACAGGGCAATAGGAAAGGTAATTTTAGGTTTAAATACCTGCTTTACCTTTCTAATTGGCCGAGATCGCTCTTTGACCCCAAAACGTGCGTGCGTGACATCACATGCACGCCAACGTCGTTAATCAGGTGAGCGGACGTGGGGGTATAATTAGCCATGGATCCACAGCGGCCGGTGTCCATTAACATGCCGCAAGTGTCAGTCATGCAGACGCACGGCCGCTGACAGCAAGGTGAGGAAGAATATGTTACAGTTCCCTTGTACTACGCATTCATGCAGCATTGTTAGTTTCTTTATCCAGTAAGAGTGGATCATGTCAAGCCCTGAGGCTGACTAGATCTTCATGTGAGTTACGCATTGTTGGATATGTTCCACTGTGATGGTGACTGATTCCTGTTCTGGGACCATGCAGTGGTCTGCTTTCGAGCCCAGTAGCCACTGGGCCTTGGCATTATGTGATACTTCTTTCTCCCTGATGTCTCAGTCTATGCTCTGGTAAACAGGGACCCATCCTTGATCTATCCATCTCTGTAAAGTTGATCTATCTTCGTTACATGTTTCCTTTATCTTGGCCTCCAGTCTTAATATCCATGGTGGGCATTGTTTCTCCTTCAGCATGATCTTGTAGTCAGTGGCGTACTAAGGGGGGGGGGCGGGGGGGGCGGCCCGCCCCGGGTGCCACTTACTAGGGGGGTGCCATGACGTCCAGTGTCATGTGTCACCCCCCATCATTACGCTGCGGCGGCTGCGCACAGCCGCAGCACCTTTGCGGCCCGTCGGGACTTACTTGAAGGAGAAGGGGGAGGAGTGTTGCGGGCCGCGGCGTCGCGCACCGTGATGACGTCGTGCGCAGCGCCGTCAGCCCGCCTTCACGGATATCCAGCTGAAGGTTCCAATATCCGGGCGGTGAGGCACCCAGTCGGTCAAGGCATCATCAAAATGTGAGTAGATTAATTAAGGGGGCTGTATTAAGGGGGGTGTGAATTAATTAAGGGGGTGGATTAAGGGGGGTGAGGATTAATTAAGGGGGTGGATTAAGGGGGGTGTGGATTAATTAAGGGGGTGTATTAATTAAGGGGGGAGTGAGGATTAATTAAGGGGGTGTATTAAGGGGGGTGAGGATTAATTAAGGGGGTGGATTAATTAAGGGGGGAGTGAGGATTAATTAAGGGGGTGTATTAAGGGGGGGTGGATTAATTAAGGGGGTGTATTAATTAAGGGGGGAGTGTGGATTAATTAAGGGGGTGTATTAAGGGGGGTGTGGATTAATTAAGGGGGTGGATTAAGGGGGGTGAGGATTAATTAAGGGGGTGGATTAAGGGGGGTGTGGATTAATTAAGGGGGTGTATTAATTAAGGGGGGAGTGAGGATTAATTAAGGGGGTGTATTAAGGGGGGTGAGGATTAATTAAGGGGGTGTATTAATTAAGGGGGGAGTGAGGATTAATTAAGGGGGTGTATTAAGGGGGGGTGGATTAATTAAGGGGGTGTATTAATTAAGGGGGAGTGTGGATTAATTAAGGGGGTGTATTAAGGGGGGTGTGGATTAATTAAGGGGGTGTATTAAGGGGGGTGTGGATTAATTAAGGGGGTGTATTAATTAAGGGGGGAGTGAGGATTAATTAAGGGGGTGTATTAAGGGGTGTGTGGATTAATTAAGGGGGTGTATTAAGGGGGGTGAGGATTAATTAAGGGGGTGTATTAATTAAGGGGGTGTATTAATTAAGGGGGTGTGGATTAATTAAGGGGTTGTATTAATTAAGGGGGGAGTGAGGATTAATTAAGGGGGGTGAGGATTGATCAAGGGGGGTGTATTAATTAAGGGGGTGTATTAATTAATGGGGTGAGTATTAATTAAGGGGGTGTATTAAGGGGGGTGTGGATTAATTAAGGGGGCTGTATTAATTAAGGGGGAGTGGTGATTAATTAAGGGGGGGTGGATTAATTAAGGGGGCTGTATTAATTAAGGGGGGAGTGAGGATTAATTAAGGGGGTGTATTAATTAAGGGGGAGTGAGGATTAATTAAGGGGGTGTATTAATTAAGGGGGTGTATTAATTAAGGGGGAGTGAGGATTAATTAAGGGGGTGTATTAATTAAGGGGTGTGTGGATTAAGTAAGGGGGGTGTATTATTTAAGGGGGGGTGGATTAATTAAGGGGGGTGGATTAATTAAGGGGGAGTGAGGATTAATTAAGGGGTGTGTGGATTAATTAAGCGGTGTGTATTGATTAAGGGTGTGTGGATTAATTAAGGGTGTGTGTATTAATTAAGGGGGTGTATTAATTAAGGGGGGAGTGAGGATTAATTAAGGGGGTGTGGATTAATGAAGGGGGTGTATTAATTAAGGGGGAGTGAGGATTAATTAAGGGGGGTATATTTATTAAGGGGGGTGTGGATTAATTAAGGGGGGTGTATTATTTAAGGGGAGGTGTGGATTAATTAAGGGGGGTGTATTAATTAAGGGGGAGTGAGGATTAATTAATGGGGTGTATTAATTAAGGGGGTGTGGATTAATTAAGGGGGGTGAGCATTAATTAAAGGGGTGTATTAATTAAGGGGGTGTATTAATTAAGGGGGGTGTATTAATTAAGGGGGAGTGAGGATTAATTAAGGGGTGTGTGGATTAATTGAGGGGGGTGTATTAATTAAGGGGTGTGTGGATTAATTAATGGGGGTGTATTAATTAAGGGGGGTGTATTAATTAAGGGGGGAGTGAGGATTAATTAAAGGGGGCTGTGGATTAAAGAATTAAAGGGGGAGGTTTAAATAATGGGGGTGCAGGGGTTTTTTGATTAAGGGGGTTGCAGTATTCTATTTATTAAGGGAGGATGTGCAGTGCAGATTTTTGTTTTTTGTTTTTTGTTAAGGGGTTGTGCAGGGTTTTTATAAGGGGTGTGTGCAGGTTTTTTGTTATTAAGAGGGGTTGTGCACATTTTTGTTTTTTATTAAGGGGGTGTGCAGGATTTTTATGTGTAGGGAGTGAATGAAATTTATGTGATCGGGGTGCAGGGTTTTTATGTGTAGGGAGTGTATGAAATTTATGTGATCGGGGTGCAGGGTTTTTATGTGTAGGGAGTGTATGAAATTTATGTGATCGGGGTGCAGGGTTTTTATGTGTAGGGAGTGTATGAAATTTATGTGATCGGGGTGGGGGGGGGGGGGGTGCCACACTCAGGGTCCGCCCCGGGTGCCAAATGCTCTAGGTACGCCCCTGCTTGTAGTTAAGCAGTTGGAGGAACATTAATGCAATGGCATATATGAGTTTGTTGGTCTGTGTGATGGTGTTGGTTGGGATTGTGGATAGTGCCCCATTAACCGCTTCTAGTATGCTGTCTGGTGGTAGTTTTCCGTTGGTCTTTGGTAATCTTGTCCAGTAGTCAAGGACTCCTATGATTATCTTCCTTATATCTGCTGTTATGCCATTTGTAAGTATAGTTGTAGGTATGGGAATTTATTCCTCCTCATGGTTCATGTATGATGTTTTGTTTAGTCCATCTAATTCCAGTTGAGACACTAGCTTCCGCTTGACAATGCTCAAATGTTGTGTAACTAGCTGTTTTGGTGTTAGTGTTGGGGAAGGTCTGTTATTCATCCACTATTCCCACATTCATTAAATGTAGCTCCCTCACTGGGTCTGCTGTTATAGTAGCAGTCAAGCAGGATCTCACTTCATGTCCAGGAATGGTTTGTTTTAGTAGCCCACTTGTCGTTATATTGCCCTGGTTCCCTAGCATCTGACGTGGACCTTGTTAATCCGAGCGATGCACTCCATAACTCTCCTTTTTTTTTTGTCACTCTTGCATTATTGAGGTGGGAGGGTACATTTTGTTAAGTGTCTTGACCGAAATTTGAATCTCGGTTTCCTAGTTCTAAGACATTAGCTTTACCAGTATATTAATACAAAAGATTTTTCATAGCTCCAGAAAACATGATTCAGACAATTAGATCTATGAACTGGAAACTAAGGCACCTAAATTTGGAGAAACTCAAAAAACCATAATGACTTATAATGTGAACATATTGTTATCATGGCATTCACACATCATAAAATGAGATGAAGCTATATTTGTATAGTACATAGGTTTACCAATCACATCCAATAGTCAGGGGTGTATTTACCGCGAGGCTGGCAAGGCATTTGCCTTGGGCTGCACTTTCTGGGGGGTGGCAAAAAAAGCCGCACCCCAATCTCCCTGGCAAATGCCTTGCTAGCCTCTTGTCCTGGGGGGCCCAGGAGCTGGCCACCTCAGGGCCCCCCGAGGCTGCCAGCAGCGGCACTTGGCGGGTCGGCGAGGGAGCACTGGTCCTCCTGTTCAGCTCCCTTGCACACACCGCAGTGATGCCGGAGCTGGAATATGACGTCACTTCAGCCCGGCATCACTACGCGGTGCGCGAGGAAGCTGAACAGGAGGATCAGTGCTCCCTCGCCGACTGCAGGACACCGGCCGCCCAGCAGCCCCACTGGACCCCAGGAAAAGTGAGAATCCACCCCAGCATTCCCAAAGGCAGGGAGACTGAGGGGATTTAATTATTATTTTTTTTTTTTTAAATGTGAGTGTTTTTGTGTGTGTCTGTCTGTGTGTCTGTTAGTGTGTGTGTCTGTTAGTGTGTGTGTCTGTTAATGTGTGTGTCTGTTAGGGAGTGTGTTACTATGTGTGTCTGTTAGGGAGTGTGTTACTATGTGTGTCTGTTAGTGAGTGTGTTAGTGTGTGTGTGTCTGTTAGAGAGTGTGTATGTCTGTTAGTGAGTGTGTATGTCTGTTAGTGAGTGTGTATGTCTGTTAGTGAGAGTGTATGCGTGTCTATTAGTGAGTGTGGGTCTGTTAGTGAGTGTGTTAGTGAGTGTGTATGTCTGTTAGTGAGAGTGTATGCGTGTCTATTAGTGAGTGTGGGTCTGTTAGTGAGTGTGTTACTATGTGTGTGTCTGTTAGTGAGAGTATGTGTGTGTCTGTCAGTGAGTGTGTATGTAGAAGGGGGGGAGGGGACGGGGTTGCCTGAGTTTTGTCATGCCTTGGGCATGCACAAAAACAGGATACACCACTGCCAATAGTACTGTGCAAGTGAAAGTGTTTTCCAGGACTACATAGATAAGTGAACACAGCCATGTAGCACAGTGAATTCAATGTTCTGCTGGTATGCTCAGTCAGTAGTCACTTCCATAGTTCTAATGTGATTGTTTTATTACAACATCTTACCTCCTCTCTTTTCTTTGCACATTTATAAGGGATATTCAAAAGATAGCTGAGAAGAATTCAAATTTGATAACCCTTGCATGAGTATTCACCAAACTTAATAATGCCCAGCTTGGAGATAAATTCAGGAGTATGCATAAACCTCCTTGGTGCTTCCTGGAGCAAAGAATGATTTGATACCTTAAATTGCTAACTTGTATAGCAACTATTCATTGTGGCTAGTTTGCCATAAAATCACCTCTTGAGCCACATTCCCGTTATAATCAATAGGAATTACAAACTGGAAAAACATGCTTGTGGATTAGGAAGAATTTAGTCTGAGTGCCTCAGAGTAAACTAATCTCTTGCATTATAGGGGAGAAGCAAATGTACATGTAAAAAAAGAGACGCATACAAAAGTTATTAAAAAGAAAATGTGTCCTTTTCTACTATATTTAAAAGCACTGCTGTAACAACATACTCAACTCATTGTTCATTCTATAACCAAAATCCAGCTGTCCTAAATTGCCTGTAACATGAGAAGTGTCAGAAACTAGGTTCCAGTTTCACTCTGGTTCAGTTTTAGGACAGCATTCCTAGTCATCAGTAATATGCACATAATGTTTTATTGACTTTAAGAGACATTGTTTTATTCCACTTGAATTACCTACTGATAGTTCTTGATAGTACATGGAACTTTGAGAGAGTCAGAGGTATAAGAAGGTTTTGCCCAAACAGTTACCTTTTTATATAGACACACAAAGCTCAAAATAAGGCCTTTATGCTGACGACACATATCTCTACTGAGATGGCAATAAATTATTAACAGGATGAATTTCTACCCAGAACCAGGTTACCCAAAATTTAGTGTAGGTGGTTCAGGGGCCTAGGCACAGAAGGGATCCAGTGGGTCCTTGTCTGGACCTGGGGCTTCACCTCTGGCTACGAGGAGCCCCTCTTTGTGATAAATAAAGGTACATTCTCATTTAATTATCAGGGATGGAGGTTGCTTCATTTTTGGCATTCACCATTTGTGGTTCGATCAGTATATTTTACTGTCTATCCAGTCTAGGGCCTTGTGCAACCTTAATCTGGTTCTGATGCTACTAGTAGGCATTCAAAAACATAGGGACTATCTTTAAACATATTAAAGAACAAACTTGTTACTAATGTGTCTTTTGAAGAAGAAATTTGTGACTTCTTTTCCAATATGGAAAAAGCATGAAGAGTAGTTAGTTGGATATACAACTATTAGCAATGTTTGACATTTTGCATGTAATCAATCAGTGATGTAATTGTACACCGTTTCCAATCTCCATGTAGATTCCAGTTTACAGGAATCTGGCTTTGGACGTTCCGAGAATTACATATTAAAAAGAGCTGCTGCCTGGGAGTGTAACTGCTATTAATCCCAGCCAGACAGGGAGGTGTATTATTAACCCCTTAATGACTAGGCATGTGCATGGGAAAAGATTTCGGTTCGGCACTCCGAAATTCGGGATTTTCGCAACTCGGGACTTCGGCACTTCAAGACTTCGGCACTTCAAGACTTCGGCACTTCAAGACTTCGGCACTTCAAGACTTCGGCACTTCAAGACTTCGGCACTTCAAGACTTCGGCACTTCAAGACTTCGGCACTTCAAGACTTCGGCACTTCAAGACTTCGGCACTTCAAGACTTCGGCACTTCAAGACTTCGGCACTTCAAGACTTCGGCACTTCAAGACTTCGGCACTTCAAGACTTCGGCACTTCAAGACTTCGGCACTTCAAGACTTCGGCACTTCAAGACTTCGGCACTTCAAGACTTCGGCACTTCAAGACTTCGGCACTTCAAGACTTCGGCACTTCAAGACTTCGGCACTTCAAGACTTCGGCACTTCAAGACTTCGGCACTTCAAGACTTTGGCAACTTCGGCACTTCGGCACGTCGACATTTCGGAATTTCGGAATTTCGGGACTTCGGCACCTCGGGACTTCTCTTGCAGCCGCTTGGTAGATAACTCCCTAATTTCCCACGGTATTAGGGAGTTATCTACCAAAAGGCTGAAAGACCTAAATTGGTCTTTCAGCCAAATTTACTAATACTAAGTAAAAATTACTTAGTATTAGTAAATTTTGCCCCCAACCTGTGACTGCTCACTGTTTATAAAAAAAAAAAAAAAAAGTGGGCCCTAACGTAAAATGATGGGACGGGGGGGGGGGGGGTGGACCTATTGTCCTCCCCCCTGGCCCCCACCCCTGAGCGGCGGGTGGGGGCCCTAAATAATAAGGGGAGGGGACCTAATGTCCTCCCCCCTGGCCCCCACCCCTGAGCGGTGGGTGGGGGCCCTAAATTGTAATAAGGGGGGGACCTAGTGTCCTCCCCCTGGGCCCCCACCCCTCAGCGGCGGGTGGGGGCCGTAAATACTAATTAGGGGGGGACCTAATGTCCTCCCCCCTGGCCCCCACCCCTGAGCAGTGGGTGGGGGCCCTAAATACTAATAAGGGGGGGAGACCTAAGGTCCACCCCCCTGGCCCCTACCCCTGAGTGGCGGGTGGGAACCTAAAAAAAAAAAAGTGTCCCCCCAGGTGACTAGGGGTCCCCAAACCCCTAGTCACCCCTTCCCCCCCATTAAAAATTACCCCCCTGGGGGCGGAGCCTAACCGCCGAGCCGACCAGACGTGCTGTGAAGCAGCTCCCACAAAAATCAACGAAATCGGGGATATAAACCCAGTTAACGGACACGTTCTGGAGCCTGAGTGCACCCACCGAATCAGGATTTCCATGGGGTGTCGAATGAAGCAACAAACAAGTCGCAAATCGCCCGGAAACCCGAAATCCGTTTATGGGGCCTACCTGTGCCGGAGCCAGGGAGAGACGGCCGCTCTCCTGGATGGTAATGCCAGGTATCGACCCTTTCAAGCACTCCTCATTATTCCGCCCCCCCCCCCGGACCGGTGGGGGTTATACTGGTCCGCACTTTGCTCCAAAGGCACACAGCTAAGCAGACTGCACAAGCATAACACGGGCATACTAACCAGCAGGCCCTTAAAGAGACCAACTAAAATGGCGGACGACACATTCATCCACGTGTTGAGGGTGAAGAAGCTACCGAGGCAATACAGTCCCACTCCTGGGACTCACCAGGGGGGAGACAACAGGCAGCCCGACCCAAAACGCCTCCACCACTGATGTACGGCGAACGGAACCGTGAGTGCCGGGGAAAGAGGGGACTACCCCCGGGTGCAAAACCATCTTACTTACCCATTCATGCGCAACCCTACCCACCCGGGCGGCAGGCCATGGGGCGTAGAGCCCACGAACATCATCCACAATGGCGGAAGAAAAAGAGAAGTAAGCGACAGACGACGGCCCGCTCTTCCGTCTCTCCCACAAGTGGAGTAAACCCGGACCCCAGAGGCAACCGAGTTTGTGGCAAGAAGATGCAGGCCTGCACTTCAGCCTGGGGCTGGGGGGACACCCTCTCTGACACATTCCTGGCAGCGAACCACAACAGCCCAGAAACGGACACACACCGCCTACACAGAACCGGCATCGGGTAATGGAGAACCGGATGGGGACCGCATGTAAACGCTGGTATGGGACACTGCCGCACAACTAGCCATGCATACTTTGGGCGCTAACATAACATACTCTAACAGTGGACCTGTGAACATTACTGAACTGTTGTACACGCTTATGGACATTATGATTTTTATCAAACTTGTCTTATTCCTCGCTATGTAGGTAATTAGGTGCATGTCAAGACACATTCATCCCACACACTCGAGGGCACACGCTCACATAACTAGTTCAACATGTGAGCGTTACACTACACAGACAGGGATTTGTGCATAGAGGTATATCACTATTGTCTCCATGTCCAGCACCTACTCGTTTAAACATTGGTCGTGTTACAGTTCACTTAGCCCATACGCAGGACATACCCGCCTACAATGTGTTGAGGCCTGCAACGTCACAATGGTTGTGTTCTGCTGTAGTCTGTTTGGTAGTAGTTTTTTGGAGTGGCACCAGCTTGAATTGCGCTATATTTACGTACTGCATGTCTAAAAAATCGTTTTGTATACTGCTATTCTTTGACACCCTAACATGACAGGCAGTCCGCTTGCTAGTCGCGCTATATTTACTTACAGCATGCCTGAGAAAATTTATTGCATACTGCTATTCTTTGACACTTTAACGTGACAGGCAGTCTTCTTGCTAATCGCGCTATATTTACTTACTGCATGTCTAAGAAACTGTATTGTATATGGCTATTCTTTAACACTTTAACATGACAGGCAGACTTCTTGCTTAGATTATGTTTGCCCTGAACGACAAGATAAAAATTAAAAAACGAAGCATCGCTATCCTAGAAATGTAATAGTTTAAAGCTGATAATGTTTTAATCCTCTACTGTATTCAAACTATACGTTTCCCTCCTTCTCTTCTGTACCCCATCAAAAATGCTTCAATAAAAGAAATATTGACAAAAAAAAATTACCCCCCTACCTACCCTCCTCTCCTTAAAAACTAATGAGGGGGGGACCTTTAACTATGTACCTGTAAAAAAATTAAAATAAAACTTACCATTCGATGTTTTCTTTCTTCTAAAATCTTCTTTTTTCAGCCCCCAAAAAGGCCAAATAAAAAACCATAATAACTGACGCAATTATATAAAAAAAAAAAGCGGAAAAAATAATAATCCATGTTCACCCATGGAGGGCTCCGCGCAGACTGAGCTCTGCAGGGCGGGGGAAGGCTTATAAAGCCTTGCCCCGCCCTGCAATTAGGCTCAGAACACTCTGATTGGTGGGTTTAAGCCATCCAATCAGAGTGCTCTGACAGGTAAATGAAGAGACTGACAGGTAAGTCTCTACATTTACCTGTCACAGCACTCTGGTTGGTTTGAAATCCACCAATCAGAGTGCTCTGTGTCATTTTACGCAGCGTGGGAAAGTTCTTTGGAATTTTCCCACGCTGTGTAATTTGACTCATAACTCTCTGATTGGTTACTTAATCCACCAATCAGAGTGTTATGAGTCAAATTACACAGCGTGGGAAAATTCCAAAGAACTTTCCCACGCTGTGTAAAATGACACAGAGCACTCTGATTGGTGGATTTCAAACCCACCAATCAGAGTGCTGTGACAGGTAAATGTAGAGACTTACCGGTCAGTCTCTTCATTTACCTGTCAGAGCACTCTGATTGGATGGCTTAAACCCACCAAGCAGAGTGCTCTGAGCCTAATTGCAGGGCGGGGCAAGGCTTTATAAGCCTTCCCCCGCCCTGCAGAGCTCAGTCTGCGCAGAGCCCTCGCCGGGTGAAGAGGGATTATTATTTTTTGCGCTCATTTTTTTTTTCTTTTTCTATAATTGCGTTGGTTATTAGGTTTTTTTAATTTGGCCTTTTTTGGGGCTGAAAAAAGATTTTAGAAGAAAGAAAACATCGAATGGTAGGTTTTTTTTTTTTTTACAGGTACTTAGTTAAAGGTAGGGGGATAATTTTTATTGGGGGGGAGGGGGTGACTAGGGGTTTAAGGACCCCTATTCACCTGGGGGGGATTTTTTTTAGGGCCCCCACCCGCCGCTCAGGGGTGGGGGCCAGGGGGGAGGACATTAGGTCACCCCCTTATTAGTATTTAGGGCCCCCACCCGCTGCTCAGGGGTGGGGGCCAGACGGGAGGACATTAGGTCCCCCCCCTTATTAGTATTTAGTGCCCCCAGCCAGCCGCCTTATTTAGTATTTAGGGCCCCCACCCACCGCTCAGGGGTGGGGCCGGGGGGAGGACATTAGGTCCCCCCCATTATTTTACATTAGGGCCCCCACCCACCGCTCAGGGGTGGGGGCCAGGGGCTCGTGAGGGGGGGAACTTTTTTTTTTTTTTACAGTGAGCAGCCATAGGCTGCTAACTGTTTAATAGACATGCCCCTACTCGCGGTATAGCGAGTAGGGGCATCATTTACTAATACTAAGTAATCTTTACTTAGTATTAGTGAATTTGGCTGAAAGACCAATTTAGGTCTTTCAGCCTTTTAGTAGATAACTCCGTAATTCCCACGGTATTAGGGAGCTATCTACTTATTCATTCCTGTCATTACATTGACAGGCTAAGTAACTTACATTTTATATGAATGTTGCAAATGCTTACAGCTGAATCCTGTCTATGTATGTATACTTTTTATTTAAAATTATTTACTATTCTTCTTACATTCTTCTTCTTTCACTGGGTGAGTATATTAGTACCTAGGCAATACTGTGCTTCGGCACTTTGACACTTCGGCACTTCGACACTTCGGAAATTCGGTAATTTCGGAACTTCGGGACCTCGGCAATTCGGCACTTCGACAATTCGGACATTCGGAAGTACCCGAATGTCTGAATTGTCCGAAATTCGTCCGAATACATATTCGGACCGAAACGAATTGCACATGTCTATTAATGACACATGACGGAAATATTCCGTCATGCTTCCTTTTTATTCCAGAAGTTGTGTCCTTAAGGGGTTAAAAGATTAAAGTAGCCCTAGCCCTAACCATGCACTACTAAACATACAAAACAAAAGTGCATATCACAGAAAGAAAATGCAATCTCAAGGTTCTAGAGAGATTTATAAACCTCTTGACCTTCAGTCTGTATTATGATGTCTCTGGAATCCTGTGATTGCAGTATTTTATCATAACGCATGTTTAACACATCTTAAGATCAAACCTCTCCAACAATGCCTACTTCTTTTATAGTATGAAATTTCACCTACGTGTTGTCCTAGGCAAATCAATAAAATGGCTAACCAAATAGTTTTACTACCTGAAGTTATGCTCTTTAACAAAAGACATACGCTAGGTGAAAACATCTACTTACCTATATATCTGCAAACTATATGGCCAGCACAATGCTTAGATGGCATTCCGTGCATGACAGATGTATATTGAAATAGGTGATAAACGGTTTCTGTGCATGTTACAACATATTCCGAAACTAACAGAACAGTGTATACAATACGAAATGTACTAGCTCCTTTATTGGTACAAACTGTCACTGCCAGAATGTATAGTGCACATATACGTTTTGATTGTAATCTATATAACTTTAGAAATATCGCATCCAAAATACTGTACATACATAAATAAATCACAACGCAACCATTGCTGGTTGCTTTTTTTTTTAGCAAATTATTGTAAATCCACACTCGCTTTTGATTATAAGAATGGGTCTGGTTGGATTATTATTATTGGTTATTATTTATATAGTGCAAGCTTATTCCACAGCGCTTTACAATAAGAGGGGAATTTACCAAATGAGACAATAACAAAATGTAACAGGAACAATAGGTAGTTGAGGACCCTGCTCAGACGAGCTTACAATCTATAAAAACACAATAGGAAGCGTAATGAGAAAGACCGCAAATAGATATGGTGGGAAAGTAGCAGAACTGGAGGTGAGAGTGGAGTGTGGCCCTTTAGGAGAGAGCAAGAGGAAGGTTGAGAGTTACTCTTGGAGGCCATAAGCATTCCTGAAAAGATGGGTTTTGAGGGACTTCTTAAAGGATTGAAGGCTTGGAGAGAATCTGACAGGGGTAGGCAGGCTGTTCCAAAGGAAAGGAGCTGCCGTGAGAAGTCTTGCAGGCGTGAATTTGCAGTAGGGGTGCGAGCAGAAGACAGGAGAAGGTCACCAGTAGAGCGGAGAGACCAAGAGGGGGCATACTTATGAATCAGTGAAGAAATGTAAGAGGGGTTAAATTGACACCTGTAGGGTACAGGAAGCCAGTGTAAGGATTGACAGAGGGGTGAGGTGTGAGAGAAGCGACAGGAGAGAAAGATCAGCCTGGCAGCAGCAATTATCACAGATTGTAGGGGGGGCATTACGGCTTCTAGGGAGACCAATTAAGAGAGAATTACAGTAATTCATGCGAGAGATTACTGCAGCATGAACATGACCAAAACTACTAAAACAGTCATACCTCTCAAGTGTCATGTATCTGATAGAGTTGGTGTTGGAGGGAAACTCAAAGGATGCAGCTATAAGAAAACACATACTCTATGCTAATCTCTTTATCTAATTTATGCTTTCATCTTTCAAGTAAATCCATACCAACAGCAGTGTCCAGTGAAGCAGGATGCCAATTGGCGGGGTAAAAGCCAATGCGAATCACATGACCAGAACTGCCAAAAGGGGCGAACATGCCCAAAAAGGGGGTATGTCTGTCCAAAGAATTGGAAGGCCAGCCTGGCATCAGTGTCCTTATGCATCACAGTGTCAGTGTCCCCATGTCGCCTAGTCCCCTAGTCTCCCAGTGTCTGTGTCCCCATTTGTCCCAGTGTCCCCATGTATCAGGGTGTCCCATGTCACTAGGATACTAGGGGACACAGAGACATGGGGACACAGAGACATGGAGGCACTGAGACACTTGGGGAGACTGGGAGACATGAGGGCACTTGTGGATACAGACATAGGGACACTGAGAGACATGGGGACACAGACATTTGGGGACACTGGGAGAAATGGGGGCACTGAGACACTTGGGGAGACTGGGAGACATGAGGGCACTTGTGGATACAGACACTAGGGACACAGAGACATGGGGACACAGACACTGGGAGACATGGGGACACACACTGGCTGGGAGACATGGGGACACAGACATATGCGGACAATGGGAGACATGGGGACACTGGCTTGGAGGCATGGGGACACTGAGACCCTAGGGACACTGGCTGGGAGGCATGGGGACACTGGGAGACATGGAGACACTGTGTCCCTAGTGTTTGTGTCCCAATGTGTCTACCTATGTCTCACAGCGTCCCCATGTGTCTCAGTGTCCCCATGTCTCACAGTGTCCCCATGTGTCAGTGTCCCCACGTCTCTCAGAGTCCCCTAGTGTCTCAGTGTCACCATGTGTCCCCTAGAGTCTCAATGTCCCCATGTCTCCCTGATGCCTTTCCCCCCATCCCTCACTTCCCTAAGCTGTAGGCTGTCTCTGCAGACTGGGAGCTGCTGTCTGGACTCTCTGTGCTGTGTATCTGCTCCCCTGCGTATCAGTGAGTAGAGAGAGGCACGGAGGGATATGCTGTAACTTCCTATCCCTGCCTCTCTCCATACACAGTGACCCCTACTGGCCGGTGCTGGCATTGCAGAGTAATCTCCATTTATACTGAGAAAAATATTTGCATTTGTATTGCCCGTATTACTGCAATACCATCACAGCCAGGCAGCCTCAAATACAGGCTGTGCCTTAAAATACCAGTCAGGTGGCAAACCTAAGAGTAGTGCATTTTTTTGATGGGCCTATTCCATGGGCCTGGGCCTGGAGCTGCAGCTCCATCAGCCCCTATGTTAATCCGGCCCTGCCCCCCCCCCCCCCTCCCATCCTCTTTAAAAGCACGAAAAACTCACCTTATTTCTAGCACTGTGCGGGTCTTGGTGACATCATCAGAATTGCCCATGGGGAAAGCATTGGATTGGCTAAAATTGGCAAAGGGGTGGGGGTGGGGCAAATGCAATTTGGGCCAATCAGCACCTCCTTATAGAGATGCATTGAATCAACGCATCTCTACAAGGAAAATGCCTACTGAGCCTGGAAGCACCTTCAGTGGCCATCTAAGGAGGTGTCATTAGGGGCAATGTAAACACTGCCTTGTCTCTGAAAAGGCAGTGTTTGCATAAAAATGCCTGCATGTAATGATTATACTCACCAGAACAACTACATTAAGTTGTAGTTGTTCTGGTGACTATAGTGTCCCTTTAAGGCAAATTAGCCAAGTGACAAAAATAACTGAATCATGGATTTTATATTTCTATTTGTATATTTTCAATTTCAATTTTCAATTTCTCAGTAACTTATCAAAAATCTCTGACTAACCATGCCTTCTAGTTCTTTTAAATGGTCCTAATAATAATAATAATAATCATAAAGGAGCTGCATTTAAGTGCACAGAAGCATTGCATGCTGCTCTATAGCAATGGCAGCTCAAGTTTGGAAAGCAAGTTAAACTAGTCTGGAATCCTAAAAGAAGACACACATTGGAACTTGTTTTTTATTAGGTGGATATGCATCATTAAAATTTGAATGATTAAACAAAAAACATAATTCATTTGGTGTGAAGTTATTGTCTTTCTTGTTGCCGAGTGTGTTAAAACAAGTCACACAATATATTGTAAACAACATAATATATATATAGGTCTTGCACATAAACACACCTGTCATTCCAGTAATACGAAAGTGAAATGTCAAGTGACAGAAACTCTTTAATGTGATAGTTCAACAACACAATGGAAGAGTTATACAAACATGGTCTCCACTAAACTGTGCATTTCTCAAAATGGAAGTGAATTTTGAATTTTAGGCTGAAATACCCAACATGAAACCATATCTAAGCTGAAGACTTTGCCTACTTCAGTTATTTTATACTAAATTATAAACTTACTTTGAATTCCTGACAATTCACAATATATTGAATATCCCTGTATGTTACTAGCATTTTAAATACTACGAGAATGAGTTCACTACATAAAATTGCAATCTCAGGCTTCACATGCTGTAGCAAACTTATCTGCTCCACAAGCCCACGCTGCTCTCCTCGTCGGGCCACGCAAACAGAACACTGCACGCAGCCATGCTGCTCTACTTCTTAGGTTGCGGGGACCGAACACTTCTCGTGGCTGCGCGACCTGAACAGGGGAATAGCATATACTTACATATACATACCATTCGGCATATACTTACCATACTTACCAGACATACCCCAAATAGGCCAACAACATGGAATTTGCCAGTGGCTGACGCACAGACACTGACCCCAGGTCTCTTCTTGACAAATTTAAAACCAGTATTGCCAACATTTAAGACCAAATTAACCTTGACAAAAGCTCTAGTCAATATCTAGTACACCACCATGGTGAGTGAGTGATGTATCGCTTATTATTTATGGAAATGTTAAAGTGTTTTTAAATGGACTATTCAAAGGTCAGGCTTGAAACAGTTAGGAGTTAGAGGAGATAAAACAAGTGTTCATACCATGATTCGCTGCTATACACATTCATCACCCACCCCCTTGCAAAGTTTTTACGGACACATGGGCATGTTTCTAATTGTCATTTCAGGATATGGACTCTCATGGCTCCTGCACAAAGGGAAACATGGGTAGTTTGTGCGACAAACTGCGTATATGATTTAAATCCATTTTATTTATGTAAACCATGGCTTTTAGCAGCTATTCAGTTCTGTTAAATAAACCTACAAATGAGAGTAAAGATTTGTTACCCTTTAGAAAAGCTTTATTGTGAAGTGTCCACATATCAATCAATCAGTGTTTCTTCTTCAGAAAGATATGCACATGTTGACCTCAAAAATATATTTCTACTGCACGGGTAATGTTACTAGCAATGTTTATGGATGCATGTGTATACTAATTATGCAGGCAATAAATACTCATACTCAGTTAGATTTAAGAGTTCATTTACTAAACACAGAATTGCAAAATGGAGGGAAATTTCTCCAACTCAGGAATAGTCACAGCGTGGCTATTTTAGTCTAAATTTGCTGTTGGGATTTTAATTTGCTGCAGTTCTGCGTATATTGAAAAATATGTCAAAAAAGTGAACTCGGTGGACCACACCACCAAAGAGAGAATCACTCAGTGGAGCGCTAATGGAGTTTGTAAAGTAAAAATTGTCGTAAATTCAAAGTAAATTTCAAATTTAAGTCCAAAATAGCTGAAATGGAAAACCTCTTCAAGTGAGCTGTACTGATTTGATTTAAAATATGATTTTTTAAAATTCCCAGTAATTCTCTCTTTAGTGAATTACCCTGTATATATTACTACTACACTTGATTCCTACCCATATCTACATTACTAGCCGCTTGTACAATTATATTGCCACGTGCATTTATACACAGCCATATACACTATCTAGCCAGTTAGTTAATACTTGATTGTTCGTAATGTTGTTCTTATTTGGCCAGGTATAAACTGTGTAAATGTATCTAAAGGGAAATAAAGAACACACAGACAGCGGGGACTGCTAATAGTTCAATGAAATATTAAACAGGACAGGTGGTAGAGCTGATCCTTTGAAGTTATTGACTGGAGCTTTGGTCTTTATTTGGACACCTCTTGAATATGAAAAGTTGCCAAGTATCATATATTCTTTCCCATATGAATCTGTATATTCTGGGCCCATCTCCTGAATGGGTTTACATGTTTTCCTTTAGTGTTGCTCTGAAGGTCACCAAGCAAAGATTCTTGGTTTATTCCCTGCACATTGCTTTGCAACCTAGGCATGAAAGCTTACCCGACATTTTAAAATGCTTTTTCAATAAACAATTTTATAACTATACTTATAACAGATAGGAAGCAAGATTACCAGTAATTACCAGTGGAAAGTTGGCTGTACTAGGTGTTTCATCAAACATTTTCAAAGCGTCATGACCTGAGATGCTGTACAAGATTGTAAAAGTGAATAGTCATCATCAGGGGTCAAGTCCTGGGGAATAAAGTGTGGGAACTCACCCTAGATTACTACCCTCCCCCCCCCCCCCCAAAAAAAATACAATTGTGTGTGTGTGTGTGTGTATATATATATATATATATATATATATATATATATATATACACGTTTGCGCACACACACACACACACACACACATCACCTTCTCCTGTTTTTCTCTTTTGAATCTCATCAAATCTGTCTTGTAATTCTTGATGTTATCCTCCAGTTTTAGTAGGGTAGTTGCAGTTACCCTACTAAAACTGGAGGATAACATCAAGAATTACAAGACAGATTTGGTGAGATTCAAAAGAGAAAAACAGGAGAAGGTGACCGCTGACTACAAGGAACATCGAGTCTATAGATGGCTCAGTGGTAAGACTGATACACCGTATTTTATCAAGAAACGTAGACCTATTCGCAAACCTAGACAGTTCACAATAGATAGAACTTCAGGGGAATCTACTTCTGAGTCTGAATTACCACACGACTCATTTCCAACACGGAAAACCGGCGGCACATCTAGTACTGCACAACCTTTTTTAGACAGCGCATCAGCAGAGGAACCTTCTATACGGACACGATATCAGAGCAGACACGGAACATCAGGCGAAGATACATCACTAGACGTGGCCAGAAGGGGCGCATCTTCTGGGGCAAGAGGAAGGCCACCCCGCCAACAGAGAGCCCCTATTTTCAATCTGTCATCTAGAGCCTTGACACAGGAGGAAATCCAGATACTCCGTAAAGGCTTGTCTTTTGTCCCCACCTCTGGAGCAAAACCCCTGGATTGGGAAGTGGAACTGTATAAGTTTGGTCGGTCATTAAGACTAAAGGACTTTTTTAAGACCAAAATTATGGATACAACCAACCCCATAAATAAGTTTAGAATGAAGAGTACATTCGATCCCATGCCCAACCAGACGTCCATTAAATCCTTTTTACGCTCAGTGCATAAGGAGTCTACTGACCATTTGAAACAGAACTATCCTCATCACTCTAACTGTACGAAGAACGAACGAGCCATTATCAAATCTTTGGCTGCCGATAAAGACATTATAATTAGACCAGCCGATAAAGGGGGAGGTATTGTCATCCAGAATTATTCTGACTACCGCTCTGAACTCCTATCACAATTGTCGGACCACAATACCTACGTAAAATTATCAAAGGACCCTACAGATCAAGTAATCAATCAGATCGAAGAATGCCTATCAAGAGGGTTACGTTCTAACTACATTTCTATGGAACTATACCAATATCTTCAAACCTCTACACCTAGAACCCCCGTGATTTATTCACTACCAAAGGTTCATAAAAACATGGATAAACCTCCAGGGCGCCCCATTGTTTCGGCAATTGGGGGCGTCCTGGAACCTTTAGCCAAATGGCTGGATTTTTTATTTAAAAAACCAATTGAACACCTCCCAACCTGTATAAAGGACACTCCGAGCTTTGTGAAAATACTTTCTGAGACGACATTACCCTCTGGACCAGTAGTCCTATTGACGTGTGATGTGGCAAGCCTGTACACCGTGATACCCCATCAAGACGGAATAGATGCAATGAGAGTGATACTATCGCAATCTAGGCATTATACAGGACCCCCTATAGAATTCGCATTGGAGCTCTTGGAGATAGTCCTTTCCCAGAACTATTTCAGGTTTGAGATGGAATGGTATAGACAAATTGCTGGGACATCCATGGGGGCAGCCATGGCGCCCATGTATGCCAATGGCTATATGTTTGGTTTTGAAACCAGATACATTCTGGAACCCTACAAAGATAGCATTCTAAAGTATGTAAGATATATCGATGATATCTTTATGTTGGTCACTGGGTCTCTATCTGAAGCAGAGGAGATGGTCCGATCCATCAATTCAAGTACTGATAATATCAAATTGACGGCGGTGATGAATGAAACATCTGTGGACTTTCTGGACATCAGAGTACTGCGTGAGGGGATGAGCTTGGCCTATACTCTGTATTCGAAGCCGACGGACCGTAATACAATACTTCAGGCCAGCAGCTTTCACCCTGGTCCTTTGAAAAATTCACTGCCCTACTCGCAATTCCTACGTGTCCTGAGGAACAACTCTGATCCAAAAAGAGCCCAAGAACAGTTGGATATGATGTGGGAGAAATTTCGACAACGAGGATATACGCGCCAAGTCTTACAGAAAGCACTTGATCGAGGCTTGTCTTTGGGTCACCAAAGACAAGCATTATAAGGCCACAGACCCCTCAGAGGGCCCAGCACTAATGGAAGCACTGGGTCTCCCGACACTGACGACACAACCAGGCAACCGACCTGGGAACATGGCAACAACCGAAGCTGGTGCACAAAGAACCCACGGACGCATCAAGACCTGAACCAAGGCCCACGGCCTTAAACCTTTTATATGTTATTTTATCTTTTATTATTAACCGCGTTTGCCACCTTACATATTTAGGGTTCATTATTTCTGTTGCAAAACCCAAGAGATAGTTCCTACGATGTGATAGGGACCCATTGGAGGCACCACCAAATAGCTCTGGTGGCGCCCTTTGCCCCTCCCCCACTCCCTGGGGTAACAGGGTACTATCATCACAGGAGCTCTACACTCTCACATAGTCCAACGCTTTCAATCTCACCCACCACCGCTGGACCTTTGTCAGATTAGCCCCCACAGCTCCTACACACCTAGACACACATTCGACACAGACTCTAAACCACCTTGCGACTACACATAGCCATCTACACTACTAAAACTAGCTCAAGACTCACAGCGCTAGTATGCTACGGACATTCGCAGCCTCCAAAGTGAGGCAATATGTTACAGGCCAGGACTAACCAAGGTACCCATGGGGCGCGAGGCACAACACACCATACGCCTAACACGGCACAAGCCCTGGAATCCACTGGGAGCACCTTATTACCATAGACTTAAGCGGCCAGTCTGAGATTTCACCCCCATAGCCAGAAGCAAAGCTGATACCACACACCTCAACACTAGACAGCTCCAAGGTTACTGCGCTGTCACACATAGACAGGTGTATACTCACCCAAAGTTTCACTAGTTAAGGCCCCCGTTACAACATATCAGCCCAAGATAACTAAAATATATGCGAACTGTACCTCAACAATGTACTCAATGTTAAATGTTCATGCAAACCATGTGCATGCGATTGCAGTATTACTAATATGTCTGTCCTTTCATTGCATGAAAAAAAAAAAAAAAAAATGTCCACCCAGCCTCCCTACCTGGAGAGCTGGTGTGGACCTGCCCCAGGGGTCCAGTGGGGCGGGCGCCTGTCTCCAGGTCATACGCGGAGAGGGAGCTGTGTTCTCTCTGCTCCCTCTCGCCGTGCGGGCTGTCTACTGATGCTGGGAGACGTCATATTCCAGCTCCCGGTATCAGCAAACGGCGTGCGGCAAGAGGGAGCAGAGAGAAGTGAGCTCCCTCGTCGCGTCTGACCGGGAGACAGGCGCCTGCCGGAAGGGGGGGTCCATCAGGTGTAAAAAAAGTGCAGGAAAGCACGTTCCTGTAGGACTCGAGCCCTGATCATCATCGGAATGGGCTGGCTGGATGACTCCACTAGTTTCAATGAAGATGGCCCCAGTTTTAGGACTTTGGTTCACTTTTTAGACCTAATTAACAAACCTGCCACCAAAGGGACAGCTGCTGAGAGAATATGATGTCTGCAATCAAACAGATTAGTTATTTAAAGCAGTGCCGCTCAACCCTCTCCTCCAGACACACCTAACAGTTCAGGATTTAGGGATTACCTGGGTGTGTCTAAGGTGTTTAGAAAAAAAAGAAAAACGACTGAGAGTATAAGGTGTTTTTAGGATTTTTTTTTTTTTTTTTTTTTTAAATCTTTTGCATACTTTGCCTCCCAATAACTGAGAATAAATTGTTAACTTTCCCCAGCCCGCACTCGCTGATGTACTATGATCTCCCAGCCATTTGGCTGCTTCTCAGAGAGAAGCATTTGGACACATGGCACATGCAAACATTTATGTGATTATTTGCAAAATGTATAAAGCATGCATGCTATTATTAGAGTACCAAGTACAAAGTGTTAAATATAACATACATGGTATGTTATTTGGTTATTAAGAAGTTGAAACACAATATTCCCCTGTACATAGAAGTATAAATAGATATTTGACCTGCCTGGCGAATGACATACAATAGTATTAGTAAAATTCGTAGTTTTTAAAATACTTTATCAAAGTGAAAAGATCAATATCAATGACATTAGTACTATAAAATTACACTGTCACTTGTGGGGTCTTTGCAATTGTTTGCTTATTTTGCAAAGACCTCTCCTCTTCTCCCAAGGTGACATGTCCTCTTAAAGAGATATACTCTCTACTTACGTTCTCCCTTCTCAGCATATCCCTCTTCCTGATGTCTTATTCCTTATTCAGTGGCTCCTGGCAACTTCACTACGATCATCATTATGATAATCTTGCACAGAAAAATAATACAAAATGGGTTCTATGGTGGGCGGGGCTTGATTGCCGACCAAGCTAGCCTTATGTGGCTAGAGCTCCTCGAGGAAACCCACTATTTAAGCCATATCCTGGACTTTACTGCTATAATCTTGGCACTAATCCTGCTAATTCTACTGAGGAGTACTCAGATGACCTTCGTGCCTGCATTTGTATGAATCCGGTGGATACACCCGTGTCGAACGGCTCGGCATCCCTAAATCATACTGGGAGTGGGGTGGCGGCCACTCCTCAACCCTCATCTGAAGACCGCTTGTTCTAAAGCCCTGCCAACCCCCCTCTGGACCGGTGGGGTATATCCTGGTCCCCACTTGTGCTCCCTTGTGGCCAAATCTGTGACACACCAGCATTGCAAGCTTACAAGCCTACTTCCCAAGATGGCCGTCACACCTGGGCCTGCCACACCGTGGACCTCCCCGCATCCACTCGCCTATGCAGATCCGTTTATATGGGCATTGGACTGCATATTTTCCCAATTCTTGACGAAGCTAAGCACCAGACCTCCTGTCATACTCACCAGGTCTAGAAGACAAGCCAAGGATCTCATGCTCCTGTATGACGTTCAACACGGCAGAGTGAGATCTCCCCAGGGGGCCCATACCATGGTAACGTTAAAGCTGAGACACTACAGGAAGGCGCATAAACACCGACTGGGTAACACCCGCACCCACTAACCTAAACGGCGAGGCAAATCTGTTTTAAATATGTTTATTTGTTTCATAAAATATTCCAATGCAAACATATTAATGTTAAAGCGGGTTAGTGCCTGCGCAGAGGCCTGATTTTCATTGCATGAATGGATATTCAAATCATTGCCTGCGCAGAGGCTCATCAGTCTTGTCTGTCGTCTTACAGCGTTTAATATAATATTACATTTGAGCGTGTTTTTGTTGTCTTTCTCATTAGGGCAATATTCAAACTTTACAGTATCCAATAATCATTTGGCATTGAATGACAACATATCATTAAGTTCTTGCTGCCTGACCTGATTCTTATCTGTCTATCTTGCATATTTATAGCCAAATAAAATATATTAACATGTAAGCATGTGAATGCTCATTTAAATAACGTAATTAACTTAACATGCGTCCCAGGCATGTACCCCAAAGCGTATTATTGATCAATTAAAACAGTTAATGCCCGGTAAGGCGAAAAGGTTAAAAAAAAAAAAGTTGCGTATGCTTAGCGGTACCCATAATATGAATTATCTGCAAGCACGTCAATAATCATCATCAATAGGTACATTTGCGTGTAAGACTTTGCAAGCGAAAAGTGCATGATGGAATTGTTGCTGATTGGGTAAACTAAATTATACGGTAAACGCTCGTTTCGCTGCTTCAGCACATTTTTATATTTAACATATAAAACAGAAATGATAGGCATTGCAGGTTTATGTGACTGTACGTCCTAGAAGTTTGGTCTATATAAGCCTATGGGCCTGTTAACATTAGAAGGAACCAGTGATGACCGTTTAACAATTAGAACATTGCAACACATAGGAGATTGGAGTGTTCAAGATTAGTGTTGGTCTGCTAACTAGTGAGACCACCAATGGCTGTCCTCATAACATGTTACTTCATCATTTCAGTGGGGTATATGCCAGGGCAAGTTAGGTATCTAGATACGGTACATCTGCACGGTTTTAAAGGGATAGTAAAGTGATTAAATCGAAGTGCAGATTTAATGTGGGTATTTCCCTTCGTTATGCATTAAACGTGTGTTAGGTTAAAAGTAGGGCGTAATGGCAGTGTTGGCATTCTGTAAAGCCTGATACATGTGTGATTGATTTATAATTACCCCCACAGCTAGCATGTAACACGTTGAGGCAGAATTAGCTGAAAACACATATAGGATCAATAAGCCATCACCAGTCACTGGCATGGGCAGTATGAGGTATAAGCTGACATCTCATCTGGAGTGATAAGTGTCCCGGTCAGCCAACTCCCGCCGCAGGTATTTCACAGTCCCGGTCAAGTGCCCAGGTGTGTCTTGATCTCGAGCGCTGCTTGTGCTCTGGAGATTTTCCCTGTTGTGATTGACTGCCGGTGTTGGTCTGGCTTGGTTCAACCACCTTTTTGGGCTTCATTTCTTGCGCTCCCCCGCTCCGTCTGGTATCAGCAGGTAGAGGACGGGTTAGTGTTGCCATTGTTAAGGTCTGCTGGTCCCTCTGAGGCTTTGTCCTCTTCCTGCGTGCGTAGTTGGGGACTCTGTAATGATCCGATCTGGGCCAATCTTGGCACAGCAACAACATGTCCCCAGTGTGCCGGGTTTCCATCCACCTTCCCCAGACAGGTCACTGTCCGCCTGCAGAGCTTTCAGTGGCTCCAGGGGCACTCAGGGCCAGAGAACGTCCACAGGAACCCCACACCTAGGGCCTGAGAGCCCCCTGTCCCCTGCACCTCCCCAGCACCTCTCAAGCTTCTGTGGAGTGTAAGCCCCCGTCTCTCCTGGTGCCGGCCGCACACTTGGGGACGATGCACATCCCTGACGGCCACCAGTCCGCCGGAAGGCCCGCATCTTCTTGATCCACAGGACTCGCAGCACCAGGGACTCGACTCCCCGAGGACCCCCACAGACTCTGGGCTGTCACTCCTTCGGCGGGCAGGTAGTCGGGGAATACAGTTAGTTGCCGGCGACATCTGTGGCCACATGTGCCGTACCTGCCAGCCTTTCCGAAGCAGTTAATAGTCCCCTTCATGCCTTCTTTTGTTGCAATGAGCTCGTATGCAAAATGGTCCTCACGGCTCTTCTACTGGCGGGCTCCTTTTAGGCAGCCTTTGCCAGTTCAGGAGGGCGGTCTGGGCCCAGCACGGGGAACTCCCATCTCGGCGCGTGTTGCCTCCATGAGGCCGGATTTCCCCACCGGCCAGGGGGTGGGAGCGGGGCCGTGCCCCGAGCCAGCAGCGTCCGTTGCCTGGGTAATTTGCATTTGTTTTTCTCTAAGTTGTCTGTGTCCAGGCGCGGAGGATCAGCATGTATTCTGACCGACTCATGGTCACTCGAGTCTGGTCTTGTTCTTTACGGTGCTCACAGCCTTCTTTTAGGGTCTAATTGGTATCATTATAAAGCTGGTGTTACCCTTTCCTTTATTTCAACGGGTAACCTGGTCTTCGTGCCTTCTGTGGGCGTTTCAGAGCCAGTTTAGTTTGGTTGGGCCGGGAGCCATGTTACTCTGCTGCCATGCAGCTCGGTGGCCCGGCCCCGCTCCCCGCGAGGCAAATCTGGATCTCCCAGATGGAGGATCCCCGACAAGCAAGGCGGGCAGCAGGGGGCAGATGCCGGAAAACCTCATGTGGAATAGCCTAGGAGTGTGGGCCTGACAGAACCCTAGACCCCTCACTAGTGCAAGGCTGCTGACCCCACAGCTGCTCTCCTAACAAATATAACCATTATGCCTATAATGCAACACCCTATCGACCTGCTTAGATTGACCAGCAATGGTAGTTTACGCTTAAATATCCAGTGGTACTACTCTCTCCTATTAGTCACATCTACTGTCAGTCAGTGCTTTCACACTTAATATCGTGTAGCAAACACCATGTCTAGAATGTCTTCTATGCTTGCATATTTAGCTTTGGTCATGTCCATAGACATGCTCACCTAGCTTGATCTCAACCTTATAATCTTGTATACTTTTGACCATATCAATGAACCTGTTAGGAATTCCTCATACCCTGGCATGTTTATCTTGCATATATCTATTCATTATACTTAACAAAATATTGGCATATTGTAACTTTAAGTCTGTACTCACTTGTTTTTGTAATCCACAACATATGTCAGTCATTTTGTGCCTGTTCCTCTGCACTTCCAAAATAAAGAAAATAAAAAAAGGGTCCTAAATAAAAAGGGGGGGGGGACCTACTGCCCTCCCCCTGGCCCCCACCCCGGAGCAGTGGGTGGGGG
The DNA here is from genome assembly GCF_036172605.1 of Pelobates fuscus. Lineage (NCBI taxonomy): Eukaryota > Metazoa > Chordata > Amphibia > Anura > Pelobatidae > Pelobates > Pelobates fuscus. The sequence goes on along the minus strand of NC_086317.1, from coordinate 160,147,944 downwards.
CCCTAGTTAATAATGGTGGGGGGACCTACTGTCCTCCTCCCCCCGGGCACCACCCCTGAGCGGTGGGTGGGGGCTCTAAAAAAACAATAAGGGGGGACCTACTGTCCCCCCGGCCCCCACCCCTGAACGGTGGGTGGGGGCCCTAAATAAAGAGAGGGGGGACCTACTGTCCTCCCCCCGGCCCCCACCCCTGAGCAGTGGGTGGGGGCCCTAGATAATAATGGTGGGGGGGACCTACTGTCCACCCCCCCGGCCCCCACCCCTGAGCAGTTGGTGGGGGCCCTAAAAAAACAATAAGGGGGGGACCTACTGTCCTCCCCGGCCCCCACCCCTGAGCGGTGGGTGGGGGCCCTAAATAAAGAGGGGGGGGACCTACTGTCCCCCCGGCCCCCACCCCTGAGCAGTGGGTGGGGGCCCTAGATAATAATGGTGGGGGGGACCTACCATCCTCACCCACGGCCCCCACCCCTGAGCGGTGGGTGGGGGCCCTAAAAAAATGATAAGGGGGGACCTACTGTCTCCCCGGCCTCCACCCCTGAGCGGTGGGTGGGGGCCCTAAATAAAGAAAGGGGGGTACCTACTGTCCTCCCCCCAGCCCCCACCCCTGAGCAGTGGGTGGGGGCCCTAGATAATGGTGAGGGGACCTACCGTCCTCCCCCCTGGCCCCCACCCCTGAGCGGTGGGTGGGGGCCCTAAAAAAACAATAAGGGGGGGACCTACTGTCCCCCCCGGCCCCCACCCCTGAGCAGCAGGTGGGGGCCCTAAATGAAAATCGCCCCCCCCCCAATCAAGGTGACTAGGGGTCCCAAGCCCCTAGTTATGCTCCCCACCCCACCCAAATCAAGCTATCCTCTACCTACCCCCCTCACCCTAAAAATAGTGAGGGGGGAATAAAATAACTAACCTGTAAAAAAAATTAAACTTACCATTTCACGTCTTCTTTTTTCTAAAATCTTAATTTTTCAGCCCCAAAAAAGGCCAAATAAAAAGCCATCATACCCAACGAACTTATAAAATAAAAAACCCGAGCGCAAAAAAAAAAAACCTGACGAAAAAGAAAAAACCTGAGCGCAAAAAAGAATCCATCTTCACCCATGGAGGGCTCCGCACAGACTGAGCTACGAAGGGCGGGGTAATGTGTCGTGTCATGTGTCCTTAAGGAGTTAAATATTTTGTTTTTCAGTTTAACTCATGGATGGCATTGTGTCTCAGGGCTCTTTTGATCACTGAAAACAATCTTGGACACTTGTGATAATTAGATTGCCAGGTGAGCCCAATTTAAGGAAAAACAACTAAAGGAGGGTGTTCCACATTATTAAGCAGAGCTACATTTCCATGCAATATGGGGAAGAAAAAGGATCTCTCTGCTGCCGAAAAGAGTGAAATAGTTCAATGCCTTGGACGAGGTATGAGAACATTAGATATTTAACGAAAAATTAAGTGTGATCATCGCACTATTAAGAGATTTGTGGCTGATTCAGAGCACAGACGGGTTCGTGCAGATGAAGGCACATTGAGGAAGGTTTCTGCCAGATCCATACATCGGATCAAGAGAGCAGCTGCTAAAATACCATAACATAGCAGCAAACAGATATTTGAAGCTGCTGGTGCCTCTCGAGTCCCACGGACATCAAGGTGTAGAGTCCTCCAGAGTCTTGCAACTGTGCATAAACCTTCTATTCGGACACCACTAACCAATGCTCACAAGCAGAAACAGCTGCATTGGGCAGAAAAATACATGAAGACTAATTTTCAAACAGTCCTGTTCACTAATGAGTGCCGTGCAACCCTGGATGGTTCAGATGGATGGAGTAGTGGATGGCTGCGACGTCAGCAAGGTGGTGGTGGAGTCATGTTTTGGGCCGGAATCATGGGAAGAGAGCTGGTCAGCCCCTTTAGGGTCCCTGAAGGTGTAAAGATGACTTCTGCAAAGTATGTGGAGTTCCTGACTGACCACTTTCTTCCCTGGTACAGAAGGAAGAACTATGCTTTCCGTAATAAAATCATCTTCATGCATGACAATGCACCATCTCATACTGCAAAGAATACCTCTGCATCAATGGCTGCTATGGGGATAAAAGGAGAGAAAGTCATGGTGTGGCCTCCATCCTCCCCTGACCTCAATCCTATTGCGAACCTTTGGAGCATCCTCAAGCAAACGATCTATGAGGGTGGGAGGCAGTTTACATCCAAACAGCAGCTCTGGGAGGCTATTCTGACATCTTGCAAACAAATTCAAGCAGAAACTGTCCAAAAACAAGTTCAATGGATGCAAGACTTGTGAAGCTGCTATCAAATAAGGGGTCCTATGTTAAAATGTAACGTGACCTGTTAAAATGTTTAAAAAGTTAAAATGTTGTTATAAGTTTGATTGAAATAGCTTTCGATTTCAGTAAATATGCTGCAAAAACAACAAATGACAATTTTCAGTTCTCTACAACCTATAAAGTGTTTTGAAACTTACTGTGCGTAATAATGTGGAACCGTGCATTGTTAGTTTTTTATGTTTAAAAAAAAAATACTGTTGTCATTAGGAGGTTTGTTCAATAAAATTGTAATTGTACTCTTAATAGTTGATAACATGAGAATTATGCTGACTGTTATTTACATCAATTATTTAGGTAAATTAGAAAAATATAATTTGCATAATAATTTGGAACAGGATGTAGTGTCCCTTTAAATGTACGAACCACTATTAGTTTACAAGTTATGCTACCAGTAAAAACTACCAGTCTTCTTATATTTTAACTTATTGCTTACAGATGTTGTCAAAAAAATTTAACCAGGGATATTTAATTACAATTTTCTTTTAAAACACATTCAAAAACTCATACAAAAGATAGATTTATCTAATTTTGTAAACCCCAGATGTTTTCTCAGTGTTTATTTCCCTATTAATTTAAATCATTCACTAAACACTGAGTTGTATTGCAAACCAAACTGCTAATTTTAGATAACAGTAACTGATTTGGAAAAATTCTGCTATTTTAGACTAGTGTTGCCATTTGATTTTTACTACACAATAATTTGGATTTTAGTCACTATAAATAATTAACTTTTACACCATTGGAAATTCTGACCTGTGTTGTGCATTCTGTTTTCTTTTTGCTAGTATTTTACCAGCTGCATATGACAATTGATACATTACTGCTTTCGTCATGGTTACCCTGTAGGGTGCATCTGTTATAATACCCCATAATTAAAAGGGCAAAAGAGTCAACCCTTCATGTTTGTAACCAAAGCTAGCGCAGCTCCATCTCTGCCCTGCAATCTCTCAGGTTTCCCAGATCCGTGTAAAAAAGTATTCTGCTCTTCCAAAGGGGGACAGATTACAATAGTGATAGTTGCAAGAAGGGATGTCGCTAAAGGGAGCTACAGCCCAGAGAGTGGGGCAATGGTGCTGACTAAAACCATCTAATCTTACCCTCTAAACCTTCTCTGCCATTTAGGAGTTAAATCACTTTCTTTGTACAGCCCTAGTCACACCTCTTCTTGGATGTGACTTGCACAGCCTTCTTAAACACTTCCTGGAAAGAGAGATCTAATGTTTATACTTCCTTTACTGCACAGTCTGTTTAATTTAGAAATACTTATCTCCTGCATTGTTAATACCTCACTCGATCCTACAGAAGCCTTGTGTGTGAGCATTAAGGAAAACATATCTGCAACAGAAATCCTGCACCTACTGATGCGCCTCCTGGTGGCACCTTTCACTCCTCGACAAGGCAAAACAGCAGGGCTGGACAGCCACTTCCAGGGTGCCTAAATCGTCTAGGGTGCCTGCTAATGTACACAGGGACCTGGTGGTCCACTTTCAGAATAGCAGAGATAGGGCTGCAGTGTTGGCCGCTGTCAGGGACAACACGCCATGCAAATTTGAAGACATGGGGCTCAATTTTTATGCGGATACCAAGGAGGGAACCCTGGCTAGGATGCGCTCACTCCTACCATTTACATCCTTTCTTTGTAGGCATGGCATCCAGTATAGATGGGGTTCAACAGGCACACTGGTGGTCCTCGGTCTTCAGGAGGTGATAAATTGATCCAAAAGGAAATTACAAAAATAAAACAAAAACCATCTTATGAAAATGAAACCATTTTTGTTCATACAGGCTGTGTGAGTAATAGCCAAGGGATGTGTGGCTAGGGCTGCATGAACAGAAACAAAGTGACTTAAAGGGACACTATAGTCACCAGAACAACTACAGCTTATTGAATTTGTTCTGGTGAGTAGAATAATTACCTTCAGGCTTTTTGCTGTAAACACTGTCTTTTCAGAGAAAATGTTTTTTTCACTAAGAAGTTTATGCCAGTCGATATGTTGTAGAGCTGCCCTAATCTTATTGAAATTGGCTTTTTAAAAATGATAAGTTTTAGTACACCCCACATGCTTTTGCGAGTTTGCTTTAAAGGGATGTGGAGATCTTCTCTGCCAGGCTCGAGGCCCAGGAAAGGGTCTGCAAGGGTCCAGCAGTGGTTCCAGGGTTCGCCTGTGCCGGTTATCATCGAATTTGATCGTCCCATAGCCGAGTTTGCAGGGTGGTGTGCAGGCCCAGCTAGTTGTGGAGATGCTTGTTCGGCGGCCATATTGGGGTCGGGATGCAGCATACTACTTGCTAGGGTCACCCTTCTTCCCTCTGCTCAGCAGTTGGGGATCCCTGCAGTGGGGACCAGGATATCCCCCACCAGTCCATAGGGGGTGGGGGTAAACAGGACCAGCCAGGCGTACCATCGATGGACTGATGCGCAGGAGTCTAGAAGAGGGTAAGGCTGCGGCTGTCCACCTCACCCCTCATTTGAGTATGCCGCATGCTCCAGTTGCCGCTTCAGGATCCTCAGGTTTTGTGTTTGCATCGGCACCAGCGGTTGTAATAAGAGGGGATGTCAGCTTTTAGGTGCAGAGGTACAGGATTATACCCCTAAATTGGCTTTTCTAGCTTATTCGAACTGGAGCTCCTCTGACATGCTTCCAGGTCATGCCCCCATGAAGGTGTCATTTAACACATTCAAAAACCCGTTTCCTCTTGCTGAAGTACTAGACCCTCTATCCCAATATATGTTTGGGTAATTAAAATCCCCAATAATTAACATGTTACCCAGATTTGCATCTTTCCCAATTTGCTCAAACAGCTGTGCTTCCTCATTGATATTTGCATTAGGTGGTTTATAACATATCCCAACCAATAATTGATTTCCCTTTGATTGCCTCAAGCAGATATCTACCCCTAAAGCTTCCACATTTTCCTAGTAACACTCCACATGCCCAAGATTTGACTTTAACTCATGGTTGACATACAAACATACCTCACCACCCTTCTTGTTTTTCCAATCCTTCCTAAATAACGTGTACTCATTTAAGTTAACTGCCCAGTCATGTGTCTCAACCCACCATGTTTCTGTTATGCCTATTATATCATATTGTTTAGTGTATGCTATTGCCTCTAGTTCCCCCATTTTGTTATATAGGCTCCTTGCATTCGTAAGCATACATTTAATATTATCGGGAGTCATTTGTACAACCTCCTCTGTTCTGAGCTTGCCCCTCCCCACTTATACTGAGCTAAAGCCCATCTTCTTTCTATCCTATCTCCATTTTCTAGATTGCTGTGACCCTCCCCCACTACTACTCGTTTAAAATCTCCTGCAACCTTTTAGCCATCTTATCCCCCAGCACAGCAGACCTTCTTCCGTTTAGGTGCAATCCATCATGGCTATTCAGGTTGTACCCAAGCACAAAATCGGCCCAGTGCTCTAAAAACCCCAAACCCTCTTTCCTGCACCAAGACTTCAGCCACGCATTGACCTCTCTAATCTCTTGCTTCTCTTCTGCTCTAGCGCGCGGCACAGGTAATATTTCTGAAAATATTACCTTGGAGGTCCTTTTCTTTAGCTTACATCCTAGTTCCCTGAACTCGTTCTTTAGGACCTTCTATTTACCTCTGACTGTCATTGGTACCAATATGGACCATGACAGCTGGGTCATCCCCAGCCTCTCCCAATAATCCCTCCACTCTGTCAGCAACATCCGGCACCTGAGTGACAGCAAACTGTCCAGTTAAGACAATCAGAGTGGCAGATTACCCGGTCTACTCCCCTAATAAGAAAGTCCCCTAGCACCACAACCTGTCTAGCCTTCCTTACACTCTCAACCCCATCTGTACTACAGGGTCTGTTCTATAATAAAACTATGGCAGTTCCCAAATTTGTAACCACCCTGGGGCAGATCCATCCCATGCAGAGCTGCTTCCCACATTACGTCCAGGAATCTTTCTCCAATACATACCCTAAGTCAAGGGTTCCCAACCCAGTCCTCAATTACCCCCTAACAGTCCAGGATTTAGGGATTATCCTGTTGTGTCTAAAGTGTTTCCCCCCCCCAAAAAAAAACACCTTAGACACAATTGAGTAATCCTTAAATCTTGAACTATTCGGGGGTACTTAAGGGCTGGGTTGGGAACCACTGCCCTAAGTCATTCTCCAACTGGTTAATGTAGCGAAGTATGCTCAACACAGTAGAATAGGAAAATATATACTTCTGTATGGAAGAAATACAGCATTTTTTTTATATGAACCTGTAAACATAAGCACTCAAAAGTGGTAAGGTCCATCTCAGAAGCCTGTCTAATCCCCAGGCAATAGACAAAATCCCTAATCTGCATTACATTTTTAAAGCATTATCCATTTAAGATTTAATTAAAAAAAATTACAAAAAATAAGGAGATGTATTTGCCAGTTGGATTTTCACGAAGTATCCAAGAGCATCAGGTTAATCTGTCATTTTCAGTTCGGTGGCATTGGTCTTAGATCATATTTAAACCTCAGAATCCTCATATGTTAAAAGACACCATGTGACCTCTTATAGAGAGTCTTTCAATTTGCATACAGTGTAATGAGCACAATATATGAGGTCAATGAATAAAGAGAAGCGATGAAAAACATTATCTGAAACAGTCAATGACTGAAATATATGAAATATTTATTAAAAGAATTAGGACAGGCTAGTTTGCTAAGATCAGAATATAAAAATAACTATACAATACTTATGATTTATACATGAAAAACAGGAAAGCCATTCTAGTGAATAATGAAAGAAACAAAAAAGACCTTTAATAACGGCTCTGCTTTATAAGGCTCCAGCACTGAAGAGCCGTTTAATTGAATTGTGCTGCTGGATCACTTCTAAAAACCAGATGTAAGGAAAATGTATGTTTTAATTTGCAAAATAATTTAGAACCCCCCCTCCCCCCCCTTTTTTATTTTTTAACAGAATGCAGGCTACAGAAAGTATGGATCCATTGTTCAGGATCCATTGGGACAATCCCAGTTTTCAAGTCCCATTTACAAAACATCCTGGGTTAGGTCTCTAGTGCCCCTCTTCTGGGGACACCAGAAATGTAAGACCCCAGCAAGTACAAAGTGAGAGGATCAATTTAATTTAGGACATTAAGCTCATAAGAATGCTTCAGAAGCAGTCTGGAGTGTGTAAGCTATAACACCATGCAGGAGGCCCCAGTGGTGTGTATTATCACTTGTACACCCTTCCTGTCCTGCTACATACCTCCCCAGTATGAGGAAAGCAAATTCTACTAAAGCGGCTCATTATCCCTAATCCCTTTATTACAGGTGTACATGGCCAAACACATAAAAAATACGCTCTTCATGTATGTCCTACATGTGGAGATATAAAAAGCAGCCACTATGAGAGCTGTTGCAAATATTGATTACTAGAGAATTTCTGGTCAATAAATAGGGGTGCATGGTGGGGGTGGGGGTGATATTATTTAACTAAGGAACTAGAAGTGGACAATATGAGCATCAGGGAATCAGGCCTCAAGGCTACTGAGATCCAATGGATCCCCTGCACCATTTAAAAATGTTGCCCTGCCAGGTGTGTGAAAATAAAGATGATTTAGGGTAAAATTAGGGATAACGATTGGGATGAACCAACAGCATAATCAATTTCATTTTTAAACATTAATATTTCCTTTGAGTGTCAGACTTTCACATGGAAAAGAAAACCGTCATACTTGGATTTTGCATATTAAACAGAAGCAACCCGAAGTGGCAATATCATTTAAGAAATAATAGTAGTTTTTTTTCTTCCCAAGGGCCCCAACATAAACTGCTTCCTTTCAATAGTTTATGAATACATATTCATCAGGAATCAGGTCAATATTTCCCCCTATGTAACCTAAGAAATTGCATTAAATTATCCACATTCACTGAGCATTTTCATATACTGACATTAGAAAAACTGATATGTAAAGCAGTTTTAAGTTCATGCTAAACAATGCAAATATTATGGCTTGTGTTTGTTTTCAAATGAATTTTTTTTTTTTTTTTTTTTTTTTAAGTGCCATTATAACCAGTTCAGTATTCTACCTACAGGTTAACAAGTGACTAAAATAGTGTCTAAATCCCTCTATACAGACTGCATTATTGTACCTTCATCCAACAAAATCTATCATCTCAAAAAAAAATTCAAAAACCAACTTTTTTTTGTTTGTTGTCTATAACGGCACAAAACTAGCACACCTAAAAAAAATATATGAATATGTCCTGATCTTGCATTACAAAGAAAAAGATTCATATTTTATTAGTCACAAAATCCAAAAATGGACACAACCTTGGCACATTTGTTATCTAGGGGCATTGTGATACATTCACGCAGCCATTGTATCACCAACCTCTGACAAAGAAACGTCATTTCTCCACATGCCAACTATTTTAAAAACACTAACATGTACAGAAAGGGTCGCACAGGGGATGGATATCAAAGGCCCAAGTCCTTGAGCAGTTGGTATTAGTTTGTTGTGATCACAGCATGCATAGCAGGCCAGGAATTATTGCAACCCATGATGTCTCAAAATATATCGCTGATCACATGGGATCAAGTTTACTTGACCAGTCATTGTAGTTTAAGGACAAAATACCTGGCATTTATCTTTTTAAAGATATTGGGTATCACCTTTCTTTGTAAACCCCTCCCCTATCTCTCTTGAGATTACTGAATATGGTAATCAAAGGCAAATGGTGAGACAAGACTACCAAGCCACAGCATGGTAATGGTATAAATCAATATATTTTCAGAAGATAAACAGGTACAGTAATGCAGGCTATATGTCTAATCTCCAGTGAGTAAATTCCTATATACGTATGTATTTTATGTATCTGTTCCAAAAATATACATGGTTCCATTGGTTCTCATGGAACAATGTCATATACATTCAGAGTTCGGAGCACATGACACTTGCAGATTAATACATAGTTAGAAAACAGACTTATTTTATACATACTTCATGTACATAACTACAGACAGTGGTATCTTATCCTGCAATCTTATTAGCCAGGGACCTGGTGGTTACCTAGTGAAGCTGTAACAGTCAAAAAAAAGTAGCAAGATAGCATTAGAATTAGAGGTACTCATTGCAATAAGCCATCACTATAAGTGGATGAAGGCGAGGCCTCATAGCATAACCCTTCTAGTTTAAGTAAAATTGAGTGGAGTACAACAGATTTTATTACACATATCTACATATAGTTCGATATACATTTATAGATATTTATATATATATATATATATTGAATTGTTCGCCAATGACTTGCAGGATCCCTTCCTACTAAGAACATTATGTGGACTTTAACCAGTAGCATGCTCCAGGATGCCCCCTTGCACCAGATGTCTTAGGGGTCCGGTACAATGATAAGGAAGAAAATATTCACATTAGTCAAGTACGTATAACAAAACAAAAAAAAAAAAAAAAGGATTTCAAGTGCTGGTCCGTGGTGTCCGAGAACCGCCAACTCTCTGGCCACGGTGAATCTTCATGTGTTTTGACAGGTGGTCACTGCGGGCAAATTTTTTGTCACACACAGCGCAGGGATATGGTTTTACCCCAGAGTGAGATCTTTTGTGTCTGGAAAGCTCATCAGAGCGAGAAAACCTGGAGAGGGAAAAAAAAAAAAAGAAAAGAAAAAAGTTTGGTTTTGGAGCTTTGTTAAACACAGAAAAATATACATATTCTAAATCAGAGATGATGATGATGATGAGAAAATACATGACATTCTAGTCTTTGAGGTTACATTATCATGAGCATTTTATCAGTACATTTAACTAAAATAGTTAATTAAAAAAAGGTATTTTAGAGCAACACATTTAAAATGATGTAAACGTTTCAAAGTTGTTTTAAATCCATGATGCTTGTGCAGATCTACCTTGCTGTGAACATGCATTAAAGCAGTGCCAAACCAGTTCTCAAGACACATCACCAGTCCAGGTTTTCTCAGTATCTCCATTAGAATAAAATTGGGAAACACATCAATCCTGGATTGTTGTTGGTGGGCCATGAGCACTGGTTTGGGAACCACTGTATTAAAGAATGTCTGTACTTTTATTTAACGTACGCGCTTTTAACCCCTTAAGGACGGCGGGCGTTCTATGCCGTCCTTAAGGAGCCGAACATAAACACAGACGGGCTGCATAAAACCTCCCCGCTGTCCACCCCACTTAGCCGTTCACCCGCCGGCGATCGCCGTTGCTCCCAGACTGGGGGGGACTGCCTCACAGCCTTGACAAATTAGGCCCCCGTGGGCCATGTGATCGCTCTGAAAGAGCGGTCACATGGCTGCAATAGGTCTCTTTGTGTCTGCCTGCAGGGGAACTGTCTGTGCTGTCAGGCAGTCTCCCTGCTGCTGTAAAATAAAAAATAATCATTAGTAAATTAAAAAAATAAAAATAAAAATATACACACGTATGTCTATATATAATATATATATATCATATACTAAGTGTATTTTTATATTAATATAAAAATACACAGAATTAATTACACACAAATATAATTATATATATATATATATATATATATATATATATATAATAAAATATAAATAAATTAAAAAATGTAAAAATAAAAAAAACTTTAAAATTATATATATGTAATTTTATTCTAACTGTATTTTGATTGAGATATATATCTCAAAATACACTTAGAATGAAATTATATATACACACACACGAGTACAATACATATATCCATATACATAATTACATAATTTCCTAAATATACACGTAGACTTCAAATATATAAATATGTATATATATTTAAATTCTACGTTCATATTTATGTAATATGTTTACATAATTAGGTCATTTTATTGATTGCAATTTGAGGGACCTGCCTGAAAATCCAGAGAATGTAATTTGCTAGCACTATATTTAACCCTGTAACTTTCCAAAATACCCTAAAACTTGTACATAGGGCATACTGTTTTACTCGGGAGACTTCGCTGAACACAAATATTCGTGTTTTAAAACAGTAAAACATATATAACGATGATATTGTCAGTAAAAGTTACCTTTTTTTTTCACACACAAACTGCACTTTCACGGATGATATTGTTGTTATACGTTTTTCTGTTTTGAAATACTCATATTTGTGTTCAGCGAAGTCTCACGAGTATAACAGTACCCCACATGTACAGGTTTTATAGTGTTTTTGAAAGTTACAGGGTCAAATATAAGACTTTCACATTTCATTTACATTTGCCAAACTGGTTATGTTACCTTTGAGACCATATGGCCGCCCAGTAATAAGAATTACCCCCATGATGGCATACCATTTGCAAAAGTAGACAACCCAATGTATTGCAAATGGGGTATGTCCAGTCTTTTTTTAGTAGCCACTTAATCACAAACACTGGCCAAAGTTAGCATATACATTAGTTTTTTGCATTTTTCACACACAAATATAAATGCTAACTTTGGCCAGTGTGGAGAGTTCAGCTCGCTGAACAGAGGTACTGCACACAGTGCAGCACTGGACTAGGAAGCACCTTTAGTAGCCGTCTGAGTGATTGATTTCTATGAAAAGGCAAGCTTTACAGTGCTCAGCCTGCAGGGACAGGTTATAAACACAAGAAACGCTACATTAAGCAGCAGAAGTTCTGGTGACTATAGTGTCCATTTAATGTTGTATTATGTGTACATAGAGAGTATGACAAGACAGTCCTACGTGTCCTTTTAAAAAGGATATATAATATTAATATGTAGAGGTGCAGAGAAAGAGTTGAGCCTCAGTAGAGGTACAATATCAGAGCTTGTATACAGAGTCAATCCAAGTGGCATTTATAAACTGTATGTGACCCACCCATTATTCATTATTTCGAAACTTGGCAAATCGGGTTTTCAAATTCAGTAGTGCATGGTTGTTGACGTAACACAATTCATTAAAAACCATAATGCGCTTTGTGAGTGACAGTGGCGTACACACAATCCATGGGGCCCCAATGCAAAACTGATCCTTGCCCCCTCTCCCAACACACACATACATACATATACAGACAAGCACACACACATACACACAAACAAACAAACAACACACATATACAAAATGTTTAAGTCACCCTCCTGTTTTCTACCTTTTAGGTGCAGGAGGGTGACTTTCCCTGGGGTCCTGTGGTGGCTCAGCCTGGTGGGAGTCAGAGTTTCCACTTGGACTCCCTCTCCTTCCTCCCGCGCAGGCAGACTGATAGCTGGGAGGCGTGACGGGCAGTGAAATTCATCTTAAACGTGCGGCCCCGGTGGTTTGCCATGTGGGCCGGGGCCGCAACACATGGCGGCGGGCATCCGGTCGCAGGGTTCTGCAGAGTGGCCGGGCCCCTAGGAGTGACGGACCTGGTCGCAGGGTTCTGCAGAGTGGCCGGGCCCCTTGGAGTGACGGGCCTGGTTGCAGCTGCGACCGCGGTATGTACACCACTGGTGAGTGATACTGCATTGTGGGACGCCCTAATCTCAGTGCAGCCCCAGGACATACATGTCCAGACCTGCCTATAAGGGACCCTAAAGGCACCCAGACCACTTCAGATGGGTGCAGAGGCCATGTCCCCCTTAACCCTGCAATGGTAATTATTGCAGTTTCTTTGAAACTACCTTGCCGGGTTAAGGCTGCCTTTAGCAGCTGTCAGCCACTAGAGGCACTTCCTGGTGGTTAGGTAACTTTTGGTCCCCTTACATTGGACGTCCTCATGCTCTGCATAAGAACATCCAGCATCATTCAATGCCCTATAGGAAAGCATTTCAGAAATGCATTCCTATGGGGAGGGCCTAATGCACTGGCAGCATTCACAACGCATGTGCATTAGCGCCTTCCATCAGGTGACATTGGAGGGGGCAGAACACTGACCAAGCACTGAGGGACAACAGCACTGGAATTAGGCAAGTACAGTGAGGAGGAGGGGTCTGCAAGGGAGCCATACAGTAATGATAGAAATACAACTTAGTATTTTTAGAACTATAGTACCCCTTTAAAAGATTCACATAATTTGCCCTAGGGGTACTCCCTGCCAGTTCCCAGATTATTAAAAGCAACTAATCACTAACTATACTGCTAGATCTCTAGACTCTCCGCCTGTCTGAAATGCCTCAAATCACCTCCTAATTATCTCATTAACTTCTTAAAAATTGCTCACGACTCAAAACATTAATCACTACAACGCTTCTGAAACCATCAACTACTTTTTCTCCCTTGCTACTTTTTGTCTCATCCCTTATATCTGCTTTAGATTGTAAACTCATGGTCCATTGATTAGTGGTTTGTATATCATTGCCACAAATGTTACGTCATAAAGCTACACGCAGGTGCTCTATTGCTTCTCTGCTGGTACTGTCTGTAACCCCGTCGCATTATGAAATTGGGCGGTGACGGAGCATACTAGTGACGCTATGTGAGTCACTGGTTAAACATAGAATGCAGAAAGAATGTGTGTCAGCGTGGCACACAGTCTTAAACACTCTTGTGTTGTGAGAAATTCCCATGTTAGCCTTTTAAAGCACTTTTGTGGATTTCTCTTGAGTCTTACTTCTGGGATATAGGTACAGGGGTCCAAACCACTAAATGTGGGACAGTTGAGGAGTATGCGGTTTACATTTGTAGTATTACTTGTCGTTATAGAGCACATACAAAATAAATACCACAAGTTTACAGGAAACATCCTAACATTACAAGCATCTTACTAAAGACAAAGTACCGAGATACCAGCCGAAACAAAATAATAATAAATCTGTATTCTGTTGGATCAAGCAAATGGTGAAGAAGGTGGAAACATAGCAATCCCACAAAGGGACATCCATGTCTAGGTATCTGGACAAAGCACTAACCATAAACAAGCATCTAAAGTATACCCTATCCACTCGCCATTGGTCCTGCTCAGTGCGCCATGATTTCAACAGATTTTTAGTGAAGTGGAACTTTAAAAGGAACACTGAGAACCATAACCACTATAGTGGTTACGGTGTCAGGAGAGCACTAGTGCTCCCATTCGTAACCCCATTCATGCAACCTCCCCCTTCTTCCATTGTTAGTAGTCAAACCGTTTGAGAACAATTTGACTTCTAACCTAGGGTCAACCAGCAGCTGCTGCTACCTGCCTCGACTACAGCCTTCATCTCTTTGAGCAAATTCCCTGTGGAGTAGCGCTTAACTCATTGGCCGAGAGTGGTCAGATAATGTTATCCTCCAATGAGCTAGCTCTCTGTTGCAGGATTTAGAACAGAAAATCTAGTGGAAGCTCCCCATTCCCTGCTTCCACTAGATTCTTCAAAATCTTCTAACTCTCTGAAGACTCGAATGGTGGCAGAGTCCAGCTGACAGCTGAGTAAGAAGTCAAAGTGTTCTAAAACAGTTTGACTACCTTCAATGGAGGTGACACCAGGGCACCATAACCACTACCAAACACTGTAGTGTCTATGATGTTTGCAGTGTTGCTTTAAGGCCTGGTTAGTAGCACAGAACTCCAATTGTGCCTTATATTTCCATATATAATTTATGTTTTCATATCCCCACTGTAAAAATGTCCATCTCCCTGGAATATGTTTTTGCTATAGAGACCATAGTGAAGTTACATGGCGCACTCCATGAACCTGTCCAGAATCGGCAATGGTCTCAAAAAATTGGGAAAAACTGTTGAGCAGCCAACACTACCACACCTGAAACAGAAGACCAAGCTCAAGTAGCAATTTCCTAAAAACCAAACAAACCAAGGAGTAGGCAAATTATTAAGAATACAATCTCAATTTAGGAAAAAAGCATGCTCAGGTTTATAGTCTTGAGCTTGAAACCAAACACTGGCAACCGCTGACCTGGTTGAATGAGAAAAGTTTAAAGAAAAGAATGTGTGAAGTAAAACCAAAAACGGTAAATCAAAATGGCAGATAAAACAGAAGATACAAATATTATTACCAAGACAATTAAAGCTGGATGCAAAATATTGGGGGGTCTTACATTTTTGACAGTGACAAATAAATGGCATTAGCTTGGTGATCCATTCTTCCGTTGTTAAATAGCTTTGTAATTTGTGTGTTTTTCATGAGGATTCGGACAGTGCTAGAATGACCTTGAAATTCCAACACAATCACAAGAAATACTTGAGACATACTATTGGCTATTTTGTTTCAGGGAACTTGCAAACTTTGACATTCTTTGGCAATATTACCTGTTCCAATCATCTGCCATGACCGATAGCTCATGGGAAATGGGGATGGAAACAGCCATCATCTCACTCGATACAAAATAGATACCTATGGCATCTTCGTGCGCTAGGCTAGAGTGTCAGAGGAAAGGGGATGTCCTCCAGTCCAAAGTCAGAGTGGGTCAATATGTAAAATTAGAGGACAAGATCCATAATATAGTGTAGTATATTAATAATATTGATGAGGTAGACAAAAGAATTGCATTACAGTATATTGGAGCGGATAATTAGCTCCAAATATATGCGCCTGGGTGGTACAATCCCAGCCTGTGGATATAGGAGATATCTTGGTAAAGTGGGAAGGGCTCCATGTGATATATCAATTCTAAAAGACTAAGTGATATAATTTGATTTACTTCACAATATGACTTTCTGACTTTGGACTTAAGGTGCTGCCTCCCTTCCCCTTTCCTCTATGCAATATCTACCTACGACCAGAAAGAACCATAACCAAACTACCGAAAACAAGAGCTAGCAACCTTAAACTTTTTACTAGCAAGATTCTACAGATGAACTGTTTTATACGCTTGTGCATGCGCAAGAGTGCAGTCAGTAGTCACCATGGATCATAGCTGGTGAAGTTATTAGGAGCTGAAATAGCATGGCAGATATTCAGTTTAGAATGTCTCCTTAACTACTCCTCCTTAGCCACCTTTACACAAGTGAATATGCCATCTTGAGGGTTCTTTGCAAACAACAAAACAAAATTAAAAAAATAAAAACACAAGCAGTGCCATTTTAAGAGAATTCAGTGATCTCAGGCTTCAACGGTTGCATGATATACCAAATTAATTTAGCAAAGTCTCTTCTTTAAGCTTTTTGTAGTGTTCTATGGTGTCTTTATAGTGATGGATAGGGGAGTGCTCCTACAATAACTATAAATTATTATGGACAGCTGATCGGGGCTTGATCACTATGACAAGATTCTTCCAAACAATATGGACCACTTGAAATGGGATAGGGATCTAATTATGTGTCCTGACCAGAGGTTAAGAAACACGGGTCTACTCTAGATAGTTCCAATACGTACATAAAAAGTAATGGGCTAATGTTCTTAGAAATGATGCATTCAGTATGGAATGGTTCTTCAGATTTGGCCATTATTTTAAAATACTCCAGAATTTGTGGGTTGCTTCTGTCACAGACAAATTATACATTTCTCTTCAAACATGCATCCTCCGTTCTTGATACTTCTCCCCTGAACAACCTCATAATCTATGGTTTCCTGTCACTATTCTGCAGCACTGACCATTCGACTTTAAGTAAACGGACATAACTGCAACAGTTGTTTGCACAAAAAAACTAAAAACACAAGAGTATAATACACAGACTAAAAAAGGGGGATTACTTCCTGCAGGGTGCTCCAGAAAGAGAGGGCCAATCCCTGAAGACATCAAATGGAAGAAAAATAAATATCCAGGTACAGTCTTTATTTGAAACAAGAAAGCGGAGACACTTCCTTGTTTCAAATAAAAAGACTGCCTGGATATTTCTTTTCTTCCATAACTGCTCCACAGATCGTTCTTTTGAAGCTCTTTTTAGTAACTGACCATTAACAAATGCAACACACACACACAATGAAACACCATATCTTTCAACATGGCCATAATCCATCCTACAGAAAAGATGACACAAGCTCTTGTCACAAACCATTGCATCCCTTCATAAAAATCTAAACTTTTTTTTAAAAAAATTGAAAACCTGTTTTCAATGAACACACACTTAAAATTGTAATAATAGAAGGAAAAAGCAAACAAATCCCACCATCACAGAATTCATACCATGGTTTTTGATTTTCAGGTATATTTTTTTATACACACCCATTTTTGTGATAAGCATGATATACCACCAATTTACTTTACTTAAAGGGTTACTCCAAGCACCATGACACCCCTCTAGTTACTTGAGGTGGTCATGATGCCTGATGTCTGTATGTGCAGTATTTAGCCGTTACCTCTCTGCTGTCAGGGGTATAAAGCCACTTCCAGCAGAGTCACTGGGGCTCTATTAGGCAGCCTGGCACAACTATTCTGGAAGGCTATTGTTAATTCTGCAAAAGGTGTGCAATGGTGGAGCGGCAACGCCTCCATCCCCAATTTAGTGCCATCCATAACCTTCCCTCAGCCAGCCATTCCCGATATCCATCCAACTCCAATATGTACACAAACACATTTTATATATATATATATATATATATATACACACACACACACACACATACATACATACACGCTTTATTTTGTATTGGGGCAATAGGGATATGTATGAATACAGCTGATCCTCACTTTGCGACCTACCTGTTTTATGACTGCTCAGACTTATAGCTAGCTCTCTAGCGTGGAGATTCGAGAGCTGGTCTATGTTCTAGGAATTTTTCCCGAACACAGATTTGCGGGATACCCTGCGCTAGTGAACCGGTCTATGTTCAGGGGAATTGCCTGAACACAGACCTGCTCTCTTATCTCATCCTTACTTACTGACCAATTCGTAAGAACCAGTGGCTTACTAATGGAGGGGCAGTCCGCCCCGGGTGCCATCAGGTAGGGGGGTGCCACCCGGGCTGGCCAGGCTTGGGTTTCTGTGAGCTGTGTGGTTGCACAGGTTGGCATAGCAGCAGGGGCGCCGGGCAGCCGACACAGCTCACACACGCAGGGGCTGGGAGCAGGAGACATTGGTGGGGGAGCCAGATCGGCCATTGGGGCGGAGACAAATATAGCCTCTTACTGCTGCACACAGAGGGGAAGCAGGAAGGAGTCCCTGCTTCCCTAGCTCCAACACACCAGGGACTGAATCCACTCCTCCTCCAGCCCAAGCTGACTGTAAGCGAGAGAGAGTGTGTGCAACTGTGATTGTGACTGTCTTTGTGTGTGTGTGTGTGTGACTGTTTGGGTATGTGTAACTGTCTGCCTGTAACAGTGTGAGAGTGACTGTGTGTGTTGGACTGTGTGCATCTGACAGTCTTCACCCTGCAGTGAGCCAGCAGCCGGGATATGATGTAATCGCGGCCTCTGCATCATTACAAGGCGCACGAGGGCCCTATGCAGAAAGAGCACAGAGATCATAGCAGCAACCACTGACCACCAGGGACTGACAATATGCTCCAGCCCTTCTAGAGCAAGGTATGGAGGCTGGGTGGACCTCTTAATTATTAAATGTGTGTATGTATATAATGCTTGTGTGTATGTGATTATATGTGTGTGGGTCTGTGATTGTGTTTGTGTATATCTGTGATTACGTATATCTCTGTGGTTAAGTGTGTGGTTATGTGGGTTTATGTATTTGATTGTGCGTGACATACATATATATATATATATATACATATACACACACACACACACACACACATATATATATACATACATACATACATACACACAACCACAGAGATACATCTATTGTGTTATTGTGTGTGTGTGTGTGTGTGTGTGTGTGTTTAGTAGATAGCTCCCTTATTTGGTGTTCTTAAATATTGCAATCCCACATAAGGATAACACAAGGGATTTATCTACTAAACAACTGAAATTAAGAAAAGGGCTTTTTGATATTGATCTTTTAGCTGTTTAGTAGATAATTCCCTAAATTGGTGCCCTTATGTGAGACTTCCATATTTAAAGATACCAAATGAGGGTGCTATTTAGCAGATTTTTCCTTATTTGGTGTCCTTAAATTTGGCAAATTCCACATAAAGATAGCAAATTGGGGAGTTATCTGCTAAACAAAGATCGAAATTAAGAGGTGTCAGCCACCCCACAACAAGAAATCTGTGTGGCTAATGTGAATTCTATGCCAATGTGTTGTCAGATGCCAGCATGCAGAGCACATATATATACATATATATACACACACACACACACACCTCAAAATCTCGCCAACACCACACACAAATGCACTCATGCATTTCAACGTCAACACTATATACAAACCCCCACCATTATATATAACCATACCACTGCATTCAAAAACCACACTACACACAAATGCATGCTTGCATTCAAACGCCAACACTACATACAAACACACCCCTACATTCACTCAAACATACTCGATACAAAAACATGCTTACATTCAAGCTAAAAATACATTTAATGTTAAAATTTGGTTGTTTTTTACCTTTAAGTTAGTTGGTGGGTAGGCGGGGTGCCAAAAATAGGACCCACTAAATACTCTAGGTACGCCCCTGGTAAGAACAAAACCCGGTCGGTAAGTGAGGACTGTCTGTATACTATTTTTGTTTGGAGTAACACTTTTTGTGTACAAATTCTTATTTTATGTTGGTCTCCAAAGTAAACAACATGAGAATCCTTATGTCCACTTTCAAAATAGTGGCATTTTGGACTCTTAATTTCCTTAAAGGACAAGGAAATAGATTTGAGGTAAGAAGCACTACAGAAATAGATCACAACTATTTGCATTTGAAGCATAGCCAGCAGTGGCACCCAAACATAATAACTTGCGACGCTAAGCTGCAAGCAAGAAGATACATTAGGAGTAAAGACTCTATTCATGATTAAGTCACATTATAATAAAACAGAATAGTAAAAAAAAAAAAAAAAAAAAGAACTCTCTTCTTAGCTATGCCTTACCTCCAACCACATTCTGGCCACGTGCATACATAAGGCTTCTCTCCTGTGTGCCTCCTGAAGTGTGCCTTAAGGTGTGAACTTTTACTGTACATCTTGTTACAACCAGGGTGACTACACTTGTGTACTCTGATCACAGCTGGTGTACCCTTCTGTGTTCTTTGCTGTCCCTCGCTCACAAACACTCCTAGAGGATGAACAGCTACAGGAAGAGGTGCAATTCGAACATACTTCTGGTCCCCAGGGGAGGTAGGTCCTGGGATAGGTGCTAGTGCCAGGCTCTGGCCCTGTACACTAATCACAAGCTGTGCCACCCGCATACTACCAGTTGAACTCTGGGGAATGGAAGGGACACCAGGTACAGGCACTGGCTGGATCTGAAGGATAACTGGAATACTGCTCTCTGGAGAGGGTGAAGTCACAGAAGCATCTGATGTTACATGAGCTGGAACATCCTCACTTGGAGGAGTTAGAGAAATTGGTGACAACTGCTCGTCTGACTTGGAACTCTGAAGTTTCCCACTACTAACAGGAGTTCTCTCACCAAGTTCCTCTCGGAGAAGATCCATATTGTCCTTCAAAAACTCTTCAATTTCCTCCAGTGTTGGAGAGAAGTCCGGGGAAAACTGGGCACAAAAATCAGGAATTTTTAATTGTGCCATCTGAGTGTTTTCCTTAGGATCCTCCACAGACCTGACTAGCTGGGACAAAACAATTCCTTCCGCCTCTCCTGGCATCGCCATTTCCTCCTGCTTTACAGAGGTAGTAGTGTTATTTTCTTGATCTTCCATGGATAAAGAAGAAAGGCTGTAATCATTCTTTAGAAGGGTGGGAAGTATAACCTCACCCCACTGCTGTTTAGTCCGATTCTGTCCACAGGGAGAAGCAGCATTTGAAAGAAGATCTGGAGCAGGCAATGGTTCACTGCAATTCAACGAAACCATTTTTACCAGCCTGGTGACCCCCCTTTACCCCTTTTCAAGGGTTGGGGGGGTCTCTTTTGTATTAGTAAATAAGTCTTTAAATATGTACACTCTTCGGTGATCTGTAAAAATAGAAACAGATTGTTAAGTCACATGCATTGGTAGGAAGGCAATTGATATCTATATACACATACATATTATATATATATATATATATATATATATATATATATATATACATACATACATACATACATACATACATACATACATACACACACACACACACACACAGAGAGATAGAACGCTAAATGTTGACAGAAGGAAATACATACTAGCACGATGGTCGGATTTTCCAAGATATATGGCAGACTTAAATTATTTAATATGACTTTAACCAACAAGACAAGTCCAAAGGAACTACAAGACTCTGCTTTACCTGCTGGAGCCTCCTGGGTTTGGAGGCTGACAACTTCTAATACACCTGTCTTGTGAATGTTAAACAAAATGTGAACAATAAACAGTAAAAAAAAATCCCACCTGTCCATTATTACAGCTAGGTGTGAAATTACATGATATAAATTTGGCAGTTAGAATTGTTGGCTGTTGACATACTTAAAGGGTCATTCCAAACACCATCATCACTTCAGTCATTTGAAAAGGTCATGGTGCTTGGTACCTGTATTTGCAGCATCAGAAAGAAATTAGCAAAAAAATAATGTACAAGAGAATATGGAGAACGGACAACATCTCAATTAGCTTGTCCTTCGGTGGGTCCCCGCTCAGACGTCAAGCTGGTTTTAGCTCATCTTGTGAGCAAAGAGAAGCTAGGCAATTTGCAAAACTGACTGATCCTACCCAAAACGGCCAGCTCCAAAATGCAGGCTGGCTCTCTGTGTACGAGAGATACAGCAACCCCAGACAATCTTTGTTAGGTCTCGTCAGTGAGATATAGCCGATACTACTCTAGATACCATGAGAAAGGGGTATACGTCTGAATTACCCTTGAAGCAGTACGAAATTATGCCCAAACTAGAGCTCTGGGCTGCTAATGTTAAAACTGTGCATAAGACTCCTCTGCAGTTGGCACACCTAGTGTGCTGGCAAGATATGAAATGGCAGCACAACCCACACCTCCCTCATTCCTTCCTTCCTTCCTGACATCCCTCAACCATGTCTTAACGCAGGATGCAAGGTAAGTATATTTCTTTTCTATTTGTGTTTTTAAACTGACCGAGGATTTACTGTGCCAGAAAAGGTTACTCCATCCAAAAACAAAAGTTTTATTAAAACAGTTTTTGGTTGGAGAACCCTCTAACTATTCTAACTTGCTATAACAACATACTAGGTTAAAAGTGAGAAAAATGTAAAATGAAGAAATGTCTGAAATAAATGGGATTTAACATCTTATCGTATCTGTGATTACTATAGTAACGAAAATTAAATTTACTTATCGAAGCACGGTTTATTATTTACAGTTCGGTGCCATAATATGGAGTTTAAAGGCAATATGATTGTGCCTGTCAATCAGCTTTCTATGGTAAGACTCTCTACCAGACCTCCAAAGACAGGTTACCCACAGGTTCTAAATCAGAGAGACTGTATAGTGAACACAAATGTGCACAATCAGTGTATGTTCATGCATCATATCTGCTTTCTGTATGCTTGTAGTGTTTTTAAAAAAAATGGCTAATGTGTTGAAGGGATGCTGTAAGCACTATAACCATTTAAATCGCTTTGAATTAGTAATTAGTTATAGTGCATGAAGTCCACAAGAAAAGTATCAAACCTTTGTCGAGCAGTTTAACCCCTTAAGGACACATGACATGTGTGACACGTCATGATTCCATTTTATTCCAGAAGTTTGGTCCTTAAGGGGTTAACACAAAAAAAAATGTAATTTTTTTTTTTTTTTTTTAAATGTCCCTGGCCATACAAGTGGTATAGCTAAAGCAGATTACACACTTTGTTCTAGCTATGATGTGATAGCCTGAAAGCTATGACACTCTCAGCCAATCACAGCACTCTACTGCTGCTCAGGGTAAGGCTTCCTTATTAGACCAATCAGCACACAGCAGATGGGCTGCTAGATACACTCGTTAAGCATTCAAACATTAAAAATGGTTCAACTCTGAATGGAAGGACAACACCTGGGGACTACAGATGTTATAAGATCTTCAATGACATGAAGCAATTACAGTGCTTAGAATGTTCCTTTACGTTTTAAACGTCGGAAACATTTTTCGGTTCCCAGAATAGTGTCCATTTAAAGAAGAGCTTTACCTAACTCTTTGTAATGATTACATTAAAAAATATATTTTATCTACATATTGCTTATATTAATATCATTAACAAATTGTTAATGTAAGATCACTAAGAACGGTATGATTTACTGACTGCAGCAAAGTTATTTAAAGGAGAGGGACAGATACACTTTGATTCTTCACACCACTCCCTGTTACTTTAATTACCGGTATATCATACACTTAATGTTAGACCAAGGACGTAACTCTACTGCTTTATATACTTTCACTTTGGAATCCGAAACGGTCATATACAAAATATATGCATAGCATTATAGAGTGGGTTACTAGATTTTTAAACTAAAATATATTCATGCATTAATACACGGAGTGCTGAAGAGTTCTGATAGCTGTATGATCCACACATACCCTTCTTTTCCATATGGTAACCCTAGTAGCACACCCAACTGACATTCAAATGGTTTTAGATTTCTGTGACTCAGCTTGTGAGATGAGGGGTCATGGAAAAGCATTTTAAAAGCAAGATATGCCTGCATCTCTCCCCTTATAACATGCTGCATGCGTTGAATTAACGTTTTAACCTTCTCCCCCCTCCCCCCCCCCAGAAAAGAGATATTTTATATGCAGTTTGTATACAGTTATGTATAATATTTAGATTGGAGATACTGGGTTTTTATCAATGAGCATGTGAGAGGACATGGACAAGTTGAGTGCTTGCTGGAGGAAAAGCCTTCACCTGGAAGGCAAAAAGGTTAAACTTCCTGCTGTTTAACTACAAACCCTTGCATCAAATAAAAAAAAAAAAAAAAAAAAGGGCTATTGTGGTGTTAAATAGAAGTGACTCTTATTTTTTAAAAAATATATACATTCAATTTGCCCACGCACCTAGTTTATATTATCTACATGTTTGCAAAGAGTATCCACTTCCCAACTAATTGCTAAATGTTTATCTAGTTCTTTGTATTTTTCCCAGCAATAAATAAAGGTTAAGTTGAAAAAGATTGCTAAAAATGTATTTGACACTGCAGAACTGAATTCGATTTAAAAAATAAAAAATACAATATGTGTGCCAAAGTTTGAGAAGCTCATTTGGAAGGCTTTCACAATGAATTATTATTGGCTCAGATCACTTTGACCCCTTTTTCGTATTTTCCCAAATTTTGGGCGTTTTTTTTATTTATTTATTTATTTTTTAAGTGTATATAGCAGAGCTTTATAGCAATAAAACAATAATCCACCTTTAAAATGGACACCCCACTGCCAAAATACAAAATAAGTCAATCACTTTTTTGTAGACATACCCCCTAAATAAAGACAAGCATACATCTAATTTTGCATTTTTGCGGGGTATATCTAGAAGCACTTTGCAAAAGCTGTGGTTCTCTAGTCTGCTGCCTTTGAAAACCTTCTACTTCTAACCCCGCCCAGACTTTCTGTGTCTATCCAATCACAGACTTCCTAATGCAGCTCAATGAGAAGCCTTTGCAAGGCAGGTGCTCTGGGCAATTACTGCCTCTTGAATTTAGCTCCACTGAGCTAAACTAACCAGGAAGTAACAAGAACTGTTGTCTAATTGACAGGAGAGAGAACATATTTAATGTATTCAAGTGCCAAAGTTTAAGCTCTTCACACAAAAAGAGCATTTAAGCAAGCTAAAATGCTTTAGGAGTTTGGAGTGTGCCTTTATATTATAATTACTGTGTTTAGAAAGCTGACTGTGTAAATATGCACCCGCCTTTTTCTAAATTATATTTCCATTAGAATAGTTATCAATAGCTTAACACTTTACAAATGAGAGAGAGAATATATTTTAAAAGGTTGTTTTTTTGTTTGTTGTTTTTTTAAATAAAATCAATATCTTTCTATTTTGTTTCCCAACAAAATGTTTTGAGAAACTATTTTCTCTCCCAGGTATGCTGTATGCTCAGTTTGTAAAAGTCAGTTTATAAAACGCAAGACATCCTGGAAGTTCAGCTAAAAGTACAGTCAGCAAAGGTACATCCACTTAATCCTTTGTTTAGATATTATACTTTGTATAACCACAAGTGCAAATGTCGCAGGCTGCTATCTAAAGCGGACTATTTTTTGTTTTCATTAATATTATTTTAAAAACAAACAAAACAAAAACAATTAGCAGCTAATAAAAAAAAACAAAAAACAAAAAACAACAACAATAGAAGGTAAAAAAAAAAAAGTGATACTATGTTTTAGTTAATGGTAGGACACTGGTAACTTTAGAAGGCCTCGTATGCAAATTAACTATTCCAACATGCAGTTACGGTCAGTCTGCTGGCTGTACTGACTTGGAAACATTTCTATCAAACTCCACCTTATGAAAACATGGTACATGTGATATCAGATAAGGGTGTGAAGAAAAATGTTTTGGTTTCTGCACAGAATATAAAGTAACTAATAATATGTTACCTTTCTATATTTAGTAAAAAATGAGTTCAGGTAAAAACTTTATGGACATCAAAGATTTATTGAATAATATATGCAGATATGACTCAAGTCAACATATGTTGCAGTATGAATGAGACTCGCAGGTCTCGGAGCTAATTAACGTGGCCATGCAAGGCTCAGCAAATAAAATGTAGTGCAATACAGATATTTACTGAGTAACAGTAAGTGGATATAACACATTTAATGATACACAGGAAGTGGAGCTATGTGGTACCTTGAAAGATGGTATTATAGGTGAGAGGGATGAAGGATGGAAAGGTATGTTTCTACTACAGCTCACGTTACAAAAACTCTGTGAGGGTGCTAAGATCGTTCTGAGGCAGTTAATGAGAAGCCCGTGTATGGGCAGTAGCAGTGTATCAAGTGTGTGAGAGTGGCTGTGACGTGCTATGTATCTGTACATATGTCCTGTTGGTGGTGAATGTGTGGTTCTCTCATTACCTGGCAGAGGTGTAGCTTTACCGTACAAGATTGTACTCCATGTCATATAAAGGACCAAACAACACCCGCCAACTGCACGAAGAGTATGAGGAAGAGTGGAGTATACATGAGCATGTAGCTGAGAAGCATGTAGCTGAGATGTAGGGTAGTTTAAGTAGATGAGGGTTGGTTGGGTGGGCAAGAAGTGAGCTGCGCGGCTCACCCCTCACTGAGGGACCCTCCCCGCTCCCCTGGGCAGGTATTCAAACCATGGTCGCCACCACTCTGTGTTGATTGCCTCCCGTCCTGTTAAGGATGCTTGCAAGTCTTCCGCTGCCTGGATCTTGCCTACTCTGTCTAACCATTGCTCTAATGTGAGGGTCTTTTCTTGTCTCCAGCAGGTGAAGAGTTTAATTGCTAAAGTAGACTGAAAATATTATGCGTATGGAAGTCACATGCTGTGAAGCAGCAATTCTAGGATTCCTGTTATTGTGATATCTGTGTCTCTACCCAGAAAACCGAGAAAAATACAGCAAATTATATTTTAGGCCCTTCCTCTCTAAATGGTTCTTATGTTTATGTGCATCTTTAATTCTCAGTTTCAATTTACTAGTTTTAAGTTCTTATAATAAAAATGTTTTGCCTGAAAAGAGGCACTGATATGTAGGGATACAGAGGGGTTGACAGTGTGGGACCATAACCTGTAATCTAAAGAATCTGAAGTGTTCTACAGTTGGTACATTAACCAATTGAGCTAATTGGATTCCCTCACTTGGCTAATAACTTTTTTTTTTTATGTTTTTGAACTTTGACAGTTCAATATTACAGAAGAATACTGCTCCAAAGCAACGCTGACTTTAAAAAAGTATAGCCAATAGTCTCTGGTAAGTGGCACTGCCAAGAACCAGGGACTGCATGGAGCTCTGTAACCCTACAGATTATATGGAAATCTCCTCAAACCAGATTGCAGATAGCTGATGGAGCAGGCCTCCCACCAGACTCACTGCTTCCATTTCTCTCCTGCATGGTAGCACCGTATGAAAACAAGCTGTATTTTGTGTATAAACGTATGTCTGTCAGTATGCAGACAAGTGTGTGCGTTTGGCATTATGTATCTGCAAGTATGTACCTATTGGTGTACGCCTGGTGCATGAAAATCAATACTAGGAAGGGGTGTCTGAGATCACCTGAGAGTATGCAGAGGGGGAAGGATGGCAGCCACTGGTTTTGTAAAGGGCAACAAAAGGTTCTGATGGTATTCCTGCTCCCAGGTCTGTGCTACTATAAGCCACTTGACGTAATGAAAGTGGACTCAAGGTGTTCTAAGCATCATGCCTCTGCAGTAATGCTGAACTACTTATGGTACAACCATTATAAAAGTTCTACTGGGCATCAAAAGAGAACATAATCAAGGGGTACAAAATTGCCAAGTCAAATGCATATACGAATTATACCAATTAAATAGTGTGTGATCTGAAAATATGCATTCATTTAACTTTACACTTTTGACCCTCAATTATTTTCCTTCTGGTCTGAACTTATAGAGTTGAGCTATAAATGTGTCTGTTGAGGTCTTGTGATATCATTTCTAGTCCTTTCAGACTCTTTGGCTTTTACTTAGTGGACACAGGATAGAAGCAATAACATGGTTTAAGGAAGCTTAGTTTCTGCAAAGACAAGCCCTATCATTTTTTTTGTGTGTAAATTTCTTTATTTTTCAACATAAAACGTATATCAGATAAGCATTGGCGAGACTCGCAGCTCTCCATGTAATTGGCGTCATTGCGGGACACGCAGGTCCCTAACAATGAAGCCCTCTCATTTTTATTATTGTGGATTAATGTAAATGCCCAACAACCAGAGATATATATATATATATATATTTTTTTTTTTAGGTCTTTTATTCTGATAAGCAAAATGCAAGCATCACAATTTAACTGAAAAAGTACTAGCTGATGAATGCATTTGATAATGTGCTGATGCATTGTTACATTGCATACAGAACACGTTCCATTTCCTTGCAATGATTGTTCTTTGATAGTGTTCGCCTTTGTTAGAGTATCGGTGTTACAGAGGAGACATAATGCTTCAGATTAAATGCAGCAACCTAGGGATTTGTTCACGAAACACTGAACTATAGTGAATTAAAGACAGAGTTGCGGGTTAAAGTAGCAGATTTGGAAATGTTCCTCAATTCAGCTAAAGCCTCAATTAGGGTATTGTAAGCAAAGACTTTGCAGTTTGTGTCTCAATTTACTAGTTACTCATTTAGTGACTAAATTCCCTCTACGATAGGGAGGGGGGGAAATTACATACATGTATACAGTACATCCATATGAATCCAGCTCTGGTTGCATGCATTTGCCAATTCCTTAATGGGCCTGTAGACATATGCTTCAGATATTGCTTGCGCTAAATTTGGCACAGCCATGTGATCAGTTCTTCTATACACTCTCATTCATAGTCTCCAGCTGCTAACTGCAGCTTTCATCATTCGGCTACACACAGGGGGCTATGTCAACTGATACCCAGCTAGCGATCGTGTGAATTTAGCCCAATTGACTAATGGTGCATTATACGGAAGGATATAAAAAAAAAAAAAAAAAAAAAAAAAAGCATAGCTTTCACACAGGAGACATTTAGAATGAAAACATTGCAATTTATCTCACAAAAGTACGCGATTCAAGTTTCATAAGGAACAAACATTTTTATTTGTTTCAGGGTGTAAAATATATTACTTATTTGAAAGCCATATCAGTGCAAGAGTAAAAGTAAGGCAATCAGGGCTGGTGGCATTAATGCAGACCCTGCCATTAGCCATCGCGACCAATACTGCCAGAGAATGTGTGTTTGAAAGTACTAATTTTACCGGGCATCATATGTAAGTCCATATGGCATGCTTACAGTAAAGGTCACTCCTAATGTGCGAAAACTATTTAACATATAGTATCATTATTTTTACTTTTTGTTATATTACTAGTAAAGGAACACTCAAAGCACCATAACTACTACAGCATGCTGTAGTGTTAATGTACCAAAAGTACCCCTCCTCTCCACAAGCAGACAAGCCATTTGCTATAGGTTTGACAACTTACCTCGGGTTTGCCAGGTGCCAGGGCTTAGCTCAGTGAACAACTGATGCAATGAGCTGACTCAACATGGCAGGGTTTAGCTCAGGAAAGTGAAAAGAACCCAACCTCAGGTAAGAATGAAAACGGTTTGCCTACTCAGCGCAAGGCACTCTTGGAACAATAACCACTGCAGCAAGGTGAAGTGATTATGGAATTTGGATTACTCTTTTATGCTGTGGGTGCCATCTTCTGTTTTTTGGTCACACAGTTTGACCAAAATAGCAGGACCCTGGGGTACCCATCCACCTGACCACTGGATTGCTAATGAAGTAGCATTCAATGGCGAAGTAGATAGGTCAGCTGACCCTGGACAAAAACAGGTCAAAATAGATACTGCTTTTATGGGTGTAAAATGATTAGACTCACAACCAGCAAAGAGAAAATGTTGCATATTTCTGCTCCTTTACATTAATCTAAAAACTCACACACTGAATATCATATATATATATATATATTCAATACAATGTTAAACAAAAATCTGCACATTAGTCAAGCCTTGCTTTTCCCACAGATATCACATACAATATATATATATATATATATATATACACACACATATACATACACACACACACACACCAGTTGGCTGGTATAGAAAAAAAAAGAAAATAGAAATAGAGAGACCCCCCCCAACTATTGCATCACATGAAAAATGGGGCAGAGAGTTCCAGTAAGGAAGAAGTTCCCAAGTAAGTGAATTAATCTCAGAAGGGCAAGCATTAGGCTGCTAGCGTAGCACCTGCCAAGAATGGGGTGGCAGGCTTATGCAATATATGATCATATAATGTAACTAAACCCCAATTATTTTTTGCCTAGGTGAGGTGTTTGTAAATAAAACTATTACAATCTGTGAAACTCGAAATCGTAGTTTAGTGAATGAGCGAGTGCGCTGGATTGTGTATGTTATATATATGTTGAGACTCACTGACTCTAAACTGGACTCCTCCACACAACAGATCTCCTTCTCCCAGCTAGTCAGGGACTCCCACTTGCTCTAGGTATACTCTGCAATGACCCTTCTGACCCAGCATACTGGCTGCATAATGTGAGCAAGGTGAGAGGACTGTCACCCCCTGACAGGTCATTGACCAGCTCTGCCACACAGGACATGACAGGGGAATAGTTTATAAAGGGAATTGAGGGGAGAGGAGTCCTAGACAGAGAGACAGAATGCAGTCAGCATATTATATAATACAGCTCTGGCCATACCAATATACTGATATTATACACAGTGTGTGGCCCTCCCCCAGCACGGTAAGTGTATGTCCCAGCTCAGAGCTCCATGTAAACAGACCCATGTGTCACTAAGTAACTTTCCCCCCACTGATAAACTTTCCCCCGCTCCCAGCATGCAGTGCTGCCGTGCCCCCCGCTCCTCACCTGGAGGGTCAGTGGGATCCCACCCCCGTGCTCCCCCGGGCCCGCATGGCGCTGCGGCAGCTCCTGCCTTCCATGCTGGCAGCCAGCACTCACATGACTAGGGGAGGCTCCCATTGGTCCCCCTGGGGGGGCTCGGCTCCCAGGCTGCGCTCTGATTGGTCCGCTGCTCGGACGGGCTCGACTCGGGCCTGCATTGTGACGTCACGCCACGGAGAGACCGAGTGTGGCTGTCTCCCGCCCCCCGCGCGCTCCCCGAGCCCCCCCGCGGCCAGCCGCCTGCGTTACAGTCTATGTGTGCGACACCGCGTCCACTGTCCGCCGCCGGGGGCCAACCGGACCGGGCAGAGTGTGTCCGGCGGGGCGGGGACTGCGGGCTGGGCCATGTGGCTTTAAATGGGGGTGTGTCTGGGCATTTAATCCGCCAGCTCTGAGCTCGGCTCGGGCCTGCAGCGTGTGCTTTGTGTATCATCGGAGCCACGTGTCTGCATTCACCATAACCACTAACAGCAGCACAGCCTGTGTACACCATAACCACTGACAGCAAGGACAGCCTGGGCACACCATAACCACTGACAGCAGCACAGCCTGGGCACACCATAACCACTGACAGCAAGGGCAGCCTGCTAACACCATAACCACTGACAGCACGGCCTGTGCACACCATAACCACTGACAGCACCACAGCCTGTGCACACCATAACCACTGACAGCAATGGCAGCCTGCTAACACCATAACCACTGACAGCACGGCCTGTGTACACCATAACCACTGACAGCAACACAGCCTGTGCGCACCATAACCACTGACAGCAGCACAGCCTGCGAACACCATAACCACTGACAGCAGCACAGCCTGTGCACACCATAACCACTGACAGCAAGGACAGCCTGCTAACACCATAACCACTGACAGCACCACGGCCTGTGCACACCATAACCACTGACAGCACCACAGCCTGTGCACACCATAACCACTGACAGCAAGGGCAGCCTGCTAACACCATAACCACTGACAGCACGGCCTGTGCACACCATAACCACTGACAGCACCACAGCCTGTGCACACCATAACCACTGACAGCAAGGGCAGCCTGCTAACACCATAACCACTGACAGCACGGCCTGTGCACACCATAACCACTGACAGCACCACAGCCTGTGCACACCATAACCACTGACAGCAAGGGCAGCCTGCTAACACCATAACCACTGACAGCACGGCCTGTGTACACCATAACCACTGACAGCAACACAGCCTGTGCGCACCATAACCACTGACAGCAGCAGAGCCTGCGAACACCATAACCACTGACAGCAACACAGCCTGTGTACACCATAACCACTGACAGCAGAACGGCCTGTGTACACCATAATCACTGACGGCAGCACGGCCTGTGAACACCTTAACCACATACTGACAGCCTGCGTATATCATAACCACTGACAGCAGCACCGCCTGTGAACACCATAACCACTGACAGCAACACAGCCTGTGTACACCATAACCACTGACAGCAGCACGGCCTGTGTACACTATAACCACTGACAGCAAGGACAGTCTGTGTACACCATAACCACTGACAGCAGCACAGCCTGCGTATACTATAATCACATACTGACATACTATGTACACCATTACCACTGACAGCAGCATGGCCTGTGAACACCATAACCACATACTGACATACTGTGTACACCATAACCACTGACAGCAACACAGCCTGTGTACACCATAACCACAGACAGCAACACAGCCTGCGAACACCATAACCACTGACAGCAACACGGCATGTGTACACCATAACCACTGACAGCAGCAAGCCTGCAAACACCATAACCACTGACAGCAACACAGCCTGTGTACACGATAACCACATACTGTGTACACCATAACCACTGACAGCAGCACGGCCTGTGTACACAATAATCACTGACGGCAGCACGGCCTGTGAACTCCTTAACCACATACTGATAGCCTGTGCATACCATAACCACTGACAGCAGCACAGCCTGTGTACACAATAATTACATACAGACATACTGTGTACACCATAACCACTGACAGCGGCACAGCCTGTGTACACCATAAACACATATTGACATACTGTGGACACCAAAACCACTGACGTCAAGGACAGTCTGTGTACACCATAACCACTGACAGACTATGTACACGTTAAGCAAAAAGTGACATACTGTGTACACCATAACCCCACACTGATAACCTGCGTACACTGTGAACAGAAACTGAAAGCGGCACAGTGCAATACTGAAACAGGTCGATCTGCAAATATTCCCAGTCAGGTTATCTGTAATGGGACACTGTCTGTACAAGGCAGAAGCTGCAGCAATATGACTGAACATGCAATCAAGGCAGCGATTATGGCAATTCTGCTCATTTCTAATGCAAACTGTGTTGGTTACACTTATTTACTTCTTTCATAAATTGACAACAATCTGAAAATGTTTATCATCCTAAAAAGGATGTTTCTTGATATGGATCCAAATTAGGTATATTACAAAAATAGGAAAAGGAACCACACATTATACATGGCATTTGTTTGGTGACTCCTTCATATGTAATCTATGCCAAAATAAATTTAGTAAAATGGATATTTTGGATATATTGGAAATATCCTTACCAATATTAAAGGGATTTCCGTTGCAACAATGAAGGCTGTTACAGCATTTGGGTTTTGACAGCACTTACCTGTGGCCTAAGGAATTTGATGAGTACTGTCCAACCAATGGAAACTTACTTAAAGGGACTACGTTAGCATATTTGACAAGTTTTCTTTTCTGTTTCTTACTTTCCATCCAATTCCTTATTGTTTTGTTATAAGAGGAAAAAAATGTGTAATTTTCTGCATCATACCCTTAGACCTCATAACTGGCAGGTCTGATATTGGTTGGGTATATCTGCAATGCACTTATTTAGATGCCTAAAATGCTATGAATTTAAGAGCACTGCTTGCGGTACACTTTCCCTCAGTCCTCTCGTCCCTGGGTAATTACGCTGGACTGTCTGATGATCAAGAAGACTTGAAAGAAAATAGGGTGTCACACACCAGCACAATGTATGAAACCAAGAGCACTGCGCTCACCTGAACGTGCATACATTACAAGGGTGCTGCTGGTGCCTATTCATACAACATACAAGAACCAAGTCAATAACTCACCAAACAGCATTTTTATATTTCAAAATCACCTAACCTAGACAAAAATTATGGGGGTTAGTTACAGTATTTGATCATACATTGCATACATTGCATAAGCATAGGTCTGTAACTTAACCCTATACAAACGTTACTTACAGAGGCGTAACTACAAACCACCCCGGTGCGAAAATTGCCCTGGGGCTCCCCCATATGTCTAACCTCTCCCCCCCCCCCCCCCCCTTTACGTCTACTTCCCCCACTCCTATAAGTCCATCCCCCAGCCGCAGTAGTCCCACCACTGGTTTCTTCATTGCCAGTGATTGGGCCATGCTCAAATAAGCTTTCAATCTCTCATTTAAAGGGACACTATAGTCACCTGAACAACCATGGGCGTCCGCAGGAATTTTTCCAGGGGGGGGGGGGGGCATAATTGTAATGACATCTATGCTTGGCCCCTTTTTGACAGTGTCATGAAGGGGAGGAGCATAGTGATTATTACATAAAGCCAGGGAGAATAGCGTTTTCACAACTATGGTGTCAGGAATACATGTTTGTATTCCTGACACTATAGTGTTCCTTTAAGCAAATTAAAGGAACATTCTGGTCACCATAACAACTTCATCTAAATGAAAATGCTATGATGCCAGGAAGCCCCTGGGTGCTCTTTCCTTTAAGGGGTTAAACCGCTCTCAAATGGTTTGACCCCATAGGCTTCCTCCAGCTCCAGGTCCCTCAGTGGTATTCGGCATCTGA
This sequence comes from Pelobates fuscus, assembly GCF_036172605.1. Classification (NCBI taxonomy): domain Eukaryota; kingdom Metazoa; phylum Chordata; class Amphibia; order Anura; family Pelobatidae; genus Pelobates; species Pelobates fuscus. The sequence goes on along the minus strand of NC_086317.1, from coordinate 160,113,344 downwards.
AACGGAGTGTCAGGAAGTGCAGATTGACATCAGGCATGGGTGCCGCTGATTGGCTAGAGTTGACAGTTGACGCTCTAAGCCAATCGCTAGTTCCCGGTTCATAATTATTTTTAACTTTAACTGAATGGGGAGCTACTGATTGGCTTAGAGTGCCAGCTGACCGCTCTAGCCAATCAGCAACACCCCTACCCAGCGGCACTCTGTGCTTCCTGACACTCAGTAAATAAAAGTGAACACATTAACACTGATATTTTTTTTTTACCTGGGGAGATGAGAAGGTCCAGAGTTTCCTGCCAGGCCCAGGTACCAAAGCCTTATGATGTGGTGTCCAGAATAAAGTGGAGGGTTCACTTCATTTGTCCTTCCTGCTCCAATCTCCCTTTCTTCTCCTTCATTTGACAGTCTTCTTTTTCTTCTGACACTGTCTTCTATATTTGGCTCCTTCTGCTCATTTTGCGCCCTTCTGCTCCGTTCTCATTCTGATTCCTTTCTGCTCCTTGCAGACCCTTTCTGCTCCTTCTCCTACTTTAGCTTTGTGCTCCTTGCTGTCCCTTTCTGCTCCTTCTTCAACTTAACTTTGTGCTCCTTCTGATTCTTTCTGCTGCTTTACCTTTGTGCTCCTTCTGTCCCTTTCTGCTCCTTGCAGACCCTTCCTGCCCCTGCTCCTTGCATACCCTTCCTGCTCCTTGCTGCCCCTGCTCCTTGCAGACCCTTCCTGCTCCTTGCAGACCCTTCCTGCTCCTTGCTGACTCTTCATTTAGCCCCTCCTCCCCCATGCCTCACTTGCCTAATCTATAGGCTGCCCCCCCCCCCATGCCTCACTTGCCTAATCTATAGGCTGTCCCCCCCATGCCTTACTCCCCTAATATATAGGCTGCCCCCCATGCCATACTCCCCTAATATATAGGCTGCCCCCCCATGCCATACTCCCCTAATATATAGGCTGCCCCCCCATGCCATACTCCCCTAATATATAGGCTGCCCCCCATGCCATACTCCCCTAATATATAGGCTGCCCCCCATGCCATACTCCCCTAATATATAGGCTGCCCCCCATGCCATACTCCCCTAATATATAGGCTGCCCCCCATGCCATACTCCCCTAATATATAGGCTGCCCCCCCATGCTATACTCCCCTAATATATAGGCTGCCCCCCATGCCATACTCCCCTAATATATAGGCTGCCCCCCCATGCCATACTCCACTCATATGTAGGCTGCCCCCCCATGCCATACTCCCCTAATATATAGGCTGCCCCCCCATGCCATACTCCCCTAATATATAGGCTGCCCCCCCATGCCATACTCCCCTAATATATAGGCTGCCCCCCCATGCCATACTCCCCTAATATATAGGCTGCCCCCATGCCATACTCCCCTAATATATAGGCTGCCCCCATGCCATACTCCCCTAATATATAGGCTGCCCCCCCATGCCATACTCCCCTAATATATAGGCTGCCCCCCCCCATGCCAAACTCCCCTAATATATAGGCTGCCTACAATATATAGGCTGCCTAATATATAGACTCCCCTAATATATAGCAGGGATATCCCTGTCTCTCTCCATACACAGCCATACCATACATGGTATTGCAGTTCATTTTAAATCTTACACGAAAAATAGCAGAACAAGCTGAAAAATCCCATGTGAACAACTACAGCCTTATGTATTTGTTCAGGTGAGATCTATAGCCATCTGCAGGCAATCTAATATAAACACTGTATTTTCAGAGAAAATACAGTGTTTACATTGATTGATAGGAATACCTCCAGTGGCCGTCACTCAGACGGCCACCAGAAGGATTTCCTATCATGTATGGCCCTAAAAAGGCCTTGTACACGTCAGACGTATTAAAATACGTCTGACGTGCGCAGGAGAGAGAAGGCACTGTGTGCGCGCCTTCTCTCTCCAGCCTGTCAGAGAGGAGAAGGGGCGGGCAAAGACTGCGAGCTGCCGCCGCGAGATGCCGCCCTCTGAAGTATGGGCGCATGTGTGGCATTTCTATGTAATAACAGCCTGTCACTTCCTCCCTGCCAAGGAGGAGTGGAGGGAAGCGGAAGTTGGAGGCAGAGGCTGTACAGGCAGCATGGGGACAGAGGAGAGGCTAGTGAGCTGTTACCTCATACTCATTCCCATCAGCCTCAGCCAGAGCACCAAGCAAGCCACCCTCCAGGACACACACATATCACACCCCACATATCACACATCCCCAAATAGCCCTGACCTGAGCGGCCAATATCTCCAAAAAATGCCCAGATCCATGCAGTGTAGGGGAAACTCCACTGTATTAAAGTTCTGACCGGCCACACAGTGGTCCTATGCCCAAAATTGTTCCAGGGCATTTGGTGCTTTTGCCGGTCAATTTATGGTAACGTTTGTTCCCCTTAGCCTCAGGTACCTTCTCTCCAAAAAGCGCTCTCCTGGCGGGTTGCAAAGTGGTTCAAAACCCCAAGTTGTCCGGGAACTGCACAGTCACCTCATGCTGAACAGTTCCATAACATTCGCAGCTACGTACTGCTGAGGTGACAAGGGAACAACAAAGTCCTCATGCCAAAATTTGTTCCATAGTGGTTGCGGCTAAGTACTGCTGAGGACCATTACTAAGTTTCTTCATGCGAACGGCCGCCAGGGAGCTAGCGTTCGGTTCAATTCCAGAGAAGGGAAAGTGCTGAACCAGGGGCACCGAGGGAAAGCTGCTATTGGTGGCTGGGGAGGGTAACTCCTGAACAGGGTCTCCCACCATAGTTGGTGGGCTGGAGGCCAGCTTCCACATTCCTCATTCGTGGCAAACGTCTATGGTAAAGAGCGTTTGTCACAGTGTGTATCTGAGTGTATGTGTCAGTGTGTGTATCTGTGTGCCAATGTGTGTGTGTGTATCTCAATGTATGTGTCAGTGTGTGTCTATCTGAGTGTATGTGTTAAGTGTGTATCTGAGTGTGTATGTGCCAGTGCGTGTATCTGTGTGTCAAGGTGTTCATACATGTTTGCGGGTTGTGTGTGTCTGTGTGGAGGGTGCGCGTGCATGCTGGGCAGGGTAGGGTGCCGTAGCTGGGGAAGCCACCTCCCTGAAATTTTTCCAAGTTGGGATGTCTGTGTCCTAATCTTTATTAACTATTACTGACAGAGGTGGAATCTCAGAAATAATATATTCATAAAATTAGGTGGGATAACTGGGGTTCATTGTTTTTCATTAGTAAGAACAGAGGGGTGAGGTCCACTTGTGGTTTTTGTGGTGTGGCCTTGACATCCATGTTTGTGTTCCACACCCTGTTACCTTATGGGTTGAAACAGGGTTGATATCTTAGTGAGCAAGGCCAGAAAACCACAAATCTTACTGGATACTGAAAATAGACATTGTGCTGCCTTTATCAAAGGATGAAATGCTGACTCTCCCCCCCCCCCTCCCCCCCCCCGAAACAACGACCACCAAAACAGAACCACATCCACTGTATTATATCATGATAATTAAAACTAAAATAAAGCGTAAATAATTATCTTTATGTGGCTGGCAAGGGCTGTCATAATGCTTCCAAATGGAAACACACTTTCTTATCGCATATTTTGAATCTTACCCCTTTTAGTGTATCTTACCCCCCATTTTAGTCTTTCATTCCACATTAGTGTATCTGATCACCATTGTTCCCCTTTGTGTCTATCACCCTAAGACCTGCTGTATGTCTTTCTCCCTCCACATGAGTTGCAGACTGTTTTCAATTCCTCAGTTTGGGCCTAAAATGTTACATTCTATGGTAAATTCCTGAGAATTTGTGTCTTGGTGAATAACCCTGGCATTGACAAACTTTATTATTTCGTTTATATAGCTGCAGTGCTGTGATTCTTTTGACTTTTGTATTTTGTGAACCGAGGGAGTCATGTGGCAGTGGTGATGCAATTCTTAAAAAAAAAAAAAATCTTATTTAAAAATTCAGGTGCGCACTTGAATGGTTTTCTTTACAACTTTAGCCAAAAAAAATCTAGGAGGCTACCTCATCTGTAATTCCTGTAGAAAGTAAGGGTTATTCACCAAAACATGGAATGACCAGGGATAACAAATCCAATTGTAGGCTACAATATCAGAACTTGAAAAAACTTTGACTGAATTGTGAAATGTCAGGAACTGACAGGATTTTTTATTTTTTATTTTTTTATTTTTTTTTTAGCCAAAATAACCAGTTGGGAAAATAAATCTCGAATTCCTTTGTATTAAGTTTGTCTATTTGAATTTCCAACAGATCACCATTCAGTGAATACCTCTGTTGATTAGAGATTTTTTTCCCCATTGGCTCTATTGTGACTTAAAAATTTGAAATTCTCATCAATTCTCTAGAATTCCTGATTTAGGTCTTGATTTAATAAGCTTTCCAAACGATTCAATATTTTTTAGAAAACATTTGCTAATGAATTATTTACAAAATCCCATATACTTTAATGGAGACCTTTGAAATAAATGATACATCACTTGGAAACATTTATTTGCTAACATTTATTGAATAATTTGGAAAGCTTGTTAAATATAGGCCTAAATTAGAACCTTTATAAATGTTGTACAGCCTATTTTAGAAATATTTTATTTGGATAACTTGAACTGTGAGTGAGAATGAGATATGGTTTAGAGAAATTGCATCACTTTTGATCTGTATTTTTTATATCTTTTTTTGCTTCATAAGGGAAAGGTTACTCAATGGCTTTTTCACCTACAATGACAATTCTTCTGTATTTCACAAAGATATACTAGTGGAAACTAGATAATAGAACAGGAAATTCTCGAAAATCTACAGAAAATAGTTTTTCTAAAAAATAATCTATAAACATAAAAGACTAGGAAGTGCTCAATTTTCTTTGTCATTCTGAAAGCATGATTGCGTCGGACTTTGACCACAATGATCCTAATATTTCTGCCTAGCCCCAAATATTAGGGGTGTGCATGGGGGAAATATTCGGTTCGGCATTCCGAAATACGGGAATTCGGCAATTCGGAACTCCGGCACTTCGGTTCGGCAATTTCGGCATTTTGGAATTTCAGGACTTCTCTTGCAGTCGCTTAGTAGATAACTCCCTAATTCCCACGGTATTAGGGAGTTATCTACCAAAAGGCTGAAAGACCTAAATTGGTCTTTCAGACAAATTTACCAATAATAAGTAAAAAATTACTTAGTATTAGTAAATTCTGCCCCTACTCGCTATACCGCGAGTAGGGGCATGTCTATTAATCAGTGAGCATGTACCCCCTCCCGAGCCCCCACCGTTCCACGCGAGTGGGAGCTTTTAAACTGAAGGGGGGACCTAGTGCCCCCCCCCCCGGCGGGTGGTCAGAAAGAACGGGGGGACCTATTGTCCTCCCCCCCAGCCCCCAACATCCCACCCCTGAGTGGTGGGTGGTGGGTGGTGGCCCTAAAGTAAAATAAGGGGGGGACCTATTGTCCTCCCCCCCGGCCCCCTACCTCTGAGTGGTGGGTGGGGGCCCTAAATTACTTCATTACTTCAAGGGGGGGGACCTATTGTCCTCCCCCCTGGCCCCCACCCCTAAGCAGCAGGTGGGGGCCCTAAAGTAGAATAAGGGGGGGACCTATTGTCCTCCATCCCGGCCCCCACCCCTGAGCGGCTAGTGGGGGCCCTAAGTTAGAATAAGGGGGGGACCTATTGTCCTTGCCCCCCCCGGCCCCCACCCCTGAGCAGCGGGTGGGGGCCCTAAATAAAAATGTAACCCCCAGGTGACTAGGGGTTCCCAAACCCCCGGTCACCTCCCTCCCCAAAAAAATTACTAACCCCTACCTACCCCCTCACTCTAAAAATAATGAGGGGGGACCAATAACTAGGTACCTGTAAAAAAACTTGTAAAGCCTTGCCCCACCCTGCAATTAGGCTTAGATCACTCTGGTTGGTTGGTTTAAGCCATCCAATCAGCGTGCTCCGACATGTAAATGAAGAGACTGACAGGTAAGTCTGTACATTTACCTGTCACAGCAATCTGATTGGTTAGCTTGAAATCCAGCCAATCAGAGTGCTCTGTGTCATTTTACACAGTGTGGATAAGTTCTTTGGAATTTTCCCACGCTGTGTAATTTGACTCATAACTCTCTGATTGGTTACTTTCAATTAAAAAAAGAATACATCAAATGGTAATTTTTTTTTAAAGGTACCTAGTTATTGGTCACCCCTCATTATTTTTAGGGTGAGGGGGGTATGTAGGGGTTAATTCATTTTTTAATTCATTTTTTTTGGGAGGGAAGTGCTTAGGGGTTTGGGGACCCCTAGTCACTGGGGGGCGGTTACATTTTCATTTAGGGCCCCAATCCGCCGCTCAGGGGTGGGGGCCGGGGGGGAAGACAATAGGTCGTTCCCCCCCTTATTGGTATTTAGGGCCTCCACCCACCGCTCAGGGGTGGGGGCCAGGGGGGAGGAAAATAGGTCCCCCCCTTATTGGTGTTTCTGTCACATTCATGAAACATAGCTGCGCCATAAACACAATGCACAAAGACCACAGGCAGCCCCCCAAACACACAACACATTGCAAACAGTTACCACACACACATGACCCCAGACACAAACATACACATGGTCACAGAGATGTACATTTGAACACAAGGACACTCACTGTCAGACTCACACTCAGACACAGTGACTGTGATAGTTATTAATGGGCAAAGGGAACTTGGGGGCCCAAGCAAATGCTTGCCATGGGTCTTATCTATATTAAAGATGGCCCTGTGGGCAGGACATATGGGGGGGGGGGGGCAAATTTTTTTTTGCCTAGGGCGGCAAAAATTCTTGCACCGGCCCTGTGTGGTTCAGAAATAAAACAAACAGACATCCGTCAGAAGTCTCCCCCAGATAACATGTTTCACATTGCACTGAAATAGGAATTCAAGTCCAAGTAGGTGTCCTGGCTCACTCCCAGTAAATAGAAACTGTTGCCTGTGCACTAACACTATACATATGACCCCCTGGGTGTTCTGAATAACTAACGGAATAAAGGAGTGGCTACACCATGCCTTTGATGTGGTGTAATAATATGTCACTGCATGCCTGCAGTGTAACTGACAAGATGTCACTTTCTCCACGTCTTTACTGCTAAGCTGTTAATGAATGTATGTAGAAGAACAATAGGTAGGAGGTATGTTTGTGAAAATTAAACAGCAGGGAAGGTGATTTTGTCTCTTCTATTTCACAGAGTGCTTCAAGTAACATGGTCATAGTACATTAAGTGTGGCTATGGGGCAGTATTTAGTTTGGGAATAGGGAGCACTTTTTGTCAGGTGAGGTCATGGAGGTTATAAAGGCATAGTCAAATTTCTGTTTTTTATTATCTTGAAAAAAAGTAGAATTTTCTTCTCTGCAGAAAGCAAAGTTTCAAAAGGCACGTTGTAAAGTGGAACTGTCATTGCCGTCCTCTTCCTGGCGGTCCTCTTCTGGCCCTGACGGTTCAGCTGCCAGGAGCCGACATCAATGCTTTACTCCTGTGCATTTGTGGGATCTTCCAAAGATAGAGGCAATATAGGGCTTGTCTGGGTCTCTCTGGGGCTTCCCTTCTGCCTCCTTTCCCTGCTACCTCCTCACCCCCTCACTTTTTTGCCAGATGAGCCTGCCATTTTGGTCAAGTTTAGACCACTGCCCAGGGCTCGAGTCCTGCAGGAATGTGTGGGAAGAGCACTTTTTCCACAGCAGGAACGCCGTTCCCGTTAGTAGTCCTGCACGACTTGTTTGCCCGCGAGGCGAACAAGTCATTTGCCTTGTTAGCCTTGGGGTAGGCGGCCGGTTGAACTCCAGGTGGGCGGCGAGGGTAGCCGGCATGTGACATCATATTCCGGCTCCCGGAATCACTCTGCGGCGCATGAGGGAGCTGAGCAGGGAGTGCTCACAAATCAGCACTTCCTTGTCCCCGCCTGGTACTCAGCTGACCGCCCGCCTGTCTTCCTGCCCAAACAGCATGGCTAGCAGCCCCACAGGTAAAAAATCCACCCAGCTCTCCCAAAGGTAGGGAGGCTGGGGGATTTAAATAAAAATAAAAATGTGTGTATGTGTGTGTGTATGTCTGACTGTCAGTGTGTGTGTGTGTGTGTGTGTGTGTCTGTGAGTGTGTGTGTGTGTGTCTGTGTCTGTCAGTGAATGTGTGAATGAATAAATGTGTGTGTGTCTGTCAGTGTGTCTGTCTGTCAATGAGTCAGTGAGCGCCCCCTACCCACTCACAGTCTCCCCACCCACCATATAGCCCCCCTACCCACTTACAGCCCCCTACCCACTCACGATCCCTCTACCCACCTTACAACCCCCTTCCCACTCACAGTCTCCCTAACCACCATACAGACCCCTTCCCACTTACAGACCCCCTACTCACTTACAGACCCCCTACCCACCTCACAGCCCCCTACCATCTCACAACCACCTACCCTCTCAGAGCCCTTCTACCTTCTTACAGCCCCTCTACCTTTTCACAGCCCATCTACCTTCTCATAGCCCCCTACCCTCTCACAGCCTTCCTACCCACACTTTGTCACAGTCCTCCCCACACACCGTCACAGCACCCCCCACAAATCTTGTCACAGCCCCCTCACACACGCTGTCAACTCTCCACACACACACCCTGTCACTCCCGCCATAGTTGCTGAGTTTCTAGCTGGCATCCCTGTCCTCTTGCTCCCCTTTCCGTTGGCCTGCCTTGGGCTTTTCCACATTGTACTGCTGGCAGTGCTGGGATAACTGTGCTGTAGGCCTTCTGATACTCTTTTTCTTTGTCTTTTTGCCTCCTATTTCTACAGGTTTTTGGCTACTGATGAATCTGCTGCTTACTGCTTACATTGTATTGTCTGGGTGGGTGAGCTCTGTATAGTTGGGGGATGCAGTGCCATCAGGGCCGGATTAAGAGCCCGGTGGACCTGGTGCTGACAACTATGATGGGGCCTAATTACAGAATCTTATCGACGAAAACCACTAAAACCGTCATACCTCCCAAGCGTCATGTATCTGATGGAGTTGGTGTTGGAGGGAAACTCAAAGGATGCAGCTATAAGAAAACACATACTCTATGCTAATCTCTTTATCTAATTTATGCTTTCATTTTTCAAGTAAATCCATACCAACAGCAGTGTCCAGTGAAGCAGGAAGCCAATGGGCAGGGTAAAAGAGTAGGCCACTGATGCGAATCACATGACTAGAACTGCCAGAAGGGGCGAGCATGCCCAAAAAGGGGGTATGCCTGTCCAAAGAATTGGAAGGCCAACCTGGCATCAGTGTCCCTATGCATCACAGTGTCACTGTCACCATGTTGCCCAGTCCGCTAGTCTCCCAGTGTCTGTGTCCCCATTTCTCCCAGTGTCCCCATGTCTCAGTGTGTCCCATGTCACTAGGATACATGGGGACACAGAGACACTTGGAGACATGGGGGCACTGAGACACTTGGGGACACTGGGAGACATGGAGGCACTTGTGGATACAGACATAGAGACACTGAGAGACATGGAGACATGGGGACACAGACATTTGGGGACACTGGGAGAAATGGAGTCACAGACACTAGGGACACAGAGACATGGGGACGCAGACACTGGGAGACATGGGGACACAGAGATATGGGGACACAGACACTGGGAGACATGGGGACACTGAGGCACTAGGGACACTGGCTGGGAGACATAGGGACACTGGGAGACATGGGGACACAGACACTGGCTGGGAGACATGTGAACACTGGGAGACATGGGGACACAGACATATGGGGACAATGGGAGCCATGGGGACACTGGGAGCCAAGGGGACACTGGCTGGGAGGCATGGGGATACTGGGAGCCATGGGGACACTGAGACACTAGGGACACTGGCTGGGAGGCATGGGGACACTGGGAGATATGTGTCCCAATGTGTCTACCTATGTCTCACAGCGTTCCCATGAGTCTGTGTCCCCATGTCTCACAGTGTCCCCTAGTGTCTCAGTGTCCCTATGTCTCCCTGATACCTTTGCCCTCATCCCTGACTTCCCTGAGCTCTAGTCTGTTTCTGCAGGCTGGGAGCTGCTGTCTGAACTCTCTGTACTGTGTCTGTACTCTGACTCCCCCACGGATCAGTGAGTAGAGAGAGGCAGGGAGGGATATGCTGTAACTTCCTATCCCTGCCTCTCTCCTACTGGCCGGTGCTGGTATTGCAGAGTAATCTCCGTTTATAGTGAGAAAAATATTTGCATTTGTATTGCCGGTAATACTGCAATACCAGCATGGCCAGGCAGCCTCAAATACAGGCTGTGCCTTAAAATACCAGTCAGGAGGAAAACCTAAAAGTAGTGTGTGTAAAAAAAATATATATATTTTTTTTAATGGGCCTATTCCATGGGCCTGGGCCTGGTGCTGCAGCTCCATCAGCCCCTATGTTAATCCGGCCCTGAGTGCCATACGCCATTGGTGAGCCCAACTTCCTTATTATACTGGGGGTATCCTGTCTGCCCCATGGTAGCTGTCACTGACCATGTATTTTATTAGTACTAGTTAAGCATTCTAAGGTTACTTTCTGTTCTAGTTTCTATACCAGGTAGCATATCCCATCTGCTTTGTTTTAGGAACTTATTTTAGGAATAATTTCTAAGTTTTGTCTTTTTTTTTATTTAGTTTTTTAGGCCAAGGCTCCAATCATTAATTAATCAATGTATGATATAAGGGATGGCTTTGAGGTGTAAGGTAAACTCCAGTTAAAAGTCACTTCTGCCAAGAAAGGGAAGGCAGCCTCTTCGGTGGCAAGGTTTGGCACTTCCTGGCACAACACCTATTCTACGGTTCTGGTTCGACCTTCCTCGACCCTGACTGGGAAGTGCTAGACTCTTAGTGTGATGGCAGTTCTGGGGGTGCTGATGCTTCCTGCTCATGCTTATGGTCAGGGCCGGATTAACATAGGGGCTGATGGAGCTGCAGCTCCAGGCCCAGGCCCATGGAATAGGCCCATTTAAAAAAAAAAAGAATGCAGGTATTTTTCTCAGTATAAACAGAGATTATTCTGCAATACCAGCATGCCAATACCAGGTGGGGGGGAAGGCAGCAGGGAGACATGGGGACCCTGAGGCACTAGAGGACACATGGGGACACTAGATGACACATGGGGACACAGATACTACGAGACCTGGGGACACAGACACTTGGGGACACTGGAAAACATGGGGACACTGAGACACTAGGGGACACTGTGAGACATGGGGGCTTTGGGAGACACTGAGACATTGGGAAATGGAGAAACTAGGGACACAGTGCTGTGTCCCCATGTTCCCAGTGTCCCCATGTCCCCCAGCCTGTGTCCCTAGTGTCTCAGTGTCCCCATGGCTCCCAGTGTCCCCAAGTGTCTCAGTGTCCCCGGGTATCTCAGTGTACCCATGTCTTACTGTGTCTCCCAGTGTCTGTGTCCCCATGTTTCAGTGTCCCTAGTGACTCAGTGTCCATATGTCTCCCAGTGTCCCCAAGTGTCTCAGTGCCCCATGTCTCCTAGTGTCCCCAAGTGTCTCAGTGTCCCTGGGTCTCTCAGTGTACCCATGTCTTACTGTGTCCCCTAGTATCCTAGTGACATGGGGACACACTGAGACATGGGGACACTGGGAGAAATGAGAACACTGAGACACTGGGAGACTGGGGGACTGGGCGACGTAGGGACACTGACGCTGTGATACATAGGGACACTGAGAGACTGTGTGACTTGCGAGACTGAAACACTGGGAGACAGGAAGACACTGGGAGCAATCCATCTATACAGCAGAATCAAACTGTAAGTGGTTTGTTGGTGATTTTACAGAATTTTCTCTTGTGTCACTCCTTGTGATTTACATCATGTGATGTCACACATAACTTATTAATTATACAAATGATTAAGGCTGGTATCTTTTTCCAAGAAAGGTGGCAACCCTAACTACTCTTCACATACTCTTGCTTAAAGGAACACTATAGGGTCAGGAACACAATTATGTATTATGTTTAAACCAACCTCTTGCCCCCCTGGCCCTCTTTTGCCTCCCTAAATATAGTAAAATCTTACTTGTATTCAAGTCTGCAGCTGCAGGCTCTGCCTCTGAACTGACACTGTCTGCTGACATCATCAGAAGTGGTGGTCTGAGCAAATGACAATGCTTCCCCATAGGATTGGCTGAGACTGTCAACTAGGCAACATCTCCTCATAAAGAAAAATTGATTCAATGCATCTTTATGAGGAAAGTTCAGTGTCTGAATGCAGAGGGTGGAGACACTGAATGGCAGTGCTGCACACTAGGCAGTACTTTCCCAGGAAGCACCTCTAGCAGCCATCTAAGGAGTGGCCATTGGAGTTATGTTCTCTGCATGCAGTTATGTTCTCTTATGTTTACTGCAAAAAGCCTGAAGGGAATGATTCTACTTACCAGAACAAATACAAAATGCTGTAGTTGTTCTGGTGACTATAGTGTCCCTTTAAGTTTGGAAGCTTAAGATAGATGCATGGGAACAAGACTTGTGTGGACAGGCTGACAATAAAATTAGTTTAGATAATGCAGACTTTTGTCTCTCTAACATTGTGGCATGTTCCCTTTCTTCTACACTCACTACATACACCTTTTCTCTGTCCCAGACTATATACCAGGAGCTTCTGCCTGCTAGTAACAAGGTAAGGAGACAAATGGACATGTGAGTGCTAGGGGACAGTCCTTAGAAAGCGTGGAGCGAACACATCATTAGACGCATTTATGTAAAGCTGTGCTGCCTCAGGGTGCTGCCTGCATAGTATGCCCTTAGTTGGACAGCCTGCATGATTGGTGGGCAGCCGGACATGCATTCATGCCAGGCTGGCCTTCCAATTCTTTGGACAGACATGTCCCCTTTTTGAGCATCTTCGCCCCTTTTGGCAGTTCTGGCCATGTGATTCGCATGCCAGTGGCACACCCTTTTACCCCTCCCATTGACTTCCTGCTCCACTGGACACTGCTGTTAGGGGTATGGATTTACTTGAAAGATGAAAGCATAAATTAGAGAGAGATTAGCATAGAATGTGTTTTCGTATAGCTGCATCCTTTGAGTTTCCCTCCAATATCATCTCTATCAGATATATGATGCTTGGGAAGTATGATTGTTTTAGTGTTTTTGGTCGATAAGATTCTGTAAATAAGCCCATCATAATTGTCAGCACCAGGCCCACTGGGCTCTTAATCTGGCCCTGCTTATGGTGCAGGATTGACTACGGCTGTTGATGGTCTGATTGAGATCCTAGACCCCTCTGGCCAACCACTGATTGATCCACCAATCATCAAGTGATCTTCACCAGGTAATGATTCTGAATTTCTTTACTATTGGATCTGTCGTTCCCTGGATAAATAGTTGAGAAACAAACGCCAGACAGAGTGTCCTACAGTTCCAGATAAAGTTTTAAACACTCCAGATTTTGACCCGATGGGGCACAGGGCAATTTTCGCACCGGGGTCCTGTTGTTTTTAGTTACGTCTCTGCCTACTAGCGTGTGTGATTAAAGTTCAACTAACAGAGCAGGAGATAACCTTTTTTAAAAAATATTTTTATTTATGAATAGACAGGCAAGTAGAGACATGATCAATACAGTGTTTGTAAGGTCATATGTTATACAACATCCAATATATGCAAAGTCACAAAATAGCACATATTACATGGTATTGCAATACTATCATAGTTTCTGGTAACACACTGTATAATTGGTATGCTGTGCGTCTATAAGAAGCATTCAGGATTGCCCAATCGTAGCATCTAGACATGTGCAATTCGTTTCGGTCCGAATATGAATTTGGACCAATTTCGGGCAATTCGGACATTCGGGTACTTCTGAATGTCCGAATTGCCGAGGTCCCGAAGTTGCCGAAGTTCCGAAGAGTCGAAGTGCCGAAGTGCCGAAGCACAGTATTGCCTAAGTAGTAATATACTTACCCAGTGGAAGAAGAGGAATGTTACACTGTATACTAGTTTAAATAAAAAGTATACAAACATAGCAAGGATTCAGCTGTAAGCATTTACAACACTTACAACAATCAAGTAACACACATTCATATAAAATGTAAGTTATTTAGCCAGTCAATGTAATGACAGGAATGAATAAGTAGATAACTCCCTAATTCCCACGGTATTAGGGAGCTATCTACTAAAAGGCTAAAAGACCTAAATTGGTCTTTCGGCCAAATTTACTAATACTAAGTGAAGATTACTTAGTATTAGTAAATTATGCCCCTACTTGCTATACTGCGAGTAGGGGCATGTCTATTAAACAGTAAGCAGCCTATGGCCTATGGCTGCTCACTGTAAAAAAAAAAAACACGTCCCCCCTCCCAAGCCCCCAACCATGCCGTGCGAATGGGGGCTTCTAATCTGAAGGGGGGACCTATTGCCCCCCCCCGGCCCCCACCCCTGAACGGCGGGTGGGGGCCCTAAACTAAAATAGGGGGGGGACCTAATGTCCTCCCCCCTGGCCCCCACCCCTTAGTGGTGGGTGGGGGCCCTAAATACCAATTAGGGCGGGGGACCTATTGTCCTCTCCCCAGCCCCCACCCATGAGCGGTGGGTGGCGCCCTAAATAAGAATAAGGGGGGGGACCTAATGTCCTCCATCTGGCCCCCTCCCCTTAGTGGTGGGTGGGGGCCCTAAATACCAATTAGGGCGGGGACCTAATGTCCTCCCCCCTGTCCCCCACCCCTTAGAGGTGGGTGGGGGCCCTAAATTAGAATGGGGGGACCTAATGTCCTCCCCCCCTGGCCCCCACCCATGAGCGGTGGTTGGGGGCCCTAAATCAGAATGAGGGGGGGACCTAATGTCCTCCGCCCTACCCCATCCCTGAGTGTGGGTGGGGGCCCTAAATACTAATTAGGGGGGGGACCTAATGTCCTCCCCCCGGCCTCCACCCCTGAGCGGCGGATGGGGGCCCTAAATAAAAAATTAACCTCCTCCTCCCCCAGGTGACTAGGGGTCCCCAAACCCCTAGTCACACACCTCCCCCAAAAAATTAACCCCTACCTACCCCCCTCACCCTAAAAATAATGGGGGGACCATTTAACTAAGTACCTGTAAAAAAATAAAATAAAACTTACCATTTGATGTTTTCTTTCTTCTAGAATCTTCTTTTTTCAGCCCCAAAAAAGGGCAAATAAAAAGCCATAATAACCGACGCACTTAAAAAAAATAAAAATCCATCTTTACCCATGGATGGCTCCGCGCAGACTGAGCTCTGCATGGTGGGGGAAGGCTTATAAAGCCTTGCCCCGCCCTGCAATTAGGCTCAGAGCACTCTGATTGGTGGGTTTAAGCCATCCAATCAGAATGCTCTGACAGGTAAATGAAGAGACTGACAGGTAAGTCTGTACATTTACCTGTCACAGCACTCTGATTGGTTTGCTTGAAACCCACCAATCAGAGTGCTCTGTGTCATTTTACACAGCTTGGGAAAATTCCAAAGAACTTTCCCACACTGTGTAAAATGACACAGAGCACTCTGATTGGTGGATTTCAAGCCAACCAATCAGAGTGCTGTGACAGGTAAATGTAGAGACTTACCTGTCAGTCTCTTCATTTACCTGTCAGAGTACTGTGATTGGATTGCTTAAACCCACCAATCAGAGTGCTCTGAGCCTAATTGCAGGGAGGGGAAAGGCTTTATCAGCCTTCCCCCGCACTGCAGAGTTCAGTCTGCGCGGAGCCCTCCATGGGTGAAGATGGATTTTTTTTTTTAAAGTGCGTCGGTTATTATGGCTTTTTATTTGGCCTTTTTTGGGTCTGAAAAAAGAAGCTTTTAGAAGAAAGAAAACATCAAATGGTAAGTTTTATTTTATTTTTTACAGGTACTTAGTTAAATGGTCCCCCTCATTATTTTTAGGGTGATGGGGGTAGGTAGGGGTTAATTTATTGGGGGAAGGGGGTGACTAGGGGTTCGGGGACCCCTAGTCACCTGGGGGAGGGGAGGTTTCATTTTTTATTTAAGGCCCCCACCCGCCGCTCAGGGGTGGGGGCCAGGGGTGAGGACATTACGTCCCCCCCAATTAGTATTTAGGGCCCAACCCACCGCTCAGGGGTGGGCGCCAGGGGGAGGACATTAGGTCCCCCCTCATTCTAATTTAGGGCCCCCACCCACCATTCAGGGGTGGGGGCCAGGGGGAGGACATTAGGTCCCCCCCTAATAAGTGTTTAGGGCCCCCACCCACCGCTCAGGGGTGGGGGCCAGGGGGGAGGACATTAAGTCCCCCCCATTCTAATTTAGGGCCCCAACCCACTGCTCAGGGGTGGGGGCCAGGGGGGAGGACATTAGGTCCCCCCTAATTAGTATTTAGGGCCCCCACCCACCGCTCAGGGTCGAAGTTGCCGAAGTTCCGAAGTGTCGAAGTGCCGAATTGCCGAAGTCCCGAATCTCAGAATGCCGAACAGAACCGAAATTTTTTCCCATGCACATGCCTAGTAGCATCTGCATTCTCCACTCACTGTCATTTTATTTTTTAACAAAGATAGCGTAGAGTAATGAACTAGAAAGAAGACAAAGTAAGAGTAGACAAGACTGTTAAGTCTCCTATAAGACAGGGTACCAGAGTTTAGCATTTTATATGTATGTGTCACGTATTCATCTGCTTATAAAATGTGGTTAATGACATTTACTGTCCACACAGGAAAAGTTGTGCCGAGCAGCAACCTAATCCACAGAAGGGTTAATGCTGAGCAGCAATTATGCAAATGAAACCTGGTAACTGAATTTGAGGTCAAATGCCGGTTACAGCCTATCAGATCTAGAGGAGGGGTATTTAGGCCCAGTTCTCATCCTGCTCAGTGCCCTGTCGTGGTTTCCCTTGTGGTTGTCCGAGAGCGCGTTCCTGTTTATAGTTTTCTACCTGGTTTTTGACTTTGACTTTGGCTTTGTTTATGGACTTCTCTATATTCTGGTATCCTGACTCCTGGCTTTCCTCATCGCTGTGTCCCTTTCTGTGGTCCCTGACCTCGGCTAGTATTTTTGACTATTCTTTGTACGTTAAATCCGGCCATTCTAAGGACCGGTAATACGTTACTTATTTGTCATCCGTGCTATACAGTTCTACGTGCTGGATCAAACAGTAATCCTTACAGTATGTTATCAGGAGGAAATTATGATCTGCACCGCTGCGTTGACTAGAAGCCCCTGTGACAAAAGGTGCCATACCCTCTAGCAGGGATTCCAGATCTCTAATGTGAGAAGATATATGTCCCAGGATATAGACAATAGAGAAAAAAAAGAAAGGTGAACAATAAATACCCGTTCCACAGCGCCGGTAGACTACCCTCTCCTCTCAACTCCCTCAGGTGTTTGCAGGTGGTTAGCAAATTTACGTATTACAGTGCTCCCAGAGATCCCAGACCTTGGTGAAACTGCCCATTGAGTTGTGCCATTAATTTGTCCATAAGATAGTTATCCCGCAGTTTAGCAAGTACTAAGGAACCAGAGGCGCCTCTGGGCCTGACCATTTTTGTGCTAGTACCCGACGGGCAGCTAAGTATATCATATTTAAACGTTTTTTTCATGTTTGGTCAGGCTGTCTGTGGGTCTGAAAAGCAGACAGGTCTAGGGAAACAAGGAGGGCAATGATTGGTTAATAAAGTTGCAGTGGGGCCGTCGACTGTTAGCAGTCCTTTGAGATTCTGATTACAGAATGTCCAGACAGTGGGACAGGATTGTTTGTACGACATCTAGGTCATTTGTATGTAAATGGAAAGCACAGTGGGATTGCACAGTTCCTATTGTTTTTGTTTAATCTGCAGTTCTGTAAAACATATGTGCTCATCTTCTGTCTAATTGCCCACCAGAACTTTCTAAGCAAGCTACCATGGAGAAAGAATTGGTCTAACCAATGTACAGCGCTACGGAATGTGATGGCACTATATCAATAATAAAATAATAACTGACTGTTAACTGGAGTTTACCTTACACCTCGAAGCCATCCCTTATAGCATACATTGATTTATTAAAGAAATAATTTGCAGTTCCTAAAGGGAAACAGATGGGGTATGCTACCTGGTATACAAAGTAAAACAGAAAGTAACTTTATAATGCTTAACTAGTACTGATAAAATACATGGTCAGTGAAAAATTATAATTTAAAACAATGCATTATTGATCTGTCTAGTGATCACTTAAACTCCCAGATATCAATGAAATAGGAGTAGAAAAATGTCTTTTTTAAAAAAAAGTGCTTGCCAACTAGCCCCTCCTATATTATTATTAATATTATATACTGGTTAGCCTATATAAGAGAGTTAGCAAAAGGGAGATATCAGGCAAGTATCCTAAATAAGCATTATATACCAGTAGCAGTTAAAGTAAACCACCATTTAGTTTCTAGGATCAACAGTGATAAAGGATACAAAATAATGTCTCATATGTATACCATTAAGTGGTTTGGAAACAACAAACTGTAAATGTACAAAAAGGCTACTGCATATAAAATGAAAAAAAAAACAACTAACATGTAGAGGCTTACATGCTCAACCTCCACGAGGATCAATATAAAAGTATAGCATATGGTAGATATATGCAAAGACCCCTTTCTCCGTATAAAACTGACTAGTCAGAGAAAAGGAAGTTATAAACAAAATTTTTTTAAAAGTGCATAGTGGTGCAAATAAAGTGCACAGTGATATAAATTTGCAAAAAAGACAACATGCCTGACGCGCGTTTCGGTGCAGCTTAGTGTGCACCTTCGTCAGAGGCAAGTTGCAGACTGAAAAGGATCTCCAATATATAGGGTTGAGTCCACAGCAAGAAGGTATAACCTAATTGCTCTGTGGACCCAACCCTATATATTGGAGATCCTTTCAGTCTGCAATTTGCCTCTGCGCATTAGTAATCCCCCACAGGCTGACGTCGGCGGGGAGGAACGTGGACAGAGCCTGACCCAGTGCCAAGAGACATCAGCGCTGGATTCAGGTAAGTGATTGAAACTTCAGCACTGCGGGAAGGAGGGTGCGAGGGAGGGGGACACTGCAGGATCTTTTAGTGCCAGGAAAACTGGTTTGTTTTCCTGGCACTAAAGAATCCCTTTTTTGACCATTCCCCTCTTGTAACGATTGCTCGGATGTGTAGTATGACTGATTGTGTTTGATTGCTTCTAACAGACATACTCCTTGAACTACCTATCTACCTATTTCTATAGGTGCTCTGATTTATTATTCTAGATGAATAAGATCCTTATAAAAAAAATGTGGACAACCAAGATGGCCGGTCGCACAATCTAAGAGCTCCTATACTAAAGAGCATAATCGGGCTACTACAGAGCGACCTACTAAAGATGGCAACAAACGGTGCCCAGGGATCGACCCAGAACACCATGAGACACAGAATGGTACCTGTCCGGTTCCAATCCGACGCAGAAAAACCTATGTCGACCATGCGGCCCACATCAGAGCAATGCCTGAGATCCGGGGGAATCGGCCGATCACCCGGCACAGGACACGCTCACAAGCGAGACCTCCACACAGCCCTGCTACCCCCCCCTATGGACCGGCGGGGGATATCCCGGTCCTCGCTGGGGGCGACTACCCCCACAAAGCTGCCTGACAGGGCGACAATGTCTAAAGCAAAACGTGGAGGGCGAGGCCCAAACAAGATGGCGGCACGGCTGCAGCCTACAACAAAGCATCCACTTACTGAGCCACCTAAGTGTACATGGGAGTTCTATGTTCGACTCCGAACCAGCCTCTGGACACAGCTAAATACCCGGAGACTGACATTCAAGCAGGCGATGAGAGCGGTAGCGGGATGGATCCGCCCGGCAATCCGACGCCACGTGGTAGTAAATCCCCCTCGAGCCAGATCGACCCCCCGACAGAACCGGAGCCAAAGGCCAACACAGCGGGACACAGTGCAAGGATGCTTGGACACCAGGGTTAATGCCCCCAAGCACCAGAGCGAGAACCGCCGGAGCACACAACCTGCCCGCCCTTCAGCGGCCCCAACAACCTATGCCCAGCTTGACTCGCTCCCGCACAGGAGGAATCATGGTACCGACCAAGACGCTGACCGGGAGGTGATGAGCTCAGTTGCAGGAGGGAACCCCAGGCGGAGGACCCCTCCACACCTCACACCATCCCGGAGCCGAAAGGAGGGAGAGTGCTGCCCCCACCGCCCCACGACCCTGGAGAAACCATCAGCTACACCGAAACTGGGTATTGGCTAAAGCAAGCACTGGACTGTATACTTGAGGCGGGTGGCCACCGGCTGCACCGGACACTGAACACCGAAAATCTGGCCAAAACAGCTGAACTGAAAGGGAGATGAGTGGCGCAAAAAAAAAAATGATCTATTCTGGCAAGAGATTGCAGCTTTTCACTTCAGTGGCGAACCCTGTGATATTTTCTTCATCCCCATTGACTTTCACTTATATGCTGGACGCTCTGGAGACCGTGCCAAACCGGGGTCCACTCAGGCCCATTATGCGGGACTTTTAACTGTTCGGTGAGATGGACTCATGAGAAACCACACAAGGTCTACGGTAACTCCCTCAGATGCCCCGGGGCGCCCAGCTGTGATGAGATAGTCAATACCCCGCACTCAGGGACTTCCAGTCCACCTAGCAGGCCAGCCCGTGGGGATCACAGTTCCTAACTGTTTATAATTGTGTTTTGGACACACACACTTGTTTTTTCATGTTAATGTTAATAATGATAGAATGCAACGACACAGAGACAAACTTACCGCACATCACGATATACCAGCCCAAATAGGCACAAAACACACCATAGGGCACTGGTTCTGGGAACTACCACACAATTTGCCTAAGCACTACTTCTAAGCCGACCACTACTACACGGTAACCAATAATTTTGCACTAAGACACACTAATGCAGCCAACGATACTCACTCATTACTATTTTGATAATAGAAACGTTTAGTTATCCTTGTTGTTAACATAAAAATGCTAGCTAGGCTAGATAATCATAATTGAAGGAACAGTCTGTTTAAGCCACCCTACTATAGCGATGTTACTTAATGTCACAACTAGCCTTTATACATATCTTAACTAAGCTTGCGACCCAATAACGCAGAAAAATGTCAGTATGTTTCTCTGTATCCGTACCTCATATGTCGTAACCTGTAACTGACACAGAAGTTTAACTCTTGATGAAACCACATTACTTTAAAAAATAGTGCTGTAAATCAGACATGTGATGCTCTGTACTGGATGTGTTATTACCTTTTGCAATGTCTATGCTTATATGTGAAGTCTGTAAAGCGCTACAAAAATAAAGAATTAAAAAAAAAAAAAAAATGTACTTAATGTGATTGAGTTGATTTAATCAGTTAACCTATCAGTGTTATACTGCACCAAATTTGATGTTTAAAAAAAAAATATTTACAGTTTAATTTATAAATTGAGTTTTAAAGGACTATAATTTTAACCTAGAATTTGAAATTCACCTTGAATTCATTGTAGATTGCCAAGGAAGTTTTTAATTAAAGTTGAATAATACAATCAGAGGCTACATTAGCAATTAACACAAAACATTTTTATTTTTTAAAGGAAGCGCTCC
This sequence comes from Pelobates fuscus, assembly GCF_036172605.1. NCBI lineage: Eukaryota > Metazoa > Chordata > Amphibia > Anura > Pelobatidae > Pelobates > Pelobates fuscus. The sequence continues at coordinate 160,091,857 of NC_086317.1, read as the reverse complement.
ACCTAGAGGTCAAATGTGTTATTGTTCAACAAGAGTCATTGAAAAGTTTGTTCTGTACTGTATCCCAGAGATATTTCTGTCATTCTGTGTTTCTGACTACTGAGCTTAACCTTAACCGTTTAAGGATGGAGGCAATTGTACAAGTTCTGACCAAAACATAGAATTTAAACTATATGTTTGTTCAATCATAATTTACCTCATTCTTATTAAATGCACCCACACTTATTATTCAGGAGAAATGATATTATTATTATTGGTATTTATATAGCGCCAACTAATTCCGCAGCACTTTACAATATTATGAAAGGGGGGGAATTTACAATACATGAGACAATTACACAGTGACACAGGAACAATAGAAACATAGAAACATAGAATGTGACGGCAGATAAGAACCATTCGGCCCATCTAGTCTGCCCAATTTTCTAAATATTTTTAATTAGTCCTTGGCCTTATCTTATAGTTAGGATAGCCTTATGCCTATCCCACACATGCTTAAACTCCTTTACTGTGTTAACCTCTACCACTTCAACTGGAAGGCTATTCCATGGATCCACTACCCTCTCAGTAAAGTAATACTTCCTGATATTATTTTTAAACCTTTGCCCCTCTAATTTAAGACTGTGTCCTCTTGTTGTGGTCGTTTTTCTTCTTTTAAATATAGTCTCCTCCTTTACTGTGTTGATTCCCTTTATGTATATAAATGTTTCTATCATATCCCCCCTGTCTCGTCTTTCCTCCAAGCTATACATGTTAAGATCCTTTAACCTTTCCTGGTAAGTTTTATCCTGCAATCCATGAACCAGTTTAGTAGCCCTTCTCTGAACTCTCTCTTAAGTATCAATATCCTTCTGAAGATACGGTCTCCAGTACTGCGTACAATACTCCAAGTGAGGTCTCACCAGTGTTCGGTACAATGGCATGAGCACTTCTCTCTTTCTACTGCTAATACCTCTCCCTATACAGCCAAGCATTTTACTAGCATTTCCTGCTGCTCTATTACATTGTCTGCCTACCTTTAAGTCATCAGAAAAAATCACCCCTAAATCCCTTTCCTCAGATGTTGAGGTTAGGACTCTATCACATATTCTGTACTGTGCCCTTGGGTTTTTACGTTCAAGATGCATTATCTTGCACTTATCCACATTAAATGTCAGTTGCCACAACTCTGACCATTTTTCTTGTTTACCTAAATCATTTGCCATTTGGCTTTTCCCTCCTGGAACATAAACCCTGTTACATATCTTAGTATCATTAGCAAAAAGACATACCTTACCATCAAGACCTTCTGCAATATCACTAATACAAATATTAAAGAGAATGGGTCCAAGTACAGATCCCTGAGGTATCCCACTGGTGACAAGCCCAAGCTTCGAATATACTCCATTGACTACAACCCTCTGTTGCCTGTCAGCCACTGCCGTACCCATTCAACAATATTGGAATCCAAACTTAAAGATTGCAATTTATTGATAAGCCTTCTATGTGCAACAGTGTCAAAAGCCTTACTGAAATCTAGGTAAGCAATGTCTGCTGCACCACCCTGATCTATAATTTTAGTTACCCAATCAAAAAAATCAATAAGATTAGTTTGGCATGATCTCCCTGAAGTAAACCCATGTTGTCTCTAAACTTGAAATCGCCTCACTAACTTTTATTAGTTTTTAGATGTTCAACAATCCTATCCTTTAACATGGTTTCCATTACTTTCCCCACTACTGAAGTAAGGCTTACTGGCCTGTAGTTACCTACTACCTATCTTGTGAATGGGCACAACATTCGCTAACTTCCAATCTTCTGGGACTACTCCTGTTAACAATGATTGGTTAAATAAATCTGTTAATGGTTTTGCTAATACACCACTAAGCTCTTTTAAAAACTTTGGATGTATTCCATCAGGTCCCATTGACCCAGGCCCGTCGCTACCAGACAGGCAAACCAAGCAACTGATTGGGACCCCGAGCTGGCCCGGGGCCCCAAGCAGAGCCGGTACTTACTATAAGGCTGCAGCCGCCTGAGCGCTCTATAGAGAGCCCTCAGGCGGCTGCAGCAGTCCTCGTCATCACCTCCCCTTCTCTGGCTGTAGCGTGGCCGAGCTCCTTTTCCTCCTGTCAGTCCGCACTTCCTGTCAGTCCGGCTGGGAACAGGAAACTGAATCTCCTGTTACCGCGCGGTACCCGGCCGGACTGACAGGAGGAAGAGGAGCTCCGCCACTCTACAGCCAGAGAAGGGGAAGTGAGAAGAACATAGGGAGGGAGGGAGGGAGGGGGGGGTAGTAAAAAGAACATAGGGAGGGGGAGGGGAGTATGAAGGACACAGGGAGGGGGAGGGGGAGTAAAAAGGACACAGGGAGGGGGAGGGGGAGGGGGAGGGGGGAGTAGGAAGGACACAGGGAGGGGGAGGGGGGAGTAAGAAGGACACAGGGAGGGGGAGGAGGGAGTAAGAAGGACACAGGGAGGGGGAGGGGGGAGTAAGAAGGACACAGGGAGAGTGGAGTAAGAAGGACACAGGGAGGGGGGAGGGGAGTAAGAAGGACACAGGGAGGGGGGAGTATGAAGGACACAGTGAGGGGGAGGGGGAGTAAGAAGGACACAGGGAGGGGGGAGTAAGAAGGACACAGGGAGGGGGGAGTAAGAAGGACACAGGGAGGGGGAGGGGGAGTAAGAAGGACACAGGGAGAGTGGAGTAAGAAGGACACAGGGAGGGGGAGAGTGGAGTAAGAAGGACACAGGGAGGGGGGAGGGGAGTAAGAAGGACACAGGGAGGGGGAGGAGGGAGTAAGAAGGACGCAGGGAAGGAGGAGGGGAGTAAGAAGGATACAGGGAGGGGGAGGGGGAGTATGAAGGACACAGGGAGGGTAGGAGGGGAGTAAGAAGAACATAGGGGGGAGGAGTAAGAAGAACACAGGGAGAGGGGTTGAGGAGATGAGGAAAACACAGGGAAGGGGGAGGTGAGCAGAAGCAGAGATGAGGAGAACACAAGGAGGGGGGTGAGGTGAAGCGGAGATGAAGAGAACACAGGGAGGGCGGGGTGAGGAGAATATGGGGGGCGTGAGAAGAGACTGGTAGGGGAGGGTGGGGGGAGATGAAAGACCACTAAGGGGCAGTGCAGAGCTCTAAGCAGTATTTGCACTGTAAACATGTTTTATTGATATAAAGTGTGGGTGAACTTAAACCGTATGGCTATGTTGTGGTTCCTGTAGGCCTTGCGTGCATGTGGGGGGTGGGGGGGTTGGAGTTTGGGGGGGCCTCCATGTCCGTTTTGCTTGGGGCCCCCAAATTCCTTCAAACGGCCCTGCATTGACCTCTTTGTCTTTACTTTTGACAGTTGAAATAGAACCTCTTCCTCTGTTAACTCACATGTAATAAATGACTAATTTGTCCCTTTTCCTAACTGAGGTCCCTTTCCTTCATTTTCATCTATAAATACTGAACAAAAATATTAATTGAGGCAGTCAGCTAGACCTTTATCCTTTTCAACATACCTTCCTTCTTTTGTTTTTAATCTAACTAATCATTGTTTTACTTTCCTTTTCTCATTTATGTATCTAAAAAATGTTTTGTCCCTTTTTTTTACTGACTGTGCTATTTTCTCTTCTGTGTGTGATTTGGAAGCTCTTATTACTTGGGTAGCCTCTTTCGGACCAATCTTATAGATCATTCTGTCTTCCTCACTCTTTTTTTTTTTTTTATAATTACTAAATGCTAACTTTTTGTTTTTTTACTATTTTGGCCACACCTGCGGAGTACCACAGTGGTTTCTTGAATCTTTTGCTTTTACTGATAAGCCTAATGCAATTTTCTGTTGCCTTCAGCAGTGCAACTTTTAAATAATCCTATTTCTCTTGGACTCCATTTCAATTGCTCCAGTCTGATAATGACTCCTTTACACATATTCTAATTTTAGAAAAGTCTGTTTTTTTTTAAAGTCTAAAACTTTTGTTTTTGTGTGGTGTGACTCAGTCACTGTTCTTATATTAAACCACGCTGACTAATGATCACTGGATCCTAAACTTTCACCTACAGTAATATCTGATACCAAATCTCCATTTGTTAACACTAAATCTAGTATGGCCTCTTTACGAGTTGGCTCCTCAACGACTTGTTTTAGAGACAATTCCAGTAGGGAGTTTAGAATATGTGTGCTCCTGGCACAAGCAGCTATTTTTGTTTTCCAATTCACATCAGGAAGATTAAAGTCACCCATGATGATAACTTCCCCCTTCATTGTAATTTTAGCTATTTCCTCAACTTGTAGATTATCTAACTCTTCTATTTGTCCTGGGTGCCTTTAAATCACACCTACACGAGTTACTGTGTGATTACCAATTTCTTAACGTAACCCAAATGGACTCTATGTTCGCCTCACTAACTTTTATTAGGCTAGATTTTATGCTATCTTTCACATACAGGGCCACCCCTCCCCCTTTCTTGCCTTCCCTGTCTTTTCTATATAACGAGTACCCTGGTATAATAGGTATATGAGGACCCTGCTTAAACGATCTAGATGAGGTGGGGTACAAATAAACAACAGGACAGCAAGGGTGACAGCCACCAAACAAGGTGGAAAAGTAGCAGAGCTGGAGGTGAGAGTGGAGTATGGCTCTTCAGGAGAGCAAGACACAGACTTGGGTAAATATAGATAAGTTGCTCTGGGAGTCCATAAGCATTTCTGAACAGATGTGTTTTGAGGGACTTTTTAAACAATTGAAGACTAGAGGAGGGTATCATGGGGGTAGGCAGGCTGTTCCAAAAGAAGGGAGCCGCCTGCGAGAAGTCCTGCAAGCGCGATTTAGTAGCAAGGGTGCAAGCAGTGGACACGAGAAGGTCATATGCAGAGTGGAGAGACCGAGAAGAGGCATATCTATGAATCAGGGAAGGAATGTAAGAGGGGCTAGAGTTGGTTAGAGCTTTATAGGTAAGGGTTAGTATTTTGAATTGATACATATAAGATACAGAGAGCCAGTGTATGGATCGACAGAGGGGTGAGGTATGGGAGGAACGACGTGTGATAAAGATCAGCCTGGCGGCAGCATTCATTACCAATTGTAGCGGGGCAGAGAACCGAAGGGGACCACAAACAGATCCTTGGGGGACTCCAACCAAGACAGGGTGAGAGGAGGAGGTGTCATTGCAAAAGAAGACACTGAACGAACATTGGGAGAGATAGGAGGAGAACCACGAGAGGACAGTGTCACAGAGGCCAAGAGATTGAAGAGTTTGGAGGAGGAGGACATGATTAACAGTGTCAAATGCAGCAGAGAGGTCAAGAAGAATTAGTATGGAGTAGTGGCCTTTGGATTTAGCTGTGATTAGGTCATTCGTAACTTTAATAAGAGCAGTCTGAGTAGAGTGGAGGGGGCGAAAGCCAGATTGAAGAGGATCGAGGAGGGAGTTGGAATTTAGGAAGTGAATCATACAAGTAAAGACAAGTCTTTCTAGACGTTTTGAGGAAAAAGGAAGCAGGGATATGGGACGATAGTTGGAAGGGGAAGATGGTCTAGGGATGGCTTTTTTAGGATGGGTACAACAGTAGCATGCAGGAGCAGGGACAACACCAGATGAAAGAGAGCAGTTTAGGATGTGTGTTAAGGATGGTACAAGTCAAGAGGAGAGAGATCTGACAAGGTGGGAAGGTACTGAATCAAGCGGTCAGGTGGTGGTACAAGAGGAGAAGTGAAGCCACCTCCTGTTCTGTAGTTGGGGAGAAGGCCTGTAGGGTAGGGAAGATACGGTCCATGTGTGGTTGCGAGAGGGAGGAGCAAAGGGGGAGAATTCTTTCCTTAACTGTTCAATCTTGTCGGTAAAGTAGCATGCAAGGCTATCTGCTGAAAGCTCAGTTTGAAGGGTGACTTGAGGTGGGCAAAGGAGAGAGTTGAAGGTACTAAAGAGACACCTGGGATTGCGTGAACATGAACGAACAAGAGAGGAAAAGTAGGATTGTTTAGCAAGGGTGAGGGCTGTGCTATATGAACATAGTTACATAGTTACATAGCTGAAAAGAGACTTGCGTCCAATTCGTCCATCAAGTTCAGCCTTTCTCACATGTGTTTTTGCTGTTGATCCAAAAGAAGGCAAAAAGCCCAGTCTGAAGCGCTTCCAATTTTGCAACAAACTAGGAAAAAAATCCTTCTTGACCCCAAAATAGCAGTCAGATGTCTCATTGGATCAAGCAGTTATTACCCCACTAATTAGAAATTATATCCCTGTATGTTATGTTTTTGCAAGTATTAATCCAATTGCAGTTTAAACATCTGTATAGACTCTGACAAAACCACCTCTTCAGGCAAAGAATTCCATATCCCAATTGCTCTTACTGTAAAAAAAAAAAAACCTTTTCTTTGCCTTAGATGAAATCTCCTTTCTTCAAGATTTACATTTTTTAACCTTTCTTCATAACTAAAATGCTCCATTCCTTTTATCAATTTTGTAGCTCGTCTCTGCACTTTTTCTAGTGCCATGATATCTTTCTTTAGAACAGGTGCCTGCCCAAAATTACACAGCATATTCAAGGTGTGGTCTTACCAGCGATTTATAAAGAGGCAAAATTATATTTTCATCTTGAGAATTTATGCCCCTATTTATACATGACAAAACCTTACTGGCCTTAGCAACGGCAGATTGACATTGCATATTGCTGCCTAATTTGTTGTCTATAACAATTCCCAAATCCTTCTCGTGTGTGGTTATCCCTAGTTCACTAACATTTAGGGTGTAAATTGCTTGTGCATTCTTAACCCCGAAGTGCATAACTTTGCATTTCTCTATTTTAAATTTCATCTGCCATTTTAGTGCCCAGTCCCCCAATCATGTAGATTTGAATGAGAAAAATAGAGAGAGTGTGTCAGATTGCTGCAACAAATTGGGGGATAACCCCTACTGAATAACAACTAAAGCGAAAGAAATACAAGTATACCTGAATGGTGCACAGAGTTTGAATGGTACACCTGCAGGCTACTAGTATATAAGGTCAGCAATCCATAAATAATAAAATTTAACTTTTAATAATCATTTTAAAAGTAAAAAGAAAAAATAGTAAAGTAACTATAAGGACAGAGTAGTAAAGAAAAACGGTTAGAAATCTTCGTCAGAAGAGATGCCATATAAGTCAAATAATGGCACAAATAGTGAGGGAAATTAGGGGTTAAATAAAGATCTGTGCAAGAAAAACCCAGCGTTACCACCCCATTCCTATATCATAATATCACCATACTGACGAAATTACTGACTCCTCCGTTCTGCAATAGTCTAACGTAAGGTAGAAATCACTACCTTCACGCCTATACTTCTGTCCTGACTCAAATAGAGTACAGAAATCTAGAAGAGGGTGACTGTGTAAATTGCTAAAATTCTTATTTCAGCGTCATCCCTGTCTATCACCTGCACCCTCCCCTATGTTAGTCCCGACGCGCGTTTCGCCGACTAACGGTTCTTCCAAGGGAACCAGGTAAGGATTACATCGTCATTTAAATATCCCGCCCTCCCTCATGATTGGCTGTAAATCTTGCCAACGTGAGGGAGGGGGGTGGAACCTGGCCTCCTCCACATTTAACCCTAGAGGGTCCGAAATCCTGTGAGGGAGGATAGGTAATAGTCGTATAGAAAAATATACATTCCTATAGAATGTTGATATTATTGTTATGTAATATAGTTCAACTGGGCAGACAGTAAAAATATTTTAGATCGTACTGAGAAAGTACAAAGAGAAAAACGTAGAGGTATACTACCTCCGGTGTCCAGAGTTGATACTTCTTAATTGAAAACAAAGTATCCAAAAGGTAGTTAGTATTAATGTGGCTACAATATTACATCTAATATATTACTCCTCATGATATTTAGTATGAAGAGAGTCTACATGTGTTTTCTTCTGTCATTTTGTACTAGAATGTTTCATAAATTAGACTGAAGTCCTAATGCATTAAACCATATATCGTGACAGAGAGAAGAAGCAGAAAAAATACAATTGAATACCAATCCATGTAAATAATGAATAATAATTGTCATGAATAATAACAAAGTGCTTGTATAGATTATATATGTCCAGTATAAATTGTAACTTGAATTCTTGTTGGATAAAAGGTGGTCAAACATATACCCTCTAAGAATGAATAAATGGAGTAAAGTTTAACTCCTAATTTAATCCTTTAGGGTATAATGTTTGAAATAAATAAATCCAACGGGACTCGGCCTTTAGTAAGGAGACATTGATGTCTCCCTTCCTATGGTCCTGAAATATTTTTTGGATCACCTGAAACTTTAATGCACTGGATTTGGAGGCATGGTTTAATCGTAAATGTTTGGCGATGGGTGTGTCTATATGTGGATTCGTGATAGAATTGACATGTTGTAAAATTTATCGACGTAGTTGTTGATACGTCTTGCCAATGTACTGTAATCCACAAACACATGTTATAAGGTACACAACATTGGTAGAACTGCAGTTAATGAACGAGTTGACCACTACATCTTTAGATGTTCTTTTGTTATGTACCGTTTTGGAAGGTAAAATGAAATCACAAGCCTTACAGTGGCCACACTTGAAAAGACCCTTAGTTTGGAGCCATGTGGGTATAGTTTGAGCTGGTTTAAAGTGGCTGTGTGTTAAGTGATCTGCCAAGTTTTTAGCTCTTTGAAACGTCATTGAAGGCTGGTTTGAAATTGTATTTTTTAGGCACGTATCATATTGTAGTACCGGCCAATTTCTACTCAGCACCTGTAGTGCCTGGTTCCAGTTCTTGTCATATGTGCCTATAAACCTTGTAATGCCTGGGGTTGTGGAGGTATTTCTGGGAGGTCTGTGTAGGCTCTCTGATCTGTCCACAGCCTTAGTTCTTTGGTAGGCTTTCTTTAAAATTCTATTTTAGTTATTACCCCACTAATTAGAAATTAGATCCCTGTATGTTATGTTTTTGCAAGTATTAATCCAATTGCAGTTTAAACATCTGTATAGACTCTGACAAAACCACCTCTTCATGCAAAGAATTCCATATCCCAATTGCTCTCACTGTAAAAAAAAACCTTTTCTTTGCCTTAGATGAAATCTCCTTTCTTCAAGATTTACATTTTTTAACCTTTCTTCATAACTAAAATGCTCCATTCCTTTTATCAATTTTGTAGCTCGTCTCTGCACTTTTTCTAGTGCTATGATATCTTTCTTTAGAACAGGTGCCCAAAATTGCACAGCATATTCAAGGTGTGGTCTTACCAGCGATTTATAAAGAGGCAAAATTATATTTTAATCTCGAGAATTTATGCCCCTATTTATACATGACAAAACCTTACTGGCCTTAGCAACGGCAGATTGACATTGCATATTGCTGCCTACAGAGGCGGCTCTAGACTTTTTGAGGCCTTAGGCGAAACGCAAACATGAGGCCCCACTAACAAAAAAAAGTGTCACATATACACATTGATGCACTGAGAGTGTGTCTGACAAAGAGTATCCTTGTGTGTGTGAATGTATGTCTCTGAACATGTTTGCGTTTTTGTCTGAGACCCTATGTGTATGGGGTAGCTGCTTGAAGTGTGTTGTGTGTATGGGGGGGGGGAGGCGGGTGATGGTGAGAGGGGGTGATGGTCAGTGACCGAGGACCTGACACACTCTGCCCTCAGGCGGTTTAGGCGGCCGCGAGGCCCCAGCCAGCGCGAGGCCTTAGGCGGCCGCCTAAACCGCCTAATTAGAGAGCCGCCTCTGGCTGCCTAATTTGTTGTCTATAACAATTCCCAAATCCTTCTCGTGTGTGGTTATGCCTAGTTCACTACCATTTAGGGTGTAAATTGCTTGTGCATTCTTAACCCTGAAGTGCATAACTTTGCATTTCTCTACGTTAAATTTCATCTGCCATTTTAGTGCCCAGTCCCCCAATCTATCCAAATCCCTCTGCAGCAAGGCAATATCCTGCTCACATTTTATTACTTTACAAAGTTTTGTGTCATCTGCAAACACCGATACATGGCTTTCAATGCCCATTTCAAGATCATTTATAAATATGTTAAATAGAAGCGGTCCCAAAACAGAACCCTGAGGGATACCACTTACCACTTTTGTCCAGCTTGAAAATGTACCATTAATGACAACTTGTTGTACTCTGAACACAAAATTAATTTATAAATGAGGAAGTCTGACAAGGTGGGGGCCTTCCTCCAGCAGCGTTTAGCTGAACGGGAGCATCTCTGCAGGTAACGGGTCCATTTAGTGTGACAAGGTTGAAGGTGCGTCTTCCTTGAGGTGCATCTTTGGAGCGGCTCTGCAGCGTCCAGGGCAGAGGTGAGGGTAGCATTATATGAGAAGATAGCCAGAGAGGGACAGGAGAAAGTGGGGATGAATGAGAGTTTTGAAAGGAGATTAGCTGAGAGTTGCTGGAGGTCAAGAGAATTTAGGTCCCTTCTGAGTTGAGGGCGGTTAGGGTCATGCTGTTGGGTGAGGGGTCTTTCAATAACAAATGATAAGAGGTTGTGATTTAAGAGAGGGAATTGAGTGTTTTGGAGCTTAGAGATGCATTATAAAAAAAAAGATCAATGGTATTGCCAGCTACATGTGTGGGAGTAGTTACCCACTGCGATAGGCCAAGAGAGGAGGTAATAGAAAGGAGTTTGGAAGCTACTGAGGTCAGCTACTGAGGAGTTTTAAAAGAAGCAGTGGGGTGAAAGCAGAAATCCTACACCGCCACCTTTACTCTCAGCCTCTCTTGGATTGTGGGTAAGGGGAAGACCACCAGAGGATACTGAGGCAGGGGTAGCAGTATCAGAGGGAGAGAGCCATATTTCCGTTAGTGTAAGTAGGTTTAGGGAGTGTGAGATAAATAGGTCATGGTTGGAAGTTGATTTAACAGTGCTGCACACAGAGCGTGCATTCCAGAGGGCAGCTTTAAAGGAGGGATTATAGTGAGAGTTACATGGAATGGATATGAGATTGTTGTGGTTTCTGGTGTTAGCACCAGGGCTCAAGTCCTGCAGGAAAGCATGGGAACAGCGTTCCTGCACTTTTTTCAAAGCAGGAACGCTGTTTCCGTTGCTCCTGCAGGACCAGGGCCGTCTTTAACTGCAGCTTCCCCGGGCTGCCTTTCCGATCCGATCCTTCACTATGCGAGCCGCATCGCCATGTAGTGAATGACTCAGACTTACTTGCTCCTCCTCCCGACCTCCCCTGCCCTTTGCGTATGCGGCAATGCGCGTTCTGTGACATCACGTGGAGGCGGAGTCACAGCAACACTGGGGTGAGCCCTGGGTCACAGCGGTCTCCTCCAAGAAAGAATTGTAGAGCAGCCTCACACAGTCACCACATACTCCTTCCGCCCGGCCTGAGCCCAGAGCACAGCACTGATCCTTGAGCCTGCTGAGCCTGTTCTTCAGAACTGTAAGTATATATAAGGGGAGGGGAGCTATTACTTGTTTGATGGGCATAAGAGGGCTAGGTGGTGGAAGGGTGGTTGGAGGGGGTTGGGGGCCAGGACAGTATTATCTGGGTATAAAAAAAAAAAAGTAATCTGATAAAAAACAAAACATATAGTGACTAGTATTGCGCTTTTATATTATTTGCCCAGAATTAGAGAGATATACATTTTACAGCTGAAACTGGCCCAGAGCACATTTTTTTACATGCCAGTATATCTGCACATAATACAAGGATTCATAAATGTGCGCTGCCTTTGAAAACCTGCAAGGCCTTAAGTCAGATAAGGAACACCTCTGGCCAAAGTGGACTTAAAGAAAGACTCCAAACATGCTCAGCTGGTGGCAATCACTCAATGAGTTAATCCCTAAATTATCTTACAACATGGGCATCACCAGTGCCCTCCTTGCACCATAACCACTACAGCTCACCATAAAGGAACTGCTTGGAGCGTTCCTCTAAAGATAATTATCTTTTTTTTTGGAGGGGGGGATCTTGGGTGTGTTCCCACACTTTTTTCCCCAGGACCTGACCCCTGGTTAGCGCCACGTGGTTTAGTAGAGTAGGGACCAGGGTTTGGAGAGACATCATCAGCTGCCAGGAGCAGTAGGATGGAAATGAAGAGAAGGTGGGAGTAAGATTAAAATGTTTGGGATGGCTTTAATTTCACATCAAATACAGGCATTTCTCACTTTATGAACTCTCGCTTTATGAACTCCTGACTTTATGAACTTTTTTCTGGATGTGCCGCCATTTTGTTTCACCTCCATTTTGTGTCAGTGGCCCATGGATCAGGACCGAGAAGAGTGCTTTGGAGCACAAACAAGAAGAGAAGAAGAAGAATTTGTGGTCAGGAGTAGACAAGAAGAGAGATGAGGATCAGGAACACAGTTCCTGAAGATAAAGGGAAGTCTAAAAACAGTTTTAGATTGTACTGTATTCTTTTCGTGTTTTCATGTTCATACATTACAGATCCTGTAATATTATTGCACTGTATGCTATTGAGTATAGATTTGACTTGATTTGTCTGCGTGTGTGTGTGTGTGTGTCTGACATAGCTGTCTGTGTGTATGTGTGTTGGCCATTGTGCCATGTTTTGGCAGGCAGGAATAGTAAGGAGCAGGAGGGCTGAAAAGCCCTAAAAAGGGGAGAAGGAAGAACGTTTGAGAGCTGTAAAAATAAAAGGAGTAACAAAAAAGTGATTAAGGAGAGGGGGATGCTGACGATGAAGAAAATGAATAAGAAGGAGCAGTGGCGTACTAAGGGGGGGGCGGAGGGGGCGGTCCGCCCCGGGTGCCACCAAAGTGGGGGTTGCCATCCATGACCCTGGTCTGGGGGCTGTGTGAGCTGTGGCCGCACAGTGCCCCAAGGTAGTTAGGGCCGGGCGGCCAGAACAGCTCACACACGCAAAGAGCAGCAGAACTGGCCGCACGGAGGTAAAGTGGGGGCGGAGCTAATACAAACCTTGGGCGGCGCCACATCAGCAGCGGGGGCGGGGCTTAATACAGCCCTTACCCGCTGCTGTTACTGCTTCACATGGAGGTGCAGCAAGAAGAAATCCCTGCCTCTCCACATAACAGGCTCCAGGGAAGGACTTCAGGGAATCTACTCCTCCTCCAGCTCCTATCTGTAAGTAATGTATGTGCCAAGCCCAGGATCCGCCCCGGGTGCCAAATGCTCTAGGTACGCCCCTGAGTAGGAGGGTTTAAGAGAGGTTCCCCATTCAACAAGTGCAGCACGTCTCTTCATTGAATAGTACGAGGATTGATGATAATTTAAAGAAGATTTCAATATGGTATGCATGCCTTTAAAATTCCTACAACATACATGTATTTGCTATGCTGTCATGTTGTATTTGTACTTAATAATTTAGGTTTTCAGTGGTAACATTTGTTGGTCAGGAACGGAACCTGTGTTTATTACATTGTGTCTATGGTAAATTAGTTCTCACTTTATAAACTCTCACTTTATGAACTACGCTTCGGAACCAATTAGTAAGTCGGGAATTACCTTTACATATATATATATACAAATGGAAAACAATGTAATATGAATAAAAAAAAGAAATATGAGAAATTAAGAAAAGGATATAAAAGAAATATGAATTGTAAATATTTTACATATATAATAGTTCTGTAATTTGTGTTATAAAATATGTTTTGATATGCCATAACTGTAGTAATTCATATAATTTCATATTCATTAAAGATTTATTTACATAGGATGGATACCCGTCCCCCTTGTCCCTCCCCTTCTAAGTTCTATTTTCCACTTTTTTTTTTATTATTATTCCTTCTTTTTGTTTCAAATAATTTTTTGTTGTTGTTTAAGTCATACTCAATATTCCATTGCTTATTATACATAATTTTATGCTGAAAGATAAAATACACTAAAAGGCCTATACAGTATTTCATGAATATTTTTGTTGTAATATTGTAGAAATAAATTTGTTGTTATGCATATTATGCTATATTATGTCCTTTCTTTTATAGTATGCTGAGGTCAGTTGTGTACAAAGAGGGGGTGGGTGCCACTCACTAGGGCAGTGCCCGGGGCGCATTTTCATCCCACTTGCAGGAGTCTCCACATCCAGCAGCAGCATGTCCTCTGTTCTCGCAAATTCACAACCCGCGGCAACGTCCTCTCGGATCGCGAGAACAGAGGACATGCTGCTGCTGGATGTGGAGACTCCTGGGCCCCTCTTCACTTGGCAACCATATTGTGCCACCGGACCACCAGGGAATGTAGTGTCCCCCCCCTCCCTGGACACACAAACAATACACACTGCTCACTATACACACTACACACACACATACAACATACACACAATACACACACACACACTGCATACACTATATGCACACACACACACTGCATACAGTACACAAACACATACACTACACACACACCGCATACAATAAACACACACACACACTTATACCTGTGTGTTTGTTTATCTGTATGTGTGTCTGTATATGTGTATCTGTATGTGTGTTTGTATCTGTGTGTCAGTGTATCTGTATGTGTCTGTGCCTATGTCTCTCTATACATGTGTCAGTGTGTGTGTTTGTATCTATATGTGTGTTTGTATCTGTGTGTCTCTATTTGTATGTGTGTCAGTGTTTGTCTGTATCTGTGCATGACTCTGTTTCTATGTATCTGCATGTGTATACCTATGTGTCTATGTATCTGCATGTGTGCCAGGGTGTGTATATTTGAGTATATGTGTATATGTGCATACATCTCAGCATTTCACCAACACTACACACAAATACGCCCCTGCATCCAAATATCAACACTACATAAAAACACACCACATATTCAAAAAAACACACTACACAAAAACGCACGCCTGCATTCAAATTCCAACACTACATGCAAACACACCACTACATTCACTCACACATACTTCATACAAAAACAGGTTTACATTTAAACACACAAACACTGCTCAGTGCTAAATACATAAAACAAAAAATGCAAACACTGCTCAATGCTAAATACATTTAAAAAAAACGTGTGGGTGTTTTTTACATTTTAAAATTGGCACATATATAAGATCCACCCTGGTGCATAATACTCCAAGTATGCCCCTGGCTGAGGTATCTCGGTGTTTCAGCGTTTTGTATATCTGCTTTATTTTGCAGTTTTTAAGCTGGACTAGTATCTAAGATACCAACTTCTCCCTTAGGCACTTAAAATATTTAGGTCTGATATAGAGGGCTCTATTAAGAAGCTGTATTTTCACTTTTGTCCTCTGGCTAATTGCTTAGTTTAATTAACCCCTATAACCTGATTTTCTTAGAAGCCTGAAACACAGGAATAATTATTTGTAGTTTTTACTTACTTTAGCTGCTCATAAGGGTAAGGAGTTCTCCTATCCCCCTGTTTTGAGGCAGGCAGAGATTATTTTACACGTTTATATGTGCCACTTTATGTACAGTATTTTATTTTTGGGTTGCATTTTAGACCAATTTGTTGCTTGATAAAGATTACATTTTTTTTTAGCCTTGTCCTTGTAACCATCCAGACTAAGTGTCTGGTTGGGTAATTTTCTTCATTTCTGTACATGGTATCAATATCAAAATACACTTCGAATAAAATGGTCTATCTAGCTATCTCTATATATAATTTAATTCTCATTGTAGTTTTATATATTATTTTTCTATCATTAAATATTTTTTTTTATTCCATGTTTTGGGATCTGCCTGAAAACCCAGGCAATCCGGTCAGTGCTGCAGGGACTGCTTTGTCAGGCAGTTTCCCCGATCGGGATTGCCACGGAGGGTATTTGGGTTACGGGAGAGCACTATAGTTAGGATGTGCTATGCCGCCCTAACGGCATTAAAGCTTTCCTTTTGTAGTAAAGCATAGCATGCCCTAGCATCGTTAAGTGGTTAACATTACTTGAGTATATATTAGCAGCATGTTATAGATTTCTTTTGCATGATACGGTGATAACTTCCAAAGAGCAGAATAATATTGGTGCCAAGTTCCAAGTTCTACAATTGAATCAATGAACAAGAAACCAATGGAATGTTACTGCGGATTGCTCTGTCAGTCAAACTTTAAAGAATTCTTACCGAGTTATTTACTATATTTAAAATGGTCAGAAATTAGAAATGATATTCAAATTAATAATTGCTGTAAATTGCAAAAGTTGCCATCTAACATGTCTAGCAGGAATGTTTATTTCTCCATTGCTGTGTGAGATCCATCCAACTTGTGTGCGCACACATTTAACAAAGTTCTCCCCTGGAGAAAGGCAAGACACTTTTAATCAACAAAAATTGTAAAACAGGCTCTGTATTAACTGATGTCAGCAGTATCACTTGAAAAAGCCTAAGGGCGAAACGCATTGTGATTGTATAGAATTACTCTTTTTTATTTGTTTGATCTATTTTTGTATGGTATATCACAATAAAATAGCTTTTACCATCAAAATTGTTTTTTATTTATCCAGAGGAGATTCTACAAAAGCTGCTGCATCTACTTACATACATGACAATAGGCATAGCACCCAAGCTGATGTAATTGAGCATATGGTGCTCTTATAAATGTAAGTAGATTTAATTCTGAATTTACAATTGTTACCATTTCAAGCAAAAAGCGCTATATTTGTTTTATTCATTGCATATGACGGCTGCACTGTGAGCACTCAAAAAGGATACCAAAAGACATATTCGGGAGTGGGGATCATATCGCTCTAAGGGCTATCTAAGAGCCGATTGGAGGCTCTCCCTTTGTAAATGCATTTTTATCACTATAGAAAGCTTGACAAAGACCTGCATCGAGGTCGAAACGTTGCTGTGCACTTTGATGTTCCATTAATAAACTCTGCCTGAACCTGAGCATTTTTTCTTTACATTACATTTCAGATGAGCCATCAATAACAGAACCAGAATCGATTGCCCACTCATCTTGCATCTGATCGTTTGCCCATCAAGGAGGATAACAGACGGACCTCCAAAAGATACAATCTCTAGTAGGTTTTACTTCGCTACTAAAAAGACTTTTCTCTTTGGGACATATACTGCACTTAGTATTCAAATTGTTAGATTTAAATTTTATGCATCCTTTAGTTATGTGATACTCATATTTATGTAGTGGTATTTTACTACTATGCTTTCTATTTTTTTCTTCTGGATTGTGGTGGTATCCAAGTTACATTCTTGCTGCTTTTGATGTTACTATTGTATCTTATTTTTGTTTGTACAATGAAGTCAGCAGTAGTTTGGCTGCCATCAGTTTATGTCCGGCTCCACAAATTCTATGTGATGAGAGGAACTACAGCTGGGGATAAACTATTAAGCCCACAAACTTCTACTGGCGGAACAAAAATCAAACTTAGACAAAATCAGAGGCAGCTGATTGGTGGTGCCTCTTTTTCATGTTACTAAACTCAATTTTATAGTGCTTAAACAGGTTATCACTTTGTGCCAGGGAATTCCCTGCTTGATGTCAAACCAGCAGCCACTGACTCTTTTCACCATAAACAATACAGACATGCCAACATTTTATAGACACTTCATTTGTAGAGTCTTCAGTTTTTGGGCCAT
Organism: Pelobates fuscus; assembly: GCF_036172605.1. Taxonomy (NCBI): domain Eukaryota; kingdom Metazoa; phylum Chordata; class Amphibia; order Anura; family Pelobatidae; genus Pelobates; species Pelobates fuscus. The sequence continues at coordinate 160,074,407 of NC_086317.1, read as the reverse complement.
TGTGTGTTGACTTTATATGAATAACTAGCTGTTCACTGTGACAACATTGTAATGCCCTTTGTGTCTCCAGGATTGTCCCACTGCAAGTAAGACTATTTGTGCTAATTAAACTTTCTTCTCTTTCTAACTTAAAGGACCACTCTAGTGCCAGGAAAACATACTCGTTTTCCTGGCACTAGAGTGCCCTGAGGGTGCCCCCACCCTCAGGGACCCCCTCCCGCCCGGCTCTGGAAAGGGGAAAAGGGGTAAAACTTACCTTTTTCCAGCGCTGGGCGGGGAGCTCTCCTCCTCCTCTCTGCCTCCTCTCTGCCCTGTCGGCTGAATGCGCACGCGCGGCAAGAGCTGCGCGCGCATTCAGCCGGTCGCATAGGAAAGCATTTACAATGCTTTCCTATGGACGCTTGCGTGCTTTCACTGTGATTTTCACAGTGAGAATCACGCAAGCGCCTCTAGCGGCTGTCAGTGAGACAGCCACTAGAGGATTAGGGGGAAGGCTTAACCAATTTATAAACATAGCAGTTTCTCTGAAACTGCTATGTTTATAAAAAAAATGGGTTAACCCTAGCTGGACCTGGCACCCAGACCACTTCATTAAGCTGAAGTGGTCTGGGTGCCTAGAGTGGTCCTTTAAGCATTTTTGTGGTATACAATATTGCACATCATGTAAACTTAAGGTGTAATTACTTGCTGTATTTTGTTTTCTTTAATATAAATTTCCTATTTATTTATTACTGGCATTTATAAAGCACCAACAGATTCCGCAGCGCTGTATAACTGGGGAAAAAAAGACACAATAAGAACAGACCGATACAACAGGTAGAGGACCCTGTCCGTGAGCTTACAATCTAAAGGTTAAAATGGGGAGATGAGACAAGAGGTAGCAGAGGAATTTGTATTTGATGGCAGAGATAAATAAATAGTATAACTGCAGCAGCTGAACGTAATAAGGAGGTGATTGGCTGTGGTTCCAAACAGCTGGAGGTGCATGCTATATATTAGAAGGAACCAGGGTGGGTGGATGGGTAGAGCAGAGTAAAATTAAATGGCCTTCTTGTTGCTGGGATGGATGAGGGATTTTTGGGCCTAAGGAAGAGAGATGGGGGATGGAGCATGCCAGCCATTTGTTATAAACAATTAAATATTTGCACACCAAAATTCTAACAGCCAGATTATTAATAACTACATGCAACAGCAAGTACAAAATATTACCGTAGTAAACTATATGTAACAATGGCAGCATCATTATAGTAAAATAATAATCTAGTAACAAAATAAAAGAAGTCCCGTTAAATATCTTCTGCGTCTCTGTTTGTACCTTTGAAGCTGCAGTATTCAAATGAAATGGGCTTCTTGTTGCTGGGAGTATACCCCAATGAAGTCCAAGACTAAATACCAAGCATTCAAAGGAATAATACTCCTACTCTCTATGCCCTTCTATCCCATATGCCTAATGCATCTCAGTATTGTGTATGGAATGAGAATTCTACAATAATGACACACTTTTTATGCAAATCTATAGTATGTTTAATGTTCATTTGTGCTGTTATGTCCACTCTGGCCTTACTTTGGATCTAAAATAGTTCAAACAAACAAACAAAAAACAACTTAACATAAACATATTAATGATTATGACACTCCCCCTCCCCCTTACTGTTGTTTACTTTTAGAAATACATACTTTTAATACAGATAGTTCTGTCAGCAACCTCTTCAGTGAGTTATGTGGAGTTTCATGCCACAGAACAGTGTGTAAAATGATTCTTTCGGATTGGATCTGATTGGATATCAAATTATCCAATCACTGTATGTTTTGTTTTTCAGTGAAATTAACAGTGTGCTTTTTCTGAGTAAAAAAATAAAAATAAATAAAGACAAAACTCATTGAATAAATTTAGCAAACCTTTATTTTACTATATTATTAATTTCTTCAAAATAAATACAAGACCGTTTTTAAGATATGACAGATACAAAAATCATTTTATTGTATTTTCCGATTGTAAAAAACAATTAGGACTTGGTTTTCATTTCACAAGAGATGCAGATGTATCCATCAACAACACAAGTTCACCGTGCAAAATAGAACATAAAATATTCAATGTAAACTAACAGTCAATCTCATTCCTTCACATATGTTTCACTGTCTCCAGACTAGCAAAAGCCTTGAGTTTGAGAAATTCTTTTAGCAATTATCAAGAAACTAGTAGAATGGTTACATGAGACTTCCCAGCATCCTTTGCCTGCAACAGGCCAAAGGTTTTTAACAACTAAATAAAATGGTTCTTACTGACCCACCTCAATTCAAAAATCTGTAGAAATGCTCAAGTATATGCATTTTATGACAAACACCAACAATTTAGTATCAAAAAGATTAAATTTGCTTAAAATAGAAAAAAAATACCCTTCACTTTTTATGTATATATAAATACGGTAACCCTGCAATGGTAAATTTAAATACTCTACAAATAGATTTATCAAAGAAAAAGTAAAAAAATATTAGATGTACATATAAGAATTTCTTCATATAAAGACATGTATCACTAAAGTAGAAAGACATTCATTACTGCCTTTATCCTGCTAAAGAAATAGAATTTTGGACAAACTCTCTTTGTCTCTCAACGTGGCAAAGAGAGTAACGCTTAATACATAAATTATAGTTACCGGTATATAAAGTTTTTCCCCCTATTTATAAACAGGAGCTGCAACAAAAGTAACTCTGAAACCTTTTTTAGCTGGCAGTAAGAGAAGAAAATAAATAAATTATTTTTCAGCCTATAAACATACATTACATGTATAAGAGGCACACAAAGATCATATCCATTATTTTTTCTTGACATGCACTTTCACCACAGGTTTATAATAATGTCACACTTTGCAATCAAGCGTTCAGTTTCAAACTACTTTCTAGTCGATTATTAGACCTTCGTTATTTTCTCTAGAGAAAAAAAAAATTACACGGGACAAATATCCCTGATAATAAATTACTTTTAAATAGTCCTGGTCAATGGCTAGAGTATGTGAACAGGTATAAATAAATCAAACGTGCCAAACGATTCTCTCTACAATAGTGTAATACCTACCAGTTAGCAAAGTGCATGGATATTAAGAAATGTTTTTGCTGCCAAGGTAAAAAAAAACAAAAAAAAACAACAAAATGCTATGAATCCCCTTGTTTGATGTGGCTACAGGCTAGAATTAATTTGGAAGGAAAATATTAAAGTATCAAAATGGTATGTTCTGTGAGGAGTACATTCAAAATTAAATGTGTAATATCCTGTTCATTAGGTGGAAGAGATAATGGAATATTCTACTAAACATATAAAAGTTGTTTTGTATTTGTTTTGTTCTGGCGTAGCTTGGCATCTGATGCATATTATGCCCGATAATTGTCTACCGAACAAGGAAACATGGGGAAAGTATGTCCAATATACATTCACAATTCCCCACAAATGGTTCTGCACAGTATATGCATGCACACAATAAGCTGATGGATATTCCAATGGTGCCTCACAGACTATACTACATACATTGTATAGACTTAAAAACTGTCAGGACACTCAAAGGGTTAAATCCAAAGGCAGAATTATTATTAGAAACAGAGGCCTCTGTTTCCATAAAAAAATCTGCTTTTGAATTTAACCATTTGAGTGTTGTACTTTAAATTCTAAACACATATTCACATGCACAGCATCTCAAAAACAGGTGGCACCACTGTACCAGTTTTGGAGTGGTGGTATGTGTTTCTGCAGCACACAACACTTCAACATTTACTTTGTAGTAAGTGAGGTTTCCGGTCTGTTATAAACATACGATTAGCAGCCATCTTGTTCATACTATAGATTACCGTGATTAGTGGGTGATGGATAAAAACAACGTGTATTATATTTTTGTAATAAGATGCTGCAACTTCATCAACAAAAAAATACTAAACTGGGAATTTTTGTGCATCAAAATCATGAGAAAGTGTCAGCATAAGAAATAAATCTTATTAATTGTGTTTAAATTTGATTCAGATAACAATGGCTTAAATCAATAAGAATGATGCCAGGCTTAGAACAATACGCATGCTTTGATGAACAGGTGGTTCCACATCCATAGTTTTCTGGCCATTGGCCTTCCTTTATCAACCAGTAATATTTTCATTGTTTTATAAAGTACAGAACAGCTTCTGTATGACGATTACTGTAAATCACCCTTAGATTGCAGTCAAGTTTTCAAGTACAAAGTACACAATATATTAAAAAAAAAAAAAAAAAGAAGACATCCCATTCGCCTAATTTAAGAATGTATCTGATAGAATATCATATAATACATCCAGATGGTTTGGATGTCGATAGATGTACCATGCATCTAATCACCATAACATTATATTATTAAGGCTTTTGGTCCAGAATGTACCCCGTGCCTAATTTCAGTTCAAAGATTGGTTTATAACTGCAGCAATGTGTAAGCAATTTAGCTTACTGCTGCTGTTCGCCAACCTTCCTGGCTCAGACACAGCAATGCAGGATTTTTTACTTTGATCTTTCACCTGTCAGTGTTGTCCAAAATATCTTGCTTTCTACACTGGAGCTATCAAATTTGCTGTAAGCATACAGGTTGGTGGCTCTGCTGATCTGTAAACTATGATAATAACCATGGTGTACATGAAATGTGTTCTGCGTGCAAGACTACCCTATCACATTTCTTTAAAAAAGCATTGCGTCAAGCAGAACGAAAGTACCATATTAGTGGTTCTTGTGCAAATACTTTCAATTGAACCTATATCCTCTAAATCTATATCCATACCTTTGAACTAGTCAAAGTCAGTAACCACCAGGGAACAATAAGGTGGTGATCTGTCTATAATATCACTAGGACCCTGGGCAAAGCATTTTCTTGGGCCCCCTGGCCCCCTCCCTGCCACGCAATCACACCTTTCACATACATACTTACAAAGACATACACGGACAGACATACTGACACATACACACACACACACACACGGACAGACATAATGACACACATATATTCACTGAGAGACATATTGACATATTCACAGACACACAAAGACATACACAGACACACACAGACATAATGACACACACAAACATACGCTGATAGGCATTCTGGCACACAGACACACACTAACAGATATACTGACAGACACACACATACACTGAGACATACTGACATACCCACTGACAGACATACTGACACACACATGCAAAATTTACACTTTTAAATCTACTTCCCGTTTCCTATCTTGAAAGATTGCTTCCCTGGTGTCCAGAGTGGTGGCCATCCGGCTCAGCCCCCCTCATCTCTGCCTACCTGGTCTCTCCCACGCGGCTCTCTCTGGGAGGAAGTGACTCACGGTAGTCATTTCCTCCCATTCTGCCAAAAAGCAAGGGGGCCCGGTCGTGCTGTTAAATGCAACAGCTCACGACAGGGCCCCTGCTTACAAATGCCCACTGGGTGGCCCTTTACTGCATGGGCAACCCGGTGAGCTTCCTTAGTGTGCAGGCAACAGGATGTACTGGGAGCCCATGAGGGGGAGTAAGCTGTTGAGGGCTTGGCTGGCCTTGGCTGGAGAACAAATCTTACATCTGAAGTTTCATTATAAATCCAAAGAGTGCCTACGTAAAAGACACAACTAAAAGGGGGCCTTTATTTTGCAGCAAAAAAAAAAAAAAATATTTATAAAAGACAATTACTATAGCAGCAAAAGCCATCATAAAATGTAAGCACATATAAAATTAATTTACTTAGCAAAAAAAAAATAAACTCTGTTCGTTATTGAACCAGCTGGAGATGCCAGAACCTACGTAATAGTAAAAACAGGTATGTTTCAAAAGTAGTGGTTCTAATCTTATTGTATGATAAATAACTCTCACACCCAGTGTCAAGGATTCTGCACCGCTGTGTGTGTGTGTATATATATATATATATACACACATACATACACACACACACACACACACACACACACACACACACACTTTCTATATAATAAATAGAGCATTGTATATCACAATTACTATACTACAATTATTTGCTCTTCTATTTACATTTCAACAAAATATAGGAATATTTTTTAAGACTTTCAATAGTATAACCATAAAATATATATTTGAATTATACAGCTTTTAACAATGTACATCTATGTACCCATATAATTTAACGGACATTTTAAAATGTCAGGATCCAATGTAAAATATAAACATTCCATTAACTTTTTTTCCTTCCGTCTATTGTGGACTTCTAGCATTCACCAAAGCTTCTTGATTAAAAGTACCAGCAACTTCATAAATAAAAAAAAAGGTGTCTTAAAACAGATTTATCTCCAAACTTTGTGCAGAAACTGCTTACAAAGCATCCACTTTCATCATATCGCTTTTATCAAATACAACCTTATTGGAGAAATAGATGGAAATCAGTCCAAAGAGTGCAGCTGCAGCAACGTAGGCGGTCACGGTCTGAGTCATTTGGACAATGATACCCACAAAAAGTGAGGGCACAACTTGTGACAGTAATAAAGCACTATCTAAAATGGCCATATCCAGGCAGATCCCATGGTTGGCGACTACAGGCTCTGTTGCAGTGGCACTCCCGTCACTGGTAGAAGGACCAAGGCACAACGGGGAGTTGTGGGAGCTGAGCAGTGTAACAGCTGTGCCGTTCGGCGTTTCTTTAATGAAGCCAGACTTCCACTCTTTCTCGTTCACTTTGTCTTCTGCTGTGTTCTCACACTTGTCCTTGTATTTGGGGAGAAAAACCTGTTGAATAGAAAAATAATACTTCACTCTCACATAAAAGCAAGCAAGTCTCAAATTTAACATTTTAAAATGTATATATTATTTATATAACAGCATACGAAATACTTCTTAATTGATCGGGTCAATCTTTTTGGACAGTAAAAGGAAGGTTCTCTCATCTGGTCTACTAAGACCGGGGTTGCTGTTCTTTATAATGGATCTGCAGAACCCTATAACGATGCATTTTGTATTTAGGGTTCTTATATTTAACTTTTGCCTTCCATTAATCTAAAATCCTTCCTTGAAGCCTTAAAAGCTTGCAAAACACACAACACTTACAGAACAGAAGAACTCTCTGATCCCCAGAAGACAGCCCATCCAAGGACAGCAGGACAGAAGAGAAATCAAGAAAAAAAAGGAGAGAAGATGAAATGAGAGAAAGGGCCAAAACAAGCATACATCACTGGATCAGCATGTGTTTTTAAAAAGCTAAAAGCAAATAAACTTAAAGGGACATGTTTATTAGGAAGAAAAAAAATGAAAAGAAAACCAATCCTTGTGTCATGAAAAATCCTACCTGTTAAACTTAAAAAAATGTATGCTGTTTTTTTTGTTTTGTTTTTTAATAAAAAAAAGGAACAAGCTCTATCTATGTTGATTTTTGGAAACTAACTACATCCAATAGGACTTTAGTATAAAAGAAAAACGTAAGGCTGTAACCAGCGGCCACCACTATTTCCAACAGCCAGTTGGAGTCATTGATTAGTACATTTCTAGAGTGTCAGATTTATGTACTCAAACTATAGTTTGCGGATTTAAAATGTTTCATAGGCCTACTTTTCTGAAAAATACAAATGCAGATGTATACTTAGTATTACAATGCAGCATTGAACAAATAATGTAGGAACAAAGGCAAGGTTTGCTCGGTGTGTCTTTCCATTGACTTATATGTATTTTCCACTCCCTATTTTGGTCTGGATTTTGCAATTGGTTTTCAATTCAGTACATTTCAGTGCTAAGTAAATAAATCTCTGTGTTTATAACCAGTTTGTGTTGTGTATTGCTAGTCATACCAAATTACATTGCCTATTGAATATGAAACATGGGGGAAGATTTATCAAAGCAAAAACAGGTGCTATTATGGGTATAAATGTTGAGAGATGTTTTATTGGTTTCCATGGTGATTGTTCATTACTTAACACTGTGACCAGAATAGCACCTGCAAATCCCCCCCATGGTGTCTAAATCCACCGAATTTAAAGGGACAATATAAACAACATAATTACTACAGCTCTCTGTACTGGTTATGTACTATAGTTAAAAGACCTTGAGAAACGTCCCCTCTTATTTTGCAAATAGTTTGAGACTGGTTTAACAAAAGTTGGAGCTCCCTTAGCGTTCGCCCCCTCTTCACCCACACTGAGTAAGCAAAATTTACATATGTGCATTATGTTCGCTGAAAAAGAACATAAAGTCATTCTAAAATAAATAATGCCACTTTAGAGAAGACACACACAAAAATAAATTTTAAACTATAAAATCCGCACCTTTTGACTGCTATCCATAAATTCTATAGTGTTCACTGTGTTTATAAGGAAGAGGATGAGATGGGTGTATAGTGTGAGGAAAGCTGGATACGGCCTCCCATCCATGCGCTAGTCCTGACTATTTGCAGGCAACGATCATTACAAATTATAATGCAGTATATACTTACCTGGCGGTTATTGTGGTAGAGTGAGGTCAGAGTGTACGGCAGGATCTGCAGAACAGAGAACGGGAAGCCAGTCAAGGCTGCAGATGCAGTAACCAGGATCACACTTTGAGAGAAGCACATGACTGTTGCAGCCAATGGGAGACAGGTAACAGCAGAAAGGTACACATATCGAGTGCCAAAAGTTTTTATGAGATAGTCCATGGAGAAAGAGAAGATCATGGACATCACAGACTGAAGGAAGAGCCCCAGGCTCCCCATTCTGACTCCTAAAATAGAATATACAGATAGTCAGGCATATAACTAAAAAGAAGGTAAAGATGCCAATGGAAGCACAAATCACAGCAACATTGTAACAACATCATATATTAAAAACATAACATTAGGTAGTTAAAAATATCTTGGAGTAACAGAAGTAGTACAAAGATCAATACTACCCACCTTCATCATACCGAAGTCTAGCTTCCGTCCCTGGCTCTGCCACGGGCACACCATGATAAAGTCCTTCACCAACAAAGTCAGTATAAAAGAGAATAAGTGTCATGAGACCCATCCAGGAGAAGAGTTGTGCTACAAATAGACGCCACAGAGCAAAAGGTACCCGGTAACAAAACTTCCTAATTCGTGACACAAAAGCACATATGCCTTTTAATGCCATAGCTAAACGCCAAGCCCTGAGTGGCAAATTCCAGAGCTGCCAAGCTCGTAAATTGGTCACCACCCTGGATGGAACTTCTCCAGGAACATCTACATGTGCACCACCAGTTCTCACTTCTTCAGAAACAAAGAATGTGGCAAAAACACATCCAGCCAAAATGACTAAAAGTAGGATAAAAAGACACTGTTCTTGCCCGCCTAACTGCTGTGCCACCCAGCTGCCATTCCAGTTTATAGAAGGCAATAAGTATCCAATGCAAGCACCTAGGCCAACAGTCAGGGCATACATTGAAAATGCTTTGCTGCAGGCCTCTCCCTCTGGGAACAGGTCAGAGAGCAAGGCTTCCAATGGTGTAAAGCAAACCTGTCCACAGGAATCCAATAGTCCAATGCCAAGGATGAGGAAAGCCACCTGTGTTCCAGCATAGTCGCCTCCCGTAAATGTTGCCAGTTGTTTAGAATATGGGATAATGATCAGACTTAACATTACTCCTAGGCACAGAATCCAGATAAAGGGTCGGCGGCGGCCAAATCGGCTCCTCAGTCGGTCGCTGGCAGAACCTATGAAGTGCACAACTAAAAGGCCAAGGATGGGACCTATACCTAAAAGACAAAAAAAAAAAAAAATGCATTAAAATGGAAAGCAGAGGTTTTGGTAAACACATCAAGAAGAATTTTACTGCAAGTAAAAATTGGTAAAAGCAGTCTGATTTTAGTATCTAAATTTCAGTCTCCATAAGTGTTGCAATTATCTACATTCCCATTCAAACGTTTTCTAACATAGCTACCAAAACTTTGAGCAAAGTGGACTTTCCACTAGATCTATCAAGTACAAATGTATTAAATTAAAGTAAAATTCCCAGCACCATATCTACTAAAGCCAACTGTAGTGGTTATAGTACCAGGAGTGCCTTGGCACCTTATCCTTATAACCTGTCAAATGTCTTGAGTACAATTTAACAGTTACCCGTTACTGGTTTTATAGCATGCAAAGGCTAATTTTACTGCATATTTACTGCAAAACATAAAATGATCTGTGAAGGTACATGCACACCTTGGCCAAACAGATAAAATCAATTAAAAAAAAAAAAAGCCAAAATATGTTTTACTGCTAGTAAAAGTAATCAACTCTGCAAAAGAATTTAAATAAGATTCATAAAGGTAATGGAGAACAAGAAAAAAAGAGAAGTGATTTTACTTTGAATCACTAATGAATCAATTGATCTCCTTATGTAAGCACTTTCTAATCATATGTATAAAACTACAAAAAACAAAAAGATAAATAATTAATTCACAAGACCACTTATAGTACTGGATGTTTAAATTCTCAGTGGAAGCCCTACTCAGCCAAAAGCAAAGCACAATGTCCTAAATAACTCAACTAAGGGAAAATCCACCAACAAAACCTTCTGCTCACAGGTATGCACAATGGGTGGGCCATATAGCCCTCTCCAACCACCATTCGGGTGCTGTCCAACCATTTGCATATGTTTTGGTTCAATCCTAATTTTTCTAAGAATCATGAAACTAGAATCAATCATTGACAGAACTGGTTATCATTATAGATCATCTTATTTAAAGGGACACTATAGTCACCAGAACAACTACAGCTTATTGAATTTGTTCTGGTGAGTAGAATCATTACCTTCAGTCTTTTTGCTTTACATTTAAATAAATATTTTCTATTGAAATTACCACTTTTAGACTGTAGAAAAAAAAAACATCATACTCCAAGACACAAAAATAACTTTAACAAGCCTTTAAACTGTCCTTCCTTTTATTTTTTTAACCATAGTACCCCTTCTATGTTCAGTCTCATTTGATATAAATTGACTATTTGTGAAATAGTTCAGGAATTATTCCAAAGCTCTTCAGAGTCCTTTTCGGTAGATTCAGAAGTGCTCCAACTGTATATAACTAATTTGTGATAATTTATCTGATTTCTCCAAAATAATCTAACCTCAGTTTGCAACATACAAGTTTCACCACTGTTTATATTAAAGGGACACTATAGTCACCAAAACAACTACAGCTTATTGAATTTGTTCTGGTGAGTAGAATCGTTACCTTCAGGCTTTTTGCTGTAAACACTGTCCTTTCAGAGAAAATGCAGTGTTTACATTACAGCCTAGTGATAACTTCACTGGCCACTCCTCAGATGGCTGTTAGAGATCCTTCCTGGGTCATGGCTGCCTAAAATGCATCCAAACATTCAGTGTCTCCACCCTCTACATGCAGACACTGAACTTTCCTCATAGAGATTCATTGATTCAATTCATCTCTATGAGGAGATGCTGATTGGCCAGGGCTGTGCTTGAATTGTGCTGGCTCTGCCCCTGATCTGCCTCTTTGTCAGTCTCAGCCAATCCTATGGGGAAGCATTGTGATTGGATCAGGCCACCACTTCTGATGTCAGAGGAAGTTCACAGGCAGAGGCAGCAGCTTCAGACTTGAATACAAGTAGGATTTTAGAATCAGTAGGGAGGCAAAGGGGGCCAATGGGGTTAGATAGTGGTTTTCACACAATAGGGTCAGGAATACATGTTTGTGTTCCTGACCCTATAGTGCTCCTTTAAGTTCACATGTTCTTCTATGTAAAAGCGGTTTTACAAAAAAGTTCTGTAAAGTTTAGGTTTAATTATTGAATACATACTTATGTTTTACATAAATAATGTTTTAAAATGCCCTTGAATGCACTCCTTAACTACATAAGTCACGTTTATCTTTCTACTTAGTGGAGGTCCTCTGTGGACTATTTAGTTAAGGCCAAGAGTTAAGTGACTTGGGTAAATCTGGGTTCAGTGCAAGATGACTCAATAACTTTAACCTGTTTATTAGATGAGCTCTAATTCAGTTCTATCCAACTCATCCAATTTTAGGAGACAAACATTGATTAAAACGTGTTTATCATTTTTAATACTATATAAATCTGAGAAAACAGACCATTACAAGAAGTAGTACAGGAATCGTGTAGAAAACAGAAGAGTATTTGTATCATGTTGTATATCCATAGAAAAGCATACCACCTACCTAATACCATAGTCATGAACTTTTCTTCCACTCCAGCCTCCAGCAACAAAGGGGGAACAAAAGTGACTCCTGCGGCCAAACATACCTCGAGACCACATGTCAGGGAATTAACAAGCAGGAGCTGTGCCTTAGCACTGTGGAGGAAGTGGGGGATCCCGGACGTCTGCATCTTGATAACTTTTGACGCTGTCTGAATCTTCTAGTTATACTTCTAAGTTCCGCAGGTAAACACTTTATATCCTGCTTCACCCCTGCTGCTTCTGTTCCAAACAGCCATCCTTACTACAGTGAGCCACGAGTTTAATGGTACATATTAGTGGATACATCTCCCATCATAATACGGAAAGACGAGAGGAGCAGGGAGATTGAAATAAGGGTCCGGCAGCTCTTTTGGTAAAAATCCAATGACGCTATATCCAGTATATAAGCATCATAGCCTGGAAAAAAAATGAATAAAAACAGACAAATTAGTTTTGTTTTACAAAGAATATAATATGCCATTGTTAAAGTGTTGCATTTTAATTTACCCAACAGAACTATAGCTTTTGTATGATCATTCTCATTAAATGTTGTGTAGCTTGAGCAGGACCCGCATCACCTTCTGTCCCTGTTCGTCTAAGTTGTCTTGCTGTAATCATTTCTTTGTTTGTCCATGTTTTGTACAGTGCTACTGAATTTGTTGGCTCTATAATCTATAACAATAATCAAACGAATGTAATAATCTAGTAGTAGCACAAAGCAAAATGCTGTAAAATGAATAATGCACTCTACCAAATATGAAGTGCTTAGGAAAAAGGGGTACGTATAAAATATTTTTCTACCATTCTCTGGTTTCCTGTGTGTTTTTGACTTAAAAATTAGATAAACCCGAATGGTCAGGAAGGGACCAAAAACTCCTACGTAAAATCACCTTAGCAGCTAGACTCACCATGGCACAGGCATGGCTTAAACCCGAAATCCCCCAGATCAATATGGTGGTACATAAAATAAGAGATATCCACGTCATGGACCACCTCACGGCACTGGTGAGAGGCACCTTGAAAGCCTATGAAAAGGTCTGGGAAACCTGGAAGGCCTGTGATAGAGAGAACTGAGGTTAAATCAGGAAATGGGGCACCACCATCACCAACCAAACCCGAACGTAATCCAGACGAAACTCCGATCTCCGCCTGAGTGGCTCCCTCCCCCCCCTCTTTTTTCTTCTCTATCCGTTACTCCTTTTCTTTTGGGTTATTGGAAGACACAGAGACCACGAACTGAGGCCACCAACCACGAGCGGAGGGCGTCCAAAACAGACGAAGCACTCTACTAAGGTCTCCAGTATTCTACCAGGTTAAGTGTTCACTGTTTATTTGTTAACATGTGTCGCCAACAAAAATACACCTAGGCTTGAGACAACGGACTTAATACTGTAAGAATCGCATTACACAATGTATATATGTACTTGACAGTATAAATGTATGTACTAAGTTATGCATACTTAAAAGCCAAAGTGCAATGTAACGACACGCCAAAAATAAAAGAATTTTAATAAAAAAAAAAAATTAGATAAATCCTCTGATGCACAGCAAATGGAATGAGGTATGACTCAGTTTTTGCATGTTATCGACAAATACCTTTCACCAAGAGTCATCTATTGATATATATAGACTGATTATTTTATTTATATATAATCAGGGCACGATAAATCCCAGACGACTAGAACTGGGATTTGTCAGTCCTTTACCTAAAGCGGCTGGCTGGGCAAACAATGGTCTCATCGAGGTGGTCGGCTGAGGCAGCGCGTGAGGGAGCAGTGATCTTCCTGTAGCTCCTCTCTGCTCCCTTATGCTGTATAGTGACAATCACAACTGCCCATTGCTGCACAGGTTAATGCTTTTTCATTAATCCACAGAGAGAATTCACTTCTGGAGACTTAAGTTTAGCATTAAAACATTAAAAGATCACTATAGGGTCAGGAACACATGTATTCCTGACCCTATAGTGTTAAAACCACCATCTAGCCCCCCAGTGCCCCTTGTGCCTACATATATATAGTAAACATCTTACTGCATGCAAGCTTGAAGCTGTAACTGCATGCTGTTAGACACAGAAAAACAAGCAGTGTGCTGACATCATCAGAAGTGGTAGCCTGATCCAATCACAGTGCTTCCCCATAGGATTGGCTGAGACTGACAAAGAGGCAGATCGGGGCAGAGCCAGCATGATTCAAACACAACCCTGGCCAATCAGCATCTCCTCATGGAGATTAATTGAATCAATGGATCTCTATGAGGAAAGTTCAGTGTCTGCATGCAGAGGGAGGAGACACTGAATGTGTGGATGCATTTTAGGCAGCCATGACCTAGGAAGGATCTCTAACAGCTATCTGAGGAGTGGCCAGTGAAGTTATCACTAGACTGTAATGTAAACACTGCATTTTCTCTGAAAAGACAGTTTTTACAGCAAAAAGCCTTAAGGTAATGATTCTACTCACCAGAACAAATGTTTTCCTTTTTCTTGGGGAGAGGTACTCCACCAAGACTGGCATAACTTGCAATGTTCTTAGATCTTTTTTAATGGGACCTGTAATGACCAGCATTAGCATCTTCTTAACGAGTATTCCTTGTTCCCCATGTCGATTAATTCAACCTGTTATTCTAGTTTCAGTGTTTACTTTCTGACGAAAATAAATAAACCTTAATGTGTAAAATAAAAAAATAAAAAAGACAAGGAAGAAGAATGACAAAATGGTAAAGTGAAATTAGGGTAAGGAGGGTCAAAGATCTGTGTCTAAAACAGTCCAATTATATTGTTGAGGTGCAGAATGTGCTTTGTATTACACAGGCGTTTTGTAGCTCTACAGGCTACTAGAGGTATAAGGGCAAAAGGATTGTTCTCTGCGGGAAGAACAGGTCAGTTGGTCTGGAAGGAAATTTCGTACAGTAAAGTTGTATCTTATTACTGGGGATTCTGGACATCCAACTCATTACTCCCTTCCAAAAGAATTTGCCACCAGCATTGTGTGAACTGACGTTAAAAACTACTTCTCCCAACAATGATAAACAGAAATTCTGTAATTTTAATAAATGAGTAGGCTTGAAGCACATTGAAGATTGTCTTGGATACTTGTTCCCTATAACTGACATCCAAGGTGGAATTTAAATCATGTTCCCATCTCTGGATATATGAAAGGGTGTGTAAATGTGCAAATGGTGGACACGTGTGCCTTTTTGACCATATACAAGATGTAGTGTAATTCAGATAGTACCTAGTTTTATTAAACACACAGATGTAAATTTATACACATAAAGTATAGAATAAAAAGCAAATAGCTGGATAATAATTATGTATACATGTATAACAAACACAACCACTTTCATAACCTCAGCATGTATCAAAACAAACACATTAAAGGAGCACTATAGGGTCAGGAACACAAACATGTATTCCTGACCTTATAGTGTTAAAACCACCATCTAGCCCCCCTGGGCCACTCATGCCTCCATAAATATAGTAAAAATCTTACTGTATTCAAGCCTGAAGCTGTAACTCTGCATGCTGTTAGACTCAGAAAAACAAGCAGTCTGCTGACATCATCAGAAGTGGTGGCCTGATCCAATCACAGTGCTCCCCCATAGGATTGTCTGAGACTGACAAAGAGGCAGATCAGGGGCAGAGCCAGCATGAGTCAAACACAACCCTGGCCAATCAGCATCTCCTCATAGAGATGAATTGAATCAATGGATCTCTGTGAGGAACGTTCAGTGTCTGCATGCAGAGGGAGGAGATACTGAATGTCTGGATGCATTTTAGGCAGCCATGACCCAGGAAGGATCTCTAACAGCCATCTGAGGAGTGGCCAGTGAAGTCATCACTAGGCTGTAATGTAAACACTGCATTTTCTCTGAAAGGACAGTGTTTACAGCAAAAAGCCTGAAGGTAACGATTCTATTCACCAGAACAAATTCAATAAGCTGTAGTTGTTTTGGTGACTATAGTGTCCCTTTAATATAAACAGTGGTGAAACTTGTATGTTTAAAGGCTTAGTTTAAAGGCTTGTTAAAGTTCTTTTTGTGTCTTGGAGTATGACTTTTTTTTCCAACAGTCTAAAAGTGGTAATTTCAATAGATAATATTTAAATGAATCATTGAGGACAGAAAAGTCTCCCTGGCTGCCAATGAAATACCTGGGGAGGTTTTCTTCCCCCTTTTCAATAAACTGAACTACAGCCGCAATCAATGAGTGCTAGTCTCTCCAAAACAGAGGCCTCTCAATTATATTGATGGTGTATTCCAGGGCAAAGACTGAATGTCTAAGCTAGGGGAGGTTAGGAGGTCTTCAGCTTTGCAAGCTATTTTATACATACTGCCAAAGAAAAAATGCAGAAAACTAACATGAATCATTTTCAAGGGTATATCGTATAAAGCATTCTGTTAGCATCCTGTTAAAAGAACATTATAGTCACCCAGACCACTTCATCTCAATGTAGTGGTCTGTGTCCAGTGTCCCTGTCCTTTTGACCCTGTAATGAAAAACACTGCCGGTTTTAAGAAACCGCAATGTTTACACTGCAAGATTAACACCCCCGTAGTAAAACTCGTACATGTGGCGCAGAAACCCTAAAGGAAAGAACTGACAACACTTTCCTACAGGGAATTCTGAATGCGCGCATTGGATTGGACCCTCACGGAGGAGGCAGGGCCATGACATTGGCAGGGGAGCAGCGCCAAGAAAGCCGCAGCGCTGTAATAAGGTAAGTGAAACTTGTATTATTTTTGCTCTGGGAGGACCTATTTTGAGGTAAAAAGAGGGACACTGTAGCATTAGGAATACAGATTTGTACTCGTAACGCTATAGTGTTCCTTCCATATGGGGTTTCCAAGGAGTGGATATTTTACAAAAAGAGTGGCACTTTCAAGCAATTCACATGATTACTTGGGGGAAAATGGATTCTAGACCCATCAAAATGAGAAGATTATATAAAGAGGCTTGATACTAGCCATTATTACGAAATATATTTTCAATGCATGTTAAGAGTGATGGAATTCACGTTTCTTTTAAACACATTAAAGCCAACCTTTAACCCCTTAAGGACCAAACTTCTGGAATAAAAGGGAATCATGACATGTCACACATGTCATGTGTCCTTAAGGGGTTAAAGTGACAGGTTAAGATAAGCAGAAGGTGCATTTCTTCATTGCAGGCTGCATTAAACTTTTACTTTGATTTTACTGTTTTTAAATAGAAACTTAGAAAATTGCTTTCTTTTAAAAAGAACAAAGTACGAGCAGTAAAGATATGACGAGAATACAATCCAGATAAACCGGAATTACTACAAACCACGGAAGCATGGTGACCATGTAAGCACAGATTATTCAGTGCATACTCATAGCTAAGTGACACAGAGCTGATCACGCCTGTCATTCAGAAAGATTTATCTATATTCACTTTGCAGCACCTTTTAATTGCCTCATGCATTGTGCCCTTTCACGCACTCCTGATTTTACGTTATTGAGAGCCAGAGTTAATAATTACATTGTACAAATTAAACTTTATTGAAAACGCTTTTATTAGAGGTGTTTGCATGCTCCATAAAAGAATATTGCAGCTTTTATTGTTATTAACTCTCTTATAGGTTTTGTAGCTTGCAAAGGTTATTTCCCCCCTCAGTTACAACTATGGGAAAAAGAAAGTACACCCTCTTTGAATACTATGGTTTTACATATCAGGACATAATAACAATCAGCTGTTCCTTAGCAGGTCTTAAAATTAAGTAAATACAACCCCAGATAAACAACACATGACAAATTACATCCCATCATGATTTATTTAACAAAAAATAAGGCAAAATAGAGACGCCATGTGTTGTTCATTTGAGGTTGTATTTATCCAATTTTAACTCTTATATGTTCTTTTCCCCGTGACTGTATATCTAGATGAAAGTCAAACAGTGTTAACAGTGCTTGGCTTCTTGAAGACTTAAAATCTTGTCTATTTTATACATTCCTATGGAAGGAATCTCTGTCTCTGCCACCTCTGAACTTGTAGACACAGAAGGTCTCTTCTTTTCACGTCCATTGGCTATCTTAAGGTTGTTAGTTAATGTCACCTCCACAGTTGGGATGTATTTGTGGTGTCCACCAGGAAAGTTAAGGGGAGGAATGGGGGACAGCAAAACAATGCACCATACACTACACACAGCTAGCATAAACACTGCACACAGAAAGCACACACACGATATACAGCCAGCACACACCGCAGACTCACCACACACACACACACATTATATACAGCAGGCACACACACTTACTGCATACAGCAAGCACACACCACACACACTCACTACATGCAGCCAGCACAAAATCACCACAAACACATTATATACAGCCAGCAAACATTACACATATACATATACACATATACATATACACACACACACTACACCTAGCTGACCCACACCACATGCTCATTACACCTAGCCACCACACATATTGTGGCGGACCGCCTGGTACCACGACTGAGTACCTCCGCCAATTCACGCTTCCTACTAATTACTGAGTACCATAAGCACTGCACTGGGACACCATAAGCACTTCCAGCCCCTAGCTGCCGCAACTTGGATGGGGTCTTTGCCCATCCTGGACCCAAGTCCTGGATCCAACTCACAGTGGGTAGACTCATGTGTTGGGGGAACAGCTATAGCAGGTATAGCTGTTCCCCCAACACATGAGCCGAGGCTTAATGCTGGGAGTAGACTGTTTAATGCAGGTAAACACTCACAATTTATACACACATTTAAACCCCCAACAGCCTCATTTACATACAATAGGGTACATAGAGCACTATAGTACAAGGAAGGGTGGGGTCAGACAATAGCAAGGGCTGATGGGAGATTGAGGAGGGACAAAGCAGCTAGTTTAAGCTGGTCGGGCAGTGCCCCTGGGACAACGCCCTGCTGGGGAAACAATTGGACAGGAAAAAGGGGGAGGGGGAGAGGCACATACAAGCAATATATTCTACATACTACTCCTCTGTGCCTGGGAGATAATTGAGTCAGGAACAGTACAAACTCAATTATCTCCAGGTACAGAAAAAATACACAATTTCACAACACTCCAAAATCAATGGAAACCCCACAAGGATAGCCCCGATCCGAGTGACCAACATATCCAAAAATCACTCAGATCGGTTCAGTGGTTCAGATTTTCCATGGAAGTCAACTTTTAAAATGTCTTTTTTACATGGCCCATAGTCTTTGGGCAGGAGGCCCCTCCAGGTACACGTGGCAGAGGCATCTTTGCCACATATACTAACGGGAGCACAGAGGACAAGATACTAAACTTCACATTTTTGCACATTAAATCTGAATGGCAAAATTAAATAGTCAGTTGTTAACTATAGCTGAGGATTATTATTATTTTTTTTTTTTATTTGTTTTTTACAAATGAGCTATTTTGCCCTTAGGTTTTCCATTCAGATTTAATATGGGAAAATCCCAAGTTTAGTGAATGTCCAGGTCTAAGCACTTTCCCTAAAATTTTAATTTTGCGTCAAGACAAGTAGATTGTCATGACAGACAAGTAGACTGGGCTACCACTTTAGTCTCCTGGAAAACTAAATTTTTAAAAAAAATCCACTGCCTTGACGACATATACACTACTATGTTATAGAATTTATTTTGTTTATATTTCAGTTTCTACTGTATTAGACCCTAAACACCCTAACCCAGGGGTAGGCAACCTACGGCACTAGTGCCATGCACGGCACTCAAGGTGTCTTTGCACGGCACTTAAGGCTGCTAGAGCCAAGCAGGCGCTGGCATATCAGGAGTCTCTGTGAAACTTCAGATATCTGCTAATACGAAGAGGTAGTGAAGGACAATCCTTAATTTATGCATTGCAGAACGTAGAGGAAGTGATCTCAGATCAGTTCCTCCCAGCACTTATTAATGGGAATCCACACTGTAGTAGAGCATCCTGCAGCTGCTGTTGCAGCTCCTGTCCTTGAGCTGTGCCTGGTCCCCACTGGAACCCAGGGAAGTCACCCACACTGCTAGATATACACAGAGCTGCAGAATAAGCCTCGCCTCTCATACAAATAATACAAACAGCCCATACTCAAACACAACACACAATCCGCACAAACTCAACACCACTAACAATCCATATACATGCACACAATTCCACATGCAGCCTCTCACATGCAATACCCCAAACAGCCCCCACACACTACCAAACACACAATGTGACGTATCCATCAACACACAAAGCAATTACAGTAAAAATAACAAGCAGAATACGGCAGCATTCACACCTCAATTTATAAAAATAGGATGGGCACGCTACGGGACATCACAATCCTATTTCGGCACAGTGCTGCTAAAAGGTTGCCTACCCCTGCCCTAACCCAAACACTCAATGACAATTCTCACTCTGACTCTAGAATTAAATAACACGGGGCGCACTGATTTCTGCTGAAAATCAGAGCAGAATGCCTTGCCAGGGGCTACACTAGTAGTTGATAAATGAAAAAGGAGCTTAACCAAATTTCACACTGACGTTCTGGCTATTTGTTCACTTTAACCTCAGCATGACTACAACTGATATTGAAACTATCAACTTGTTGTTACAATCACTGTATACTTTAAGACACTAAAATCCGAAAGTATTCTTAAGGTTCTTTAAAAATACTAAGTGACATTTATTGGACCATTTAGAATGAAAGGTGGCCTTTAATGGATTTACGTAAACCACACCATATCCATCACTTGTTACCTGACCGAATCAAGTCCAGCTAGTTTCTCACCTTCAAAATCATAATTGACACAACAACATGGATATGTATTTGGCCTTAATCAAGCCCATATGACACCAACAGAATTTTATCCACAAAACAGGTTTTGGTGTTCAAGAGAATTTACAAAAAAAAAACTGCTAAAAAGTCTGGAGGATAACCTAATAAATAATTGCATCAGCAGCAGAGAGCAAAGGTCCATTTATATAAGAGCATGATATACAAGTGGACATCAGATGGAGCTGGAATGAGAGAGGATGAAACATAAATATAAAAGGAAACTGATGTAAAACGTAAAATGAGTGGACACAAAGAAACTGGAAGATAGATGATAAACTTGCAGTATGGAGGGATGGTGAGAAAAAAGGGCTTGATATGGTGAGGTGTGTAGGCAACAGAAATCCATTTTGTGGAGATCAAACTATCTATGCTTTCATATCAATCCACCATTTACAAATTCAGCAGTGATGTCAGTTCCTGTCGCTGATGTGCCAGGAGCAGAAGAGGACTGGCCAGAAGAAGATGGCGGGGCCCACGAGCTACTGGTTCAGTCTCTCGAGGGTTCCTCCCTAGTGGTGAATTAAAGGGACAAGGTAGGCACCTAGACCACTTCAGCTCATTGAGGTGGTCTGGTTGACGTGTCCCTTTTGCACTTAGTGCTGCAATCTTAAACATTGCAGTTCCAGTGAACTGCAATGTTTACATTGCAGCACTAAGTCTGCCTTCAGTGCCTGCCTACCAGACAGACACGGGGGGGCGCTTCCGGAATCCAAACTGACTTTTGGTCCGTTATCTGACGCTCTGGATGAGGACCTCTAGCGTCAGATTTTTTCCCCATAGGAAAGCATTAATCGCCGAAGGACGGAAGAGGGGGCATAGCTTTGACCCAGTGCTGTTTTTTTTTTTTAAACCCTTTATTTACTGGGTAGGAGGGAGGGGTGAGGCCAAGGGATCAGTAGTGCCAGGAATACAGCTTTGTATTCCTGGCACTACAGTATCCCTTTAACAGAAACAAAAGGGGTTTAACGCGTAAATAGCATAGGATTGAGTAGTGAGAATGCAGGGACATGATCTATATACCAAAACTGCTTCATTAAGCTAAAGTTATTTTGGTGCCTATAGTGTCCCTTTAAGTATTTTTTTTCTAAACAAGAATAGGCAGCATAGATACTCCAATATTAAAAGGAGTCTACAGATCTTTAAAGGAACAGAGACTTATGTCAAATCTATGTAGTTACTTTTAAAAAATTGGAAAAATTACACAAGGAAATAGTGAGAATCCTATCCTTATTGTTGATCTAAAATACCTGGGCCCCAGTGACTCCTTTTAACATTTCTATTACTGAAAATACCTGAATAATAAAACAGGTTTGTTTTCTTCTTTAAGGCCTCCATATAATTAAAGTCTGAAGTTATTAGAGAGCACAATATGTTATCTGCACAAAATCTGTAAAAAAAAAAAAAAACCAAAAAAAAAAACACAAACAAAACTACACAGATGTCAGGAAGCCCTGGATAGTACAGCTTCTAGGTATTTCTCAGTATACTGACTGAGGCACCTGATCCTGTATAGGGAGGGATCATTATCCATCCTTTGTGTACGCAGCAGGTATTTCTACATTCCTGTGCAATACACCCTCATCTCTGTCTTACAATATAACCTTTTCAGTGCCAACTTTGCCGTCGTGGATTTGAAAGGGAGAAACAAATGCATATATTGCAATAGAATGTGACAATAGTGTTGAGAGAAAAAAAAAAAGTTAAAATACAGCATGGTTTCAAAAAGTTGTGATAGTTTTAAAAAGGGCAAAGGGAGGTAGAACTGACTTATGACGTGTACACCGAATGGGAGAGCAAACACTGGATGTTTGACGAAGCATAGCTATCCATATACTGAATAAAAGACTAAACATGGCTATCTATAAATACATAGGGATAGGATTTAATACAAGCAAGCAATTAAGACCCTGCAAAAGATTAGGGATCGACCGATTATCGGTTTTGCAGATATCAGCCGATAGTCCGATTTTTTGTAAGTATCTGTATCGGCCGATAATCACAGGTAATACCGATTAGGAGGTGGGCCGGCCCGTCCATAAGGCGGCACAAGCAGGGAGAACACTGGGGGGAGAGAGGAACATTAAGGGAAGGTGCTAAGGTACAGGGAAAGGAAAAGGAACACTGGGGTAGGCGGGGAGCACTAAAATATAAGGGAGAGGAACATTAAGGAATGGGGGGGGGGAGGGAGGAATTCCTACCGCACATATTTACACACAAACACACTGCACCCACTACACAAACAAACACACTGCATCCACTACACAAACAAACACACTGCATTTACTAATCAAATACTCTCACTGCATCCCCTACACACACATATTAATATTCTTGAAAACATAAAAAATTCTGACTGGCATGTATATTTTGTGCATTTACCACTTAATAAAAAAAAGATTTGCAAAACAGTAAAAGTACAGAATATCGGTAAGCTATCGGCCTGAAAGTGTAGAGATTCTCAGGATCGGCTCTAAAAAAAATCAATATCGATCGATGCCTACAAAAGATTAATATAAATCTTAATATATAGCTACCTCTGTGCTAAAATGCTAATTTTTATTAAAAAACAAAACGTAATTGTTTTCTACTTGTTTGTCAGCAGTTGGCAGAAACAGCATGCCAGTTGGCAAATAGCACTGTCACTAATCTTACCAAAAAACACCCACACAATGCCAGGGCAGAGCAAAACCAGAACAGGGCGATGCCATCTGACTGGAGGAGCTGACTAGGCGTCTGAGGGCACACCAAACAGCATTTAGGCCTTATAGATAACACTGTCACCAGATAGACATTGCATTACACCAAATTTAGACTCACACTATTATGTCTCCAACCTAGCAGGAAGCATAGATGTGACCCTTAAACTATTCATAAGACATACATTAAAATATCATGCCTCCCAAAATGTTAAATGGTCAAAGATTCATTTCACTTTCATTTAATGGTTGTGGCCAAGGGTGGGTCTGTTATACGAAGTTTTTGGTCATTTACAATATAGGTGAATAACAATTTATGCAACTAATATGTAAATTAGGACAAGAACAATGTATCTTATTTACATTGACTGATTTCTAAACACATTATTTGTGATTATTTATTTTGCCTAGAAAAGAGAGACCATTAGGAGAGGAAAAAAGGGAGTTGGGCACAAAATATGGAAACTGTTGGGGGACGGTGCTTGCACCTCATAGCGGCTGGACGTGCTTTCGGAAGAGCTCCAAGCACAAACTGAACCCTGAGCAGTTTAACTGACTCCCAGCCTGGAAAATCTATTCTGCAGGAGACTTGCATGTCTCTGGAGCCTGCCAGGGTGCCTTGGGACAGACTTACAACATCTTCGCTGCAAATCCTAGAGAGTCCGGTAGGGCCTGGTACAACTGTAGGACTCTCATTCTGCACGGCGCTGAGCGCGCATGGAGATATTTTGCTACCCCCCTGGACCAGTGGGGGATATCCTGGCTTACAATGCTCTTCAGTGTTACTCTTTACTGGTACCTCAGCTGAACGCTGCATGCTATCTCAAGATGGAGACTGCGCTGCTACCTCGTGGTCACAAGCTTATACAGCCTGGAACCGAATGTCAGGAGTCCATTGCACAATCACTGAATAGGCTAAACATAGCTGTACATACCTGGGCTGTTTTTTTTGTGGGGTCTCCCCAAAATGATTGGACACGATTCTGTATATCTTGTCCTTTACAGTCACTAAATACTAGCTCACATAGTATTATCTTTACTTTATCACTGTTCATTGTTTGGTTTCTGCTTAATATGGTGGGTTCGAGCAGGTGGCCTTTACGCTATGTTAAACCAATGTCTACATACGCCTTGCTATGTACAAACCTAATATTACTACATCAAATAGGCATGCTTTCTTAGTCAGAGGCTTTACATTTCCTTAAAATTGTGCACACCTTAGATTATTTACCCAAAGGCACTTAAATTAAGCCAGTTTATCAACAATTCCCGCCAAACTTTACAATAATTTTTTTTTGTTTTTCATGTTTTTCTTCTGGTGAATTTCATAAAAAAAAATAGTGCAATACAACTTGTGTACATATACATGGATTACACTGTGTATTTCAGGGAGGTTAGATTGAACAGTTACAAAACTGGAACAGTGTAGTGGAGACAAGAAAAACTGATTGGGGAGTTGGAAGTCAGACACAAAATATGGAGGGCCGGATTTTCCTATAGGCTATCTAGGCTTCAGCCTAGGGCCTCAAGATTAAGAGGGGCCTACATTCAAATTGTTAGCAAAATTTAAATTACACTATTCTAAAAACAGTGAACACTAAAACACTGAACCGAAAATAAGGAGAAATTCTATGCATATGATATGACCGGGGGGGGTGGGGGCGGTCCACCCCAGGTGCCACTTACTAGGGGGGTGCCCGGGGCAGACTGCAATGCCCCTCCTGTCGCGATCGCCGAGACCGGCGGTCTGCAGCTCCGCAATGTGCAGAGCTGCAGACCATGGATCTCGCGTGCACTGCCCAATCAGAGCGTTGCCGCGGGTTACCACGGCAACGCTCTGATTGGGTCTCGCGAGATCCATGGTCTGCAGCTCTGCGGAGCTGCAGACCGGAAATGAGGGCCACCAGGGACCCCACTGGACCACCAGGGATTTAAGGTAATTTTTTTAGTCACCCCCCCCCCTCTCCTCATCACTCCCTCCCTCTCACAATCACCCCCCCTCTCACAATCACCCCCCCTCTCACAATCACCCCCCCTCTCACAATCAATCACCCCCCTCCCTCTCACAATCAATCACCCCCCTCCCTCTCACAATCAATCACCCCCCTCCCTCTCACAATCACCCCCCTCCCTCTCACAATCACCCCCCTCCCTCTCACAATCACCCCCCTCCCTCTCACAATCACCCCCCTCCCTCTCACAATCACCCGCCCCTCTCCTGCCTCAAATGGTCCCGAATTTGGCAGGGCCGTCCCAATTTTCAGGTCTTGTCCCGCCATCCTGCCTTGGTCCTGCTGTCCCCAACAATCAAAGTGCAAACACATCATTAGAGGCGCTTGCGCTATGTTCAGAGCACTAGGACCCTGCAGAGAGCACTAAAACTGTGTTCCGTGCAGAGTCTGCCCTCAATGGGCTGGCCTGAGTGATGGACAGGCAGCCTGGCATGCATTTACGTCAGGTTGACCAGCTATAAAGTTAGGTGGACCCGTCCTTCCATATGGAGGCAGAGTTAATGAGGCAATCACATCACTGGCCCACCCCTTTACCTCACACTCCCACCGAAGTCCTGAGTTAGGAAATATAAAACTGGCAGCGCCTAGGTATTGAGATCCGGCACAAGGAATAAAATATAAATAAAGGCAAGGGAGGGTGTATAATTATTAAAGGAGCACTAAAGGAGAACATGTGAACTTAAATGAGCACTATAGAGTCAGGAACACAAACATGTATTCCTGTCCCTACAGTGTTAAAACCACCATCTAGCCCCCCTGGGCCCCTCATGCCTCCATAAAGATAGTAAAATATAACTTATATTCAAGTCTGAAGCTGCTGCCTCTGAACTTCCTCTGACATCATCCGAAGTGGCAGCCTGATCCCATCACAATACTTCCCCATAGGATTGGCTAAGACTGAAAAAGAGGCAGATCAGGGGCACAGCCAGCACAATTCAAACACAGCCCAGGCTTGAAGCACATTGAAGATTGTCTTGGATACTTGTTCCCTATGACTGACATCCAAGGTGGAATTTAAATCATGTTCCCATCTCTGGATATATGAAAGGGTGTGTACATGTGCAAATGGTGGACACTTGTGCCTTTTTGACCATATACAAGATGTAGTGTAATTCAGATAGTACCTTGTTTGATTAAAGACACAGATGTAAATGTATACATATATAAGTATAGAATAAAAAGCAAATAGCTGGATAATAATTATGTATACATGTATAACAAACGCAACCACTTTCATAACCTCAGCATGTATCAAAACACACACATTAAAGAAGCACTATAGGGTCAGGAACACAAACATGTATTCCTGACCCTATAGTGTTAAAACAACCATCTAGCCCCCCTGGGCCACTCATGCCTCCATACATATAGTAAAAATCTTACTGTATTCAAGCCTGAAGCTGTAACTCTGCATGCTGTTAGACTCAGAAAAACAAGCAGTCTGCTGACATCAGAAGTGGTGGCCTGATCCAATCACAGTGCTTCCCCATAGGATTGGCTGAGACTGACAAAGAGGCAGATCAGGGGCAGAGCCAGCATGATTCAAACACAACCCTGGCCAATCAGCATCTCCTCATAGAGATGAATTGAATCAATGAATCTCTGTGAGGAAAGTTCAGTGTCTGCATGCAGAGGGAGGAGATACTGAATGTTTGGATGCATTTTAGGCAGCCATGACCCAGGAAGGATCTCTAACAGCCATCTAAGGAGTGGCCAGTGAAGTTATCACTAGGCTGTAATGTAAACACTGCATTTTCTCTGAAAAGATAGTGTTTACAGCAAAAGTCCTCAAGGTAATGATTCTACTCACCAGAACAAATTCAATAAGCTGTAGTTGTTCTGGTGACTATATTGTCCCTTTAAGATACAAGGTTCATGAAGAAATAAATATTGAAAAAAAAAAAAAGTCAGTGTTACACGTTACTGCATCATGTTTGAAGAAACATCACATGCAGACAGACAATATTGCCCCTGCTCAGTCTGTTCAATCATGAACTTCAGTAAACACATGTACCGGATACTAGTCTCATTAATTGTGGATGTAATAATGTCTGTGCACCTAGCAGTGGCACCTGGCAAGGAAGTAATGCATTATTAACTGAGCATATAATAAATAAATCCATGACCTTAAATACAAAAACAGTGAAACTTAATTAACACTGTAGCACTGAATAAACATTTAATAAGTATTTCTGCGGAAGGCACCTGTAACAAGAATACATAGACGAAGAGAAGTAGTTCCTTAGCCAAGGATACTGGCAAGAAACTAATTAAACAATAATCAGAATAGCTGAAAAAAGGCACTGATGACTTTACGTATAAAAAGTAATTCTGGGACAAAATGAAAAGTGATGAATGCTCCAAAATTCTACTGGATTCCATGGTAACTACTGCTCCATGCATTAGAGCAGAAGAGACACACATTTGTGCTTTATAAATGAGACGTGTTTTTACATGCTGTTTTTTAGTTACAGAAATGCATGACAAAAAAAAGGACAGATGATCTTCCAACACTCTTTACTTAAAAACAGGAAAGCCATGGGCTGGTAGCTGCACACTTGTTAGAGCAATGAACAAGAAAACCAGAAGGACCAAAAATAATATACAGTGAGGTCTACATTACAGTGTCAGCTCATGTGTGCAAACATATATAGACCTTAATTTTGGGGAAATAAAACAGACCATGATTCACAAAACTACCCCTTGGGATATTATGTTCTCTTCTGGTACAAAATATATATTTTTTAATTCTTGTTTCCCTCTCTTTTGCAGGTCTGTCTCTCTATTTACCTCACTTCCCCTCCCACCTGTGCCCTGTTTATAGAAGCAAAGTTCACTATTGATAGATAGGCAGCACATACAGGTAACAGATGCAGTTAAGGAAATTAATTTGAGGCTACACACACACACACACACACACACACACACACACACACTGTTCAGCCACCACATTAAAACCACTGACAGGTGGAGTAAATAACATTGATTAGATTGTTACAACAGCACCTACGGGAGGGACGGGAGACATGAGGCAGCAAGTGAAAAGGTGAGTTCGTGAATTTCATATGTTGGAAGCAGGACAAATGTGCAAGTGAAAAGATCCTAGTGACTTTGACAAGGGCTATATAGTGATGGCTAGACGACTGGACCATGGCATCTCAAAAACAGCACGTCTTGTGGCGTATTCCTGGTATGCAGTGGCTAGTACCTACCAAAAGTGATGCAAGGAAGGACAACCGGTGAACTGACATCATGGTCATGAATGCCCATGGCCTATTGATGCACGTGGGTAGCGAAGGCTTACACGTTTGTTACGATCCCACAGAAGAGCTCAAAACGCTGAAAAGCGCTGGTCACGATAGAAAGGTGCCAGAACACACAGTGCATCACAGTTTACTTCTTATAGGGCTATATAGCGCAGACCAGTGAGAATGCCCATGATGACCCCTGTCCACTACAGAAAGCACCTTCAATGGGGATCGCAGTGTCAGAATTGAACCATGAAGCAATAGAAGATGGTTGCCTGGTCTGATCAGGTGGATGCATATGTGTGTTGTTTACCTGGGAAAAAGATGGCAGTAGGATGCACTAGAAAGAACACGGGCCGTGAGGGCAGTGTTATGCTCTTGGCAATGTTCAACTGGAAAACCTTGGGTCCTGGCATTTACATGGATGTTACTTTGACACGTACCGCTTACCTAGAGATTGTTGCAGACCATGTACATGTCTTCATGGCAATGGTGTTCACTGATGGTAGTGACCTCTTTCAGCAAGATAATGTACTCTGCAACACAGCACAAATTGTTCAGTAATGGTATGAGGAACATGATTTCAAGGTGTTGCCTTGGCCTCCAAATTCCCAGATCTCAATCCGATTGAGCATCTGTGGGATGTGCTGGAATAACAAATCCAATCCATTGACTTGAGGACTTAAAGGATCTGTCTTAGTGCCAAATACCACAGGACACGTTCGGAGGTATTGTAGAGTCCATGCCTCAATGCATCAGAGCTGTTTTGGCAGCACGAGAGGGACTTATAGATAATAGGCAGGTGGTTTTAATGTTGTGGCCGATCAGAGTATATAAAAGATCTCTCTAATATTTAGAAACCTGCTGGAACCTATAAGATAATAGGCAGGTGGTTTTAATGTTGTGGCCGCAGGTGGTTTTAATGTTGTGGCCGATCAGAGTATATACAAGATCTCTCTAATATTTAGAAACCTGCTAATCAAACAGACCAGAGATTTTCCACAGGTCAAATCATGTACAATATTAATTTTAATTAAATTATAAATCTTCAGGAATTGACTAGGAAACTCTAGGTCAAAATAGCCAACTTGGAAAAATTCCTCAACTCGGTTCAACATCAAATTGTAACAAAAGGAAAACTGAATCTAGGATACAATATAGCTAGGAACAGGGCTCAAAATTTCATGTTCTATAGAACTAGCCAAGCCTGAAAGTTACTCTCCTCTCCAAGCACAGATGGTCCATGGCCACTAACCAAGGCTGAGCTGCTACTTGCCAGTGCTGAATTTTCACTTGCCAATGGCAAGTGGGCAGGTAGAAATTTTTAGCCTTCGTTAGGAATATAGTCAGTTTGAGGAATTATTCTAAATCATTTTAAATTCAGTGTTGAATAAACAAACAAGTATATTATTTAATTTTTTTTTTAAAATGATTTAATGCAAGTTTTTGCTTTTCAAAATAGTAACCCCCTGCAATTTAGTGCCTTTCTCTTAATGTATTTCTAAAAATGCTTTAACTAGTAAAAAAAAAAAAAAAAAAAAAAAAAAAATCTCTGTTAACCCTAAAAGCTACAGTTATGCATGTTTTACTGATATTTGAAGAAGTTTATGTACAGGCATGTGTGCTAAGCTATAGGCGTAATTTAGCCAGTATGCTTTCCTTTAATGCTGATCACATCTCTGTTTTATTCAGTACCAGAGAGGGTTCACACACTACAGCAATAAATATACCTTTAAAAATAAAATGACAAAAAAGCTGTATCCTGGAAGCTCATTATATGTATTTACATAGAGGAGGGTGTGAGACATTTTACTTTCCATGCTCTTTGTTCTATTTCAACACTTATATAGTAACACGATTAGTTCTGGAAGAACGAGCAGAAGAGGTATAAAGGAATGAGATGAGGAAAAAAAAGTTTGTAAAATGTGTTTTGCATTGTTCCTTTAAAATAATGTATTTTAAAGTAACACTACACTATAAACCCGTTTTCCTAATGCTGTCGTGTCTCTGTCCCTAGTTAGAGTCAAAGCCCCGCAGTTTCCGCTGTAGAAACCTGTAGAAAATGCTTTTTGTTCACCTTTTTCAGAGACTAGCCTCCCTCAACAATGCTCACCTTCCACACCTATCGTGACATCATAGAGTAGCCATAACTTCCTTGTTGCTGGTACAATGCAAGTCTCAATGCACATGCATTGAATGCAATGCTTTCCTATGACCGAGTCTTACTGAAAGACAGTCATCAGAGCTGTGTTTAACCTTGCAATGTCAACACTGTAGTTTCTAAAAAAATAAAATAAAAAAAGAATGCAATGTTTGACAATGCAGTGTTAATATGACAGGACCACTGCACCCAGACCACTTCATTACGATGATGTGGTCTGGGTGACTTTAGTGCTCCTTTACTGTATATAATGCATGTAATAGACCACTAGGATAGTCTCAATGAAAGACCCGAATCAATTAAGAAAGTTAAAGATAGGGGACTTATACTGAACTCCCAAGGAGGAGATACTGAATCTGACAGCAGATCTGAGTGGATTGAGGAGTTTTATGCCTCACAGAAGTCCCTCTGGTTCACTGAGTGACTGCAACTAGAGGTGTTCCTAGCTTTCAATGTAAACACTGTATTTTCTCAGAAAATACAGTGTTTACATGAGAAAGGCTGCAGGGAGCTATAGTTCTCACCTGAACAACCTAATTAAGCTGAAGTTGTTCAGGTGACTATAGTGTCCCTTTAAGTAGAACTCAGCTTGCAAATTATGCAAAGTCCCCAGATGGCAGTGCCCCTTGAACAAAAATGGAGGAACTGGCTCCTATGGTTAGTTTACACAACCGTTGAATGCACAAATATGACATTTACATGTAAAAGGATCCAGCCAATTATGATAACTTTGGCAGAAGAATATTTTTCTAAATGTAATTTGATGGCACTGAGGTATTTTTCTGTACAGCCCTTGCACTTTGCATTGCTAATGTTAATTCTAATGTTTCCTAAAATCTCATAGACAGAACTCAGAAAACAACATGGTTGTGTCAGTTAAAGGGACACTATAGTCACCAGAACAACTACAGCTTAATGTAGTTGTTCTGGTATTTACTGCCTGACCCTGCAGGCTTTTTAATGTAAACACGGCCTTTTCAAGGGGTCTGAGAGGGGGCAGAGACAACACTAAGAAGACCCATGTGGTGCAGGAAAAAGTTGAGTAAATCATCTTTTTAACAGGAGCCAAGGTGGGCCAGTGACTTAAACAGTGGTCTTATGGCTGTAGCGTCAGGAATACACGTTTGTATTCCTGACACTATAATGTCCCCTTAATGATGGAATATAAGGAAAATCTTAAGCATGATGATCATGTTTGGTTAGATGAATAAAGCAGATCTGTCACTTTTGGGGATCTTTGCATATTGCACAAACCCCCCAGTGTGTGTTTAGTGGCCGCAGAGTGCTGGGGGAAGCTAAAGTTGTCCCTTGGGACTACCTTCATTTTGCAGGTCCTCTTCAGCTCGAGGCTTCAGTTGCCAGGAGTGGATTCAGTGTTGTACTCTCATGATCGCAGGAGCCTACACAAATCGATGTCTGAATCCCACAGCCATCACTTGTGAAGTCTGCAGGGATTGGCCAAAACTGATGTTGGAGCTTCGCCTTTTGTCAATCTCAGGCTTTTCCATAAGGCAAAAAGTCCCTATTCTAATGCAGTCTTGATCAGTATTTCATAAAGAATCTATCTTTATGAAATACTGAAAGTGACAGATCAACTTTAAGTAGTGCGCTTTGTAAGAGATCACGGTTTGAAAGCTACAAAATAATTACCCAGAAAACCAGTGGGTAGAATCCAGCAGGAGGATTCTAGATAGTAAATAGAGAATCTAAATTATGTTTAACATATTACTTTAGTGATAAAAAAAAAAAATCTTCAAATTATACTTTTAAAGGAAACCACTCATACACAGGGAGCAGGTCATGACATGAAATATCTTTGTCAATTCACAAAGATGAAAAAAAAAAACACCCCAAAAAAGTCCAAGCAAAACAAACAAACCTAGAAAGATGTAGCCCCAAGGAGAACCCTATTGCATCTTCACTTGCTTTGTTACAATCCATACAACACCTAATTGAGGCTTGGGGAAAAGGGGGGTACACATGGGTCAGATTTGAGCTTGGGAAGCGGGGGTCCACGCGAGGGCGGAGCAAGCACTACAGGGTGTCGCAGCAGAGGGGTGGTGTTCTGTGGCAGCGGCGGCAGATCCGGCTAGTGAGAGGGCGGAGTGCGTGCCAGAACGCGTACGTTTCGTTCTGTGAATGATGACATTGCCAGGGAATTATGATCGGTCTTATATGCATCATTCGACCAAGCGGTCGAGTTGGTTAAGAAGGCCGGGCGGGGGGCGCTGGTGGCCAAGGTGGACATTGAGGCGGCATTCCGGCTGTTACCCGTGCACCCGGAGTGCCCTCACCTGCTGGGGTGTTTCTTTGAGGGCCAGTACTTCGTGGATCTTTGCCTCCCGATGGGTTGTTCCATCTCGTGCTCGTAATTTGAGAAGTTCAGCACCTTCCTGAAATGGGTGGTTCGGAAGGAATCGGGGTATCGGTCAGTGGTGCACTACTTGGATGATTTTCTCTGCGTGGGCCTGGCTGATTCTCCGGTGTGCCACTATCTGCTGTGGACAATCAAATGGGTGGCTGGCGTGTTCAGGGTGCCACTAGCGGCAGGCAAGACTGAAGGCCCGACGGAATGTCTCAGTTTCCTAGGGCTGAAAATCGACTCCCTGCGGGGGGGAATGTCGTCTTCCCCAGGAAAAGCTCCTGGGGTTGCGGAAGGCGGTGGCAGGATTCTGTCGGTATCGGATAGTCACCTTGAAACAACTGCAGTTGCTGATAGGGAAACTTAACTTTGCGAGTCGCGTGATCCCGATGGGGCGATTTATCAGTCGCAGTCTCTCACAAGCGATGGGGGGGTGCGCTCTCCGCATCATTTTATTCAGATATCCAAGCCAATGAGGGCGGACCTTGATGTCTGGTTCACCTTCTTGGAGCACTTTAATGAGACAGTTTTCTTTCGCAAGGCAGCGGTGTCAGCAGCAGACCTAGAGCTGTACACGGATGCCTCGGGCAGTGTAGGTTTTGGAGCTTATTTCGGGGGGCGATGGTGTGCTGAGAATTGGCCGGTGGCCTGGGCGGGCAGCCCACTGATGCGGAACTTGGCCTTCCTGGAGCTCTTCCCTCTGTTGGTGGCTTTATCTCTCTGGGGTGATCTCCTCAGGGATCAGAAGGTGGTGTTCTACACGGACAACATGTCCGTGGTGCATGCAGCTAATAATCTATCGGCTTCTTTGGCCCCAGTGCTTGGGAGACTCGTTAGGTCCTCATGGGCCCCCGCAACATGGATGGCCTATTGTAAGATTTGGGATGCTTGAGAGCAGTCTATTGCAGGGTTGGATTTGGCGGTAGTCCGGGGTTCTGGGTTGGACGCGCTGCTCTGGTATGTCTTCTGACACTTAGCCAAAGGTTCGTCCCCTGCGATCGTGGATCAGCATATGTCTGCGCTCGCATTTTGGTTTAAGTTTCAGGGGTGGGAGGACTATACCAAAAATGGTATAATTCAGCAAGCCTTGAACGGTTTCCGGTAGGGGTGCAGTGTCCCTGACAAGCGGAGGCCGGTCTCGCTCGACTTACTTGAGGGCCTGGTGTGCGGTCTTCCGGGGGTTTGCTTCAGTGGGTATGAGGTAGCTTTGTTTGAAGCAGCGTTCCTCTTGGCTTTCTTTGGGGCGTTTTAGATTGGGGAATTGGTCAACTCGAATCGGGTTGGTTGTGGGGGTGTTCAGCTTGCGGACGTTCGGTGTGCGGTGGATAGGGTGGTAGTTTATCTCCGCCGGTCCAAAACTGATGTTCGGGGTAGGGGTACAGATGTCATGCTGTATGCTTTCCTGGGGTCTCCCACGCCCCGGTGGCTAGTGTTGCTCGATATTTGGGACGGCGCCCGCTTTCCTGTTTCCAATTCGTCCGGATCTTTCGGGGTGGGATTGGCAGGTTGGGATTGTCCAACTCATTCCATATAGGGGCAGCCAATGAGGCAGGTTGGTTAGGCTTGGGGGATGAGCTGGTCAAGAAGATTGGACGATGGGAATCGGTGAGGTTCTGGTCCTACGTTCGATTGGAGAAACTGGTGTGAGCAGTATCTCTAGGGGGTTTGCCATGGTGGGAGCAGTGGTTGACAATTTTCTTTTGCTTCCCTAGGTCAGGTGGCTTGGATCGTGGGCCATTCCTTTATTTTCTAGGCCAAGAGGAGAGCTGCAGTTCATTTTCGGGGTCAGCAGCTGGGATTTCCAAGGACCGGATTAAGTTACAATGGTTCGGTTATAGGGCTTATGGGTGGTGGGACTGTGTAGTGAGGTCCTTAGTATGGTAGTTGGGGTAGGCGGCTGAATGTGCTTGTGCGGCATGCGGGGCGGTAATGACCTTCGGCTTATCCCGCAACGGCTATTAGTTAAAAGAACGAAGCAGGATGTGAATAGGATTAGGACCTGGGTCCCAGGGGTTCAGGTGTTGTGGTCGGAGATAGTCCCCCGGCTCCGTTTGCGGAATGCATGTGATTCGGCAGCTGTGGGGCGCTGCCGGGGGAAGGTTAACGGGTGATGGCGAGTTTTATATGGAAGTTAGGTGGGGTGGTAGTCAGGCACAGGGAACTGGAGGTCATGCTGCCTGGCTATTTCAAAAAAGATGGGGTGCATATCTCATATGTGGCATGCGATTTGTTTAATTTGGGGCTACAGGAAGGGCTGGACAAGGCTTTGTTTCTCCGGGGTGGCGGAGCTCAGACGGCTGGTATAAGGAAGGTTAAGGGAGTAACGGCTAGAGTAGTTAGTCGGCTGGATAATATGGTTGGTTACCTGTTGGTGGGTTTCAAGCTCATTGGTAGCTCAGAACCAGGTGGTGTAGGGATATCAAGGTATACCTCTGCCAAGATCATGTGGAAAATGTTCGATCTTGTTTATTTTATATTCACATGTTGTTATATATTATGGGTCATTGCCTTGTGATTTGATATGTGGGGAAGTGATAATGTTGGATGGCTTAGGATTTGGGGGTGGGCAATGACTTTGAAAAGTTATTTATATATTTGTTATTATTATTATTATTATTATTATGATAATAATAAAATTAAAGCTTTGGACATATTGACCCATACCTAAGAGTGTCAGTGTTTTATTAGGGGTGTGTTGGTACAAGGTAGTAGACAGCTCCTCCTGCCCATATGGCGACAATGCATCCGTCATGTAAAAATTTTACTGCATGCCTCTTACACACCTAAAAATAACAGATATATTCAAAACACATATAGTCAAAGCAGGTACTGCATTTGTAATACCAGGACATTACCGGCTTGCCCTAAACAACTACAATTAGTCTCAGTCAGGGAATAGTTAAAGAAATTCTCTATGCAAGAGAACCACTACAGTGTGCTGTAGAGGTTATAGTGGCAGAAGGAATTAACCATTGTGCTCTCCCAGGGTTAAATATTCAAACCATTAGTAAATTGATGGTCAACTTAGCTGAGGTCACCTCCTGCAGGTGTTTATTGACCAAACATGCAAAATCATAGCCCATTTCATACAGATGGCATATATTATTTAAAATATTTAATTTGAGGTAATTTGAAAATGGAATTCATTCCATCGAGTACTAAACCGGTCATTCAAAAACCAAAAATAATGGTCGAGGCAAAATGGGGGAGAAATAAAACAGATTTATAGTTAGTGGTTCCATTCTTGGCTGAAAAAAAAAATAAATATAAAAAAAATTCACTCACAATACTACAGATGCAGAAGAAAAGCATTTAACTCGATTAATTTGCATACAGAGTGAAAGTGTGTTATGGGGGTAAGTCAAGCGAACTGTGAAACCACAAAAAAACAAATCAAACAATAATAAACATGCCACGGTTATGAAGACACACACCATTGTTAGGCTTTTTTTTTTACATAAGTATAACTGTTCCATAAAGAAATAACTTATTCAATTCATGACTGCAGGAATATACCGTATAGTGATAAATAAGCATTGCAAAATGAGTGCATACTGTCTTATGGTAGAAGATTGTGATAACAGCAAGTTGTAACATTTTGTCATTAAACCACTTAATACATAGCATTGTCATCATAACCACTACAGACCGCTGTAATACATAGCATTGGTTTGCCCCTTCACCTTGGTCCAGTCTGACATACAGGAAAACAGAACGTAGATATCGTATTAACTAACACTAAACGAGTTGAGAGTTCTAGTCTTGAGAAGGTTAGTGGGAGAAATCAAAGATTTCAAATTTCCGGTACCATGCACAAAAGCCATTTAAATATCAGAAAACTAGCCAGGTAGCTCACAGATGTTTGTTAGTTTTTTTTCCCTTAACAATTCTTTTTTTTTTTACATTTATTTACTAAAACATGAAAATAATTCAATCAATATGTATATATATATATATATATATATATATATATATATATATATATATATATATATATATATATATATATATATATATATATATATATATATATATATATATATATATATCTATCAGTACAGGTCCTCAGAGAACTAACAGTATGGAGGCCATAAATGCCTGGCAGGTGAGTCAAGTCCTGTCAGCTTGTTCATGCATAGTGTAGATTTTGAAATGTCGAAAGGAAAACGGTCACAGAAGGAGGAGTAGGGTTAAAGGTTGGAACATAAACCCGGCAAGATCTTGTCCTGTCAGTAGATAGCTGGCTGGGGAGGGATACTGTCAGAAGGGAGTAACAGTTTCTTCCTGTAAAAGTCATATAGAAACTTTGCGGCGATTGATTTGTCTGCTGTGTGTGAACCTGCAGCAGAAGGCAAGTTAGGCCAAGCAGCAGTTGGTCAGATAACAGAAGAATTTTTGGTTCTGGTTGCTCAGCCAGGTAATAAAGTGCAGTTTTCAGAATAATAAAGTCAATTTCCATCATTTAAAGAAAAGAAAAAGGACGCTTCAGTAAATGTAATAAAATGTTTAAAAAAAGAGAAGTGAAATTTTGATGACAACTGTCCTTTAAACACACTGACTTCTGGCCATCAACAGTTGTCAAAAGGGTTATTCTAGGTGGAAATCCTCATCAGATTCATAATAGTATACACAAGGCAGGCCATTTAAGAATGATATCAATCAATAATTTTTGTTGTCTTTTAAAGGTGAAGTATATATCATTAATTAGTTTTAAAGTAGAACTGTCATTTTTCTGAAATTTACATAACTGAAAATCACCATGTTAAAGGACCCTTATAGTGCCAGGAAAACAAACTTGTTTTCCTGGCACTATAGTGCCCTGAAGGTGCCCCCACCCTCATGGCCCCCCTCCCGCCGGGCTGAAGTTGGAGGAAGGGGTTAAACTCTTACCTGTTCCAGCACCGGGCTCCCTTGGCGCTGGGGACTCTCCTCCTCCTTCGGTCGTCATCGGCTGAATGCGCAAGCACGTCAAGAGCCGCGTGCGCATTCAGCCAGTCCATAGGAAAGCATTCTCAATGCTTTCCTATGGACGCTGGTGTCTTCTCATTGTGAAAATCACAGTGAGAAGCGCGGAAGCGCCTCTAGCGGCTGTCAATGTTTACATGTTTACAGCAGGCAGGACTGGGTGCCTATAGTGGTCCTTTAAATATTTAGCAGACAACGTCATAATCCAGTTCAGACAAGACGAGGGCAGATCAAACATTGCAAATGAAGATGAGAATTAAAAACATTGTTTCATTTCTTCTCACTTCTGTATTTTTTTCCTCAATGCTTACTGACAGGTGCAAAGGATTTAGATGAATATTTGACAGAAAGCTAAAATAGTGAGGTGTAGGATTTCTTGAAAAATAGAGTGGTGTGGATTTCTAAATTTTATTTTTACAAGGATAAATAAACATAGCCTTAAAAATGCAGGCTAGTGGCAGTTCTCATTTAGAACCAAGATTAGGAGGGGGGAGGGAATCAAAAACACTTTCTTTTATTATCACTGGTCAATATATCACTTTACCATTTAAAAGTGTGAGCTGTCTTTCTTTGCTATATAATTATTATAAATACAGTTATTTAAATTATGAGTATATTAAACTTTATTGCATTTTTAAGTTTTCTTATTTTAACAGACTATTCTAAACCTTTAAATTAGGTCAAAATGAACATTGTTTTTCAAGCAACTTTAGTTAACGTTTTTCAAACTGGCTGTCAATTTACTGTCAGCTTTGGCTGTCATCTTACCATAACTAACTGCTTAGTTAACAGACTCCTTTGTAGTCAATGAAGACTCGACTCTTGGGAAGGCGACAGCTACTACATGAATAGGGATCTTGGCAGCAAACTACATCCAATTCTGTCAGTTCAGCTCTGGAGTTAGTGGACAAGCCCATTCGATGGTATACAATATTATTCAGGCCTCATCTAAGCAGCCTTTTAACTATGCATGCAGAGTTATTTACTAAAGTGAGAATTTAAAGTGAATTTCAAATTTAAGGCCAGAGTAGTCAAACTGAAGGAATAGCTGAGTTGAATAATTTTTATAGTTCGGGTATTCTGACTGTAAAGGGACACTATAGTCACCAGAACAACTAGTCTGGTGAGTATAATCATTGCCTTCAGGCAGGGGCGTACCTAGAGCATTTGGCACCCGGGGCGGGTCCTATTTTTGGCACCCCCCTGCCCCCCCCCCCTTTCAAATTTAAATATAAAAACAACCAATTTTTTTTTTTATGTATTTAGCACTAAGCAGTGTATGTATGCATGTTTTTGTATGGAGTATATGTGAGTGAATGTAGCGGTGTGTTTGTATGTAGTGTTGGCGTTTGAATGCAAGCATGCATTTGTGTGTTGTGTGGTATTTGAATGCAGTGGTATGGTTATATATAATGGTGGGGTGTGTATGTAGTGTTGACGTTGAAATGCATGAGTATTTGTGTGTAGTGTTGGCGAGATTTTTAGATGTCTGCACATATACACATACACGGACATACACACATGCAGATACACATACACACAAACACAGTCACACAAAGATACACATTGACACACATGCAGACATCGTGGTGACTCTAGGAACAATATATATGGGGGGGCACATAAGATACCACAGTCAAAACAGGAGGGGGAGGGGGAGCAGTAAAACTTCTCACTAGGGGATGGGGTAATATGCTGCCATTGGCTATCTGATGCCAGCATGCTGTGTTCTGCATGCTGGCATCTGACTACACATTTGCATATTATTCACATTAGCCACCCAGATTTCTTGTTGTGGGCTGGCTGACACCTCTTAATTTCAATCTTTGTTTAGCAGATAACTCCTATTTGCTATCCTTTGTGGGATTGCCATATTTAAGGACACCAAATAAGGTGCTATCTGCTAAACAGCACCCTCATTTAGTATCTTTAAATATGGAAATCTCACATACGGGCACTAATTCAGGGAATGATCTACTAAACAGCTAAAGGATAAAAAAATGCCCTTTTCTTATTTTCAGTTGTTTAGCAGATAAATCCCTTATTTGTTATCCTTATGTGGGATTGCAATATTTAAGGACAGGAAATAAGGGAGCTATCTACTAAACACATACACAGAGATACACACAATCACACATAATCACAGATTTACACAAACACAATCACTGACCCACAATCACATACACACACAAATATTACATACATACACACATTTAATCATTAAGAGGTCCACCCTGCCTCCCTACCTTGCTCTAGAAGGGCTGGAGTGGATCCTCAGTCCCTGGTGGTCAGTGGTTGCTGCTGGGATCTCTGTGCTCTTTCTGCACAGTTCCATCGCACGCCCTGTAATGATGCCGAGGCCGCGATGACATCATATCCTGGCTGCCGGCTCACTGCAGGGCGAAGACCGTCAGACACAGTCACTCACACACAGTTACAGGCAGACAGTCAAACACGCAGGCAATCACACAGGCAGACAGTCACACATACACACACAGATTCACAGACAGTCACACCCACAATCACAGGCAGACAGTCACACATACACACAACACAGTCACAGGCCTCCTTAGTACGCCACTGCCTTCAGGCATTTTAATGCAAACACTGCATTTTCAGAGAAAATGCTTCCTGGGGCAGTGCTGCACAGTAGGCAGCACTGCCGTTCAGCGTCTCCAAGCACTGCATGGGGGCGCTGAATTTTCCTCATAGAGATCCAAAACAAAACAGTGTTTGGCCCCGCCCCCTTGCCGATTCTATCCAATCCAATGCTTTCCCTATGGGGCAATTCTGATGATGTCAGCAAGGGGGCGGGGCCAGTGTTGGCAGACCCGCGCCGCGCTAGAAATAAGGTGAGTTTTAATTCCTATTAGGGGGTGTGGGGGGGTGGATTAGCACTATATTTTAAATTCCAGTTTATGTTGGATCTATGTTTTTATCTGTTCATAAAACAAAACCCCGAACAGGCCTGAATTTGACTGCTGGAATTGAGACCGAGTTTATTAACTCCAAGGATGAAGGCTTTAGCTCCAGACCAAGAAAAAAAAATCCACACTACTTGTCCTCTGGCAACACTAGCATCCAGTATGCAAAATTATTTAAAAAAACCAGGCGGCGCGAGTGTTAATTATGTGATGGCTGGCCAGTACTTGCTAGCACGTGGCAGTAAAACACCTCCATTATAGTAATATGGAAGTCTTATTGGCCCCCGGAGGATTTTTATTTTTGTGAAGCTCAAAAACCTTACCGCACATCAAATCTACATTCCTTGCTCTTACCCATTGTTATAAATGAACAGTAATAAGAGGGCAGAAATAGATAAATAATAGAATCAAATGTCAGTTTCTGAAAATATTACAATGAGAAATACATTTCCTACATATGCATATGTATGAGCATAACACAAGCAATATAAAAATATATAGATGGTAGAAACTCTCTTACTTTAGCAGAAAAGGCAACTTACTATGGTGTGTGTCTACATGCAGTCACTTGATGGTAAAATATTTGTTAAATAAATAAGTCGATGCTATTTCTCCCAGCAGCGCGAACACCCTTTTACCAGTACTACATGGGGTTGAGGTCAGAGATACATGCATTCAAGAAGCCAATAAGTCATAGAGGGTCAGAAGCAGCCTGCAGCATCATGCATGGACCCTCTTCAACCTATCGTTCCTGTAAGTTTTCTTGTAATTGTCCTATTTATAGTTAAATCTCCCCTCTCATAATTGTAAAGCGCTACAGAATCTGTGCGCTATATAAATGGTAATAATAATAATAATAATAATAATAATAATAATAATAATAATAATAATAATAATAATGATGATGGACCCTCAGCGATAAGACCACAAAGAACAGGAACAGAATGCATAGCACACTGCACAGTTCCCTATGACTTCTGTTGTCAGGATTTGTAGTGCAGGGGGGTGCAGATTTTAAAACCCAGCCCTACAGCAAGGCTTGCAACACATGACTCATGGCTACCGAAAGGAACAATGGCAAAATCAAACTCAGCTTTTAAAGTACTCTCTCAAGGTGCAAGGCCATATTAGACCACCTTTAGGGACACCCCTATATAACATTAAAATCCATTGTACCAACATTTTTATTATATTGCGTTTTACAGATAGACAAGCCTAGATTATTTGAATATATATATATATATATATATATATATATATATATATATATATATATATATATCTCAACCAACCACCACTGATTAAATGCAACATTGACATGAATTAAAAACAAATATCACCTACAAACAAATTAATAAACATTTTATCAACTGTTCTAGTCCTTATGTAGCTTACAAGTTAGTATCCACAGGTTATAGATTTTGCATAGGCCATCCAAAGAGGGCATTTAAAGATCACAGTAAATACGTTTGTGATATACAATGCTTTGGCTCTTCATTAGAGACAGGTGGGTCCTGTCTCCCTAGCAATTTTAAAGTTACACAGGCTATAAAATATTGCCCCTATAAATTGGATAGGGGTCACTACCCTACTAACTTATAATGTACAACTAGAAAAGGTTTTTCATTTGGGTATAAATCAAGTAGGTTTTCTTTAAAAGAATAGTAAGGAAACTAAAGATTGAATTGTGAATAAATGGAGTAGAAAGGGATAATGTAAACAGTTTCACTCCCAGCATCAGTTTGAATGTACCTTGGAAAAAAGACAAACCATGCAGAAACCGGTTGGTGTAACAATTTGGATTTAATGCAATATAATCTATTTGCTCATTAAAAAAGTATTTTATTATATGTAATACAACCTGAAGAAAATAAAGGATGTTTAAGAACTACTCAAGTTACATTGGAGTCCTTCCTAGAGATCCCAAACCCTGTAATCAAGGTCATTTTTTAAAATATAAAAATGTTGCATTTATTCAGCGATAATAATTCAACTTAGCATGCATGCATCTTCTTTAGCTCACAAACTGCTCCATCTTCAAAATGCACAATTATAGTCACTTTATACCTTGCACAGCTTCTAGAAAAACAGAGCCTCTTTCAAACAGACAAACTTCAAAGAACTGAGCTTTGTGGGATATAGATGCTGTGTCAGTTTCCTCTTTAAGTCCTCATCTTCAGGATTAAATGCCAAATAATCATTTTTTTTCCTACAACTCAAAAAAACCCACAAGTATCGAAAATCCAAAACTAAACACCAAGCCTAGATTTTAGTTTCGCCCTATCAAGTTGTCTAGATAGTAATCTGTCTGATAAAAGAGACCTGTTAACGTGTATACGTTACGTAAACAGGTTATCTTTGAACCACAATAAATCTGGTATTCTTCACTCTCCTGTAAACGATCACCTTAGGTTGCAGCATGCAAGGTAGAAAGAATCCCTTGTTAATCAACCTCTATCAGTTACATGCTGTCAATAATTTCTAAATGGTTTGTGATCATGTTTGCAAAGAACAAAGATTATATGGTTGTATGGACATTATTTGGTTGTACAAGGTTTCAGATGCTCTGACCGCTGTACCAAGGAGAGAAGCTGACAAAAGAAAAATCTGCAAAACTTCTGGAAACTGAAAAATGCCAAAAATCAAGACAGTCAGCAAGACTGTAAATGTACAGGATTCACAATCATCAGATTTTAAGAATACATCAAATACTCTTTACTCAAAGCCCCAAGTTTTAGTTTAGCAAAATCTGGGCCAACTTGTGCCCTATATGAGGCATGCTCTGTCAATTCACCATCAGGCAAAAACAGCTCTGACCTCCACTGAGAAGAGGCCGGTTTTATTAAACTGCATATTACGTTCACGTAGTACGACTGGCCAAGACCCCAA
Organism: Pelobates fuscus; assembly: GCF_036172605.1. Classification (NCBI taxonomy): domain Eukaryota; kingdom Metazoa; phylum Chordata; class Amphibia; order Anura; family Pelobatidae; genus Pelobates; species Pelobates fuscus. The sequence goes on along the minus strand of NC_086317.1, from coordinate 160,030,184 downwards.
TGACTATAGCTTTGAACTTACCATGGTCCAAACTTGCGAAAGATCATTTTGAGCTCAATCTTGTTCTCGTGCTAAACACCCATGAGATGCTTTCACATTTTATTTCATGATATATCGCAATTTTACTTTATTGTGCCTACTGATCTACACCCAGTCCTATGAGATCTTAAACATAAATATCAGTCTGTACTGTTGGTTCTCAACCACTGTCTTACAAAGTACCAAACTTAATAGACTTTTTATTTATTTAAATCACATAATGCTAACATGAATTGTTACCCAACTGGTACCTCCAACAACTGCTTCAATACACACCTTCACAACAACTGCAAATAAACCACAGAATAAATCAAACACGCTACATGAGTTACAAACGCCACAGGCAGATAAATGAATTTAATTTATTTACTCATCCAAACATTGTAGAGAATAGACAAGCTGATGGCAAATTTCAGACTAATATATTTGAATTGGAAAGATTCTCCAACTAAGGTATTTTTTAGTATTGTTGCTCAAAGAATGTGTAAAATAACTTCTCAGCCTGTCAAACTACATTGTCTATAATGGACCTTTTCTGTCTATGTCTGCAAAAGAGCTTTGTACATTGGGAAATGCTATATAAATACCTGCATCAACTGGCTTTCTGAAATCTTTTTTTTTTAAGTGCTAAAAAAAAGAAAAGAAAAGGGAGGGACAGGGTTAAGTGGACCTGAGAGTTAAGCCTACATGAGCTGGGAAAAAAAGTGCATTATAAGTATTAATTTGATGTGAGTCACAATTCTCATGCGGAGGAATAAGAACATCAGCTCCTTCTCATGAAAATATAGACAAACCACTTGGTTAAATAGAAACTATAATGTACAACTGACTTTACAATAATCGACACGTTAAAACCATTTCAAAATTATTACCAAAAATATGAATTCACTTACAAGTAATATAGTACTCAATTGAAGCCTTTGCTTTCACATGGGATCGTAAAGTACAGAGAGTTAGTGTGAGTGAAAGGGTGAGTGTGCCACACTTCTCTGGAATATGTTGGCATATGCTCATTGTATCACTGGGTCCAAGAGCTTGCACTCGAATAGTAAATCGCATTAAAGCATTATACCCCATCAGGTAATTTCCAGAGAGAGGAACTGTTCCTCAGCGCAGGAGCATGGTGAAACAGATTTATTAGCAAATACACAGAGCTCTGATTGTTTTGAGTTAGGGGGTATAGTCGCATGCCCCCTCCTTTGTGCAAAAGTGAAAGAGGGGGGTATTTTAGAGAAGCTGAAGAAGGGGGGTAATCACACAGGCTCTGTCTGTTTCTCTTGCCCCCTGCAGATTGAGGCTTCCAGGACAATTAGCAAGCAGTAACATTAGAAGGATCCCTGCCGGGACCCACACAAAACAGCCTGACAAAGTACCCAGACACAGGAAAGCTGCACAAACTTCTGTGTTTCTGTGTATGGAGTGGTGAAAAAAAAAAAAAAATCCCCAAATCGACATTAATGTACTCTGTTTCCCTGAAGTCGCTTACCTCTCTGGTCGGTGCGTGTGTGTGAGAGAATGCGCCCAGGGTGTCTGCTCAGCTCACTCACTGCTTTTAAATTGCTGCCTTTTAAAGCTGGACCTTCTGGGCATGCGCAGTACGAGGCTAGGAGGGCTGGTTAGACCTGTGTGTGGAGGTGTGTCACTCAGTGCGAGCTGTCATCAAGCTGCCAGCTATAGCAATCACAGGAGAAAGCTCGTGACGTCACGAGATTGGGGCACTCGGTGAATCTTCTGTGGAATGCGTGGAATGGGGTTTTATTGAGGCATTCTGACCTGCATTCTATTGTGGTCAGAATAATCACACTGCAACGACACTAAGCGTAATTATCATTCGTGTAGATGTGTCATTGACAGTGTTTGTAGTCATATATAAACTTAAATTGTGTTCACTATAAGCATGCTGCCCTGCTACTAAATGTAATTATCTTTCAAGTAGATATGGCATTAACATCGTTTGTAGTCATTTAAAAACTAAAATAAATTATATTGTACTTTGCATGCTTTTTTTTTTTGAATTTTTTTATTTTTGTTGTGCATGGTTTGACAAAATGATATACGTTGCCACAACAGCAAGCATAATCACAGCAATATCACAGGTTTCTACATATGTGGCAATGGAGTGTAAGCACATTTTTTAGCATTTTTAAAACGTGGTAAGTCAGTCTAGTGATTCGACATACAGGTATCAGCATTAGGAGATATGTTCTTTAAGCATTATTATCAGTAGTGTATTTAAGCTATTATTATTATTATTATTGCCATTTATATAGTGCCAACAGATTCCGTAGCGCTTTACAATATTATGAGAGGGGGATTTAACTATAAATAGGACAATTACAAATAAAAGCTATAAACAGGTTTGAACAGTTATATCCTTAAGATTACATAGCTATGTCTAGATGCTTTTTACTGTAGGTGTTTAGGCTATTAGGCATGGAAAACATAGGCTAACAACATACTATAGGTACATAAACATTCCGAGTGCAGGCTAGCACCGCCCATCCACTGAGTCGGGTTACGGTATAGTCACCCTGCTTCGGTCTATCAACAAGCTTTAATTCTAATGTGCAATTAGGTCGGTCATTACCCTGCCTAGCTGGCTGAAAGTGTGAACACGGTTCCTTGTAGGCATGGCATTAAATCAGCGACATATTGTCATCAACTAAACATGTAATGTATGCAAACCTAAAATATAAACTAGCGTAAGGTAGCATTAGTTCAGGTGCTTCTGAGGGGTGCATACTAGGCAAGACCTGGTGTCTGCAGGAGAAAGTCCCGGCTTGTGAGTATGCATGGCTCACGTGTCAGTCCTCCGACCTGCCCTCTCCTCGCGTTGGAGCCTTACCAGTGTGGCCTGTTCAGCCGATGCCCCGCTTGTGCGTGGGTGTTGCAGGTGATGCAGGTGTCTGGCTTGGAGCTGTTATGGTCGACTGCTTGCAGAGTAGTACAGTCTCTTGGGTGAGTGTTCTCCAGGGTTCTGTGGGTGTATTGCGGGGACTCCTCGGTCTGTTCCGTCCCGACCGGCTGTCATGAAGGGGCTGTACCTGCTCGGATCCTCCTGCCCGGGTTGTAGCCGAGAGCACTTCCCTGTGTCCTCGGGTCCCTTTTGTCAGGGTACCTGTGGTCTCTACCTCCGAAAGAGGTAGAGATTTAGCTGTTCCTCCATCCAGACGGCCTGATGGCACCCTTCCCCACGGTCTATCCGGTCATGCAAGGCCGGCCGCGAGGGAGTGACTGCCTTTTACAGCATCTAGGCAGGAAGTTGTCATCAGGACACTCCTCCGGAACGACCTGTCACTCAATTGCTGCAGGACCAATCAGGAAGCCTCGGAGGCGTGGTTACTGCTCTGAACAGGGTATTTAACAGAGCTTCTTTCATTAGCTCATTGCCCTGTCGTGGTTCTAGCTTGTTCTAGTCACTCAGTGCTTGTGTATTCTATTATCCCTTTTGGTTTTGACCCGGCTTGTTTACCTTACTCTGCTTATCTCTGTTACCCTTGATTCGGCTTGTCTCTCGCTTACCTGTCTTCTGTTTCCCTCGACCTCGGCTTGTCTTTGACCATTCTATACTGTACTACTTACGTTAGTCCGGCCATTCTAAGGTCCGGTATACGTATCTGACTACTGTTTGTACTCTGCGTGTTGGATCCCTGTCCCGATCCTGACATTACGACAGGGCCAATGGATCCTGCAAGTACAAACAGTCAGCTGGCTTCTCCTGATCCTAGGTTTGAAGCCATGGATCACAGAATGGAGCAGATGGCGCTTGCGCTACAGGCTCTATTATCTCGTGCCAATAACCCACCAGAGGAGATACGTAATACCCCTGTTTCTCCTGTCGGTTCAGGTCTAGAGGTAGCCACAGTGGGTGCTTCTTCTCGCATTACCCCCCCAGTACGCTATGGTGGGGCTCCTGAGAAGTGTCGTGGTTTCTTAACCCCTTAAGGACCAAACTTCTGGAATAAAAGGGAATCATGACATGTCACACATGTCATGTGTCCTTAAGGGGTTAAACCAAATTAGTATCCACTTTGAGTTGCAACCTCGCTCTTATCCTACAGATAGGGCAAAGGTAGGATTTATTATCACCCTACTTATTGAGAAAGCTCTGAGATGGGCCAACCCATTATGGGAGAACGATAACCCATTAGTTTATAACTATAACGCCTTTGTAACTGCTTTTAGAAGAACATTTGACCCTCCAGGTAGAAAGGTTAATGCCGCCAGATTACTGTTGCGTCTGAAACAGGAGAACCAAACACTGGTGGATTATGCACTAGAGTTCAGGTCTCTGGCGTCGGAGGTAAAGTGGAATGAGCAGGCGTATATGGATGTATTTTTGAATGGCTTATCTGAAGTAATCCTTGATGAGGTTGCTACCAGAGAACTCCCTGAGAATTTAGAGGATTTAATTTCGTTCATCTCTCGTATAGATGAAAGTTTAAGAGTGAGACAGAACACTCGAGAGAGGAACCGGAGACCTTCTTTTAGGTTAGCCCCCGCTTTTCCAAGTCCTGACTCCACGGTATCTTTGCTTCCTGAACCTATGCAGATAGGGTATACCCGCCTCTCTGAGGAGGAAAGACAGTACAGGAGAAGAGAGGGTTTGTGTATGTATTGTGGAGTTAAGGGTCATTTACTCTCGAACTGTTCTAACCGCCCGGGAAACGCTCGCACCTAAGTCTCTCTAGAGGACAGGCCTTGGGTGTTTCTATTTTGTCCTCTACTCCTAATTATAAAGATCACAGGCTTCTGCTACCAGTTTCCTTAACTTGCGGGAGGGAAGTAGTCAGGGCTATGGCTTTGATAGATTCCGGTGCTGCTGAGAATTTTATCGACCAAGCCTTTGCTAGTAAAAACAATTTCCCATCCCAGCTAAGGGAGACACCCTTGGCCGTTGAGGCCATAGATGGTAGACCACTACTAGATCCTGTTATCTTTCGTGAGACCATACCCATTGAGTTAGGTGTTGGTGTCCTACGCGTGGAGAATTTATCTCTTCTGCTCATTTCGTCTCCTTCCGTTCCCATAGTTCTGGGGTACCCATGGTTGAAAGAACATAACCCTATTATCGATTGGGAGTTAGGGGAGATACTCTCGTGGGGCCAGGGCTGCCAGGATCGGTGTCTGTGCAAGGTTTCTCCATTAGCTAATATTAACATACAGGAGAATCCTACTCAGTCCACAGAGAGACAAATACCAGACCTTTACCTAGACTTAAGGGCAGTGTTTGACAAGAAGAATTCTTTGCCGCCACACAGGTCATTTGACTGTAAAATTAAGCTTCTACCCGGGACTATGCCTCCGAGGGGCCATGTATATCCTTTGTCTGTTCAGGAAAACTCGGTTTAGTATATTCAGGAGAATTTAGAAAAGGGATTTATCAGGAGGTCTTCTTCTCCGGCCGGGGCGGGGTTCTTTTTCATTAAGAAGAAGGATGGGGGGGCGTGGCCGACCAAGAGTATGAGCGGACGCCTAAGTGAGAGGCTCCGTAGTGAACCGCAGCAAAATCGCAAAATTGGCCGTAAAAACCAACAGAAACCGGACAGAAACATCACCCCCCACCAGAGAGTACAATGGGGCGCAAAAACCGGAAAGCTCCGAGCACAGAGACGACCCGACTGCCCGATATTCGGCTCTCATTTGAAAGGCCCATACCGCGGCTGCAAGCCAAGATGGCGCCCGAGGCCAGAGTGGAAAATACACTTTCAGAAGATTCTCCAGAGGAAGAAGAGCCCTCCACACCGCAACGGTCAGGCGGAGACTCCACTGCATCAGAGTCGGATGAAGACTCAGCACCCTCCACGAAGGGGGATATAAAGAAACTCCTGCAAGACCTCAGAAGAGTGTGGAAGGAGGACCTGAAAGTAGTCCAGGCTGAGGTGGGAACAGTCCACACCAAAGTCCGAGCTCTGGAAGAGAGAGAGGGTGCCAGGGATGCACAATTACAGGAGACCGTGGCAAAAATGGGGGACCTAGCCGCACAGGTACAGAAACTGAACCGTAATGTGATAGTGCTGGAAACCCGACATAGGCGCAGGAACATTAGACTCAGGGGGATACCGGAGGCGATTGGTAACGAGAGGCTATTACCACATGCTCAGAGCCTAATAGACACCCTGGGAATTGAAGGGGGAGCTAACCAGCCGCTCATAACCTCTGCATTTAGAGTCCGCAAATCCCCAGCAGCACCAGAAGGGACCACCAGGGATGTCATAGCGGTAACACGCGACATAAGTGCCAGAAATGCAATCATGAGCCGCTCCAGAACGCAGGGGGCCATAGAATTCGATGAGAGCAGCATAGCCATATATGGAGACATTCCATTCCCCGTACTGTTGGAGAAACGGAAACTAGTACCGGTGGCCAGGAAACTTAGAGATTACTCCATAAAGTACCGATGGGGAATGGAGGGGTCCCTAGAAGTGACAGTGGGGGACACATCCCACACCCTAACATCAACAGATGACCCCGAGGCACTCTACAAAATTCTGGGATTGCAGCCCCGGTCCACAACAGAGACACCCTCCAAGCGCCACCATGCGGGCGGATCAAAGATCAGTCCCAGCAAAGTGCAGAGTCTGAACAGACCAGAAGGAGGAAGAACCTCAGGACGCTGGACCCCAGTCGCCACAGCATACAAAGCAAACCAATCTCACCCGAACAACAGACAGAGAGGCTACAACGACACCTAGGACAGCACGATCCCAGATAGCCACCTAAGCCCACTGAGATTTATGCCCTTGTCCGATAGCTACTGGGAGACCCCACAGCATGCTTCCCGGGAGGATGCCCCAGGACAGTAACTGAATAATGGACACATGCATATTGTTTCTTATACAATATTGTTTTCTTATAAAATGGAAATGATGTATATCACATAAGATATCTCAATAAAAAATATAAATTGAAAAAAAAAAAAAAAGAAGAAGGATGGCACGCTGAGACCTTGTATCGATTACCGAGGCTTGAATAAAATAACTGTCAGAAATGCATATCCTATCCCACTGATTACCGAGTTATTTGATCGTCTTAAGGGCTCCAAAATCTTCACCAAGTTAGATCTCAGAGGGGCTTACAATTTGGTGAGAATCCAGCAAGGTCACGAGTGGATGACGGCATTCAATACCCGGTATGGCCATTACGAATACACTGTTATGCCATTTGGACTATGCAATGCTCCTGCAGTATTTCAAGATTTGATTAATGAGGTACTTAGGGAGTTTCAGCATGATTGTGTTATTGTTTACCTGGACGACATACTAATACACTCTAAGGAGATTGAGACTCACCATAGACAGGTCAGAAAGGTGTTACATAAACTTCTGCAACATGGTCTATACTGCAAATTGGAGAAGTGCAGTTTTGATCAGGCTCAGGTAGACTTTCTTGGGTACGTGATTTCTGGGGAAGGTTTTAAAATGGATCCTGGTAAACTCCAATCTATTTTAGACTGGCCTTTGCCCAAAGGACTCAAGGCTATCCAAAGGTTTATTAGTTTTTCCAACTACTATAGGCGCTTCATTAAGGGTTACTCCTCTATCATTGCGCCTATTACCAATATGACCAAACAAGGGGCTGATACTAAGTTCTGGTCTGAGGAAGCTCTTGGTGCTTTTAAGACTCTCAAGGAACTTTTTGCCTCAGCTCCCATTCTAGTTCATCCTGAGACGACTCTGCCTTTCTTGTTCGAGGTCGATGCTTCTGAGACAGGAGTTGGGGCTGTTCTGTCCCAAAGGTTAGGGGTGGATAAACCGTTACACCCTTGTGGTTTCTTCTCTAAAAAAATTTCTGGGCCTGAGAGCAGATATGACATCGGGGAGAGGGAATTGTTAGCGGTCATTAAGGCTTTAAAGGAGTGGAGACATTTACTGGAAGGGACACTACACCCTGTTACTATTCTAACGGATCATAAGAACTTGTCTTATATTGGGGAGGCGAAGCGCTTGTCCGCCAGGCAGGCTCGCTGGGCCTTGTTCCTCACTCACTTAAATTATGTACTTACGTATAGACCTGGTTCTAAGAACTCTAAAGCCGATGCATTGTCTCGTCAATATGAACCATCCACTATAACTGAACCACTTCTGTCCTCCATAGTTCCTAAGGGGAATATCATCGCGAACACGAATCTCAGGATTCACTCTCCATTGCTTTCTGAGATCATGAAGTTTCAGCATTTGGCACCCAAACAGACCCCTGGGGATCGACACTTCGTTCCTGCCGCTCTCCAACTGGAGGTGCTACGCTGTCTCCATAACAGTAAGGTGGCTGGGCATCCTGGCATCCGCAAGACTTATGCGCTGGTCTCTAAAGATTTTTGGTGGCCTGACTTACGCAAGGATATTAAAGAATTCATCGGGGCATGTGAAGTTTGTACCAAGACCAAGCTACCCCATTCGCTTCCATGCGGATTTCTACACCCTTTAGAGGTTCCTGAAAAGCCTTGGTCCTGCCTGGCAATGGACTTCATTGTTGATTTACCTATCTCTAAAAAGCAGACTGTCATCCTCACTGTGGTAGACAGATTTACTAAAATGGCTCACTTCATTCCCTTACCTAAACTCCCATCTTCGCCCGAATTAGCGGAGATATTCGGCAGGGAGATTTTCCGTTTGCATGGGATACCTTCCCAGATTGTCTCTGACAGAGGCTCCCAATTTGTTTCCCGTTTTTGGAGATCATTCTGCTCCCAACTAGGCATCAAATTGAATTTCTCCTCTGCCTATCATCCTCAGTCCAATGGAGCTGCTGAACGCACTAACCAAAAAGTTGAACAATATTTACGTTGTTTCGTTTCAGAACACCAGGACGATTGGGTCGGTTTGATTCCTTGGGCGGAGTTTGCACATAACAATCTCATTTGTGATTCTACGCATTCTAGCCCTTTTTTCTTGAATTATGGCTTTCATCCTTCCATCCTTCCTTCGGAGTCTTCTTCTCAAGGGATACCGTCGGTGGATGTTCATGTTGCCAATTTAAGAGAGTTGTGGGATCAAACTCGACAAATCCTTCTGCACAATTCTACGCTGGTTAAAAAACACGCTGACAAACGTAGAAGGGCAGCACCGGTGTTTGTTCCAGGCGATAGAGTATGGTTAAGTACTAGAAACATTCGGTTAAAAGTGCCGTCCATGAAGTTTGCTCCTCGATATATTGGACCTTACAGGGTACTGTCTCAAATTAACCCAGTTGCGTATCGTTTAGCGTTGCCTAATGCCTTACGCATTCCTAATTCATTTCATGTTTCCTTGCTAAAACCATTAATATGTAACAGGTTCTCCTCCACGATCGCCCCTCCCCGCTCAGTTCAGGTGGAGGGTCAGGAGGAGTATGAGGTCAATTCCATCGTTGATTCTCGAATCTCCCGGGGGAAACTGCAATATCTGGTCGATTGGAAGGGTTATGGTCCTGAGGAGAGAAGTTGGGTACCTCAGGAGGAGGTGCATGCTCCCCGTCTCCGCAGGGCGTTTCACTCTCGATTCCCTTCTCGCCCTGGTGCATTCCGCCCGGTGGGCGTATCTGAGAGGGGGGGTACTGTCAGGGTACCTGTGGTCTCTACCTCCGAAAGAGGTAGAGACTTAGCTGTTCCTCCATCCAGACGGCCTGATGGCACCCTTCCCCACGGTCTATACGGTCATGCAAGGCCGGCCGCGAGGGAGTGACTGCCTTTTACAGCATCTAGGCAGGAAGTTGTCATCAGGACACTCCTCCGGAACGACCTGTCACTCAATTGCTGCAGGACCAATCAGGAAGCCTCGGAGGCGTGGTTACTGCTCTGAACAGGGTATTTAACAGAGCTTCTTTCATTAGCTCATTGCCCTGTCGTGGTTCTAGCTTGTTCTAGTCACTCAGTGCTTGTGTATTCTATTATCCCTTTTGGTTTTGACCCGGCTTGTTTACCTTACTCTGCTTATCTCTGTTACCCTTGATTCGGCTTGTCTCTCGCTTACCTGTCTTCTGTTTCCCTCGACCTCGGCTTGTCTTTGACCATTCTATACTGTACTACTTACGTTAGTCCGGCCATTCTAAGGTCCGGTATACGTATCTGACTACTGTTTGTACTCTGCGTGTTGGATCCCTGTCCCGATCCTGACACCTTTCTCATACGTGGGGGGACCGTGGGCCCTCCGGAGCCTCGTTCTCCCGATGCTCCTGTGGGTATGTAGACGGTGGGTCGGATTTCGTTCCGGAATGCTCCCCTGCCCAGAAGGAGACTTGTTACTCCGAGTGGTTAAGCGAGATTGCGGTCGGGCTTGTAGGGGTGGACAGGAACGTATGCTCTGTTGAACTCGCTTTGCGCCGGCCATTTTGTGCCCACCTCGTGGTTGCGGTGAGGAGTGATTGTCACGCTTGATTTCGTCTGGGATGTGTAGGCGCCGTGCCAGCCTGCGCCAGAATGCCGCAAAGATTTTATTTAGCCTTGCTGTGTAGTCAGCTTGATCAGTGATTTTGTTTGTTTTTTCATCACATGCTGTTTGTGACAAGTTTGCATAGTGTATGTTTTAAATCAACACTAATATAATGTATTTAATACATGGTTATTCACTAAAAATATGAAGTGTCCACACTTCACCTCTTGTGTCTGTCAACATTATTTTTACAAGTGACCAGAAGGAAGATCCCCTGCTGTGGTAGAACAACACCTTTCATAATATTTTGTCATCTTCAGACCTGCTCAATTACACATCTCCAAGTACGATACACAATTTTCACACACTGCAGCCCATTACAAACTGTTTTTGTCCTCTGGTGTTGGAAGGTCACTGCATGTAGCATAGCCGAGTAGACCTCAGTCTACCATGTAGTGCTTACTGAGAACAACGAGCAGCTTCCTGTCAGACCGAGTAGAGGAAACAGAGGATCCTTTACCGCAGTCCTCTCTGCCACTCTACATGGAGGTAAACGGGTGGGGGAAAAAAACAAAAAGGTATGGGGATGGATGGACAAAGAGACACACAGATGGGCTGGGGGGAATGGACAAAGAGACACAAAGAGGAGCTGGAAAGACAAAGAGACACATTGGGGGGCGCAGAGAAGCACACATTAGAACTGGAGAAGACAAAGAGACGCACAGACTATCTAGGGACAAAGAGACACACAGAGGACAGGAGGGGACACAGAGACACACAGAAGGGCTGGGGGGACAGAGACACACAGAGAGTTTTGGGGAACAAAGAGACATACAAAGGGGTAGGGGGATCAAAGAGGCACACAGAAGGGCTGGGGGAAAAGAGACACAGAGGGGCTGGGGGACTAAAGACATACTTAAAAGGCTGGGGGGGGCAAAGAGACATACAGAGGACTGGGGAAGACAAAGAGACACACAAAGGGGTTGTGGGAACAAAGAAATGCACAGCTGGGTTATGAGAATAAAGCAACACAAAGAAAAGCACAGAGTAGGACAAAGTGTAGCTGGGGGGGACAAACAGACACACACAAAGGGCTTGGGGGACAAGAAGACACACAGAGGGCTGGGGGACAAAGAGACACACAGATGGAGTGGAGGGACAAATAGACACACAGAGGGCTGGGGAGACAAAAAGACACACAAATGGGCTGTGGGAACAAAGAGACACACAGAGGAGCTGGGGGGAGAAAAAGACACACAAATGATCGGGGGGAGAAAGAGACACATAAAGGGGCTGGGGGGAGAAAAAGACACAAAAAGGCCTGAATGATCTATTAAGCTCTCATCAGGATTTCAATTTGATCATTAATCTTAAATATTTATTTTATATTATCACTTACATCTCACATGTGATTAAAAGACTTTTACACCTGATACAATTTTATACCATAGACTGGTCTACTGAACTTTAAAGAGTTGGTCTGTGCAAAATAATTTTGCAGCATATAGGGTTCAGTGAGAACTCTGCATCCACTCTCAGTTCTAAGAGTGGTTTAGTAATTAAAGTGGTTTAACACTACAACACTTTCTAAAAATTGCTGCAGCTTTAAGGCAGCCCAGTAGTGCTGTCAGTCAGGAAACTGATTATTTTTTTTCAAATTGGTCAGACTTTAACTGACATCACCTCCTCCTCTTTTCCGTTTGGTCTGCTGTAACCTAGTTTTACATATTCTGCTCCAGTTTTATATCTAACTATCTATCTCTCTCTCTCTCTCTATCTATCTAATTCCCTTACTTTTGCAGACATTCCTACCCATTTTTTAAAAAAAGTAAAAAAAACTCCACTGAAATTACTGATAATCCAGAATTTGGCATTCCCAGTGCTGTAGCCACTACTGCTTCAATGAGTAAATTCATCCAGATGATCTCAGGTCGAATTCAATTGCTGCATTCAACCTATCAGATGTTTCTTATAGAGAATCCAGTGGGGAGTTTTTTAGAGAGAAGTAGCGCGATTCCGAATGAGAAGACTTTCAATAGTTGTGATAATGTAATTGCAATAATTGTAAAGTGACAGCAACGAAAGGCATTTAAACCCTGCAATGAAAACATTGCTTTTCTTTAGGCCGGCAATGTTTCCAGCTGCAGAATTTAGATGGTGGGAACATGGCACCCAGATCATAGAGATGAAGTGGTCTGGGTGCCTTTAGAGTCCCTTTAATAATAGTCAAAATACAGAGATGAACTCTCCATGTACAGTTCAGTCAATGGACACATATTCTAATTTTGCTTTCAAGGTTACACCCAAAATTTCCAGCTACAGATCACTAGGAGGAGTAAAATCTGCCAAACATTGGCAAACTTGCTGAGGTTTTAGGATACACGTTTCCAGTTAGTGATATTCATACTTTCTAAAATTAGGTTAGTCATGAGTATTTCACCATCTACGAAACTCTTCCAGGGACTCTGTTGAACATAGGTGTTGCTTACTTGATATGGAGTAATGTGGGGTCATTGAGCTTCTGTATAATAGATAAGGAAATACATCAGATTGTTTGCACTTTAATCCCTAAATAATCTGCAGTTTTAAGATAATTCTAGGGTATCTTATTAGAATAGCTTAAATGTGAAAAACATATCTCAAGAGTGTCCTTACATGGCTTATAAAAGACTATGTACTTTGAAGGACATGCTAGCAGTGAAAACAAGCGGATTAAATATGTTTGATTACCGAATGCAGGGCAACTTTAATACATGTCTGACTTAAAAATACAGACCATAATATATATTTTTTAATCATCCTTTTATTGGCTAGTGAATATCGTTATTAAAAAAGAACTGTCACTCTTCTGAACTTAATATCATGTTTGCATATCCCGGTATAAAATTTCTCCTCTCCATTTGGTAAACCTCTTTGGTGAGTCTTAACAATTCACCATGCTTCCTTGGGCCTAAAGATGAATAAATATGTAGGGATTTAGAAAAATACCCCTTTCTGTCTCGTTAGAGATTTTGCCTCTTAGGATCAAAGAAACAAAGTGAATTCCAATGTAGGACTCACCTGAGAAGTTTTGCCTTGACTTTGAAGGTGAGTTTGCACTTTAATGGCCTTTGGAGTAATACTAAAAAAATCCAGTTATATAAACGTGCATTGGGATTTGGGATAGGGCGCAGGTAACGTTTTTGGGGGGGCTTTAATGTATGTATTGGTGCTGATGTATATTATAGTCATTGCTGCCGCCTAGGAGTAGTGGGAGCTTGAGTGCAGGGATTCATTTTGTAGGATGCACTATGGGAAGAAGACAGGCGGCTGAGGTAGTGTTATGCTCTGGGCAATGTTCTTCTTGGAGACCTTAAGTCCTGGCATTCATGTGAATGTTACATGTACCACCTACCTAGAGATTGTTGCAGACCACGTATCCTCCTTCATGGTAATGGTGTTTCGTACACGATATTAGGCAAGAGGTTTTAAAGGAACACTATAGGGTCAGGAACACAAACATGTATTTCTGACCCTATAGTGTTTAACCCACCATTTAGGTGGCTTGCCCCCCCACGGCCCCTTAGAAAAGCATGAATGAATCGGGATCCGACACTGTGGGGTCATTGTTGGAATGAGATTCTGTACCCTCGTTCGCCTCCCCCCACCACCCCATCCTCTATACCCACATCTTTCTCTTCCTTCTATTTCCTCTTCCTTGCTTCATCTCTTTCTCTCTTTCTATATCTTCCTGTATTCTCGTTCTTCATCTTGTCACTAAACCCATGGTTTATAAGGGCATTCCTAATATTTCTCTATGTCTCAGCCTATGTTATCATTATTTAATTTCCTCACTCAGGCATGAGTATACTGACGGAGAATTGAGGATGCCTGAAGTACAGCCTCACATGGATAGAGCTAGGGCTCCTCTTTAGGATACATAGCCTGAATAAAACTTACAAACTCCTCGATGGGAGGCGGGTGGAATAGATTTCATATAGAGGCTTGTCTTTTGGGCCAATTTTGGATTTTATGTATTTAACTCTGATCTCTAGCATTTTGGCTTCTGCACAAGCCACACAGCTGTATTACTCCTGCCATGCCTATCGTGTACAACAATAGAGAATTTAGATAATTTAACTATATAAAAACAAAAATCCTCGATGAAGGGCAAGTTGTATAGAATTTATGAAGCGGCTTGTCATATGGGCTGATGCCAATTATTGTGTTTATAAGACTGATCTTTTGTATTTTGGCTTCTGCGAAAGCCTTCAAGTTGTATTGTTCTTGCCTTGCCTATCGTGTGCAAAAATAAAGAATAAAAAAAAAAAAAAAAAAAAAGAATGATTATACTCACCAGAACAACTACATTAAGCTGTAGTTGTTCGTGTGACTATAGTGTTCCTTTAATGTTATGGCTGATCAGTGTCACAAAAAACCCCCCAACAAAACAGAAGTATATAGGATGCATTGCAAAATTTGACAAATGGGGAACATCTTATAAATGCACAGAAGTCAAGGAAGATAAATCTGTAATCAACATTTATTACAGAATAGAATATTTTTGGTACACAAACTGAAAGATGCAGCAGGAAGGATGAGGGGTCATTGCAGGAGATGGTGAAACAATGGTGAAAGGAGATAAGATGAGAATCAGAAAACAGCAGTAAGAGGTATAAAACGGCTACAGAATGAAAAGCAATGGGAGGATCTTGATGAATTAAAGGAACACTCCAAGCACCTTAACCACTATAATTTGTTGTAATGGTTATCATGCCAGGAGTGCCCTGTCCCCCCATTTAAGTAGTCAAAGCATATTAGAACGGTTTACTTCTTACCTGGGGTTTAGTGGAAGCCGCTCCTTGCCACCATGACAGCCGTCAGAGGGCTGGCAGCTTTCCTGATCCCTCTCAGCCAGTGAGCTAAGTCCTGCACCGCCAGGCTGATCTCAGACAAAGATCTTCCAAAAAAGCCCTACAGACCCCATTATAAGACTAACTACTTACAAGTAGTCAGTAGTGGTTATGGTGTTTGGAGTGTTCCTTTAACAATATAATCTCCTCTACTGTTGCCCTACAAGCCAGCCGATGATGTACCTTTATGATTTTTTCTTTGTGGCTTTCTAGCTGAAGGAGCTATGGGAAATCTCTATTTCTACTTCCTGATCATTCTGTTCTAGTAGTAAAGGAGGATTCAGTTATATTACAAGAATATAGAGCTTGTGTTTCTGTGAAGGCTGTAGTAGAGGCACGGAGCGGCTCCCAGCAGACTGCAGGTCTGGTCAAACTGTTGTAATGGTTAAAATGGCTTGACTACATATACTGGGGGCACCATGTCACTTCTGGCACCATAACTAAAAATATCCCTAAGTGAACATGGAATGAATATAAAATATAATATCCATGCGTTATTCATAAGTCATACTCTAATAATGTACATATTATTACCAAATTTAGTTAGAGTTATAAAGCCCCTTCCCTTTCAAATACCAGTATTTATTAATAAAGTTTTATGAAATTTGATTACAAACATTTCTTTAGGTTCAGTCTAATTAAAAATAGTGGGGTGGGGGGGTGTGGCCTAACCACCGAAGCGGACAGTCGCACGGCCTCAGAGCTCCAACTAAACGACGATAAAACTAACCTTTAATATAGGGGTGACCCCCTCAAAAAAGGCACCTAAGAAACGTCTTACACTCACTAATGGGTAAGAAGACGAAAAAACTGAAACCTGACCGACCCCAGCAGGGGAGAAGCATCGGGGACCTCTGGAGGCAGGCACATGGCGCCCAGGAGTCTACAATGGCGGCTCTCCATGGCGGCTGTTCCGACTTCTCCGACGGAATGTCGGAGGAAGGGGACGATGACCACACGCTGGCAACGGCTCGGCAAATGACTACACAAGTAGCACCTCAGCAAAGAACTCCCGATGCCGCCCCAGTAACCTTAACGGCCATCAGGGAACTCATGGCAGAGCTCCACACTAAAATCTCGGCGGACGTGGCCATGATCCGTGAGGACCTACGGGGCCTGACAGGCCGCATCGGAGAAATGGAGCACAAAACACAAGCCCACTCACAACAAATTAATGTCCTCACACGACAGGTGGAAGAGCTCACAAAACAGAGCGCAACTTATGAGAGTAGATTCGACGCCCTTGAAGACAAGAGGAGACAGAAGAACATAAAACTAAGGGGTGTAGGGGAGACGGTGCCACCAGAAGAACTCCCACACCTCGCAAGGCGCCTCCTGACAGCCATACTTCCACCAAAACAGGCTAAAACGATATCGCTGGAGGGTATTTTCCGACTACAGAAGCCGATTAAGGCACCAGCCGCAGCTACCAGGGACATTGTGATACAGTTCCAGACCCTCAGGGACCGGGCGACAGTGATGGCAGCAGTCAGAGGGCAAACTCCCTATAACTTCGAGGGAATGTCTCTAACTTTCTTTGCTGACCTGTCAGGGGGAACCCTTACTTGGCGACGGTCGCTCCGACCACTTACCTCCCTCCTGCGCACGAAGACCATCAGCTACAGATGGAGCCAGTCTCGATCACTCCAGATACCACGCGGAGACAACGTCATCACCATACGGGACTTATCGGAGGCACCAAGCCACTTGCTCGCACTGGGACTACCACCGGACTCGCTGGGCCCGACAAACCCTCATGGATGGGACCCCGGGGCTACCCGTGTCTTTGTACCCAGGGACAGAGCGCTAACCGCTAGAGCGGGGCCCACAACTTAATTCCAAGCAGGACCGGACCCACGCACGAGCTGATGACTTGGATGGAACTGCTGAATGCTCCGGCTTCACTGCGGACATTTGCCGCCGAGCATGAGACAGGGACCAGATCTGCCATACTTTTTTGTGATGCAAGTACGGCCAGCTGAGTACCACCCGCTCATACTGATCTGCTAATTATTGTTCTTATTGTTTTTAGTCATTGTCATGTGCTCCCTTCTCTGCCATAGGGGTCTATGGTGGCGGGGCCCTCTCAGGCGGTAAAGGGGTTTAAACCGTCTCTCACGAGCAATGTTGGGGGTATATTGGCATCCCATAAGACTAGTTGGTATCCTTAGAGGACGAAGGTATAAACTATCCCCTCCCTGCAGTTAAAGTGGACTACGGGAATTGAGAAATCACCTTAGACGCCTTGATATCTGGTACAGTTAGCTTAGGAGAGGTGTATGTCTTATGTAACTCACACTGTAACAACGAAAGGAAGGAGAAAAAAGGAAACAAAAAAAAAAAAGGGAACCAGAATAAAACGCACGCATACCCCAGTAATTAACGACACCTCAACCGACTAGGGTTTCCTCGTAAAATAATTTTGGGACGGCATGCAAACACACACAATAAGGTCTCACATGCCTTTACCGTAAACACCCTAATGCCCCCTCCAGCATACCCTCCAGACCCCGGTGGTCCTCCTAACCACCCCATAAGATTCATACCCAGTTCTCAGGCCTACATCCCGTGGCTTCTTAGCCCATAGTACTCCCAACGTCTCCTTCTAGATTCCACCACACGAGGCACTCACCATTGCTTCATATAATAAGGGATTTTCGCTTCTGGGCTCTACTGTTTTTAATTAGGCTGGGCCAGTGGGAGCTTTATACGAAGGTTTTATATTACGTTTTTACGTACAGAGTACGGGTTTCTATACATGTATATATGTTGTATTGGTATATTTGTTTTTTGCTTTGTTTTTGTGTTTTTTTTTCCTGTCGTTTAAGATAAGCTAAACCTTCTGCAGCATCCCTGATGGGGCTGGACTCTTCCTGCACTCCCTATATTGACCTACAATGCTCTTAATTGAGGCGATAATGGGTGATGCGATACACTGCTCGGTGTACTTCGAGCCCTTTTACTAGCCCAATGTCGTTCATGGCAGCTAGATAGCTGAGACATTCGCCCTAACCTTTTATTAAGGAAGAATACATCAGGTACCATTGAACCAGTCCACATTGCCTGCCCTTTGCGAAACTGCATTTAATTATACTTATTAAGCTCTAAACACTACCCCCCCCGCCAGCCCTGACGCAATATTTAGGCCGCTACATGGCATTGAACCATGCATTTACGTTGGAAAGACGAAAATCGATTTGGCTGCCTGATCGCCCCATTAAGCCATACACCACAAAGGGGAACTGCAGCACACTGATACATGAGGCGCTTACAGCACAGTCCAAATTCATGTGTATGAATGTCTAGTTAAAGCTTTACACGTCTCATTTTTTGACGCTGCCTTCATTATATAACTGCTGGCGAATTTATTTTGCAATTATAACAATTTGAGTTACCACCTTACATACGCGTATATTTAACTCTGTTCTGCATCTTTAATACTTGTGCGATGCCTTTTTCAAGTGTCGCTTACAACAAAAACAAAAATTGTGCATTGTATTTCTATGTTATGCCACACAAAAACGATGTTTACTGCTATATAATGGGTGCCTGCCGTTGGGGCATGGCACATACGTGTGTAAATGTTAACCTATATGCACTCAAAAATAAAGAATTAAAAAAATAAATAAAATAGTGGGGTGGCATCCAATGACTCACTGTGGTGGTTATGGTGTTTAGACCTCTTTAATTATTGCTTTGTGGTTATGGTGGAAATGTGCGTGCCAAGCAATTCTGGATGTTGTTTTATCTGTAGGGGTACAAAGAAACTTTGACTTTCCAATGAAATATTTGCACCCAAATATTGAGATATACTTAGAAATAAAGGCAGGAAACACTACATTTCTATTTTGAATTTTCAATAATATTTTATGGTAACTTAACAAAGTGAGAACAACAGAAAACTGTACCAAAAAGATAAAAAAGAGAATATTTGACAGCAAGAAAATAATTGCTTTCACTTTGAACATTACTGGTGTTAATGCACCTGGACGTAAACTACATCTTTAGCAGTAGGTCACTGGAACAAGCTTTAATTCTAGGTTCTGGTCTTGATACTTCACATGCTAAGAATGCAAACTATTTGGGTGCACCCAGCCTGACTTCTGCCAGGACCCTGTCATTAGCGAGCTACCCCTCCCCACTGCAGACATAACATCTGGAAATGCTGGGCATAGATATTTCTGCAGTTTTTCTATCAAGCATCCTAAATGGACCACAAGCTATTTATTTTAACACCTCCTATGACACTCAATGTCTTACCCTTATGACATTCATTGTTTTAACACGTTAACATTATTGCAATAAAAATATTTTTCATCATATAATATATCTGATAAGCAAAGGGTACTAAAAATAGTATACTTTTGCCAAAACTAATTGAACTAGGCTAGAGGAAGCACAAAAACAGGAAGGAAGACATTAGTAATAAATTGTTTTATTTAGGGTCAAAATGTGTGCACAGCTGTGAATAATTTTTAATAAAAGTGGTTGGTTTAAATTGCCATATACCAGTTTTGCTTGTTTCAGTATGTCAGATTTGTACAAGTATATGTATACTTAACATAATCAGTGTTATTTTTTATAAAAAAAAGTAATAACAAATATAGTGAATAAATCCCTAAATAAATAGGTGCTACTATCACCTTTGTGGGCCACACTAACCACAACAAAGTGAATAATAAAAAGTAACAAATAGGTGAGAGCACACACAATAAGGAAATACTACCCGCTCTGTAGTCAATTAATCTGGAAAAAAACCAAAAAAAAAAACAAGACATAGAGTAGTATAGCCTGATACAATATGTAGACAGTAGGTGCCAATCACACTCACATAAACAGAGCCACTTAAATAGCTGGCTCAGACTTGATGCCTTGAATATATAGAACAGGACTTTCTCTGGGAACTCTTTCTCCTTGGGATGTAAAACATCCAGGACGCAGAATTTTCAGGAGTAAACACTTTATTCTTCAAATCATGAAGTAAATAAAAACAAAAGTAAATAAAAGTCCGAAATAGCAAGTCCAATCACTTGATGCGTTTCGGCTGTTCGCCTTCATCCGAAGTGATGTCGATATCCAAGGCATCTCAATCTAAATAATCAAAATTTGGCGCCCTTTTCCTCCTCCATTACGTTTGCGCCCTTCCGGTTCCGGTCCTGACGTCGGAACGCCTTCTGCGTCATTACGTTCCGACGTCAAACGTCACTTCCGGTCACATGTTTGTAGTCCGGATATACGGACGCATAGAGGTGCAGCGTCCTTACGTCACAATAATATTATAGTGTCCATAACTCACTAGCAACCAAACTAAGTGCCAATATAAAATAAAAGAGATATACAAATCCATTATAAAAACTTATTAATACAGCATATAGCAAAAATTCATATTTTTGGACTTAAAGTGACAAAATCAATGTTTATCATTTTTTCAAAAAATTATTAAAAAAATTAAAAATACGTGGCACACAAACAAAGCATATATAAATTCCATATAATAAGAGGTATAAGATTTACATAAAAAATACACATAAGAAGGGAAGGTCTTATTTCATTCTCTTTTCTCTCACTTAATGAATAAATTGATTGATTTCGAAATCTACATTCAACCCCTTTGGTACCATTGTGTCCAATTCGAAAATCCATTTCATTTCTCTTAAACCCAAAATATAGTCACTGTCCCCTCCTCTCCAGTGAACTTTAGTTGTATCTATCCCCATAAATTCTATTCCACTTGGGTTTCCATCGTGGACCTCTAAAAAATGTTTTGATACATTGTGGTTAATGAATTTTCTCTGTATGTTATATATATGTTCTCTAATTCTCGTTTTTAAAAAACGAGACGTCTTTCCTACGTATTGAAGTCCACAAGGACAAATTAAAATATATATTACATTTTGGGTTTAAGAGAAATGAAATGGATTTTCGAATCCATATACGGGAGGCACATATACAAACTGTTGTAATTCCTACACCGTTCACCTGATTTGGATGTAAATTCCCTCAAACTAAAGCTGAAATTCTGCAGTTAAAGCACATCTTGTTCATTTCATTTCAAATCCATTGTGGCGGTGTATAGTGCCAAAAATATTAGAATTTTGTTGATGCCCCAATATTTATGTACCTGACTGTATAAAAGAAACAAATTAAAACCAATGTGGCTTAGTAGAGAAGTAAAACAAGAGATTACAAATAAGAAAAGGGCATTTAAAGCATACAAATCAGAGGCATCCTATATAAGATATAAGGAAGCCAATAATACTTGCAAAAATGCACTTAAAGTGGCTAAACTAGAAAATCAGAAATTGATAGCTAAAGAATGCAAAACCAACCCCAAATTTATTTTCAAGTACATTAATTCTAAACAAACAAAAAATGAAAGTGTAGGTACACTGAAAACAGAGATGGGTCTGTTAGTCAATGAAAACCAGGAAAAGGCAGACATTTTAAAAAACTATTTTTCTTCAGTATATATTAATGAGGATCCTATGGCAAGAGATATGCAAATGATTGCTGCAACAAACTTGCAGATAACTTGTGATTGGATAACTCGAGACAAGGTGCTACAGCTATTAAAGAAAATTAATGTAAATAAAGCTCCGGGGCCTGACGGTATCCACCCACGAGTACTTAAGGAGCTAAGTGGGAAAATAAGTGAACCTCTGTATTTAATTTTTCAAGATTCTTTTGTTTCAGGTATTGTACCGGAGGATTGGAGGAAAGCAGATGTTGTTCCTATATTTAAAAAGGGTTCAAAATCCTTGCCTGGAAATTATAGACCTGTGAGCTTAACTTCTGTGACTGGGAAATTATTTGAACGGCTATTAAGGGATAATATTCAGGAATTCATTGGGAAGAACTCTGTTATTAGCAATAATCAGCATGGTTTTATGAAACATAGCTCATGTCAAACTAACCTAATAGTATTCTACGAAGAAGTAAGTAGAAGTATAGATCAGGGTGTTGCAGTGGATGTGATCTACTTGGATTTTGCCAAGGCATTTGATACGGTTCCTCACAATAGGTTAGTCTTCAAACTAAAAGAAACTGGTCTAGATGAATATTCTTGTTCTTGGGTAGAACATTGGCTTAAAGCGGCACTGTCATGCCGAACTTACCTTTCCTCAATCTCTTCCTCTTCTTCCCCTCTCTCGGGATCTGTTATTCTTTTCTTCCAGTCTTCTTTAGTTTTCTTTAAAATCATAAGACAAAGTAGGGACTCTTTGCCTTATGGAGGATTCCTCCGCTTGACCAGCTCTGACCAGCGGAGGAGCAAAGTGTGCTTCATTTCCGCTGGTCAGAGCAATTTTCCCATGATCCCTAGCTTTCCTCCCTGTTCCCACAATGCTTCCTGTCAGTATTGCCGAACGTCCTGTCACTTAGACAGAACGCCGGCAAAACTACCGAATTGCATCCTAACAGAATGAGAAGAGTTTCTCCATTCGTGTTAGGATGCAATTCGGTACTTTGTTCGTATCGGAATTTCATTCTAATGAATGAAACTCCGATCCTATTCATTGCCGCGGCTGCATCTTGCAGCCGCTTAGTAGATAGCTCCCTAATTCCCACGGTATCAGGGAGCTATCTACTAAAAGGCTGAAAGACCTAAATTGGTCTTTCAGCCAAATTTACTAATACTAAGTAAAGATTACTTAGTATTAGTAAATAATATGCCCCTACTCGCTATATCGCGAGTAGGGGCATGTCTAGTAAGCAGTGAGCAGCCTATAGCTGCTCACTGTATAAAACAAAAAACCTAATAACTCCCCCCCCCCCGCGCGGCTGGTGTCCTGCCCCCACCCCTGCGCGGTGGGTGGGGTCCCTAAATAAAGATGGGGGGACCTACTGTCCTCCCCCCCTGGCCCCCACCCCTGCGCGGTGGGTGGGGGCCCTAATAAAACAATAAGGGGGGGGACCTACTGTCCTCCCCCCTAGCCCCCACCCCTGAGTGGTGGGTGGGTGCCCTAAATAAAGATAGGGGGGGAGGGGGCGGAGCCTAACCGTCGAGACGAACGGACGCACATTACTGAAGCTCCGGCCGAAAACCGAGAAATAGCTTTAAAAAACGGGATACATCACCCCCACGGACAACTACACAAACGGGGGAACACTCCTAACCTCATGGGCGGAAAAATAGAAAAATTACGGCGGACAAACCTGCTCCAGGGCTGACGATAGGAGACATGTGGCGGCAAGCACGCAGCACGGGAGAATCCAACATGGCGGCCCTCCACGGAGGCTGCTCGGACTTCTACTCGGATGACTGTTCTGAAGGCGCAGAGGAGGATTACCTCCCAACTCCAGCCCCTAAACAGCCGGCGAAATTTAATAATCCCAAAGCTGACAAGGATGCAGACCTGGTAACTAACGGGGTATTGAAGGCATTACTGGCAGACTTAAGAAGAATATCCTCATGGACGTCACCGCACTGAGAGGAGAGCTGCAGGGCCTGACAGGCCGCATAACAACACTGGAGGTCTCCTCCCAAGATAACCAGCAGCACATATCCTCACTACAGACGGCTGTACAAGATCTGCAACGCCAGAACCTACTACATGAAAGGCGTTTTGCTGCCCAAGAGGATAACAGAAGGAGATATAATATAAAGGTCAGAGGGGTCCCAGACGAGCTACCGGAGACGGAATTACCGCAGATGCTCAAAAAAATGCTTGCGGTCATACAACCCGCCAACCAAGCTAAGCCCATCACTCCCACTGACTTTTTCCGGGTCCCCAAACCTCCCGGGGCTCCGGCCACGGCCACCAAAGATACCACACTCACCTTTAGAAATGGGAAGGACAAATCGGCGATCCTCGCTGCTCTCCGAGGCAAGACCCCACTACAGTATGAGGGCATGAGCCTGACATTCTACGCCGACCTGTCCGGGGCGACACTGGCATGGCGCAGGTCACTCCGTCCTCTCACAACCTTGCTCCAGCGCAACAACATAAGGTACCGCTGGTGATCCTTCCAAACACTCCTCGTACAACAAGGAGACAATACACACCAAATCCACATGATCGGGACACAGCCAACCTCCTACAAACCTTGGGCTTTCCACAGATCCCACACACCCAAGAGAGAACCCAAGATCATACCTCCCCAAACCGCAACTGGGACCCGGCGCGAATTCCCGCATTTGTACCAAGGAATAATACACCGGACGCCTACGCCTCGATTACCACTTAAAAGGAGAGGCACAGGCACTCCCACTCACCTGCACGGCACAGTGAACCACCCTTAGGGGCTCAACGCTCTCGGACATACCGCTGGACCGTTATTCAACTGCAGTACCCTGGTTCTTTATCCACCGGACCGGGCACAACACCCCCTACTGTGTGCCTCGACCTCCACGACGCGGCATACCCGAAAACCAGCGGGCTCCAATTCCACAGACATTTATCACTTGTTCCCTGACAGCAACAACTCTGAAGCGCACCATGGACACAGATCGACTGCTCCAATGCCCGATAGCAACCCACTGAAGCAGCATCTCTGTATCAGGGTGGCATACTAAGCCTCCAAGGGAGGCACAGGTTGACGGAGAAGTATAACCACAGGGACTTACACCACCCACCGTTGTTCTTGCCGCACTGCCCAAACACGCAACCTTGGGACACTGCCTCTGTGTTGAACTTTTGTTATGACTTCTATTGTTAGGGTTATGTTTTCTTGTACCCTCAGTTGTTATTTTTCATGCAGTAGCCAGGCGGATATCCCAAACCACCAACATGCTTGAGAGCTGTTCAGCTACAAATGTTTTTTGCCTAAAGACAGACATGATGGGTCACTCAGAGTCCTACAACCTGTTCTTAATGCTTACAGGTCTACTGTCTCTGACCCACTCTCTTATCTTGACGCCAGTATTGTATTGAATACCTAACTAACCGTAAAACACTCACAAAAATGGTTGAGCACCTACATACCATAATCTTGTTTAGCTCCTGCCTTGATTTCTCAGCTCTTAACGGCTATTGAGGCACTGAAATGCATATAGTGCAATCTGCCAATCCAGCACCTTAATAAGTGCGATATTATAGTTCCTCACAAGGCGCATACCATGCTTTTTTCATAGCCTCCCGTTAAAATTACCCTACACGATGTAAGCCTCGCTTTTTGTTTGATTTTCAGTTTTAAACCACGATGCATCATCTGTTAGCTACTATACAACACTATATATCATAAATCGATAGCCCTAGCAAATCACCTTGGTAACGCCTACAAACACATAAGACAGCCTGCTTAGGAGTCACGTCAGGTACCAGCTGTAACGGGAACAAGGTGTACTACCGCAATTCTGCATTTTCTTATTAAATTGCAAATGATGATTTACCACGCATACCTGATCAGACCAACACCCGGCTACTAACACCGTTAAATTGTACTGATCCTCCACTTGTCTTGTTCGACAATATACTTCCTATTTTCACAATCTGAAGGTTCCTACCAATTACAAGTAATGTAGAGCAGTTTCACTGACTGCTAATGAGCCTGTTTTACATTTTACATGTCCAACATACAGCAGCAGACTTACCCTACCGTTACTTTTATTTATACACCTCAGCACTTGCCTAGCCTAGCTTGTACTTAAAGTTATGTTAAAGTTCAAATACAAAAACACGATTCCATTAAGCGTCTCCCAAACTGAAGCAACTACTCTAATACGCTGGTATAGCTGCTATTACACTGGACACGACATCACAATTCTATTCCATGAGCAGAAAGTTTGAACCACGTTATTTTAGTTTCATTTTAGTTTAATTTAAGTTATGAATATGCTTAAGCAATGACAAGCGATACCGTATACCGCATATCCCAACCTTATAAAAATGTGCAAGATCAACCCTGTACCTCTGTTTCTATGTTTTATACTGTGCTGGAGGATTGCCGTTGGGGTACCTCACAAGCAAATGTACTAAGCTTATACACTACAAAAATAAAGAATAAAAAAAAAAAAAGATAGGGGGGGGGACCTACTGTCCTCCCCCCCCCGGCCCCCACCCCTGAGCGGTGGGTGGGGCCCTAATAAAACAATAAGGGGGGGGCCTACTGTCCTCCCCCCTGGCTCCCACCCCTGCGCGGTGGGTGGGTGCCCTAATAAAACAATAAGGGGGGCGTTGGTTGGGTGGGGGCCCTAAATGAAACCCCCACCCCAATCAAGGTGACAAGGGGTCCCAAGCCCCCAGTCACCCCCCCCCCACACCCAAAACAAACTATCCCCTACCTACCCCCCTCACCGTAAAAATAGTGAGGGGGGAATAAAATAACTAACCTGTAAAAAAAAAAAAAAAACTCGCCATTTGACGTCTTCTTTTTTCTAAAATCTTCTTTCTTCAGCCCCCAAAAAGGCCAAATAAAAATCCATCATACCCGTCGCAAAAAACGAGCGCCAAAAAAAAATAATCCTTGTTCGCCCTTCGAGGGCACGCCGCGTACTGAGCTCCGCAGGGCGGGTCAAGGCTTATAAAGCCTTGCCCCGCCCTGCAATTAGGCTTAGAACACTCTGATTGGTTGGTTTAAGCCAATCAGAGTGCTCTGTGTCATTTTACACAGCGTGGGAAAGTTCTTTGGAATTTGGATAGCAACAGGGCCCAAGGGTCCACCGGGCACAGTTTATGTAACAGCTTGGTGATTAATTGGGCGGCGCTTTGCCACAGCGGGCTGAGTTTCGGGCACGTCCACCAGCAGTGTAGGAATGTCCCCGTCTCCCCGCATTGTTTCCAGCATGTGTTAGATGGTGTCTGGTGCATGGAGGCCAGGCGTTGTGGTGTGAGGTACCACCGAAACAGCATTTTATATGCTTGCTCTGAGTGTGTTACGCATATGGATACTGAGGCTGTTGCCTCCCAGATGTCGGACCAGTCCGTCGATTCAGTTGGTGGGCCTAGGTCTCTCTCCCACACTGAAATGTATGGGAGGGAGCGTTGTGTGGGGTGGTTGGCGATGGTTATGTATAGGTCTGATATTTGTCCTTTTCTGTTTGGGCGGGTCGAGCATTCGCGTTCGAATTTGGTGGGCGGGGCCGTCCCCGCTTGCTTGATACTCGGTGTAGCCGCGAAGCTACGCAGTTGGATGTACCTGAAATGGTCGAACGTTGTTAGGGAAGAGGATTCTGGAATGTCTGCGAATTGGATGGTTTCGGTGCCCTGATAGAGGTGTCCTATTCTGGAGATATCTCTTTGCTCAAAGAGATGCTTTGCTTTGGGTGTGAGGCCTGGGGGAAACAGTTTGTTCCTCCAGATTGGGGTCATCGGGGATAGGAAAGAGGAGAGATCATATTTGTCCTTCGTCTTATCCCACAGGTCTAGTGCGTGGTTAATCGCGGGAGCCGTCGGTGGTGGTAGGGGTCTATGAGGTCTGGGTGTCCACATGTACAGAGCGGATGGTCTCGTCCAAAAATCAGGTGTTCTAGGTCCACCCATCTTTTCTTTCCAGGCGGGATATGCCATTGCTGGATCTGGGCTAGGTGTGCCGCCGTATGGTAGTGCAAGAAGTTCGGTAGGCCCAGGCCTCCCGTTTTCTTGGGCACGTATAGTGTGCTCCTTCGCACCCTTGGCCTACGTCCGTTCCATATGAACGTGTCAATAGCCGATTGGAGGGCTTTGAAGTCTGGTTTATGTAGTGGGATGGGGAGGGTTTGAAAGAGGTAGAGGAACCTAGGGAGGAGATTCATTTTAATGGAGGTCACGCGCCCCATCCACGATATCCCCAGGGGCTTCCATTTGGTGAGGTCTTCATGTGCTTTAAGGAGTATAGGGGTGTAGTTCTTGGCATATAGGGAGGAGACGTCAGCTGGTAATTGGATCCCGAGGTAGGAAATAGCCAAATGGCAGATCCTAAGTGGGAATGTTTGGCGTATCTTTTCTAGGCTCGCGGAGTCTAGCTGTACAGAGAGGAGTTCAGATTTGTTTAAATTGAGCTTATAGCCCGAAATGTTGGAGTATTCCTGTACAATGGTTAGGAAGGGCCCTAGGGAGTGTTCCGGGTTGGTTAGAGTCAGGAGGATATCATCGGCGTACGCCGAGATCTTAAATGTCTTCCCCCTTACCGTGATCCCCTCCACCTCCCCGCTGGCTCGCACCGCCTGGAGTAAGGGCTCCAGGGAGAGGGCAAACAGCAGGGGGGACAAAGGGCATCCCTGACGCGTGCCGTTGGTGATGGGAAAGCGCGGGGGAGGTATGTGGGGTAGTAGGAGTGCTCCTTGAGGGGCGTGGTATACCGCTTGCAAGAAAAAGGTGAATTCCGGCGGTAATCCTATGTGCGTTAGGGTGCGGTGCAAAAAAGCCCATGTTAGGCGGTCAAAGGCCTTTTCGGCGTCAAGTGATATTACTGCAGTTGGGATTTGTCTGTGGTTAGCGAGCCATATAAGGTCCACTGCTCGTCGGGTGTTGTCTGCGGCCTGTCTATGGGGGATGAATCCCACCTGGTCAGGGTGGACGAGGGATCCCAGGTACGGGTTCAGTCTATTTGCCATGACCTTAGTCATGAGTTTAAGGTCTACGTTGAGTAGAGATATCGGCCTGTAGTGAGAGGGCTCTAGGTGGTCCTTCCCGGGCTTGGGCAGGAGGCAGATATTCGCGCCAGTCATATCCGGTGGGAGGGTTTCTCCCCGTAGTGTGGCGTTAAATACCCTGCACAGGTGGGGAAGTAGCAGTGGGCTAAATTCCTTATAATATAAGGCAGAGTAGCCATCTGGGCCTGGGCTCTTGTTGGGCTTGAAGGAGCCGAGGGCTGACGCCATCTCTTCCACCGTCACTTCTTGCCCCATTGAGGCCTTAGCCTCCTGGGTCATCGTGGGTAGGGATGCGTTATTCAGGAATTTATCTATACGGGTATGTAGGGAGTCTAGGTTAGTCTGGGAGTGTCGGGTGTGGTTGTAGAGGTCAGTGTAGTACTCTTGGAAGATACTACCTATGCGTGTAGGGCAATTGCTTGTGTCTCCTTCTGTGGTGCGTATAGCTGAGATCCGTTTGGCTTCGATTCGTTGCTTGAGGCGGCGGGCCAACACTGTGTCCGCCTTGTTCCCTTTTTCATAGAATGTGCGTTTCAGCCACATCAAGGCTTTAGCGGTGTCTTTTTGTGTAAGGCTTTTGAGTAAATCCCGAAGTGCTGTCAGTTTGGTTAGCGTGGTGGGGTGTGGGTTCTGTTTGTGTAGGGTTTCTAGGTGACGGAGCTCCGTCATCGCGTCGGTGATTTGCTGTTGCGAGCGTTTTTTCTTATGTGACGCTAAGCTGATGAGGGTGCCCCTGATGACCGTTTTGTGTGCGGCACATATAGTCGTGGGTGCGGTGTCTGCCCGTGTGTTGAGGTCGAAGTAGTCTTTTAACTCTTTGGTGATTTTGTCTTTGATTAGGTCGTCATGTAAGAGGAGTGGGTTTAGTCTCCACGTCCAGTGTTTGTGGATGGTCGGTAGGGTCAAGGTGATAGCAATCTCTGCATGGTCTGACCATGATATTGAGCCTATTTCTGATTTGGTGACCTGGGGCACCAGGTTAGGGGTCACAAGGAAGTGGTCTATGCGGGAATACGTGCCGTGCGGGTGGGAATAAAATGTATAATCTCTGGTCGTTGGGTGTTGCGCTCTCCAAATGTCGATCAGGTTTTGTGATGCTAAGAATTGGTAGAATAGAGCGTCGTTCTGCGATGGGCGGGTGCGCGTGGTATGGGGATGCGTCCTGTCAATGGCCGGGGTATGGACTGCATTGCAGTCTCCTCCTATGATGAGGCGTGCAGTAGAGTAGGTGTTGAAGTGTGTTGTTAATTGTTGCCAAAATTACGTATCTGGTGTTGTAGGTGCGAAAAACTGAGGAGAAGGCATAGACCGTGGTGCCCACCCTCCCTTGTATCGTGACGTAGTGTCCCCGCGGGTCCCTGTTGCATACTATATCAGAGAGGGGGCAATTGGCTTTTAGTAGAATGGCAACTCCTTTGGTTTTGGAGTCCGGGGAGGGAGCCATATAACTTTTCGTGTAGTATCTATTCGTTAAGGGAAAGATTCGTTGGGTTGTGAAATGGGTTTCCTGAATGAGTAGGATGTCTATGTTTTGTTTGTGTGCCCATCTGAGTATGCTGTGTCGTTTGGTGGGTGAGTTCAGGCCCTTTGCGTTAATGGATACGCAGCGTAGGTGTGTGGGCATTGTTCTAGTTGTGCTCCTGAGCGGTAGCTGGGTGGGGAGAGTAAGTGGACGTGGGGCCCGCGCCCGGGCGGTCCAAGGCTGCAAGGCTGAGGGAGGGGGAGAGGGAGAGAGAAGTGGGGGGTGGTTCTAGCGCTCTATTCCTCGAGGGGGAAGAAGAGAGGGGGGGTCCTGGATTTCTCGCATGTCTCGCATGTCCCGCCCCCAGGGGCAGCGGAGAGTCGCTTGCCTAGCCATGCTTGGGCGTCCCCTACTCCACCTGTTCCTAGTGATGCTGCCAGAGGGGTATAAATTCAGCGTGGATAGTGGCCCGTGCCTGTACGGATTTCCTCGGATGTAGGTGAGGATCTGTGCTAGAGGGTTAGGCGATCATGAATCTCGTAGCGGTAAAATATATATACATTTTGTATGCTATTTTTTTTTTTTTGTGTGTATGGGGGGGGGGGGGAGGGTGGGGAGCGATGTGGGAAGTAATCAGTGCTAGCGGAGCTAGTGTTTAGGGGCTAGTGTTGCTCGCGGGAAGTCTGGGGTAGGCCTAACGGGGCCATTGCAGCTCCCCTATTGGTACATAGAGATAAGGCTAAGGCCGAAACCGGTATTCTATCGTGTCCCTCAAGTCTGTCATGGGAGCAAGGGCTGAGTATACATGTACAGGATAAAGTCATATCTTATCTGGTTCTTGTCGGCGATCGGTCGGGTAGAGTGCGGTCTTCTGGTGAGTGAGTCCATAGCTTCAGCAGTCTCAAGGATGTTTTTCATGTTGTCCTGGTGGCTTGTCGCTGGTGAGGATTATCTGTAGCGGGGTGTCTCTGGCCGCTCTCATGAGTGCTTCCTTGATGTGGAAGTAGTGCATGCGGATAATAATGTCCCTGGGCTGGGCTGCATTGGGGAGGGGGGCTTTAAGGGCCCTGTGTGCCCTGTCTAGCAGGAGTTCGGCTGGTGAGGCTTCGGGCAGCAGGCCGCAGAACAGTTCTCGCAGCGTGGATGCTAGCGTGTCAATACCCACTGACTCTGGTACCCCTCGAATCCGTATATTATTACGGCGGGATATATTTCTTCTTTTTAACACAAAAAATACATACATTTTGGGGAGTGGCCTGTCTGTAATGGTGAATGGACGTGTTCTCGAAGAGGTCCTCAGGAATTTGGTGTTCTAGTCCATTTGCCAGTATCTTGGGCTCTTTATCTTGACCTGACAGAGTAAGACTGCCATCCTGCATTACCTGACCAGCTCAGTGTTGCTTCCAGCAGTTGTCTGTAATGATCTCTGCCACTTGTGGGTGAGGCCTAGCGGGCATTGTGGAAGGGAGTAGTGGCTGATCTCCTGGCTCGACCAGTGTGGACTCATGGAACCGAACCTCTGCTATTCCACCCTAAGGACTGGCGTGGGGGGTCTCGGTCCTCACCTTGAGGGCTCCTTACATCTTCGTGGGGTTTGCGAAACTGCCGCGATACAAACTGCCATCACAAATGGTGCACTCATCATGGCGGATGTAAAAACCTGGAGGAGAGTTCTGGCTTGTTACTCCGGCAAGACATCCTCTTTGAAGCGTTTTGGCAGACACTGCAGCACAGACACTTCCTGTCTGCCACACAAACTCCAACACCAAACTTACCTGGGCAGCCACCTTTGAAATCCCTGTGACCGACATGGCGGGCCTCCTCTGGCAGCGCAGAGAAAGCATTGGCAAAGCCAGAGACCAGCAGCGCACAGGCATATGCTGAAGATGGGTATGCTCAAGTCGAGACAAGGGTCTTCCAGGAGAGCAGTAGAGCAAAGTGGAATGCGGGATGCTATAAGATACCTGACCTACCACCTGAGCCCTGTCTTGCCCATTTTCATAACGCTTGGTTTGCTATCAAATGCCATTGTATGCAGTGGCGTCTCCAGCATTCATATTTAGGGGGAGCACATGGGGGGCCAGGGACAGAAGTAGGAGGGCAATTACAAAACATGTGTGTGTATATATATATATATATATATATATATATATATATATATACACATACACACACACACACACATACACACACAAACAAACGTGGAGAACATTTAAAAGTTAACAAAATTCAGATTTCCAGCACCTTGTTAAATATGCTAAAGTCTGCTTTAGATATGCAATTGTAACAATATCTCATGATGCCAGAATTGTTACAAAACTAGTTGTTGTTTTTTTAAATATGTATTTTTAAAATAATTTACAACATGCAATTTGAAGGGAATTTAAATTAACACTTCTATATAAATATTTCACATACATAGAAAATGGTCACTTAACAGTGTATTCTCTATGCTACAGTTTAAGCATTTTAAAGTGACACGAAGTTGTATTTTGAAATGCTAACTCAAATGAATTTTTCCTGTAAGAAGAGCAGATTTAGCTCTACTTCCATGAACAACTAAAAATGGATGGCACTAAAGTTTGTGCCCTGACCTATAGTTGGTGAATACTATACCAACACAAATTAAAATTACTTGTTTCATTCTCATGCTCACAATATGGAATCCTGGGTACATACATATCATTTACTGAAAAACTGCAATTAAAGTTCACGTTACTTACAGTAGTAGTGCCACTGTCTGGAGTGCCTGCTCCACTGGCTCAGTCCCTCTGCAAATTGCACTCTCAGGTAGGTAAGGTTTCACACCTTACGTGGGGCCGCACTGCAAACTGTCTGCAATCTCTGGAGTAAGTGCCACTGTCATACCACTCACTGTTTGTAATCAGGAGTAAGTAACCTTTGTGTCACTCACACCACTCGCTGTAATCAGTGCAATTAATTAACTTTTCTCAGAACCTAGATGTGGCAGAGGCCACGGGCCACAATACCTGCTCCTCTCTGCTTGCTCTGTTCTGCCTCCTTTATGCTTGCTCTGCTCCTCTCTGCTTGCTCTGCTGTGCCTCCTCTCTGCATGCTGTTTCTATTTGCATGGTCTGCTTTTACTCCTCGTGGCTTGCTCTGCTCCCCTTTACTTGCTCTGCTCCTCTCGGCTTGCTCTGCTCTGTTACTCTCGACTTGCTCTGCTTTTCTCTACTTGCTCTGCTTCTCTCTGCTCTTGTCCTCTCTGCTTGCTTTGCTCCGCTCCTCTCTACTTGCTCTGCTCCTCTCTGCTTGCTCTGCTCCGCTCCTCTCGACTTGCTCTGCTTCTTTCTGTTCCTCTCTGCTCTTGTCCTCTCTACTTGCTCTGCTCCGCTCCTCTCTACTTGCTCTGCGCTGCCTCTTCTCTGCTTGCTCTGCTCCTGTCTGTTTGTTCTGCTCCTGCACACATATTGCCTAATACATACACACCCATACATGCACACTGCCTAATACATCCATCCATACATTTATACACACATATTGCCTAATACATAGACCCATAAACACACACTGCCTAATACATGCACACTGATTAATACTTACATCCATACACACCTACTGCCTAATACATACATCCATACACAACTACTGCCTAATACCAGACATCCCAAGGGGATTAGCGTAAGCGTGTCAGGGGGAGGCGGAGTGAGCGCACATGTGCACGGGGGTAGTGTAGTAACTTGTGAAGCCACCTCCCTGAAATGCATTTTTGCATGTTGGGTTGTCTGTAATACATACATTTTACATGAAATATATACTTTATAGCTGTGATAATAATATTTTCATTCATTTGGTGGGATTTTATTTATAATATTGTGGGATTTCATTTATAGTAATGAGTTTGCGTTAATTAATGTTACAGTGAACCTGTCTGACAGAAGAAACATTTTTTTCATTATAATCTATAAAATGTATTATGGATATAATTGGTCGCATGGTCACTCACACAGTCTTAAGTAAGCACACAATGTCACTTACACACTCACTAACACTCACTATTATTAAGTATACACACAATGTCATACACTCTCACTAACACTCACTATTATTAAGTAGACACACAATGTCATACACTCTTACTAACACACACTGTTAAGTATACACATAATGTCACTGACACTATTAAGTACACACACAATGTCAAACACACACACTAACACACACTATTAAGTATACACACACACAATGTCACACACTCTCACTAACACACACTCTTACTGAACTACACACACACACACACAATATCACTCACACCAGTTTAGTCACACTTTATACATACACACACACACAAACATACACAAAATCAGCCACTTGGGCTCCATGTGGGCCATACCTGTGCTAGTGCTGTGGAGGAGGAGCCATTCTTAACTTACTGCTCACTGGGCTCCCTCCATGTTACTGAGAGCCCAGCCCCTGAGCAGATGGATCCTGCAGGCAGGGGAATCCCCCTACCTGTAAACACGGAGAGACACTGGAGGGAAGAGGGAACAGGAAGCAGGCTGTGCTCACTGAAGGGGAGACTTCTAGTGCTGTGGAGGAGGAACCATGCTCCATCCTGCAGCAAGTCTCCCCTTTGTTTCTGCTAGGGGGAGCAGGAGAGTGGTGCACAGTGAGCACAGCCTGCTTCCTGCTCCCTCCTCCCTCCAGTGTCTCTCAGTGTTTACAGGTAGGGGGATTCCCCTGCCTGCAGGATCCATCTGCTCAGGGGGACATACTAAAAGGAATGACAGATTGGAATGCCCATAGACTTTAACAAGGCAGTGGAATGCCCATAGAGAATAATGGAAGTGAAAGTAATGCCCATAGAGAATAATGGAAACAAAATATTTCAATTAGAGACAAAACTATTAGACATATGAAATAAATCTTTTGCCACAATACTCTCCAGATTCAGTGGCAATTTTTGAAATTGAGATTAAGTGGGATTATCATTGTTTTCTATAGAATGATAATGGTGAATGACTAAAGAGAATGCCCATAGAGTATAATGGGAAGTAGAATATAAACTCATTTGCAGGTAAATCTGTGTAATGTAGCAAATTCATCTTTACCACAGGTGTTCCCCAAGTACAGCAGTAGATTGTAAAATTAAAAGTAACTGGGATTATAGCTCTTTTCTATGGAATGACAGGTAAATGATACAATGGAATGCCCATAGAGTATAATGGGAAGTAATATGTGACTTGGAATCTGAACTGTGAAACATTTCAAGTAAATCCTTTGCAGGCATACTCTGCGAGTTCAGTGGCACTTTTTGAAATTGAGATTAAGTGGGATTATCATTGTTTTCTATAGAATGACAATGGTGAATGAATAAAGAGAATGCCCATAGAGTATAATGGGAAGTAGAATATAAACACATTTGCAGGGAAATCTGTGTTACATAGCAAATTAACATTTGCCACAGGGGTTCCCCAAGTACAGCAGCAGATTGTTACATTAAAAGTAACTGCGATTATAGCTCTTTTCTATGGAATGACAGTTTAATGATGCAATGGAATGCCCATAGAGTATAGTGTATATCAACTCTTTTGTAAGGAAATCTGAAAGACATAGCAAGTTAAACATAGCATCCCTCCTTAGACAACTTAGACTACAGCATTTAGCCTACTACTACAGCCCCTAACCCTCAATTGCAGCCCACACACCCTACTACAGCCCCTGTCCCCCTACTACAGACCCTACACCCTACTACAGTCCTCTAGTCCCCACTGTAGCCCCCATACTCTACTTTAACCCATGACCCCCTACTACAGCCCTGTAATGAACTACCCTTTTTAATTGGCTTTTGGAGAGGCCTTCTTGACAGCCTCTTGCCCTGTGACTATGGCCCCTGGGGTGTATTGCCCTGTAAAAACTCTATTTGTGCCTATTGTATTTTGGAGCACGGTTTCTGCCCCTTTAAATGGTACTGGTACAGTTCTGCACTTTTGAAGTGGCACTTTGGATGCAGCTGAAGTCCCGAAGTAGTCGAAGTAGCCGCCATTCGACATACGAACACGTGGCGGCGGCCATTTTAATTCAGTCGAACGCGTTCAGCGGTGTTTGGTCGTCGAGTTCATGGAGCTCAAATTGGATATGCGACGGCACGAACACCGCTGAACTTTACCTTCTCCAGACTTCGACGCTTCGACTGGAGTCGAACACCGTTCGAGAATTCGAACAGCACTTTAACATTGACGGTTTGCACAAATGGTTGCCGTTCGTCTGCCAGAGTCTGTGTGTGTGACTGTCTGCCTGTGTGTGTGTGTGTGTCTGCCTGTGTGTGTGTGTGTGTTTGGCTGTCTGCCTCTGTGTAGCTGTCTGCCTCTGTGTGTTTGTGTAGCTGTCTGCCTGTGTGTATGGCTGCCTGCCTCTGTGTGTGTATGGCCTCTTGCGTGTGTGTGTGTGTGTGTGTGTGTGTGACTGTCTGCCAGTGTGTGTGTGACTGTCTGCCTGTGTGTGTGTGACTGTCTGCCTGTGTGTGACTGTCTGCCTGTGTGCGTAACTGCTCTCCTGTGTGTGTGGTGGATGTCTTCCTGTGTGTGTATGGCCACCTGCCTCTGTGTGTGTGTGTTTGTGAGACTGTCTGCCTATGTGTGTGTGGCTGTCTGCCTGTGTGCGTGTAGCTGTCTGTGTGTGACTGTGTGTGTGGCTGTCTGCCTGTGTGTGTGTGTGTGGCTGTTTGCCTGTGTATGTGTGTGACTGTCTGCCTGTGTATGTGTGTGACTGTATGTCTGTGTGTGTATGTGTGGCTGTCTGTGTGTGACTGTGTGTGTGTGGCTGTCTGCCTGTGTGTGCGTGAGACTGTCTGCCTGTGTGTGTGTGTGTGTGACCGTCTGTGTGTGACTGTGTGTGTGTGGCTGTCTGCCTGTGTGTGTGGCTGTCTGCCTGTGTGTGCATGGCTGTCTGCCTGTGTGTGTTTGTGTGTGTGACTGTCTGCCTGTGTGTGTGTGTGTGGCTGTCTGCCTGTGTGTGCGTGGCTGTCTGCCTGTGTGTATTTGTGTGTGTGACTGTCTGCCTGTGTGTGTGCGACTGTCTTCCTGCGTATGTGTGTGGCTGTCTGCCTGTGTGTGTGTGGCTGCGTGTGTGTGTGTGTGTGGCTGCATGTGTGTGTGACTGTCTGCATGTAAGTATGTGTGTGTAAAACTGTTTTCCCAAGGCACCCCAAGTCAAAATTTCTAGGTTGTATACAGGGCCGCCATCAGAAATTTTAAGGCCCCTAACTTAGCTCCGTGTCTGGGCCCATGGGAGCCCGCATCCAAGCCCACCCACAGGAATACACACACACACAGACACAAACACACGCACTGATACAAAAGGACACAGATACACACAAAGATACATACTAACAGACACACATATTGAAACAGACATACACGCATATAGGCATACATACTAACACACACATACTGAAACATACACACATATACAGACACACAGGCATACATATTGACAGACAGACACATACTAACATACATACAGACACACACACGCATAAGGACATACAGACACTGACATACATACACACAGACATACATTCATACTGGCATACATTGACACTGGCATACATACATACTGACAGACATATATACAGACACTGATATCCATACACACACACATACATACATACACACAGACATAGATTCATAATGACATACAGACATACATTGGTACTGGTATACATACATATATACATACTGACATGCATACATACAGACACTGACATCCATACATGCACACACACAGACATACATTCATACAGACATACATTGATACTCATACATACATATATACATACTGACAGACCTACATATATACACATACTGACAGACATACATACATACATACTAACAGACATACACACTGACACAGACAGCTCATTTGTCAGCCACCCTCCTGTTTCTTACCGTTTCTTTGCAAGAGGGTGATGGGAGTCAGCGTGGCTCTCCTTCTTCAAGGCCTCCATGCTGGCTCTCCTCCTGCGAGAGTGAGCTGGAAGTGACCGGCTGTCACTTCCTCCGAGCAGCACTTGCGTTGCGGCTGCATTATTTTTTTTTCAAGGGGCCCTGTCGCGCTGTTACACGGTCACAGCGCTGACAGTGCCCCTGAAGATATAGGGCCCATCAGGCATGCGGGCCCCGGTGCAACTGCACCGGCGGCAGTTCCGTCGCTATACGTGGGGCTCGGGCAATTTAAAAAATTTACACTGAACCTGGAGAGTATGCCTGCAAAAGATTTACTTGGTATGTTTCACGGTTCAGATTCCAAGTCACATATTGCTTCCCATTATACTCTATGGGCATTCCATTGCATCATTTACCTGTCATTCCATAGAAAAGAGCTATAATCCCAGTTACTTTTAATTTTACAATCTACTGCTGTACTTGGGGAACACCTGTGGTAAAGATGAATTTGCTACATAACACAGATTTACCTGCAAATTAGTTTATGTGTTGCCTCCAATTATACTCTGTGGGCATTCTCTTTAGTCATTCACCATTGTCATTCTACAGAAAACAATGATAATCCCACTTAATCTCAATTTCAAAAATTGCCACTGAACTCGCAGAGTATGCCTGCAAAGGATTTACTTGATATGTTTCACAGTTCAAATTCCAAGTCACATATTACTTCCCATTATACTCTATGGGCATTCCATTGTATCATTTACCTGTCATTAGTGATGTCGTGAACACAAAATTTTCGGTTCGCGAACGGCGAACGGGAACTTCCGCAAACGTTCGCGAACCGGGCGAACCGCCATTGACTTCAATGGGCAGGCGAATTTTAAAACCCACAGGGACTCTTTCTGGCCACAAAAGTGATGGAAAAGTTGTTTCAAGGGGACTAACACCTGGACTGTGGCATGCCGGAGGGGGATCCATGGCAAAACTCCCATGGAAAATTACACAGTTGATGCAGAGTGGTGGTTTTAATCCATAAAGGGCAGAAATCACCTAATGTTCCTAAATCACAACGGATATGGATTGACACCTGACATATGGATTGACACCTGTCCTCAGAGACCCTGATACACACTGACACAGAGCAGAATAGGGAATGTTCACCCTACATAGGGTCACTTGGCAGGTATGGATTGACACCTGTCCTCAAAGCCCCTGATACACACTGACACAGAGCAGAATAGAGACTGATCCCCCTACATAGGGTCACTTTGCAGATATGAATTGACACCTATCCTAAGGATCCCTGATACACACTGACACAGAGCAGAATAGGGACTGTTCCCCCTACATAGGGTCACTTGGCAGATGTGGATTGACACCTATCCTAATGATCCCTGATACACACTGACACAGAGCAGAATAGAGACTGTTCCCCCTACATAGGGTCACTTGGCAGTCTCTATTCTGCTCTGTGTCAGTGTGTTTCAGGGATCCTTAGGACAGGTGTCAATCCATATCTGCCAAGTGACCCTATGTAGGAGGAACAGTCCCTATTCTGCTCTGTGTCAGTGTTTATCAGGGTCCCTGAGGACAGGTGTCAATCCATATCTGCCAAGTGACCCTATGTAGGGGGAACAGTCCCTATTCTGCTCTGTGTCAGTGTGTATCATGGTCTCTGAGGACACAGCACAACGGGAATCTAACAGGGGAAGAGGTGAAAGTCATCCTCCTCCTACCACGACCACGCCATATCTGCCAAGTGACCCTATGTAGGGGGAACAGTCTCTATTCTGCTCTGTGTCAGTGTGTTTCAGGGATCCTTAGGACAGGTGTCAATCCATATCTGCCAAGTGACCCTATGTAGGAGGAACAGTCCCTATTCTGCTCTGTGTCTCAGAGACCATGATACACACTGACACAGAGCAGAATAGGGACTGTTCCCCCTACATAGGGTCACTTGGCAGATATGGATTGACACCTGTCCTCAGGGACCCTGATAAACACTGACACAGAGCAGAATAGGGACTGTTCCTCCTACATAGGGTCACTTGGCAGATATGGATTGACACCTGTCCTAAGGATCCCTGAAACACACTGACACAGAGCAGAATAGAGACTGTACCCCCTACATAGGGTCACTTGGCAGATATGGCGTGGTCGTGGGAGGAGGAGGATAACTTTCACCTCTTCCCCTGTTAGATTCCCGTTGTGCTGTGACATCACCCTTATACGCTGTGTAAAGCATACTTTTTAATTTATTATGCAAATGCTGCATCCTTTCCGACTTGTAATTCGGTAACATTTCTGCCACTGTCTGCTTATACCGGGGGTCTAGTAGCGTGGACACCCAGTACAGGTCGTTCTCCTTCAGCCTTTTTATACGAGGGTCCCTCAACAGGCACGACAGCATGAAAGACCCCATTTGCACAAGGTTGGATGCCGAGTTACTCATTTCCTGTTCCTCCTCCTCACACAGAGCAGAATAGGGACTGTTCCCCCTACATAGGGTCACTTGGCAGATATGGATTGACACCTGTCCTCAGAGACCATGATACACACTGACACAGAGCAGAATAGGGACTGTTCCTCCTACATAGGGTCACTTGGCAGATATGGATTGACCCCTGTCCTCAGAGACCATGATACACACTGACACAGAGCAGAATAGAGACTGTTCCCCCTACATAGGGTCACTTGGCAGATATGGATTGACACCTGTCCTCAGAGACCATGATACACACTGACACAGAGCAGAATAGAGACTGTTCTCCCTACATAGGGTCACTTGGCAGATATGGATTGACACCTGTCCTCAAAGCCCCTGATACACACTGACACAGAGCAGAATAGAGACTGTTCCCCCTACATAGGGTCACTTGGCAGGTATGGATTGACACCTGTCCTCAGGAACCCTGATACACACTGACACAGAGCAGAATAGAGACTGTTCCCCCTACATAGGGTCACTTGGCAGATATGGATTGACACCTATCCTAAGGATCCCTGATACAAACTGACACAGAGCAGAATAGAGACTGTTCCCCCTACATAGGGTTACTTGGCAGATATGGATTGACACCTGTCCTCAGGGACCCTGATACACACTGACACAGAGCAGAATAGAGACTGTTCCCCCTATATAGGGGCACTTGGCATATATGGATTGACACCTGTCCTCAGAGACCATGATACACACTGACACAGAGCAGAATAGGGATTGTTCTCCCTACGTAGGGTCACTTGGCAGATATGGATTGACACCTATCCTAAGGATCCCTGTTACACACTGACACAGAGCAGAATAGAGACTGTTCCCCCTACATAGGGTCACTTGGCAGATATGGATTGACACCTGTCCTCAAAGCCCCTGATACACACTGATACAGCGCAGAATAGAGACTGTTCCCCCTACATAGGGTCACTTGGCAGATATGGATTGACACCTGTCCTCAAAGCCCCTGATACACACTGACACACAGCAGAATAGGGACTGTTCCCCCTACATAGGGTCACTTGGCAGGTATGGATTGACACCTGTCCTAAGGATCCCTGAAACACACTGACACAGAGCAGAATAGAGACTGTTCCCCCTACATAGGGTCACTTGGCAGGTATGGATTGACACCTGTCCTCAAAGCCCCTGATACACACTGACACAGAGCAGAATAGAGACTGTTCCCCCTACATGGGGTCACTTGGCAGATATGGCGTGGTCGTGGGAGGAGGAGGATAACTTGCACCTCTTCCCCTGTTAGATTCCCGTTGTGCTGTGACATCACCCTTATACGCTGTGTAAAGCATACTTTTTAATTTATTTTTCAAATGCTGCATCCTTTCCGACTTGTAATTCAGTAACATTTCCGCCACTGTCTGCTTATACCGGGGGTCTAGTAGCGTGGACACCCAGTACAGGTCGTTCTCCTTCAGCCTTTTTATACGAGGGTCCCTCAACAGGCACGACAGCATGAAAGACCCCATTTGCACAAGGTTGGATGCCGAGCTACTCATTTCCCGTTCCTCCTCCTCACACAGAGCAAAATAGGGACTGTTCCCCCTACATAGGGTCACTTGGCAGATATGGATTGACACCTGTCCTCAGAGATCATGATACACACTGACACAGAGCAGAATAGGGACAGTTCCTCCTACATAGGGTCACTTGGCAGATATGGATTGACACCTATCCTAAGGATCCCTGATACACACTGACACAGAGCAGAATAGGGACTGTTCCTCCTACATAGGGTCACTTCGCAGATATGGATTGACACCTATCCTAAGGATCCCTGATACACACTGACACAGAGCAAAATAGAGACTGTTCCCCCTACATAGGGTCACTTGGCAGGTATGGATTGACACCTGTCCTCAAAGCCCCTGATGCACACTGACACAGAGCAGAATAGAGACTGTTCCCCCTACATAGGGTCACTTGGCAGATATGGATTGACACCTATCCTAAGGATCCCTGATACACACTGACACAGAGCAGAATAGAGACTGTTCCCCCTACATAGGGTCACTTGGCAGATATGGATTGACACCTGTCCTCAGAGCCCCTGATACACACTGACACAGAGCAGAATAGGGATGTGGAATAGTACCTGGGGAGCTAGGGGGGTGCCGTTGATGTGGAGCAAGACACAGCAGCAGAAGAGGACTCAGCCGAGGAGATTATGGAAGAGGATGGAGTAGGAGGAGTAGAGGAGGTGGCAGCAGGCCTGCCTGCAAGTCATGGCGGTGTCACCAACACCTCTGCAGAGCCACGCATTCCATGCTTGGCAGCCGTCAGCAGGTTTACCCAATGCGCAGTGTAGGTGATATACCTGCCCTGACCATGCTTTGCAGACCAGGTATCAGTGGTCAGATGGACCCTTGCCCCAACACTGTGTGCCAGACATGCCATTACTTCCTTTTGCACAATCGAGTACAGGTTGGGGATTGCCTTTTGTGCAAAGACATTTTGGCCGGGTACCTTCCACTGCGGTGTCCCAATAGCTAAAAAATTTTTGAACGCCTCAGACTCCACCAGCTTGTATGGTAAAAGCTGGCGGGCTGGGGGGGCGTGTCCTAACTACTGAAGCGAGAAGTCGCCATGCGTACGCCAAGCATACGTACGCAACATGCAGGAGGCAGAGGGAATCCTGGGGCAACTGGGTCTCCCCCCGGACTCGCTACTCACATCGAAGCCTCCAACAAACTCCACGCTCCCTCCATATTGGGTCAACGCCGAGACTCCAACATTTGTCCCTAGAAACCTAGCCGGGACATCATGCGCAACTTCAATGGAAAACGGTACTAACAGGTCAACCCTGCTTACGGAGACTCTCAGGTCACTGATCGTGTCAAGAGGAGGGGAACAACTTCAAAAATAGATTCCTGGCAAATTCGCAAAAAAAAACGTGCAAACATGAATCCTGAAAGTACAGAAAGACAAAACCACAAGAAGAATTTTTTGAAGACGACAAATAGCTGTGTGATATAATGTAGAAACATTTTATTCACCAGATAAAAAGAAAACAACCGACTTAATACAGTTTTTTACAACTTTGCTAGTTTTGCATTGAATTTTTTAGCCAGTACTTCCTTTAGATATTGCACTGAATATAGTAAACTCTGTAGTATGTTACTTTTAGTTGCCAGAAAAGCTAAATAATAGTTTTCACATTTGGTAGATAGCTTGTGCGTGCTCATATTCATACTTGCATTTTGAATTTTAAGGCAGTATTTCTTTTTTTTTTTTTTTTTTTATAAATTCTTTATTTTGAAAGATTTTTGTTTTATGGGGAGGGGGTACAGAAAAGAAGACGGGAAGTTAAAGTTTGTAATACAAATCTCACAAAATAGACATGCGTTTTTACAGTAGGCAAACAGTTCAAGCGTGTATATCAGTTATCTGTTGATGGTTTCCACCTGTTTTAATTGCAAATAAACATTTTCTACATTCTAGTCGATATCTGTTGTTTTTGTCTAGGGATTGGGGTGGGGAACAGAAATGAAAAGGGTGGGGGGTAGGGTACATATACCTTAACTTTGCGTATCGAGCCTTGTACCAATAATGATTACTTGCATTTTTTGTGTTTATATCCAATATTAGGGGTATCGTGTGGAAGTGTGGGGTTACAGGTAGGGTAAAAAGGGAAGGGGGTCAAAGGCCGGGCTGTAGTACCTTGTTGTTCGTGCCTTTGCCCCAGAAAGTTGTTTTTTATAAAAAATTCTTTATTTTGAAAGATTTTGTAATAAGGGGTGGGGGTACAGAAAAGAAAATTGGGGGTTAGTTCATACTACTGTGATTACCGGATATACGTGCACATTTACATATGTTAGACATCATATATAAGCTTAGCGGTTATACTTTCTCATGTTCGACTGTGACAATTGTGTTATACCCATATTGCTATTCGTAATTACATTCAGACCTTCCCCATTTGTTATAAGCCTCACAGACTGAAGTATGTCGAGGAGTTTTGCGTGGTAGCTAGTTGAATTGCCTGTGACCGTGCTATTTGCTTATTCTGTTGTTTGTGTGGTAGGTCCTAGTGATGTAATGGGGGGTTGAGTCCACTGTTTGTTCTAGATTCGGGTAAGTTTATGATGTATGTCTTCCAGTGGAGGTTTGTCTGCTTTTCGGGATGGTAGAAGAGTCTTACAATGA
This sequence comes from Pelobates fuscus, assembly GCF_036172605.1. NCBI lineage: Eukaryota > Metazoa > Chordata > Amphibia > Anura > Pelobatidae > Pelobates > Pelobates fuscus. The sequence goes on along the minus strand of NC_086317.1, from coordinate 159,985,367 downwards.
GCTCCGAAGTATCCCTTGGGTTTTTGTCTTCTGGGCTCTGTCACTGTCTTGGTTCATGTTGTTTTTTATCAAGAGTGAGGGGGTAATATCGATAGGGGTGGGACAGGGAGTAGAGAGTGGGGTAGGATGGTCTGTGTGGTGAGGTAGCCTCTGTATTGGATAAGTGAGCATTGTAAGTTATGGTTTCAATTGGTCGGGTGTATAAGGTCATGACGTGGGTTTTGTCCTCTTCGGACCTGAAGGTGTTGCATGGGTAGTAGTTATCCTATGTCCGTCTGGGTGTGTGTGTGTTGAGAGCCGTGGGTGTAAGTTTTATCTCAGAGATTCCCTAGGTATGTAGTCTCGGGCTTTTACTGTGATGTGGTATGCGTGTTAGTGATTTAAGGTGGTCGGATTGGTTTTCAGGGGGTGTGCAGCTAGTTTGCTGGGATGAGGTAGGTTGGGTGTGATGTGGTGTGAGTGTAGTGCATGTAAGTGAGGGGGTGAGGGGTTTGGTATGGGGTGGAGTTTGGGGTGAGGTAGTACTGGTTAGAGGTAGGGAAGCGGGTTTTGGTGTATACAGGGTTTTGCAACCCAGGTGGGCTCGCACGCCTGGTCCGCCAATATTATGTTGAGTTGTTTTAGTTAGGTGGAAATTCGTATATCCATGGGTCCCAGATTTTATTGAAATGTTTAGTAGTGTCATGTACAAGGGCTGTGAGTTTATCCATGGTCATGGCGTCATGTATTTTCCGTGTAATCTGGGTCATGGTGGGGGTGTCAGGACTGCCCCATTTTTCGGCTATTGCTCTCCTGGTGGCTAGTGCCAATTTAGCTATGAGTTTATTCTGAGCTCTGGGGATATCGTGTAGGGGTCTGGATAATAGCCAAAGCCATGGGTCCATCGGAATGGTTGTGTGGAGTGCTTGTGACGCTTTTTGTGCTATTTGCTGCCATAAAATGGTTACTTTTGGGCAGTCCCACCATGTGTGTAGGTACGTGCCTTTACTTCCACAGCCTTTCCAGCATAGGTCTGAGTTTGTTTGTTTCATTTGCTTTAAGCGTAATGGGGTGAGATACCATCTAAATAGGGTTTTATAGGCTTGCTCTTTGTGGTTGACACATATGGATATTGTTGCGGTGGCTTCCCATATGTCTGTCCAGTCGCTTTGATCACTTATGGGGCCTAGGTCTCTTTCCCAGGCTGCAACATAAGGCATAGAGCCTTCTCTTGCCTGTCTACTCAGTAAGGAGTATATTTTCGATATTTGTCCCTTTTGGAGTGGGTGGTTAGTGCATGCAGTTTCTAGTGGTGTGAGTGGGGTAATACTTGCTTGTCGTATGTGTGGGGTTTCTACATAGCTGCGGATTTGTAGATATCGGAACAGGTCTTTAGTTGTGAGGGGAGTTTGCTGGGGGAGGTCAGCGAAGGGTACGATGGTTTGATTTTTGTAAAAGTGGTGGATGCGCGTCAGGTTATTGTCCTCGAAATGGGCGAAGTCCCTCGGAGACATACCTGGTTCGAAATTTGTGTTCCTGAGGATGGGCATTAGTGGGGAAGGGTTTGAGATAAGTTTGTGCTTTGCAGTGATTTTATCCCATGTTTTGAACATGGTTATTATCGCTGGGGAGGTGGGGGGGATCGGTGGTCTGGCTTCTTTTGGGAGCCATATTCGTAAGGAGGGAAAATCTGATCCAAATATGATGTGTTCCAAGTCCACCCATCTCTTACTACCCGGGTTGGCGTGGATTTGGATTGTTTGCGATAGTTGGAAGTACTGGGTGAGGTTGGGGAGTCCGAGTCCTCCTTGTTTGTTCGGGATGTATAGAGTCTTGCGAGCTATCCTTGCTCTTTTACCTGCCCATATAAATTTGTCTATTTTGGTTTGCAGTTGTTTGAAGTCTGGGATATTGATCGGGATTGGGAGCGTTTGAAACAGGTATAAGAACCGAGGCAGTAGGTTCATTTTAATGGACGTCATTCTGCCTATCCATGATATTGCCATGGTATTCCACTTTTCAAGGTCTTGTGAGGCGGTATCTATCAGGGGCGAATAGTTAAGGTCGTAGGTTTGTGCGAGGTCTGTTGGGAGTGTGGTGCCTAGATATTTAATGGCTGTATGTTGGTAAGTGAAAGGGTGTCGCGATTTGAGTATTTGTAGTGTAGTTTTGTCCATTTGGATCGGGAGGGCTTCTGTTTTTTCCAGGTTAAGTTTGTAGCCCGAGACTTCAGCGTAGTTCGTTAATTCAATCGATAGGGGTGGGAGGGATTGTAGTGGGTCCGTGATTGTGAGGAGAACGTCATCTGCGTACGCAGCGATTTTGTATGTTTCCCCCTTGATGTTAAGTCCTTGAATGTCTTGGTGGTGTCTGAGGGTCTGGAGGAGGGGTTCGAGCGAGAGGGCGAATAGTATTGGGGATAATGGGCATCCTTGTCTTGTTCCATTTTTAATGGGAAAGGTGGGGGGTGTGGTAGAGTGAATGTCACGACTAGTAATGTGGTCCAGCACGCAGAATCTATGTAAACATATACATAAGTCAGAAAAGGAAAAATAACAGGACAGAGCGTAAACCGGACCTTAGAATGGCCGGACTAATACGCTAGAGACAGAGAATGGTCAAAGGGAAAGCCGAGGTCAAGGAAGCCAGAAAATACTCAATACCGATAAGACAAGCCAAGTCAGGGAAACCAGAGATCAGAATAACCAGGGAAACGCCAAGGATCAGGATACCAGGAAATCAGAAACACGAAACTAGCACTTTCAGGAAACCAGGAAACTGAAACCACGACATGGCAAAGTACTAGGGTGAATTAGGGGTTTAAATACCCCTCTCTAAGCTATGATTGGTCAGAGGGCGACCTCTGACCCCAGAACGTACGTGTGCGTTGACGTCGTGACGTCACGCACACGTTAGTATAATTCTCGGGGGCGGGGCTATCCATAGACGCGACCACGTGGTCGGCGCCATATTGGATTCGGGCGTGATGCCCGGAAGAACTACACGCGCGGTTCCCGGCTCGCCGACGAGCAGGTAAGCTCGTGTAGTCGGAGCGGTCGTGCCGGTCGGGCACGACCGTGAGGCTCGGCGGGCCGGTGACCGCAACAGTACCCCCCACTCGAAGACCGCGCACCGAGCGGGAAGGACCCGGCTTAAGAGGAAAGCGGTTGTGAAATGACCGGATAAGACGGGGCGCATGGACCCGGTCAGCAGGAACCCAACAACGTTCCTCGGGACCATAACCCTTCCAGTCAACGAGATAGGACAAGACACCTCTGGATAATTTGGAGTCCATGATAGAACGGACTTCGTATTCCTCTTGATCACCCACTACCAAGGGCGGAGGAGGAGTGGATACCCTTGTGTAGCGATTGCAAGTAAGGGGCTTGAGCAGAGACACATGGAAAGTATTCGCTATTCTCATATGAGCCGGTAGTGCCAAAGTATAGGTCACTGGATTAATACGTTGGGTAACTCGAAAGGGACCAATGTACCGAGGGGCAAATTTCATGGACGGGACCTTAAGCTTGATATGTCTTGTGGAGAGCCACACCCTGTCACCTGGAATATAGACAGGATTAGCGCCCCGTTTCTTGTCAGCTTGGACCTTCGCTCGTAATGAGGCTTTTTGCAGAGCTGAATGGACGGAATCCCAAGTATCATGAATCGAATCTAAACGGGTGTTCAAAGCGGGGATTTCTGTGTCTGAGAATGCAGAAGGAAAAACAGTGGGGTGATAACCCTGATTAACAAAGAATGGACTGTGATTAGAAGATTCATGAGTGGCGTTGTTTCTGGCGAACTCAGCCATGGGTAAGAGCTCGTACCAGTTAGATTGATTGGCATTTATAAAGCAACGTAAATAGGCTTCTAAAGACTGATTCGCCCTCTCTGCTGCTCCATTTGTTTGAGGGTGATATGCTGACGAAAAGGAGAGTTCGATGCCCAATTGTTTGCAAAAGGAACGCCAAAACCTAGAAACAAACTGGGTACCTCTTTCAGATACTATGCTTTTGGGTACACCGTGCAACCGAAAGATCTCTCTCAAGAATATTTGAACTAGATCTTGAGCAGATGGTAATTTTTTAAGTGGGACGAAATGTGCCATCTTCGTGAATCTATCAATGACCATAAGGACTGTATTAAACCCGTTTGAACTGGGTAGATCCACAATGAAATCCATGGCCAAGTGGGTCCATGGAGCACTAGGTATGGGCAGTGGTTGTAATAGTCCAGGAGGTGACCTGGGAGGAACTTTAGAAACAGCACATATTTGACATGCCCCAACATAATCTTTGACATCGTTTCTAAGAGCAGGCCACCAAAATCTCCTGGAGATGGCAGAGAGAGTTTTATGGACTCCAGGATGGCCCGCTGTGAGGCTGTCATGGAACAAATCTAGTACCTTCTTTTGAAACTGAGGTGACACATACAGTTTGTCCGGAGGTTTTCCCACAGGTGCCTGAGTTTGATCTGCTATTATGGCACAGAAGAGTGGAGAAGACACTTCGGAAACTGTAGTGGCAATGAGGCATTCAGGAGGTACAATAGGATATATCACCTGTTCCGGAACTTCATCTGTCTCAAACTGCCGAGAAAGTGCATCTGCCTTGGTGTTTTTAGTACCAGGTCTGTATGTAATTACGAAATTGAATCGGGAGAGGAACAATGACCACCTAGCCTGACGAGAGGACAGTCTCTTAGCGTCCCCAATATAAGCCAAATTCTTATGATCAGTAAAGATCAAAAGTGGCTCTTTGGAACCTTCCAAGAGATGCCTCCATTCCTTAAGGGCAAGTACAATGGCCAAAAGTTCCCTATTCCCTATGTCGTAATTCCTCTCTGCAGGTGTGAGTTTGCGAGAGTAAAATCCACAGGGATGTAAAGGCGTATCAGGACTCTCTCTTTGAGACAGAATGGCTCCAACTCCTGTCTCTGATGCATCCACCTCTAGGATAAATGGTTTGGATGGATCAGGATGGGTCAGGACAGGTGCTGAGGAAAATAAAGATTTTAATCGTTCAAATGCCTCTCTTGCTTCTTTGGGCCAAGATATACAATTTGCTCCTTTTTTTGTTAAATTGGTTATAGGGGAAATCACGGAGGAAAATCCCCTTATGAATTTGCGGTAGTAATTCGCAAAACCTATAAAGCGTTGAGTAGCTTTAAGGCCCTTGGGTAATGGCCACTGTAAGACTGCCTCCAGTTTACGAGGATCCATCTGGAAACCAGACGGAGATATAACGTATCCAAGGAATTGTATCTCCGTTTGGTCAAACTGGCATTTCTCCAGTTTACAGTAAAGGCCGTTCTGTAACAGGGTTTTCAGTACAATTCTCACATGTTCGTGATGTGTCTCTAGGTCTGGGGAATAGATGAGAATGTCGTCCAAATACACTAGAACGAACATGTGAAGGTACTCTCTTAGGACATCGTTGATAAAATCCTGGAATACCGCTGGAGCGTTACATAATCCAAACGGCATAACCAGGTATTCGTAATGTCCCATTCTGGTGTTAAATGCGGTCTTCCATTCGTGACCGTCCTTAATTCTGACTAGATTGTAGGCACTTCGGAGATCGAGCTTGGTAAAGACTCGAGCTCCCTTTAATCTGTCGAATAGCTCTGATATAAGGGGAATAGGGTAGGCATTTTTTATGGTAATCCTATTCAAACCCCTATAATCAATACAAGGGCGTAGGTCTCCTTCTTTTTTAGAGACAAAGAAGAATCCAGCCCCGGCTGGTGAGGAGGACCTACGGATATGACCCTTTCTGAGAGCATCCTTAATATATTCCTCCAAACAAAGATTTTCCTGGGGGGACAAGGCATAGACTCCTCCCTTGGGAGGCATAGTCCCTGGTAATAAGTTTATAGTACAGTCATAAGGTCTATGAGGAGGTAACCCTTCTGACTGGACCTTGTTAAATACCTCTTTCAAATCCATATACTGCTGAGGAATTTGTGTGGTCAAGGGAGGTGTAACAGGAACATTAATGGTGCCAATAGGTTGTGGGATTTGCTTAAAACAAACACCTTTGCATCTCTCACCCCAACTCACAATCTCTCCTTCAATCCAATCTAAACGTGGATTGTGTTTCAGGAGCCAAGGGAAACCGAGTATTATCGGAACTGTAGGTGAAGATATGATTTGAAAGGTAATTTCTTCAGAGTGGAGAATACCCACTGAAACAGTGATTGGCAGAGTTTCGTGTGTGATGAAAGGCTGGGTAAGAGGCCTTCCATCAATGGCCTCGACTGCTATAGGTTTCTCTTTATGTCTTAAGGGCAGGAGATGTTTAGCAGAGAACTCTTTGTCTAGGAAATTCTCCACTGCCCCAGAGTCAATCATAGCCTCACACTGAACAGTAGTGTTCTCGAAAGATAAGGTTACTTTGACCAGGAAACGGTTCTTAGTCAATTTAGGGGACATATACATCACACCTAAGGTCGGTCCCCGTACGTGCCTTAGGTGTGCAAGTTTTCCGGCCGAACCGGGCATGACGATCTTAGATGTCCCTTCTTGCCACAATACATACATAACCCCTCGTTACGTCTGTGTTGTCTCTCTGCCTCAGTGAGTTTAGCACTACCCAATTGCATGGGTTCAGGTTCTGGAAGAGGCGTTTGGCTACTCACCACTGGGTTAGAGAAACGAGGAGCTATGGACAAATTAGAACGTCTGTTACGTTGTTTGTTTTTCTCTCTCTCTCTGAGCCGGTTATCAATGTTTATCATGTAGGCAATAAACTCATTAAGACTAACCGGAAGGTCTCTAGCTGCAGTTTCATCTTGTATATTCTCAGCTAAACCTTCAGAGAAAGCAGCCACCAGACCGCTATTGGTCCAATCAACCTCAGACGCTAATGTCCTGAACTCTATTGCATAATCGGCTACAGAACGATTGCCTTGCCTGATTCTCATAAGGGCTTTGGCAGCGTTCTTCTCCCTGCCTTTAGGTTCAAATGTAGCCTTAAAGGCCGTAAGAAAGGTACTGTAATCACGGGCTATTGCGTCACCACTTTCCCATAAGGGGTTAGCCCAAGTCAAGGCTTTTCCAGTTAATTGGTTCATCAGATAGCCTATTTTAGATCTATCTGTTGGGAATGAACCTGGGGAGGCCTCAAAGTGGTATTCTATTTGGTTTAAAAAACCTCTAAATTCCTTAGAATCACCTCCATAACGAGGGGGCGGTGACAAAGTTATGGACGGTGGTTTATGTGGTACGGGAACCACTACAGGTGGCGGAACCACAGGTGGTACAGGAGGGACCTCTAAATAGGCAGTCCTCTGGAGCAAGGTCTGAAATGCCTGAGCAAATTGGTCTAACCTGTGGTCCATATCCTCCACCCTATTTTCACAGGCGATCATATGTTTGCATAGTTCTGCAGGATCCATGGCCATGTCGTAATGTCACGACTAGTAATGTGGTCCAGCACGCAGAATCTATGTAAACATATACATAAGTCAGAAAAGGAAAAATAACAGGACAGAGCGTAAACCGGACCTTAGAATGGCCGGACTAATACGCTAGAGACAGAGAATGGTCAAAGGGAAAGCCGAGGTCAAGGAAGCCAGAAAATACTCAATACCGATAAGACAAGCCAAGTCAGGGAAACCAGAGATCAGAATAACCAGGGAAACGCCAAGGATCAGGATACCAGGAAATCAGAAACACGAAACTAGCACTTTCAGGAAACCAGGAAACTGAAACCACGACATGGCAAAGTACTAGGGTGAATTAGGGGTTTAAATACCCCTCTCTAAGCTATGATTGGTCAGAGGGCGACCTCTGACCCCAGAACGTACGTGTGCGTTGACGTCGTGACGTCACGCACACGTTAGTATAATTCTCGGGGGCGGGGCTATCCATAGACGCGACCACGTGGTCGGCGCCATATTGGATTCGGGCGTGATGCCCGGAAGAACTACACGCGCGGTTCCCGGCTCGCCGACGAGCAGGTAAGCTCGTGTAGTCGGAGCGGTCGTGCCGGTCGGGCACGACCGTGAGGCTCGGCGGGCCGGTGACCGCAACAGTGAAGGAGGAGGGTGGCTGTGGGTGATGAGTAAAGGGATCCTAGTGCGTCAATGAAGGGTGTTGGGAAGCCGAATTTATGTAATGTCGCAAAAAGGAAGGGCCAGAGTAGTCTGTCAAAGGCTTTTTCTGCGTCAAGGGATAGTAGGAGGGTCGGGAGGCGGCTGTAGTCGGCATACCAGATGAGGTCGAAGGTGCGTCGGGTGTTGTCACTGGCTTGTCTGTGGGGGATAAATCCCACTTGATCCGGATGTATAAGGAGGGGGAGTAGGGGGTTTAGTCTTTCGGCCATTACTTTTGTGAATAGTTTGACATCGACATTCAGTAGGGAGATCGGTCTGAAGTGACCTGGGTCTAGGTGTGATTTACCAGGTTTTGGGAGAAGGCATATGTTTGCTCGTAGCATGTCGGGGGGGAGAGGATCTCCACGCATGAGTGAGTTGAAGAGTTTACTTAGTTGTGGGATGAGCGCTGTCGCAAAGGTTTTATAGTAAAGGCCTGTGAACCCGTCTGGACCTGGGCATTTGTTAGGTTTGAGGGTTTTGAGTGCGTTTGCAATTTCTTCCGCTGTGATTTCTGTTGATAGTCGGTGAGCTCCTTCGGGTGTTAGTGAGGGTAGGGTAAGTGCGTCTAGATATTTGTTAATTTTAGTGGTCAGGAGGGTGGGATCGCGTCTGTGCTGAGGGCTATGATCATATAGGTCCGTGAAGTATTCCTGGAATATAGTGGCAATTTTATCTGGTGACTCTTGTGGTGTCCCGTCTTTAGCGTTGAGTTTAGTAATATTTTTATGGGCTGTTCTACGTTTGAGTTTGTGGGCGAGTAGTGTATCCGCTTTATTGGATTTTTCGTAGAAGAGTTGGCGTGTCCATTGGAGGGCTTTGGTGGTGTCTGTGGACATGAAGTCTTTTATCGCGGTTTGGAGTTGATGTATTTTGGTTTCTAGGTCTGGGGTAGGTTGGGATTTGAAGTCACCTTCTAAGAGTCGAAGTTCTTTAAGATTCTGTTCCAATTTTGCTAAGCGTTGTTTTTTGTGATGGGCGGCTTGACTAATTAGGGTGCCCCTAATCACTGTTTTATGTGCTGCCCATAGGACGCCCGGTGAGGTAACCGAGTGCGTATTTAGGGCAAAGTAGTCTGCGATGGCTTGAGACGTGGTATTCCTAATTGTGGGGTCATGGAGTAGTTTGGGGTTCAAGCGCCATGACCACTGGCGGGTGGTGAGAGGTGGGGTCAGTGTGAGTGAGATTTCCGCATGATCCGACCATGTGATTGAGCCAATCGAGGTGTTTGTGATTAGAGGTAGAGTGGATGGGGATGTCAGGAATAAATCTATACGTGAGTGGGATCGGTGAGGATGGGAGTAGAAAGTGTAGTCCCGGGTGGTTGGGTTTTGGGTTCTCCACGCATCGACTAAGCGGGTGCGTGCGAGGAAGTTTTGGAGCAGTTTGTCGGATTGTGAAATCTGTCCACGGTTTCGTGGGTTTGTGCCCCTTCTGTGCCTGTCTAGCGCCGGGGAAGGTGTGGCGTTGCAATCTCCCCCTATGATGTGGTGGTGTGAGGAGAATAGCGCTAAGTGTGCCTGTAGTGATTGCCAAAAGGAGGCTGAAGGGACCGTGGGGGCATAAAGCGATGTGAATGCGAATCTTTGGGGGCCCATATTTCCTGCAACCGTGAGGTATCTCCCCTGGGGATCAGCAATTGTCTTGTTGACTGTGAGGGGGCATGCTTTGTGGAGTAGGATTGCAACCCCATTTTGCTTTCCCGACGGTGAATTTGCTAAAAAATATCTGTTAAAGTTCCGGTTTAGCAGCGGGAACGTCTTATTGTGTGGGAAGTGTGTTTCCTGTAACAGAATAATTTGAGCGTGGGTTCTGCTTGCCCAGCGCATCGTTTGGTGCCTTTTGAGAGGGTTATTGAGTCCTTTGCAGTTGATCGAGATGCATGTTAGTGGAGGTGACATTGTTATTACTCCCTTTCTTTTGGTTGTGTTGGGGGTCTGACGGTCTTGATTTGGGCGTGTGAGGACCAGGCGGGCGAGCCACACCAGTGGTTGGGGTGGGGAGGATTGGGATGGGTGATGTAGTGTTGGGATGTGGTGGTGTGTCTGGTGTGGGTGGAAGTGTTATTCAGGGGTGTGTGAGTATGGAAGGTATTGGGGGATTCCTGGTCTTACAAGTAGCCGGCCAGGAGTGTGGAGAGCGGAGCTAGTCTCCTTGACTCGTTGAGGGAGTGGGAAGTCAAGGGTGAGGTGTCGGAGCCGGGTTTGGTGGTGGTGGGGGTCAAGAAGGTCGGTAAGATTCGAGCCTTCCCCCGAGCACCTAAGTGTACTGTGGGTTTGATTGATTGCTTGAGTAGTGTCCATGAGTATTGGTGTGTAGTCGCGGTCCTTGTGATCATAATACTAGGAGGAGTTAGGTTGTCTTACTATCTCCTATGGGGTTTGTCATGGGTTCATGTGTTTTGGTCGTGTTCCTCTGTAGTTTATTTCTATATTTGTGTTGGGTCTTTATGTGTTCCATCGGTGGTGAGGCTTCCTGGAGGTCTATGTTCGTCCTAGGTGTGAGCCGAAGTGATCTGTGTCGGACACGGGTGGGGATGGGGTCATTGGGTGTTATTATGGCAGTGCGGTGTTTGTTGCGGATTGGGTCCTATGAGTCTGTCTGAGTAGTCCTGTGGGGAGGGGTTAAGAGTCAGGTGGGGGAGCGGGTCTTAGCCTCAAGGGCGATCGTCTGTTCTTACTCAGGGTAAAGAAGGGGTCTGTGGGGGTGTGGGTGGTGTAGTTAGGGATGTACTTTTGGGTGTCGGGTGGTGTGGGTACGGAGGGGACAATGGTGTCGCTTACTTGTTGCGTTAGTGTAGCATCTCTGTTCGGTGTTCCCTTCCTGTGAGGATGGGTTTCCATCGCTAGCGTTGTGTGTGGGAGGACCTGTGGTTTCCCTGTTGTAGTGGGCGGTCGGTCTGTGGCAGATGGAGGGCAGCGCCTATCTCTGTGATATGGTACACGTGCAGAAGAACAAAATGACAGTTCAGCATTATATCATAGTAACACATTAACATTTCAACATTAAAGAAAAAACATGAAAAAGAAAAACACATTATAAACTATATCTCCGTAGTCTGATTGAGTGATACCTGGTCTCTAGTGAAGGAAAAGGGAGAGATCACTTCCCATGAAGTAAGTGTGGGTGGTCCCTGTTATCTTTTGCTTTGTGTATGTGCCAGCTCCCGGACTCGCTGGTGTTGCTCTGGGTTCTATCGGGTTGGCAGGTCGTCGGTGTTTAGGCGAAGGGCCGGTATACTGCTAAGTGTGTGTCCCTTGTTCCTGGGTACATATTTAGGGGCCCATCTGTTGTGTACACAACTGTAGGTCATCGGGGTGAGGTGTGCGTTCAGTGTGAGGCTGCATTATTGATTAGTGTTGTCGGGGGGGGGAAGCCTCCCCTGTCCAGTCCCCTGTGTGTCTGCACTTACTATGTGCGTCGGGCCTATCGTCCCCTGTCTAGTATCACCCAGGTTATATGCCGTATGTCGCTATGGCCCTGTTAGCCTGTTACATGACATGCAGAAAACAATAGCATACAGTTACCAAAACGAAGGTTAGGCAGGCGGTTCAAGGTTAGACCAAGGGCCGGGAGATAAGGTTGACAGTATGCAGGTAATGCAGGTCTATCCCAATATAGATTGTCCCCAGACCGGAGTGCAGCGGTCCTGTGCCGTCGGGGCCAGGAACCCGTGGGTCTTCGTTGTCTTCTTGTTCAGTGTCCATGGTGAGATAACCAACGGGTTTCTGGGATTGTCCTGTTCGGGCGTAAATGGGGGGGGGTCCCCCGATGTGTGAGGGGTGATCGGGGGGGGGGATGGTCTGTCAGCTCTTGAGTAGGCCTCATGGTTGCTTGAGAGGGTGGAGGGGGAGTGGGGGGGGGGGGGGTGTCGTGACTTCTCAGGCTCGCCCAGGAGATCTTAGTTCAGCCCGTTGGTTGTCTTGTCAGGCTAGTGGTGTTTAGGGAAAGGGTCATTAGGTCCCACTGAGTGATCCCAGTTGGGTGGAGGGTTGGGTCCCCTATGTCGGTGAGTGTCCCCAACAGGGTTGGAAGTTCAGGAAAGCGGGAAAGAGGGGGGGGACCAAATGTCAAGGAAATTGTTCCGTGGGGTTTCAAACCTGTGTTGCGGTCCTGTGTGGAGGAAAGTCCAGGCAGGATAACCGGTGTCCCCGGTCTGTGTCTTCATGAGTCCCTTCCTGCTCACTTCTTGGGTGTCTGCATCGGTCGGTTTCTCTGGGACTGGCGATGTGTTGTGGTGTCATCTTCCATTGCTTGGCGGCCTTGTTGTGAGGCGGCTCTGATATGAGGAGCTGCTGTGTGGGTAAGTTGCACCCCGATGTGCTTGGCGAAGTCTAGCATGTCGGCTGGGTAGTGGAGTGTGTAAGAGTGGTTTTCTTTTCGGACCATTAACTTGAAGGGGTGGCCCCACATATATTTCCAACCATTTTGTGCTAGGGCGGTTGTGAGGGGTTTAAGTTCCCTCCTTTTGCGCAGGGTTACTGGCGCCAGGTCTTGGAATAGTTGTAGTTGGTGTCCCTGGTACCTTGGTGGATTTGTGCGGGCCGCTGCCATCAGTTTCTCTTTCGTGGTGAATAGGAGTAGTTTGACGATTACATCCCTAGTAAGGGTTGGTGTGGGAGGCCGAAGCGCTCGATGTGCTCTCTCTATTTGGAGGTCGTTGGCCGAGGCTTCTGGCCAGAGACTGGAGAAAATTTCCCGGACGGCTGGGAGGATGGCTTCCGCGGTGACTGTTTCTGGAAGGCCCCTGATTCGAATGTTACTCCGGCGGGATCTGTTGTTGAGATCCTCCAGGCCATCTTCCAGTTGGACTATTCTGTCCTGCATGAGCAATAGTTCATGATCGTGTGATTTAGTGGTCGCTGTTAGGTCTGAGATGTCGGTCTCAGCCTGTGCCGTGCGTTCCGCCAGTGCGTCCATATCTGTTCTGAGGCCCGCCATTTGCTTCTCAAGTTCCGCAGCTGTGTGGGCCTTGATGTCTTCGGACGTTTCTTTAAGGAGTCGTCTTAGGTTGCCCATCGTGATGGGGGCCGCGGTGTCCACAGGGACATCGCTGTCATCCGATTCAGAGTCGGATTGTCGTGCTGATTGAGTCAAAGATGGCCGCCCCTGTTCCGAGGTGCGGAACAACGTGGCTACTGAAGGGGTTTGTTCCTTCTTTTTTTTAGTGCCACCCATGGTGTAGAGGTTGTGGGGGCAGTGTATGCGATGTATAATGTTCGTTTTTAGGGTCGGATGGTTTACCGCTGATGCTGGCTGATTGAGTGCTTGGGGTGAGGGAGCTCAGAGATCACACGTCCGTCTTCATCGGCGTTCAGGCTCCGCCCCCAGTATTTCTTTTTTATAAGCAGGTTTTGATATTTTTGTATCTTTTTAAACATATATTTTCTCAAGCCGCTTTGATAGATTAACATTTCTTTATTTTATTAATCAACGTGCTTAATCGTATTGGTGTACTAATTTCCAGTATATCTAAAAATATTTTACATATTTTCTGATTTTAATTGCCATGTGTACCTTTCGTATGCCCATGTGAAACATTTTACTATTTAGGGCCCAGAGTGGGGTCATTTAAACAGATCATACCTCGAGTGCAGAGTGCGTTTAATCCGACTCGTTAATGTTAGTTATTCACTAAGCTTAGTGAAAACATAGTTGGCTTAAAGATGTTTTCTATTCAAGTTTATAACGTATTGTGCCGCCATGGTTTCGTTAGACCTGCTCAGCTAAACTAGGACCACATTTTAATTGTATACTCAGTGTAATGTGTAAACGTGGACAATCTCGACATGAATAACTAAAAAATGTGCACGGATTTATGAAAACCCCATTGTTAAAAATGTTGATGATCAGCGTGAGGAATGCTATTGGGGGCGTGTGGTGCCCCAATTTAGCTGTTATGATTTTTTGCACTGCAAAAATAAAGAATTAAAAAAAGAAAAAAAAGCTGGGGGGCTAATAGTTCGGACAAGCCAGCTGTCAGACGCTGGGCAAGGGGGTGACTTTCTGACATTGGCTTCTTACGCTCAAACATGTCTTTGACAGACACCTGACTGTGGGCAGATGAGTGGGAACTGCTCAAGGCGAGAGACGGAGTGGCGGATGGTTGAGAGGGGGCAAGGAGGACAGCAGTGGTTGACGTGGCTGAAGATTCTGGACCAGGAGGAGGATGGCGGCTTTGAGTTTGTGTGCTGCTTGTACTCATGTGTTGATCCCATAGGCGTTTGTGATGTGCGATCATGTGCCTACGCAAAGCAGTTGTACCTAGTTGGGTGTTGGACTTCCCACGACTCAGTCTCTTTTGGCACAGGTTGCAAATGGCATTGCTGTTGTCAGAGGCAGACACACAAAAAAAAGGCCACACTGCTGAGCTCTGCAATGACGGCATTCTGGTGGTGGACACAGCATGCGTTGATTGGCGTGCTGTCGGGCTGACCCCGGGTGCCGATGCATGCTGTCTGACTGTGCCACTAGCTCCTTGCGACGACCTCCCCCTGCTTCCAACTCGTCTCCTCCTCCTCCTCTCTGTCTCCCCATCTGAACTTTCGTCCTGTTCTTCTTCTTGCCGATCAGGCACCCACGTGACATCCATGGACGCATCGTCATCATCAACCGCTTCACTTGTATCTGACAACTCAGCAAAGGAAGCAGCAGTGGGTACAACATCATCATCATCACACTGTACGTGTGTAATGCTGCCTGCCTGAGACATAGACCAGATATGAGTGGCACTGTGCAGTGGCAGAGGTTGGCAGAGTACACGCTGTAGGCCTGACACACCCGCTTGAAGACAACTAACTGCTATTCAATCTATAACAGTGAAAAAAGTTTTTTTTTTAAAGGCACGCTATAGTCACACCAGATGTGAGTGGCAAAGTGCACTTGCAGAGGCTGGCAGAGTACACGCTGAAGGCCTGACACCCAGACGCTTGCAGACAACTAACTGCTATTAGCTTACAGTGAAAAACTATTTTTCTTTGTAAAGGCACGCTATAGAGACACCAGATATGAGTGGCAAAGTACACTGGCAGAGGTTGGCAGAGCACACGCTGAAGGCCTGACACCCGCTTGAAGACAACTAACTGCTATTCAAGCTATAACAGTGAAAAAAGTTTTTTGTTTTTAAATGTCAAGATTAAGCTATTGTGACACCAGATATGAGTGGTGGCACTGGGCAAGTGGGCACAGTATCCACTGTGAGCCTGACACAGAAGCTGGCAGACAACTAACTGCTAGTAGCTTACAGTGAAAAACTTTTTTTGTTTTTAAAGGCACGCTATAGTCACACTAGATGTGAGTGGCAAAGTGCACTTGCAGAGGTTGGCAGAGTACACGCTGAAGGCCTGACACCCAGACGCTTGCAGACAACTAACTGCTATTAGCTTACAGTGAAACACTATTTTTCTTTGTAAAGGCACGCTATAGAGACACCAGATATGAGTGGCAAAGTACACTGGCAGAGATTGGCAGAGCACACGCTGAAGGCCTGACACCCGCTTTAAGGACACTGACTGCTATTAGCTTACAGTGAAAAACTTTTTTTCTTTGTAAAAGCACCCTATAGAGACACCAGATATGAGTGGCAAAGTACACTGGCAGAGATTGGCAGAGTACACGCTGAAGGCCTGACACCCAGACGCTACAGTGAAAAAAAATTGTTTTCTTTTTAAATGTCAAGCTTAAGCTATTGTGACACCAGATATGAGTCGTGGCACTGGGCAAGTGGGCACAGTATCCACTGTGAGCCTGACACAGAAGCTGGCAGACAACTAACTGCTATTCAATCTATTACAGTGACATTTTTTTTTCTTTTTAAATGTCAAGCTTAAGCTATTGTGACACCAGATATGAGTGGTGTCACTGGGCAAATGGGCACAGTATCCACTGTGAGCCTGACACAGAAGCTGGCAGACAACTAACTGCTATTCAATCTATTACAGTGACATTTTTTTTTCTTTTTAAATGTCAAGCTTAAGCTATTGTGACACCAGATATGAGTGGTGGCACTGGGCAAATGGGCACAGTATCCACTGAGCCTGACACAGAAGCTGGCAGACAACTAACTGCTATTAGCTTACAGTGAAAAACTTTTTTGTTTTTAAGGGCACGCTATAGTCACACCAGATATGAGTGGTAAAGTGCACTTGCTGAGGTTGGCAGAGTACACGCTGAAGGCCTGACACCCAGACGCTTGCAGACAACTAACTGCTCTTCAATCTATTACAGTGAAAAAAAATGTTTTCTTTTTAAATGTCAAGCTTAAGCTATTGTGACACCAGATATGAGTGGTGGCACTGGGCAAATGGGCACAGTATCCACTGTGAGCCTGACACAGAAGCTGGCAGGCAACTAACTGCTCTTCAATCTATTACAGTGAAAAAAATGAGACAGCCACTAGAGGCTGGATTAACCCATTTATAAACATAACAGTTTCTCTGAAACTGCTATGTTTATAGAAAAAAGGGTTAAACCTAGCTGGACCTGGCACCCAGACCACTTCATTAAGCTGAAGTGGTCTGGGTGCCTATAGTGGTCCTTTAATAGGCCAAAGTAGTTGTACTGAAACATTGATTACATGCAAATGTATATCTGTTTAAAATAAAGGCGCTCTTTTGTTTATTTTGAAGCCCTATATGCGTTCTTTCTTGGAGTAAGAGTTTTCAATTTCAAGTAATTTTTTTCACCCTCTATATCAGCACACTATGCTGGCGCGACGCATTATTGGGCTGGTATAGAATTTCTTTTTCCAGGGCTGCTTTTAGTTCCCACTCCGGCCCTGGATGTATCTCAAGATATTACACTTACTTTTCATCATGAAGACAATATCTGATGGGGCTGCTGCAAATGACAGGAAATCCAGGGGGACTTTTATTCATTGTTGATGGGCTTGCCCACTTTCTGGGTCACAGTTAAACCTTAGATGTCCCCTCGGACCCTTAGATGTCCCCTTGCCCCCCAGGCCGCCCTAAATAATTTTAAGACCGGCCACTGCAGGGCCGGCCCTTTAGATGCTGCAGCCGCCTGAGCGCTCTGTAAAGAGCCTCAGGCAGCTGCAGCACAGCTTCTTCCCTCCCCTCCACTGTAGCGTGGCCGAGCTGCTCTCCGGTCCACGGTGCCCGTCCGGAGTGATAGGAAGGTGCACGCTCAGTGTGCACTTCCTGTCAGTCCGACCGGTTACAGGAAACAGAAACTCCGCGCGGAACAGGAGTTTCTGTTTCCTGTAAGTGAAGGAGGGGGGAGGACTAAGTGAAGGAGGGGGGGAGGACTAAGTGAAGGAGGGGGGGAGGACTAAGTGAAGGAATGGGGGGAGGACTAAGTGAAGGGGGGAGGACTAAGTGAAGGAGGGGGGAGGACTAAGTGAAGGAGGGGGGGAGGACTAAGTGAAGGAGGGGGGACTAAGTGAAGGAGGGGGGAGGACTAAGTGAAGAATGGGGGAGGACTAAGTGAAGGAGTGAAGGAGGGGGAGGACTAAGTGAAGGAGGGGGGAGGACTAAGTGAAGGAGGGGGGAGGACTAAGTGAAGGAGGGGGAGGACTAAGTGAAGGATGGGGGAGGACTAAGTGAAGGAGTGAAGGAGGGGGAGGACTAAGTGAAGGAGGGGGGAGGACTAAGTGAAGGAGGGGGAGAGTAAGTGAAGGAGGGGGGAGGACTAAGTGAAGGAGGGGGGAGGACTAAGTGAAGGGGGGGGACTAAGTTAAGGAGGGGGAGACTAAGTGAAGGAGGGGGGAGACTAAGTGAAGGAGGGGGGGAGAGTAAGTGAAGGAGGGGGGGACTAAGTGAAGGAGGGGGGGACTAAGTGAAGGAGGGGGGACTAAGTGAAGGAGGGGGGGACTAAGTGAAGGAGGGAGGGGGGAGACTAAGTGACACCAGATATGAGTGGTGTCACTGGGCAAATGGGCACAGTATCCACTGTGAGCCTGACACAGAAGCTGGCAGACAACTAACTGCTATTCAATCTATTACAGTGACATTTTTTTTTCTTTTTAAATGTCAAGCTTAAGCTATTGTGACACCAGATATGAGTGGTGGCACTGGGCAAATGGGCACAGTATCCACTGAGCCTGACACAGAAGCTGGCAGACAACTAACTGCTATTAGCTTACAGTGAAAAACTTTTTTGTTTTTAAGGGCACGCTATAGTCACACCAGATATGAGTGGCAAAGTGCACTTGCTGAGGTTGGCAGAGTACACGCTGAAGGCCTGACACCCAGACGCTTGCAGACAACTAACTGCTCTTCAATCTATTACAGTGAAAAAAAATGTTTTCTTTTTAAATGTCAAGCTTAAGCTATTGTGACACCAGATATGAGTGGTGGCACTGGGCAAATGGGCACAGTATCCACTGTGAGCCTGACACAGAAGCTGGCAGGCAACTAACTTCCTTCAGAGGGGGGAGAGTAAGTGAAGGAGGGGGTGGGGGGAGAGTAAGTGAAGATGGGGGAGAGAGTAAGTGAAGGAGGGGGGGAGAGAGTAAGTGAAGGGGGAGAGTAAGTGAAGGAGGGGGAGGAGGGGGAGTAAGTGAAGGGGGGAGAGTAAGTGAAGGGAGGGAGAGTAAGTGAAGAAGGACGGGGAGAGTAAGTGAAGGAGGGGGAGAGTAAGTGGAGGGGGAGAGGGAGAGTAAATGAAGGAGGGGGAGAGAGTAAGTGAAGGAGGGGGAGGGGGAGAGAGTAAGTGAAAGGGGGGAGTAAGTGAAGATGGGGGAGTAAGTGAAGATGGGGGAGAGCAAGTGAAGGGGGAGTAAGTGAAGGAGGGAGAGTAAGTGAAGGGGGAGAGTAAGTGAAGGAGGGGGGAGTAACAGGAGGAGGGGGGAGTAAGAAGAAGAAGGGGGTAAGAAGAACAAGGCGGGGGAGTAAGAAGAACAAGGGGGGGAGTAAGAAGAACACAGGGAGGGTGGGTGGTGAGGAGAACACAGGGAGGGGGGGTGAGGAGGACACAGGGAGGAGAGGGGGTAAGAAGAACACAGGGAGGGGGGAGGTGAGGAGGACACAGGGAGGAGAGGGGGTAAGAAGAACACAGGGAGGGGGAAGGTGAGGAGAACACAGGGAGGGGGAGGTGAGGAGAACACAGGGAGGGGGGAGGTGAGGAGAACACATGGAGGGTGGGTGAGAGTGAGAAGAGAACGCTAGGGGAGGGTGGGGGAGAGGAGAGACCCCTAAAGGGCAGGGGATAGCTCTAAGGGACAGAAGGGACGGCTCTATAGGACAAGGGTCAAGACAGGGAGCTCTTTCACACTACGTGCACACACACACACACACACAATGCATCCTTATACATACACAGAAACACACAATGCATCCCTACACACACAGAAACACACAATGCATCCCTACACACACAGAAACACAACATGCTTCCCTTACACACAGAGAAACACACAATGCATCCATTACACACACACAATGCAAGCCTTACACACAAAGACAATGCATCCTTTGCACACATACACAGAAACACACAATGCAAACCCTTACACACACATGGAAACACACACACTGCTTTTCTTACATACACACAGAAACACAATGCATCTCTTACACACACTCAATGCACACACTTACAGACACACACCTTGCATCCCTTAAGCATCCAAACACAGATTCACGCAATGCATCCCTTACACACAACCAGAAACACACAATAGATCCCTTAAACACAAATACACACTGCTTCCACTACACACAAACACACTGCATACCATAAGTACACATATTAGATCCTCTACAATAACACATAACACATCCCCTACACACTCCACTCCCTGTGAGCAAACTCATGGGTGGGTGGAACATATAAGTGGACTTATGAGTGGGCCTTGTGGGCATACTCACCGTCAGGCCCTGGGTCCCAGACCTTGAGCTGTGTAAGGGGCCCCCCAAAAATGGAGCTGTTTCCAATTCTCCCAGAACATTGAATTTTGTGACCACAGTTGCAAACAGCCTCCAGAGATCCTGTTCTACACCAGACCAGTGGAGCCAAACTGCAGCCCATCATCATCCTCATCTGGTTGTAAGTAGGCAATCTAGTATATTATTAGTGACACTAATCTATAATTTACCTGACATTAAAGGGACACTATAGTCCCCAGAACGACTGCAGCTTAATGAAGTGGTTCTGATGTCTATAGCCGGTCCCTGCAGGCTTTTTAATGTAAACACACACTGTGTGCAGCACTGGCGTTAGTTCATATGGCAGATCATATGGGATCATATCATTGTGATGTCACATGGGGGGGGGGGGGCGGCAAATTCAGCTGTTCCCCATGCAGCCACAGGTGCCGCTGTGCTGGGAGATTGTGATTACTCTTCACTTCCTCCCAGCCTACAGAGCAGCGCATGGGAGAGAGAGAGAGGAGGAGGCATGATTTAATCTTACAACAAATCCAGTAAGCAAATCTTTATAAATTTACTCTGATGTCTGTATTAATATTGAGGGATGTCTAAGTAGTAACATCAGTGTGTGTCAGCAGGGCCAGCCGTTGGGGTGTGCAACCTGTGCAGTCACGCAGGGTGCCATGACAACAGAGGCGCCCGGCTGACAACACAGCTCACAAGTTGGGTACACCAGCATACTCAATTTAAACGATTCGCTGGTGGTCCACTGGTGCGCACCAGCAGTAGGTGCAGTCAGATTATAGCCTCTCCCTCGTGGTTCCGGCGCTCAGTTAGTGAGTCGGAGCACAGGCTCAGAGATTCTCAGCCTGCGCTCTGACAACATTGAAAGTCAGAGCCGTGAAGGAGCGGGTATGGCAAAGAGCTACTGATTAGCATAACATCAATATCCGTTATAAAACCAGGAAAAGGTGGGCACCATTGCAGTGATTTGGTGGTGTAATGGGCCACTTGACTGGTTTTGCCCCCCTGGCCTAAGGCTGCCAGCCCTCCCTGTCCCCTCCTTTCTTTCCCACCTCCTAGCACATCAGAATAAGACATTTTCAGTATGTTGCCACCTACTACAGGGAGTGCAGAATTATTAGGCAAGTTGTATTTTTGAGGATTAATTTTATTATTGAACAACAACCATGTTCTCAATGAACCCAAAAAACTCATTAATATCAAAGCTGAATATTTTTGGAAGTAGTTTTTAGTTTGTTTTTAGTTTTAGCTATTTTAGGGGGATATCTGTGTGTGCAGGTGACTATTACTGTACATAATTATTAGGCAACTTAACAAAAAACAAATATACACCCATTTCAATTATTTCTTTTTACTAGTGAAACCAATATAACATCTCAACATTCACAAATATACATTTCTGACATTCAAAAACAAATCAGTGACCAATATAGCCACCTTTCTTTGCAAGGACACTCAAAAGCCTGCCATCCATGGATTCTGTCAGTGTTTTGACCTGTTCACCATCAACATTGCGTGCAGAAGCAACCACAGCCTCCCAGACACTGTTCAGAGATGTGTACTGTTTTCCCTCCTTGTAAATCTCACATTTGATGATGGACCACAGGTTCTCAATGGGGTTCAGATCAGGTGAACAAGGAGGCCATGTCATTAGATTTTCTTCTTTTATACCCTTTCTTGCCGGCCACGCTGTGGAGTACTTGGACGCGTGTGATGGAGCATTGTCCTGCATGAAAATCATGTTTTTCTTGAAGGATGCAGACTTCTTCCTGTACCACTGCTTGAAGAAGGTGTCTTCCAGAAACTGGCAGTAGGACTGGGAGTTGAGCTTGACTCCATCCTCAACCCGAAAAGGCCCCACAAGCTCATCTTTGATGATACCAGCCCAAACCAGTACTCCACCTCCACCTTGCTGGCGTCTGAGTCGGATTGGAGCTCTATGCCCTTTACCAATCCAGCCACGGGCCCATCCATCTGGCCCATCAAGACTCACTCTCATTTCATCAGTCCATAAAACCTTAGAAAAATCAGTCTTGAGATATTTCTTGGCCCAGTCTTGACGTTTCAGCTTGTGTGTCTTGTTCAGTGGTGGTCGTCTTTCAGCCTTTCTTACCTTGGCCATGTCTCTGAGTATTGCACACCTTGTGCTTTTGGGCACTCCAGTGATGTTGCAGCTCTGAAATATGGCCAAACTGGTGGCAAGTGGCATCTTGGCAGCTGCACGCTTGACTTTTCTCAGTTCATGGGCAGTTATTTTGCGCCTTGGTTTTTCCACACGCTTCTTGCGACCCTGTTGACTATTTTGAATGAAACGCTTGATTGTTCGATGATCACGCTTCAGAAGCTTTGCAATTTTAAGAGTGCTGCATCCCTCTGCAAGATATCTCACTATTTTTGACTTTTCTGAGCCTGTCAAGTCCTTCTTTTGACCCATTTTGCCAAAGGAAAGGAAGTTGCCTAATAATTATGCACACCTGATATAGGGTGTTGATGTCATTAGACCACACCCCTTCTCATTACAGAGATGCACATCACCTAATATGCTTAATTGGTAGTAGGCTTTCGAGCCTATACAGCTTGGAGTAAGACAACATGCATAAAGAGGATGATGTGGTCAAAATACTCATTTGCCTAATAATTCTGCACTCCCTGTATTTATACACATATATGCAGTAAATTAAATAAACCCTCAAAATTACACCACAGCACATGTTCAGAGACCTTCTTGGGAACCCCTCCTTCCTTAAAGTTACACTATTAGGTTTATTTCCTAAAAAGTGAACGCAAAGTGAATTCAAATTAAAGGCTAGAGTATTTGAACAGAAAGTATAGCTGACTTTTCCAGTTCTATGTTGACCTTAAATTTAAAATTTACTTTGAATTCTCACTTCAGCTAATAATCCTGTATAAGCACCAAAATTAGTTTAGCTTAATTAATCAGTTTTGGTGTGTAAATTATGCCCCTGCCGCCTCACTGCGGAGTGCTCAGCCATTTAGGAGTTACATCACTTTTTTATGCAGCCCTAGCCACACCTCCCCTGGCTGTGATCTACACAGTCTCCCTACACACTTCATCCAAAATGTTTAAACTTCCTTTATTGCAAAGTGTGTTTAAAGGGACACTGTAGTCACCATAACAACTACAGCTTATTGTATTTGTTCTGGTGAGTAGAATCATTGCCTTCAGGATTTTTGCAGTGTTTACATTACAGCCTAGGGATACCTCCAGGGCCGGACTACTGGGAAATTTCCTGGTAGGCTGCGGCACCTGGGGACAGGCAGACAGCTGGTGCGGCCGCAATTAGGCTGCTGGCAGTCGGAGGGAGACTTGTGCTGTCTCTGCTCTGCTCCCCTGCCCTCGCGCGCTACTTAATGAGACCAGGGCCGGGTGCTGGGGAGCAGAGCAGATACAGCACAGCTCCCTACCTGCGCAGCCAGCCACTCACCCTGCACAACCACCCAGCATGCCGCCCGCATCCATAATCCTCCAACTTTATAAGCCTTCCCCCGCCCTGCAGAGCTCAGTCTGTGCGGAGCCCTCGCCGGGTGAAGATGGATTATTTTTTTTTGCGCTTGTTTTTATTTTATTTATTTTTTATTGCGTTGGTTATTATGGCTTTTTTATCATAAATAAATATGAATACCGCACTCAATAATCATGCAATTAATTTATAGTTTTAATAATAAATATTATTTTTAAATATGCTTATAAAGGTATGTATAGTATTTCATCGTGGTGACATACATTTCATCCTATATACATGAGCTATTTACAACTATATACACACAGAATCCTCCCTTGTATAAGGTAAAGTTCATAATATATGTATATACAATGGTAATGATCCACAGAATCTCAGAAAAATTATTGGAAAAAATAGTAAAAATAGAAAAAATTGAAAAAATAGTAAAAATAGAAAAAAATGAAAAAATCCAAAAAAGGGAGAAAAGAGAAAAAGGGGAAAAAAGGGGGAAAAAACAAGAAAAAGAGAAAAGGGGACAAAAAGTAAAAAATGATAATATTGTCCTGATATATTGCAGTCCAAAATATAGTGCACTATATAATTCCCTGTCTCTGGGTGGATCTCACCAATGTAGAAGTTTCTCCTGGTATGCACAGTAGGAGGATGCTGTAGTCCAGGGGTCGGCAACCTCTGGCACGCGTGCCACTCGTGGCACGCGGGGTGCATTTGAGCGGCACGCGAGGTTGCCGACCGATCTACACTGAGGGAAACCGGAAGGGAACTTGCGCGGCGGCGGAACTTCCAGCATCACAAGAACTTGCGATCTGGAGTTCCGCCACTCTTACCTCAGCTCCAATGATCTGTGCCTCGCCTCCAGCCCTCCCACTCTGTCAGCATCCTCAGCCCTGCCTCCTGCCTAGTGATTAGCCCCGCCTCCTGCCTAGTCTTCAGTCCCGCCTCCTACTCTGTCAGCAGCATCCTCAGTCCCGCCTCCAGACCAAGCTTCAGCCCCGCCTCCTGTCCTACTCTGTCAGCAGCATCCTCAGACTGGATGATTTATTTACAGGTCTACAGCAAATCTGTGTGGGGCTTCTTGTTTATGGGAGCCAATCAGAAGCAGTAGTGATCACAGGAATCACTTCTGCTCCTGACTGTGTCACAAAATCAGAGATTGCCTTGTCCCTTGTGTCTGCTACTACCACTTCACTGTTTGCCTGTCAGTCCCTGACCCTGAATACTATCAGGTAAATTGCCTTAATTTACCTGGTGCCAGTGCCACATTATTTATGTTACAAATAAATCCTCATGAGGGCATACAGGAATGGTCCCCAAGAGCTGTCAATCTAACTCAAATTAACTTTATTGTGATACAAAAGTTTTATTATACTCATATATATATCACATAAATGTTAACTTGTGTTAGATTGTAAGCTGTACAGTCCATTCCCTGGGTGCCCTGGTCTCTATATGTAAAGGCTTAAGGGAATAGCCCCCAAAAGCTTGCAATCTAAGTCAAGTGAGCATTTCCTAATTATGTAAAAAATACAAACAGAAATACTAGCTTGAGTTAGATTGCAAGCTCTTGGAGCCATTCCTGCAATGTGAGAGACTAGGAGAGATCAGACATGAAGTGTGACCAGTAAACTCGACTACAATGTGTCACATTACACTCCACCACTCACACACACACAAATCACACTCAGCCAACCATACGCACAACCGCTACCCTCCTCCACACACACACACACACACACATCACAATCAGCCGTTCAATACACAGACATCCCACACACAGTATTAGAACACTGATGCACTCTGAACCACATAACTGATTTTTATTGCTGCGGAGCTCTGTGATGAAATTATGCACTCACTTTGATGTGAGTTGTATCTCTGAGGGCTCTGTGATATGTTCATACACTGCATTTATTACGTTCATATTATTGTGATTGTTTTTGCAGTTGAGCTGTGTGATACACTTCTCCTTACATACACGCGCATTTTATTGCTGTGGGGCTCTATAATACATTCAGCGATGCATTTACCGTGAGGCTAACAAGGTATTTGCGTTGGGCGGCACTTTCCAAAACACAGCTCCAAATGCCCATGCCTTGTTAGCCTTGTTTTATGGGGGCCCAAGAGCTGACCGGTTAGCCAGTTTTGGGCCCCCGTGGGGTGGACCACAGGTAAATTACCACAGGTAAATTATCCACCCAGCTTTCTCAACAGTAATGAGGCTGGGTAGATTTTTATTTTTTTTTAAAAGAAATAGCAAAAATTTGTGAGTGTTGGGGGAAAAATGTGTGTGTATGTGTTTGTCAGTGAATATATGTGTGTCTGTCTGTCAGTAAGTTTGTGTGTCTGTCAGTGTGGGTCTTTGAGTGTGTGTATTTATATCTTTCAGTGTGTGAGTGTGTGTGTGTAAGTTTGTGTCTGTCAGTGAGTTTGTGTCAGTCTGTCAATGAATGTGTGAGTGTGTGTGCCTGTAAGTGAATGTGTGTGAGGGTCAGTGAATGTGGGTGGATGGGTGTGTGTGTCTGTGAGTGAGTTTGTGTATGTCTGTATGTGTGTCTGAGTGATTATACGTGTCTGTCAATGAATGTGTGAGTGTGCGTGTCTGTCAGTGCATGTGCGCTTCTGTCAGTGTGTGTCCGAGTTATTGTGTGTCTGTCAGATTGTGTCAATTCAATTTAAATGTCAATTCAGTGAGTGTGTGTGTGTGTGTGTGTGTGTGTCAGTCAAAATGTGAGTTAGTCTTTAACAGGAAAGGTGGGGCAAATTTAAATTAGAGGGTTCCCAAGTTCATCATGCCTTGGGCAGCACAAATCCAAAATACGCCACTGAATACATTAATACACTCCGTACATAGTTTGAACCTGTGATAAACTGTCAACTAAGCACTCTCAGTCAATCACTGTCCTAATCTCTGGTATGGCTTCAGGTGGAAGCATAGTTCTGTCTCCTCTGCATCATCATTGGAGGCCGGGTTACTGGGGACCAACCTGCACTGCTAAATGTTAGTGACGTGGATCCTGGCACCCACGGACTCCAGATAACATGACCACTTAAATACATTTAAGTAGTCATGGTTGTTTTTGGGGACCCTGCTGGGCCCTGCCACGCTCTAAATCAATATTGCAGTAGCTCTAACCTGGGCTTACCCGACTACTGGCGACAAGCTGTGATTGTGGCTGACAGTCCTGGAGGGGGCTCCGAGCATATTGCGGCCTGGTGTGAAGCATGGAAGGGAGGGGCGGCCAATCTCCCACCTGGAGCAGCCTGTGCTAAGCCAAACACCAGCTTGTGCCCTGTCCTCCCTCCTCAGTGAGCTAGGAGCACACAACACCACCACAAAGCCAACACCATGTGGCAACTAAAATTACAGCCACCGTGTGTGCTTCTGACCCAGGCAGTGGGAAATGGGATATGCAGGATCGGCTGAACCGGCTCGGACGCCTTTTGGGAGAAGCTGGCAGCTTGCCTGGAATCAGTGGCCCCAGCAGCAGCGATCCCACACCTAATGCCTATGGCTGAGGCCTTCTGGGTGTACCACTATTTTCTAGATCTAATTGTCATTACATGTCTATTTTTGATTGCTCATCCACTACTACTGAAACAGACACAGACATGTAAACCTGGCCTGTTACTGCAAATAGTACAGTATATAAAAATGGCATACAATCGTTTCATTATATGCCTTGTATGTGTTTTACTTCTCGCTGTTGTGGCAATAAAAGTTGAAATGTAATCTCATTCACAACAAAAATAAAGAATTATAAAAAATAAAAAAGGAAAGAGTATCTTTGTACTTATTTACCCTCTTATTGAAGCCCATTATGTCGCTGTGTCATTTGTTATATTCTGGTGTTATTAGACTGGGGCTGAACTCTACAGGCCTGTCTGTGGCATGTACACTGTACTAGTAATTTCTGACAAAATGGGACATTTACACCTCCTTTAATATTCCTTACTGCGCCTCTTGATTCATCTTATTTTTCTGTTCAATTTTTTTTTTGAGGGGATGGGAGATTGGTTCACAATTTTGTTGGTTCCAGTGTATAAAAGAGAGGTGCACAAATGCACCCAACAATATTTCCAACCACTGTCAGCGTGGCAGTTTTCGGAGAAAGAAAGGCAGCTTTTATGATGTTCATTTGTTTTGGGGATGTAATCAATGTTAAAAAAAAATAGAAGAACAAATACAAAATCCAAAAGAGGAATCAAAAGTATCAGAAATATGGATTATTGTGGCACATTATAGAAAATGGTTATTTTTGCTTATTTGCAGGATCCACAGGGAGCAATCACATTGTTTGAACGAACAGTTCTTCTCAGCCTTCTCAGGTTTAGATTGCAGATCCTACTTCCATTTGCTAAAATGTCTACCGCCAAAAAGCAAAAGCTTGACATCCGCACTTTTCAGCCTTCATGGACTGAGGAATATGGAGTTGTACAGCAGAAGGATCGTGCTGTGTGTGCATTATGCTGTGAAAGTATTGTTTGCCGAACATCAAGTGTCAAAAGACATTTTCAAACTAAACATGAATCGTCATTTAATAACATGGAGGACAAAATGGAAGCCATAAAAAGAGCAGTTTGTAGATATAAAAAACAAACCAGTATATTCAGCCAAGTAATTGGAGCAAAGAATAAAGCTACTGAATGTAGTTATAAAATTGCTCAGTGTGTAGCAAGAAAAGGGAAACCTTTCACAGATGGTGAATATATTAAAGAAGCCTTTATAAACGGTGCTGAAGTTTTATTTGGCGATTTGCCTAATAAAGATACAATATTATCACGGATAAAAGATATACCAGTATCGGCAAGAACAATAGAAAGACGAGTGACCGAAATGACAGACAATATACAAGATAAGCAAAGAAGAAGTTTAAAAGACGCTCTTGTCTTTAGTGTCGCTGTGGATGAAAGTGTTGATGTAAATGACATGGCTCGCCTCGCAGTAGTTGCTCGCTACTGTGAAAATGATCGCATTTATGAAGAATTGTGTTGTCTCAAATCACTTGAAGGAACAAAAGGAGAGGATATTATGTCTGCATTTGCCGATTATTTTGAAAAGCAGAGTATAGATATCAATAAAATATTCTGTATAACTACAGATGGTGCCCCTGCCATGGTTGGAAAAAACAAAGGATTTGTAAAACTTCTCCAAGAACGCATTGGTCGTCCTGCACTAAAATTCCATTGCATAATTCACCAAGAGAACTTGTGTGCAAAAATATCATCTTCATCCTTGAACTTTGTGATGGAAACAGTTGTAAAAATTGTAAATTTTTTAGTTAGCCGCTCTGCATTAACCCACAGACAGTTCAGGTCCTTACTGGAGGAACTGGAGAGTTCGTATTCTGATCTCCCTCTTTATAATAACGTTCGTTGGCTCAGTCGTGGCAAGGTATTGAGCAGATTTGTAGCATGCTTGGAGGAGATCAAGAATTTCACCAGTGAAAAAGGTCATAATTACCCAGAACTAAGTGATATTAACTGGCTTTGCAAGCTTATGTTCCTGGCTGATATAACTGCACACCTGAATGACCTGAATTTACAGTTACAGGGAGAAGGACAAACTGTTCTTCATCTTTATGAATACTGGAAAGGATTCATGGAAAAACTGAATGTGTATTGTCGGGATATCACTACTGAGACATACAAGTATTTTCCCAATGTAAAAGCACATTCGGCGCATTATCCAGTTGGCACAGAAGAACTGCAGAAGTACATTGGGGCGCTCAGAAAAGAGTTCACAGAACGATGTCAAGATTTTGAGATCCATGGGCCAACATTTTCATTCCTTATCAAGCCTGACTTAACCGAATCTACCTCATTTGGGTTAACTCTTTTTGAATGGATGAATGTTGATGATTTTGAAATCCAGCTTATTGAATTGAAGGCATCAGAATTATGGAGAACAAAATTTGAAGAACTGCGGAAAACTCTGGAGGGAAATTGCACAGATAGATCAGCTGCCATTGTGCAATGTTGGACCAGTCTACCTGAAAAATTCATCTGCTTAACCCCTTAAGGACCAAACTTCTGGAATAAAAGGGAATCATGACGTGTCACACACGTCATGTGTCCTTAAGGGGTTAAAGAAAATTGCACTAGCGTTGCTTTCGGCCTTTGGGTCAACATATATATGTGAGCAAATCTTTTCACACATGAAGATCATTTTGAATCCGCATCGAAGCCGTCTCTCAACTGCTCATTCAGAAGCCTGTGTGAAGCTTAAAGTTACGCAGTATGTTCCTGACATAGAGGAACTAAGCAAGGAAACACTGACATACATAGAGATGCACACATACACAGGTACAGACATACATAGAGAGATACACAGACACACAAGTGCATACACAGACACACATGCAGATACACACTGACACACCTACATACACTGATGCACAGATACACTCACCGACAAACATGCAGATAAACAGAAACACTAACACACAAACAAACACACTGACATACATGCAGATACACACAATAACATACATATACATACACGGACCCACATGCAGATACACAGATACACACAGATACAGACACTGACACATATACAGATACACAGACATACATGCAGCTACACATATACACAGAATGATACACATTAAAATACACAGAATGACACCACACAGATACAAACACAGACACACATGCCGACACACAGACACACATCCAGATACACACTGACACACATGCAGATACAAAGACATGCAGACACACATACACACATACAAACATACACACAGATACATATACAACCATATACACATATAGACATACACATATACAAACAGACAGAGAGACACACAGATACACATATATACAAAGACACACATACGGACACACAGAAACACATACCGATACACAGGGTCACATAGAGACACATGCAGATACAGAAACACACACACATACACACAGACACACACATACATACAAACAGATACACACATACACATGCATACATACAGACACATACATACAAACAGACACTTAAATACAGACACACACTTACATACAGACACATACATACAAACAGATACACATATACAAACAGACATACATACATTCAAACAGACACATACATACATGCAGACAGACACATATATACATACAGACACATACATACATACAGATACATACAGACAGACAGACATACAAACAGACAGACAGACACATACATACATACAGATACACACATGCATACATACAGATGCATACATACAAACAGACACTTATATACAAACAGATACATACAAACGGATACACACATACAAACAGACAGGACTTAGTTTTGTATATTTGTATTGTATAAGTTCTCTAGTGACCATGCTTATATGTTTTCTTTAAAAACTTGTTAGACCATGCAGTCACTCTGTATTGTCTATTATCTTTTGTTGATCCATTCAATTAATCCCATAATGCTGTTACGGCGTTCCATGCTGTCCCCATATTAATGTGCTTTAAAGCAGTTGCGGCGGTATCGAACGCCGTAACGGCTTTTAGCCCCAGGAGGTCCAAATAACTCACCTCTGCTGCAATCCGCTTCTCAAGGACTGCCTGACAGCCCAGGCAGTCCACGCATTGCAAATCAAGGCCCAGCTGGCTTCAATAGGCATCTATGAAGATGCATGCAGGGGGACTGCCTTGGCAGTCAGGCAGTCTCCCTGCTGCTGCTTGAAATGGGTAAAAATAATTATTAGAAATGCCCACAATAAATATTTACAGTATCTCACAATAGTGAGTTCACCCCTCGACATCACGGAGCTGGTGGATGTTAGACACCTTGCGGTCCCCCACCTTCCTTTTGAGGATGGCCCACAGATGCTCAACAGGATTTAGGTCCATCACCTTTACCTCCAGCTTCTTTAGCAAGGCAGTGGTCGTCTTGGAGGTGTGTTTGGGGTCGTTGGAATACTGCCCTGCCCCCCAGTCTCTGAAAGGCTGCTGAATACTGTGGCAAACCTAGCCACTTCTGGAACATTGGACTTTACTTGCCCTAAAGGTTGTCTGTATTATCTGCTGTGTAACTATGTGTTTTCTGCTGTATATACTGTGTCCTTGGTAATTCGTATGCTAGCAGCCGTAAGCCGCTAGCATGCAGTCATTCCGTTTCACGAACAGCGACTATCCTGGCCGTTCGTGAAACGAATATGGGCCCCCCTGGTAGACCACACATTAAGAGACGTGTGGCGCTCGTTAACCGATTGCAACAATGTTGCAATCGGTAATTAAGTGTAATCCTAGGTGGCTGTCGTTCGGCTACCGACCACGCGGCAGTCGGCCATCTTGGATTCTTTGTTCCACAGCGGTGTTTTGTCGTCGAGCGCGTGGAACTAAAAACGGCTGCTCGATGACACGAACACCGCTGCACTTCCAGGCCATTCGGACAACCCGGTATTCTCCTATTCTGTTTCCCCTTTGTATTCGGTATGTTTAGAACGAATTTAATAAACGAATGTATTTCATGCGGCGTTCGGTTAGTTTAGCTGGGATCTGAGCGGTATTCACACAAAATGTACCCGCAGACCCCAGCTATCTACCGAACACCGGTTCATGCAAATCAGACGAATATTGTTAAAGTTATATATTTTAAGGTGAATTGCCGGTTCTGCTGCACGAGGGTATAATCCACTTAACAGTCTATTTCAGTGGGAGTATCCCTCTCGTGCAGTGGTGCCTGATGGGAGAAATGTATCAACAGTTAAGTCCCCCATGTAGTACCTTACTGTATCACCCCTGCTTTGTCAGTAAGGAAACCCCTTGCATGGGAACTTGCATAAATACTGGAAGTTCTGAATAAAACTGCTAGTTGACTCCCAGACTGTGTTTCGTCCGGTTATTGGGAGGATTGGGGATATTTCCTTACTTTTCAGCGCTGACTGTGGATTTACCTGTTATACCAGCGGAGATCGTGGATTTTACTATTGCACTCCGCTACAATTGGTGGCAAGCGACGGGATCCAACCTTACAGCCGAAAAGCACAATTCGTGCAATTTAAACTGCCGAATAAGAAAAGGGAATGGCAAGCGGAATACAGCAAAAGAACCGACTACCGAAGTGAATGGAGACGGATTACTCTACACTAAAGCGGCAGACATTAAAGGAACTGCTAGAAGCCAGGGGTAAGGTAGCCAGCAGCAAACCCAAAGCTGTACTAATTGCCGAGCTAATGGAGGGAGACAGAGCTCGCAGCGCTACACCCCCAGCAGCCATGGAAGAGACCCTCTACCAGAGGGAAATGAGGACCAGGCTGGAATTTTTGCCCCAGCCTATATCAGATGCCATGCTGAACCTGGTAATGGCGAATGTGCAGGAGTACGTGATGGCACACAGTCCGCAGCATGCACCGTCTCAAGCAGAATCCGTTACTGGTTCACTATACAACCAGGTAAAACCCAAAATCCTGTATCATGCATTTAAAGTATTTTGCGAAGAGAAGGACGAGATTGATGGGTATTTACAGGATTTTGAGAGACTGTGTGATTTGCATGACTTGGAACAGGCAGTATGGGTCCCATTACTGGCAGGCAAGCTGGCCGGTCGGGCAGCGGAAGCCTACCGCGCTGTACCCAGCGAGGACAGCAAGGATTATGGCAAAGTGGATACAAGCCAGCCAAGCCACTACCATGGAAGAATTGCGACAGTTAATGCTGTTGGATCAATTCTTCAACGGTCTGTCTCCAGAGACCCAAGAATGGGTGCGAGACAGAAAACCTCTCACCCTACCCGAGGCCGTCCGGTTGGCCGACCAGCATTTTGATGCAAGGAGGCACCATGGACCCACCGTCAAAAATTACCCTCGACCCGCGGGGCGGGGCCTGACTGCCAAGATGGCCGGACGTGCTCCATGAGGGCTCCCATGCCAACGAGCACAAATCGGGATACCCAGAGAGATCCGACCATGCTAACGGCTCAAAATGCCCAGAACCAGATACAGGACCTCACGGGGCACACAGCGATACCTGTCCCACGTCGACAAGCCACGGGAGCACCTTTACCGGCCATGCGGCCTACACTGGAGTGGAGCCTGGGGCGAAGGGGAGGCGGCCGATCCCTCAGCACAGGCCCTGCTCACACGTCCCACTCGGAGGTTGCCCCGCTGCCCCCCCCTCTGGACCGGCGGGGGATATCCCGGTCCTCGCTGGGGACGGCAACCCCCTCAACGCGAATCCACAAAGCGACAAAACTCCCGCAAGCACGGGAACACAGAGGCGCAGACAAGATGGCGGCGAGAAGAAACGCTCTCTCCACACCGCCCAAATGCACCCTAACATTCTTCTACCGACTCCGCAACAACCTTTGGCTCCACACAGAAGGTCGGCACCTTAAACGAGCACTGCAGAGTGTAGCGGCGTGGATCCGCCCGGCTACCCGGCGCCTCCTGAGTAGTGGCCCGTTCAGAGCCCCCAGACAACGCCTTCCCCAGAGCTCCTCACAGCGGGAAAAGCTGACAGGCCTCCCAAGCACCGGCCATCGCCCTCCTGAGCACCGGAATGGGACCAAGCCTGCACACCTAACCTGCCACTCGGCAACGCCGGATTCCTCCGGCCAAAGAGACAAAACCCAGCGCTCAAGTCCTCGAGAGAAAGACCGAGAGGCTTACCAGAAGGCAACACAGCTTCCAACTGGCGACGGACCCGGGCGGGATACCCCTCCAAGCCATGCTGGTGGCGACCTCCTGCTACAGTACCAACTCCGCAAATACCCAGGGCCTACCTGTCAAGCCTCCAGGGTAGGCGTCGGCTGATTGGGATATTAAGCACCAGGAGTGGACTGCACTCTTGAAGGGACAATGCGGGGCCCCACAGTACTCCCAGGATCCCTAAGTGTAACGACCTGTTCACACTGATAAACTCACTGACGAACAACCTAGCCAAATTGATTCTGAACTGCACATCTGACTCTCTTTTCTCATTGCTTGGTACTCTTGTAAGCCTGTTTCACGAGATTGTTAAACACGCACGTACTACCATATGTCCAGGCTTTTTAGTGCACTAGGACGGAGGTGAGATTAATACCGCGCGTAGCATGAATACCTACCAGCCGCTTTTAGAACTAGATATTTGCTAATACAAGAAACATGGCACAGGGCTACATAGTTGATTAACTTTTAATGTTTTTAAGGCTCAGCGTTTTGATTTAACTTACTTGCTAAACTTACCTTTATACCTATCTTAACTCAGCCTGCGACCCTACGACCTTACGGTCTCCAGCGACAGCTAATACAATGTTTAATGTATTAAATCAATGTCCACAAGTCCAACTCCCAGTTTTAGCTTTAGGGACCAGCTGAGTCCTCAACTAAGAGGTACACTGAGTAACCTGCCTGCTTAATTTGAAATTAGAACACCTCTACAAGTTTCTACCTAGCGTCTGACACAGCATATTACCCTACTATGTAGAAAACAAAAGCATTGTTTTTTATATGTTATGTTTTTCAAACTCTCTAAGCGATGTACATCATTATCGTTCATGTTTTTACTTTAAAATTGTGTGCAAGATCTCATGTTTAACCCTATGTTCAAACTATGTCTAACGTGCTAGAGGACTGCCTTTGGGGTACCTCCTAAGCAACTGTTATTACTATGCGCACTTCAAAAATAAAGAATTCAAAAAAAAAAAAAAAAAATTACCCTCGACCCACGGGGGCACCCAGTACTCTACCACCCACAGCGCACACAGCCCCTCCTTTTCGTCCGTCCAAAGGGAATTTACCACCACCCTCCAGGTATAACGGACGTGCCAACATCCAGTGCCACTCCTGCAAACAGTGGGGACATATGGCTTGGGGTGTGGGAGAGGGGACCATAGAAGTGGGCCTTATGCAAAATTTACCGGCAGATGTTGCTGGGAAATGACTTGGGCCAGATGACCTCTGCTTTTGTACCACAGGCCCCATACCCAGAAGCTCCTCCAGTGACCACACGGCAACAGGCTCGCACCACGGTTCCACCACCACACTCTGAGGCTCAGGTAAGAGACCATGACCACCACACGACACGTTTTTCCTGGGATACCCCAACAAAATTTGAGGACGAGGTAAAACTAGACCCCACGCTACAGGTATAACGGGACAGGGTACACACTGACCAGGCTGGGTTAGAGGGGGAGCGGTACACGTGGGAGAAGGGGCTACTATACCGTATTGCTGAAAGAGGAGTGGGGGGGTCGGTCACAGTGACCACTAAACAGCTAGTGGTTCCCCAGAAGTATAGGCAAGAACTGCTCAGGATTGCACACGACATCCCCCTGTCTGGGCATTTAGGGATGACCCGTACTCGGTACAGGTTAACTCACGCATTCTTCTGGCCAGGGATCTCTAAAGATGTAAGGCAGTATTGCACCTCCCGTCACATTTGCCAGCCGGTGGGCAAGCGAGGTGACCGCCACAAAGCCAAGTTATGTCCCCTCCCTATTATTGAAGAACCTTTCAGTAGGGTGGCTGTAGATATAGTGGGACCCTTACCCAAACCCAGTCCCTCGGGGGAAAAGATATATCCTATCTGTAGTGGACTATGCCACCCGGTACCCCGAGGCCATAGCCCTCACTAATATTCATGCCGAAACTGTGGCTGAGGCTTTAATGAAAATATTTTCCCGGGTGGGGTTTCCCCAAGAAATAATATCCGATAGGGGCACCCAATTCACCGCCGAGGTCACCCAACAACTATGGAAGATATGTGGCATTAAGCCAATAGTAAATTCTGTGTACCACCCCCAGTCCAATGGTGTATGCGAAAGGTTTAATGGTACGTTGAAGCAGATGCTCCATACGTTTGGGGAGGCGCATAAAGACTGGGAGCGGTTTTTACCCCACCTGCTCTTTGCATATAGAGAGGTACCCCAAGAATCAACCGGGTTCTCCCCCTTCGAATTGCTGTTTGGGAGAAGGGTGAGAGGGCCACTAGACCTGATTAGCATTGGGAGGGAGAGAATAGCCCAGATGGAACCCCTATTGTATCCTACGTACTGGAATTTAGGGACCGTCTGGAGGCGCTGACTCAGGCTGTGCGCACCAACCTCCAGACGGCCCAACAACGCCAGCGCCGCTGGTACGATAGGGGAGCCAGAGACCGCAGCTTTCAAGTGGGACAGAAGGTTTTGATTTTGAAACCTGTCCGCACAGACAAGCTGCAGGCTATCTGGCAAGGCACATACCAGGTGGTAGAACGGAGATGTGATACCACCTATGTGATTGGCCCCTGCTCAGGGGTAGGGAAGAGACGCAT
Source organism: Pelobates fuscus (assembly GCF_036172605.1). Taxonomy (NCBI): domain Eukaryota; kingdom Metazoa; phylum Chordata; class Amphibia; order Anura; family Pelobatidae; genus Pelobates; species Pelobates fuscus. Next base: position 159,948,727 of record NC_086317.1, on the reverse strand, counting down.
GCTCCATGTGAATATGCTCAAACCCTACCACGAGAGGATAGAGGACGTGGCGTCGATATGCGCCTCCGCCTCTGAGGATCAGGAGAATCTGCCCCTACCTGACCTATTGGAACAGGAAGTACAGACAGAGCCCTCCCTGCCAACGGTTTAGACATTAATGGCTGTGTTGAGTTATTTTGAGGGGACAGCAAATTTACACTGTTATACAGGCTGTACACTTACTACTTTACATAGAAACATAGAATGTGACGGCCCATCTAGTCTGCCCAATTTTCTAAATACTTTCATTAGTCCCTGGCCTTATCTTATAGTTAAGATAGCCTTATGTTAACCTCTACCACTTCAGCTGGAAGGCTATTCCATGCATCCACTACCCTCTCAGTAAAGTAATACTTCCTGATATTATTTTTAAACCTCTGTCCCTTTAATTTAAGACTATGTCCTCTTGTTGTGGTAGTTTTTCTTCTTTTAAATATAGTCTCCTCCTTTACTGTGTTGATTCCCTTTATGTATTTAAATGTTTCTATCATATCCCCCCTGTCTCGTCTTTCCTCCAAGCTATACATGTTAAGATCCTTAACCATTCCTGGTAAGTTTTATCCTGCAATCCTTGAACCAGTTTAGTAGCCCTTCTCTGAACTCTGAACATTGTAGCAGAGTGTCATTTCTTCAGTGTTGTCACATGAAAAGATATAATAAAATATTTACAAAAATGTTAGGGGTGTACTCACTTTTGTGAGATACTCTATGTATGTATATATATATATATGATGCTAAAATACCAGAGTATTGCAATATACAATATTACCTTTTTTATTGGACTAACATAATTTTTCAAAGACACGCTTTCTAAAGTTTTCCTCTCTTCCTCAGGTCTGAAGCAATACTGTATTGCTACAATTGAAATCTGAATGGCAAAAGGTAGACTAAAAATCTCATCTGGAAGAAGTCTCCAGCTGAGCTATAATCACAATTTGGCTCTTCTGGCTTACATTTTAATAAATCAACTGCCTAGTATAGCAGATAAGTTAATATAGCAGATATGTTAATTGCAATTAAAATATAACCAGGTCAGTGTCTCAGAACTGAGCAATACCAAACCTTGCTGTCTGTTCATGCAGTCCATCTTCCCAGGGTGTGTCTGTGCATTCAGTGACCTTGCCCAGGTGTTTTTTTACTTTAACGTAATTTATTGTAACTGGGAAGGGATACTCCTCCTCTGCCTGTCTATCTACATGGACCTTTATCCTAACGTTTGACAGTTTTTAATATGCATGCGTGTTTAGTAGTTTCCTTTTTAATCAACAATAGCTCTCCTTTGTGTGTTCACTGTTCACATTTTAACCAACTGTGTGTGTATAATCAATGCATACAGTAATATAATCAATGCATACAGTAATAAGGGAGAGCAACAAAACTAGCCTATACACCATAAAATGCAAGGAAAGTAGGTGTTTTTTTTGTAAACATCTTTTTATTGAATGTGGCAAGATAAGTATATTATTCTTCCATTATACAAACATCAGTGCTGAGACAAAGTGGGGAACAGAGAGGGAAAGGGGAAAAAAAAGTCAGAAGTATTTCATGCATTAGCACTTTGACAAAGTCCTTTCCTGCCATCTCAAATTTGTTTCCTAGCAGAGCTGCCATCAGAAATTATGGCATAATAATAATAATTCAAGGATAGTCAGAAAGAGCCAAGGTCAAGGGAAGCCAAAAAATACACTAATACGAGAGACAAAAGCCGAGTCAGGGGAGCCAGAGATACACAAGAACGATAAACAAAGCCGAGTCACGGGAGCCAGAAAACAGAGTAGTCGAGAGCAAGTCGGGTCAATACCAATCAATACCAAAAGGGACAAAAGAAAGAACCTCCCTGGAAAGATAAGGAAGGGAGGACATGACTGATGATAGGGATAAGGGGATGGTCCTGGGGAGATATAATGTTGCAACCTAGGTGCATCATAAGAAGGGGTAAATGGGGAGGGTAGTGGTGCTAGCTTTTCCACAGGGACTGTGTATATACCCAAAAAAATGGAAATAAAATAAGAATAATAAGAAGATTTGAGACCCATATAAACTTCCTACTTACATCCTAATATTCCTCACCGGGTATCGTGTGAGGATGTCGGCGGTGTCCAGAGATGCAGTGGTAGCTTTGTTGCAGGCGTACCTCGATTCCCATGGCACCGGTTCATTGGAGGATGTGCTGGCCGGGGTAGACGGATGTCCGGGAGCAGCTGCAGGCACCGCCGCAACGGAAGGAGCTCCAGGTGGCGGTAGGAGGGCCCGGCGGTCTAGGCCTCCTATGCTTATCTCCCAGTCCTGTGGCGAGAAGAGGCGGTCGGCAGAGAGGAGAGATGACCATCAGCTGCAAAAGGTCCCTAGGATCTGTTCGGGATGTGAGAAGGAGCCGGAGGCCTGATGCTGGAGCCGGGGTGAGTGGACAAAATGGCGGCGTGGTAGGTCTCGAAGCCCGCTGTCTCTTCTGGTCCAAATGACGGGAAGCGTGAGGACGGCGGAAGTGATGCAACACGTCAGTGCCCAAGATCCACCGGAAGTACATCAGGGCGCTAGACGTCATGGGACGATGCCACCAGAAGTGATGTGCACCGTCGGTGCTCTGGATGTGCCGCAAAAACATAGTAGACATCCGCCCCTATTAAACCCCGGATGCAGCTAAGGTGCTGGTCCATGCTCTTGTTCTCTCTCACCTGGACTATTGCAATACTCTTCTCAGGGTTCTTACGTGTTCCCAGATTGCACCGTTGCAATCTATAATGAATGTAGCGGCAAGGCTCATTTTCCTGTCCGCTCGCACCTCCCACGCCTCCCGCCTCTGTCAGTCCCTGCATTGGCTTCCAGTTAGATATAGGGCTAAATTTAAAATTCTGGTGCTTGCTTACAATTACCTACGTACAGGGCCGGACTGGGACAAAAATTCAGCCCGGGCAATTAAAGGCAGAGCAGCCCACTATTAGGGGCGGGGCCAGAAAGGGGGCATGTCATGTCACCACCATTGACACGCACACCCCCTTCCCCCCCCCCACCAAATGAGTATGTTAATGTGACTGCTCCAGAGCATCCAGTGCTCCTGGCTAAAATAAATGCCTGGATTTTTTTGGGGGGGGGAGGGGGGGGTTGAGTTTGTGCTGCGTTTGCTGGCGATTTGTCTCTGGTGTCCTCAATAGTGGGATACCAGAGATCAAAACAGGAACCGGACTGTTAAAGAGTGTTGTGCATGTGTGGGGATGTTCCTTGTGTTGTTGTAAATGTTTGGACGTTGCATGTGTGTAGAGCAATTGTGTGTGTGAAGAGGTCTGTTTGTGGCGTACTACATGTGGCTAGTGGCTGTAGTGTGTGTGTCTCTGGGTTGTAAAGTATGTGTGTTTGTGTGTGTGTATTTATATAGGGCCTGTGGAGTGTGTGCATGTAAGGAGCTGTACTGTGTGTTTGTGAGTGTATCTAGGGGCTCTAGTGTGTGCATGCATATGGGAGCTGTAGAGCACATGTGTATAGGGGGGATAATGTATGCATAGGTGGTGTAGTGTGTACAAGGGGCGCAGAATATGTATTTATAGGGGATATAAATTAGTGTGGGTGCATGCAGGGGGTGTGATGTGTGTGTTTATAGGGGTATAACGTATGAGAGTGCAGGGAGTGTAGTGTAGGTTTATGGGGTATAGAGTGTGTTTAGTGTGTGTATGTGAGTGTCAGGGGAATAGTGTGTATATAAGGGGTATAGAGTGTGTGTAGTGTGTTTGTGTGTAAGTGCAGGAGGTGCAGTGTGGATATAGGGGTATAGAGTGTGTATTGTGTGTTAATGCAGGGGCTGTAGTGTGTATGTAGGGGTATAGAGTGTATGCAGTGTGTTAATGCAGGGGGTGTAGTGTGTTTGTGTGTTAGTGCAGGGGGTGCTGTGTGTGTAGTGTGTTAGTGCAGGGGGTGCTGTGTGTGTAGTGTGTTAGTGCAGGGGAGCAGTATGTTTGTGTGTTAGTGCAGTGTGTGTTAGTGCAGTGCGTGTTAGTGCAGTGCGTGTTAGTGCAGTGTGTGTTTGTGTGTTACTGCATTGTGTGTTAGTGCAGTGTGTTAGTGCAGGGGAGCAGTATGTTTGTGAGTTAGTGCAGTGTGTGTTTGTGTGTTACTGCAGTGTGTGTTTGTGTGTTACTGCAGTGCGTGTTAGTGCAGTGTGTGTTACTGCAGTGTGTATTAGTGCAGTGTGTGTTTGTGTGTTACTGCAGTGTGTGTTAGTGCAGTGTGTGTTAGTGCAGGGGAGCAGAATGTGTGTGTGTGTTAGTGGTGCAGTGAGTGTTACTGCAGAGTGTGTTTGTGTTTTACTGCAGTGTGTGTATTAGTGCAGTGTGTGTTTGTGTGTTACTGCAGTGAGCGTTAGTGCAGTGTGTGTTAGTGCAGTGTGTGTTAATGCAGGGGAGCAGAATGTGTGTGTGTTAGTGGTACAGTGAGTGTTAGTGCAGGGGTGCAGTGTGTGTAGTGTGTTTGTATGTGTGTAATGTGTTTGTGTGTGTATATGGCCTTAAATTATTATTATTATTAAAAAGTAAAAAAAAAAAAAAAAATCAATTTATTCCCCCTTTTAACTTTTATGTGGGGGAGGGAACATTCACATACCTGGTGGTCCAGTGAGGGGGGGGGGGGGATACGCCACACACACATCCCTGGCGGTCCAGCGGCAGGTAATTCAGTCTGTACCCCGCAGGGTACAGACCATCTCTCTCTCTCCCTCTCGCGAGCGCCATTTTTTCAGAGCCATGGGTTACCATGGCAACGCTCTGATAATCTCGGAGCTCGCGAGAAGATGAGAACGGAAGCTGCTCGCCGTGCGCGGAGGGAGACCGGCTCCCTTCCCGATCTCCCCATCGGCCCATGATGGGATAGAACTCCATCTTGGGGCCGGTGCTGCTGCGCATGGGCCGGCAGGGGAGATCTCTTGATCTTTCCTGCCGGCCTCGGCCCATGGCCATCGCGGCCCACCGGGCATTTGCCCGGTTTGCCCGATGGCCAGTCCGGGCCTGCCTACGTAATGCTGCTCCAACCTACCTATCCTCCCTAATACACAAGTATGTCCTGTCGAGGCCCCTACGCTTTGCCAAAGACCTACGTATATCCTCTGTCCATACCCCCACCTCTAACGCTAGCCTTCAAGACTTTTCCAGGGCTGCAACTCTTCTGTGGAACTCCCTTCCCTTCTCCGTAAGAATTTCACCCAGTCTCCACTCAAAAAATCATTGAAAACTCTCTTCTTCAAGAAAGCATATCTTTTAAACTGTTAGCAGGTTTTTATCCCCCACCCCCATGACTCCTCTCCTGCAACTGTCAAAAATTACCTACTAAGCCCTCAGTGAATACTTTTCTAACAACCTACTTTGTACCCCTACTTTTACCCTTTGTGTCACTATACCCCACTCCCTCTAGAATGTAAGCTCATTGAGCAGGGCCCTCCACCTCTCTGTTCCTGTACGTCCAGTTGTCTGGTTACAGTTACATGTCTGTTAGTCCACCCATTGTACAGCGCTACGGAATCTGATGGTGCTATATAAATAATTAAATAATAATCAGGGCGCTGGACGCAGGGGACGGTCTGCAGGTCAGAGAGGGAGACCCGGACGCTGCACAGGACGGATCTCCAACACACCTGGATGCAGCAGGATTTGGAGCCCTGGAGCAGGACGGGAGGCTGTGCAGGTGCCGGTCTTCCAGATGAGCCCAAGAGGTTCAGGTCGGAGTCAGGTTCGGGTGAAGACGAGGACGTTCCTGTGCCTACAGTTCCCCAGCGGTCTGGCTAGTGCACGGGGGTCTAGAGGGAAGGAACAGCCAGACGAGTGGTTGCGCTTGCTGAGGGCCTTAGTGGACAGGTTTCCCGCAGATCCCACAGGGCAGGCGCAAGAATCTTCAGGGCAAGGGAAGAGGAATCAGGTCCAGGAGCCCGTCGGGCAGGGGACTGGAAGTCAATACTCAGGGGCATTCCGTCCTTGTATGGTAGGTTGTGACCTGGCCCCTTTTTGGGCCTACACGTCCCTCAGGATATCCAAGAAAAAATCTGCAGAGGTGAGTACATGGATTTTCTTTCTCTGGTTTCTCCAGACAAAGTGGACAGACTACTGCGTGGAAAGGTCCCAGACGCTGACAAGGGTAAGCATATCCCTAGAACATTTGGTAATTGGCTTCAGGGATTTAACGTTTTTGTTAGCATCTTGGTGCGCTGGTTTCCTGACAAGGCCCCATCTCTTTTTGGGTATCTAGACTTAATATGGGGGGCATGTAAGTTCTACGGGGGAGAATGCTGGTATCATTATGAAAAGCAGTTCCGCCAAAAGATGGCAGCGTGCCCTGGAATGGATTTCGGTGTCCAGGATGGCAGCTTATGGATGTTAATCATGACCCCCAGTAAACCATCACCCTTTCCAGGGCCAGCCGGAGGAGGCTCTAGCTTGTCGGCAGGCCACAAAAAAGGAATGTGTTGGCTCTTTAACGAGAGCCAGTGCAGGTAGTACAGCTCCTACAGGTTTCGCCACAAATGTGCCCATTGTGGAGGAGCGCATCCGGCGATGCGCTGCTTCATAAAGGGGAAACCGCTTGTCGGTAAGGGTTCAACTCGCGACAACGTTCCTAAAGGAGAGGACGCCGGTGGATGTAGTAAGGATGCGCCCTTGGCTCATCCGATATCCTAGACATCACGACGCACAGGTCTTGTTTGAGGGATTTACGTTAGGGTTCTGGATTCCGTTTGTGCAATCTTCCTTGCCACAGTTTTCACGGTTAGGGGTAAGGAGGATGTCCTCCAGGACAAATTGGACGTTGAGGTCCAGCAGGGTCACATGGCAGGTCCTTTTGATTTTCCCACATTAAACAATTTGCGTATTTCTCCTCTAGGTCTGGTTCCTAAGAAGGAGGCTGGTTCCTTTCGTTTGATCCAACATCTGTCCTATCTGGCGGGAGGTTCGGTTAACAACGACATCGGAAAAGAGGTTTGTCGGGTTTGCTATGCGTTGTTTGACAGGGTTTTGGTGTTTGTTCGACAGGCCGGGCCGGCACGCTATTGGCAAAATCCGACATTGCATCGGCTTTCCGTCTGTTGCCGGTTTACCCCTCCTGTTTTCATTTGCTGGGCTGTTTCTTTCGGGGGATTTTCTACTATGACACGTGTTTGCCTTTGGGCTGTTCTATTTCTTTTTTTTTTTTTTGACAATCTTTATTTTCCTTTTTCATGTAACATATGTACGGTATAGAACAACAATGTCGAATAAACCTTTTTGCATTGTTACATCTCGACTGTCAGTATACAAATATTCAAACGAAAAACATAGGGAAAAGAAACTTTGTTAGAGGCCGGGTGTGTTAATACAATTGAGCAGTAAGCAATTATGTGTGTTCAGGCCTTCAGAGCGCTTGGGCAAAAGCCAAGCGTGCCCATGCAGATACTGTTTTTCTCTACCTTGGGTGTGTAGAAGTCAGAGGAGATGTTGACATGCTTATCTGTATAGCTAGACATATGTGAGGGTACGCTGGGTACCAGTCAAGGTTGTCAGGTGGTACGCAATAGTGTTGGCGTCAACATTTTATAAGGTCTCAGTTTCCTGAGTGATCTATTAATATGCTTACTACCACTGTGTAGATAAATGTGCCCCTATTCCGGGCACGTCTGGGTCAGTCGTCCGGGGTTCGTCCGTCGTCCAGTCGAGGAGGGGGGTGGGAGGTAGGGGACAGAGGGGGGGGGGGCTGATAGAGAGATTAGCTCTGTATACGCCGGCTTCCCGCGGGCCCCTGCGGTGCCACACTCAGGTGTGCTGCTCTGGTGGCTAGGTACGTTTCCCAAGGGTACCAGGTCCGTGCACATTGCTCCTGTCTATCATGGAGGTCTGCAGTTAGGGATTCCATTGAGTGGATGTCTTCCACCTTTGTCACCCATTGCTGGAGAGTAGGCACACCCTTCTGTTTCCACATTACCGGGATAAGGGCCTTAGCTGCGTTGAGCAGTGGCAACGTAAGGGATTTCTTATATGCTTTAGTGGGTGTGGGGGTGTGGTGTAATAACATCGTTAAGGGTTCTAGGGGCATCTCTGCTCCTGTGATTCTGTTTATCTCTACCCTAATCTTCTCCCAGTATGTGGTGATCATGCGGCATGTCCACCAAATGTGGTAGTACGTGCCTATGTGTGCGCTGCATCTCCAGCTGGTGTCTGGGGTACTCTCATTCATGCGATTAAGTATGTCAGGTGTTCTGTACCAACGGGTTAATATTTTATAATTCAGCTCCTGGAACTTTGAGCTGATAGAGCTTTTATGTGTGAGGGTGTAGATCTTGTCCCAGTCCTGTGAGGTAAGGATTTCCCCTGAGTCTCTTTCCCAGTGGTCCTTAAATTTGAGCACCACGTCCCTACTGGTTTGGGTTTTGAGCATGGCGTACAGGGTGGAGATACCTCTGTGTACGTGTGTTCGGTGTACGCACAGGTGTTCAAAGTAGGTGAGGGGTCTAGTCAGATGCCCTCGTCCAGGTAGGGATAGGAAGTACGTCTTTATTTGGTGGTATCTAAATTGTTCAAGTAACGTCGGTAATCTGTCGGGGCACAGGTTCGCTAGTGGTTTAAGGCCCTGCGTGCCGAGCCATTGGTGTAGGTACATCCAGTCTGCCTGCTGGAGGCCTGCTAGGTCTTGTGGGGTTAGAGCGTCGGCCAGGTCCGGGTTATGCGTGATGGGTGTTAAGGGGCTAGGAGAACTGGTGAGTTGCAGTCGGTAGCGTATAGTCATCCACACACGGAGCGTGGCGTCGATTAGGGGGTTCTTGGTGTGTAGGTCAGTGTATGTGGCTGTATGTAACCATAACCTGGAAGGTAGTTTCCTGTCCGTTTGTTCCAGTTCCAGGGTCACCCATTGTTTTAGTGGTAGTAGTGCGTGCCAGTCCGTCAGTCTATGCAGGTGTGCGGCGCGGTAATACATCTCTATGGAGGGCAGTCCCGTGCCCCCCATCTGTTTCGGTAGTTCCAGTGTTGATTTTTTGTACGGGTTGGGCGGGAGTTCCAGACGAATCTGCGTATGGCAGTTGTCAAGGAGCTAAAAAAGGCCCTGGGCACGGTAATTGGCACCGTTTGGAATAGGTAGAGTATCCTGGGTAGCACGTTCATTTTAACCGCATTGATGCGTCCGAACCAAGAGACGTAGTATGGGGTCCATTTCTTAAGGTCTGTTTGAAGTGCTGTTCTATTTCTTGTCACTATTTTGAGATGTTTTTATCTTTTTTGGAATGGGTTACAGTTCAGTCATCGGGTTTGACGGCAGTTACCCATTACCAGGACAAATGTTTGTTTTTTTTTTACTTTTTTTTTTTGCAGTGCAAAGAAATATTACAACAGACGTGAGGTACCCCAAAGGCATTCATCACGTTGATTTTCAGCAGATTGAACAGTGGGGTTTTCGAGGTTACTTGCACATTTTTTAAAAATTAGTTTAGGTTAACGTCAGATTGTAGAATTCGATTAGAAGGTCATGAAGGTGCAAAGGTACATTCAAATGCTTCAAAACAGACTTATTGTATGTTGCATGTTAGTAGATAATCTTAACATAGCTAGTGATATTCACCACATTAACTGCACTTGTTTTGTATGAAAAATAGATTAGGCTATAAGTTGCAGCCACCTGGCTTATGATAGATAAGGTGCAGTGCTTGCTCTTTTAAGCAGTGCAGGTGTTAGGGTTTGGTCTAAGGAAGGGTACAGGTAATTGCACATGGGGCTGCTGTGGAGCCTGTCTTAGTGGGATTAGTGGGGAAGTCCCCTGCGTGTCTGTACCTATGATTTACTTTATATGCTAGATATCAGGATTATAGTACGTGCATTGAAACAAGGAAAATGAGAAGAAAGGTACAAACGGAAATAAAAAGGTGACATCCGGTCTACATGTGATAGAAAAAATAAAAGGCAGACTGAGTGTTCATCATGGGCCGGGTTCTTCCCATGGCAGGAACAGTGGAGGGGCCTGATGGTCTGCTGCCTTCTGTGGCAGCCATCCCTCCGTCCATGTGGGTGATGTCTTCGGGTCATGCCCTTGGTGGCCCTCGGCCCAGTAATGTGAGGTGCAGGCTTGTCCAGGTAAGTTAGGCCCGAGGGGGTCTTCCACTCGGGCCGTTGCTTGCTGCCCTGTCTTTCATTTCGAGGCTGGAACGGTCTAGAGATCATGTGGGTCTCCAGGGTGGTCCATAACTGGTGGAAATGCTCATTTAGCCACTGTAACATGCGGTCCACAGAGCGAAGGGCTGGTTCGTGCTGTTCGTATGCCGTCTCTGCCGGCCATGTGGTAGTCGCCATTTTAGGTCGGGTCTCCTCGCTTACTTGGACCCCGAAACTCTCTCGGTTTCAGTGGGACCGCTGTCGGGAGTCAGCTCCAGCGGCGGAGGCAGTTTGGAGGATTGAGGGGATTGGTGGCAAACTCACTGGCGGAAACTTCCTGGAGGTCGTATCAAGCGGTGTGGTGGCACTGGCTGTCCATATTCTCACAAATTCAGGTGGTAGGACGATTGGAGGCGACCTTGACGTTACTGGAAGAGATGCTCGAGTAGGGTAAGTCTTGTTCATCGGCCTAAAAGTCCTTGTCCGCATTGTCCTTTTTGTGCAGGTTTATGGGATGGCGAGACATCTCTCGGGAGTTCGGTACTCAGCGAGTGATCCGGGGTTGGAGACTTAGGAGGGGCCCTGATCGGTGCCGCCCAGTGTCGGTGGAGTTGTTGTAGCGTATTCTGACGGCTCTGGGGGTGGTTTGTTATTCGGGGTACCAGACATGTTGTTTCGGGTTGCGTTTTCCTTTACTTTTTTTGGTGCGTTTCACGTGGGCGAATTGGTCTCACGTAATCGGGCGTCGGTAGCGGCGCTCTTGGTAGCAGATATTCGTTGGTCCGAGGAATCCGTTGATGTCTTCATCCGGCGCTCTTAAACAAGGTAGGGGTTCTTGGGTGCGTATTGGTTCTACGGGTGGTGAATTTTGCCCAGTTCGTTTGTGTTCAGCATATTTGAGTCTCAGGCCCTGTTTCTTCATAGCGATGGGTCTCCCCTTACGTGCTACCAGTTCGCGGTGATGTTTCGCGCTGCGCTGGTGAAGTGTGGGTTGGATGCTAGGGAGTACTCAGCTCATTCCTTTGGCATCCAGGTGGCCACTCAGGCTAGTTTATGGGGATTTTCTGCTGCAGCAATTAGGTGTTTGGGTAGGTGGGGCTCGAATCGCTACAGGTCCTATGTCAGGCCTCACTTGTTGAAACGTGTGTTTCCTCATAGGTCCACGGCCGCTTTGTATCTGGATATTGGGAAACTCCTTGGATATTGGGGCACTCCTTTGTTTATTGGGCTGCGCGGCGAGCGCAGAATTTGGGGTTCCCCTATGAGATAGCCAGGGTAAGGTGGAGGGGTATTAGGGGTTTCCTGTGGCAGTAAATTTTTACGGAGTGTGTGGCACTACGCAGATATGTAACAGGCCCAGTGACATTAATCATTCACGTGGGGGGTAAGTAGGTCAGTGGATCTCATTCACCAGATTAGACATGACCTGGCCCCCTGCGTGGCATTGTTTTCAGATCTAACTTTAATTTGGTCAGACATAGTGTCCAGGCCTTGTTGGGGGTGTTGAGCATAGTAGGCGCAAGTTTAATGTTTCCATAGGGAAATTTGTTCGGCGCCTCGGGGGCTTTGTGGTCAGGCACACAGAATTGGAAAGGGAAAATTCTAACCTCATGCACGGGGACGGTGTCCACCTCTCGCTGATAGGGTTGGATATCCTTAATGCCGGTCTCCAGGCTGGTATCGAGTAGGCGCTGGCAGCGGGAAGCGCAGTGCCACCCAGGGGAGCAGTTAGGTTGTCACCGCGGTGGCGGTAGTCCATGCCAGCGAAGTAAAAGGGGAAGAAAGTGGGGAGTTGCAGCCTGCTGAGAGCTGATGGCGGGGCAGGCTGCTCCGGACTCCTGGTTCATTTAATTCATAAAAAGGGGCGGGCGCACAGTAGTCGGCGTCCATGAAGCTATCAGAAGCCTCATACTGCGTGGGAACGGCAGTCCGCCGGATTGGAGAGTCTACACCTCGGTGGACCGTCAGGGTAAGTATACAGAGGCTGACAGCAAGGATATGTGCTCACTCCCTATGTGCCACCATACAATCACAATGCGCGCCATAACAGTCTTTTTCGTGTGGTGTTATCTATTGAAGTGTGTCTAATCTTTCATTAGCACTAGTCACCCTGTATGCACAGTGTGTGTTTTCTTAATTAATTATCTATTGAAGTGTGTCTAATCTTTCATTAGCACTAGTCACCCTGTATGCACAGTGTGTGTTTTCTTTTTGACTTTCAATACTGCGTTCGTGTCACTTTAGATTTCGATGTATAGGAGTTATTTCACCTTGTAGTTGTCTGGTAGTTATACATTTGGATCTCACAATAAGTATGTAGTGAGATCTATATGTATAGGTAATATGGAATAGTTTGAGTTTATTTTATTTATATATCTAAATAAATGAAGAGTAAGGTGCTGTGAAATGGTAACATGTTCTTTTACATCGAGCTTCCTGGATGAGGAGGAGGTGAAACGCAGAGGGTTATTTGTGGAATGCAAATGTCACTTCTGGTTGCCTAGAGGCGACGTGCCAGGAATGATGCGCTAGGCAAAATCGAGAGGAAATGGCAGAGAATAATTATCGAGTAGTTAAGAAGAGAAAACGCCCACAGCTGAAGAGTAAACACCGTCCACGGTTTACCAATAGGACTGGGGAATAGCCCTATTTATTAATGGACTTGAGGAGGGGTAGGCATGCTGCTATGTCAGTCATTAGGAATTAAGATTTAATTTTATGCTTATTGTTATTTTATTCTTGAGTCCCAGAAGAAGTCCTGTGTAGGTCGAAACATGTAGGACTAGTTTTTTTATTTTATTTTACCTTTTTGTGTATACTTGTATACTTTTTGTATATTTTAACACATTGCATTGGCAAAATAAAAGCAGAGATTTGTAAATACTATCCTGAGTCCTAGAGAACATCTTTGGTGGGGTGTTCACAGCCAGGAGTGGATTACCAGATTGGATAGCTCCCCCAGATGTCTAAGGGGAGGCACCCTAAGGCAATATCACCAATAATCATCTTGTGAGTGCATCTCAATTTGCACAATATACTGCTTTACTATATACAATACTGTACCACGCTATGTGGTGATTTTTTTAAAAATTCTTTATTTTGGTGTGCATGGTGATTAGGACATACAAGCTCTTGGTGCCCCCCGACAGCATTCCTCGAGCATTTTGTCAAATAGTACATTAGGAGCAGTGGGATAACGAGCACAATTTTATATATTTAACAGCTTTATAACAGTAACTTTCTATCAGATTGCGTATAGAATATGATTAGTGACTATTTAGCTACATGGCATGAAAACAGCACGATTAGTCTTGAAGTGGTTTACATCATATCACGTATTCTGCGCTGTTTAGGTTAGTATGCAGACATGCCTAGAGGACCTGCCCTATTGCAAGACAGATTATACAATTCAAGAGACAGATTGATAGAAAACCGCAGGCAGGCACATAGATTATCAGCAAGCTTTCAGGTAATTATGATAAACGGTTGGTAGTTACAGCAGATTATTTTGTCCCATGTACCTCCCCAACTATATAGTAAGCTGGGTGGGCAGAGGACCCCTGCCCGGCTTCCCCCCAGGCTGAGCTAGGGTTAATGTGGTACAGACAGCAGACGGCAATATTCAGAAAGAGAGGGTCCAGAGCAAAGGTCAAGACTCTGCATGGTGTTAACTGTTGCAGCGTGGCGGTGGCAGATATCTCAGGAACCCGCCATGAGTGTTCTCCTCTAGCTGTAGGCTGCTTCGTCCGTGGATTCTCACTGAAAGATGGAGAGTTCGTGTGAGCTGTCGCACCCTTGTGGACAGGCTGTCGTCAGGTGCCGTGGCCTTGTTGTGAAGGCGGATCAGGCTGGAGTCCCTCCGTGGAGTGTCGTCTCTTGTCGGGCAGGCCCAAAGGTAAGTTCTTTGGTGGGGAGCGGTATGGGCTACCTCTGAGCTTCGTTCGCTGGTTTGTCGCTTTCTCCCTTTTGCTCGCCGCCTGTGGGCCCGGACTTTTAGCGGTTCTGTTCCGGCGGGTATCGAGTGGGCACAGATCAGAGCCCCATCTGATCCAGACTCTCCGATCACGGTGTCGGTCTCCACAAGGTCTCTGTGGGGAGTGTGGCCAGCCAGGAGGGAGAGTCCATATGCCTCTGGGTATGGGTATTCAGCGTTGAGTTTGCCGCATCCATAATGTGGTGGCAGTTCTTTGCCGCAGGTTCACCGCTGTCGCATGGGTCTCGGGGCACGGACCGGGATAACCCCCACCGGCCCAAGGGCGGAGAGGTGGGGCCCGCTCCACGAACTTGTGGGGGTCTGGTGTGACACAGTCGGGCGGGATATCGGGGCAGCGGCCGTCTACCCCGAACACCGCCTAAGTAGGCCTCATCCTATGCGGACGACATAAGTCTTTCTGAGGGACTAAAACAGGGAGTGCATGCCTCTCCTCAGGTCAAGGGCCCCTTCGTGTATCGGACCGCGTTCTCTGGTCGTCAGGAGTATACTAGGTCAGCTTTGACTTTCTTAAATTTCGACTGATTGCAGGAGCTGTTGTTTCATGCGGCTGTTCTGCATGGCAGTCAGGCCCCGCCCCCTGTGATTTTTCTTTTATATAGTTGTATCCCCAATATTCTGTGCTTCATGGCTATTTTATAAGGGGGTATATACTGTGATATATACTTTGGGGAAGCTGCATTCTAAATATATTTGTAAGATAAGTGTTTTCTATCCACACCTAACAATTTCGGGTGAGGTTGTGGGTTGCCTGTACATATTTGTATAGTACAGTCATGTCCCCTTTGATATGCCTTTTTTTCTAAAGAAAAAAAATCAGTTTTCTTGTGTCTAGTAATAGGAAACCCGGGTTACTGCGCACTGACACCTTACTGCTCCCACCAAGTGTTTTGCAGAGTAACAGGCAGCATGGTGCAGGGATTTTCTCCTGGCGCCTGCTGGCTGTATCGTGATTCCACATGACCGGTGTATAGTCGCCATATGGGCAGTCGGATTCCAGGACAACCCCCCACATACCTAACCCAATAACTCACTGACACGCAGGTATATGGGAAAATTTGTCCACAGCTTTATTTAAACAATCCTGAATAATAACAAATTATTAATTACAATATTAATAACCATAATAATAATTTAACAATAAACATGGGTCATTGCTCCCCATACTCCGCCCTCGCATCCGAACCCTTCTGTTGATATAAAAGGCAATGACCCCCATATAAATAACACACATATATATATATATATATATATATGTATATATATATATATATATATATATATATATATATATAACATATATACCAACATATTCCAACATACCAACTTAAAGTGCCAAACATAAATTAACCATGGCAGGGGTATACCCGGATACCCCTGCCCCACCAGGTTCTGAGCCACCGACAGGACTCGGAACCTACCAACCACCAATGACCACAGTTTTACGTCTCCATGACGTTCATCCTAGGGAGCCTATTTCTTCTCCTTCAGCTCCCTATCCCGCTGCTGTGAAAAAACGGGATAACCCAAATCTGCAACCAAAAAACTCAGGGAGGGTGGGCGGGACAAACTCGGCAAGGTAGTAAATTAAAAGTGAATGATTTAAAATGGCTGCCTATTTAAATAGCCATTCCTTCCTTGCTTCCTCCTATGCCCGCCTCCTAACTCCTGTCAAGGCCCTTTTCCGCTTAGCTGCCTTCCCTGCATGCACCCGCAACCACTTATGACTTACAGGGTTCTTCACTAAAGAGAGAATTCAAAGTGAATTTAAAATTAAGGTAAAATAGCCGAACTGGAAACATTCTCTCAGTCTGCTATGCTTTAAGTTCGGCTACTTTGGCCTTAAATTTGAAATACACCTTGAGTTCTCACTTTAGTGAGTAACCCTGTTAGAGATGACCTACCGGTAATTCAGCTCCAAATGAGATGTTGATAGAAACTGGAAAGATTTTAGTGCCAAATCTACTGTGTTTTACTTTCCTGGACACGAGCTGTATTGCTCTTTCATTTTGACAGGTATGTTCAGAGGAAAACATTGTGATTCTGGCAACCTTATCTAGGGCGCAGCTAAAGTCCCTTCCCATAGCATTCACTTAAATCTTTGACCCTTGTTCCATTGTGTAATTTCATGAGAATCAATAAAGCAGTGTACAGACGGCCAACAGTGCACTCTATTCAAACCAATACAGTTTACATGTATCTCTGAAAATATTTGTAATGTCCAGATCATATATTTCATTCACAGGATTCATCACAACATAGTTTTGGTGTAATCTAAAAATGTAATTACCAGAACAAGAGCTAAAATAGGGGAACTGTAAAAGTTCTTTGGCTCAGCTACATGTGCTAAATATATATTTAAAAAAAAAAAGGACAAAACAAAACTTGCTTGATATAGCACATAATTCACTTTGTGATGATACAGTTACTGAAATAATCAACAGGCTATCTGCACATTTAAAAAAGACTGCAACAAATGGGGGATATGCGTGAATACAGGGTTATTTACTAATGTGGGAAATTAAAGTGAATGTCAAATATAATGTCAAATATAAAGGGACACTATAGTCACCAAATAACTTTTGCTTAATTAAGCGGTTTCGGTGTATAGATTGTGCCTCTGAAGTTTCACTGCTTTGTTTTGGTTCCTAGAGTGTCCCTTTAAGGTCAAAAAAGCTGAACTAGAAACATTTTCTAATGCAGCTATGCTTCCAGTTTTTGTATTTTGTATTTGTGTTTTGTATTATGCTTCCAGTTTGTCGACTTTTGCTTTAAATTTGAAATTCACTTTGAATTCTCACTTTGGTGAATAACCTTTATAGTGTTTTAGAGTAACTGGATCATCATGGAGAGAGCAGCACTGAGTATTGCTATCTGACCAGGGAAGCAGCAAGTGAACTAGAGGACTGCCTGAAGGACTCCTAGTGGTAAATAGTGGGTCCTGAAATTAGGGAGTTATACTAAACAGGTGAGCGATCAATATTAAAGGATCAGTATAGTGTCAGGAAAACAAACTAGTTTTCCTGACACTCTATAATACTTAGGTCCCCCCCCCCACCCTCAGGGCCCCCCTCCCTTGGTGCTGAAGGGGCTAAGACCCCTTAAGTTACTTACTTTAATGGTGACCTTTCCTCCCCTGGCAACGTCAGCTCCCGAGTGGAGCGGAATGCGCATGCGCAGCAAGAGCCGCGCTCGCATTCAAACAGTCCATTTCTCAATTCTGCGTCGCAGAAGCGCCTCTAGCGGCTGTCAGGAAGACAGCCACTAGAGGCTGGATTAACCCTGAAATGCAAATACAGCAGTTTCTCTGAACAACTGAAGGGTTACTATAGTGTCCCTTTCAGGAAAAGGCTCTTAAGTTTCCTCTATCAACTGTTTAGTATATAGATCCCTAATTTGGTACAATATATATATATATATGAATAGCCAACCAGGTAGTTATCTACTAAACATCTGAAAAATCTAAATTAAGAAAAAGGCTTTTATTCATTTCTATTTTTCAGCAATTTAGCAGATAACTCCCTAAATTAGTACTTTCTATGGTAACTTTGTGACTGCCATTTTCGTTCATAGTGCTCCTTAAAGGTTTACTTCAACCAACATGACCATTTCATGATGTGATCTGTATGTATGTGCGTTGTTTCAATTTGAAACACAGCACATACTGAGACATTTGCACATGTGTTCTGGGGGCCAGTTGCACTTCTAGAACACGTGACATTGACAGACCAGAACTCCATGCTCCCATTGTAATTCTGTACATATTTTACGTCTGTTGTAATTGCGCACTGCCTGCCCGGGGAAGCTAGCTCTCACCTTCTGCCCTCCCTGTGTGCACCTCCTACCGCCTCCCTTCGTTGTATATTTTTTCCTTTAAAAACCGAAACCAAAAAAAACCTGTGGGTTTTTATTTGTATTCCGAACAATTCTTCTCGCAGTTGTGGCTGAAATCTTTCTTGGTCTACCTGACCTTGGCTTGATATCAAGAGATCCCTGAATTTTCCACTTCTAAATAAGTGATTGAACAGTGCTGACTGGCATTTTCAAGGCTTTGGATATCTTTTATATCCTTTTCCATCTTTATAAAGTCCCATTACCTTGTTACCCAGGTCTTTTGACAGTCCTTTTTTGCTCCCAATGGATCAGTATCTAGCCTGCTCAGTGCATCCACCTGAGAGATAACAAACTCATTGTCTATATATAAACAGATACTACTTGCAATTTAAAAAGCCACAGGTGTGATAAATTAACCTTTAACTGCTATTTTAACCTGCGTGTGTCACCTTGTGTCTGTTACAAGGCCAAAAATTCAACGGTATGTAAACTTTTGATCAGTGCCATTTGGGTGATTTCTGTTATTATTATTATATAAAAAGGAGCACAAAAACTATGTGATTATAAATGGCTTCATATGATCTCTATCCTTCAATAAAATACTTTTTTTTGCATGATCAGTCATATTTTCAAACTCAATGCCAATATTTCACAATTTCTGCCAGGGAATGCAAACTTTATGTCTGTTCAACTATAATTTACCTTAAGTGTACCTTAAATTTACTTAATTTTTATTAAGTGCACTCACTCTTATTATATATCATTTTGTTCAGAAGAAACAGGGCTTTCATTTCATATCAAATATTTATAGATAAAACATAAATTAATAAGTTTGAGAAATTAATAAATGCATGGCATTTTTACTGTGAATGTCATAATACTGTTTTTAATGCAATAAAACACACATATTTGTGTTTAGCAATGTCTCACAAGTACAAGAGTACCCCCATGTACAGGTTTTATGGGGTTTGATAAATGTACAGGGTAAAATATAGCATGTTCCCTTTTTCAGTTTCCACACGTTTGCCAGATTGGTTATGTTGCCTTCGAGACTGTATGGTAGCCCAGGCATGAGAATTACCCCCATCATGGCATGCCATTCTAAAAAGTAGATAACCCAGGGTATTTAAAATGGGTTATTTCCTGTCTATTTTAGTAGCCACTTAGACACAAATGCTGGCCAAAGTCAGTGTTCATTTTTGTTGTTTTTTTTTGTTTTGTTTTTTACAAACAAACTGCTCTTTCACCGATGATACCATCAGCATTATACCATACTTCTCTAAAACACTCGTATTTGTATTCAGTAATGTCACATGAGTACAACAGTACCACCCATGTCTAGGTTTTATGGTGCATTGGAAAGTTACAGGGTCAAATATAAGACTTGCCTATTTCTGTTAACATTCTGCAATTTGAAATTTGGCAGATTGTTATGTTGCCTTTGAGACCAGATGGCAGCCTAGGAACGAGAATTACCCCCATCATAGCATTCCATTTGAAAAAGTAGACAATCAATTGTTGTCATATTACATATATATTATACTATGACACCTTTATGCTTATACCATACAGGGTTTGTTAATAAATTATATTGAAAGAATACGTGTCTATCAAATGTTGAAAAGGTAAAATATATTCAATATGTGGGCTTTCATTTTTGTATCCGGTTTTATCCATTTATTGAGTGCACGGTGTTATATTTTAGTAGCACCACTTATTCTTTATCTATTCTTTTCCAGGTTACTAGCGCAAGCTGCCCTATCTGCAGGCACCGGAAGGTCCTACAACAGGGCATTTGCTATCGACAAAAAATTAATTGCGGAATTCAAGATAAACGATCCATTTACCATCGAGACAATGGTGGTTGTAGCGGAGTAGAAGTTTTATCCCCGGTATCTCCGCTGGTAGACAGATTAGGTCAATCCCAAAACAGGCAAAATGCAGGTAGCGTAGTTACAATCCCTTCCTCCCAAGAACTAGACGACACATAGCTTGCAGGTCAACTCAGGTTTTTAATTACAGGCACAGTATTTTTGTGGTTACAGATATACAGGGTTTCCCAAGTCCCAATGCAGGGTTTGTCCAGTAGGGGACTACATGGGGGACTGGGTTTTACACATATTTTACCCAGCATACATTGCTGTACCAAGAAGATACTTATCCCAGCTTGCATTGTTAATGGGAGTATCCCTTGGTACAGAGAAATACAGTTTTTACATTAAAATCCATAACTCACATAATATTCCTGATATACAGCTTTTTAACCCTTCATTACATAGCTGGGACCTGGATGCACAGTTAAGTGAACTTGCGCCCAGATCCCAGCACAATTGACCGAACGCCGTTCAGTTTCCCTTGTTTGTACGTAGTGGGGAATCGCGATGCAGCTTAGAACAAAAACTAACGACAGACCACTTAGTATGGATGAACAGGACACAGCATTTATTATCACAAACTAAATTACTGCATAACACATCCATAACTTTATTTATTAAATCTCTTCTTTTTTTGAAACCAAAAACGTTAGATGCTGATTCTAGGAATGAGCGACATGCTTGCACACCTGCTTTATGTGGGATGTTACTGTACAGTGACACCACGTCAAGGCTTGCAAGTAAAGTATATGGTGGTACTTGAAGCCCTTCTAGAATCAATAGTGTGGATTTTGTGTCCTGTATATAAGATGGTAGGTCCATGACATACGGAAAACTACACGCCCAAAACCAAGCTCCACGACCCCAAGATGTATAGCCACCTTTGATAGTGGCTGGAGGAAAATGACACAGACACTCTCCAACCACTGGCCTATCCTCTTACACAACCCTATACTGAAAAAATCTCTACCTAGCTATCCATCCTTTACTGCTCGAAGACCTAAGAATCTCAAAGATCTTTTGGTTCATAGTTTTCTGACCCCTACTTCAGCAGAACCTAATTGGCTTACTAATACAAAAGGAACATACAGATGTGGCCACTGTAAAGCCTACCAGTTCATTACCCCCTCCCAATCAACTACATCTACACAATCAAAAATTACCATCAAAACTAATGCTCTGGTCAATTGTAGCACTACCCGGCTAGTATATTTGATCACATGCAAATGCGGCATCCAGTATATCGGTAAGACCATCCAACCCTTTCGTCGAAGGATCCTTCAACACATTAACTCCATAAAAAACACCATTACCCCTACACCTGTAGCAAGACATGTCATGAATTTCCATCATGGCAATACTGACAACTTAAGATTCCAGGCTATTAAGAAATTGATGTTTAACCCTAGAAAAGGGAACTTCAACCAGCAGCTATTTCAAAAGGAATCCAAATGGATATACGCATTCAGGACCCTCACTCCACAGGGACTCAACGAGGAATTCAACTACACACCTTTCATACACTAACCATACCTTTTGATTTCAGTCTTTAATACAATAACAATTTCTCGTCTCCAATTATGGCACTTTATGATTTCATACAACTATCTGGACATATTCATGTTATCATAATATTTATTATACTTATCATGATCTCTTTGTAATTGCAAATAATTTACCTCTTTCGAACTATAAGACATTGCAGAGACAATAATCACTAACAGCGCCCCCTGCTTTATCTCTGAATAACAACCCGTGTTTTCCTTTATGCCTACTAAGATATTTTATGTCTCATTCACAAAACGGAATAGTAGACTAAAAGGCAAGATATTCACCATATAGAAATATCTATACGATGGATCTATAGAATAATAGTTTATCTATAGATATGTATGATTATGATACACCCACAAATGGCAGTAAGACAATACATCTGTCACATCCTCTGCAGTATTTTTGGACTCAATTTGAATGTACATACTTGTATATACACATTGCTCACTATTTCACACCAATTTAATCTTTTGTATTTTTGATTAATTAAATTGTCAACATGATGTGCAATCTGATATTAAAAAGATGTATAATCCGATTATAAGACTACACAAGAGCTGAATATAATATAATTTGTTACAATTTGTTATAATTGAAAACTATTTTACGTGAATATGTATACTATTGCCAAATCTGATCTGATCTGAAGGAGCAGAACAATAAGCCCCCTATACGGCAGCTGCTCTTGTCCATGTGATTATACTTGTACTACATGATTCTACACTTACCTTAATATTAGCAATACACTTATTAGGCAATATAATATTATTACTATGCAGAGATTTAGTACAATTATTCCACTCTAACTGCACAGTGTGTACTAATTCATATTCTTTAATATATGCCCCCTTGTATATGTGTATCTCTTCATCATTTGCCAATTTGGCAACACACTATTCAAATTTGAATAGAATAATAATTGTCCTCTCTGACCACCGTCTTCCGTCAGCCACAACTGATGACGTAGACTCTTTCGGGACTCCAATCAAATTTTCGGGCGCCCTATTTAAAAGCCTGACTGGCTCTGATTCAGTTCCCCTTGAAAAGCCGCCTCACCGGCGAAACGCGTGTCGGGGTTTTTCTGTTTCCTCCCAGCATTATACCCTCTGTATTTGCAGCAATTACCTTTTGACTTCTCCAATTTTGTTAATAATCATTTTGATCTTGGGTACGTCGGGAGGGAAATCAAGGATTTAGCCACACGCATTATTTGAGGCTAAAACGCTCGCAGCACATTAACACTTGTTAATATATATCAGACAACACTTTACACTAATTAAGGCTTCAGACATTTAGATGCTAGCTAGTTAGTTTTATTACAGGAGAGGTGCCCTTGAAGGCACAGTTGTACATTGAGGATATACTTTTTTTCTCCTTTTTCGCTCTCTATTACTGGTAGCTAGTTCCTTCACCTGACAGGTGCCCTTGAAGGCACAGGAATATTCTTACCCTCTTTCTCTTTCTATCCATATTGGGGTTGATATATAACTAACTAACCAAAGAGGTGCTTTCTCAGGCATAACATATCTTCACATCATACACCTAGACTACAGTTTGTATCTAAAAGCAACATTAGATAGTATTTCTGTGGGGTCACACCATTGCAGTGCTAAAACTTTCTTGTAAGACAAATAGCACCAGACTATCTTTTACAAACTGTAGCAGTAAATAATCTCTATTCTTAGAGCCTGACTAACGTTAATAGAGTACAAATTGTAACAGCCGATAGCCTCTATTTAGAGCTGGATATTTATTGTGTTTTTTGTGTTGTCACACGATTGAAGCGCTAAATCTTCATTTAAGACAAATTGCAACAGAGTATCTTTTACTAACTGCAGCAGTGGATAGTCTCTATCTTAAGAGCCTGACTAACTTTAATAGAGTACAAACTGCAAAAGTATACAACTGCAACAGCCGATAGCCTCTATTTAGAGCTGGACATTTAGGTCCATTTAGATATTTCAAACAGCATCTCTGTTTTTTTTATGCTGTTTGTCCATTTTAAATCTTACATTTCTGCATATTATCTCTCTATGTCTTTTTATATATATATCTAGACGTATTAAGAGTAATTGCATCTAATGATCACCCTGTATTTCGTTCACCATTAAAAGTTACATTTTATTGTATATATCTTATGCAGTGTTCTTTCTCTTTTTGCTTTCTATAGCATTCGTATGCTAGCAGCCGAAATCCGCTAGCATTTACATGGTTGTTTCACGAACAGCAGCTTTACCGGCTGTTCGTGAAACGAACCAAGTACCGAGCCTAAGCCCACACACTGAGGGTCGTGTGGCACCAATTACCAGATTGCAACATTGTTGCAATCGGTAGTTAAGTGCTTTCCTGGGTTGCCGTCGTTCGACTACCAACCACGCGGCGGTCGGCCATCTTGGATCCTTTGTCTCCCCAGCGGTGTTTGGTCGTCGAGCGCGTGGAACTGAAAACGGCTACTCGACGGCATGAACACCGCTGTACTTCCAGGCCATTCGGGAGCTCCGGTCTTCCCCTATTGAGGTTCCCCACCGGTGTTCGGTACTTTCAAACGAACTTAATAAGAAAGTGTATTTCGTGCGGCGTTCGGTTGTTTTAGCTGGGATCTGAGCGGTATTCCCACGAAATGTGCACTCAGACCCCAGCTATCTACCGAACGTCCGTTCGTCGGAATAAAATGAATATTGTACAAGTTGTGAATTTAAATGTAAAATGCCGGTTCTGCTGCACGGAGGGATAATCCACTTAACAGTATATTCCAGTGGGAGTATCCCTCTCGTGCAGCAGTGCCTGGTGGGAGAAATGCTCAAAATGTTAAGTCCCCCATGTAGTCCCTTACTGTATTACCCCTGCTATGTCAGTAAGGAAACCCCTTGCATGGGGACTTGCATAAATACTGGAAGCTGTGAATAAAGACCTCAGTTGACTCCCAGAACTGTGTTTCGTTACTGGGGGATATGGGATATTGCCTTACTTTTCAGCGCTGACTGTGGATTACCTTCAATACCAGCGGAGATCGTGGGATTCAATATTGCCGCTCCGCCACAGTGTTTGTGGGTCAGTGTATGTATGGGGGCAGTGTTTGTGGGGCGGTGTGTGTATGGGGGCAGTGTGTGTATGGGGGAAGTGTTTGTGGAGCAGTGTGTGTAGTGTGTGTATGGGGGGCAGTGTGTGTATGGGGGGCAGTGCTTGTGGGGGGGGCAGTGTTTGTGGGGTAGTGTGTTTGTGGGGCAGTGTGTGTATGTGGGGCAGTGTTTGTGGGGCCGTGTGTGTATGGGGGGCAGTGTTTGTGGGGCGGTGTGTGTATAGGGGGCAGTGTTTGTGGGGCAGTGTGTGTATGGGGGGTAGTGTTTGTGGGGCAGTGTGTGTATGGGGGCAGTGTTTGTGGGGCGGTGTGTGTATGGGGGCAGTGTTTGTGGGGCGGTGTGTGTAGTGTGTGTCCGGGGGCAGTGTTTGTGGGGCGGTGTGTGTATGGGGGGCAGTGTTTGTGGGGCAGTGTGTGTATGGGGGCAGTGTTTGTGGGGCGGTGTGTGTATGGGGGCAGTGTTTGTGGGGCAGTGGGTGTAGTGTGTGTACGGGGGGCAGTGTTTGTGGGGCGGTGTGTGTATGGGGGGGCAGTGTTTGTGGGGCAGTGTGTGTATGGGGGGCAGTGTTTGTGGGCAGTGTGTGTATGGGGGCAGTGTTTTTGGGGGGCGGTGTGTGTATGGGGGCAGTGTTTGTGGGGCAGTGTGTGTACGGAGGGCAGTGTTTGTGGGGCAGTGTGTGTATGGGGGCAGTATTTGTGGGGCAGTGTGTGTATGGGGGGCAGTGTTTGTATGGGGGGGGGAAGGAGGGTAGGGAGGCTTTTTTTTCTTTTTTTCTTTAATTAAAATAAATATATTGATGTCCCCCTTCCCTTCTTACCGTTACTGAGGGAGGAGGGGGGACATTTCTGGATCCCCGGTTGTCCGGTGGGGAATCCCTGGTGGCCCAGTGGTGACAGTGAACTCTAGCCCGTAGCTCCAGGGCTAGAGTTCACTCTCGCGAGATTTGGAGCATTGCCGTGGTAACGAGAGGAGGACCCAGAGGAGCTGCAGGTAAGAGCTCCCGGGTCCTCTCTCCCTCCCCTGCCAGCTGTCAGCAATGCATTAGCCGGCAGGGGAGAATCTCGGGGGGGCAATTGCCCCGTTGCCCCCCATCTGGATCCGCCACTGACCTGGCCTATGCTGGTATAGGAACCCACCTTCCAAGCCACTTGTGAATGACTGGCCTGATAACCGTGGAAATTACCCCTCTTCCTCCTCCTCATCCTCCTGTGTCACATCCTCTTCCATCATCGCCCAAAGCGTTTTTTCAAGGAGACATAGAAGCAGGATAGTAAGGCTGAGAACGGCGTCATCGGCACTGGCCATGTTGGTGGAGTACTCTAAACAGTGCAAAATGGCACACAGGTCTTGCATGGAGGCCCACTCATTGGTGGTGAAGTGGTGCTGTTCCGCATCTGAAACTCCACTATCACCTGCTGCTGCTCGTCAGGCGACAATGTAACCGCCAATAGTCAAATTTTTTTTTTTTTATTTAGTTTATTGGACTGCAAGAAGTGCACCGCAGGCCGCACCAAAACACTTAGAATTTTTACAATTGCACTGTAAGCGCAGTATTTGACGCTTCTATTTGACTCTCAGATATGAAGAGCACGCCCCAAATCTACTATTTAGCAGATTAGCACCCAGAAAATAAGAATGTTTCATACTGCGCTGTAGGCGCAATATTTGACGCTTCTATTTGACTCTCAGATATGAAGAGCACGCCCCAAATTTATTATTTAGCAGATTAGCACCCAGAAAATAAGAATGTTTCAAACTGCGCTGTAACCGC
Source organism: Pelobates fuscus (assembly GCF_036172605.1). Lineage (NCBI taxonomy): Eukaryota > Metazoa > Chordata > Amphibia > Anura > Pelobatidae > Pelobates > Pelobates fuscus. Next base: position 159,922,502 of record NC_086317.1, on the reverse strand, counting down.
ACTATTTGACGCTTCTATTTGACTCTCAGATATGAAGTGCACCCCACAAATGTACTTTTTAGTACCCAAAAAATTGTAAGTTTTAAAACTGCAATGTGACAGCAGTATTTGACGCTTCTATTTGACTCTCAGATATGAAGAGCACACCCAAAATCTACTATTTAGCAGTTTAGCAGCAAAACAATTAGAATGTTTACAACTGCGCTGTAACCGCAGTATTTGACGCTTCTATTTGACTCTCAGATATGAAGTGCACCCCACTAATGTACTTTTCAGCACCCAAAAAAAATTACGTTTTAATACTGCAATGTGACAGCAGTATTTGACGCTTCTGTTTGACTCTCAGATATTAAGTGCACCCCACTAATGTTCTATTTAGCACCAAAAAAAATTTGCTTTTTAAAACTCTGATGTAACCGCAGTATTTGACACTTCTATTTGACTCTCAGATATGAAGTGCACCCCACTAATGTACTAGTTTGCAGAATTCTTTCCTAATCTGTCCTTGAAAGCGGCAGCATCCTCTTCCTACACTAAATAAGACGTCATGTGCGTGCGGCGCTACGCAACTCCAGCTTATTTATAGTGGCTGGGTCACATGCTGCACTGGCCAATCACAGCCATGCTATTAGTAGGCATGGCTGTGATGGCTTCTAAAGGCACACGAGTCAAACGCTTGTTGATTGGCTGCCCTGCAGCCTTTCAAAATGCGCCATTAAATCGCCGAACAACGAACTCCAACCCGAACTTTATGTTCGGTACGAACACGAAATTTTACAGTCCGGGTTCGCTCAACTCTACTTATGAGGACATAAAATAACTTGGAAAGTCCTGAAGGTGCAGTGCTGTCTAATGCCGCTGGTTCTGTATTAACCCTTTCAACAATTGGGGTGTTGCACAGAGCTTTGTGGTGAACATCCAGCAAACAAAAGAACTAATAACTATGTGGAAGCTGACATTGTCTTGTTGTCAGCCAGATGGCTACTCTTAGCTATTTTATGGAACCAAATGTGTAGTGTGTTCAAATGTATACTCCTTGAAAGACTTGTTCTATTTTTCTGAACTATGCTGAACTATTGAACTATTTTGTTATTTTTATTTTTGTAGAGTTAGCCGGAGAGAGAGGAAGCTGACCAAGGGAAGGATGTAGTTAGTATGTGTCGATGTATGTTGAGTGCGCCAAGGATGGATTCCCATGTTTTGAGGAACTGAGTGTGGATATGACCGGTTTTGACTGGACCGTTGGAATAGGGACATGATTAGGAGACATAGGACGCAAGGTCCATGTTGGAAAGCTAGAATATAATTTATCTCATGATTTAATTTGTAAGTGGGCCTTTTCAACCAATCAAGAAGTGTTTCCCAATTCTTCCCGATGCCCAAGCTATGTACTCACAGGTGCGGGTATCATAAGTCATAAGTGGTGACAACGTGAGGGATGACATGTCTATACGGTTGTGCCCCCCCCCCCCCCTCAGGGTTTCCCCAGGTGTGCTTTTTTTCTCAAATACAAACTTTTTGTCACTTTTTTTTTTTTTTGACCTGGCCCCAGAACACTGGGTGGACTGGTAATCCTAGAACATGGTCCACAGACGAGGGATGGGTATTTTCCCACTTTGTCTATATACAATGCTTAGTGAAAAAACCTCTAGACAGAGCTATAAACTTTCCAGTCTCAGAGCGTTGGTCTTATTTTCTGTTTTCTATTTCTGTAATTCTAACTGCGTAGTAACATATCTATTTTTATGAGTGCGTAGTAACTTTTATTTCAGCTGCGTAGTTAAACTGAAACTATAATGAGTACACCTGCAAGCTAGCTATAGGAAGATATGTTGAGAAAAGATTGATGAATGATGTTATTATTGCATAATGTTTATAAGACCACCCCTGTTTCCTCTTGAATATAACCTGTTACACAGCCTATTAAATGTTAGGAGTCCCAGGCTTAGCACTGTATAATAACAGAGTAATTAATGCCCTAGCCTGTTCCCTCGCCAAAAAGGTTTCAATGCGACATACCAGGCCCTGGAGGAACTTCTTGCTAGATACCCAGGCCAATAGAAAGGCAATCCTCGACAAGCATTTGACAGGGTCGGGTGGGGTTATCTGAGTGAAGTTCTTAAAGCTTTTGGGCTTACAGGTTGGATACACAATGCCATAATGGCTCTGTATTCCTCTCCCTCTGCCCGAACTGTGGGTCCTAACATTACAGCAGGGTGTTTTGCACTTAAAAATGGTACGCATAAAGGGTGTCCTCTTTCCCCCTTGTTGTATATTTTGTCTATTGAGCCTTTGGCTATTAATATCAGGAATAATCCACTGAATAATCCACTGATTTGCTGGATGTCAAAATATCACTATACGCGGATGATGCGTTACTTACTCTTTCATCTCCAGAGTTTTCTTTAAAATCTTTAATGTTTGAAATTGATAGATATTCCAGCATTTCGAATTTTAAGTTAAATATAAATAAATCTACAGCAATATTGTTGAACATGAACAAGGATCAGGTAAATAGCCTATCCCATACTTATACATTTATATGGACAGACTCAGAAATAAACTACCGTATATACTCGAGTATAAGCCGAGTTTTTCAGCCCATTTTTTGGGCTGAAAAACCCCAACTCGGCTTATACTCGAGTCAGAGTCTGTATTATGGCAATTTGCATTGCCATAATACAGACTGGGGGGAGAGGGGTGCTGGCAGAGCTGTACTTACCTTTCCTGCAGCTCCTGTCAGCTCTCTCCTCCTCCGCGCCGTCCGTTCAGCACCTCGGTCAGCTCCCAGTGTAAATCTCGCGAGAGCCGCGGCTCTCGCGAGACTTACAGTGTGAGCTGATAGAAGGAGCTGCACGGACGGCGCAGAGGAGGAGAGAGCTGACAGGAGCTGCAGAACAGGTAAGTACAGCTCTGCCAGCCCCCCTCTCCCCCCACTGAACTGCCACTGGACCACCAGGGAAGGAGAGCCCCCCTCCCTGCCATGTATCAAGCAGGGAGGGGGGACGAAAAATAAATACAAATATAAATAAAAAGAAATAATAATAAAAAATAATACTAATAATAATTAAAAAAAAAAAAAAAAAAAAAAAAAAGGGGGTATAAGGACCACTGTGGGAGGGGAGGGGGGGTATAAGGAGCACTATGGGAGGGAGGGGGTGGGATAAGGACCACTATGGGAGGGAGGGGGGTATAAGGACCGCTATGGGAGGGAGGGGGGGGATAAGGACCACTATGGTAGGGAGGGGGGGATAAGGACCACTATGGGAGGGAGGGGGGGATAAGGACCACTATGGGAGGGAGGGGGGGGGATAAGGACCACTATGGGAGGGAGGGGGGGATAAGGACCACTATACCACTATGGAAGGGAGGGGGGGATAAGGACCACTATCGGAGGGAGGGGGGTGGGATAAGGACCACTATGGGAGGGAGGGGGGGAGAAAAGGACCACTATGGGAGGGAGGGGGGGATAAGGACCACTATGGGAGGGAGGGGGATAAGGACCACTATGGGAGGGAGGGGGATAAGGACCACTATGGGAGGGAGGGGGGGATAAGGACCACTAGGGGAGGGGAGGGGGAAGTAAGGACCACTAGGGGAGGGGAGGGGGAAGTAAGGACCACTAGGGGAGGGGAGGGTAAGGACCACTAGGGGAGGGGTGAGTCAGGACCACTGGGGGAGGGGGGTGAAGGAACACGGGGGTGGGGAGGTAAGGACCACTGAGGGAGGAGGAGGGGAGGTCAGGACATATGGGGGGGCAAATATCCTTGCACCGGCCCTGCACACACTGCATTCATACACTGCATTCATACACACACTGCATTCATACACACACTGCACTCATACACACACACTGCATTCATACACACACACACTGCACTCATACACACACTGCACTCATACACACGCTGCACTCATACACACGCTGCACTCATACACACACACGCTGCACTCATACACACACACGCTGCACTCATACACACACACGCTGCACTCATACACACACGCTGCACTCATACGCACACACGCTGCACTCATACGCACACACGCTGCACTCATACGCACACACGCTGCACTCATACGCACACACTGCATTCATTATACACACACTGTAAATAAATATTCAATTAATATATTTTTTTAGGATCTAATTTTATTTAGAAATTTACCAGTAGCTGCTGCATTTCCCACCCTAGTCTTATACTCGAGTCAATAAGTTTTCCCAGTTTTTTGGGGAAAAATTAGGGGCCTCGGCTTATATTCGGGTCGGCTTATACTCGAGTATATACGGTATTTAGGATTATATATAACTGCTAAAGTGGCTGGAATAATGGAGAGGAATGTTTGGACTCTTATGAAAAACATGAACCTCAATCTTAGAAAATGGAAAAATGGAGAAATCTAGAAACCTCTTGGCAAGGTAAAATAAATATTATTAATTCATATATTTTGCCTAAATGACTATATTTGTTCTCCATGATTCAACTTAAAGTCCCTAGATCTTGGTTAGCATTGATTCAATCAAGCTCTAATAATTTTATTTGGAATAATAAAAAACCTAGAATTACTCAAAAGATTCTAACTAAAAAACTGACTAATGGTGGTCTAAATTTTCCTAGTATTGTTTATAGTTATTATGCAAACATCATTAGGCATATATATTTTCTCCAGGATCCCAAACAGGTTTCTGAACCATGGTACATTATCGAGTCTGAAGTGGCTCATACAGATAAATTACAACACTTTATGTGGTCAGTTACAAGGAAAACTCTAATGAATTCGCCCTTAGCTAGTTTAATGATATTATTTCAAACTCTGGAAGAGTGGTTAGAAATCAAGAAAAAACTAGGCTTAAATAACTCTATACCCAAGTCATGCACACTTAATATATTGAAAATATTGATAAAAGACTTTTCGCTAAAGTACTGGGTCAATGCCGACAAACTAAAGATTGTAGACATTATGCAGGGAGACAATATTCTGTCTTTCCAGAGTATCATCAATACTTTTCATATTCCACGAAGAGAAATTTTCACCTATCTTCGTATAAAAAATTTGTATTTACAAAAACGTTATTAAATCTTCTTCTATATTTGGCAAAAAATTGGAATTCATATTTAGTAACCAACCTATTAAAAGGATCACGTCTGTTGCAGCATCTATGTTGGAAGCTCTTAAGGAGTCTCCCTATAAATTGATTAAGACGTGGGAACAAGAACTGGAACTTCAGATTTCTTTAGATGACTGGAACTCCTCTTTAAGTCAGGTAAATAAATATATTAATTGCCTGAACTTGTCTGAATGCCACTTTAAAGTTCTTTATAGATGGTACTATACTCCAGCTAGATTGGCCAGAATGTTTGATTCTTCTGATCCAACTTGTTGGAGATGTGGTACTCATCCAGGTACTTATATACATATTTGGTGGTCATGCCCTGCTGTTAAACATTTATGGTCATGGGCCTTTAATATTTTTACATCTATGACTACAAATAGAATTTTGGAGAATGCTGCCTCCGCTCTTTTGCATCTTAATTTGAAATTTAAACTACAAAAAGATATTTGTTTTGCCACTCACTGTTTAGTCGCTGCTAAAATTATTATTGCGAGACATTGGAAATCATCAAAGTCGTTCAATAAACGGCTACTGATCGATCAAGTCATGTTTCAAATATCTATGGAATATGAGCTGATCAACAATTTGATTTTTATCTCGAAGAAAAAACAATGGTATTGTGACTGGTTAAAAAAATATAAGGGATGATTTGGGCAATCCTCTCCTTAGACAGATTTTCTTACCTGAATCTAATACTGGATATATTTGTTGATATATAATAGGGAAAAATTAAAGAAAGAGAAAATAGAAGTGAAGAAATATAGAATAGTGATAAAGGAAAATAATCGACCTTGTGCTCTAAATATGGTGTTGGGTTCTTTCACTGTATGTTTTATTTTATGCTGGTCTCTAAGTGATCATGGTATAAATATTTATGATGCTGTATATTGCAACAAAATGTTTAATAAGTCATGTAATTATTTATTTGTCTATTGTATCATATATGAATTTGATTCTTAGGTACAGTATATTTGTTGTATACTGAAAAAATTGCTTCAATAAAAATCTATTTAAAAAAAAAAAAAAAAAGAAAGGCAATCCTCGAGAATAGGGAGGCCATAGACTATCTTTTACTAAAACATGACTTAGGGTGTGAAGCTGTAAGCGGGATGAGCTGTTTTAATTTATCCAACCATGGAACTATGATCCATGAACACATACAAAATCTACACAGCTTGGTTTAGGACATTAAACAAGACACTGGGTTCTTTGACAGCTGGGACTGGACCTTTGGGTTGGGAACCTGGCTAAGCCTACTAGTAAAGAAAATATTGTATTTCCTGCTTATTGCTGTGTTGATTATTCTATTGGTTTTGCTACTTTTCAGATTGTTTTCTTGCCTCTTTTCCTGTCTCAGAAGGAAGGACACTGAGGTATGGTGATTCATGTGTAGTCTCCGGCCAAGGGAACAGTGGTGAAGATGTAATTAAAGGCCCACTGGCATGGCTAGCATCCATGGAAATACCTTGGTTTGGGGACTCTGCCTGTGAATTTCTCCTACCCGTTATTTTGTGAAGTATAGATCACGATGTAATCCAAGAGGGGATTGAAGGGTTAATGCAGAAGCAAAACCGTTTGAAATTTTATGCTGAAATAGCTTGGAACTTTATGCTGAAACTGTAACTCACTATCTCTGGTATGTGCTTACAGGACAAACTTGTAATTGTAACATTTGCTATTTGCGTATGGGATAAGCTATATGCAGCAATGTTAGAAACCAGCCCACGCAATCGCTCGCTACTTTTGCTGTATAAATATTATGTTGTATTAATAAACCGAGGAACTCATTTGGAATCGTATTTGTCTGTTCCTTTCTTGTTCCCAGAGCACTCTGATAGGAATAGAGGTTACCTGACCGTCAACTAGAAGCAGTCTTTCCCCTACACTTACAAAGTATTTCAATACTGGTGGGTCCTAACGTAAATATTCTAATATAACATAGGATAATTACAAGTAGCTTGCTGCATTATTTACTTGCATCATTGCTGGTCAGTTACATGCAGCTCTACCATTTCTATACACTGCAGGGAACTTACTTTGAAGCACCTGCAGGTCGAGGATGGGATGTTCAACTCAAACCCTGCTCAGGATACATACAAACATGCGCACACACACACCTGGACAGTTTCTGAGTTGAGTATCACACAGGTGTCAGGATAAAAATTGCAGGAGATTTATAATTGTACGATAAGCAGTGACACGTGTAATTGATGCAGCCAAAATAATAGTTAAGATACTTTGTGAGTTTAATCACAGATAGTTATTTAATGTGACTAAATCACTATATTTTATACGGGAACAATGATTTTAAAAAGTCCTATACAGCCAGAATTATTCCAAAATAGTAATTTTTTTGTGTAAGTGCACTGAACATATTTGTAAAATACACGGTGTGATATAGGTAAAAAATAAACTGTCGTGATATTGTTGATGACTATCTTGCTTTCTTTAAATATTCTTTTCAACATTTTTTTTTTCTAAATATCTATTTTGTAGTTAAAGTAACTTAATTTTGCATTATGACGCTGACATCCCCTCTTTCATTCAACTTCCAATCACTGAACACTCAATCTTTTCTGATGAGATTGACACAATAGTAAGAACTTGTCTCATCCTCTTTCTGCCTCTTATCATACAATGTGATTTATACCCCGCCTCGTATAGACTGTTTGAGCAGAGTCCTCTTCAACCCATAACGTTCCTGTAAGTTTTCTTGTAATTGTCCTCCCTCTCATAATATTGTACAGCGCTTCACCACCCTGAAGTCGGAGATCCGCAAGTTCGTATGGAAGGGCAGGTCCCCGCGCATAGCGCACGCCCAACTGACCCTGCCCAAAATCCGAGGGGGGCTGGCACTCCCCGATTTCGAAAAATACTACCAGGCAGCGCACCTTACAAGGATCCTGAGCTGGTCAGTGGAGGGCACCACGAAACTATGGACCCAGTTGGAATCAGACACGGCCAACTACGACCTAAGGTCCCTACCGTGGATCACGAAAGCCGCATACAGACACCAAAAATACCGAACCATGAAGATATGGCACAGACAGGGCACGAAACAATACCTAACGACGGATCCGGGCCCACTACTCCCACTGAGAGGCAACCCAGACTGCCCCGCAGGAGATCAGGGCCCAATTCCGGGCCTAACCAGACGCATACCAACTCTACGCATCAAAGATGTACTCCAACGCTCGTTCGCTGTCCACCCAACAACCACACTTTTCCCCGACCAGCCACATACATTTACGCATACCCTAGCGAGAGCACAGATAGTGCAATACGCTAGATCCATACCCCAACAGCCGTACCTACTACGAGAACAGACGCAGTTCGAACAAATGTGCACGCAAGACCAGGAACCAGCCCGGGCCATTTTGCAGATATACTCAGCCATCGTAGTGAATAGATACCTCCTGGCACCCCCATGCATCAGACGCTGGGAGGAAGATCTCAACGAGCCCCTGACGAACGCAGACTGGGACAAGATCATTACCCATGTACAGAAAACGCCAGGCTCGGCGAGACTGCAAGAAAATTCCTACAAAATCCTCCCAGACCCTGATACCTGCTGGCGTGACATATGTGGTGGGACTGCGTCCGTATCCAACCGTACTGGGAGACGATTCACAAAGTGATACATGATATAACAGACGAGACCCTGCCACGGACTCCGGCTGCCTTCCTCCTCCACCACACCACCATCCCGACGCCGGCATACAAGAGATCAGTCATCCCGAGACTCCTCAACGCGGCAAAGGCAATGATTCCCCTATTCTGGAGACAGCCATGTACGCCACCCGTGAGACGCTGGGTAGAGGAAGTGGAGGACACAAGAAGATACAAAGACATGAAAGCGACTACCCCGAAGCAAAGAGATAACTACACGAAACGCTGGTTTTACTGGTCACACAACCTCAACTCGGACGACTTCCTACAATACCTCGCCAAACAGTGAGCAGGAGCGTGGAAGACGACGTAGACAGCCTCAGAGGGCATCGAAGCGAGGTCCCGGGAGCCGGAGAAGCTGGAGCGGCGGCGGGGGGCGCACACTCACTGACATATAGGACCTCTCCCCTACCCGCTCCAAAACAATACTCACGTCCACCTACAACGACCCAGCTACACCAACACACCTCCCTACCCACACACCTGCAGGACACGGATATCGCCAAACACACACACCACCTACTGATGCCTAACATACCACTGCCCATATCACCACACATGATCCACACCGACCAGAAACAAGACTAACAACCAGACAACCCGCGAGACCACTAAAGATCTGGGTCAGAATGGACCCAGTAGGGCAGGGAGCGCTACACCACCCGCCCAAATTGCCTGGACCCCCCACACGATTCGAGAACAGACACACGGCCAACACCCTGACCGCTGCCACACTTCCAGACACATGGGACACAGAACACTATACGCAGACGGCGATTAACCTCTCAACAACAGGAACATGCCGACACAGAAAAAGCCAGACAGCGTGATAGGCGACGCCCCCCCACTGACACAGGGTCACAGGGAGGCAGGGGAAGCACAAACACGAGCTTGAACTAAACACTACAAAGCCCCAATACGGCACCCCACGGACCGGACCAAGCTACAGACTAGCCGAGAGGCACAAAACTTCACACAGGGCTAAGTCCAAGAATGCTATGGGGGAAAACACCGACCGGCCCAACCCTACCAAACTCAATGACCGAAACACTGAGATATACAGCGCAAGGAACACTCAGATAACCCCAGCCGATCCTGCCAATCACAGGCCCAGATGACAATGACACCCCAGACAGATACATCACACCAGTTAGGAGACCTTGAAAGAACTCGAACCCGCAAGGCCACACGCCGCATGGTACTGACCTCGGGGATTCATACACTCACCACTACAGACCACCCATACATTACGTACCGACCCATTTACAGCCAGAAAAGCGTACACAGCTGTTACGTGTCACACTAGGCTACTGCTGCAAATATCCGAGTTGCTGAGCATGCACCACATAGAACGCTCTGAAAATGCACAGTTTCGCTACACGATAGCCTCTGCGGAGGTGCATTCCTACTACGAGAAAATGAGAACTGAAATAAAGAAAACAATCCCACTCAGTGGGTGTAATCCAATCTCGTTCTCAATAATATACCTCCAATTTGTAAGTGTCACATATAGAGAGAGGGAGAGGGGAGAGGGGAGGGGGGGGGGGGGGTTCTGTTTAAGCCTTTATTAAAGTATATTAAAAATTAGCAACTAGTTTCCCAATAAGTAGTAAAACACCTAGATGGTGGGTAAATTGAGTATAATTACCATATTTGGTTCGTGAAGCAACAGGTATATCCAGGATACAAATACCTGGGTAGGTAGTGAATGGGGAGAACAGTAAAAGAAGGGGAGAGGGAGGAAACAAGGGGGGGTATCAATATACCAAAATATAGTGAGGTGCCTGGTAGCGGTAGAGGTAGCTCAGGGAATCACTGTATAAGGAACCCAATGGTGCACTTAACCTGAGAGAGTATAGAGCATATATGTATAGGGAAATACACTTGGTATTCCCTGGTATTCCTGCATACAACTTGTGCAGGTAAAAAAGTATTGCTCTGGTATCAGGGGATATTCCGGCTAATGTTACAGAGCCATAACCCTTTGCTCACATAGGTGCCACACACAAGTCCTAAAAATGCCCTGGACTAACTGTCAAAACTCACAACAGTGAGACAAAAATTAAACTGCTACTTCAAGGCAGCCTCACCTTTCCCTATCTCCCCATGCGAATAACAACCCCAGAGTACTAAATGGGGGTATTCCCCATCCACTTAACAAACAGTTACACGAACACCAAAGAAAAAATTAAACAAATCAACTAAAAAGAAAGGTGAATAAATCAAAGCGGGAAACTGAAAAATAAATTGCATCGGCTCAAAATTAGCTTGACGCGCGTTTCGGCGTTTAAATGCGCCTTTGTCAAGAGCTGAGCAGGGACTGAGCTGATTACCGTTTATGTAGGGTAGAAGGACCTCCCATTACGGGGCAGCCACCAATCTGCGTGCAGGGGCTGTTCCCGGCGACCGCGAAGGACCCGTGAGCTCCTCCCACCTATTGCCGTCCAATCAGAGGGGGAAGGACCTCCCATTACGGGACAGCCACCAATCTGCGTGCAGGGGCTGTTCCCGGCGACCACGAGGGACCCGTGGGCTCCTCCCACCTATTGCCATCCAATCAGAGGGGGAAGGGGAGTGGTCACCCTCTGATTGGACGGCAATAGGTGGGAGGAGCTCACGGGTCCTTCGCGGTCGCCGGGAACAGCCCCTGCACGCAGATTGGTGGCTGCCCCGTAATGGGAGGTCCTTCTACCCTACATAAACGGTAATCAGCTCAGTCCCTGCTCAGCTCTTGAAAAAGGCGCATTTAAACGCCGAAACGCGCGTCGAGCTAATTTTGAGCCGATGCAATTTATTTTTCAGTTTCCCGCTTTGATTTATTCACCTTTCTTTTTGGTTGATTTGTTTAATTTTTTCTTTGGTGTTCGTGTAACTGTTTGTTAAGTGGATGGGGAATACCCCCATTTAGTACTCTGGGGTTGTTATTCGCATGGGGAGATAGGGAAAGGTGAGGCTGCCTTGAAGTAGCAGTTTAATTTTTGTCTCACTGTTGTGAGTTTTGACAGTTAGTCCAGGGCATTTTTAGGACTTGTGTGTGGCACCTATGTGAGCAAAGGGTTATGGCTCTGTAACATTAGCCGGAATATCCCCTGATACCAGAGAAATACTTTTTTACCTGCACAAGTTGTATGCAGGAATACCAGGGAATACCAAGTGTATTTCCCTATACATATATGCTCTATACTCTCTCAGGTTAAGTGCACCATTGGGTTCCTTATACAGTGATTCCCTGAGCTACCTCTACCGCTACCAGGCACCTCACTATATTTTGGTATATTGATACCCCCCCTTGTTTCCTCCCTCTCCCCTTCTTTTACTGTTCTCCCCATTCACTACCTACCCAGGTATTTGTATCCTGGATATACCTGTTGCTTCACGAACCAAATATGGTAATTATACTCAATTTACCCACCATCTAGGTGTTTTACTACTTATTGGGAAACTAGTTGCTAATTTTTAATATACTTTAATAAAGGCTTAAACAGAAACCCCCTTCCCCCCCCCCCCTCCCCTCCCCTCTCCCCTCTCCCTCTCTCTATATGTGACACTTACAAATTGGAGGTATATTATTGAGAACGAGATTGGATTACAATCACTGAGTGGGATTGTTTTCTTTATTTCAGTTCTCATTTTCTCTTTTTGCTTTTGACTGTACTTGGGGTTAAGCCCCTTATATACCCCCGTTAACCTATTTGGAGCGTGTGAGGCTAGCTAGTCTAATCTCACTCCCTCCTTCTCTTGACGCATTCCTACTACGTTCGCTACACAAGCAAGACCTCCGCGTAGGCGATGTTGCACTAAAAGTTTGGATATGCTATAGTTTACACCACTACAGACCTCACACATAATACGTACCGATTCATGTAAGACCAGCAAAGTGTTCGCCACTGTTGCATGTCAAAACAGGCCACTGTTGCAAATAACCTGTTGTTAAGCATGTACTACGTAGAACACCCTGAAAAGTTACAGTTCTGCTACTTGATAGCCTCTGCGAAGGCGCATTTTCTACTACGGTTGCTACTCAAGCAGAGCCTCTGCGTAGGCGATGATGCTGTAAAAGTTTGGATATGATGTATACACAATTATCCTATGTTTCTACAATAAAAACAATTTAACACATACTATTGTACAGCGCTACGGAATCTGTTGGCGCTATATTAATGGCAATAATAATAATAATAATAATAATAATAATAATAACAATGTTACAAACTAAGACATTCTTATATTCTGATGCTTATAAATGAGGAATACTCCTGGCCCACATGATTAATAAGAAAAGAGCAGCACCATCTACAGGGCCGGTGCAAGGATTTTTGCCGCCCTAGGCAAAAGTAAAGTTTGCCGCCCCCCCCCCCCCCTCCCCTATGACATCACAATGCCCCATGTTAACTAACGCAAGTGCTGCAGTGCCGCCGTGTTTACATTAAAAGGCCTGCAGGGACAGGCTATAGACACCAGAACCACTACATTAAGCTGCAGTGGTTCTGGGGACTAAAGTGTCCCTTTAATGTGAGGTAAATTAGAGATTAGTGCCACGAATAATATACTAGATTGCCTACTTACAATCAGATGAGGATGGTGATGGGCTCTAGCTGCAGTCTGGCTCCACTCGTCTGGTGTAGAACAGGCTCTCTGGAGGCTGTTTGTGTTCTGGGAGAACGGAAAGCAGCTCCATTTTTTTAAAGGCCCTTTACACAGCTCATGGTCTGGGCCCCAGGGTCCACCTTCATGTTCCACCAAATAGTTTGTTCACAGGAGTAGGGGATGTCCTGATATGTGTGTAAGGAATGCATTGTGTGAATCTGTGTTTGTATGTGTAAGGGCTGCAATGTGTGTTTCTGTGTATGTACGGGATGCAGTGTGTGCGTCTGTAAGGGGTGCATTGAGTGTGTGTAAGGGGTGTATTGAGTGTGTGTAAGGAATGCATTGTGTGTCTGTGTGTGTAATGCATTGTGTGTTTTTCTGTGTGCAAGGGGTGCATTGTGTGTGTGTGTGTGATGGATGTCAATCTCTCCCTCCTCCCTTGTCACTCTCTTCTCCCCCTCTCCCTCCCTCGTCACTCTCTTCTCTCCCCCCCTTGTCCCTCTCTTCTCTCCCCCCCTTGTCCCTCTCTTCTCTCCCCCCCTTGTCCCTCTCTTCTCCCCCCTCTTGTCCCTCTCTTCTCTTCCCTCTTGTCCCTCTCTTCTCTTCCCTCTTGTCCCTCTCTTCTCCCCCTCTTGTCCCTCTCTTCTCCCCCCTCTTGTCCCTCTCTTCTCCCCCCTCCCTTGTCACTCTCTTCTCCCCTGCGTGTCCCTCTCTTCTCCCCCCTCCCTTGTCACTCTCTTCTCCCCTCCCCACTCTCATTCCCCCTCCTAACCCCGTCAATTCCACTCCCTGTCAATTACTTCCCCCCCACCTTGTCAATTTATTCCCCCCACCCTTTCAATTTATTCCCCCCACCCTGCCTGTCCATTTATTCCCCCACCCTCCCTGTCCATTTACCCCCCTCCCTGTCCACTTATTCCCCCCCCTGACCATTTATCCCCCCCCTCCCTGTCCATTTATCCCCCCCTCCCTGTCCATTTATTCTCCCTGTCCATTTATTCTCCCTGTCCATTTATTCCCCCCCTCCCTGTCCATTTATTCCCCCCCCTCTCCATTTATTTCTCCCCCCCCTCTCTCCATTTATTTCTCCTCCCCCACTCCCTCTCCATTTATTTCCCCCCTCCCTCTCCATTTATTTCTCCTGCCCCCCCCTCCCCTCCCCCTCCCTCTCCATTTATCCCCCCCCTCCCTGTCCATTTATTCTCCCTGTCCATTTATTCTCCCTGTCCATTTATTCCCCCCCTCTCCATTTATTCCCCCCCCCTCTCCATTTATTTCTCCCCCCCCTCTCTCCATTTATTTCTCCTCCCCCACTCCCTCTCCATTTATTTCCCCCCTCCCTCCCTCCCTCTCCATTTATTTCTCCTGCCCCCCCTCCCCTCCCCCTCCATTTATTCCACCCCCCTCCATTTATTTCTCCCCCCTCCCCTCCCTCTCCATTTATTCCACCCCCCTCCATTTATTTCTCCCCCCCCCTCTATTTCTCCCCCCCCCCTCTATTTCTCCCTCCTCCCCTCCCCCCTCTCCATTTATTTCTCCCCCCCCCCCTACCTGTGTTGTAGCGTGGCCGAGCTCTGTACTGTCCGCGGGTACAGGGAGCTTTTGTTTCCTGTACCCGGCCGGACTAAAAGGAAGTGAACACTCAGTGTTCACTTCCGGTTAGTCCGTCCGGGTACAGGAGACAAATGCTCCCTGTACCGGCGGACTATACAGGGCTCGGCCACGCTACAGTGAGGGAGTGACAGGAGGGAGCGCTGAGCGCTTCCCTCCTGTCAGCCCCTCTCCTCATGCTGCGCCCGGGCGGTGCGCCCTCATGGACGCACCAGCCCGGGCGAAGCTGCAGCCGCCTGAGGCGCTCTACAGAGCGCTCGGGTGGCTGCAGCATTAGGGGGGCCGGCGCTCCTGGCGGCGCCCCTTCCCAAGGGGCGCCCTAGGCGGCTGCCTAGTCCGCCTTAATGGTAGCGCCGGCCCTGACCATCTACCCCAAAATTTGCACAGCCTATAACACCCTTCTTTACACCCAAGACAGGATAGCTGAGACCACCAGAGACTGCTTCTCTGCCCTATGTCACTACCAGGCCAAACCCCACAGACAGGAACTGACTCCCACAAGTTCAAGACTATTTACAAACACATATTCTGAACCAACAACCGGTGGAAGCAGTCCAGATGTTGGAAGAGCCTATCCAGGAGGAAAAGATGATGCAAGCGCTGAAGGCTACCAAACCTGGGAAGCGGCTACCACGTTACTACAAATGTTTTGCAGGGGTGCTGTTTCCTCATTTTATTAAAGCATTAAACTGCACTGGGGATGGCCAATGCATTCTGACGCAGACCTTGGCAGCCAAAACGTCCCTGCTCCCCAAAAATACCATCTCTCTATTGAACAGGGATTAAAAATTGTTTATTAACATTATCTCCCAAAACATTCAACCTTATCTTCCAGACTTAGTGCAGGGGGACTAAATAGGTTTTATTCACAGAAGGGAGGCATGGGACAATACCACATGCACATTATCACTTCTACATTAAAACAGAGCAAATAGAAAATATCTATAAACAAGTCAGGGTGCAACAATCACTGTATAGTTACCAGCTTAGTGGGAGAAATTTTCATACATGGAGAAAAAAAAAGAGATTAAATAGAAAGTCATTGAAAACAATTGTCCAATATTTATTAGTATTAAAATATATTATTAAAATATAATGACAGTAAGCAATAGCACATTGAATTGACTGGTCTCCCCAGAAGCCGTACTGCTTAACTACAATGTGTAATTAATGCTGCTGCCAAGCTGATCTTTCTCTCCTGTCGCTCCTCTCACACCTCACCCCTCTGTCGATCCTTACACTGGCTTTCAGTACCTTACAGTTATCAATTTAAAATGCTAACCCTTACCTATAAAGCTTTAACCAACTCTAGTCCCTCTAACATTTCTTCACTGATTCATTGGTATGCCCCCTCTCGGTCTCTCCGCTCTACTGGTGAACTTCTCCTGTCTGTTGCTCGCAAAGGAGCCCCAAGACTTCTTACAGGCGGCTCCTTATCTTTGGAACAGCCTGCCTACCACGTCAGACTCTCCCCTAGTCAGGGCCGGTGCTAGGATTTTTGACTACACAGGCGAAGATGCATTTTGACGCCCCCCCCCCCCCAAAAAAAATAAAAAATAAACAATGCATCTTCACCCCTGTGTTTCGTAGCACCCTTTTGAATTTCTTACCCCCATTAGTGTTGCATATCCACTCTCTTGAATGTCTTACCACTTTGGCCCCTTTGTGCCTTACACACCCCCTTTAGTGTGTCTCCTACAACCCCTCTTATGTATTTCTTACTTCCCCGCCAGCCCTTTTCTGTCTCTTTCTTCCCCCCAGCCCCTATCTATCTCTCTTTTTCTCCCACATAGACATAGATACAGGCAAAAATACATACATGCACAAATACACAAACATACAGACACACAACCATACAAGCACACAGACATAATTATTCAGGCACACAGTCACAAAGATATACAGACACACAGTCATAAAAGGCACACAATCAAACAAACAGTCATACAATCTACACATACAGGTACATTGTCGTACAAACACAAACATACATTCATACAGACACAGGCACACACAGAAATACAGACACAGACATAAAGAAACATAGATATAGGCATATAGAGACATACATACACAATGATACAGGATACAGAGACATACATACACAGACAGTCATAAAGAGACATATAGACAAGGCATACAGAGACATACATACACAGACAAACAAAAAACCCTGCACACTGATACCGTGTAAATGCTCCGGCCATCCACAGTGGTGGATGCTCCGTGTCAGGCGGACGTCGCTGGATCCACCAGTAAAGTCTTCAAAAGGAATAAACGCAGGCAACACTCCAATAGTAAGGATGGTATATTTATTGGTAGGTGAACCACCCCTACCAAAGTGTGACGTTTCAGCTCATGCAATAAGGCTCTGCTGAGCCGAAACATCAAACTTTCTTTGGGGTGTTTCACCTATCAATAAATATACCATCCTTATGATGTAGAATTATTAAAAACCTGTATTGAACCTGTGTTGAATTTTTGCACTAACTCCATTTTAACCCACATTACCTGACAGATCCTCCATTTTAAACTACATTACATGACAGAATTTCCCAGCAACATTTAGTGTAATGAATAGAGACTGTATTTTCTATAAAGACATAGCTGACTCCGGAATTATTGAATCTCCTGTAACATGCAACAAAGTATAACCAAGGCCAAGGCCAAGGCCATGAGAACGCCGGCCTAATGAAATGTTCTATTCATAAAAGAACCCTGCACCTGACCACGAGTCTGACATCACTAACTGCCCAAAATGACGCTCAAGCCCCCCTTCCCACCGAGTAAGCCTTATGCTGGGAGAGATGGCGCTTGAGCCATCTGTCCACACCCGTGTCCAGAACAATACCACCTCCCGGTGGGAGGACACCTAGTTAACCACTTAGTTCTTGATCCAATTAATAATATTAATGGGTGGACACTGACATAGTCACTTAACATTTAATCCAATTAATGATGTTTATTTGTTATTATCTGATATTCAATGATGATGTCATTTTGCATTTAAAAGGGTCTGCATACCCGTTTTTTAACCAGATGCCATTAAATTTTCTGAAGTTATTTTTAACCTGAACTGCATGTGTCAGTGTGAACTTACTTCTGCGTATACGCAATTTAATCATCTCAGATTTGGACAGGAACAGATAGACATTTAAACATATTTGTTTATTTCTAAATGAATCTACATCTATTTGGCGCCCAACGTGGGGCACCGGGCTATGGCCTCTGGCCGGTAAGCCGTCCTAAGGAAGACGCTGTTGGACGGAGGAATCCGGGGGGAAGGAAGGGAGATTGATCACCTCTGATTACACGGTAGAGACTTCTGCAGAGCCACCGGTATGTTCCAGCCCCTTTGATTGACCCGTCCACGTGTCTGTGACTGCTTCCCGGGAGGACATCAAAGACAGGTAATATCTTGCCCGGTGTCTTGTTATTACCCATCTGTTTACCTGCATTTAGTCTATCTGTTGCCTGGGTGTGTTGGTATTGGTCTGTCTTTAGCTTAAGTGCCCGGGTAGAGTGTTTATCTGTGTACCCCTTTTTGGGATAAAGGGGGGTGGACCTGTGGTAGTTTGCCTGGGGGTCCTCTGTTTGTCTGTTTACCCCTTTTTGGGATAAAGGGGGGGTGGACCTGTGGTAGTTTGCCTGGGGGTCCTCTGTTTGTCTGTTTACCCCTTTTTGGGATAAAGGGGGGGTGGACCTGTGGTAGTTTGCCTGGGGGTCCTCTGTTTGTCTGTTTACCCCTTTTTGGGATAAAGGGGGGGTGGACCTGTGGTAGTTTGCCTGGGGGTCCTCTGTTTGTCTGTTTACCCCTTTTTGGGATAAAGCTGGGGTGGACCTGGGGGTGTTTGCCTGGGGTCCTCTGTTTGCCTGTTTACTCCTTTTAGGAACCACGTGGCTGTGGTTGTAAGGAAAAAGGGGGGTGGACCTGTGGAAGATTTCCTGGGGGTCTTCTTTGCCTGTTTACCTCTTTTAGGAGCCTCGTGGCTGTGGCTGTAAGGAAAAAGAGGGTGTTGGATCTGTGGAGATTGTGTAGACTCATAGTTTCCTGGGGGTCCTTCTGGTGTCACTTTGATAGCCTAGCTAGCCTCATTGTGCACATAACTCTGCTTGCAGAGAGGTGGTACCCTCCAGCTTCGAGCGCTGAGGCTGGTGGAATTCCAATTTTATTTGTGGCGGGCGGATTCAAGCAGGTATTGCTTGTCTCCAGCACCACGTAGTAGTGAGACTTACGGGTGGGTCCGTAGGGGCGCTACGGGAGTGAGGATAGAGGTGGCCACACTTAGTGGACTGCTGTAACGAGGGAGGCTATACAGGATTCGGGTCGGAGATGGTTGCTGTTTCCTGTGGCCGCTGGTAGTGAAACTTACGAAAGTTGTTCTCCGAGCGGGGACACTACGAGGTTGAGGGAGGTGACTTTGGTCACATGAGTAAAGGAAAGGGATTACTGTTGATTTTATTTGAACTGTGATGCATGCACTGTATTTCAATTGTATTGTTGTTTTTGTTTAAATTGGGAGTCATTCAAACTCCTGTGTCTGTCTCTAAAATTCCACTTTACTTTTACCCTTTCTATACTTCCTGTGTTATATACACTATCCACTCCTATTTCTCTTGTGAGAGAAGTGATTGGTCACACACTTCTCACCCCGCTCCAATCCGTGACTACCACCTCGGGTAGGCGGATTTAGTGACTGGTCTACGTTTTGGGAAGACGCACTTGAGGGGGACCCACCCTTCTTGAGTGGCAGTCGAGCATTGTAGACGTTCTGTTTCATTTTTCTTTCCCTATATCTGGGACGCCTGTATAGGGGGGATATGGGACAGGAATTGAGTAAGCCCGGTAAGGGCTGGCTAGTGTGTGATTTAGTTGAAGATAGAGAGGGAGAAGAAATGGTTAAAGGAGTTGAAAAGATTGCTAAAGTGTGTAAAATTGCTGTGCCTTCATGTGGTAGATTGCAGCCAGAGAGCTGGCGTAGATTACTGACAGAGAAGAAAGGCAAGCTTACAGATAATGATTTATTGCGGACTGCTGAAGCATGGTACAGAGTAGCGAAGGCTATTCAGCAGGAAGGTTGGGTTGAGGAAGAAATAAATCACAAAGGTGTAAAATTATTTGTGTATCATAATAATTGTGTTGCTGGGGCATTCCCTCAGCCAGCGCCCCAAAATGGCGCCCAGGGGATGTCTATCCCCAAGGTTCAGTCAGCAATAAGTGACAGCCAGCTGACCATGTTCCCCTCTCCCAATCCTCCCATCTCCCATCCCGTCATCTCCCCTGTTTGTCCGGTCCTGAATTCTGATGGATCATTATTCTCCCCATCATCATCCCTAACATTCCCATCATCCACATCCATCCCTGCGCTACCTTCTCTGCCTAATCCAAGCATTTCATCTGCCATTCCTTCTCTACACTCTCTCTCCGTCAATAATCCTACCCTCCCATCTGCATCCACCCAGTTCACTAACCCCTCCTCTCTTGCTACTGTCAATCCTACTACACCCACTCCGGCTCCTCCTACTACACCTGCCTCTGCTAATCCCTCTCCGCTCTCTCCCTTTCCCACTCCTCCCACAGCCCAGGTTCCTACCCCTTCAGTTTCATATCCATATCCCGGATGTCCCACCTCCTTCCCTAATCCCTGCCCAACTAACCCACCCTCCCCAGGTTCCGCCCAAAACCCTGCCCAGTTGTCTTGGCCCTACCCCTTCCCTTACCCCTTGGCCCTGCCCTATCCAAACCAAGCCTACTTCCTTTCCCAAGCCACTCCCCAGACCCCAGTCATGCCCAGTCCGGCACAGTCTGCCCCGGATGTGCCCACATCCAACATGGCCGCCACTTCTTCCCTTAACCCTAACGCAGCTTCCTTTCACGCATTTCCAATATGGCGGCCCCCAGTCATCCAGCACCCCTAATGCCGGTGCTTCCCAGCTCATAATCCACTGGCCACTCCAGCTTCTGGGATTCCCTCATTTCCCCCAGTTCTAACACCTCAAATAGTCCCATTACTCAGAGGGGTCCAGGTCACAGGTGAAGATGAGTATGAGGAGGGATCCCAGAGCTCACAGGATGCCACGGTGCCCCCACCCCGCCGTTCCCTCAATGATCCTTTCGGACATACAGGCCGGGGGGATCGGGCCCCTCCTAAATATGTAGCTTTTAATCCTACTCAGGCTAGTGCCCTGATGAAATCACTCCCTGACCCAGAAAAGCAACCTATGCCTTTTTACCGAGGGATAGTTCAGATTCAAAAGACTTATTCCGCAGCATGGCGTGATTTACTGAGCATTTGTGCTATTAAAGCCGGGGATGCATATTGGCCCAGCATGGCCCGCCACCTCAGTACAGATCTGCTTATAAGTGACATTGATTACCCCTCCGGAGTAACTTTTTGTAACCAGCTAAAGGAATGGGCTAAGGACAAACTTGCAGATCAGGCTGCTGGCCTTACTGATATTGTACAAGACAAAGGAGAATCAGTGGAAAGGTTTCATGCAAGACTGTTTCAAATGTTTACAGATTTAGGATTTGATCTTACAGACAAGATCCATTCTCAAATGCTGTCTGGTGCATTTGTCCAAGGTGTTAAAGACTCCATACGCAAGGGAATCATTGCTGCACGCCCTGAATATAAGGTGGTCCCCCTGGATACCTTACTCTTAGTTGCTAGGGGTCTGGAATCTGCCCAGACTCCTAGAAGGCCCAGTTCAGCTCCCCTCATGGTGTCCCGCACCGGACCTGTCCCAAAAGGCACCAAACCCGAGGATGGACATTGCTTTAATTGTGGTGCTAAAGGACATTTCAGAGGTGAATGCCCAAGAAAGAGACCAAGAAAGTGGCAAAGGCTGCACCTGTCCCCAAAGCCCCAAAAACAGTTCCAATTGTTGAGGAACCAGATGATTAGGAAATTGGCAAGCCTGTGTCATTAACCCCTGTCATGGCAGTGTCTTCAGGGGATAAGGGGGGGCCACTTGCCACTGTGACTCTACCCATTGAAGGACAACCTACCACATTTCTTGTTGACACAGGTGCAGCCCGAAGTGTTCTACGAGAACAAGACCTGCCAGACCCATCTTTTCTGTCAAATATTGATGTCTCTTGTGTTGGAGTGGATGGCCAACCAAGACACAGTCCTTTAACAACTCCATTACGTGTTGGCAACTACCCTAGCTTGCTTGCTCGTTTTGTGGTATCCTCCACATGCCCAATTAACCTGTTAGGCGCTGATGTCCTCTCACGCCTACAGGCATCTATCACCTTCACTCCAGATGGACAGGTAGAACTGTCCACTCCTCTATCTGAATCAGATACTTCAGCCTTGTGCTCCCTGCCTCTGATGCTGCATTTAGAAGAACCCCGTGGGGAAGCAAAGGAACAGAGGTCCAATTTTCCAGATGAATTAAAAACAAAGGTACCTGCAAAATTATGGTCCTCAGGCCCAGAGGACATAGGTCACCTAAAAGTTCCACCTGTGGTGGTAAAGCTCATTCCAGGAGCAAAGTTACCAAGAAAACCACAATATCCTTTAAAACCAGCTCAAGCTGCAGCTATTTCAATTCAAATCAAAGCACTCTTGGAGAAGGGTGCTCTTGTAAAATGTGAATCAAAATGCAACACCCCATTATTTCCAGTGAAGAAGAAAACTCCAAAAGGTGAACCAGAGAAGTATAGAATGGTTCAGGATCTCCGTGCAGTTAATGAAGCAACAGTCCTGGACACCCCTATTGTGCCTAACCCACACACTCTGCTCTCTGGGGTCCCACCTTCAGCAAAATACTTCACAGTCATTGATTTGGCCAATGCCTTCTTCAGTGTACCACTGGATCCAATTTGCCAATACCTGTTTGCTTTCACACATGAAATGCAACAGTACACATGGACTGTCATGCCCCAAGGGGCACAAAACTCTCCAAGTCAGTTTGCAAAGGCCATGTGCTCTATCCTTGATCCATGGCAAGCAGACCACCCAGAAGTTGTCCTGCTCCAGTATGTGGATGATTTATTGCTCTGTGGAGATGACATACCAACAACTGAAGAATGTTCAATTAGTCTCCTTTGCTATTTGGCAGAACAAGGATGCAAAGCATCACTTCTCAAGCTGCAATTCTGTCAACCTTCAGTAATCTTCCTTGGACATTGCCTATCCCAAGGCACCAGACATCTCACTCGGGACCGAGTTAGAGCAGTACTGGATATTCCACCTCCAAGGACTTCAAAATCTCTACATGCCTTCTTAGGCCTCATTTCCTACTGCCGAGCATGGATCCCAGAAGCCTCTCTGCTCATGCAACCTCTCTATGATGCACTCAAGTCAGACCCATTCTGCCTGACCAATGAAGCACTGGATAATTTCAATACACTAAAACGTGCAATTGCATCTGCTCCTGCTCTAGGCCTACCAGACTACTCCAAACCCTTCAAATTGTTTGTCTCTGAAAGAAAAGGCCATGCTACAGGAGTCCTTACCCAAACAAATGACTTAAGAGGCCGTCAAAGGCCTATTGGCTTTTTCTCCTGCCAGCTGGATATTGTGGCCAGAGGGACCCCTTCTTGCCTTAGGGCAGTTTTTGCAGCAAGAGAACTCATTGAAAGAACTGCAGACCTGGTCCTTGGCCACCCTCTGGTTGTCTTGGCCCCGCATGATATTTCTGCCATCATCAACCAAGTTCAGCTCAAGCATGTGTCTCCTGCCAGACACCTACGTTTGCAGTGTCATCTCCTGCTTCCTGACAACATTACCATTCAAAGGTGTCAAGTTCTTAATCCATCCACTCTTCTTCCACTCCCTGAGGGGGGTATCTACTATGGGTTTATCATGGATGAAACCTACATCTACCTTCTCACTGGAACCATCAAGAGAATGCATCCTGATTTAACCTTTTATAAAGAACAAACACCTCTCTGTGAGGGTCCAGGATATGCCTTCTGTACCATGTGGTACAAGACAAACATCACTCCTGAACCTTGCTATGAAGATAAGCTCTACCATTGGGTGGAGGTAAAACTCACTGCTCAGGACTTCTACTGTGACTCTGAAGGCAACAGCATGGTCCTGATCCAACTACCTTCAGAACTCAACTACTTGTACCGTCATTGGGACACTGCTATTCCACATGTCCCTGTCACCAAGTTGAAAACAAAATCATGGAATGATCTTGGGCCCATGGCAAAATTATGGGCCACCATGGATGAATCACAGCTACAGGAAAATGGCATTGTCAAATACTCAACAACTGACCATCTTGAAGCATGGCCACGCCACTTCCTGGAAAATGAATTTCAAGATCTGGTCATAGTGAATGATTATGACCCAGAGACACCTCATGACTGTTTTGAACAAATGAAAATGGAGACAATACACTTACCAACTGTACATGAGAATCCATTAACAAATCCTGATTTTACCCTGTTTGTGGACGGTTCAAGGTATGCTGATGAAGAAGGAAAATACCACACAGGATTTGCCGTAACCACAACAGATGAAGTTATCAAATCATCATCTTTACCACCAGCAATGTCTGCACAAGAAGCTGAATTACAAGCCCTGACTTCAGCATGCAAAATCTCCGAAGGAAAACGTGCCAACATCTACACGGATTCAAGATACGCTCTGGGTGTGGCACATGACTTCGGCCTAATTTGGAAAACAAGAGGATTTCTTACCACTGCCGGTACACCAGTCAAACACAGTTCTGCAATCAAGGAACTAATGGATGCCCTCCTACTCCCTGAAGAAGTGGCCATTATAAAAGTGAAGGCACATGGGAAGTTGGATACAGATGAAGCAAGGGGCAACCATTTGGCTGATCAGGCTGCTAAGCAAGCAGCAAGAAAATTGCAGGAAGTGGATGAAGAAGTGTCCGGACACGAAGAAATTCCTATTTTTGCCTTGCAGACTCTTCCTACTGACCTAAGAATCTTACGGGAACAGCAAGCTACAATTACCCCTGAAGAAATACAGAAGTGGAAGAAGAAGGGAGCAGTCCTAAAGGATGGAGTATATTACAACAACTTTAGATTCTGCCTTCCTAAAAATTTATATCCAGCAGTTGTCCAATGGGCACATGGACCTGCACATCTGTCAAAAGACTTAATGGCCGCCCTCATACAAAAGTATTATGAAGCACCTGGAATCACAACATTGATCAACAGCTTCTGTAGGGCCTGTGCCATTTGTGCAAAATGCAACCCAGGAAAACCAACCAAGGTGCCCTTGAAACACCTGGCTAAGCCCATGTACCCATTCCAGAGAATTCAGATTGACCACATACAAATGCCCAAGAGTGGGCCTCATGAATATGCACTAGTAATAGTGGACATGTTTTCAGGCTGGCCAGAAGCCTACCCAGTGGCCAATATCACTGCCAAGACAACAGCAAAACGTCTACTTGCAGATATTGTATGTAGATTTGGACTTCCAGAAGTCATTGAAAGTGACCAGGGCCCAGCCTTTACAGCAACAGTGACTAAAGAAATTTGGAATGCTCTGGGAGTGACCCTAGCCTTTCACACCTCTTACCACCCACAAAGTAGTGGCAAAGTGGAACGCATGAATGGCACCCTAAAAGCCAGAATGCTTAAAATGTCACAAGAAACAAAGATGCCCTGGCCAGAAAGCTTGTCAATAGCTTTATTCAGTGTTAGGCACACACCTAGAGGGAAGCACTCACTATCCCCATATGAAATTCTATTTGGGACTGCACCCAGACTAGGTTGTTATTACCCGCAACAGTTGCAGCTTCAAACTGATGTTTTAGTAGACTATGTAACTGAACTTGCAAATGCCTTAAACAAAATACATGCCCAAGTTTTCTCTTCAATTCCAGATCCCGAATCTGATACGGGTACCCACAACCTGCTTCCCGGAGATTGGGTTCTGGTCAAGAAATTTGTGCGGAAACACACCCTGGAACCAAGATTTGACGGGCCATTCCAAGTTCTCCTGATTACCGCAACCTCCGTCAAATTGGCCGGCAGGCCACATTGGATCCACGCTTCCCATTGCAAGAAAGTTCCTGCCCCAGAGGAAGCAGATACCGCACAACCATGTACCTCTGGTACATCTTCTCCTTAGTTAGCCTAACCAAGACCCAGCAAGTAGCCATCACCAAAGATACCAGTGGGTATACTTTCTGGTATAATTCTTCATGTACCCGTGTGGCTACTTATACTTTTGATTACTGTGACATTGTAGAATGCCCATTCCCTACATCACAGATTCAGAATATCTATAGAGATATTCCTCATTCAAAGGACCCCTATGTTTGTGTAGTTGACAAACAATGGGGGCATAATTGTAACCATTGGGGGGCGGCGGGATGGAATGCCGGGCCTGCCTGGGGTTACAAACCAAAAAGTGCCTTATCTAAAGTAGATGATCATGGCAGATCCCTTCTCCAAAGAATGACTCTAAGGAAGCCTGGAGGAGGCACACCCATGAAATTAATCCTAAATATTGAGCATCCCAGTCCAACAGATGCGGATCAGTATGTAATGGGAATGTATTGGAAGAAAGGTTCCTATAACAAGTTAGGGCACTTCTACCTTAAAGATATGTGCCACTCTCCAGAGTGGCAAGGGGCCACTCATATGGTCTCAAATCCATTAAAACCGCACATCCAGTCCTTTAAAGACATGATGGCCATTGCAAACCCCACCTTTGAAGACACCATGGCCGCTGAAACAGGTTTTAATGATGTTAATCTATGGTTGGAATGGATGAAATATAATGCCAACAAACATAACAGAACCGCATGGTATGTGTGTGGTGGTGCCCGGCCTCACCTCGGCACCGTACCTTTAACCTTGCCAATAGATTTAGAAGCGTGTGTCTTGAGTCTTTTTGCCTACCACTACAATTTCAATAGGTCCCTCTGCAAAGCATGGACAGTGGAACATCCTCTTTTAACCAAGGATGTCAAACCTCCAGATGGTCTTACAGTATATAAAGGTAACTACACTTGTTATGCTAATTATGATGGAATTGGTAAATTCTTGGGTAACTTCTCTAAAGGGTATTGTGCCACCTACAGAAATGTCTCCATGAACTTGTTGCAATTCCATACTAGGTCATTGGGGGATATTTACTGGTTGTGTGGGGATTTACAGCTAAGATCCAGGATGGACAAGGAATGGTGGGGGGAGTGTACTCTGGCTAAAGCCATTATGCCTATACATATTATCTCTGACACACACCCTGACACACATGAGTCCAAACACACACCAGCCAAGGTTAAGCGTGAAGCCCCAGTAAAAGGCAGTTTTGACCCTCACATTTATATTGATGCCATTGGGGTGCCTAGGGGGGTGCCCAATGAATTTAAAGCAAGAGATGAAGTTGCTGCAGGATTTGAATCACTTTTTACCATAGTTACTGCAAACAAGAATTTGAATTGGATAAATTACATTTATTACAATCAACAGCGCTTTGTTAATTACACCAGGGATGCCCTCCAGGGATTAGCCGAACAGCTGCAGGCTACATCCCAAATGTCCTTCCAGAATAGAATGGCCTTAGATATGATTCTAGCCGAAAAAGGGGGTGTATGTAAAATTTTGCCCGACACCATGACATGTTGTACTTACATCCCAGAAAACACAGGCCCTAATGGTAAAGTCACCTTAGCCATAGAAAAATTAAATGAGCTCTCTGAAGAGTTAAAAAGAAATTCTGGGATAAAAGATCCCTGGGAAAGATGGTTTGGTTGGATGACAGGATGGCAAAAAGCTTTAATGCATATTGGTATGGCAATACTAATTTCTCTTTTTATCTTTGCTCTTCTCATTTGTTGTGTCCTCCCTTCTCTGAAAAAATTCCTACAGAAGACTGTAGACCAAGCAACACCAACTTTTGCACATCTGGCAGTTGATGACCAAGATTTTCAAGATCTCAACTCACCCTGTATACCGCTGCAAACTATCCCTTTTGTTGATAAAGTGCAAGAGTTCTAGGAAGGGACCAGCTTAGGGACAGCATCCGTCAGTAATGGGTAAAGTCCCCGTGTGGAGAAGTGGTGGACAAGCCACCATGGGCCACCCATGGGAGTGAAGCGTTCGAGAGCCATGCTGACGGATGAGTTAGCCTACTAGGGTCAGATTAAGGGACAGAGTTGCACTTTGCATTAACACCTAGCTAGCGGCCACGGGGTTTCTGTGCCTTTGGGCTAACACGTCTTCTGGTATTAACAAATAAAGTTTATCTTTTAGAATCTAACATTTCATAGGGGGGACTGATGTAGAATTATTAAAAACCTGTATTGAACCTGTGTTGAATTTTTGCACTAACTCCATTTTAACCCACATTACCTGACAGATCCTCCATTTTAAACTACATTACATGACAGAATTTCCCAGCAACATTTAGTGTAATGAATAGAGACTGTATTTTCTATAAAGACATAGCTGACTCCGGAATTATTGAATCTCCTGTAACATGCAACAAAGTATAACCAAGGCCAAGGCCATGAGAACGCCGGCCTAATGAAATGTTCTATTCATAAAAGAACCCTGCACCTGACCACGAGTCTGACATCACTAACTGCCCAAAATGACGCTCAAGCCCCCCTTCCCACCGAGTAAGCCTCATGCTGGGAGAGATGGCGCTTGAGCCATCTGCTCACACCCGTGTCCAGAACAATACCATCTCCCGGTGGGAGGACACCTAGTTAACCACTTAGTTCTTGATCCAATTAATAATATTGATGGGTGGACACTGACATAGTCACTTAACATTTAATCCAATTAATGATGTTTATTTGTTATTATCTGATATTCAATGATGATGTCATTTTGCCTTTAAAAGGGTCTGCATACCCGTTTTTTAACCAGATGCCATTACATTTTCTGAAGTTATTTTTAACCTGAACTGCATGTGTCAGTGTGAACTTACTTCTGCGTATACGCAATTTAATCATCTCAGATTTGGACAGGAACAGATAGACATTTAAACATATTTGTTTATTTCTAAATTAATCTACATCACTTACTATTGGAGTGTTGCCTGCGTTTATTCCTGTGAATACATACACAGACAGTCATACAGAGACATACAGACTGTACGTCTCTGTATGACTGTCTGTGTATGTACACAGGATGGCTAAAAGATAGATCCCCATCTGTCGTGCAACTTCAACAATGCTTTGAAAGCTGGGGCTCTACCGATTCCCCATGCTTGCAGGATTGTATTTAGCATGGAGCAGTATTTGTGTGTTTGACTGTAAGCATGTGTTTGTATGGAGTATGTTTGTATGATTGTAGGGGTGTGTTTGTATGTAGTGTTTGCGTTTGAATGCAAGCATGCATTTATGTGTAGTGTTGGTTTTGGAACGCAGGTGTGTGTTTATGTATAATTTTGGTGTCTGATACAGAGGTGTGTTTGTATTTAGTGTTGACATTTGAATGCAGGGGTGTGTTTGTATGTTGTGTTGACGTTTGCATGCAGGTGTTTATTTGTGTGTAGTGTTGGTGTTTGAATGCTGAGATATATGCACATATACATATACACATACACTGCCACACACTGTGATACACATACACAAAGATACACACACTGACACACATGCAGATACACATATACACAAACTGATACACATTCAGATAGACAGACACAAAGACACACTAACAGACAGACATACACACACAGACACACTGACAGACAGACATATACACACACAGACACACTGACAGACAGACATATACACACACTGACACACTGACAGACATACATATACACTCCTGACAGACAGACATATACACACACAGACATACACACACACAGACACACTGACAGACAGACAGACAGACATATACACACACAGACACACTGACAGACAGACAGACACACTGACAGACAGACATATACACATACAGACATACACACAGACAGACAGACAGACAGACATATACACACACAGACACACTGACAGACAGACAGAAACACTGACAGACAGACATATACACACACAGACACACTGACAGACAGACATATACACACACAGACGGACAAATACACACACTGACACACTGACAGACAGACATATACACACACTGACACACTGACAGACAGACATATACACACACTGACAGATCCCTTACATGGGATCCAAAGTGCTGCCTGAGGTAGTTGGGAGTTGGAGGAGCTGGTCCTGCCCAGCTCCCCTCCTCTCTGCCTTCTCCTGTTTCAGTCTTCTTGGGAGGACTTCCTCCCATGCTGACTTGCATGTGGCCGGCTGTTGTTCCGCTCCTGCTGGGCGCCAGCCGCGCTGTGTGCTACAGAGGGAGCAGGGATATGATGTATTCATATCCCCGCCCCCTTCACACAGTCCGCGGCACTGCAGTTGGCGCTCGGCCACGCTACAAGAAGTGACCGACAGGAGAGGGGAGCTGTGCGCTTCCCTCCTGCCGGTCACCCAGACTTTTGCACCCCCGGGTCGCGCCGGACGCGCCGGCCCTGCCCCTAGTCTTCAAACCTTTAAGAAGTCCCTCAAAACCCATCTTTTCAGGATTGCTTATGGCCTCCAAGAGTAACTTCCATCTCCAACAACCTTCCTCTTGCTCTCTACTAAAAGGGTCACACTCCACACTCACCTCCAGTTCTGCTACTTTCCCACCATGTCGATTTGCTGTCTCCCTCAATACCCTTCCTATTGTGTTTTTATACCCCACCTCTTCTAGACTGTCAGCTCGTTTGAGCAGGGTCCCCAACTACCTATTGTTCCTGTTGCATTTTGTTATTGTCTCGTTTGGTAAATTCCCCTCTTATTGTAAAGTGCTGCGGAATAAGTTGGCGCTATATAAATACCAATACTAATAATAATGATAATTTAAAATGTGTAACAAAAACTTTATGTAGCCTAAGTAGGCTTAGTTTCCCATAAGGTAGCAGCCAGGGTACCCTATCGTCATAGCACATATGGTAATCCAAAGTAAAGTGCAAGAATAAAGTGCAAATAGCTGCAAAAGTACAAACAAGTCACTATATTACTATAAGTCCTTTCCTAGTGGGTCTTCTTGCTCGTGATCTATGCATTTCGTCGTTCGGACTTCCTTAGGAACTTCTATCTTCCTTCCTGGTCCTTGGCTTTTAAATCCTTCAGTGCGCGCAAATTTCCCAGTGTTTGCGCATGCGCAAGTCATGCCAAACATAACATCATATATCATGGCGCACAAACGGTTTCCCAAGCGCATGCGTAAACTCTAATTTGGAACACAAATAAACTTAATTGATATTCACTCCTTCTGATTCCATCGGCCGGTGGGCGAGACTGATCCCGCCCACCGGCCGAGGAGACCTAATGCGCATGCGCAGCAATGCCGCGCATGCGCATTAGGTCTCCCCATAGGAAAGCATTGAAAAAGAATTTCAGTGCTTTCCTATGGGGAAATGAGCGACGCTGGATGTCCTCACACAGCGTGAGGACGTCCAGCGACGCTCTAGCAAGGAAAATCCTTGCTAGAAATCAGGAAGTGACCTCTAGTGGCAGTCTAGTAGACAGCGACTAGAGGTGGAGTTAACCCTGCAATGTAATTATTGCAGTTTATAAAAACTGCAATATTTACAGTTGCAGGGTTAGGAGTAGTGGGAGTTGTGGTCTGGGTGCCTGGAGTGTCCTTTTAATACATAATCTAAAATGCACTCACAATTGGTAATAATGAGACTAATCATAATATGAAGGTCTGGAGGGTCCAAAGAGGAAAAAATCTAATTAAAATAAATAAATAGGATGTTCAATTCCAGGATCCTATTGGGTACAATAAAAAACATTGTTATATCGAAAAGAACAAAAGTGAAGAACATATATAAATATAGCATTAAGATAATTAATCCATAAAAAACTAAATGTCTAAATTTGTATTAAGACCAAAAGGAGTAGAAGATTTCAGCTTATGTCCATGTCCCTCTCCTCACCAATGAGGAACAATCGTATCAATTCCAATACAGGTAAAATCGTTAAAACTAAAATCTTTACATGTAATACAGTCTCAAGGTACACTTGGTTTTAAATTCTTGTGGCTAATACCATTAAAATGTTCAAGTAACCGTACGTGTAATTTTCTAATTGTTCTTCCAACATACTGGACAACACATTTACATTGTAACAAATAACACATTTACTGTGGCAATTAATACAATACTTCATCTGAAAAACTTTCTTTGTGATAGAGCTCATAAATTCTGTAGTCTTACTTACCTGTAATTCGCAGGTACTACAACGCCCACAGAGGAAAATTCAGATCATTGTCAACATTCCTTTTACTTCTTCAAGAGCTACCGTATATACTCGAGTATAAGCCGATAATGAATGCAGTGTGTGTATGAGAATGCAGTGTGTGTGTATGAGAATGCAGTGTGTGTGTATGAGAATGCAGTGTGTGTGTATGAGAATGCAGTGTGTGTGTATGAGAATGCAGTGTGTGTATGAGTGCAGTGTTTGTGTATGAGTGCAGTGTGTGTATATGAATGCAGTGTGTGTGTATGAGAATGCTGTGTGTATGAGTGCAGTGTGTGTGTATGAGAATGCTGTGTATGAGTGCAGTGTGTGTATGAGTGCAGTGTGTGTGTGAGTGCAGTGTGTGTGTGAGTGCAGTGTGTGTGTGAGTGCAGTGTGTGTATGAGTGCAGTGTGTGTGTGTATGAGTGCAGTGTGTGTGTATGAGTGCAGTGTGTGTGTATGAGAATGCTGTGTGCATGAGTGCAGTGTGTGTGTATGAATGCAGTGTGTGTGTATGAATGCAGTGTGTGTATGAATGCAGTGTGTGTGTATGAGTGCAGTGTGTGTGTGTATGAGTGCAGTGTGTGTATGAATGCTGTGTATGAGTGCTGTGTGTGT
The DNA here is from genome assembly GCF_036172605.1 of Pelobates fuscus. Classification (NCBI taxonomy): domain Eukaryota; kingdom Metazoa; phylum Chordata; class Amphibia; order Anura; family Pelobatidae; genus Pelobates; species Pelobates fuscus. The sequence goes on along the minus strand of NC_086317.1, from coordinate 159,889,688 downwards.
GTATGAATGCAGTGTGTGTGTATGAATGCAGTGTGTGTATGAGTGCAGTGTGTGTGTGTATGAGTGCAGTGTGTGTGTATGAATGCAGTGTGTGTGTATGAATGCAGTGTGTGTATATGAATGCAGTGTGTGTATGTGTGTGTAATGCAGAGTGTGATGCAAAGCCTTGGTGGGGGGTGGCCATTTTTATTTTTTTATTATTATTTTAATATTTTCAGTAGTTTCATTACATTTTTTTATTATTATTATTTTTTTATTTTATTATTATTTTTTATTTTATTATTATTTTTATTTTATTATTTTTATTTTTTTATTATTATTAATATATATAAAATTTTTCGTCCCCCCTCCCTGCTTGCTAGCTGGCCAGGGAGGGGGGCTCTCCTTCCCTGGTGGTCCAGTGGATGGGCACTGTGTAGGAGGGGGCTGTGGGGGCTGCAGAGAGATGTTACTTACCTTTCCTGCAGCTCCTGTCAGCTCTCTCCTCCTCCGCCGGTCCGTTCAGCACCTCGGTCAGCTCCCAGTGTAAATCTCGCGAGAGCCGCGGCTCTTGCGAGATTTACACTGTGAGCTGACAGAAGAACTGAACGGACCGGCGGAGGAGGAGAGAGCTGACAGGAGCTGCAGGAAAGGTAAGTAACGCTCTCTGCAGCCCCCACAGCCCCCAGTCTGTATTATGGCAATGCAATTTGCCATAATACAGACAATTGACTCGAGTATAAGCCGAGTTGGGGTTTTTCAGCACAAAAAATGTGCTGAAAAACTCGGCTTATACTCGAGTATATACGGTATTTCCTTTTAAAACCTTCAACAGTTTTCTGCAAATTGATTAAAATATCGGCGGGATAATGTCTATCAATACATGTATTGTTTAAAATGTGCAACTGATCCTTAAAATCCTTTTCATCAGTACAGTTTCTTAAAATCCTCATATGTTGCCCCTTTGGAATGTTCCTCAACCAATTTGGATAGTGGCAACTTGAGAACTTGATAATTCCATTCCCGTCTGTCGGTTTAAAAAATGTCTTGCTTTGTTCTTTGTTAAAAACTGTTAAATCTAAAAAATTAAAATAGTTTTTTGAATTTCTACTGTAAATTTAAGACCATACATATTAAAGGGACACTATAGTCACCAGAACAACTACAGCTTATTGAATGTGTTCTGGTGAGTAGAATCATTACCTTCAGGCTTTTTGCTGTAAACACTGTCTTTTCAGAGAAAATGCAGTGTTTACATTACAGCCTAGTGATAACTTCACTGGCCACTCCTCAGATGGCTGTTAGAGATCCTTCCTGGTTCATGGCTGCCTAAAATGCATCCAAACATTCAGTATCTCCTCCCTCTGCATGCAGACACTGAACTTTCCTCATAGAGATTCATTGATTCAATTCATCTCTATGAGGAGATGCTGATTCGCCAGGGCTGTGTTTGAATCATGCTGGCTCTGCCCCTGATCTGCCTCCTTGTCAGTCTCAGCCAATCCTATGGGGAAGCATTATAATTGGATCAGGCTACCACTTCTGATGATGTCAGCACACTGCTTGTTTTTGAGTCTAACAGCATGCAGAGTTACGGCTTCAAGCTTGAATACAGTAAGATTTTTACTATATTTATGGAGGCATGAGGGGCCCAGGAGGGCTAGATGGCGGTTTTAACACTATAGGGTCAGGAATACATGTTTGTGTTCCTGGCCCTATAGTGATCCTCTAAGATTTATAAATTGTAAACATTCTTTTAAAAGACTCCTTTCTCCTTCTCAAATTATTAAATCATCATCTATGTATCTCTTCCATAGCAGTAAGTTTGCACCAAAGGGATTACTCTGCCAGATGTTATTGGATTTCCAATCCACAAAAATATTGGCATAGCTTGGTGCGATATATCCTGCCTGCAGTGGATGCATTTCACGATCACTGTTTAAGATATCTTTGACAGCCCGTAAACCTTTTTTATTGTCAATGACAATATACAAAGACGTGACATCAACCGTGGACCATAAAAACTCTTTCTTCCCATTAAGGTCCTCAATTTCATTAAATTATTTGGGCAGAGTCTTTGGTGTATGACTGGGCTTGGGTCACATATTTCTGTAGAAAAATAATCTATATATTCGGAGATGTTACTAGTGAGCCGATACCACTAATAATAGGTCTCACAGGAGGGTTGTCTAATCTCTTGAGTAAGTGATAAAAGACCACCATCTTTGGAGACTTCACAAAAAGATAATCAAACTTGTCTTTATTGATTGCACTCTTTTCTAAACCTTCATTTTAAAAAATCCAACAATTGTTTCTTAAAAAGATCCATAGGACTAGTCCTTAAAATCTTAAAAGGATTTTTATCACCAATATTCTGTCAGACTCCTTTATGTAATCTTTTTTTTAATTTGCCTCCTCCCTTATCGGCTTGTCTGATTACAATCTCTCGATTTTCCTTCAGTTGTTTAAATGCAGATTTTCTTTTTTGGTTAAGTTTTCTTTCCCATTGTTCTTAGTCATCTTTTCAAATGCAGTTAAAATCGTATCACTAAATGCAAAAATGTAATCTCTTTTTTCCCATGTAGGGAAAAATTTAGACCTATTTTTTAAATTGGAATTAGTTATTTCAAGAGTCAAATGTCCTTCAATCTGTTTAGATATATATGGTCTCTATTAACTTCTCCTCAGTTATGTCCAGTATATAGCTGAGATAAGGGTTACTGTAGTACCCAGAGAAAATCAAAATACAAACATTTCCTATTGTGCTGCTGACACCTCCCTCTGCAGCTCCAAGCAGGGTTAATGAATCCACAAAAATAGAAAAAATTAGGGCAGCGCAAATTGCAAATGTGCACACCAAGTGCAACAAAAAATATTTATTTACAGTGAGGGAAAAAGGAATTTGATCCCCTGCTGATTTTAAACATTTGTCCACTGACAAAGAAATGATCAGTCTATAATTTTAATGGTAGGTTTATTTTAACAGTGAGAGACAGAATAACAAAAAATAAATAAAAAAAATTCAGAAAAACGCATGTCAAAAAAGTTATAAATTGATTTGCATGTCAATAAGTGAAATAAGTAATTGATCCCCTATCAATCAGCAAGATTTCTGGCTCCCAGGTGTCTTTTATACAGGTAACAAGCTTAGATTGGGAGCACTGTCTTAAAGGGAGTGCTCCTAATCTAAGCTCGTTACCTGTATAAAAGAAACCTGTCCACAGAAGCAATCAATTAATCAGATTCCAAACTCTCCACCATGGCCAAGACCAAAGAGCTGTCCAAGAATGTCAGGGACCAGACTGTAGACCTACACAAGGCTGGAATGGGCTACAAGACCATCATCAAGCAGCTTGGTGAGAAGGTGACAACACTTGGTGTAAATATTCGCAAATGAAAGAAACACAAAATAACTGTCAGTCTCCCTCGGTCTAGTGCTCCATGCAAGATCTCACCTCGTGGAGTTTCAATGATCATGAGAACGATGAGGAACCAACCAAGAACTACATGGGAGGATCTTGTTAATGATCTCAAGGCAGCTGGGACCATAGTCACCAAGAAAACAATTGGTAACACACTACGCTGTAAAGGACTGATATCCTGCAGCGCCCGCAAGGTCCCCCTGCTCAAGAAAGAACATGTACAGGCCAGTCTGAAGTTTGAACATATGAATGATTCCAAGGAGAACTGGGTGAAAGTGTTGTGGTCAGATGAGAACAAAATCAAGCTCTTTGGCATCAACTCAACTCGCCGTGTTTGGAGGAGGAGGAATGCTGCCTATGACCCCAAGAACACCATCCTCACCGTCAAACATGGAGGTGGAAACATTATGCTTTGGGGGTGTTTTTCTGCTAAGGGTACTGGACAACTGCACCGCATCAAAGGACAATGGACAGGGCCATGTACCGTCAAATCTTGGGTGAGAACCTCCTTCCCTCAGCCAGGGCATTGACAATGACCCAAAACACACAGCCAAGGCAACACAGGAGTGGCTCAAGAAGAAGCACATTAAGATCCTGGAATGGCCTAGCCAGGCCAGGCCTTAATCCCATATAAAATCTGTGGAGGGAGCTGAAGGTTAGAGTTTCCAAACGTCAACCTCAAAACCTTAATGTCTTGGAGAGGATCTGCAAAAAGGAGTGGGACAAAAGCCCTCCTGAGATGTCTGCAAACCTGGTGGGCAACTACAAGAAACGTCTGACCTCTGATTGCCAACAAGGGTTTTGCCACCAAGTACTAAGTCAAAGGGGTCAAATACTTATTTCACTCATTGACATGCAAATTAATTTATAACTTTTTGGACATGCTTTTTTTCTGGATTTTTTTTCTCACTGTTAAAATACACCTACCATTAAAATTATAGACTGATCATTTCATTGTCAGTGGGCAAACGTTCAAAATCAGCAGGGGATCAAATACTTTTCCCCCTCAATGTACAAGACATAAAGTCAGTGGCATAGCAAGGGGGGTGGGGTGGCGGTCCGCCCGGGTGGCACTTTTATGGAAAGGCGGCAAGGTCCCTGCTGACTCCCATACTCCCTCCTAACCTCCTGAGTGAGACCTGGCAGCGATCCTCCTCTGCTTGCCAGGTCTCCTGCGTGCTGTGCAGTGAGTAAGGGGAAGATGCGGGGAAGGAGGCATGGGAAGTGAGGTCACTTCCTGTGCTCTCCTGTCCTGCGAGTGAGGAGGAAAAGCAGCCTGACAGAAACACCAGGTAAGCTCTTCCCTACACAGATCCCCTCTCCCCCTGCCTCTCTGACAGTCCTCCTCCCTGCATAGATCTCCTCTCCCCCTGCCTCCCTCACAGCCCCCCTCCTTGCACAGATCCCCTCTCCCCATGCCTCCCTGACAGTCCTCCTCCCTCCCCTGCACAGATCCCCTATCCCCCTGCCTCCCCTGCACAGATCCCCTCTCCCCCTGCCTCCCTGACAGTCCTCCTCTCCCCCTGCCTCCCTGACAGTCCCCCTCCCTGCATAGATCCCCTCTCCCCTTGCCTCCCTGACTGTCCCCCTCCTTGCACAGATCCCCTCTCCCCCTGCCACTCCTGCACAGAACCCCTCTCCCCCTGCCTCCCTGCCAGTCCCTCTCTCTGCATAGATCCCCTCTACCTTGCCTCCCTGACAGTCCCCCCTCCGTCAACTGCACAGATCCCCTCTATCCCTGACAGTGCCCCTCCCCTCCATGCACAGATCCCCTCCCCCCCTCCCTGACAGTCCCCATCCCTCCCCTGCACAGATCCCCCTCCCTCCCCTGCACAGAACCCCCCTCTCCCTGCCTCCTTGACAGTCCCCATCCCTCCCCTGCACAGATCTCCTCTCCCCTTGACTCACTTACAGCCCCCTCTCTTGCACAGATCCCCCCTCCCTGCCTCCCCTGCACACATCCCCTATTTCACTGCCTCCCCTGCACACATCCCCTTTCCCACTGCCTCCCCTGCACAGATCCTCTCTCCCCCTGCCTGCCCTGCACAGATCCCCTCTCCCCCTCCCTTCCTGACAGTCGCCCTTCTCCCCTGCACAGATCGCCTCTCCCCTTTCTTCCTGACAGTTCCCCTCCTTCCCCTGCACAGATCCCCTCTCCCCCTGCCTCCCCTGCACACATCCCCTCTACTCATGCCTCCCCTGGACAGATCCCATCTCTCCCCTGCACAGACCCCCTAACCTCCCTCCCTCCCGTGCACAGACCCCCTCTCCCCCTCCCTTCCCTGCACAGATCCCCTCTATCCCTCCCTCCCCTGCACAGACCCTTCTCTCCCTTCCTCACCTGCGACCTGACAGTCCCCATCACTCCGCTGCACAGATCCACTCTCTCCCCTGAACAGATCCCGTCTCCCCTCCCTCCCCTGCACGATCCCGTCTCCCCCTCCCTCTCCTGCACAGATCCCCTCCCATCTGCACAGTTCCCCTCTCTCCCCTGCACAGATCCCCTCTCTCCCCTGCACAGATCCCTTCTCCCCCTGCCTTCCCGGCACCCTGACAGTCACTTTTCCTCCCCTATACAGATCCCCTCCCTCCCCTGCACAGATCCCCTCTCCCCCTAACTCCCCTGCACAGATCCACTCTCCCCTCCACTCTCCCCTGCACAGATCCACTCTATCCCCTGCACAGATCCCGTCTCCCCTCCCTCCCCTGCACAGATCCCCTCCCTCCTTGCACAGATCCCCTCTCCCCCTGCCTTCCCGGCACCCTGACAGTCACCTTCCCTACCCTATACAGATCCCCTCCTTCCCCTGCACAGATCCCCTGCACAGATCCACTCTCCCCTCCACTCTCCCCTGCACAGATCCACTCTATCCCCTGCACAGATCCCGTCTCCCCTCCCTCCCCTGCACGATCACGTCTCCCCCTCCTCTCCCTCTCACAGATACCCTCCCTCCCTGCACAGATCCCCTCTCTCCCCTGCACAGATCCCCTTCCCCCTGCCTTCCCGGCACCCTGACAGTCACCTTCCCTCCCCTATACAGATCCCCTCCCTCCCCTGCACAGATCCCCTCTCCCCCTGATTCCCTAACAGTCCCCATCCATCTCCTGCACAGATCCCCTCCCTCCCTGCACAGATCCCCTCTCCCCCTGCCTTCCCGGCACCCTGACAGTCACCTTCCCTACCCTATACAGATCCCCTCCTTCCCCTGCACAGATCCCCTCTCCCCTTGACTCCCCTGCACAGATCCATTCTCCCCTCCACTCTCCCCTGCACAGATCCACTCCACCCCTGCACAGATCCCGTCTCCCCTCCCTCCCCTGCACGATCCCGTCTCCCCTCCCTCTCCTGCACAGATCCCCTCCCTCCCTGCACAGATCCCCTCTCTTCCCTGCACAGATCCCCTCTCCCCCTGCCTTCCCGGCACCCTGACAGTCACCTTTCCTACCCTATACAGATCCCCTCCCTCCCCTGCACAGATCCCCTCTCCCCCTGACTCCCCTGCACAGATCCACTCTCCCCTCTACTCTCCCCTGCACAGATCCACTCTCTCCCCTGCACAGATCCCGTCTCCCCTCCCTCCCCTGCACGATCCCGTCTCCTCCTCCCTCTCCTGCACAGATCCCCTCCCTCCCTGCACAGATCCCCTCTCCCCCTGCCTTCCCGGCACCCTGACAGTCACCTTCCCTCCCCTATACAGATCCCCTCCCTCCCCTGCACAGATCCCCTCTCCCCTGACTCCCTAACAGTTCCCATCCCTCCCCTGCACAGATCCCCTCTCTTACAGTCTCCCTCCCCTGCACAGATCCCCTCTCTCCCTTCACAGTCCCCCTTCCAGTACAGATATCCTCTCTCCCTGCCTCCCCTACACACATCCCCTTTCCCATTGCCTCCCCTGCACAGATCCCATCTTCCCCTCCATCCCCTGCACAGATCCCCTCTCCCCATTCCTTCCTGACAGTACAGATCCCCTCTCCCCTTTATCCCTGACATTGCTACTCCCCTGCACAGATACCCTCTCTCCCTGACAGTCCCCCTCCCTGCACAGATCCCCTCTCCCCCTGCCTTCATGCCAATCCCCCTCCCTCCCCTGCACAGATCCCCTCTCTCCCTTTACAGTCCCCCTCCCTATACAGAACCCCTCTCTCCCTGCCTCCCCTGCACACATCCCCTTTTCCACTGCCTCCCCTGCACACATCCCCTCTACCCATGCCTCCCCTGAACAGATCGCCTCTCCTTGTCCCTTCCCTGCACACATCCCCTCTCCTCTGCCTCCCCTGCACAGATCTCATCTCTCCCCTGCACAGACCCCCTCTCATCTTCCCTCCCCTGCCCAGATCCCCTCCCCCCTCCCTTCCCTGCACAGATCCCCTCTATCCCTCCCCTGCACATACCCTTCTCTCCCTGCCTCACCTACGACCTGACAGTCCCCCTTCCTCCCCTGTACATACCCCCGTCCCCCTGCCTCCCCTGCACAGATCCACTCTCTCCTCTGCACAGATGCCATCTCCCCCTCCATCCCCTGCACAGAACCCGTTTCCCCCTCCCTCTCCTGCATAGATCCCCTCCCTTCCTGCACAGATCCCCTCTCCCCCTGCCATCCCGGCACCCTGACAGTCACCTCCCCTCCCCTGCACAGATCCCCTCTCTTCCCTGCCTACCCTGCACCGTCCCCCTCCGTCCCTGCACAGATCCCACTCCGTTCCTGTACGTTCCACATACCCCCTCCCTCCCTGCCAAAAAAGAAAAGTATATTTTTTTTTTTAAATGTGTATATAAATTTCAATTAAATAAGTGTGTTTCCTTTCACACCAATAAAAAGTTAAATATACTGAAGTGCTTCATTAACAATTATTTAAAGGAACACTCTGCCCAAATGGGCAAACCCCCCTCCCTCCAAAAAAGTCACAGTTTAGTAGATATGCCCCCAATGAATTACATGAATACATTTTTCATGCATGTATTAAATGGGTGTAATTAAAAAAGATTTTTCCTTCCCTTTTATTAAAGAAGTTTGGTCCTTAAGGGGTTAAAGGAGGTATGTCTGGTGCAGCCACGGACCTCCGCATAGGGGACAGCAAACTCAGGGGCAGCTCCGGGCGGCAAAAGCTCTAGCTACACCACTGCTTAAAGTACAAATGTATCCCCTTTATAAATGCATGTCCTTACAAAAACAGAATGCACTCACCATTAAATACATGAACCAAATAGACAGGCCAGAGCATAATTCCCAACACCTCCCTTGCATAATTGAGCAAAGCAGCGCCTCCTGACATCCCTCCGCCTTCTTGGACACTGGATCACATGACGCTTAGTCCAGTTGCTAGGAGATGAACAAAAACAAAACTAGTAGCAAACAGGCTGAATAAGCTAGGAACAGAGGCATCTAAGGGCCAAAAGATATATAGCACAAAGTTCAAACATATTGGTATTTTCTTGTGGGGCAAATTTCAGACCTTTATTTAAGACATTCAACTGCTCCACATTTAGGGCAAATTAAAAAAAAAAATAAGCAAATTAAATTAAAAATTACCTCTGAATTGACCTTGTTAGTTAATCTGACATTTCTCCCTCCTCTGGTTCCCTGACGCCTCCTGTTACTCCTAGGTCTCCTTTGCTTGGAAGGGGTCTGTAGTGGTGAAAATTTGTTACTGTGGAACCACACATTTGGGCTCTGTTTAATAATTGGCTTTCACACGGTTCTCTAAACAAATACTCTTATTGCTTGACTTATCTCTTTTATTACTTCTATTACTATTTTCCAATGTTTTTAAGGTCTCTTTATGTCTTACTACCAAATTACAATCCCCATTAATTGTATTCTTTTTTGGTCCCTCAAATCTTTTCTCATCTATTCTACTTTTACCTTTGTTTTTGTTTTGGTAAGTCCTGTGTTTTAACTTAACATCTTTAGTTATAGGACCTTGCATTTCTTTTTCAACTCTTTTTTTCCTCATTTTTATAATTCTCTTCATCTCTGTGTAATTTATTTTCTCTTGTGGTTAACACTATAGTCACCAGAACAACTACAGCTTAATGTGTGGTTTTTATATAACAGTATTGTTTTAATAAAGGTATTTCGGCCACTTTCTTACTATGAGTTAGCCATTTTACTTTTTTTTTATATTTTTATTCTTTTAGTATTTTATTACTATTATTACCAAACTTATATCTGGTACCAGAAGTATTTTTACTTTCCAGTGTGGATATTACTCCAAAGAATCCTAGGTGGGGATATACCACTCAAGCTGTATCCATTGAGCAGTTAGCCTGCTCAATCAAATGTGAGTAACCACTTGGTATTTTTATTTTCTCATCTCTGGTTTTTTATACTTTGAGCACTATTGCTGTCTTTTTTTATTCCCCATATGGTTCCTTGATCAAGCAAGACTGCACAAACCTCACGTATCCCATAAGTGGGGATTGTACCACTGTACGTTATCAACACAAGCTAAGTTCATAGCTCTATAAAACGTGAGTAGGACCACATATCTTTTATATTGCACTCTACCCCGTTTGGGACATACTGCACCATTATGTCATTTTTATCTTTTTCATATGAACTGCAAAGACGTACCTATATAACTTTGAGGAAAATACCTACTATCAAAAACTGTATCCTCTACCACAGAGAATTCCTTGGTGTTGAATTTATCCACCATAAAGACATTTGTACCCTGGACTTTTAGTCTCTATCCATATATTCTTTGTTATCTCTTAGCCTGTTGTATTGCTGTATCTTTATCTAATTAGATTTTTAGTGGCGCTACTTTCCCTTTATTTGTTTTTAGCATTTATGGTTTCTTTGTAGTTAATGAGCTACGGGGTGGTCGTGTTTTGTAACTGCCGAACTGGGGAAATGTATTTGTGCATGTGGCAAACGTGCCTATGCCATGAGCTCCTGGAGGAGCCTGCTAGCTAGCCTCCTGCCCAAAGACTATGGGCCGTATCCAAAGACCCTGTTTGGGAGTTAAATTTCCCCAGACACCATTAACAGCTTTCCCTGGGTGCCCCTGGTTCAGCACTTTCCCTTCATTCGAATGGAACACTAGCTCCCGGATGGCCATTTGCATGAAGAAACCCACGAATTGTCCTCAGCGGTACTTAGCCGCCATGGAACTAAAATCTGCATGAGGACTTTGTGGGTTCCCGGTCACCTCTGAGGATTGAAAAAAAGAATTGTTGCTCTACATAAAGATGGCCTAGGCTATAAGAAGATTGCCAAGACCCTGAAACTGAGCTGCAGCATGGTGGGCAAGACAATACAGCGGTTTCACAGGACAGGTTCCACTCAGAATAGGCCTCACCATGGATGACCAAAGAAGTTGAGTGCACGTGCTCAGCGTCATATGCAGAGGTTAACTTTGGGAAATAGACGTATGAGTACTGCCAGCATTGCGGCAAAGGTTGAAGGGGGGTCAGCCTGTCAGTGCTCAGACCATATGCCGCAAACTGCATCAAATTGGTCTGCATGGCTGTCGTCCCAGAGGGAAGTCTTTTCTAAAGATGATGCACAAGAAAGCCCACAAACATTTTGCTGAAGACAAGCAGACTAAGGACATGGATTACTGGAACCATGTCCTGTGGTCCGATGAGACCAAGATAAACTTAATTGGTTCAGATGGTGTCAAGCGTGTGTGGTGGCAGCCAGGTGAGGAGTACAAAGACAAGTGTGTCTTGCCTAAAGTCAAGCATGGTGGTAGGAGTCATGGTCTGGGCCTGCATGAGTGCTGCCGGGACTGGGGAGCTACAGTTCACTAAAGGAACAATGAATGCCATCATGTACTGTGACATGTTGAAGCAGAGCATGATCCCCTTCTTTCTGAGACTGGGCCGCAGGGCAGTATTCCAAAATGATAACAACCCCAAACACATCTCCAAGACAACCACTGCCTTGCTAAAGAAGCTGAAGGTAAAGGTGAGACCTTTACCCTACTGAGCATCTGTGGGACATCCTCAAATGGAAGGTGGTGGAGTGTAAGGTCTCTAACATCCATCAGCTTTGTGATGTTGTCATGGAGGAGTGGAAGCAAACTCCAGTGGCAACCTGTGAAGTTCTGGTGATGCCCATGAAGGTTAAGGCAGTGCTGGAAAATAATGGCCACACAAAATATTGACAATATGGGCCCAATTTAGAAATTTTTGTTGCCAACGGTTTAGACATTAATGTGTTGAGTTATTTTGAGGGGACAGCAAAGTTACACTGTTATACAGGCTGTACACTTACTACTTTACATTGTAGCAGTGTGTAATTTCTTCAGTGTCGTTACATGAAAAGATATAATAAAATATTTACAGAAATGTGAGGGATGTACTCACTTTTGTAAGAAACTGTATATATTTTTTGTATTTTAAAGTATTGTAATTTTAATTTATTTGGAAATAAATCCTTTTAACCCCTTCCCGACAAAGTAAGGGGAGTAAGGGGGACTGTCAGGTCGCAGGTGAGGCAGGGAGAGAAGAGTATGTGCAGGTCAGTCCGACAAAAAACGGTTGTTAACGAACTCGGAGGTACCTGGTACATCCGCGGCAAACTATGCCCGCCCCGTGCCATGTGATTGCGGGGTCCTCGAGATCACATAGCTAGAATAGCCAGCATGTGCAGTGCCTGCAGGGGGGCTGCTTGAGCTCTCAGGCTGTCCCCCTAAAGTCTGTAAAAAAAGTTTTAAAAGTTAAAATAAAGTTTTAAAACACTTTATAAATGTAATAAAAGTACTTAGATCATTCATATATATGTATATATATAGGTCCTAGCACTCGATGTTCTCGGTCTTTTTGTGCTCCGGTGCACAATCTCCAACCATAATATATATACCTAGTAATAGAGAGCACTCTGGAGTCTTGATAAAGTAAATTCAAACTGCTGCTTTATTAAGCAAACACAGTGATAAACACAATAGTCGACGTTACGGTCTATGCAGCCTTTTTTAAGACAATTTACAATGTGAGCTTGTGGCTGTTATACATAAGAAAAGAGTTTGATTGGAGGGTGTGGTAATGAAAATTAGGTAGTGTGACGTCACCTGATGACGTGGTGTAAGAGAATTAGCATAAGTGATCAGGTTTAACCCTGTGAGGGTGAAAAAAAGCACTATATATATATATATATATATATATATATATATACAGAATATACAAAAAAGGATATATGTACAGAATATACAAAAAATTATCTCTGAGAACAACCCAAGAGGAGAATACTATGTGTATTGTTCTGTCTGTAGTATCAAAGCTTCATAGTCGAAAGAGGCTCAAAGTGTAGTTTAAATTGTGACTAATATGTATCAGTGCAGAGCTAGTACAGAGAAGTAGAAAGGAGAATAATAAAGTTACTATGAAAGGTCAGATGGCAGATACATTCATAAAGGTACTACTCCAATAAATTTGCACAGGTCCAGATATATCTCCATAACATACATGTTTGACATATCAGTGATAAATAAAATATATTTACTATCATAGCAAAGATTAATAACGTAAATTGAACTGATAACGTCTATGTTAACATCCACCCCTTATAAACATGAACATCATTTGGATGAGATGACCCAATATATACAGCTTCATCTTCATTATAAGAGTGCATCATCTTCTTTGTAGAAAGCAGTACAACAAGTTCTTCTCCTTTAGTCCATATGGGAATGCTGTTCCCAAGGTGTGTATCCAGAAGGCTTTATGTTTCAGTAAAGCTGTATCCCTGTTGCCTCCTCTCGGGGAGATGGGTACGTGGTCTATACCCATAAATCTGAGTGCTGCCAGATTATGGCCAGCTTCTAAAAAGTGTCTGGCTATCGGTGTACCTGCTGAGCCACTCAGTAGTGCGGTTCGAATGGAAGATCTGTGGCCACGCATTCTCTCCCTCAGGTCATTTGACGTCTTGCACATGTAGTTCAGGCCACAGGGGCATGTAATTATGTATACTACGTGGGTAGTCATGCAGGTAATGCGGTGCTTAATCTTACATGTTTTACTCGACCTAGGGTGACAAAAGGTTTTGCCTGGAGTCATGGAATTACAGGCTAGGCAATTCAGGCAACGATAACATCCCACATTGGGTGCTATGATACATGACTGTGTCCATGTTATCTGGTCTGTGTAGACCAGAAAATCTCTTAGCTTAGAACCTTTTCTGTAGCTCGTGATGGAAGTTTGTTGGAAGATTGGGGGAAGCGTAAGGTCTTTAGTTACAGTCATTCTGAGCGGCGGGTGGGGGCCTTAAAGTAAACAAAGGGGGGGGGACCTATTGTCCTTCCCACCAGGCCCCCACCCCTGAGCGGCGGATGGGGGCCATAAATTAGAATAAGGGGAGGGACCTATTGTCCTCCCCCCCAGCCCCCACCCCTGAGCGACAGCGGAGGTCGCCATATTGGGAAATGATTTAGCAGCGCAAGGCAACCGTATCCAGGCTTTGGAGGCCGCAGAGCAGGTGATGACCGGCCGCATAGAAGCCAATCACTCGGCAGGGAACTGTCCTCCTGCCCCTCAGGCGGCAGGTGGAGGATCTTGATAACAGGGGTCCGCAACCTCCCTGAATCAAACGGCGAAGAAAACGTGGAGGCCACACTCACTACCTTGTTCAAAGAAATACTAGGCCCAGATGCACCACCTAATATCCGGTTTGACAGGGCTCATAGGGCAACAAGACCGAGGAACATAGATAACTCACCCAGAGACATTGTCTGCTGTCTTCACGAAAAAACTGAAAGAACTGATAATGTCCAAAGCCCACTCCAAACAGTCCTGGCCGTTCCAAGGAGCAGAAGTAGCCCTCTACCAAGACCTGTCGCCCCTCACACTAGAAGCCCGCAGGGCACTCAGGCCGGTAACCCAACTTCTGAGAAGCCGCAACATCCCGTATAAATGGGGTTTCCCTTTTAGCCGGTTGGCCTGACATGAAAACTAGTGGATCCCCGTACGGTGGCCAGATGAGGTGCCGGTATTTCTGAGGAGACTGGGCCTGCCGCCCACGGATGTGGTAGATTGGATCCTGCGGCCGCTAGAACCGCACCCTGGCCCGCTGGCACAAAGAGCCGCACGACGTCGCGGAGAAGAATCACCGCGTAGGCCGCCTGCACGCAGACCTCGCAACCCAGCTCAGCAAGCCGACTAAACGGGTTGTCACCACGGCAAGCCACTTGAAGGTCCCCCTTGGCGGGCGTCGCTGAGGCATCGACGAGACTAAGATCAACTCAGTTAAGTACATCTTACCTTAGCCCGACACATACCGACTTATGGCCTATGACTATTGACTTATCCCACCTGAGACACCCCTCCTTACTAGACGAGATGATGAGGACTGATTCCCCATAGACTGCTGCTAAATAACCGCCAATGCATCCTCTACCCAGCGGAACCTGGGGCGCCTACTCACCGGCGAGAAACTGTCACCACGAACCCACTGTACAGGGGGTACGGGATGATGGACGCTTCTTGGGGAGGGGGGTGAAAGGGAGGAGTGTAACCTCACCGCAAGGTGCTGGAGATACGCCATACCCAGATTACTAACAACCTGGGAGGGTAAGCAGGGGCCACTGCCATCAGCCCTAACGGACTGCCGGGGAACTGGGGAGGATGGGACTAGGGGGGCAAGATAATGATGGTGAGGGAGAATACTTGTGGAGGGAGCACGGCGATGGTGGGTGAGGGAAAAATGATATAGGTGAGGGGAAAGTATGAGGTAGGGGACCCACTGAGCACTAGGTATGACAAGGAAATGTTTCAGCGTTACAGGGACGAAATGTGATGAAATGCATGTGGAAACGACAGTGTATAATGCATAGGCCACACATGCCCAGACAAGGCCAGATGAGCGTATCGACCCTGCAACCTACACAGCCATGCTCCTACTCTAGGCCACTCCCACATTGGTGGCCTGGCAGACACTCAATGGCCACGCCCACCGAAGCCGACCTCCATCAGACTGGTACGCCCCCCACGCTGACGTGACTCAATGGAAACTATATTTGCCCCGATTGACCCAGACGCACGCCCCTCCCCCCCTCCTCCCACCCCCCCTCGCCCCTCCTACCCCCACCCCTAAAAAAAAACTTTTTTTGGCTAACCTGAGACGTTAACGACAATACAACACTGAGGAGATGCCCGGGCTGCCAGGTAGGGGGGAACGCACTGGCACAGCACTAGAGGCTGCCGACGTGGACCCAGAGGGAGAGTACATAACCGCTTGTAACCCAAGCTTCAAAGTGCACACACAACGCTACACATTAAGCGGGAGAGGAACCCCACCTGACACTACAAGACACACCCACACTACCACTCCAACTGGGCATAGGCCACGACCCGAACCAAGCCCGCGTATACCAGGACCACTGAGGGGGCCACGGCCGCGGCTACTCCGGTAAATACCGTGTAGTGGTACGGCCCTGGACACCCACCCAGTTACACGGGACTCCACCCAACACAGGAGGAGATACTGATACACTCTAAGTAAGGAGACACACACCTACACTCACAGACACACTTCATACCGCCGAAGTACAGGCATAAAACTCGGCCAAGAGGGGGACTCCAAAACCCACTGCATTCAAATTAGACACCCCTGCGAGCACACCCGCCTGCCCCCCCCTCCCCCTCCTTTTTTTTTTTTCTGTTTCCCCAGCTGGCGATCCGACGGGCCCTGGTCCCTGACCCACGAAGAAGAAAAAAGAGACCCCATGGTTGACAGTACTTGCAGAACCACACACAGCCGTCCGAAAAGGTGAGGACCTACAATGGCATACTCCCCGGCACCCTTGATCATAACAACGCAGAACTGTAGAGGCCTTAATGCCCCTGAAAAGAGATCACACCTCTTGAGAGCCCTCAAGAGACAACATGTCTCAATTGCTCTCCTGCAGGAAACGCACCTGAAGGCGGATGCGAATTCGCTACTTAAAAACCGGTACTACCCACTGAATTTTTATAGCAATCATCCCACAATGAGGAAAACGGGAACAGCTATTTTAATCGCAGCTAATCTCCAATTCGTGCCTACAGACCAGCTGACAGATATAGACGGCAGGTACGTCTTCGTTAAGGCGATACTGGCCGGAAAAACATACACCATAGAAAACTTGTACGCCCCGAACACTGAGGAAGCTGGCCAATTTCACGGAAGGAGTGCTGATACTGGGGGGCGACCTAAATGTCCCACTGGACCCCTTGGTGGATACATCCATGGGATGGAGCAGCATACCTGATTCGACCTTAAAAACTATCCAAAAGTCCCTCAGGACCCTTCGACTGATAGACACATGGAGGGCACTCCACCCTGCAGAGCGGGACTACACCTACTACTCAACACTACACCGCAGATACTCCTGGATCGATTACATATGCATACAACAGGAAGGACTCACCTACCTACGGAAGGCAGACATCCAACCCACCCCCTGGTCCGACCACAGTGCGATGAGAGTGGAACTAGAGTCGCCGCTATATCGCCCAGCCAGAACGACTTGGAGACTCAATGACGCACTTCTCCTAGACGTACCGTCGAGAACGCTGATTGCAGAACACATCTGCCAATACTTTGAGGGGAACTCCACAGACGACATGCCAGACATGACCATATGGGAGGCGCACAAAAGCGTCCTGAAGGGACACCTCATACGAATGGCAACACAAAAGAAAAAGGAGGCCGGCGAACAACTAAAAGACCTCACCAGACAGATAGCAGACCTAGAACAGATGCATAAAAGAACCCAACAAGATCTGACATACCGAGACCTGATCCTAAAGAGGAGACGACTCACAGATATCTTAGAACGTAACCATACGAGACAGGTACAACGCTCGAAAGCGTTTTTCTACATGCATGCTAACAAGGGGGGGAGGCTTCCCGCCCAAATGCTTAGAGGCCCGTAGAAACAGGCACAGGTGCACACCCTGCGCACCGGACAGGGCAAACTGACACAATTCCCAGGGGAAATCGCGAACAAGTTTAAGACATTCTACTCAAAACTGTACAACAACCCTGAAGCGGACGGAGGTATCACCGCCGCACAGAAACGAATCGATACCGCCAGATACCTACAAGACTTCAGCCCAGACGCCCTCACTCCGGAGGAAGCAGAAGCGCTAGACGCACCTGTAACCGAAGAGGAAATCAAGCTAGCTTTAATATCTGCGAAAAACGGTAGGGCGCCGGGCCCGAACGGTTTCCCAGTAGAATATTACAAGAAATTCAGCGACGACCTGGTACCGAGATTAGTGAAGGCCTTAAACAGCCTCCGCGATGGCGCATCTTTTCATGGGGAGTCTCTGGCAGCGACGATCACGGTGATACCTAAACCGGGCAAGAACACGGAACAGGTGGGTAATTACCGCCCAATCTCCCTAATCAATACAGATGTAAAACTCTTCTCCAAGGTACTCTCCTTTCGTTTGCAGACCTACATGCCTAGACTAGTTCACCCTGACCAGACGGGCTTCATCCCGGGCAGAGAGGCCAGAGACAGTACGCTCCGGCTCTTTGTGATACAACACCTGGCGAAACATCTAAAGAAAAAACTACTTCTAATATCCACGGATGCAGAAAAAGCATTTGACAGGGTGGACTGGCCCTTTATGATAGAGACGCTACGGAGGGCTGGAATCGGAGAGGGGATGCTGACGTGGATCAAGACGCTATACCATCAGCCGAACGCTAGAGTCAGGGTGAACGGGGCACTCACAGATAGCTTTGCAATCAGAAATTGAACCAGGCAGGGCTGCCCACTCTCGACGCTCTTATTTGCGCTTACCCTGGAGCCGTTCCTGGACAAAGTACGTAATAACCCTCAGATATCGGGCCTCAAACACAAAACACAAGAACACAAAGTAGCTGCCTTTGCGGACGACATGCTATTCTTTTTGGACGAACCCCTCGAGTCGCTCCCCCAACTAATGAGAGAATTCCAGACGTACGGAGCTCTATCGGGACTTAAACTCAACCTACCCAAGTGTGAGGTTTTGAATGTGACGGTACAGGAAGGGGAATGCGCCGCCTTGAAATGCCGATTTCCATTTCATTGGTGCACAGAATACATGACATATCTCGGACTCCGGGTCACACCCGAGGCAAAGGACTTATACGCACACAACTACACGCCCCTTCTGACTGACATCCTCGACAACCTTAAGAGATGGAACTACACCCACATCTCCTGGCAGGGGCGTATAGCAGTCATTAAAATGAACATCCTCCCAAGAATATTGTACAAGTTCCACACCATACCCGCACAATCCCACAAACATTCTTCAAAACACTCCGAACAGCGATCCTCAGATACGTATGGAAGGGAGATAGAGCTAGGATAAGCCATGAAAACTGTGCCTCCCCAAAACGTGAGGAGGACTAGCCCTACCTGACCTGCACAAATACTACCAAGCGACGATCCTACAACGCATCAGGGATTGGCACAAGGCAACCCCCCATAAACGATGGGTTTCCCTATGCAGGGAACGCGTGGACAATCATCTCCACCTCTTCCTCTGGCACAAGGAGGCCGATGCCAAAGAGGACCTCGGGGAGGACTCTCCCATCACCCAAACTCTCAAAACATGGACCCGACTGAGGAAAGCACCCTATATTTCGCCTCCACCGAGTCCGCTGATTCCCATCACCCACAACACTAACATAGGGGACGGAATACCACCGTCCGCATGGCCACTGGCCAACCAGGACGGATACATACAGCAATAACAGACACGGGGATGAAGGCGCTACAAGACATGTGCGAAGTGGAGATGCCCACAATGATGCACCAATTTATGCCCAACTCAAACACTTCTACCACAACTTGCCACATAAAAACAGGCTACATAGAGACCTCACGTGGTTCGAAACGCTGTGCTTCCAGACACCAGAAGCGGACGGTACAGTTTCAACTATATATCAACGATTGGCTACAGGTGAGAGGGAAAGGAAGGATGCAATTAAAAGGCAATGGGAAGACATAACAGACAAAACGTACACGGAGAGCCAATGGGAACAAATATTACTGCTACAACATAAGAGCTCATCCAGTTCGCACTACCAGGAGGCAAATTACAAATTGATATCCCAATGGTATCGCACCCCATCACTATTACACCGGATCAACCCGGAGATACCAGACACATGTTGGAGATGCGAGAATGGAACTGGTACCCTCCAACACATCTGATGGGATTGCGACAGAATCAAGCCATATTGGAAGAACGTCAAGGAGGAAATACAGAAGATACTTGGTGAACCCACGGGTCTGACAGCGGATCTAGCCTTGCTGCACCACACGGACAGAACGCTTTCAGCTTACAAAAGATCGATCCTTAGACACCTCTTAAATGCGCAAAGGTGTTGATACCGCTGCTATGGAAAATGACGCACCCACCGACAGTCGGACAATGGAGACGCAAAGTGGATGAAATACAAAAAGCTGAATCCACAATAGCAAACCTACTAGGAAGACAAGAAAAACACACGGAGCAGTGGAGACCCTGGTATTTATACCGCTCACAAAATGCGGATGCTGACTAGGAGGGGGGAGCGGAGGACCCGGGCTCGTCGGACACGATGCCACCACACCTGCGCTAACCCGGCCTACCCTTGACCGCGGGGTTGGGGACCTGGCGGGAGTAGACCCTCGCGGGGCTCAGACGGGGGCCACACTAATGGCAGGAACTGATCCAAGGGAGGCAGGAACAGAGGGAACACCCACCAACAGGCAGAGACACCAGACTCACCCACAACCTTCGAAGATAGAAAACAATGATCCTATAAGATAAAGCAACCAGAATGGCAAATGACACTACACTACACGACCATTTCCACACACAGACCCACACATAAGAACACACTCCTACAGGTGGACACGGTATAGAACACACGAAGCACACGCAGGACCACATACCACACAAATACACCCACGCCCCAGATCGTAGGGTTCGACATACATATATGAAACTAGAGGCTTAAGCAGACGAAAGACAAGACACCCAGGAACCGGGGGCTTCGGATAGACGAGAGTCGGGGGGATCACATTGGTCACCTGCCCCAGCAGACGCACGACTAAACAGGGGTCACTAAGGCAGTTGGACCAGATAGGGTGGTGGGTGACCCACGGGCCAACACCACACACAACGAACCACAAACCTGATAGTACATATATTGGCCAAACGCACAACCACGCTACCGGGGAGGCATACCACCCCCTCACGAAACCACCCCGCACCCATTGAAGACACCAATGAGAAAAATACACCCCAGGGGGTAAGTGGTACTACAGCTATACCAACTACCCCTCTGACCAAACGTAGTAGAGACCTGCGTGTCTTGTCGCCCATACCTACCGCAGTAGAAAACTGACGCTTACCTATCCACAGCCAGCTAGGCTACACACGCTGCCTCACCTTAAATCACAATACAGTTATGCAAAGTCTAGACCTCACCTTACGCTTCATTAAATTGGACCCGTGTATCCAAAACGCTTGAATGGGTCGTCAAGCCGCTGACCAAGGGCAATAGCGGCCTGCGTTTCTCTCTATCTTGCGAAGTGAAAGCTATACCCGTCTGCCTTATTTGATACTCACTCCAAAACACAACCAGTATTAACGAACAGTGTGTGTGTTGGGGGTGGGGGGGGGCAAGGGAAAAGGGGGGGGGGAAAGAGACCGAAACAAGAAAGGAGGGAAGAAGGCGAAGGGACAGGGGGGAAGGAGGGAGGGGAAGGTAAAAGGGAAGAAGGGAAAGGGAGGGGAAAAAAAAAAGAAAAGAGGAAGGATAATAGAAATGAGAGGAAAAGATACATGTACCATGCTGTGACCTGCGTGTCACCACTATCTGATTGATCGTATAACACTTCCCAATATGATTGTTAATGTTTTATGCTGTCGGGACCTGCGTGTCCCAACCGAAGTTTACTCAAGGTTATGTAACAAATTGAACAATAGAAAACTTCAATAAAAACATTTACAAAAAATAAAAAAATATATATATATATAAACTTCTCCCCAGGTGACTGAGGGTTCCCAAACCCCTAGTCACCCCTCTTCCCCCAAAATGTTTTAACCCCTACCTACCCCCCTCACCCTAAAAATAGTGAGGGGGGACCAATAAATAGGTACTTGTAAAAAAAAACAAAAAAAACTTACTGTTTGATGTCTTCTTTCTTCTAAAATCTTATTTTTTCAGCCCCCAAAAAGGCCAAATAAAAATCCATAATAACCGTCGCAAAAAAGAGCGCAAAAAGAATAATCCATCTTCACCCATGGAGGGCTCAGCGCAAATTGAGCTCTGCAGGGCGGGGGAAGGCTTATAAAGCCTTGCCCCGTCCTCTAATTAGACTCAGAGCACTCTGGTTGGTTGGTTTAACCCCTTAAGGACACATGACATGTGTGACATGTCATGATTCCCTTTTATTCCAGAAGTTTGGTCCTTAAGGGGTTAAGCCATCCAATCAGAGTGCTCTGACAGGTAAATGAAGGGACTGACAGGTAAGTCTCTACATTTACCTGTCACAGCACTCTGATTGGTTAGCTTGAAATCCAGCCAATCATAGTGCTCTGTGACATTTTACACAGTGTGGGAAAGTTCTTTGGAATTTTCCCACGCTGTGTAATTTGACTCAAGTGTTTTTATGCAATATTTATAAGTGTTTTTATGCAATATTTATAAGAGCGCTGCACTTCAACTAAGAGTTTGGGACGTGGAAACACCAACCAAACACTAAGTTATTGTTTCTGTTAATTAGTGTTTTTTTTTTTTTTTTTTAATTCTTTATTTTCCGTGCAAAATGTATTGGTTTTACAACTTTTTGCCGTAATGGCTATATCAAAAAATCAACAGTATAACATGTTACAGGTGATGCATATTGAAGGTACATTTTGGCACATGTTTTTGTTATAGCAGGGCTATTGGGTTTTAACGGTGTGTAGTCGCTACCTAATAGTAGTGTGTGAGACATTCAGTAGACGTTGTCACCACTGACTTGGCCAGGTCGTATTGGTATGCCTCAAGCACCGAGTCTATTGAGACTGGTGTTCGTCGGTGCCCTCTGCCAGGCGATAATACTGGGGTATTTCTCCGTGGGCGAGAGTCGAGTAGGCTTTTGTCGTGTGGTGACTCGCTAGGTGAGGTCTATTCGTGGGTGGTCTAGTCGTGTATGTTAGGTCCGAGCCAAGGAGGGTTTAGCTAAAGTGGGTCCTTACATGTCTATTGCGAAGCCTGTGGTGGCAGCCTACCTGTTCCGTCTGATTGTGACTTTGCTAGTGTCAGGCATTAATGAGTGTGGGACCGCTTGGGAGGTATTTGGGCTCCATCGGTTGCTATTCCCCTGTAACCCAGGGGCGGGGGGGGGGGAGGTAGGAGGGGTGTTCGAGCTCCGGATTGTGTGGAACCTTTCTTTTGGTTGGGGTTTGGGCAGTGTGAGAGAATGTCCTGTAGAACGTGTATTGTCCCGTTTTTCAACTGGGGTTGAGTGAAGTAGGTTTCCAGTTAGGTAGTCTCTTCTTGTAGTTCCCCGTTGTCAGGAGCTTCTCCGCTCTTCGCTGGCCCTCGCCGGTGGCTTGAAGGTACATTAGTGCGCTGGTTCTTTAGACCCAATGTGTTTAGCAGTGCCGGTCCTTCTGCAGGGTCCGAGATTTTGTAGTGTTTTCCCTCTTTGGTTACCCATAAGGTCTGTGGCGTCGCCCACCGGTAGTTAATGCCTGCTTCCTGGAGGGTTGCAGTGAGTGGCCTCATGGTCTTGCGCCATATGAGAGTGTCTCTGCTCAAGTCCTGAAATAGGGAAAGTTGGCTATTTTCAAACTCGAAGGGGGTTTGTCCTCGAAATGCTGCCATTAGTCCCAGTTTGTCGGTCATAGTGCAGCAGCACAGGATAACATCTCGTGGTGCTGAGGTGGGGGCCTTGGGCGATTTTGCAATCCTATATACTCCATCAAACTGAAATTGTTTGGCTTGCTTGGATGGCAGGATCGTTGCCACCAGGCGCCTGACGAAGTGGGGCAGCTCTTCCAGTTGCAGGTTTTCTTGGACGCCCCGTATTTTTATGTTTTTCCTCCTGCCTCTGTCATCTATTACATTAAGTTGTCTGGCCATCAGGGCCTGTGATGTTTGCAGAGTGAGTACAGTTTCCCCAAGGGATTGCAGGTCTTGCTTCAAGTCCGCCAGGCCTGTTTCTGTTGCCAGTGTGCGGGCTGTTACAGATTGTACTTCTGCGGTGAGTACTGCCAGATCCTTCTCCCACATGCTTTTAAGGTTGTCCTGTAAGCTCGTAAGCATTTCACGGATGTCGCTTCTGGAGGCAGGAGTGTGGTCACTTGTCTTCGGCGTTGCCTCCTGAGGGTGAGCAGTGTAGGGGAGAGGGTCTGTGCGGTCTCCTGGTCTTGGTAGTGCCTTTACCAGGTGAGTATTAGAGGGGAGGTTGCCTGCGTTGTCTCCCTCCATCGGACAGGCCGGCGGTGCCAGGTTCACTGGGGATGGTGGGGTCTGCAGCATTAAGCTTATGTCCCTCTGTGTTTTCGTGTCGTGTAGGGGCTGCTTTTGCGACCTGCGCCCCATATCACTTGCCTCAGGTATGTCGGGATAGTCCGGTGTGTAATGCGGGTTGAATCCCCACGCAAGTCCAGCCGCGTGTCCGCACCCGGGGTAGGCCTTGGCGCCTCGTTTTCGGGTTTTCCTGCCCGGTGTGGAAAAGAAGGGCATCTGTGGGCTCAGTACGCTGTGCTGAAGCCGGTACCCTCGGTGTGAGGTGAGTTTTTTGACGGGTTCCGAGTATTTTAGTCGTTTTTGCCGTTTTTTCTCCGGAGCTCTGGAAAATGGCGACCTCTCCGTTCAGACTCCTAATTAGTTGTTTTACCATGGATGAATATACTGGACAGCCACAGCCCTTTATTGATGCAGTACTCCAATATTGGCACACCCTAGCAGTCAGAGTAGAGCTGTCCTCATTTCCCTCTGTGTTGTTCCCAATGTTAAACAATACTACTTTCCCACCAGGGACGAGTCAAGAGCACCCCTACCTAAATTTGTGGAGAAATGGTAAGATACCCTGGGGATCACATTCATGGATCTCAGCATTGGGGGCCAGAGGGATCACATCTCCACATTTGGTGGTAGTGCTCACTAATACACAAATATTGGCAAAAGATTAATACGATTTGGAAATTTTCTAATAATCCTCCCCCGCCACTTCAGCCTGTCGCACAGACCCTCCATCACACCACCAGTAAATCCTAGAGTTACAAAAAGTCTATAATGATTCTAAATTTAAATGTAAATGAGAACCTTCTCTCACTATATTGAAGACACATCTCTTAATTTATGGTTCCATAGGATGGAGGAACGGTTGAGCAGTTGAGGAGCTGATCTATAGCTCTAATGAACAAGATCACCTATACCAGTCTATCTGGGCTCACTGGCTAATCTCTACAGAGTCAGATGACTTTTGGTCATTAGAGACAAGGGATCTAATCTCATTAGGTGTGCTGAGGAATTTCAACATTTTCAAGTGACAAAGCACTAGCTCTGGTTCTATCCTAGCTATGCCGCCCATTCTACTAAATCTATGGCTATAATACACATGCTCTGATTATAGCAATAAATTGTTTAAATTGCTTAGTTTCTCTGTATAGTTATGTTTTCTAATTGTGGCACTCCATTTATTGTAAGTGAAAAAATACTATCTTGTCTCAACATATATTATTTTATCTAAATGGAATTTCTTTTGTTTTGTTTTTTAAGATTTTGTATTTTTTGTAGATCAGATAAATTGAACACTACAGTTACTGCATAAATATGAATATTGTTTTTATCATGTTTATTGCTAGTCTTGGAATATTTTATCAGTGCTGTCACTCACTCAGAGTTATAGCCATCTGATCTTTGCTGATTGTAATGCGCGTTTGTTAACTTCTGTGTCATGAGATCTGTGTCTAACGTACTCTGAAGATTGTCACCGATGTGAACCCAAATTTATGCTTCTTATTTGAAGTTGATATTGCATACCAATGCAAAACAGAAAACTATAACTTTTACCAGGGGTTATAATTTTATTATTGGCTACTAGCCAGACCCTGAACCTTGGAGGGTCCATATCACACTCACCTCGGGTGAATTTCCACTTCCTAGGATTAAATTGTAATTTGCCAAAGGCGACTAGCGAGTGGAATTTTGAACCCCAATCTTTACTAATGTTGAAAAACTATTTCTGATAATGGAACTAGATTTAGAATTAACATTTTAAGGAGTTATAGATAATATTGAATTGTGGGATAAAGTTGCAAACAGGGAGAAAATCAGCATAAATATTCAAACAACTTCAATGACTATTGGAACTTTGCCCTAGAATTTAGGCAGCTGCTTGAGTAGTTAGATGACAGGGCAGAACTTCCAAATGATTTTAGATAAAATTCATTAGATAGCTGTGATGTCAGCTCACATTCCAATCCCTGCTACCTATAACCTACTACTGGTCTGACTAAGTAGAAAAGGAATCTTTGAAGTCCATTGTGCACTGTGAGGAGGAGTTAGTCAAATAATTGAAACGTGCTGCCTGGCATCCCTAAACATGCTAGTGCATGTTGTTATGCAGGTCAAGATCCCAAATAGTTGTGAGCAGCTTTCTGAAACAGAATAAGCATGCATAGTTAACAGACCGCATGAAAATGTAGTAGGCTATTTATCAGTATGTGCTTTCTTCACTTGAATCTAGTTTAATGTCACTCCACTGGTCCTTGCATGGAATCCCTGCATGCCATGAATATGCTTGTCCTATCTCCATTTCACTTTTGATACTCCTCCAGTTGGTCTATAAACTTTACCGGAGTCTGTTGACTCTGCCTCCAGATAGTATATGAGCCAATGAGGCAAGAGAACAGAAGAACTACCTTTTCTTCTAGGACTCCAGGTTTAAAACTTTCAAGCCAAACTTAATCTGTGACATGAAAGATCTCTTTTAGAATGAGATAATGAGGTCCTCATCAACCTAGTGTTCCTATTAAAACCAGTAATAGTTTGTCTCATTCGTTGTTAATGGGACAAAGCAATGTTTACATTGCATGGCTAAATCCACCTCTATTGGCTGTAAAAACAAAAGGTGCTTTTGCTGCACTGATTGAGTAAAGCTCAGTCATGTAACAGAGAAACCCATATAAAGGCATTAAATACAATGCTTTCCTATGGGAAAGATAGGATGTGCATGTGGCCCCAGGAGCATTGGTTTGGACCGCTGCAGAGGAGGCTATGCTTTCTCGATGACGTTGCTTGAGGCTAGCTGCACCGAGGGAGTCTCAGCACTGGGAAAAGTAAGTAAAACTGTTTTTTATTTGTATTCATTTTTATGGTGAATGGGGTAGACCTGTATATAACAAGGAAAAGGGATACTATAGCTTTAGGAATTCAGGTTTGTATTCCTAACTCTCTAGTGTTCCTTTAAATCCCCTACTTTATAATATTGTAAAGCGCTGTTGAATAAGTTGGCACTATTTAAATACCAATAATAATAATAATGGGAAAAGGAGAATTGCAATCATTTAAGAGACTTGTTTTTCTAATTCAAATTTTTCTTTATCATGCTTTTTTATTGAGGTTTTTCTATTTTTCTTGTCTTGTTTTATGCTTTATGTTTTATTTTTTTAGGCAACAATTATATACTTAAATACAATAGCAAATAAGTAAATCAAGGTAATATGCTAATTAAAACATATTTTAAAACATACAGATACACACACAGACAGGCACACAGATACACATACAGATCAAAATATACACTTTTACAGCCACCCTCCAGTTTCATACCTTTTGGGTGCTGGAGGGTGGCTCACCTGATGTCCAGTCTGTAGGCTGAGGCTGTTGAGAGTTAGGGACTGGCTCTTGCAGCCTGCGTCCCATCCTCTCCTGCCTTCTTTTCTGCTCTGTCCTCCTGTCTCTCTCACTGCCTGGCCACCTCCTCACTGCCTTCTCCTCCCTTTCCCGCACAGCTCCATCTCTCTGGGGGGAAGTGACTGGCTGTCACTTCTAATCAGGCTGCTGAGAAACAAGAGGCTCGGTCGCACTGTTAAAGGGCCACAGCACCTGACAGGGCCCATGCTTACACATGCCCACTGGGTAACCCCAAGTGCATGGGCCTCCATATGGGCCACCTTAGTCACTCACCATCGGGCTGTTTGTTATGCAGGTTTTACATATATGACCAGACATTGCCAGCCAAGAAGATCTATTAAAGATCCTGCATTCTTGTGTGATCTTTTCCATTCACCATATTTTGTTCTTGCACCCCTTCTGGCTACATTTGCCGGAATAAAAGATGGAGCTGAACCAGAAAATAATTTTACTGAGGATGTAGAACTTTCCCTTCCCTCTCTGCTCCCAGACACCACAGTGTAAGAAGACATGTCACCAAGTGCCAGCACCACTTTAATGTCCGAAACATTTCTGCTACAATAATATGTTTGCAATGGCAATTTGCCTATTTTTTCTCAAGTTCACCCATAGAAATCATATTTTGCATTTTAACCCCTTGAGTAAATAGGATCTTCCATGCTGTCCTCCACAGAATGGGCTTTAATAACACTAGGAAAGCATGGAATATTCCAATATTTTGGTGTGAGCAGGGTTTAATTCTGGCTCACAATTGGAAGACCCAGGTATCATTTAATATCTGGTGCTCCTTTCTATCAACTGGGGCCATACTTGGTGGCCCCAGACAGCCTGGTGAGCTGTATGCAGTGCTCAAAGTGAATGCTGCATAAAGCCCTTTAAATACCACAGATTTGACTTAAGTTCAGAAGTTAGACAATTGTCCCTGTCCTTAAAGGGTTAAAGTATAAGGCAGCGTGAGTATGCTGGCATTATAGCAGGCTCATATTTTGTAACAAAACTGGGATGTGGATTACTGTATTTTTGATATATGCATATATTTCCATACATTTATATATTAAGTACAAGTAATTATTCTTTTTTGAACTGTGATCTCAAATTGAACAGAAATATCCATTGTGATCAGTAGTTAACTACTGCCACCCAATGGTCATCAGGCACATTGGTCAATACACAGCAATTTGCATTTAAAAAGAACACGTGTAGAACTACATACAGCAACACATGTATGCTCATATTACCAGCAGGAACATAATTTTGGGATTTATCCCATCTTGTGCTTCAGTGGCTCCTGCAGCTAATAACATAGCTTTGTACCTGTGGGGTCAATCAGGGCTGCCTTTAACGCAGGGCAAACGGGGAAGCTGCCCCGGGCCCAGTGACTTCAGGGGGCCTAGTGACTTCAGGGGGCCCAAAGCAGCTGCCCTGTGTCCCCTGCTGCCCTCAAGATTTTTTTTCCCTGCCATTGCCGCCAGCCAGAGGCCCACACACTAAGTAGGCCCACCGGATGGCCCATGCACTTAGGGCTACCCGGTGGGCTTGTCTTAAGCAGGGGCCCTGATCGCACTGTGGCGCTTTTACAGCGCAACCGGGCCCCTTGCTTTTCGGCACCCATCTAGGAGGAAGTGACAGCCACGAGTCACTTCCTCCCATGAAGAGAGAAGTAGTGCAGGAGGGGGCAGAAGGAGCCGCCCGGGAGGGAGGAAGAGAAGGAGGCAGTGAGGAGAGGGGCTCCTCACTCCCATCAGCGTCATGCACCACACTGGACCCCAGGGAAGCCACCCTACCTAAAGAAAAAGGTAGAAAACTGGAGGGTGGGTTTAAAAATGTAAAATTTAAATATATGTCTGTCTGTGTGTGTGTCAGTATGTCTGTGTGTGTGTCAGTATGTCTGGCTTTGTCAGTATGTCTGTCTGTGTGTGTCAGTATGTCTGTCAGTGTATGTATTTGTGTGTGTCAGTATGTTTGCTGGTGCATCCAGTCAGTGTGTGTATCCAGGGCCGATGCAAGGATTGTTGTAGCCCCACCTCCTTTTGAATTTCTTACCCTTTTGGGCTCTAGTGTATTTTATTCCCCCTTAAGTGTGTCTTACAACCCCCTTTTTATGTATCGTACTTCCGCCCAGCACCTTTGTGTATCTTTTACCTCCAGTCCCTTTCGGTGTCTCATTCTTACAACAGTCCCTTTCTTTGTCTCATTCTCCACCACAGTCCCTCTGTGTAGCTCTTTTTCCCCACAGTCCGCTTTGTGTTTCCGTTCCCACTAGATCCCTTTGTGTGTCTTTCCTCCCAAGCCACAGGCACACAGGCATCATTTTTCAGGCACATAGACAAAGTCATACAGGTACACTGTCATAGAAACAAAATAATAATCATACACAGACACAGTCACACAGAGACATACAGGCAGAGATATACACACATACAGACATACATGCATACAGAGACATGCAGGCATACAGCGAAATACAGGCACACAGAGACATACAGGCATACAGAAACATACAGACAAAGACATACAGGCATACAGAGACACAGACACATACATGCATATGAAAATCGGGCCATCTGATTATTCATTGTTTATGTATACGTGTGTATATAGGCAAAAAGTATTAGAATATGTTGTTGGTTTAAGCTGAAAAATAATTTGTACAGTATGAAACTTTATGCACTTTATGTATGTTTAATGCACTTTAAAATTCACTCTACGCACTTTAGATACTTAAAGGAACACTATAGTCACCTAAATTGCTTTAGCTAAATAAAGCAGTTTTTGTGTATAGATCATTCCCCTGCAATTTCACTGCTCAATTCACTGTCATTTAGGAGTTAAATCAATTTGTTTCTGTTTATGCAGCCCTAGCCACACCTCCCCTGGCTATGATTGACAGAGCCTGCATGAAAAAAAAACTGGTTTCACTTTCAAACAGATGTAATTTACCTTAAATAATTGTATCTCAATCTCTAAATTGAACTTTAATCACATACAGGAGGCTCTTGCAGGGTCTAGCAAGCTATTAACATAGCAGGGGATAAGAAAATCTTAATTAAACAGAACTTGCAATAAAGAAAGCCTAAATAGGGCTCTCTTTACAGGACATGTTTATGGAAGGCTGTGCAAGTCACATGCAGGGAGGTGTGACTAGGGTTCATAAACAAAGGGATTTAACTCCTAAATGGCAGAGGATTGAGCAGTGAGGCTGCAGGGGAATGTTCTATACACCAAAACTGCTTCATTAAGCTAAAGTTGTTCAGGTGACTATAGTGTCCCTTTAATATATTCAATTATTACCAAAGCACTTTCACTATTTTAAGCACTTTATTTAAGAAGTGGCACTTTAATGATTTGATGTATCCTAGCAACCATATTATATATATTATATTTACTATAGAACAACACTTTGGTTCCACAGTTTATATTGCTAAGCATCAGCTTAAATAGTTTTTTCAGATGTTACTGTTGCCTTTTATAACTACAATGGTTTTAATAACTTTTATTCTCTTGTATATAATTTTATCACATGACAGGAGGCTTCCTATTTTGCATTTCTCTCTTTACTAAACTCCACAGCAGTAAAGAAAGTGAAACATTTAACCAATGAAAAATGCAATAGGGAGTAGGAAGTTCCCAACAATTAGGCTCCTCCCCCTCTTTCTTTACTGCTCCATCGCAGACAGGTCAGAGCTTTTGGCTCCCCTTTTATATGTCTATATATATATATTGAATTCATTGATTTTAATGCATATTACTATTATTTGTTGGGGATTATTATTTTAAGCTTGTGGTCACCTCTACTGTTTGAAAAACGTTCATACATTTATTTGCTTATTCTGGTAAAAAATTGTTACTAAGAGTTTATTTTTTATTCTGTTCATGGTGTTATTTTACCCTATTATTTGTATTTCTATTTTTTGTACTTTGGGGGGACTTCCCCTTGGCAACCAACCTGCTCGTTTCCCTTTATTTTACCTCTTCATGAGGTAATCTCATTCTCTGCTCGGCTCCCGCCCAGCCCCCTTTTTCTTCCCGCCCGCGGGAAGAACCGGCCGCATAGCCTCCTTCCCGCCCGCGGGAGGACTCTGCCGCATAGCCTCCTTCCCGCCCGCGGGAGGACTCGACCGCACGACGGTTTTTCCTCCTCCGTCGGTCACCTTATCCCCTATCCCGGTCTTTCAGCCGCTTAGTCGGCTCTGTCATTGCGCGGCTCCCACCCCCGCCGGCATTCTCGCGGCGGCCATTTGCAATCTCGCGCCTCGCGAGATTACGGCCGCCATTTTGAGTATCCACTCAGTTCGGCGAGTCTGCGACCAGAGACAGTCCGGTTAACCTCTAGAGGTCAGTCTTTTTTGCAAAAAATAAATTGCTGTATCTAGGCACTTAAGGGATCATAACCCTGTGCCTGTTAAGGGTGCTGCCCTATTTTGTGCTGCTTGTGGAGGTCGCCTTGTGGCCACCTCTGTGATCCTGGGTGAGGCCCAGAAATACTAAAGCCCAATAGTGTGGTGTCATTTATATTCTCAATATTATTACTGTATTTGCTATTACTGTTTTGGTACGATTACCCTTTGCCTGATTAGGCAGCTTAGATCCTGCTGGGATCTTAATCACACCTTATAATCAGACTCTGCTGGAGTCCACAGTACCATCACCACCACACACCCTGCTGGGGTTTTTACTCTATACTTGGAGTACATATATATATATTACACACTACGGTACCCTGTTAGGGCCGACATAGTGTTATTCATATAAAAAAATATACAGCTGAACTGACCTCTAATTAATTTTCTAATTAAATTTTTCTAATTAAATTTTTCTAATATTCCCTGTGCCAGAAAATTTATTAATCTCAATATGGAAGCTGCTCAAAATACAGCAGACCTCCAAACAATGATTAATGAGGCGGTAGCAGCCTCCATGGAGAAAGCTCTCTCCTTAATGATGGCCTCTAATGCCGAGAAGAGGAAACCATCAAAAACCCACCGACCCCGACACGATTCGGATTCCGAGGATTCGGAACCACATACGAGCCAAGAACCCTCCACCGGCAAACGCCACTGGAAGGGGGAAAAGGGCCGACAGAACCCGGCCAAGGGTAAGACCCCTGCAAAAAAGCTTAAGCCCTTAAAGGACACTACCCCGCCCCCGCCACCTGATTACTCCTCGGATGAGGAGGATGCAAACAAAAAATCCTTGGCAATTATAGATGAATGGCAGGCGGAGGGATCAGACTCCTACGAGGACCCATGGGGCTCCGAGTCCGAATCCCAACATAAACTCGTAACACACAAGTTACTGGGAGACTCCCAACTTCAGGACACCATGGATGACCCGCAGGAAGACGAAGACGCCATTTTTGACCCATCAGGTCAGAAGCTGTTTGATCCGAGGAACCTAAGACATCCTCGTTCAGGGGACTGGACACCCCCAGATCATCTTGCAAAGTTCATGCACCTTTGGCTGAGGAAATCCATGGACAAGACGGTCCGCAACCGACTTCGGTCCGAATGTCCAAGACCTTCTCTACCGGACCACGTGGCAGAGACACCAGAATTTGACCAGGTGATGACCACCTTCATGTCCCGAGGTGGCCGGGACCCACGCAAAGGCGTGGAGAAGGGCTTCAGAGCAGTCCAGGACAAACTGCTAGACGCAGTAGGACCGCTTTCCAGGATCATGTACCTGGCGGACGATGCCCTCACAAAGGCAGACCAGTTTGACGCGACCATGGTTCGCGAATGGGCTCATGATGTTCGGGAGTGGGCACAAAGATGTTTTTGCTTTGTGGGTAACACGAATACAGCCCTCTCCTCCGAGCGGCGCAAGGCAGCACTACTCCGTATCGACGGAAAGTTGGTGGAATTGGGCACCAAGGAGTTAGGTCCTCTGGCACAGGGCAAACTGTTTGGCGATCCTTTCCTCAAGGACTTGAACAAACACGTAAATATCTTTACTTCCCTGAACAAGGCTCAGTCCTCCATGAGGAGAGTATTTAGACAAACCCCCAACAGGGGGGTTTTTGGACGGGCTGGCCGCCAAAGGGGCCGTGCTGCCAGCCGATTCTGGCCTTCAGGCCCCCGTAACTCAAGACCTCACTCTTTCTACCCGGTGGTGGGATACAGACAACAATCCTCATATACCCGAGGAGCGGATAGAGGCCGTGGACCACGTACACGAGGCAGAGCACGTTTCTCCACAGGTAAGCAATCACCTAACTCATTACCTTACTCTCCGTCCAGCAGGTCGCATATCTTTGTTCTTTCAGGAATGGCAGACCATCTCCACAGACGCGTGGATCCTACAAACGGTTCAAGGGTACATCATCGACTTCACGTCGCACCCACGACAAACAGTCACACCGCACCCGATCAAATGCTCGACAGAAGATACCAAACTCATACACAACGAGTTACTGGAACTTCGATCGAAAGGCGCAATAGAACCGGCCTCCGGACCTCGCGGTTTTTTCAGCAACATATTCCTAGTAAAGAAGAAATCAGGGGAGTTTCGAGACGCATACCTCTCAGTACCCGTCCATCTCTCCTGTCGAGAATTCCTACGATTCCACTGGCAAGATCGCCCCTGGCAATTCACATGCCTCCCATTCGGCCTCAGCTCGGCTCCATGGTGCTTCACCAAATTACTGAAGCCGGTAGTCGCTCATCTTCGCGCACAAGGAATTCGTTGCATTATATACCTGGACGACCTCCTACTGTTCTGTTCCGACA
This sequence comes from Pelobates fuscus, assembly GCF_036172605.1. Lineage (NCBI taxonomy): Eukaryota > Metazoa > Chordata > Amphibia > Anura > Pelobatidae > Pelobates > Pelobates fuscus. The sequence continues at coordinate 159,855,722 of NC_086317.1, read as the reverse complement.
AGTCCAGACTGACGCAACACACGAACTATACCACAAACCTACTATCATCCCTGGGTTTCGTTGTGAACTTTCGCAAGTCAGCCATGTCACCATCCCAAACGGTACAATTTCTAGGATTCGAGATAGACTCCACCACGAGCACCCTACGGCTACCTGCCTCAAAGATCTCGACCATTCGCAAAGAACTGCGCAAGACCATCCGCGCCCACACCATTCCACTCCGCACCCTCGCTCGAATAGTGGGACTACTCTCAGCCTCCATACAGGCGATCTTTCCGGGACCACTCCACTACAGGGCAATGCAACGCCTCAAAGCATCCTTCCTCAGACACAACCCATCCTACGACCAACCAATCCCGGTCACGGAGGAGGTCAGGGACGAGCTCAGATGGTGGCTGGACAGCATGGAAGCATGGAACGGTCGGGCCATCTTCGGGAGCACGCCCGACTTAGTCCTGGAATCGGACGCCAGCCTCTGGGGATGGGGCGCCACAAGCGCAGGCACATCAACAGGCGGGACCTGGACCTCCCAGGACCTCAACCTACACATAAACTGCCTAGAACTCCTGGCAGGATCATTTGCCATCCGCAGCTTAGCAAAGGAAAAGACGGACTGCTGCATCCTTCTAAGGATGGACAACATCTCGGCAGTCCGCTACATCAACCGCCTGGGCGGAGCCCGATCCCGGATCCTCTCGGAAATAACGAAGGAGATCTTCGATTTCTGCCTACCCCGCAACATCTCCCTCAAAGCGGAATACCTTCCGGGGGAAACGAACCTCACAGCGGACTGGTTTTCACGCCACTGGAGGGATGCCAGCGACTGGAAACTGGATCCACAGATCTTCCAGAGTCTAGCGGCACACCGGGGTCCATTTCACCTAGATCTGTTTGCGTCTCGCAACAACAGACAAACTCAAACATACTTCAGTTGGCTCCCAGACCCGGAGAGCAAAGCAACGGATGCATTCCTACAACCATGGCCGATCACGGGAGCATATGCCTTTCCCCCCTTCGCCATGATAGCACGGACCATTCACTACCTGAGACAGCAGCGGGTATCCCTGCTACTCATCACACCTCTATGGACAGGACAACCTTGGTTCCCGGACCTCCTAGCCCTATCTTACAAGGACCCTCTCCTACTACCCTCACACCAATATACTCTCACAGATCCGAAAGGGAGCCCTCATCCGCTCGTCCTGGCCAACCGACTCACCCTAGTGGCTTGGACTCTTTCCGGGGTGCCTGGCAAGTCGGCGAACTACCGCAGGCTGCTAAGGACCTCCTATGGGACTCATGGGCTCCAGGAACTAGAAGATCCTATCTACACGCGTGGAATTCCTGGTCCAATTGGTGCTTGGAACGGAATATCGATCCATTTACAGCCTCTATTCCTACCATCCTAATCTTTCTAACACACCTATTCTCCTCAGGACGATCATATAGGTCTATTAACGTAGTCCGCTCAGCCATTTCAGCGGCCCATGTTCCCACACTGGGAATCCCAGTGGGAAAAGACCCACTGATATGCAGACTTTTAAGAGGCATTCGACTACGACGACCCCCGGAACCAAAATATTCACGACTCTGGGATGTCGAGGTAGTCCTCCGCTTCCTGAGGGAATGGCCGACCAACGACAATCTCTCCCTCCGGCAACTCTCTGCGAAACTAACAGTTCTACTTTGTCTAGTATCATTCCGCAGGGTATCGGACGTCCGAGCGTTCGACATAGACGCGTTCTCGGTCTCCCCGGAGGGAGTCACATTCCAGATATCGCGTCGCACGAAGTCTGACTCTGCGACGGTTTTTTACCCTTTCTTCAATTCCGATCCACAACTCTGCGTCGTGGCCACACTACGGCGATACGTGGAGGTTACGCTTCCGATACGGACTCCACCCTCGGGGCAACTCCTCGTGTCATACGTTCGACCACACGTCCCCATCACTACTACTACCCTAGCCAGATGGGTTCGGTGGATTCTTTCTTTAGCAGGCATAGACGCTTCCTTCGGTGCTCATTCTGTACGTGGAGCGGCAGCTTCCTCAGCTTTCACAGCGGGTGCCTCTCTAGCAGATATCTTACGTTCCGCGGACTGGTCTAGAGAATCCACTTTTCGCACTTTCTATTTCCGCCCGAACTCCGACGCGGCCTTATCACTATTACAGCGTTAAAAATGCAAAATAGGAAGCCTCCTGTCATGTGATAAAATTGAAGATTATGCTAGCGTCAGTGTACTTATAATCTTAATTTTAATAATGACAGGAGGCGAGTATTTTCCCACCCTTTCCCACCCTAGGGAAGATGGGAACATTTGAATTCTGATACCACATGTCTCTTTTCTCACTTATATCACTACATCTGTTGTAGCGGGTTTGTTCATCTGCTAACACATTTAGACAGGGGTTAATATATATCTGTATGTACTCCTATTTGTTTAATAAGATTGGTTATAACCTTATCATAAAATATCGTAAAGGCTAAAGGTCACTGTAACAAACAGTTCGGAGATCCCATTCTAACCCATTTCACACTCTCATTTCAGTCTAATTCTGTGCCATCCTGGAGTTTCTTCAGTAAAATACCCGGACTTCTTCTTACCCCATGAAGATCAGATGTTCACCCGTTGGTGCCGATTACAGTCTTCATCATCCCACTATGAACGTTCACCAGTTGTATTTTGTTATGTATTGAACTTTATCTTACTATTGCGATGTCGCTTCTGAAAGAGGGGGAGGAGCCTAATTGTTGGGAACTTCCTACTCCCTATTGCATTTTTCATTGGTTAAATGTTTCACTTTCTTTACTGCTGTGGAGTTTAGTAAAGAGAGAAATGCAAAATACTCGCCTCCTGTCATTATTAAAATTAAGATTATAAGTACACTGACGCTAGCATAATCTTCAATTATACACAATAGCCTATGATAACCGGGCTTCTATTCATTTCTAATCACGGTGTGTCACTTCCTTTAGGTGGTCACCATGGCGATGATTGGCGCGTCGCCATAGTAACAGCGTTACTGGACGCCATTTCGCTGGGACCGTGGAGGGGGAGTGGCTTCACGGACATGCGTGGTGAATGCGTTTAGACGCCGGTCACAATACATTTCACCTTGTTCTATGGAATAAAGGAAACTTTATAACGGAAGACCGTGAGTGCAGCCCATATGTTCATTTGTTTTGTATCAGCAAACCCCAGGACTGGCACCCGGCATTTGCACAAGAGAGTTTAGCCTGAGTGCAAGGAAAATCATTTTTGCTTTGTATGTACATACAGAGACAAAGGCATAGAGTTATATACATGCATACAGAGACATATATACAGGCATACAGAGGCAAACCTTAATTTAGTTACATACATGCATACATAAACATACATACATACATACAGAGGTATACCATCATACAGACACATACATACATAGATACAGGCATACAGAGACATGCATACAAAGACATACAGGCATACAGGGACACACAGTCACATACATACATACATTCATACATACATACATACATACATATGTACATACAGTGACATAAAGGCATACAGTTATATACATGCATAATGAGACATATATAGGCATACAGAGAAAAACCTTAATTCAGTTACATACTTGCATACAGAAACATGCATGCATGCATACAGAGACATACATACATACATACATGCATACCGAGACAAACATACATACATGCATACAGAGACATACATAGATACATGCTTGCAGACAGATACATACATACATGCATACAGAGACATACATACTTACATGCCTACAGAGAAATACATAGATACATACATACAGAGACATACATACATACCTACATACATGCATACAGAGACATACAAGCATGCTTACAGAGACAGACATACATACATACATGCATACAGAGACAGTCACAATGGCATACTTACATCTGTTCAAACTTGTCACTGGGGTGCATGCTGTCCAGCTCTGTGGAGTCCTGTCTTGCAGCCCAGCCCCATCACAGGCGTCAGCCGCGCTGTGTGGTACACTGGGAGCAGGGATATGATGTCATTCATATCCCTGCCCCCTCCTGCGGTAGAGACCAGTGTAGAAGGCTGGGCTCCACGGAAGGTAAGACCTGGGCTGCGTTCAGCCATGCTACAAGAAGTAACCTGCTGGAGGGGGTCTTTCCTGCCGGTCAGCCTGACATGGCACCCCCAGGGCCAGTGCGCCCTAAGGCGGCCGCCTGGGCCGGTTATGGTAGCACCGGCCCTGTGTGTATCTGTGTATCTGCATGTGTGTCACATACACATATACATACACTATTTTCTGTCATGGATACCACCAATAGTAAAGGGGATGGAAAGATGTTGGGGGTTTTAACCCTTTCATAACAGAGAAGCCGCAGGTATCGCAAGCTTCTGATGAGCATTGTCAAGTAACCATTTGTGATTCAAGATCATGAACTTTGACAGTGTGATGGATAAACCTGTAGACCTGTTCAGCTGTGTCTCACGAGTACAATACTACCCTCCATGTACAAGTTTTATGAGTCTTTGGAAAATTACAGGGTCAAATATAGCACGTTCCCTTTTTCAGTTTATAGACATTGAAATTTTCCAGATTGGTTATGTTGCCTTTGAGACCATATAGCAGTCTCTTTCACAGATGAGATCATCAATGTGATACATTTTACTGCTTTGTGTCACATATTCATCCGCATAAAAAATTTGATTAATTGCATTTAGTGTTCTGACAGGAAAAGTTGTGCCGAGCAAAAAAAAAAATGTGATTAATTGCATTTAGTGTTCTGACAGGAAAATTTGTGCCGAGCAACATTAGATCCACAGGCCGGGTATTTAGGCCTAGTTCTCCTCTTGCTCAGTGCCCTGTCATGGTTTCCCTTGTAGTTGTCCGAGAGCGCGTTATTGATTCTGGTAATTCTGGTTATTTGACTTTGGCATTGATTTTGACTTCCCTGTTTTCTGGCATCCCTGACCCCTGGCTTTTCCTTATCGTTGTGTCTCTCTTTTTTTAAATTCTTTATTTTGGGTGTAGAATAAACAAATAGTCGGTATGCGCCACAACCGCGACATCCAGTAGAATAGGTAAACACTGGCATTACATGTCATGGCATTCGTAATATAGGCACATTTTTATAATATTAATAAGCATAGACAGGCTTAACAAAATAAAATAAAAGTAACAGTCAGGCTATACATGCTGTCTAAAACGGTTTAACTTGAGATTGTATTATTACAGTTGGTCATATGGTATGGTTGTACTTTAACAAGGCTTGGTCAGTGTGTAGGCTAGGCTATAGGCAGCACAGATTACCGTATTTTTCGCTCCATAAGACGCACCTGACCATAAGACGCACCTAGTTTTTTGAGGAGGAAAACAAGAAAAAAAATATTCTGAATCAAATGTTGTACTAAACTATTTAATAAACTACCAGTATATCAGAATAATATTTCAACCATGTAAAGTGAACAGTGGCATTAAGTCAACAGTGGTATTAAGAACCATCATCACTGTCATTAACAAATGAAGAGAGACTTTAAGGTTTGAGTACTCTTCTAGTCTTCTGTGAACCCCAAGAACTCATCATTGCTAGAGTCAGAATTTAGGAAGCTCAGTTGCTCACAATCACTGACATCACTTTCTTCGCTATCTTCATATAAGATATCATCTTCATTTCCATCCAAAGCATTGCTAATGCCACATTTTTTGAATGACTGGACAACGATTTCCTCCTTCACAGAGTGCCATGAAGTTTTCACCCATTCACAAACTTGAGTGATAGTGGGCCTCTTCATTCGTCCAGCAGGTGTCAGATCATGATTGCCAGCAGCCATCCATTTGTTCCACTCTTCTCGCATAAAGACCTTAAATGGTTTGTTGATGGAAACGTCGAGAGGTTGCAACTGGCTGGTAAGACCTCCAGGAATTACAGCTAGATGAGTCTTCACTTCTTTAAAGCACTTTTTTGTAGTTTCACTAATATGTGCTCTAAACTGGTCAAGTACTAATAAGGCAGGTTTTTTCAGAAGCCCTCCAGGACGTTTGGACCACACTTTTTCAATCCATACTCTCATTCCATTTTCGTCAATCCATCCTTTCTCATGAACATGAACAACAACTCCTCTTGGACTCGCTTCTTTTGGAAACGTTTTCCTTTTGAAAATCAACATGGGTGGCAATTTGGTGCCGTCTGCACAGCAAGACAACACAACCGTGTAATGGGTTTTCTCATGTCCGGAGGTTTTCACGGTGATTGTTTTGGCACCTTTCAGATCAACAGTCCTATTAGATGGCACATCAAAGGTTAGCGGGACTTCATCCATATTCCCAATCTGGCCAATTTCATACCCATTTTTCTTCCTAGCATCAATGACAAATTTATGAAAAGAAAGAATCTTAGATTCATATTCTTTTGGCATTTTTTGCGCAATTCTGTTTTTGGTGCGCATAGCAAGGCCACATCGCTTCATAAATCTGTAGCACCACGATGGTGATCCAATAAAATCGTGAATGCCTTTCTCTACAGCAATGCGTTTGGCTTCATATATTATCATTTTTGTAGAGACTGAGAAGCCATTATTCCGGTGATTTGTGATCCATTCTTTCATGGCCACGTCTAACTGTGGCCACTTTGCAGCATGTACACGAAGAGTGTGCTTACTTTTATCCACTTTTTGCAGCTGATCCTCCTGTTTCCTCCACTCTCTTATCATTTTTTCAGTTGGAGGTGGCCCAAAATGTCTCTCCGCTGCTCTGTTTCCATGCTCCTTAGCATACTTTACTACCTCTAGTTTAAAAGAAATCTTATATGCTAGTCTTTTCTGCTTGCTCATCCTTGTATGTAGAATGGGGGAAGGTTTCTGCAAGAAAATACAGTGATGAAGGAACTGTCAGTAATGTACCGTATCTCCAATGTGTACCACTGAGTGCTGACCGTACCTTTAAATAATGGCATCATAGCAAACATACGTAGTACCGTAAGTGATATCTATAAAATTCCACAAGGAAAATAAATGTGCAAATTCAACTTGCACTTTTCAGAGAACTGCCCCATTAATCTGATCCCTGACAATTTAAATAAAATTAATATTATATTCAATATATATTAATGTACGGTAATTACCGTACATGTTGTAATATGTTGTAATATATTACAACATTTTGTGGGAATATAACAGTGTTTAATCAGCTATGGGTTTTGATCACTGCTAACAGTGCTGTTTAAGTGAGGAAAGCTAGGTGGCGATAGAGCTCTTACCTCAAATCCCAGCAAGACCACTGCTGTTGAAGTGAGGGAAGCTAGATGGCGATAGATCCCAGCAAGACCACTGCTGTTCAAGTGAGGTAAGCTAGGTGGCGGTAGATCCCGGCTACGAGCGAGTGGGGAAGAAGCACGGTGCTGGACAGACGCAATACCGGAACCCCAGGAGCCTCCTCTCTGCCGCACGGAACCCCAGAAGCCTCTTCTCATCCGCACAGAACCCCAGAAGCCTCTTCTCTTCCGCACGGAACCCCAGGAGCCTCCTCTCTGCAGCACGGAACCCCATGAGCCTCCTCTCAGCCGCACAGGAACCCCAGGAGTCTCCTCTCTGCCGCACGATCCACATTTCATCCCTGCACTCCGGCGTTTTGACTCAAGGTACCACACATTCGCTCCATAAGACGCACATACATTTCCCCTCACTTTTGAGGGGAAAAAAAGTGCGTCTTATGGAGCGAAAAATACGGTATGTATATATTCAATGGTGGCTACGTAAACAGATTAGTATAGAACATTGATGGAGTCGTGGCAATTTGACACTTTTCTGCGTTTGAGTGTTTGTTGCAGGATTAAAAAATGATGCGTAGTAAAATAAACATTTAACTCGTTACAGGCTAAATTTTCATGTCTATATATTGAACAGGGCAGATGTAGGCATGTGGAGAAAAATAGTATAGACATGTTGATTATGTTCTGCTGTTAGGGTCAGGCTATGTGTACAAGTGAAAGCTAAACTTACATGCTAATTAGTACTGCCAACTTGAATTAAAAAAAAAAAATCAATCAAGATGAACTCATAATACCAGACAGTGTCCACTAAATCTTCATGGACGTAAGTGGCATGGCTGCGGGCCATTTCTCAGTGAGGCAGCGAAAGTCAGCCGACTCCCATGGTCGGTAAGAGCAGGGCGACCTCTGGGGAGTCCCAGTGAGTCTTAGTGTTGCGAGTCAGGCTGTGCTTATCTTCCCCGGTCCGTGTGATCGCTGGTGCCCCTTGTGCTGGGATCAGGGCCTGCTTCGGGATTCGGACTGCCCTGCCTGTGGGGTTAGCAGTGGGTCTGGCTGTGCTGCGCCGTCTTCGGTGAGTGGTCCGTCGTAGCAACGATGGGCGCTTGGTGTATGAGCCTCTAGGGTTTGGAGCTTGTATAGCTGTATCGCCCAGAGGAGGTGCTTTCTTTTTTGGCGGTTTGCCGCTGTCTGCAACCCTCTGCTGCTCTGCCACAGTATCTTGGGTGCGTTCCCTGAGCCTCCGCCAGAAGTTTTGGAAGATTGCATCCAGGCGCCTTAGGGTGAGTTCTGTGCCGATGCTGCATGGCCTCTGGAGCGCATGTTGGTTGTGTTTGTCTGATGGTGGAGCAGACGCCATCTTGGGTGTGTGGTGTGGACCGTGCTTTGGCCATTTGCCGTGTGGGGCCCCCTGCCTGTATGGTAGTCAGTAGCTGGATGTCTAGAGGTGACCAGGATATCCCCCGCTGGTCAAGGGGGGGGGGTAGGAGTGCGCGTGCCGCAGAGCTGCTCCGGGGTCTAAGGAGTGAGGAGATCAGCCGCATCTCCCCTGCCTAGTAGGCCGCAACTGAGAGCCCCGGTCTCCGGTGGGGTATGAACTTGATTTGAAGGTCGGCGTGGTCAGTGTTTGTCCCCCAGCTCAGAGAATGCCTTTTCATGTAAGTCGCTTGTTGTTTATGGGGAGATATCACCCCTAAAACAGATAAACTCTGTGGAGCTCAGGCTTGGCACGTCTGCTCCGCTTGTAAGCCCGGCTCCGCCCCCTCGTTGTGTCTCTTTCTGTGTCCCTTGACCTCGGCTATTCCTGACTATTCTTTGGTACGTTAGTCCGGCCATTCTAAGGCCCGGTATATGTTACCTATCAGTCCTCTGTGTTACACAATTCTACGTGCTGGATCATACTTTAATCCTGATATTTTTAAACACTGATATTTGTGTTAAGTGAAGTCTCTAGAGTGCAACAGTACCCATCATGTACAAGTTTTAGGGTGTTTTAGAAAGTTACAAGGTTAAATATAGGGCTTGCAAATTGAATTCTCTGGACGTTCTGCCTGGGTTGTCAGGCACGTACCACAAATTTTAATTAAAGGATCACTATAGGTCAGGAACACAAACATGTATTCCTGACCCTATAGTGTTAACACCACCATCTAGCCCCGCTGGGCCCTTCGTGCCTCTATAAATATAGCACAATCTTACTGTATTCAAGCCAGAAGCTGTAACTCTGTATGCTGAAAAAAAAAAAAGCAATCTGCTGACATCATCAGAAGTGGTAGCCTGATCCAATCACAGTGATTCCCCATAGGATTGGCTGAGACTGACAAAGAGGCAGATCAGGGGCAGAGCCAGCATAATTCAAACACAGCCCTGGCCAATCAACATCTCCTCATAGAGATGAATTGAATCAATGCATCTCTATGAGGAAAGTTCAGTGTCTGCATGCAGAGGGAGGAGATACTGAATGTTTGGATGCATTTTAGGCAGCCATGACCCAGGACGGATCTCTAACAGCCATCTGAGGAGTGTTAACCACTATTGGATTGGCAAGGGCCAATTGGATTGGTAGGTTTCTACATTCTACAATGACGAATGGCATGTAAATGATTCCCGTATGGAGCCCTTCCGTGAATCCAGTCACCAAAAACTCCACCAAGGGGCACCAAGGGGGGTGAGGGATGGTTATGTAATAAGTCGGCGAAACAAGTCACATTGATTGAGGCCATGTAGGGTTTGGGAAACAATTTATTTGGACACATTGTCTTGGCATGTGCCCTATAACAAAGAGAACACACATGCAATAACCGGCAAGCACTAAATCCACAGGAACATGCATTAAAGTTATTGCAAATCTGGGATTTATCCAGAAAAACAATATTTTTTTTACTTTTTGTTGTGCAAAAGTTTGACAGACAGGCTTACCGTGCCACGACAGTAAATACAGATATGTCAAGAGGCATAAAACTGTGGCATGTGATAATACTGCACACTTTTAGAATGCTGGGGTTTGAAGGGGTTCAGCGGGCTCTCATGGCTCTTGATGTGGAACCGACTTGGTTCTAGTCCCGTTTAGCAAGTCTCTGGATTTTGAGGTGCCCAACCGAGTGCCTGGATGTGTTAATGCCCATTTCTTTACTTCTCTGTGAAGGCTGTGCCTTTTGGTTCAGGGATTTAGCCTGCTGTTGGGACTCGAAGGCGTAGTTGGTTGTAGGCTCCCGGTCTTTTTTGGGTGTCTCTAGGAGTGCCTCTGAGGTGTTTGCACGTGTGCGGGTCGGTATTCTGAGTTTCTGCATCAGCGGTTCTGGGTCTTCTGTTGACGTCAGCGTCGCTGTCGTGTCTCCGCTGGTTATCACTAGGGATCCCCCCCGGCCCCCAGTGGTACCGTATAAAGTGGTCTCTGAGCTGTCTGGCAGTGGAGGCTAGCTTCCTCCTTTCCGCTAGGGCAGAGAATGGTATGTCCGCGTAGATAGAGATCTTCTGGCCTTTGTATAGTACCGATCCCTGTTCTCTGGAGCACTTCATAACCGCTGCCTTCACTGCAATATCGCAGGTTATGGCAATTATGTCTCTGGGCGCGTCTCTTGGGGCCGCAGCTGACTTTCTCACTCTGAATGCTGAGGTGATAGTGTGCTGGGAAGTGTCGTCTCTAATGTCCATGGTGTCTATTAGGTCCCTCACAAAGGTGAGTATCGTCTCATCAGGTATCTGTTCTGATATTCCCCTGAGGCGCAGTTTTTTTTGTCTGTGGCGTGTTTCTAGGGTAGTCACTGTTTGGGTCAGTTGTTGCACCTGAGAAGAGAGGCTGTGCAGTTTGGTGTCGGTGGAATGTATGTGCTTGTCCCTGGAGGCTTCTCTGCCTTCCATCTCCTGTACCCTGTGACGGATCTCTCCTATTTCTGCCTGGGCTGCTTGGAGGTCTTCCTTCCATACCTTCCGGAGGTCTGTCAGTAGTCTCCTGATATCCCCTTTTGTAGAGGGCGTCGCATCCTCGTCCGTTTCTGACTGATCCGACTCCACTCCCGAGCGGGGAGAGCTCATCGGGTCATCCTCTTCTTGGGAGGCCTCTGATGGCTCCGGCGACCCATGCTCCTCCGGCGCCATTTTGGGCAGATGCCGCGCCGCCGGCCTCTCAAATGAAAGCCGAATATCTTGCTGCCGGGGAGTACCTTGGAGGTGAGACTTCTTGTGCTTGCGCCCCATAGCTTCTGTGTGTGGGGGGTGTCGGTTTGTTCGTCGCGATTGCTCGTTTTGTGGCTTTTTCGTCGATTATTTCCCCGGCTCTAATGGAGCTTAAGGGAGATGCGTCTGTTCACAAGCGCTGTAGGCCACGCCCCCCATACTGCACACTTTTAAAAGATAAACATATTGATGCATATGATGTCGCTTAATAAGAAAACAGTAAGATGGTTTGAGACATACTATATGGATTGGCATTAACTTAGTCGAGTATAATAAATCAAGATAAAATAGCACGCTAAACTGTGGTTAATTCTTCAGCCGGGTAGCCGCTGGGCACTATGGTCGGTGAATGCGTATGGGAGGCTAACAAAGCATAAAATAATGGTTGTCCTATCATGCTCATCACAGCAGTAGGGGGGATGTCAGCTAAATAGACTGGTATGACCTCAGAGATGTGACACCTGGGGAAGGAGCCAGCATGGTCTAGCCTAGCTGTATTATTACAGCAGGCATATTTTAAACAGGCTACATGACTACGTACATAGTGTTTAATTAGAGCATGGCATTGCAGAGTTGGAGCACAGTTTTATAGTTAGTACAATAAACATGGTTAGGGCATCATATCATGTTGGCTGGAGGAGGCCAATAGGATTAACCTAGGAAACACATAGTACATGGTATTGCATAGTATTAGAAGGTTATGTATAGTGACTTTAAGAATAAAATCTAAAAAATAAATAGCAACAGCAAAAACTGAAAGTAAAGATTCCCACTGGAGCTAATGACAGTGTTGAGCCACTGTACCATCTTAAAGCGGCACTGTCATGCCGAATTCCGTTTTTTTTTTTAACCCCCCTCCCGCCTCAACTACATCCAATCGACCCCCTAGTCATCCCCAAATGCCCCTATGCCCCCCACATTACCTATTTTTTATTCTTTATTTTCTGAGATTCCCGCACATGCCCAGTGAAACATCTGGACATGCGAACGGGAATTTCACCTATTCATTCACCCGCCGCCCAGGGGTGGGGGCCGGGGAGGAGGACAGTAGGTCCCCCCCCCTTTTTTTCCATTAGGGCCCCCACCCGCCGCCCAGGGGTGGGGGCCGGGGGCTGGAGGACAGTAGGTCCCCCCCCCTTATTACTATTATGGCCCCCACCCGCCGCCCAGGGGTGGGGGCCGGGGGTGGGAGGACAGTAGGTCCCCCCCCCCCCTTATTACTATTATGGCCCCCACCCGCCGCCCAGGGGTGGGGGCCGGGGGGGGGGAGGACAGTAGGTCCCCCCCCTCTTATTTCCATTATGGCCCCCACCCGCCGCCCAGGGGTGGGGGCCGGGGGGGAGGACAGTAGGTCCCCCCCCCCCTTTATTACTATTATGGCCCCCACCTGCCGGCCAGGGGTGGGGGCCGGGGGGGAGGACAGTAGGTCCCCCCCCCTACTACTATTATGGCCCCCACCCGCCGGCCAGGGGTGGGGGCCGGGGGGGAGGACAGTAGGTCCCCCCCCTACTACTATTATGGCCCCCACCCGCCGCCCAGGGGTGGGGGCCGGGGGGGAGGACAGTAGGTCCCCCCCCTCATTATCTTTATGGCCCCCACCCACCGCTCAGGGGTGGGGGCCGGGGGGGGGGGGACAATAGGTCTCCCTCCCTTATTTTACTTTATGGCCCCCACCCGTCATTTAGGGGTGGGGGGCAATATTTTTTTTCTTTTTTTTCTACAGTGAGCAGCCACAGGCTGCTCACTGCTTACTAGACATGCCCCTACTCGCGGTATAGCGAGTAGGGGCATATTATTTACTAATACCAAGTCATTTTTACTTGGTGTTAGTAAATTTGGCTGAAAGACCAATTTAGGTCTTTCAGCCTTTTAGTAGATAACTCCCTGATACCGTGGGATGCAGCCACAGCAATGAATAGGATCGGAGTTTCATTCATTTGAATGAAATTCCGATCCGAACAAAGTACCGAATTGCATCCTAACACCAATGGAGAAACGGTGCTCATTCTGTTAGGATGCAATTCGGCAGTTTTGCCGGCGTTCTGTCTAAGTGACAGGACTTTCGGCAATACTGACAGGAAGCATTGTGGGAACAGGGAGGAAAGCTAGGGATCATGGGAAAATTGCTCTGACCAGCGGAAATGAAGCACACTTTGCTCCTCCGCTGGTCAGAGCTGGTCAAGCGGAGGAATCCTCCATAAGACAGAGTCCCTACTTTGTCTTATGACTTTAAAGAAAACTAAAGAAGACAGGAAGAAAAGAATAACAGATCCTGAGAGAGGGGGAGAAGAGGAAGAGATTGAGGAAAGGTAAGTTCGGCATGACAGTGCCGCTTTAACTATATGCTAAATAGATGGAAATCAGAGAACCCTTCACCCAGAGAGTTATGCGCTATGCATGCCACATAGAAGGTTGCTTTGAGACGTATGTATCACTGGTGCCCATGTCACTGTAAGTATACTATAAGCTAGCCATGTTCAGTCGTATGCTTGTTTTCCCCTCTACTTGCTGTGTTTGAGGGTTTTCATGAGGGGCTAACTGCGCCCGCGATTTCAGTCCCGCACTGCGTCTAGACAATACCCCGCCGGGTCAAGACAAAGTACAGCTGTGCAAGTCCCAGTGTTGTGCCCACCCGCCCATTGCTGGGAAGATCTGTGCGTAGAGTGCTTTAAGATGATGCGCCCGGTGGGGTCTGTTGGGACCTTTTCAGTGTTATTTGGGTCCGGCGCAGTGAGGAGTGACGATCTTTCCCCGGCTTCACAGCTGGTGTCGGTGTGCAGCTAGGTTTAGGGGGGACCTGTCGTAATGTGCGATGAGGTGTAGCTGTCTGGTGCAGTTGTTTGGGTTTCAATTTGGCGGGAAAGGTCTCCTCCCATGGCGCCGTCTCCAAGCTCCCTTTGCAGGTAAGACTGCGCGTCTTTGGGCAGGCTGCGCAATCTTCTCTCCATGTGAGTGTGCCCCTGTCCCGGCTTTCCTCTCCCTGCTGGCTAGTTTAATCCAGAAGGCCTCGAATATGGCGTTAAGCCTCGACAGGATGTCAGACCCCTTATTGCTGACTTTGGAGGTGCGTGTGACATCCACCATTGTGCGGGCCTCCGCTTTTGGCTTGCTTGTAGCTTCTGTAGCCCAGTTGCTCCGCGGGAGTGGACCAGGATCACCCCCACTGGTCCTGGGGGGGGGCAAGAAATCAGTGGCTCCGGCGTGAGGGCGAGGAGAGCGGCCGTCTCTCCCGGCTCCGTCCACTGCAGGCTGCAGCGTGCCACCTCTGGTTCCCGATCATGGAAAACTTTCGGGTATCAGGCGATTCACCAGGGTGCCCCCGACTTGGGTGGCATACCCCGGCATATTTTCAGGCTTTGTATCAATGATTATTTCCATTTGATCAGCATGTGCAGTGGGAGCCCATCAGACATGCGACTGCTTGGCTTGCAGGTCAGACTCCGCAGCAGAACCGGCATTTTACATTAAAACCCATAACTTTTACAATATTCCCTTTATTTAAACGAATGGACGTTCGGTAGATAGCTGGGGTCTGAGCGCACATTTCGTGAAAGTACCGCTCAGATCCCAGCATAAATAACCGAACGCCGCATAAGACAAGTATTACATTCAAGTTACATTCAAACTACCGATTGACTTTAGGGAACCATTTTACCGAAGGACCGGGGCTCCCGAACGACTTGGAAGTCCTGCTGTATTCGTGCCGTCGAGTAGCCGATTTTAGTTCCAGGCGCTCGACGACAAAATACCGCTGGGCTAACAAAGGATCCAAGATGGCCAACCGCCGCGTGGTCGGTAGCCGAACGGCGGCCACCCTGAATCCCTCTAATTACCGATTGCAACAATGTTGCAATCCTTAATGGGAGCCACACGACCTCCTGTGTGTGGTCTCCCTTCGGTAGTTTGTTTGTTTCACGAACAGTGTTGAAATTCACTGTTCGTGAAACTATTGTATGAATGCTGGCGTTTTTTCATGCCGCCAGCATATGAACGCTATTGTTCGCATGGAAACTATGCAGCATACAAATACTTGGTTCTTAAAGGTATACACACATCTTTTAGGATAACATAGTAAACAGTGGCTAATCCGCCACACTAGGTATGGTCCAAGACTTGAGGGAAGACAGGCTGGCGTTGTCCCTCCGTGAGATGGAGAGATGGACATTGCAGGAGTGCTGGGAATTGACAAATCCTCAATAGCTTCTAGTAGTTCAGACATGCTAGGATAGGACAAAAATTCATGAGTAACCAAAGTGATTATATCGTACGGGCTAGCTTATCTAATGCCAAGTGGCGAAGAAATAATCTAATAATGGAGAGAGGATTCCTACTAATTGCCAAGTGGCATGAGAGGCTCTAGCTATGTGTTAATCCGAGGGAATTTTTGTTTTGGGCACATTGCCCAGAAGACGCGGAGGAGCGGTTCCCGTCTCGCTGCCAAGCAGGTAAGCTCAACTTGTTGGCGCGGTCGTGCTGATCGGGCACAGACGCGCCATGCGGCGAGCCGGGAGCCATTGACATCAATAAAAAAAAAAAATGTAAATAGAACTCTAAAGACTGATTGGCTCTCTCCGCTGCATCATTGATCTAAGGGTGATATGAAGAAGAAAAATAAAGTTCTATGCCCAACTGCTTACAGAAAGCACGCCAAAACCTAGAAATACATTAGGTACCTCTGTCGGAGGTGATGTTTTTCGGTACCCCATGTTACCAAAATATTTTTTTCAAGAATATTTAGACAAGATCTTGAGAAGATGGCAATTTTTTGAGAGGTATAAAATGTGCCATCTTGGAGAATCTATCCACGACAATGAGAATAGTGTTATACTTGAACTGGGGAGATCCACAATGAAGTCCATGGCTAGATGGGTTCATGGAGCGTCTGGTATTGGAAGTGGCTGCAATAACCCAGGAGGGGATTTATAAGGGACTTTAGAGACAGCACATATTTGACATGCCCCTACATAATCTTTGACATCATACCTAAGCGTAGGCCACCAACATTTTCTAGAAACGGCAGAGAGGGTTTTATGTATTCCAGGATGTCCAGCGGTCAGATTATCATGAAACAACCCAATCACGTTTTCCCTTAATGATGTTGCAACGAACAGTTTGTCCGATGGTCTCTCCACGGGTGCCTGAGGTTGATCTGCTATTATGGCACATAATAGTGGAGAAGACACTTCAGAAACTGTAGTAGCAATAAGACACTCGGGAGGTACAATCGTGAATACCTCTTGTTCAGGGATCTCATCTGTCTCAAACTGTCTAGACCAGGGGTAGGCAACCTGCGGCACTAGTGCCATGCACGGCACTCGAGGTGTCTTTCCACGGCACTCAAGGCTGCTAGAGCCAAACAGGGTCTGGCCTATCAGGAGTCTCAGTGAAACTTCAGATATCTGCTAATACAAAGAGGTAGTGAAGGACAATCCTCAATTTATGCATTGCAGCACTTAGAGGAAGTGATCTCAGATCAGTTCCTCCCAGCACTTGTGAATGCGAATCCACACTGTAGTAGAGCAGCCCACAGCTGATGTTGCAGCTCCTGTCCTTGACCTGTACCTGCCCAGGCTGGTCCCCACTGGAACCCAGGGAAGCCACCCACACTGCTAGATATACACAGACCTGCAGAATAAGCCTCCCCTCATACAAATAATACGAACAGCCCACACACAAACATACACACAATCCCCACAAACGCAACACCACTAACAATCTACATACATGCACACAATCCCACATGCAGCCTCTCACATGCAAAACCCCAAACAGCCCCCATACACTACCTGACACACAATGTGACATATCCATCTACACACAATTCCGCAAGCAGCCCTCATACACAGCCCACATTCATATGTATCATACACGATACCATAAACTACTAATGAACATATACAATATAATAGCTCATATACGCACAAATACAACGATACAAAGCAATTACAGTATAAATAACACAAGCAGAATACGGCAGCACACACACCTCAATTTAAAAAATAGGATCGGCAGGGCCGTTTGAAGGAATTTGGGGGCCCCAAGCAAAATGGACATGGTGCCTCCCCCGGCACGCAAAGCATACAGGATCCACAGCATAGCCATACAGTTTAAGTTCACCAACACTTTATATAAATAAAAAAGGTTTACAGTGCAAATACTGCTGTTGCATATAATGTGCATAAAACTTGAACATTTTCAACAATTGAAAATTCCCTGTGTTCTCCTCATCTCCCCTTCTCCTCACCCCCCCTCCCTGTGTTCTTCTCACCCCCCTCCCTGTGTTCTCCTCATCTCCCCTTCTCCTCACCCCCCCCCCCTGTGTTCTTCTCACCCCCCTCCCTGTGTTCTCCTTATCTCCCCTTCTCCACCCCCCTCCCTGTGTTCTCATCTCCCCTTCTCCTCACCCCCTCCCTGTGTTCTCCTCATCTCCCCTTCTCCTCACCCCCCCCTGTGTTCTCCTCATCTCCCCTTCTCCACCCCCTCCCTGTGTTCTCCTAATCTCCCCTTCTCCTCACCTCCCCCTCCCTGTGTTCTCCTCATCTCCTCACCCCCCCTGTGTTCTTCTTACTCCTCCCCCCTCCCTGTGTTCTTCTTACTCCTCCCCCCTCCCTATGTTCTTATTTCTGCCCCAATGTTCTTCTTACTCCTCCCCCCTCCCTATGTTCTTCTTACTACTCCGCCCTATGTTCTTCTTACTACTTCTTACTTACTCCCCTCCCACCCTCCCTGTGTCCTTCTTATTCCCCTCCCCCTGTGTCCTTCTTATTCCCCTCCCTGTGTCCTTCTTATTCCCCTCCCATTGTCCTTTTTACTCCCCTCCCCCATGTCCTTCTTACTCTCCCGCCTCCTTCTTACTCCCCCGCCTATGTTCTTTTTACTCCCCCACCCCCTCCCTCCCTCCTTCCCTCCCTATGTTCTTCTCACCTCCCCTTCCCTGTAGCGTGGCCAAGCTCAGGGTGCACTTCCTGTCAGTCCGGCCGGGAACAGGAAACTGAATCTCCTGTACCGCGTGGTACCCGGCCGGACTGACAGGAAGAAGAGGAGCTCGGCCACGCTACAGGGAAGGGGAGGTGACGAGAGAGGCAGTGCTGCAGCCGCCTGAGGCTCTCTATAGAGCGCTCAGGCAGCTGCAGCCTTATAGGAAGCGCTGGCCCTGCTTGGGGGCCCAGGCCAGCTCGGGGCCCAAAGCAATTGCTTGGTTAGCTTGCCTGGTAGCGACGAGCCTGAGGATCGGCACGTTACAGGACATCACAATCTTATATCGGCACAGTGCTGCTAAAAGGTTGCCTACCCCTGGTCTAGACAGTGCATCTGCCTTTGTGTTCTTGGTACCGGGCCTGTATGTAATGACAAAATTGAAACGGGAGAGTAATAGTGACCATATAGCCTGTCTGGAGGACAATCTCTTAGCGTCCCCGATATAAGCCAAGTTCTTGTGATTGGTAAAAATCAAAAGTGGCTCTTTGGAACCTTCTAAGAGATGCCTCCATTCTTTGAGGTCAAGGACAATGGCCAGTAACTCTCTATTCCCGATGTCATAGTTTTTCTCTGCAGGAGTTAGTTTTCGAGAGAAAAACCCACAGGGATGTAAAGATGCATCAGGACTCTTTCCTTGAGACAGAATGGCTCCTACTCCTGTCTCTGACGCACCTACTTCCAAAATAAAAGGTTTAGCTGGATCGGGGTGCGTCAGAACAGGTGCTGAAGCAAATAAAGATTTAAATTTTTCAAACGGCTCTTTTGCTTCCTTAGGCCATGAATTCCAATAAGCTCCTTTTCGGGTAAGGTTGGTGATAGGAGCAATAATAGATGAAAAACCCTTAATAAATCTGCGGTAGTAATTTCCAAACCCTACAAAGCGTCGTATAGCTTTAACCCCTTAAGGACACATGACGTGCCTGACATGTCATGATTCCCTTTTATTCCAGAAGTTTGGTCCTTAAGGGGTTAAGGCCTTTGGGTAACGCCCATTTCCACACTGCTTCCAGCTTGTGTGGGTCCATTTTGAAACCAGAAGGGGATATTACATGTCCAAGGAATTGTATTTCAGTCTGGTCAAACTGGCACTTTTCAAGCTTACCATATAAGCCGTTCTTCAGCAGGGTTTTTAACACAACTCTCACATGTTCGTGTTGAGTATCCAGGTCTGGGGAATAGATGAGAATGTCATCTAGATACACCAGAATGAGCATGTGGAGGTATTCTCTAAGGACATCGTTTATAAAGTCCTGGAATACCGCTGGGGCATTGTACAAAACAAACGGCATGATCAGGTACTCATAATGTCCTATTCTGATGTTGAAGGCTGTTTTCCACTCATGCCCTTACTTAATTCTGACTAGATTATATGCACTTGTTAGGTCGAGTTTGGTGAAAACCTGTCAAAGAGCTCAGAAATAAGGGGGATTGGGTAGACGTTTTTTATCATTTTATTCAGACCTCTATAATCGATGCAAGGGCGTAGGTCTCCTTCTTTTTTCGAGACAAAAAAGAACCCAGCCCCAGCAGGTGAAGAGGATCTCCGTATGTGAGCCTTTCTTAGAGCATCTTTTATATATTCCTTTAAGCAAAGAGTCTCCTGAGGAGACAGAGCATAAACTCTTCCTTTAGGAGGCATAGTGCCTGGTAGCAAATGTATGGCACAGTCATAGGGTTTATACGGTGGTAATGCCCCTGACTGAACCTTATTAAAATCCTCCTTTAACCCCTTAAGGACCAAACTTCTGGAATAAAAGGGAATCATGACGTGTCTCACATGTCATGTGTCCTTAAGGGGTTAAATCAAAATACTGTGATGGAATCTCTGAGGTTAAGGGAGGTGCAGTAGGTACATTGATGGTACCAACACGTTGTGGCATATGCTGTTTACAATGACTCTTGCAACTCTCTCCCCAGCCCACAATTTCTCCTTTAACCCAATCTAGACGTGGATTGTGTTTCTGGAGCCAAGGGAAACCGAGTATCACAGGACAGGAAGGGGAAGATATAACCTGGAAAACCAATTCCTCAGAATGTAAAATGCCTACTGAGACAGTGATAGGCAGAGTTTCTTGAGTGATGAGAGGTTGGGTAAGAGCTCTCCCATCAATAGCCTCGACTACAATGGGTATATCTTTCTGCCTCAATGGCAGGAGATGTTTAGCAGATAATTCTTTGTCAAGGAAATGATCTGCTGCCCCAGAGTCGATCATGGCCTCACACTGTATAGTAGTTATCTTACAATGCAGAGTAACCTTTACAAGGAAGCAATTCTTAGTCAATTTGGGGGACATATACATCACACCTAAGGTAGGTCCCCGAACGTGCCTTAGGTGCGCATGTTTTCCGGCCGAGCCGGACATGAGAGCCTTAGATGTCCCTTCTTTCCACAATAAAAACACAACCCCTCATTACGTCTATGCTGTCTCTCTGCCTCAGTGAGCTTAGTAATGCCCAATTGCAAAGGCAGCCACTAGACCACTGTTGGCCTAGTCCACCTCAGAGGCTAACATCCTGAACTCTATAGCGTGGTCAGCCACAGAACGGCTGCCTTGTTTTATTCTCATTAGGGCTTTAGCTACGTTTTCCTCTCTTCCCTGAGGTTCAAAGGTAGCTTTAAATGCCGTTAGGAATTCACTATAATTACGAGCAATGGAATTTGCGCTTCCCCATAAGGGATTAGCCCAAGTTAAGGCCTTACCCGTTAGCTGGTTCATAAGATAGCCAATCTTTGACCTGTCTGTTGAGAAGGAGCCAGGGGAAGCCTCGAAATGATATTCAATTTGGTTCAGGAAACCTCTGAACTCCTTAGAATCACCTCCAAAATGAGGGGGAGGAGAAAGGGTTATGGATGGAGGTTTGTATGCCACAGGTGCAGGAACAGGTGGTGGAGCTACCGGTTGTACCGGGGGTGTTTTAAGATAAGCAGTTCTCTGAAACAAGGTCTGGAATGCTTTGGCAAATTGATCTAACCTGTGGTCCATATCCTCCACCCTGCCTTCACAGGCTATCATATGCTTACATAGTGCTGCAGGAACCATGGCCCTGTCGTAATGTCACGACTGCTAGTGTGGTCCAACACGCAGAACTATGTAATATCTAAATAGAAAATAGAAAGGAAATTAAAAGGATAGAACGTAAACCGGTCCTTAGAATGGCCGGACTAATATGTTAGAGACAGAGAATGGTCAAGGGATAGCCGAGGTCAAGGAAGTCAGAAATACCGTTTAACAAGCCAAGACAAGGGAAACAGAAATCAGCGTAGTCAGGAATGGCCAGGGTTAAAATAACGGAAATCACAATAACAGCAAGGTAAAACGCACTCTCGGGAACCAGGACAGGAAACCACAACATGGCAAGGTACTGGGGTGAATCAGGGATTTAAACATCCCTCTCTAGGCTGTGATTGGTCAGAGGGTGACCTCTGACCCCAGAACGTGTGTGTGCGTTGGCGCCATGACATCACACGCGCGTTCCTATAACCTTGGGGGGGGCGGAGCCATTGATGGCTGCAACCGCATGGTCGGCGCCATCTTTGTTTTGGGCACACTGCCCAGAAGATGTGGAGGATCGGTTCCCGGCTCGCCGCCGAGCAGGTAAGCTCAGCTTGTCGGCGCGGTCATGCCGGCCGGGCACAGACGCGCCATGCAGGGAGCTGGGAGCCGTGACAAAGTGGTAGTATAACCAGTTGGGCTTAGTAACTTATAACATAAACAGGAACAATAAGGTTACCTGGGCAGTGTGGATCCCCAAGACAAATCTAAACCACTTACTGATGTGAAAAAGGACCCACCTAAAGCAAGTTGAACAATTGAAACTGAGTCAACCAGAACCTATGAGACTTGAAAAACCCTCAGAGGCACAGCAAAAAAGAAGGTTCAAGCCCAGCAACCTATAAAACATCTTGTTACAACATATCTAATAGGTAGAAAAAAATCTAGCAACAATGCACTGCTCAATGAAATTTAAACAGAAAGTATTTGATCAGAAATTTAAAACATGCAATACTCCCCTATGGCCTCTATGGGCGAGCAGCCTATCAAGCATATACATACAATTATACGAATGTCCGTATGGACTCAAGGAGTACCTATTACTATAATAGGGCATTCGGTTGTAATTATACAAATGGCCCCAAAGAGGAGCAAAGAGCCGCATAACAACCAAACGCTCCAGTATAACTGAACACTATAACAGACATGTCGTACGAATCGTAAGTAACGTTTGTGCATACGAACTAAAGGCCGAACAGGTGAGCGCAATCTCATGAAAGCCAATGTATACGAACCGACAAGCAGTAAAATAATTAAACAAACTACCGAACCATACGTTCATACGGAAGTTAACAAAAGACTACACATAAGGCATATGAAATAGAGGTAAGTATGAGAATAGACTTGGCCCGCGATGGTCGCGAAGGTCAACCAACTCACTGTTACTGCAGCTTCGAGACAATTAGCGTTAGCGACCAGAGGAGAGGGGAAATATCACGGAGGCTTTTGACAGCTGAAAAACTCAAACCAGTTATGGGCAGACACTCTAAGAGCAGGTAAGGTATCCACGAGGAAAGGTAAGCAAAATGGCGCTCTGCTGCTGCCGGAAATCCAGGTATGCAAATTGCCAGACCAACAACGGTAATGAGGAGGGGTCTGGCAATCCTTAAGTAGTGAAATCATGCCCCACCCACAACTACAGGCCCAGTCTTCCATATATCTCAAAATACACGTATAATGTAATCATATATATGCATTATATATGTATAATATATTATAAAATGCTTTACTTATTTTATAATATATTATACATATATAGGAAATAAAAGTGTGTGTGTGTGCGTGTGTGCGTGTGTACGTGTGTGTGTATATATATATATATATATATACACACACACACACACACACACGTATTATATGCGTCTCTATATATATACACACACACACACATATTATATATATAAAAATATATATAAATAATATGATTAAAAAACATTATATATATATATATATATATAAATATATATAGATATATATATATATATATATATAAATGTCAAGGATAGCACTCCAAGGAGCCAACACAATATAGGGATATCGTTTTAAATATTGTCAAGAAAAAAAAAATGTTTGTAATCCAAACTCAGAACTTACTGAGTGAAACAAGAGGGTGCATAGAAAATCAGCTACTTGCCAATGCTGAATAAATACAAAAAAAATAAAATAATAATCTTGCACTCCACCTATAGAAGATCAAACTGCCCAGTGCTTATCAGCCACAAAATATAGAAAAATGTCAAGGATAGCACTCCAAGGATATATATATATATACATTCTACCTATATATTTAGCTATTCATTTTACTACATATTTATTTGATTTTATTAATTGTAATTTGAGGGACTACCTGCCTGACAACACAGGCAGACAGTCCAGAGAATTTAATTGGCAAGCCCTATATTTAACCCCTTACCTTTCCAAAACACCATAAAACCTTTACATGGGGGGTATTGTTATACTCGGGAGACTTCGCTGAACACAAATGTGAGTGTTTTAAAAAGTAAAACTTATCACGACGATGATATCACCAGTAAAAGTTCAGTTTTGTTTTAAAAAATGCAAAAAACTAATAAAAACCGCTAACTTTGGCCAGTATTTGTGACTAAGTGGCTACTACAAAAGACTGGACATATCCCATTTTGAATACCCTGGTGTAAAGGATCCTGCTATCCGTGCAGCTCTGATCCTTGTAGCGTCTCCCGAAATCCAAGCTGAAAAGAGTGAAGTAGTGATTATAGTCGAGACTTCATGAAGGGGAAAAGCAAATGTGTTTATTGATGGCCAAAATCAGCCCTTTTATGATGGTCTCCCAGCAAGGGAACTCCCACATGGGACCTTGTGGAAGACTGTAACAAAATATGCAGAACCAATCAGTATACAGTACAATTCTTATAAACACCCACAGGAAGAGTGTAACCCCTCCTCTGTATCCTGGAGATAATTAACTTACCCCTCCTCTCTATCCTGGAGATAATTAACTTAAGTGGTTGCAGAGAACCTAATTATCTCCGGGCAGAGAGAAACATGTGCTTTTTACCTTTTAACAAAACTGTATTAAAATCAATAACTCATGTTTCGCTGAACGAAGTCCCCATGTTCCACACACCCCCAGATAGCTTAGATCTGAGCGCATATTATAGGCGAATAGTGCTCAGATCCCACGAACACAGTTCTCAATAACGTCGAGTAAAGTTTAAGTTCACCAGCTGTAATGGAAGTTAAACTGCACGAACCCACATACGAGTGTAACAGGGGAAATGTACAATCCAAGCAAGTAAGGCGAATGATGTGATCCAGAGACAGAGGGCTCTGTCCCAAGTGCCTTAAGACCCCATGACTTAACGGGCCAGCATCCCAGGGTAAGAGGCTAGCAATCCGGCTCCTCCAAGAGATAGGGGGGCAGGGCAGTTTGTCACATGCAGACCCAGTGACAAAAGCCATTTTGTCACACCTGGGTTGTCTACATTTTCAAATGGTATGCCATGATGGGGTTAATTTACATTCCTGGGCTACCATATTGTCTCAAAAGGCAACATAGACCCAGCAAACCAAAAGGAGAGAAAAACAAGTAGCAAGAGAGGTGAGAATGGATAACAGCTCAATTAGCCTGCCCTTCAGTGTGTCCCAACTCAGATCTCTAGCTGGTTTTAGCTCATCTAGTGCCATTACAGATAGAACATATCTGAAGCATATTAGACTGGTCCTATCCGTACGGGCAGTCCAGATCTGAAATGCCAGCAAGTTCCCTCTGCACAAGAGATACAGCAACCCCAGATGATCGTTTCAACCTTGTAAGGTATCATCAGTGAGGTATAGCCAATATCCCTCTAGGCACCAAGAGCAAGGGGTCCATGTCTGGATTGCCCTTCACACTTACGGAGAGAAAAACAAGTAGCAAGAGAGGTGAGAACGGACAACAGTTCAATTAGCCTGCCCTTCGGTCGGTCCCCGCTCAGATCTCAAGCTGGTTTTAGCTCATCTAGTGCCATTACAGAGAGAACATATCTGAAGCGTATCAGACTGGTCACACCTGTATGGGCAGTCTAGATCCAAAATGCCAGCAAGTTCCCTCTGCACGAGAGATAAAGCAACTGTAAATGTGGTCACATGCAATAGGGAAAGAATTAGGTATGACTGGGCAGCTTCACAAAGAGGAGCGTCTAAGATTTGGAAGAAAAAACTAGATATATGGTGTATGTGAGCGCTCCTAAGGACAAGTTCAGAATATAGATATATCAGTATATAATATCTATATGGATACCCGTAACTGATTAACAATTTGCTGTAGTATTGTCAATTAATATAAGAACTGAGTTATGCTGAATAAGCATATCAATATTTCCTAAATATATGAATCAATAGCATTAAAACACACACACAAAAATCATACTTTTATACATAACAAATGGGGTCTCTCAAACCCCAATGCCATAACACAGATAAAAATAACTGACTACGATCCCACACATTCAAACCAACACTCAAACTATCAGTTCAGTGCAACAAGGATAAATATAATACATACAAAACAGTTCAGTGCAACAAGAATCAATATAAACTATAAAAAGCAACGTTCTCCAAGAAGTAGTGGTTGTAGTAGGCATATTCCTGATCACAATGTCGTAGAAAAAACAACTGTGACTGGAATACCCCTAAGATAAACACCAATCCACTAAACAGTGATCTCGGAGGAACGCTGACATATAGCCAGCACAATGGGATATGGATGAGGGTAGTGACCCAAAGGGATATACCAAATAAAAGTATGTAAACAATACAATGAAAAACCTGCAAAAAAAAAGACGGATCGGGTGATCGTTTCAAGACGATCGTTTCAATCTTGTAAGGTATCATCAGTGAGGTATAGCCAATATCCCTCTGAGTGGGCAGAGACCAGCGGTACTCTGCCCTGGTACCAGCACTACTACGGGAGTAGTCTGGTTGAAGCCTGGTTGCTGGAGACCGACTGTCTCCCCTTTAGCTGCACAGTAGTGCTGCTGGAGACCGACTGTCTCCCCATTTTCTATACAGCTCTGCTGCTGGAGACCGACTGTCTCCCCTTTAGCTGCACAGCTCTGCTGCTGGAGACAGACTGTCTACCCTTTAACTGTACAGCTCTGCTGCTGGAGACCGACTGTCTCCCCTTTGGCTGCACCGCTCTATTGCTGGAGACCGACTGTCTCCCCTTTTTCTGCACAGCTCTGCTGCTGGAGACCGACTGTCTCCCGTATGGATAGTGATGTACCGAACTGTTCGCTGGCGAACATAGCATGTTCGCGTTCGCCACGGCGGGCGAACACATGCGTGGTTCGATCTGCCCCCTATTTGTCATCATTGAGTAAACTTTGACCCTGTGCCTCACGGTCAGCAGACACATTCCAGCAAATTAGCAGCAGACCCTCCCTTCCAGACCCTCCCACCTCCTGTACAGCATCCATTTTAGATTCATTCTGAAGCTGCATTCTTAGATAGAGGAGGGAAAGTGTAGCTGCTGCTCATTTGATACGGAAATTGATAGCTAGGCAAGGGTATTCAGTGTCCACTACAGTCCTGAAGGACTCATCTGATCTCTGCTGTAAGGACAGCACACCAAAAAGCCCTTTTTAGGGCTAGAACATCAGTCTGCTTTTTTGTGTGTGTGTAATGTAATTGCAGTTGCCTGCTTGCCAGCTTCTGTGTCAGGCTCACAGTGGATACTGTGCCCACTTGCCCAGTGCCACCACTCATATCTGGTGTCACAATAGCTTAAGCTTGCATTTAAAAACAAAAACATTTTTTCACTGTAATAGATTGAATAGCAGTTAGTTGTCTGCAAGCGTCTGGGTGTCAGGCCTTCAGCGTGTACTCTGCCAACCTCTGCAAGTGCACTTTGCCACTCATATCTGGTGTCACTATAGCGTGCCTTTAAAAAGAAAAAAAGTTTTTCACTGTAAGCTAATAGCAGTCAGTGTCCTTAAAGCGGGTGTCAGGCCTTCAGCGTGTACTCTGCCAACCTCTGCAAGTGCACTTTGCCACTCATATCTGGTGTCACTATAGCGTGCCTTTAAAAATAAAAAAAGTTTTTCACTGTAAGCTAAGAAAAACAAGTAGCAAGAGAGGTGAGAAGGGACAACAGCTCAATTAGCCTGCCCTTTGGTGGGTCCCTGCTCAGATCTCAAGCTGGTTTTAGCTCATCTAGTGCCATTACAGAGAGAACGTATCTGAAGCAAATCAGATCCAGCAAACCAATCTGCAAACTGAAATGGGCAAGCCCTATATTGACTCTGTAACTTTCCAAAACACCATAAAACCTGTACAAGGCGGTATTGTTATACTCGGGAGACTCCGGTGAACACAAATAAGAGTTTTTCAAAACATTAAAACATATCACAGCAATGATATTGTCAGTGAAAGTGACGATTTTTGCATTTTTCACACACAAACAGCACTTTCACTGATGATATCATTGTTGTGATACATTTTACTGTTTTATTATTATTATTATTATTGCCATTTATATAGCGCCAACAGATTCCGTAGCGCTTTACAATATTTTGAGAGGGGGGATGTAACAATAAATAAGACAATTACAAGAAAACTTACAGGAATAATAGGTTGAAGAGGACCCTGCTCAAATGAGCTTACAGTCTATAGGAGGTGGGGTATTAGAAACATCAGGATAGGAAATATCAAGTAGGAGTGAAGCAGAGCTGGAGGAGAGAGCAAAGCACTATCCCATAGGAGAGCAAGAGACAGGTATGTAAGGGAGAGATTACTCTGGGAGGCCATACGCTTTCCTGAAGAGATGGGTTTTAAGGCCCTTCTTAAATGATTGAAGACTAGGGGAGTGTCTGATGGCAGTAGGCAAGTTATTCCATAGGAGAGGAGCTGCCCGTGAGAGGTCCTGCAAGCGCGAGTTGGCCGTACGGGTGCGAGCAGCGGTCAGGAGGTGGTCGCGGGCAGAGCGGAGGGTACGAGGAGGGGCATACCTCTGGATCAGTGAAGAGATATAAGAGGGGCTGGAATTGTTCAGTGCTTTGAATGTATGGGTTAGCATTTTGAATTGACTCCTATAGGATACAGGGAGCCAATGTAAGGACTGGCAGAGGGGCGAGGTGTGAGAGGACCGACTGGATAGGAAAATCAGTCTAGCTGCAGCATTCATTACAGACTGTAGCGGGGCAGTACGGCTTTTGGGGAGACCAATCAGGAGAGGGTTACAGTAATCCATGCGGGAAATTACTAGAGCATGGACAAGCTCCTTGGTAGCATCTTGCGTAAGAAAGGGGCGGATGCGGGCTATGTTTTTGAGTTGGAACCTACAGGACTTGGCAACAAACTGGATGTGAGACTCAAAGGTGAGACCAGAGTCAAGTATGACGCCAAGACAGCGCGCTTGTAGGGATGGACTTATGTGGATATCACTGACTTGAAGGGAGAGTGAGAGAGGAGGATCAGTATTAGGAGGAGGAAAGACAAGGAGTTCAGTTTTAGAGAGGTTAAGTTTGAGAAAGCGTGACGACATCCAGTCAGAGACGGCCAGGGAGAGGTCCGGTGAGGAGAGATATATCTGAGTGTCATCAGCGTACAGGTGGTAGTTGAATCCAAAAGAGGCAATACGTTTTCCAAGAGATGCAGTATAAAGAGAAAATAGAAGGGGACCAAGGACAGAGCCTTGGGGAACTCCAACCGAGACAGGGCGAGGGGAGGAGGTATCCTTGGAAAAGGAGACACTAAATGAGCGTTGGGAGAGATAGGAGGAAAACCAAGAGAGGACAGAGTCACAGAGACCGAGTGATTGAAGAGTTTGAAGGAGGAGAGCATGATCAACTGTGTCAAAGGCAGCAGAGAGGTCAAGGAGAATTAATATGGAGTAGTGACCTTTGGATTTAGCGGAGATTAGGTAATTAGTCACTTTGATAAGAGCGGTCTCAGTAGAGTGGAGAGGGCGGAAGCCAGACTGAAGAGGGTCAAGAAGAGAGTTGGAATTAAGGAAGTGAGACACACGGGTAAAGACAAGTCTTTCCAAAAGCTTTGATGAGTAAGGGAGCAGGGATATGGGACGATAGTTAGAGGGGGAGGATGGGTCAAGAGATGTTTTTTTCAGGATAGGTATTACAGTGGCATGTTTAAGGTCAGCAGGAACAGTGCCAGAAGAGAGAGAGCAGTTAAAGATGTGTGTTAGGATAGGCACAAGACAAGGAGAGAGAGATCTGATGAGGTGAGATGAATGGAGAAGCATTAATATTTGTGTTCAGCGAAGTCTGCAGAGTATAACAGTACCTCTCATGTACAGGTTTTATAGTGTTTTTGAAAGTAACAGGGTCAAATATAAGGCTTGGTTTTCCGTTTATTTCACATTGAAATTTGCCAGATTAGTTATGTTGCCTTTGAGAAGGTAGTGCAAATGGGATATGTTCAGTCTTTTTTAGAAGCCACTTTTTCAGTCTTTTTTAGAAGCCACAAACACTGGCCAAAAATAGTGTTCATAATTGTTTTTTGCATTTTTTTTTTTTTTTGAAATTTGAAGTTTATTGAGTTTTGGTAACATAAAGTAAGGGTTGGATGGGGGAAGGGGTACAGAAGAGAAAAGGGTTGGGGTAGGGAGGGGGGGGGGGGATTCAAAGCAAGCAAATACCATATAGATCTTTATGCATTTTACGTACATTCATCAAGCATTGTAGAAGGATATGTGGTGATGTGGCCCTATCTACTTAATAGTGCTGTGGTGCGTTTCGGTTTTGGTCTGTTGTGTTCGTCCACCGTGTATGGGTGGTATAATTCAATTGTTGTCTTTGCGGTGTACCTTTCTACAGCCTATCCTGGGCCTTGTGCCCTTGGTTGGTCTGGTTTGCTACTCCTCCAGGTGGACCACAGGTCCCACGTTTCCTTGTTTTTTCGTGAGTTTGGGTGCAGTGAGCTATATTGCGTTTCATAAATTAGTTGTCTATCTATATCTTGAACTAGGTGGTGTATGGGCGGGGTAGTTGTGGACTTCCAGGATTTCGCTATCAGCTTTTGTGCTGTCAGCAGGATATGGTACATTAGTTTCCTCGCAGCAGATGGAACACTATTGGGTATGTCTAATAATAGAAATATCCGTGGGTCTAGGTCTACTGTGGTTTTTGTGGTATGTGCTATCATTCGTTGTATGTTTTCCCAGAATCTCTTCAGTTCTGGGCATCTCCACCAAATGTGTAACACAGACCCAACATCTTTTGTGCATCTCCAGCATGTCGGGGGTGTTTGGGGGAATATCTTATGTAATCGGGTAGGTACCATATACCACCTGTACACTGTTTTTTGGTGTTGGTCTATAAGTTGAGCTGATTTAACTAGTTTTTTTACGGAGATCAACGTACGCTTCCATTGATCTTCCGTGATGTTGGTGTGGAGGTCTGAGGCCCATTGTTGTGCCTGTGTGGAACTGTGGAACGGTAGGTGTGGGAGTATGGTTTTGTAGCAATCAGATAGGGGTTTAAAATTGGGTGGGATCTTTCCGGAGATCCCTATTTTTTCCCATGTTGACAATCCACTTGTTGAGTCTGGTTTGTTTGTCTGTTCTTTGTGATAGCTATTAAGTAGGGATTGGAGTTGTATGTGTGAGTACTGCATTGTATGCGGTGCCTCATAGAGAGAGCAAAGTTTCGGGAAGGACATTAGTGTGCCTGCTGCATGTATGTGGGCTAGGTGAGTGACGCCTATAGTTTTCCAGGGTGTTGTATGGAATGTGTGGATGCCGTAAACGATAGCATCTATTGGAGTTGCCATGGATAGTGGGTGATTAGTCTCAAAGTGCGTTCTATGGGTTTCCCATGTTTGTAATGCCAGGCTAATCTGTGCGGGTATGTTTGGGATGGTTGGTCTAGCGTGGTTTGGTAGCCACAACAGGTTTTGAACCCGGAAGGGGGTTATTGCTAGGTTCTCCATATCTAACCATTGGGGTCTGTTCACTGTTAAAAGGTGCTGTAGCAAGGAGGCCAGTACTGCAGCTTGATAGTAAGATTTGACGTGGGGGAATGCCATCCCTCCGCTTCTCGCGGGGGCCATCAATATTTTTTGTGAGATCCTCGCTTTTCCCTTACCCCAAGTGAATTGTAGCAGTTTCGTTTGGATGCTCTTGAAGTATGAATTTGGCGTTCTCAGGGGGAGGTTCCTAAAGAGATACTGGAGTTTCGGCAGAATGGACATTTTTATCGCTATTATGCGTTCTGTCCAGGACAAGTATAGTTGACCCCAGCTCTTCAGTATTTCCGTACACTCATTCCATACTCTGGTGTAGTTAGAGGGGAACATATCGTTTGGGTTTTTAGTGAATGTTAGGCCTAGGTATTTTAGATTCCCAGTGCGCCATTCAAAAGAATATTGTTGTTGTAGTCGTGTTAGTACCTGCGGTTCTAAGCGGATTCCCAGTGCTTGTGTCTTCGTTGTGTTGAGGGAGTAGTAGGACATCGTCCCATATTCTGTGATAAGACTCATAATGTTAGGTAGGGATTTTTCGGGGTTTGTTATATACAGTAATATATCATCCGCAAATGCGCTAATTTTTATTTGGTTCCCGTGCCATTTGATCCCATCTATGTCTTGGTGGTTTCTAATCGCTACGAGTAGTGGTTCTAAGGCCAACACATATAGCAGAGGGGATAGGGGGCACCCCTGTCTCGTGCCATTCGTTATCTTGAAAGTTTGCGACAGGAACCCCGCTTGTAGTACTTGAGCTGTGGGTTGGGCATATAAGGCAAATATCTGATCGACAAGTTTCTGTGGGAACCCAAATTTTCTCAGCACCTGGTTGAGGAAAGGCCAGCCCAGGCGGTCGAAGGCTTTTTCAGCATCCAGTGCTAGTAGGAGACCACCTGGGCCTGATCCTCTCATTTTCTCTAATACTAGGGATAGCTTGCGGGTATTGTCCATCCCCTGCCTCCCCAGGACAAACCCGGTCTGGTCGTCGTGGATCAGAGTCGGGAGGATTTTGCTCATTCTGGTCGCTAAGATTTTAGCATATATCTTGGCATCTGAATTTAGTAGTGATATGGGTCTGAAGTTTTTGCATTGGTCTGGGGTTTTTCCCGGTTTGGGTAAGGTCACTATTGTGGCTAGGAGCATTTCTGGAGGGAGTTTTCCTGAGTATGTCGCTGCATGAAACACCTGTACCAGCTTTGGGCCAAGTATGTCAGCAAATTTTTTATAATACAGGTTAGATAGTCCGTCTGCTCCCGGGGATTTCCCTGTTGGTAGTTGCTTTATGGTAAATAGGACCTCATCTAGGGTGATCGGTTCTAGGAGTTCATTAATTTGGGGCTGTTGGATTTGTGGGAGGGGAATTTTAGCTAGGTATTCGCGTATTAAGGTTTCATTTGGTGGTTTGGTATTGGGTTGGTCTTGTAAGTTGTAGAGCGTTGAATAGTACTTCGCAAATTCCTGAGAGATTTCTAGAGGGTTTTGTATTTTCTTGCCATCTGTGGTATTTAAATGTGCTATTCTGGCTGATGCTTGCCTTGCTCTTAAGCGGTTTGCTAGGTATTTAGTGGCCTTCCCACTATGGTGGTATGCTGTTGCTTTAAGCCTGTGTAGGTAGTAGGCGGTTTTGGTGGCGTTGATTTCTGTTAGTCTATGTGTCAGATTCTGAACCTGTTGGGCCAGTGTTGGTGAGGGACTCAGTTTGTTTTGTGTGGTCGCTATAGCTAGTTGTTTCTGGCATTCTAACTGTGTCATTTGTCTATTCTTATTTAGGTAGGAGGCCCGTTTAATAAAGAGGCCTCGGACAACTGCCTTGTGCGCTGACCATACAGTTTGTTCAGATACTTCTCCGTTGGAGTTGTGTTGGAAGTAGTCGGACAGTTCTTTTTTAGTCTGGAGTAGGAAATTCTGATCGTATAAGAGCGATTCATTTAACCTCCATGTCCCTCTCCCCTTAAATTGAAATGAGTCGAATAGTTCTAAATACACTGGGCTGTGGTCCGACCAGGTTATATCCCCTATGGTACAGGTTGAAACTTGGGCTAGTGTTGGTTGGTCTACGTAGAATGTATCTATG
Organism: Pelobates fuscus; assembly: GCF_036172605.1. Classification (NCBI taxonomy): domain Eukaryota; kingdom Metazoa; phylum Chordata; class Amphibia; order Anura; family Pelobatidae; genus Pelobates; species Pelobates fuscus. Next base: position 159,822,234 of record NC_086317.1, on the reverse strand, counting down.
CGGGTATAGGTGTTATGTACTTTGGAGTGGAAGGAGTAATCTCGCTCCCCCGGGTGTAGTGTTCTCCAACTGTCATATAGGTTATGGAGCATAAGTCTTTTTGTTAATGTTTTACATATAGATACCATCTGTTTCTTTCTTGCCCCCCTGTGTTGCGCTGTCGTGTCTTCTTCGGGAGATGCGATGAAATTAAAGTCTCCGCAGAGAATCAGGCCGCCTAGTTTGTGCTGCTCAATCTTGTGTAATAAGCGTCTAAGGAATGTTTCTGCGCCTGTGTTGGGGAAATATGCGGAGACCAAGGTGTATTGGGTGTTGTTAAAAAGGCCTATCAGGATGATGTACCTACCCTGGGGGTCTATAAATTTATCCTGTTCTACAAATGCCACATTTTTGTGGATTAGGATAGAGGACCCTTTGGTTTTGTTCGTCGATATCGCGTGGTATTGATTTGGGAATAGTTTTGTGTACAGTTCCGGGGTTTTTGCGGCACTAAAGTGTGTTTCCTGTATACAGGCTATGTCTGATCCTTTGTTTTTGAGTTCCTGCAGTAGTAGCCTTCTCTTGTCCGGGGTGTTCAGCCCCTTAACATTATAGGTCACAATTTTCATGATTTATATGCGGATTATTACAGTGTGCTATGGTTATATGCTCAAAGATCAGTTGTGTTAGTGATGTATGGTTAATACCACTATCCATAAATAAAACGCTGTGTATCTGCTTAGTAACCTGAGTTTGCGGGCGGTTTTCTGCTTGTCTGAAGGAGGTTGGGGTGGGGATGAGGAGGGGAAACAAAACTAACAGTGGGTGGTGTGCCCATTTCGGCGCCCAAATCCGGGGCCTTGTCCCGCGGCCTACCAAGTAGGCGCGGTTGGTGGGGGGGGTGCAGGTGAAAATGCCTAACATGTCGGTCATTCACCTGGAAACCTTAGAGCAATTACATTTGTAAATACATAAACCTTTTAGTACATAAATTAGCAAAACATAAATTTCGTCCATGCCACACACAATTTTAAGTGTTGAGAACATTTGAACCTCAATGGTGGAAAAGGTTTTCGCCATCTACACCAATATTCAGGGTTGTGTTCTGGTTGGTATTGGGCAGAGTCAGAGTCTAACCAGCATGAGTTGCTGCTATATTGCCAGTTCACAAAAATTGGTGCCATGTAGGATCGAGGCATATATGGCGGTATAAAGTGTGTAAGCTTTCAGTCATGTGTGTAACTTTTGGTACTAAGTTTGTGGTGTGTATGGTACATAGTTACGTATTTCCAAGATGGCTCACTGGGACGTCCACTCCGGCGACATTCTCGGAACCTTACTGGATGGAACAGATGGCGTGGTAGGTAGAGGTATTCCCCATTCTTTCAGCTTTTGTAATCCTTGCGCCAGCTCTGCGATTGAGTGGATTGAGTCCTGGTGTGAGATTAGGAGTTTGGCCGGGTATCCCCATCTGTAGTTTATGTTCTGTTCTCTTAGGGCGGTGGTGATGGGCGTTAGCGATTTCCTAAAGTGGAGCGTTTCCGCCGACAGGTCCGCAAAGATTTTAATTGTTTTATATTCGTCTGGCATGCCTGCATTTCTACTAGCCCTCATAATTTTTTCCTTGGCGTGAAAGAAGTGTATCCTGGCTATTACATCCCTTGTTGCTGTTGGTGGCAGATGCTTTGGTCTGCGTAGTCTGTGTGCTCTGTCGATGATCAATTGGTCCGGGTGTATTTCAGGTGTGAGGGCCTGGAACATGTCGGAGAGGTAGTTGTGAAGGTCTGCATTCTGTATAGATTCTGGAACTCCCCGGAATCTGAGGTTGTTTCTCCTGGACCTGTCCTCAATATCTGCCAACTTTAGTCTCTGCGCCCCCAGGATATCATCCATTTCCTGGATCTTGTCTGCCAGACTATTATGTGCCACTGCGTATTCATCCATTTTGTTTTCGATCTGTGCTGTGCGGGTGCCTATCTCCTGTACCTCTTTGCGGAGTTCCGATGCCAGCTCTTGAAGCTGCTTTTTCATGATTTGCTGTATATTATCTGTGACTTCTGCCATTAGTACTCGGATGCCACCTATTGTCAGTGGTAAGTCCTCTGCCGTGCAAGGAGACGTCGTCCGCGGTGAGGGGGATTTTTCCCGCTTCTCCTGGTCGTCGCCATCTTGCGCTGGCTCCAGGCTCTCTCTCAGTTTGGAGGCCGCGGTTTTTGTTAGGAAGAAGGAAGCTCGTTCAGCCTTCCCAGCTTTGGTTTTTTGTCTCTGGGACATGGTAGCCTCTTTTCTCGTGTTTCTTGCAGGTTTTTTGCTCAGTATTCCGGTTATTTTTAGCTCTTTTGGTCTCGTCTCGGCGGAGCTGCTCTTACATGCGTCCGATCAGCTCCAGCGTCAGGCCACGCCCCTCGTTTTTTGCATTTTTAACACACAAACAAATATAAATGCTTTTGCCAGTGTTTGTGACTAAGTGGCTATTAAAAAAGACTGGACATACCCCATATTGAATACCCTTGGTTGCCTACTTAAAAAAATATCTGTGATTCAGAGATTTATGACAGATAACAGTGTTACAATGTCACTATTGATAAATGTTAAAAATATATATTTTGAAACAGCAATGTCCTACTTGTACTTATAGCCCTATAACTTGCAAAAAAAAACAAAAACTAAACTCAGGACAAAATTTGGAAACTATTTAGCACGGGTGTTTTTTGACGGTTGTAGATGCGTAACAGATTTGGGGGGTCAAAGCTAGAAAAAAGTGTGGTTTTTAAACAATTTTCATCATATTTTATAAAACAATTTATAGAAAATTATATGATATGATGAAAATAATGGTATCTTTAGAAAGACCATTTAATGGCGAGAAAAACTGTATATGATATGTGTGGGTATAGTAAATGAGTAAGAGGAAAATAACAGCTAAACACAAACATTGCAGAAATGTAAAACCAGTCCTAGTCTTGTCACGGTTCTCACCGTGACATCAGACAAGGTGACCCCAGAAGTGCCCAACAAGGGATTTGAACCTGGGTGCAAATTCTCAGCCTGTGTTCCTGCCTCTGAGCCAGTTCTTGGTTTGAAACTTAGCTCTGCCATGTCACCAGCACTGGGGGCTGGACTTAATCTGTGACTGCTCCTGTCAATCATGGTCCACCTGTATAGAATCTCTGATTAGCCAGGTATAAGACACTGCCTCTCCCCGAGGGCAGTGTCAGTACATTGACTCTGGTTCCTGTGTTTGTATTCGTGATCCAGTGTTCTCCAGTTGGCTCCTGACCTTGGCTTTCGTATCGTGTATCCTGACTTCTGGCATCCTCTGACTTTGGCTTACCCTCGTTTATCCTGACTTCTGGAACCCTCTGACTTTTGGCTTACCCTCGACGATTCTTCTGCTTGTGTCCTTACCTGTACTGACACTTGGAGCAATATCCTGCACAGCCCCCATGCACAGACTCACAGGGCAGGTGAATTCTTACCTGACCACCTTGGCCTGTGTTTAATTGCAAGGGTGAGCATATATCTCTGCCTACTGGACTCCCACCTCAGGTAAGCCGTTACAGGTCCTTAACGGTTAGAAAATGGAAAAACGGTCTGGTCACTAAGGGGTTAAACAGGGTGGGTATAAATAAATTCCATACAATTTATATACATTTATTATTAATTCTGAACAGAAGATAAGACTCCTCTCCCAAATAAAGTAAAGGATGCCAGATCCAGTTTGTAGTGTTAGATGAACGTATCTGGAGAAGACCAAGAGGCTGCTTTGCATATATCACCAGAAGGGACCTCTGCCCAGTTAGCCCAAGAAGAAGCCAATGATCTTGTATAATGAGCTTTAATGTGTGTTGAAGGAGAAATGCTATTTTTCTGATATGCATCAGAAATGACTGCTGCAATCCATCTTCTCAGCGTGGAGGAAGAAACGGCTTCTCCTTCTTTGGAGCCCTTAGGTAAAACAAACAGTTTATCAGATGTTTTTGTGATTGACAAATATTGGATCAGAGAATCATAAACATCCAATTCATGGATTTTTATTTCCTCTAGAATTTGAGGATCAGGCAGGATCACTTCTTGTAGCATGTGGAATTTTGATGGGGTGGGTATCTAGACAGGATAAAATTAAATTTCAGAGATGCATTTAGCAGTAGTGGAGAGGTAAGACACTAGGTAGTAATTTCTCAAAGAGGAACATATGGCGAATTCGGAAGCAGTGGTGGATCCAGAGCGTGATCTCGGGAGGGGCACTTGTAGATTATTTAAATAAATAATCCAGGCACAATAACCACTACAGCTCAGTGTAGTAGTTATGGTGCCAGTAGTGCCAGGATCCCATCCCAGAGTAAGTAGTCAAACCGTTTAAGAACAGTTTGACAACTTACCTGGGGTCTGCTGGCATATAGGGCATAGGAGCAGTGGTATGTGTTAGGGGTGAAGTATGTGTGAAAGGTGCAGTGTGTGTGTGTGTGTGTGTGTGCGTGAGGGCGGCAGTGTATGTCAGGGTTGCAGTGTGTGTGTTAGGGGGCAGTGTGTGTGTGTGAGCGGCGCAGTGTGTATGTGAGGGGGCAGTGTGTGAGTGGGGCACTGTATGTGTGTGGGGCAGTGTGTGTATGGGGGGCGCTGTATGTGTGTTTGGGACAGTGTGTATGGGGGGCACTGTATGTGTGTTTGGAACAGTGTGTGTATGGGGGAACTGTATGAATGGGTGGCAGTGTATGTGTGTGTATATGGGGGCAGTGTGTGTATGGGGAGCACTGTATGTATGTGTGTATAGGGGGGAAGGTGTGTGTGTGTGTGGCAATGTGTGTATGGGTGGAAGTGTGTGTGTGTATGGGGGGGCAGTGTGTGTATGGGGGCAGTGTATGTATGTGTGGGGAAATGTGTGTATGAGGGGACAGTGTGTGTGTGGCAATGTGTGTATGGGTGGCAGTGTGTGTATGGGGGGGCAAAGTGTGTATGGGGGCAGTGTGTGTGGGTGGCAGTGAGTGTATGGGGAGCACTGTATATATGTGGGGGGCAGTGTGTGTGTGTGTGGCAATGTGTGTATGGGTGTGCAGTGTGTCTATGGGGGGGAGGAGGGTAGGGAGGCTTTTTAATAAAAAATGTTTTAATTTTTATTCAATAAAAAATATATATTTATGTCCCCCCTCCCTTCTAGTCTTTACTAGGAGGAGGGGGGACATATTTTGATCCCTAGTGGTCCGGTGGGGATTCCCTGGTGGTTCCTGTGGTTAAAGTGAACTCTCTCATGAAATTTGGAGCTTTGCCGTGGTAATCACGGCAACGCTCCATGCTCGCGAGAGTAGGACCCGGAGGAGCTGCAGGCTGAGCTCTCGGGTCCTCTCTCCCTCCCCTGCCGGCTGCCAGGATAGTGCCTGCGGACCGGGGAGGGAGATCTCTGATCTCCCTCCCCGGTCCGCAGGCACATTGCAAGGCTGGCACTTGGACAATGCCAGCCCTGCATTAGCCGGCAGGGGAGAATCTCAGGGGGCGGCTGCCACGTTGCCCCCCCTCCCCCCCCGGATCCACCACTGTTCGGAAGAAAGGTACAGGTATTCCTAATAAGAGACTTGATTCTTATTGCGGCTTTAAATCCCCCCTCCCCTCCCCCTTCCAGCAGTCACAGTGCTGACTTTCTATTTTATTTTTTGTATTGGTATTTATTTTTTGGTTTGGACACTATTTCTTATATAGTTACTTCTGATGCCCTGCTATTTGTATGTCATGTTAAAGTATTTTTTTTTAAACATAAAAAACTTACAATGCACTGTTCCAAATTATTACGCACAGTAAGTTTCAAAACACTTTATAGGTTGTAAAGAACTGAAAATTGTCATTTGTTGTGTTTGCAGCATATTTACTGAAATCAAAAGCTATTTCAATCAAACTTATAACAAAATTTTAACTTTTTAAACATTTTAACAGGTCACGTTACATTTTAACATAGGACCTCTTTGTCACGACTACTAGTGTGGTCCAGCACGCAGAAACTATGTAACCATATACATATTTAAGGAAAGGGAAATGAAAGGACAGAGCGTAAACCGGACCTTAGAATGGCCGGACTAATACGCTAGAGACAGAGAATGGTCAAAGGGAAAGCCGAGGTCAAGGAAGCCAGAAAATACTCAATACCGTTTAAACAAGCCAAGTCAGGGAAACCAGAAATCAGAATAACCAGGGAAAAAGCCAAGATCAGGATACCAGGAAATCAGAAACACGAAAATAGCACTCTCAGGAAACCAGGAAACGGAAACCACGACAGGGCAAAGCACTGGGGCGAGCTAGGGGTTTAACCCCTTAAGGACCAAACTTCTGGAATAAAAGGGAATCATGACGTGTCACACATGTCATGTGTCCTTAAGGGGTTAAATATTCCTCTCTATGCTGTGATTGGTCAGAGGGCGACCTCTGACCCCAAAACGTGCGTGTGCGTTGACGTCGTGACATCACGCACACGTTGGTATAACTCTCGGGGGCGGGGCTAGACATAGACGCGACCACGCGGTCGGCGCCATGTTGGATTTGGGCGTGATGCCCGGAAGACCTGGGGGAGCGGTTCCCGGCTCGCCGACGAGCAGGTAAGCTCGTGTTGTCGGTGCGGTCGGGCACGGCCGTGAGACTCACCGCAACAGTACCCCCCACTCGAAGACCGCGCACCGAGCGGGAAGGACCCGGCTTAGAGGAAAGCGGTTGTGAAACGACCGGACAAGACGGGCGCATGAACCCGGTCAGCAGGAACCCAACAACGTTCCTCGGGACCATAACCCTTCCAGTCAACAAGATAGGACAAGACACCTCTGGACATTTTGGAATCCATGATAGAACGAACTTCGTATTCCTCTTGGTCACCCACTACCAGTGGCGTCTCTAGGATTCATTTTTAGGGGGGGCACATGGTGGGCCAGGGGCAAAAGTAGGGGGGCACATTTAACCCCGCCCTCGCCGCAGTTTGACCCCGCCCCTGCCTGGTGGAGGATTCATTATTTTCCACCAGGGATTATTAAAAAAAAAAAAACATTTCCCTTGATATAGTGCCATAGTTGCCAACATTTGAGAAATTGGGACATTCAGCGCTCCCTGTACAGTGCTGCTCTCTGTATAATACATGGCTGTGTGTATAATATCCTGGGACAGTCAGTGCTCCCTGTATAGTGTTGCTCTCTGTATAATACATGGCTGTGTGTATAATATCCTGGGACAGTCAGTGCTCCCTGTATAGTGTTGCTCTCTGTATAATACATGGCTGTGTGTATAATATCCTGGGACAGTCAGTGCTCCCTGTATAGTGTTGCTCTCTGTATAATACATGGCTGTGTGTATAATATCCTGGGACAGTCAGTGCTCCCTGTATAGTGTTGCTCTCTGTATAATACATGGCTGTGTGTATAATATCCTGGGACAGTCAGTGCTCCCTGTATAGTGCTGCTCTCTGTATAATACATGGCTGTGTGTATAATATCCTGGGACAGTCAGTGCTCCCTGTATAGTGCTGCTCTCTGTAAATACAGATCTGTTTGTGTATAATATCCCAAGATAGAGAGCAGCACTATACAGGGAACAATGATTGTCCCAGGATATTATACAGACACAGACCTGTATTATACAGAGAACAGCACTATAGTATTATACAGATAGCTGAGCATATACCCCATTTCCCAATCTCTAGACTACAAGTACCTGTCAACAGCAGCTCCCAGATGCGTGTAACAGGGCTAAAGAGTGCGGCAGCTCACACAGATGATTCATCGGTAAAGCGCACTCGCTGGCAGAGCCAAACTGGAAAGCAGCCCTGGAAAAAAAATGTATGCCATTCCTACAGGTCAATATATATATATATATATATATATATATATATATATATATATATATATATATATATATATATATATATATATATATATATATATATATAGTACAGTGAGCACACAAGCTCACTGACATGCGCAAATAGGCTCACTGACAGACAAAAAACTTGCTGACTCGCACACAGGCTTACTACATACAAACTCACTTGTATAAACACAAGGCTCACTACAAAGAAGCTCACTGACACACACAAGCAGTACCATCTTAACAGTGTTAAGGGCCCCCGGGCAAAGCAGTGCACTGGGGCCCTTCCTACACAACAACTCACAGGAATAAAAATTGTAATTATTGATAGACTGCTGAGTACATACACACAGTACACAAATACGAACACCGAGAAACTTCTAAATACACACACACACAGACGTTGCTGAATGCACACAGACTTTGCTGAATGCACACAGGCTGATTTTTACACTTACACACAGACTGCTGAATCCAACACACACACAGCTGATTCCATACACACACACACACACACACAGACATACAGACTGCTGAGTCCATACACACACAGACTGCTGAGTCCATACACACACAGACAGACACACAGACTGCTGAGTCCATATACACACAGACAGACACACAGACTGCTGAGTCCATACACACACACACACACACACACACACAGAGTGCTGAGTACATACACACACAGACTGCTGAGTCCTAGATACAGACACACACAGACTGCTGAGTCCATACACACACACACACAGACTGCTGAGTCCTTACACACACACACAGACTGCTGAGTCCATACACACATACACAGACTGCTGAGTCCATACACACATACAGATTGCTGAGTCCATACACACATACAGATTGCTGAGTCCATACACACATACAGACTGCTGAGTCCATACACACATACAGACTGCTGAGTCCATACACAGACAGACTGATGAGTCCATACACACACACACACACACACACTGCTGAGTCCATACACACACACACACACACACACACAGAGATACACAGACTGCTAAGTCCATACACACACACATACACAGACTGCTGAGTCCATACACACACACACAGACTGCTGAGTCCATACACACACACAGACTGCTGAGTCCATACACACACACACAGACTGCTGAGTCCATACACACACACACAGACTGCTGAGTCCATACACACACAGACTGCTGAGTCCATACACACACACAGACTGCTGAGTCCATACACACACACAGACTGCTGAGTCCATACACACACACCGACTGCTGAGTCCACACACACACACACACACAGACTGCTGAGCCCATACACACACACATAGACTGCTGAGTCCACACACACAAACACAGACTGCTGAGTCCATACACACACAGACTGCTGAGTCCATACACACACAGACTGCTGAGTCCATACACACACAGACTGCTGAGTCCATACACACACAGACTGCTGAGTCCATACACACACAGACAGACACAGACTGCTGAGTCCATACACACACAGACAGACACAGACTGCTGAGTCCATACACACACAGACTGCTGAGTCCATACACACACCGACTGCTGAGTCCACACACACAAACACACACACACACACACAGACTGCTGAGCCCATACACACACACATAGACTGCTGAGTCCACACACACACACACAGACTGCTGAGTCCATACACACACACACACACAGACAGACTGCCGAGTCCATACACACACAGACTGCCGAGTCCATACACACACAGACTGCCGAGTCCATACACACACAGACTGCCGAGTCCACACACACACAGACTGCCGAGTCCACACACACACAGACTGCTGAGTCCACACACACACAGACTGCTGAGTCCACACACACACAGACAGACACAGACTGCTGAGTCCATACACACACAGACAGACACAGACTGCTGAGTCCATACACACACAGACTGCTGAGTCCATACACACACAGACTGCTGAGTCCATACACACACAGACTGCTGAGTCCATACACACACAGACTGCTGAGTCCATACACACACAGACAGACACAGACTGCTGAGTCCATACACACACAGACAGACACAGACTGCTGAGTCCATACACACACAGACTGCTGAGTCCATACACACACAGACTGCTGAGTCCATACACACACACACAGACTGCTGAGTCCACACACACACACACACACACACAGACTTCTGAGTCCATACACACACACAGACTGCTGAGTCCATACACACACAGACTGCTGAGTCCATACACACACAGACACAGACTGCTGAGTCCATACACACACAGACTGCTGAGTCCATACACACACAGACTGCTGAGTCCATACACACACAGACACAGACTGCTGAGTCCATACACACACAGACACAGACTGCTGAGTCCATACACAAACAGACACAGACTGCTGAGTCCACACACACACAGACAGACACAGACTGCTGAGTCCATACACACACAGACAGACACAGACTGCTGAGTCCATACACACACAGACTGCTGAGTCCACACACACACAGGCAGACACAGACTGCTGAGTCCATACACACACAGACAGACACAGACTGCTGAGTCCATACACACACAGACTGCTGAGTCCATACACACACAGACTGCTGAGTCCATACACACACAGACTGCTGAGTCCATCCACACACAGACAGACACAGACTGCTGAGTCCATACACACACAGACAGACACAGACTGCTGAGTCCATACACACACAGACTGCTGAGTCCATACACACACAGACTGCTGAGTCCATACACACACAGACTGCTGAGTCCATACACACACAGACACAGACTGCTGAGTCCATACACACACACACAGACTGCTGAGTCCACACACACACACACACACACACACACACACACACACAGACTTCTGAGTCCATACACACACAGACTGCTGAGTCCATACACACACAGACTGGTGAGTCCATACACACACAGACACAGACTGCTGAGTCCATACACACACAGACACAGACTGCTGAGTCCATACACACACACACACACAGACTGCTGAGTCCATACACACACACACAGACTGCTGAGTCCATACACACACACAGACTGCTGAGTCCATACACACACACACACACACACAGACTGCTGAGTCCATACACACACAGACTGCTGAGTCCATACACACACACACACACACACACAGACTGCTGAGTCCATACACACACAGACTGCTGAGTCCATACACACACAGACTGCTGAGTCCATACACACACAGACTGCTGAGTCCATACACACACAGACTGCTGAGTCCATACACACACAGACACAGACTGCTGAGTCCATACACACACACACAGACTGCTGAGTCCACACACACACACACACACACACAGACTTCTGAGTCCATACACACACACAGACTGCTGAGTCCATACACACACAGACTGCTGAGTCCATACACACACAAACACAGACTGCTGAGTCCATACACACACAGACACAGACTGCTGAGTCCATACACACACACACACACAGACTGCTGAGTCCATACACACACACACAGACTGCTGAGTCCATACACACACACAGACTGCTGAGTCCACACACACACACACACACACAGACTGCTGAGTCCATACACACACAGACTGCTGAGTCCATACACACACACACACACACACACACACAGACTGCTGAGTCCATACACACACAGACTGCTGAGTCCATACACACACAGACTGCTGAGTCCATACACACACAGACTGCTGAGTCCATACACACACAGACTGCTGAGTCCATACACACACAGACAGACACAGACTGCTGAGTCCATACACACACAGACAGACACAGACTGCTGAGTCCATACACACACAGACTGCTGAGTCCATACACACACAGACTGCTGAGTTCATACACACACAGACTGCTGAGTCCATACACACACAGACAGACACAGACTGCTGAGTCCATACACACACAGACAGACACAGACTGCTGAGTCCATACACACACAGACAGACACAGACTGCTGAGTCCATACACACATAGACACAGACTGCTGAGTCCATACGCACACAGACAGACAGACTGCCGAGTCCACACACACACAGACTGCCGAGTCCACACACACACAGACTGCCGAGTCCACACACACACAGACTGCTGAGTCCACACACACACAGACTGCTGAGTCCACACACACACAGACAGACACAGACTGCTGAGTCCATACACACACAGACAGACACAGACTGCTGAGTCCATACACACACAGACTGCTGAGTCCATACACACACAGACTGCTGAGTCCATACACACACAGACTGCTGAGTCCATACACACACAGACTGCTGAGTCCATACACACACAGACAGACACAGACTGCTGAGTCCATACACACACAGACAGACACAGACTGCTGAGTCCATACACACACAGACTGCTGAGTCCATACACACACAGACTGCTGAGTCCATACACACACACACAGACTGCTGAGTCCACACACACACACACACACACACACAGACTTCTGAGTCCATACACACACACAGACTGCTGAGTCCATACACACACAGACTGCTGAGTCCATACACACACAGACACAGACTGCTGAGTCCATACACACACAGACTGCTGAGTCCATACACACACAGACTGCTGAGTCCATACACACACAGACACAGACTGCTGAGTCCATACACACACAGACACAGACTGCTGAGTCCATACACACACAGACACAGACTGCTGAGTCCACACACACACAGACAGACACAGACTGCTGAGTCCATACACACACAGACAGACACAGACTGCTGAGTCCACACACACACACACACACACACAGACTTCTGAGTCCATACACACACAGACAGACACAGACTGCTGAGTCCATACACACACAGACTGCTGAGTCCACACACACACAGGCAGACACAGACTGCTGAGTCCATACACACACAGACAGACACAGACTGCTGAGTCCATACACACACAGACTGCTGAGTCCATACACACACAGACTGCTGAGTCCATACACACACAGACTGCTGAGTCCATCCACACACAGACAGACACAGACTGCTGAGTCCATACACACACAGACAGACACAGACTGCTGAGTCCATACACACACAGACTGCTGAGTCCATACACACACAGACTGCTGAGTCCATACACACACAGACTGCTGAGTCCATACACACACAGACACAGACTGCTGAGTCCATACACACACACACAGACTGCTGAGTCCACACACACACACACACACACACAGACTTCTGAGTCCATACACACACAGACTGCTGAGTCCATACACACACAGACTGCTGAGTCCATACACACACAGACACAGACTGCTGAGTCCATACAGACACAGACTGCTGAGTCCATACACACACACACACACAGACTGCTGAGTCCATACACACACAGACTGCTGAGTCCATACACACACACAGACTGCTGAGTCCATACACACACACACACACAGACTGCTGAGTCCATACACACACAGACTGCTGAGTCCATACACACACACACACACACACACACAGACTGCTGAGTCCATACACACACAGACTGCTGAGTCCATACACACACAGACTGCTGAGTCCATACACACACAGACTGCTGAGTCCATACACACACAGACTGCTGAGTCCATACACACACAGACACAGACTGCTGAGTCCATACACACACACACAGACTGCTGAGTCCACACACACACACACACACACAGACTTCTGAGTCCATACACACACACAGACTGCTGAGTCCATACACACACAGACTGCTGAGTCCATACACACACAGACACAGACTGCTGAGTCCATACACACACAGACACAGACTGCTGAGTCCATACACACACACACACACAGACTGCTGAGTCCATACACACACACACAGACTGCTGAGTCCATACACACACACAGACTGCTGAGTCCACACACACACACACACACACACACACACACACACAGACTGCTGAGTCCATACACACACAGACTGCTGAGTCCATACACACACACACACACACACACACAGGCACAGACTGCTGAGTCCATACACACACAGACTGCTGAGTCCATACACACACAGACTGCTGAGTCCATACACACACAGACTGCTGAGTCCATACACACACAGACTGCTGAGTCCATACACACACAGACAGACACAGACTGCTGAGTCCATACACACACAGACAGACACAGACTGCTGAGTCCATACACACACAGACTGCTGAGTCCATACACACACAGACTGCTGAGTTCATACACACACAGACTGCTGAGTCCATACACACACAGACAGACAGACTGCTGAGTCCATACACACACAGACAGACACAGACTGCTGAGTCCATACACACACAGACAGACACAGACTGCTGAGTCCATACACACATAGACACAGACTGCTGAGTCCATACGCACACAGACAGACAGACTGCTGAGTCCATACGCACACAGACACAGACTGCTGAGTCCATACGCACACAGACACAGACTGCTGAGTCCATACGCACACAGACACAGACTGCTGAGTCCATACGCACACAGACACAGACTGCTGAGTCCATACGCACACAGACACACAGACTGCTGAGTCCATATGCACACAGACTGCTGAGTCCATACACACACAGACTGCTGAGCAGAGGCGGCTCTAGACTTTATGAGGCCTTAGGCGTAACTCAAACATGAGGCCCCACTAACAAAAAAGTGTCACATATACACATTGATGCACAGTTTACCTGTGTATGTGCCTGAGAGTGTGTCTGACAGAGAGTATCCTTGTGTGTGAGAATGTATGTCTCTGTGAGCATGTTTGCGTTTTTGCCTGAGACTGAAGTGTGTTGTGTGTATGGCGGGGGATGGTGTGAGGGGGTGATGGTGAGAGGGAAAGGGGGGTGATGGTGAGAGGGAGAGCGGGGTGATGTGAGAAGGAGGGGGGTGATGTGAGAGTGGAGGGGGGGTGATGTGAGAGTGGAGGGGGTGATGTGAGAGTGAGGGGGGGTTGATGTGAGAGTGTGCGGGGGTTGATGTGTGAGTGAGCGGGGGTTGATGTGAGAGTGAGGGGCGGTTGATGTGAGAGTGAGGGGCGGTTGATGTGAGAGTGAGGGGGGGTTGATGTGAGAGTGAGGGGGGGTTGATGTGAGAGTGAGGGGGGGTTGATGTGAGAGTGAGGGGGGGTTGATGTGAGAGTGAGGGGGGGTTGATGTGAGAGTGAGGGGGGGTTGATGTGAGAGTGAGGGGGGTTGATGTGAAAGTGAGGGGGGGTTGATGTGAAAGTGAGGGGGGGTGATGGGAGAAGGAGGGGGGTGATGTGAGAAGGTGGGGGTTGATGGGGGTGAGGCTGAGGGGGGTGAGGCTGAGGGGGGTGAGGGGTGAGGGGAGAGGCTGAGAGGGCTGGGGGGTGGGGGGTGAGGCTGAGGGGGGTGAGGAGTGAGGCTGAGGGGGGTGGGGGGTAATGCTGAGGATGGTGACAGACACAGACAGACACAGACTGCTGAGTCCATACACACACAGACAGACACAGACTGCTGAGTCCATACACACACAGACACAGACTGCTGAGTCCATACGCACACAGACACAGACTGCTGAGTCCATACGCACACAGACACAGACTGCTGAGTCCATACGCACACAGACACAGACTGCTGAGTCCATACGCACACAGACACAGACTGCTGAGTCCATACGCACACAGACACAGACTGCTGAGTCCATACGCACACAGACACACAGACTGCTGAGTCCATATGCACACAGACTGCTGAGTCCATATGCACACAGACTGCTGAGTCCATACACACACAGACTGCTGAGCAGAGGCGGCTCTAGACTTTATGAGGCCTTAGGCGTAACTCAAACATGAGGCCCCACTAACAAAAAAGTGTCACCTATACACATTGATGCACAGTTTACCTGTGTATGTGCCTGAGAGTGTGTCTGACAGAGAGTATCCTTGTGTGTGAGAATGTATGTCTCTGTGAGCATGTTTGCGTTTTTGCCTGAGACTGAAGTGTGTTGTGTGTATGGCGGGGGATGGTGTGAGGGGGTGATGGTGAGAGGGAAAGGGGGGTGATGGTGAGAGGGAGAGCGGGGTGATGTGAGAAGGAGGGGGGTGATGTGAGAGTGGAGGGGGGGTGATGTGAGAGTGGAGGGGGGGTGATGTGAGAGTGGAGGGGGGGTTGATGTGAGAGTGTGCGGGGGTTGATGTGTGAGTGAGCGGGGGTTGATGTGAGAGTGAGCGGGGGTTGATGTGAGAGTGAGGGGCGGTTGATGTGAGAGTGAGGGGCGGTTGATGTGAGAGTGAGGGGGGGTTGATGTGAGAGTGAGGGGGGGTTGATGTGAGAGTGAGGGGGGTTGATGTGAAAGTGAGGGGGGGTTGATGTGAAAGTGAGGGGGGGGTGGGAGAAGGAGGGGGGTGATGTGAGAAGGTGGGGGTTGATGGGGGTGAGGCTGAGGGGGGTGAGGCTGAGGGGGGTGAGGGGTGAGGGGAGAGGCTGAGAGGGCTGGGGGTGGGGGGTGAGGCTGAGGGGGGTGAGGAGTGAGGCTGAGGGGGGTGGGGGGTAATGCTGAGGATGGTGAGGGGGTGATGCTGCGGGTGGTTGGGGTGGGGGGGTGATGCTGAGGATGGTGAGGGGGGTTATGCTGAGGGTGGTGAGGGAGGGTGATGCTGAGGGTGGTGAGGCTGAGGGTGCTGAGGCTTAGGGTGGTGGGGGGTGCTGAGGCTGAGGGTGGTGAGGAGGGTGGTGAGGAGGGTGGTGAGGCTGAGGTTATTGGGGAGGGTGGGGAGGCTGAGGGTGGTTGGGGGGTGCTGAGGCTGAGGGTGGTGTAGGGTGCTGAGGCTGAGGGTTGTGGGTTGCTGAGGGTGGTGGGGGTGGTGAGGCTGAGGATGGTGGGGAGGGCGGTGAGGCTGAGGGTGGTAGGGAGGCTGAAGGTGGTGGGGAGGGTGGTGAGGCTGAAGTTGGTAGGGAGGCTGGGGGAGGTGAGGCTGAGGGTGGTAGGGAGGGTGGTGAGGCAGGCTGAGGGTGGTGGGGAGGGTGAAGGTGGTGGGGAGGGTGGTGAGGCTGAAGTTGGTAGGGAGGCTGAGGGTGGTGAGGCTGAGGGTGGTGAGGCTGGCTGAGGGTGGTGGGGAGGGTGGTAGGGAGGCTGAGTCCTGTTACAGCCCGAGGGAATATAATTTAAACCCATGGCCAGCAGGTTGCTGGCATTTGGGGGGGCACAGCATGATGTAGGGGGGGCCATGGCCCCCTCTGGCCCCCCCTAGCGACGCCACTGCCCACTACCAAGGGTGGAGGAGGTGTGGATATCCTGGTGTATCGATTGCAAGTAAGGGGCTTGAGTAGAGACACATGAAATGTATTTGCAATCCTCATATGAGCAGGAAGTGCCAAGGAATAGGTCACTGGATTGATACGTCGGATGACTCGAAAATGACCTATGTACCGAGGGGCAAATTTCATGGACGGAACCCTAAGTTTGATATGTCGTGTGGAGAGCCACACCTTGTCACCTGGAAGATAGACAGGATTAGCACCCCGTTTCTTGTCAGCTTGGACCTTAGCACGTAACGAAGCCTTTTGCAGAGCTGAATGGACGGAATCCCAAGTATCATGAATTGATTATAAACGGGTGTTCAAAGCAGGGATGTCCGTGTCTGAGAATTCAGAAGGGAAAACAGTGGGGTGATAACCCTGATTTACAAAGAATGGACTATGATTAGAAGATTCATGAGTCGCGTTGTTCCTGGCGAACTCAGCCATGGTTAAGAGCTCATACCAGTTAGACTGATTGGCATTGATAAAGCAACGTAAATAGGCTTCTAAAGACTGATTAGCCCTCTCTGCTGCTCCATTTGTTTGAGGGTGATAAGCTGACGAAAAGGAGAGTTCGATGCCCAATTGTTTACAAAAGGAACGCCAAAACCTAGAAATAAACTGGGTACCTCTGTCAGATACTATGCTTTTGGGTACACCGTGCAACCGAAAGATCTCTCTCAAGAATATCTGAACTAGATCTTGAGCGGATGGTAATTTTTTAAGTGGGATAAAATGTGCCATCTTCGAGAATCTATCGATAACCATAAGGACTGTATTAAACCCGTTTGAACTGGGTAGATCCACAATGAAATCCATGGCTAAATGGGTCCATGGAGCATTAGGTATGGGCAGTGGTTGTAACAGTCCAGGGGGTGATCTAGGAGGAACTTTAGAAACAGCACATATTTGACATGCCCCCACATAATCTTTGATATCGTTCCTAAGAGTAGGCCACCAAAACCTCCTGGAGATAGCAGAGAGGGTTTTATGGACTCCAGGATGGCCCGCTATGAGGTTATCATGGAATAAATCTAGTACCTTTTTTCTTAACGGAGGTGACACATACAGTTTGTCCAGAGGTTTTCCCACGGGTGCCTGAGTTTGATCTGCTATTATGGCACAGAAGAGTGGAGAAGACACTTCGGAAACTGTGGTGGCAATGAGGCATTCTGGAGGTATAATAGGATATATCTCTTGTTCAGGAACTTCCTCTGTCTCAAACTGCCTAGAAAGTGCATCTGCCTTGGTGTTTTTAGTTCCAGGCCTATAAGTAATTACGAAATTGAATCGGGAGAGGAACAATGACCATCTAGCCTGACGAGAGGACAGTCTCTTAGCGTCCTCAACATAAGCCAAATTCTTATGATCAGTAAAGATCAAAAGTGGCTCTTTGGAACCTTCCAAGAGATGCCTCCATTCCTTAAGGGCAAGTACAATGGCCAAAAGTTCCCTATTCCCTATGTCATAATTCCTCTCTGCAGGTGTGAGTTTGCGAGAGTAAAATCCACAGGGATGTAAAGGCGTATCAGGACTTTCTCTCTGAGACAGAATGGCTCCAACTCCTGTTTCTGACGCATCCACTTCTAGGATAAATTGTTTGGTTAGATCAGGATGGGTCAGGACAGGTGCTGAGGAAAATAAAGATTTTACCTGTTCAAATGCCTCTCTTGCTTCTTTGGGCCAAGATATACAATTTGCTCCTTTTTTGGTTAAATTGGTTATAGGAGAAATTACGGAAGAAAACCCCTTAATGAATTTGCGGTAGTAATTCGCAAAACCTATAAAGCATTGTGTAGCTTTAAGGCCCTTGGGCAAGGGCCACTGTAAGACTGCCTCCAGCTTGCGGGGATCCATCTGGAAACCAGACGGAGATATAACATATCCAAGGAATTGTATCTCCCTTTGGTCAAACTGGCA
This sequence comes from Pelobates fuscus, assembly GCF_036172605.1. Lineage (NCBI taxonomy): Eukaryota > Metazoa > Chordata > Amphibia > Anura > Pelobatidae > Pelobates > Pelobates fuscus. Next base: position 159,803,182 of record NC_086317.1, on the reverse strand, counting down.
TTTCTCCAGTTTACAGTAAAGACTGTTCTGTAACAGAGTTTTAAGTACTACTCTCACATGTTCGTGATGTGTCTCTAGGTCTGGGGAATAGATGAGAATGTCGTCCAGGTACACTAGAACGAACATGTGAAGGTCTTAGGACATCGTTAATAAAATCCTGGAATACCGCTGGGGCGTTACATAATCCAAACGGCATAACCAGGTATTCGTATTGTCCCATTCTTGTGTTAAATGCGGTCATCCATTCCGTCCTTGATCCTGACTAGGTTGTACGCACTTCTGAGATCGAGCTTAGTGAAGACTCCAGCTCCTTTCAATCTGTCAAACAGCTCTGATATAAGGGGAATAGGGTAGGCATTTTTTATAGTAATCCTATTCAAACCCCTATAGTCAATACAGGGGCGTAGGTCTCCTTCTTTTTTAGAGACAAAGAAGAACCCAGCCCCGGCAGGTGAGGAAGATCTACGGATATGACCCTTTCTGAGAGCATCCTTTATATACTCTTCTAAACAAAGATTTTCTTGGGGGGACAAAGCATATACTCCTCCCTTGGGAGGCATAGTACCTGGTAATAAATTTATGGTACATTCATAGGGTCTATGTGGAGGTAACCCCTCTGACTGGGCCTTGTTAAATACCTCCTTTAAATCCATATACTGCGGCGGTATCTGTGTGGTCAAGGGAGGTGCAATAGGAACATTAATGGTACCAATTGGTTGTGGTATCTGCTTAAAGCAAACACCTTTGCATCTCTCACCCCAACTCACAATCTCTCCTTCAACCCAATTCAAACGTGGATTGTGTTTCAGGAGCCAAGGGAAACCGAGTATTATCGGACATGTAGGTGAAGATATGATTTGAAAGGTCATCTCTTCAGAGTGAAGAATACCCACTGAGACAGTGATTGGCAGAGTTTCGTGTGTGATGAAAGGCTCGGTAAGAGGCCTTCCATCAATGGCCTCGACTGCTATAGGTCTCTCTTTCTGTCTTAAGGGCAGGAGATATTTTGCAGAGAACACTTTGTCTAGGAAATTCTCCGCTGCCCCAGAGTCAATCATAGCCTCACACTGAACAGTGGTTTTCTTAAAAGACAAGGTAACTTTAACAAGGAAACGGTTCTTAGTCAATTTAGGGGACATATACATCACACCTAAGGTTGGTCCCCGTACGTGCCTTAGGTGTGCAAGTTTTCCGGCCGAACCAGGCATGACAATCTTTGATGCCCCTTCTTGCCACAATACATACATAGCCCTTCGTTACGTCTGTGTTGTCTCTCTGCCTCAGTGAGTTTAGCGCTACCCAATTGCATGGGTTCAGGTTCTGGAGGAGGAGCTTGGCTACTCACCACTGGGTTAGAGAAACGAGGAGCTATGGACAAATTAGGACGTCTATTACGTTGTTTGTTTTTCTCTCTTTCTCTGAGCCGGTTATTGATGTCTATCATGTAGGCAATAAACTCATTAAGATTAACCGGAAGTTCTCTAGCTGCGGTCTCGTCTTGTATACTCTCAGCTAGACCTTCAGAGAAGGCAGCCACCAGACCACTATTGGTCCAGTCAACTTTGGACGCCAGTGTTCTGAACTCTATGGCGTAATCGGCTACAGCCTTGTTTTATTCTCATAAGGGCTTTGGCAGCGTTCTTCTCCCTGCCTTTAGGTTCAAAAGTAGCCTTAAAAGCTGTGAGAAAGACACTGTAATCACGGGCTACTGCGTCTCCACTCTCCCATAAGGGGTTAGCCCAGGTCAAGGCTTTTCCAGTTCATTGGTTCATCAGATAGCCTATTTTTGATCTATCTGTAGGGAATGAACCTGGGGAAGCCTCAAAGTGGTATTCAATTTGGTTTAAAAAAACTCTAAATTCTTTGGAATCACCTCCATAACGAGGGGGAGGTGAAAGGGTTATGGACGGTGGTTTAGGTGGTACGGGAACCACTACAGGTGGCGGAACCACAGGTGGTACAGGAGGGACCTCTAAATAGGCAGTCCTCTGGAGCAAGGTCTGAAATGCCTGGGCAAATTGGTCTAACCTGTGGTCCATATCCTCCACCCTACTCTCACAAGCAATCATATGTTTGCATAGTTCTGCAGGATCCATGGCCCTGTCGTAATGTCACGACTACTAGTGTGGTCCAGCACGCAGAAACTATGTAACCATATACATATATAAGGAAAGGGAAATGAAAGGACAGAGCGTAAACCGGAGCTTAGAATGGCCGGACTAATACGCTAGAGACAGAGAATGGTCAAAGGGAAAGCCGAGGTCAAGGAAGCCAGAAAATACTCAATACCGTTTAAACAAGCCAAGTCAGGGAAACCAGAAAACAGAATAACCAGGGAAAAAGCCAAGATCAGGATACCAGGAAATCAGAAACACGAAAATAGCACTCTCAGGAAACCAGGAAACGGAAACCACGACAGGGCAAAGCAATGGGGCGAGCCAGGGGTTTAAATATCCCTCTCTATACTGTGATTGGTCAGAGGGCGACCTCTGACCCCAAAACGTGCGTGTGCGTTGACATCGTGACGTCACACACATGTTGGTATAACTCTCGGGGGCGGGGCTAGACATAGACGCGACCACGCTGTCTGCGCCATGTTGGATTTGGGCGTGATGCCCGGAAGACCTGGGGGAGCGGTTCCCGGCTCGCCGACGAGCAGGTAAGCTCGTGTTGTCGGCGCGGTCGTGCCAGTCGGGCACGGCCGTGAGACTCGGCGGCCCGGTGACCGCAACACTCTTATTTGATAGCAGCTTCGCAAGTCTTGCATCCATTGAACTTGGGAGTTTTTGGACAGTTTCTGTTTGAATTTGTTTGCAAGATGTCAGAATAGCCTCCCAGAGCTGCTGTTTGGATGTAAACTGCCTCCCACCCTCATAGATCGTTTGCTTGAGGATGCTCCAAAGGTTCTCAATAGGATTGAGGTCAGGGGAGGATGGAGGCCACACCATGACTTTCTCTCCTTTTATCCCCATAGCAGCCATTGATGCAGAGGTATTCTTTGCAGTATGAGATGGTGCATTGTCATGCATGAAGATGATTTTATTACGGAAAGCATAGTTCTTCCTTCTGTACCAGGGAAGAAAGTGGTCAGTCAGAAACTCCACATACTTTGCAGAGGTCATCTTTACACCTTCGGGGACCCTAAAGGGGCCGACCAGCTCTCTTCCCATGATTCCGGCCCAAAACATGACTCCACCACCGCCTTGCTGACGTCGCAGCCTTGTTGGAACAGGGTGGCCGTCCACCAACCATCCACTACTCCATCCATCTGGACCTTCCAGGGTTGCACGGCACTCATTAGTGAATAGGACTGTTTGAAAATTAGTCTTCATGTATTTTTCTGCCCAATGCAGCTGTTTCTGCTTGTGAGCATTGGTTAGTGCTGGCCGAATAGAAAGTTTATGCACAGTTGCACGACTCTGGAGGAGCAGCTGCTCTCTGATGCATGGATCTGGCAGATATCCTCCTCAATGGTCCTTTATCTGCACAAACCCGTCTGTGCTCTGAATCAGCCACAAATCTCTTAATAGAGCGATGATCACGCTTACGTTTTCGTGAAATATCTAATGTTTTCATACCTCATCCAAGGCATTGAACTATTTCACTCTTTTCGGCAGCAGAGAGATCCTTTTTCTTCCCCATATTGCATGAAAATGGTGCTCTGCTTAATAATGTGGAACACCCTCCTTTAGTAGTTTTTCTTTAAATTGGGCTCACCTGGCAATCTAATTATCACAGGTGTCCGAGATTGTTTTCAGTGCTCAAAAGAGCCCTGAGACACAATGCCATCCATGAGTTAAACTGAAAAACAAAATATTTAATCTTTGTGACACTTAAATAGAATTTGCATAATAATTTGGATCAGGGTGTATATATATTGATATTCAATGTCTTATTTTTATTGGAGAAAAAAATGTCCATTCTTTTCAGAAATATAAATAATACATAAGTAAATAATAAACATAACAAAATCAAAAATACACAGGACATGAGATATGCAAATTCAAAAGCAAGGCATCACATACATTGAGTTGCAATATTTTACAGGTCGTATTGCAGTCAGCATACTCTAAGTGCCTATATAAATACATAATATAATACAATATGATTTAATTTATTCACGTTGTGCGGTTGTAATGCATCATATCCACAAAGCTAATTCAATGTTACAGCTCATTTCGATTAAATTATCTATCTTTCCCACGGGCATGCAATATAACTGAAACAAAAAATAACATAATATAATAGCAAAATGACAGAAATAGGGATAGTCAAAAGTAAATTTTTTTTATATTAAACAGTAGACAGTAGCCGTGGTCTAATGTCTAGTACACCTTTTTGTATTTCTCATCTTTTTTTATTTTAATTGCTTTTACCTTCCCTTTACCTTTTTTACAGTATTCTTTTCTTTAATTTAATAAGGCAGATCTATAAATAAGCCAATTGGCCCATTTTTGAGTTCCAGGTGTTATATGTCATCTACTCTTTCTACAACTTTTTTTAAAGTAGGCGAAAGTGGGGTTTTCTACCGTGCCGCTAGACTAGTTTTTGTTGCTAAAAGTAGATGTATTATTATTTTTTTGCGGAATGCAGGGATCATATGAAGTAAATATATCTCTGGTCGGAATAATACACCAAGACCTGTTATCTGTTGCATATTTAATTCTAAAGATTTCCAGTTGTAGTTGTAGCAGGACTGGGCATTGGCAGAATTTATGTTCAAAAGAGCCTCCTTGTCGTAAGCATCTCCAGCATTTTGGAGAGATGTCAGCATAGATGCAGGAAAGTTTCAGCAGAACCAAATACCATTTCATCATAACTTTACATAAAGCCTCGCAATGTGTTAAGCAGTGCAAAGAAGCTTTATTGATCCTCATAGTCTGAAACCATTGTTCTAAGGGGAATATTACACCTAAGTCATCTTCCCATGTGGACATATATGAAAGTTTGGTATTTATATCTATATTGGACAGTTCTATGTAACTGCCATATGGGCCAATGCCAGTCTTCACAAAGTGTCTTTTATCTGAAAAGACAGTGTGTTTACATTAAAAAGCCTACAGGCACAGGCTATAGACACCAGAACCACTACATTATGCTGTAGTGCTTCTGGTGACTATAGTATCCATTTAATGTGAGGTAAATTAGAGATTAGTGCCACTAATAATATATTGGATTGCCTACTTACCACCAGATGAGGACAAGAGGCTGATGATGGTCTCAGTCTGGCTCCACAGGTCTGGTGTAGAAGAGGCTCTCTGGAGACTGTTTTTAACAGTGCTCACAACAATTAACGAACAGGAAGCAGCTCCATTTTTTAGGGCCCCTTACACAGCTCAAGGTCTGGGCCCCCAGGGGGCATACGCCTACAATGCCCACCCATAAATCCGCCTACATGGCCCATCCATGAGTTGGGGATGTTTTATGTGTGCAATTTATGTTTCTGTGTGTGTGTGTGTGTGTGTGTGTAAGGGGTGCAAGGTTTGTTTCTGTGTATGTAATTGAATGCAGTGTGTGTCTGTAAGGGGTGCATTAATTATGTAAGAGAACGTAAGGAATGCATTGTGTGTTTCGGGTGTGTCTGTGTGTGAGTAGGAATGCATTGTATGTTTCTGTGTGTGTGTGGGGGGGGGGGCATGCATTGTGTATGTGTGTAGTGTAAAAGAGAGGGTTTGTGGGGTAGGATAGGGACTGAGAGGGGAACAGTTCTTTATTTTATTTTTTAAAAATGCATAGTGCTCTCCCCTCCGGTCAATTATTGATTTCCCCTTCCCTTCTGTCCCTCCGTGTTCTCCCCTTCTGTCACTTAGTGCTCTCCCTTGGCCCCCTGTCCCTCTGCAGTCCCCCCTTGGTGGTCTTCTCACTCCCCCATCCCCCCCTTAGTGGTCCTTCCTCTCCCAAACCCCTTAGTAGACCTTCCCCCACTCCCCCGACCCCCTTAGTGGTAATCCCCCCCCCTTAGTGGTCCTTACCCTCCTCCCCTCTCCTTAGTAGTCCTCCCTCCTTACCCCCCTTTGGTGGTCCTTCCCCCCCTTAGGGGTCCTCCCTCTCCCAAACCCCTAGTGGACCTCCCCACCCCCATTCCCCCTGTGTTCCTTCACCCCCCTCCCCCAGTGGTCCTGACTCACCCCTCCCCTAGTGGTCCTTACCCTCCCCTCCCCTAGTGGTCCTTACTTCCCCCTCCCCTCCCCTACTGGTCCTTACCTTCCCCTCCCATAGTGGTCCTTAACCCCCCCTCCCTCCCATAGTGGCCCTTAATCCCCCCTCCCTCCCATAGTGGTCCTTACCCCCCCCCTCCCTCCCATAGTGGTCCTTAACCCCCCTCCCTCCCTCCCATAGTGGTCCTTACCCTCCCCCCTCCCATAGTGGTCCTTATCCCCCTCCCTCCCATAGTGGTCATTAGCCCCCCTCCCTCCCATAGTGGTCCTTATCCTCCCTCCCTCCCATAGTGGTCCTTATCCCCCCTCCCTCCCATAGTGGTCCTTATCCCCCCCCCCTCCCTCCCTCCCATAGTGGTCCTTATCCCCCCTCCCATAGTGGTCCTTATCCCCCCTCCCTCCCATAGTGGTCCTTATCCCCCCCCTCCCTCCCTCCCTCCCATAGTGGTCCTTATCCTCCCCCCCCTCCCATAGTGGTCCTTATCCCCCCCTCCCTCCCATAGTGGTCCTTATCCCCCCTCCCTCCCTCCCATAGTGGTCCTTATCCCCCCCATCCCTCCCCTAGCTAGTGGTCCTTACCCTCCCCTCCTGCCCATGTAGCGTGGCCGGGCAGCACGGAACGCGGGACAGGAACCTCTGTTTCCTGTACCCGGCCGCCGGCGGAATGAAAGGAAGTGTTCACTGAGTGAGCACTTCCTGTCATTCTGCCGGCGGCCGGGTACAGGAAACAGAGGTTCCTGTCCCGCGTTCCGCGCCGCCCGGCCACACTACATGGAGAGACCGGCAGGAGGGAGCGCTCTGCGCTTCCCTCCTGCCGGTCACTCAAACCCGGCCGCCCTCCATGCAGCAGTGCTGCGCCGCCTTAGGCTTGTAAAAGCGCTCAGGCGGCGCAGCATGAGGAGGCGCAGCGGGGACAGGGATCCGGCGCCCCCTGATAAGTTGCGCCCTAGGCGACTGCCTAGGTCGCCTTACAGGTGGCGCCGGCCCTGAGCCTAACTCACCTAATTGGAGAGCTGCAGCCTGGAGCCGTGGCTCAACCGCGTGCTAAGGACGGGCCGACCCAGTATGTGGCAAAATCATCATCTTAACCGTGTTTACACGGCCCAGCCACGACATCTCTAAATTTTCACATTTTTTCAGTTGTTGTTTTGATTTAGTTAGTAAGTGTAGCTGGCCTTGTCATTTGAATGCCCAAGTATTTAATGTACTTTTTTCTCCAGTCAAAGTATACTTACCCCACAATGTCTGGGTGATTTGAGATGGTAATCTAATGGGGAGTTTTTTTTTTAAATATAATTTTAATAATATGACAGGAGGCTGTATCTCTCCAACAGTTGCATTAATCTCTGAAGAGACATTTCTGGATTGGAGAGAAACAGCAGCACGTCATCTGCAAAAGAATGCTACTTTTTAAACCCCTATAGGTGTATCAATGCCCGAGACTGCTAATGACTGTTTAATATGTCAAATGGACAAAGGATTTTAGTTGTGACCAGCTTTTGAAATGTTCCCATACTCTATAATAACATTCTGATGTTAAAGATATCCTGGATTTCAGGAGCATTTCTACTAGGCTGTCTGAATGGCCTTAGTTTAATAGAATTGACCATTAAAAAGCCAATCCCCCAGATTCTAAAGAGATGGATTCGGATGAAGAGCAGGGCCTTGGATTAGAAGATCTTGTCTCGGAGGTAATCTCCATAGTTGGAAGATGGCCGTCTTGCGCAGTAGTGGATACCAAGGCCTTTTTGGTCAAATTGGGATTATAGTACTTACCTTCCTTTTACCTGCTCCTATTTTTTTTTAACAAACGAGGTATTAGAGGTGGGGATCACATACCCAGATTGAATCCCCAAGTCTGGGACATGGCTACCTGGCCTGCAGATAAAGGGTCTGGAGTCAGAGAATAAAATATTGTGGTCTTATAGAATATCTCCAGGTGTAGACTCAATTATCCTTGTTGAATATTTGTCCTATTAGATAATCTGCCAAAAGATTTTAGAATCCTGGGAGATAAATGGCTTTCAGACACGATAGATGTCTCTTGACAAACTTCAGTTCATTCATAGATTCAGTTCTTTGAGGTTTTTTTTGCTCTTTATACTGCCTTGATGATAGACATAAACTGCTACAGTTCTTTGTCTGAATGAATCAATACCCAATAATTTTTCAATGGGGGTAGAAAATCCTTCAAGAATTTTGAGATGGCTCTTAGGTTTGAATAAAGCTTTATTTTCTGTAGGGACAAGTCCTCTGAGTGTAAGTGAAACCTAGATGTGCTCCCCAACCTTGAAAACTGGTGATCACTAGTCATTTTGGTTCTGCAAGTGGAAAACCTTTTTGAAGATTTAGTTACAGTCTCCACCATCGTAGATGAAATTTTACTTGAGGAGGAATCGTAATTAAGTGGTCCCAATTGTTCTGTTTTTTGTTGAATTGGTTGACGAAATTCAGCTTAATGGTCCTTAAATTACACTGGGCCCATCTCACCAGACCTATTATAGACGTGAGAGATCCTAGGAGGCTCATATAGTTTCTTTCTGTGATTAATTTCTTTGTCATTATTTCCCCAATTTTTGTCTGTGTGTGGGATATTCTGTCTGTTGAAATTTGAACTGAGGAATTCATGGTGTTTATAGCTGCTCCAAAAAATATGATATGGTGAGAAGGGACCAACAACATTTTCTCTTAGTTTATGTCTCAGCCATGACCTTATAGACATTTGATAGCAATATTTGTGTGTTGATTTGCTACTGTAAGGGATGGTCTGTGCAGGGCCGCCACCAGAGATTTTGGGGCCCCTGACAAAGCACAAGGTCTGGGCCTCCCCCCCCCCCGCAATGAATGCAGTGTGTGTCAGTGTAATGAATGCAGTGGGTGTGTCAGTGCAATGAATGCAGTGTGTGTGTCAGTGTAATGAATGCAGTGTGTGTGTCAGTGTAATGAATGCAGTCAGGGCCCGTGACAACTGTTATGGTTGTCACCCCCTGATGGCGGCCCTGGGTCTGTGCATAGTTAGAATTTGGGCTGGAGGCAGGGCTAGATTAACAGCCCAGTGGGCCTGGTGCTGACAATTATGATGGGCCTAATTACAGAATCCTATCGACCAAAAAAAACTAAAACACTCCCAAGAGTCATGTATCTGATGGAGATGGTGCTGGAGGGAAAGAAAACAGCAGCTATAAGAAAACACATACCCTATGCTAATCTCTCTCTAATTTATGTTTTCATCTTTCAAGTAAATCCATAACCCCTAACAGCAATTTTTCAGTGAAGCAGGAAGTCAATGGGCGCGGTAAAAGGGTGTGCCACTGACGCAAATCACGCAACCTGCCAAAAGGGGCAAACATGCTTAAAAAGGGGGCATGTTTGTCCAAAGAATTGGAAGGCCAGCCTGGCATGAATGCATGCAATCATGCAGGCTGTCCAACTACGGGCATACTATGCAGGCAGCACCCTGAGCTTGACATAAATGCGTCTAAGGATTCGCTCGCTCAACGCTTTCTAAGGACTGTCCCCTAGCACTCACATGTCCACTTGTCTCCTTGCCGTCTTACTAGCAGGCAGAAGCTCCTGGTATACAGTCTGAGACAGAGAAAAGGTGGATGTAGTGAGTGTAGAAGAAAGGGAACATGTCACAGAGTTAGAGAGACCAAAGTAAGCATTACCTTAACTAATTTTATTGTCAGACAGTCCACACAAGTTTTGTTTCTATACATCAATCTTAAGTTTCCATACTTAAGTAAGAGTATGTGAAAAGTAGTTAGGGTTGCCACCTTACTTGGAAAAACATACCGGCCTTGCTAATTTGCATAATTAATTATGTTTGGGTGACCTCACATTATGTAAATTACAAGGAGTGAGATAAGAGAAAATGCTGTAAAATCACCAAAAAAACTACTTACAATTTGATTCTGCTGTATAGATGGATTGCTCCTAGTGTCTTAAGTCTCCCATTGTCCCAGTGTCCCCATGTCTCCCAGTGTCTGTGTCCCCATGTGTTGATTAACCCAGGTTTCAGTATTCCTATGTATCAGTTTCTCAGTGCCCCTAGTCTCCCAGTGTCCCCTACTGTCGTGTCTCCTAGTCTCCCAGTGACCCTATGTATCTCAGTTTCCCTATGTATCTCAGTGTTTCAATGCCCCCATGTGTCTATGTCCCCATGTCTCCCAGGGTCCCCATGTCACTAGGAATATGAGGAGACCTGGGGACATGGGGAGACACCAGGGACACTGGGAGACTAGGGGAAACTGGCTGGGACACATGGGGACACTGGGAAAATAGGGGACATAGGTACATTGAGACATGGGGACACTGAGACACCAGGGCCACAGGCTGGGAGACTAGGGGACACTGGGAGACTAGGGGAGACTAGAGGACACTGGGAGACATGGGGATACTGAGACACCAGGGACACTGGCTGGGAGAATGTGTCTCTGTATCCCCAAGTGTCTGTGTCATAATGTCTCCCAATGTCCCTCACTTCCTTGAGCTGTAGGCTGTCTCTGCAGGGTGGGAGTTGCTGTCTTGACTCTCTGCAGCTGCTACCCTGCGAATCAGTGAGTAGAGATACTCTAGGCAGGGAGGAATATGCTGGAACTTCCTATCCCTGCCTCTCTCCACACACAGCAACCCCTACTGGCTAGTGCTGGTATTACATCGTAATCTCTGTTTATACTGAGAAAAATACTAGCATTTGTATTACCAGTATGACTGCAATATTGGCACCGCCCAGGCAGCCTCAAATACTGGCTGTGTCAATAAAATAAAAGCCAGGTGGAAACCCTAAGAGTAGTGTGTAAAGAAACTTTTTTTTTTTTTTCTATTTAAAATCAATGGGCCTATTCCATGGGCCTGGAGCTGCAGCTCCATCAGCCCCTATGTTAATCCGGCCCTGGCTGGAGGGAGGGCCAGATCATTAGGGCTTTCTATCCTGCCCAAAAGGTGTTAAAGCCCTCCTTTTTGTAGGACAGCAAAGTACTCCCTAAGGTCAGGAAGTGGGTAATGTTCATTTAAAAAAAAAAAAAAAAAGAAAGAGTGGGGGGCCCGACCATCATGGTGGAGAGACGTGTCTCACAGGACCACCCACTTAATCTTGAGCCCTAAACACTTATCACAGCCTATTCACAACCAATCTGGCTAGGCATCAGCAACCAACTTACCCCTCACACCTGTGGGGATGCTGTGCGACACTCAGCAACCTGAACAGTGCCGGTTTACCCGTAGTTGAAATATGCAGCCTGGTGCGCATCGGGCGGTAGAAGCGGCTGATGATCTGGCCCGGAAGTGCCCTGAAGCAGTGAGAGGCACACACAAGCCCCATTACCCTCCCCCCCTCCATTGGACTGGTGGGGGTGATCACGTCCCCCCCATGGGAGACAATCCCGATGATGTTGGAGTGCAGGGGAAAGCAGTGCTGGCTCAAACTCCAGCTAGTGACTTGACAAAGATGGTGGACACCGCGTGCACCAACAGTCGCAGTGAGGATCACATCGATGTCCTGAGCAGATTGGACAGAACATTTGTGGACTTCTGGCACATGCGGGCAGTGGAGAGTGCAGAGCACATTACTCCTGACCATAGAGAAGCAGCCAATCGTTCTGGATGTCAGGATGTCTCCTGGACCCCTGCAGTGCTCTCCCTTGTGGTGGGACTATGCTCTGCCCATGAAGGGCATAGGGTGACCAGACTTGGTTGGACTGTCCACAGATCAGGTTTACCTACCTGCACCTGTTTTCCTAGAGCTCATTATGGGATTTATCAGACCTACTATTTCACCCAATACTAAGCAATGTACTTATAATGCTCTTGTGCCCTGCGTGTCCTCACACCACACATTTCCCTTATTAATCTACCGCTATGGGGGCCATTAACCCTCCTGCAACTAACGTTAAATTTGGCAAAATGCAGTCAGGCAGGTAACGTTCTCCTGGCATCCACCAAACCCAGACTTGCCCGTAAGACAGCCAAACAGAGAAGTGTGATTTGTCATTCCATAACATGTTATAACTACCCCAGTGGCCATTGGCAGCATGCTTTGCACCACTTAATCCAATGCTTGGCTTTGTACTTGGTGATGTAAGGCTTGCATACACCTGCTCGGCAATGGAAACCCATTCCATAAAGTTCCCGACGCACAGTTTTTGTGCTAATATTAATGCCAGTGCACGTTTGAAAGTCTTCAGCTATGGAATCAGCAGAGTGTTGGCAACTTTTACATACCATGCGCCTCAGCACTCCATGACCCTGCTCTGGACTTTAAGTGGTCTTCTGCTTTGAGGCTGAGTTGCTGCTTTTGCTATACGGTTCCACTTTACAATAATGTCACTTACAGTTGACTGTGCAATATCTACCAGGGATGACATTTAACAAACCGAGTTATTGAAAAAGTAGCATTCTACCACAGTACCATGCTTGAATTTACTGACCACTTCACAACAACCATTTTTTTCCACAATTGTTCGTAAATGCAGACTGCATGGCTAGAAGCTTGAGTTCATAAACCTTTGACAATAGGTTTGATTGAAATAACTGGATTCAATGATTAAGAGGTGTCTGGAGATAATTTTGGGTTAATCTGAGTTATACACGGAAAAAAACGGGTAAGATTTGTTTGATTTAAATTACTGACCTCATTAAAATAGCAGACTTAGTTCAGTGTAATAGTTGTTATGCATTTGTTTGTTTGTATGCACATTCCACTTTTTTGGAGATTTGAATGCTGTCTAATCTGTAGACAGTTCTCTAATACAGTGGCAGAAGATTGTCGTTTTGAAGTTTGAGATTTGTAAGTTATCTGTTAAACAAACTGGAACTGTTGCAAAGCCACTGGAACTGTTGCAAAGACAGTGCCGCAGAGACATACTAGGAATAGCAGATGGATTACTGTAGGATCTGGTAGACTAGAGTTGTGGATATAAGGCATATTGCACAGTCTGATGCTCTACATAATTCAATTTCAGCACTTTCAGAGTGTAGTGGTGTTATGGAGACAAGCTCAGGCACAGAGTGTAGTGGTGTTATGGAGACAGGCTCAAGCACGGAGCGTAGTGGTGTCATGGAGACATGCTCAGGTACCGAGTGTAGTGGTGTTATGGAGACAAGCTCAGGCACGGAGTGTAGTGGTGTTATGGAGACAGGCTCAAGCACGGAGCGTAGTGGTGTCATGGAGACAGGCTCAGGTACCGAGTGTAGTGGTGTTATGGAGACAGGCTCAGGCACCGAGTGTAGTGGTGTTATGGAGACAGGCTCAGGCACCGAGTGTAGTGGTGTTATGGAGACAGGCTCAGGCACCGAGTGGTGTTATGGAGACAGGCTCAGGCACCGAGTATAGTGGTGTTGTGGAGACAAGCTCAGGCACCGAGCGTAGTGGTGTTGTGGAGACATGCTCAGGCCCTGCGATTTATTTAACCAACTGTTAACAGGAGTAGTCCCAGAAGATTGGAAGTTGGCAAATGTTGTGCCCATTTACAAGAAAGGTAGTAGGGAGGAGTCGGGTAATTCTAGGCCAGTAAGCCTTACTTCAGTAGTGGGGAAGTAATGAAAACCATGTTAAAGGATAGGATTGTTGAAAATCTAAAATCACATGGATTTCAAGATCAGAGACAACATGGGTTTACTTCAGGGAGATCATGCCAAACTAATCTTATTGATTTTTTTGATTGCGTAAATAAAACAATAGATCAGGGTGGTGGAGTAGACATTGCTTACCTGGATTTCAGTAAGGCGTTTGACACTGTTGCACATAGGAAGACATCAATAAACTGCAATCAGTGACTGAGTGACAGGCAACAGAGGGTTGTAGTCAATAGAGTATATTCAAAGTAAGGTCTAGTTACAAGTGGGGTATCTCAGGTACTTGGACCCATTCTCTTTAATATTTTTATTAGTGATATTGCAGAAGGTCTTGATGGTAAGGTATGTATTTTTGCTGGTGATACTTAGATATGTAACAGGATTACTGCTCCAAGAGGGATAAGCCAAATGGCAAATTATTTAGGCAAACTAGAAAAATGGTCAGAGCTGTGGCAGCTGAAATTTAATGGGGATAAGTGCAAGATAATGCATTTTAGACGTAAAAACCCAAGGGCAGATTACAGAATATTTGATAGTCCTAACCTCAACATCTGAGGAAAGGGATTATGGGGTAATTATTTCAGATGACTAAAAAGTAGGCAGACAATGTAATAGAGCAGCAGGAAATGGTAGCAGAATGCTTTGTGGTATAGGGAGAGGTATTAGCAATAGAAAGAGAGAAGTGCTCATGCCATTGTACAGAACACTGGGGAGACCTCACTTGGAGTATTGTACGCAGTACTGGAGACCATATTTCCAGAAGGATATTGATACTTTGGAGAGAGTTTAGAGAAGGGCTACTAAACTAGTTAATGAATTACAGGATAAAACTTACAAGGAAAGGTTAAAGGATTTTAACATTTATAGCTTGGAGGAATGATGAGACAGGGGGATGTGATAGAAACATTTAAATACATAAAAGGGAATCAGCACAGTAAAGGAGGAGTCACGAGATACAACACATCAGACAAATGTACCACATTAAAACAAATACAACCATGCTCACATATTTAGGCGTTAGACTAACAGCAGACCACAAATTGCTATTCCAACACAACTACACCCCACTGCTCAATAGACTTAAGACAGACCTAGACAACTGGACAGACAAGCCAATTACATGGCTTGGCCGACTACACTCAGTAAAAATGAATGTACTGCCAAGACTGCTATTCCTCTTCCAAGCGCTCCCAGTCCGGGTCACCAAGAATGACCTAGCAGATACACAAAAAGCAATAGATGCCTTTATATGGCAAAGAAGGAGACCCAGAATAGCCAAGGCAATATTATATAACCCCAAATGGAGAGGAGGATTGGGTATGCCCCATCTGCACCATTATTACACCGCTGCCCAAATGGCTCAAATAGCCCACTGGCACTGCCCGAATAACCAACGCAGATGGGTGGACATAGAATCCCTCATGACTGGGGCAGACCTACCACAGTTCCTCATCTGGGTGCCCAGAGAACACAGGGTACTCTGGCGGACCGAATGCCCGGCAATCCTTAACTCCCTTAGCTTATGGGACCGAGTCGCAAAGAAACTTAAATTAACAGATTTACCATCCTCAATGACTCCGGTCCTGCGCAACAGAGCATTTCCACCTGGATTAAGGGCGCAAGATTTTCATGGCATAGAAGCCACGGGCCTACAACGATACACACATCTGTACACAAACAACCAACTAGTATCCTACCAACACCTGCAAAATTTGGCCCCACTAAAAACAAGTGACTTCTTTAGATATGTCCAGTTACGGAACTTCGCACAGACTAGAGAAGTCAGAACGGCAATCGCCAAACCGACCACGTTCGTTGAGAAAATATGCTTGCAAGAGCGTATGCCAACCAAACTAATCTCACTACTATACAACCACATATGCCTGGAATCGGGGACCTGGGGCACACAGACGTACACAGACAAATGGGAGACGGACCTGGGGGAGACATTAGAGGGGACAGATTGACAAGATATCTGGGAGGCTAACGCAAAAGTTTCCATATGCACGGCCCTCCAGGAACAAGCATACAAAATACTACTATGGTGGTACACGACCCCTGTCAAACAGTGCCACATGCAATTAAGCCCCACAGACACCTGCTGGAGGCTCTGTGGAGAAAAGGGCACATACATTCATATGTGGTGGCACTGTGCCAAGGTTAAAGCGTACTGAGGGAATATTGCAGACCTAACCTCAAAAATCCTACAACGAAGGATAACGCCAGACCCTTGGGCGTGCTTACTATCACGGCCAACAGAGGGACTAAACAAGCACGACCAAAAACTACTAAACATGCTTAACTTGGCAGCTCGTGGAGCATTAGCACAATATTGGATTAAACACGAAGTACCCTGATCTCCCTAGTTATCTCCAAAATCAGGGATAATTACCTGATGGACAAGTTAACCGCACAGGTTCGCGACACTAGCGCCACCTTCCAAAAAACTTGGGCACTCTGGGAACAATACGACATATAACATACTGAGTCATAGACCCAACTCCGCTTGTTCTTAAGTAAGAAAAACAGCAGGACATACCCACAGTTACAGGTTTTATGTTTTACGTTTTATAATGTATATATTATATCTTGTTTGTTATTTTTCCTTATCTATGTCTCGATGCTCAATTATCTCCGATGTATGCATGGAACCAGCGTATTGAGACAAAATCTAAATACACGTGGACTTGGCACAACACAACAATATGCTTCAAAGGCTTCTGTGCAAGCCTTATGAAAAGTATCATTATATGCACTAACATGCCCTTCCTTTCTGTAATACACCTACTAAGATACTTCTGGTGATTAGGCCTCTGCGTAGGCCAAAAATGCTATTATGCAATGTGCCGGTTGGCGTTTAAATAAAGGATTGAAAAAAAAGAAAATCAAGTCCAGAAACCTCCCTTTTAAATCCGTCCGGTTTGGCGTGAAAACGCCGGCTCAGCCGCTCACTTCCGGGTTCGGGTTACGTCATGCGTTCCGGAGTTGCTGTCCAAGCCTCAGTTTGATTTCGTTTATCAGTGCAGAGGTGGCACATAGGGAGAGTTCCGTTTTATCATAAACACAAGTCCATGGTATAAAGAAAAACAAATATAGTACATGAATTAACAGCATATCATATATATAGCCAGAAACAATCAAGATAACATAGTAAAGCCTATGACTAGTGTGAAAACACCTTAGGGGGAATAGAACAAAAAGAAACATAAGAAAAATAAAAATAATTATTTTACAACAGTATTGCGCTATGTCCGTCTCTATTATTTCTGTATTGTAGATTGCCATCTTTTTGGTGTTTTTGTTATTGTCTTGAGGATATAAGAGGAATCCTTTATTGACGATACAGTTAACTAAGGGTAAATTGTGTGTTTTTGTTTCACCTAATACCCACTAAGTGTGTCTGCTATCTACACACAGGTGAATTTACATTGTCTGTTTATTGATCATTCTATTTTCCTCCTCTGTTCCACTAATTCACCACTTATTTGTAAAAGTGTCATGAGCATGTTTTCAAATTTAAGGGAACTGAGGGAAGCTAAACTTCAGTCCCTTTTCAGCAACACCAATATTAATCAGGCAACTAATGCCACCATAGATGATTATTTCTTTAAACTAGAGAAGCTCTCATTTAGAGAGACTAAAAAGTGGTGGGAAATATCCTTCCTGGAGTCATATCTCAAGGAAGGACTAATCCCTAGAGGCCTAAGAATGGATAAAAGACCAGCTAATGGATTAGAAAGATCTAAATATATTGAACGTTGGGATGTTGCACTGGAAAGATGCTCAATGACACTTATGGAAATTATTGTCGATTTTGAAAAAGACAATCTTAATATGGTTTCTAATGAAATGGAAAAGTTAACCGAAACTAATACCTTTGATAAAGATACTCCTGAGTTTAAAAGGAAAGAGAAAATCCTTTTTGAAAGGATTGAGAATCTCGATGATAAAATTGCACAAACTAAAAATAAGAAGTATACACGAGATAAACAAGATAAAGTTAACAATACCCATTCAACATTAAACAAAATCGACAAGAAATTTAGATTTAGAGAAAATGATAGATCAAATGTTAGAAAACAAAATAGAGAGGGACCTACACAAAGAAAGGGAGAACATTTGGGAGGTAAACCCAAATGGGCTACACCTTCACGTAATTATAATGGTAAGAGACATAATGAAATTCCAACTCAAGTACAGCATATCTCTAGATTTTCTGAAGCCACTACCTCCAACATAAGTAATACCACCCGGGGGCGGGGCCGGGCCGCCGAGCTGGACGGTCGCAAGTAAGACCATCTCCAGCAACTTAATATAAAATCAGCTACGAAACCGAGATTTTTCTGACACAAAAAGCGTCCAGCGGCGACGGTCCTCTACGGGTGGAGAGCAGTGGATCCAGGGAGAGGCTGGCCCAACGGGCTTCAGTCCCCTGGAGGAACAATCCTCGCTGGCACAAACGAGGCCTACTCCGGCGGTGAGTGGAGCGGACGGCCGCTGCTCCACTATCCCGCCCATCGGAGCTCGGCCAAGAGCCAGACCCGCAGGGAACCGGCCCCGTTCCCCCCCCTGTGGACCGGGGGGGAGATCCCGGTCCTCACCCTCGAGCCCCAACCGCAGCAAAGCATCCAAGGTGCAGCAACAAGGCCGCCCGTTCCGCAACTTGAACACTGCATTTAAAATGGCGGAAGCCGCGTGTGATGGCGCCGAGATCAGAGGCACCGCTGCTCACTCACCCGCATCTGCAGCAGACAGGACGGGGAACAGGCAAAAGCAGCGCAGACCACAACTGCAGCCATTCACCCACCTGCACCCTCGTGCCCTACCGAACCGATCATCTTCAGAAGCTGAGACTGGGCCGAGGCTGCACGAAGAACAGGGCCACGACTGGCAGCGGAGAGAGAAGCATAGCAGGCAAAACAAGCTAAATGGCACAGACCACAGGATCAGGAACCGCAACTCGCCACTACCACGACTCACCAAGATCCTGAAATACCCTGCTGAGAACCGCACGCTACTCTGGGTCAGCCGCACGGCGCCTACCAGGCGACACAGACGGAGTCACACCACACATAGGCGGCCGACACGCAAAGACTACCAAGAGACATATGAGGACATTTTGAAAGCAAGTCTCTCTGTCACACAGATTTAGCTTTAATAACCCTGACTGGATGAGCGGTGGGGGTGAGAACGTGAAACCTAGCATTTGATAGCTATAGCTTAAACTAAGTTTAAACATATGTATTTGTTGTCCACCTACCTCAGCGTGAAACACTAGATTATATGCAATTCTACCCTAGCATGTTCCTCACTAACGATATTCTACGGACCCCTCCAAGCTTGCTTAACTAAAAGTCAGGGCACGCGTACTACTTATAGTGAACGTCTGAGGCCACATAGTATGTTAACTCTATGTTATAGCACGGTTACTACTAAGTGCAGTAAATCCACCAAGCAAAGTTAGAATCATATACTACTTAAATGATTTTCCATGTAATGCCAACACCTGTTATTGCTGACTAAACGCATGTGAATTGTCCTCAGGCTTGTGTTTGCCATACAATGCTTAACTGTTCTTGTTTATCTTCTTAAAAAAGAAAAAAAGAGGCAGATTTTGCTAGGAGTTCTCTCCTATATTCGTTACCAAGCTTGTATGAAACTTACTATAACTCTGTAATGCCTGTCATGTATCCTTTCAATGCCTCAATAAAACAAAGAATTAAAAAAAAAAAAAGTAATACCACCCGATCTGCCACTCAAGACTCCAACCCAGGGAGAGATTTTTTAGGGAAGGGGCAAGACCTAAGGAGGGGGGAGATAATGGAATTCTTCCTTCCAAGGTCACAAGAATTACCCCTTACCAATCGTTTTGTACCTCTAAGAGAACTGAACACTCCAGGGAAAAAGAGGAGATTGAGCGGAGAAAGGGTGGAGATTTAACTAGTATTCAAGAAGAACATTTGGGAGTTTTTAATATTTCAGGATTCCCTCTGACCCCACAAGAAATTTTTCTTTTGGGTAAGGGCCTGAAATTTGTTCCGGAGGAATCTCCCAATTGTTTTCAACTCTTTATTGATGCCCAAAAATTCGTTAGAAAGATGTCAATCAAGAGATTCTTCATTAAAAAGACCAGTGAAGGATTTCTTAACACCTCCCCCAATTCTGGCAAAGATAAAGTATTACAGAAATTCAAGCCTAAATCCAAATTCTGCCCCAATGAAAGAGGGAGCCAAATCGAGGCCTTTAATAAAATGATTGTTAGAGACTTCGATAAACTTGGAAAAGATAAAGCCAGGAAAGATAAACATAAGAACCTCACCCCACAAGAAAGTAATACCCTAATGAATCTAAGTAAAAGAAAGGAGCTTACAATAAAAAGTGCCGATAAGGGAGGAGGAGTGGTGATTATGTCAACCCAGTACTATGTTACAGAAGCCTACAGACTTCTTAATGATCACTCCACCTATAAAAAACTTGATCGCAATCCCAACTGCAATTTTAATCAAGACCTTAAGAGCTTGTTATGGGATGCTAGATCAGCAGACATTATAGATGAGTCCACTTTTTCTTTTATTTTTTTCAGATTTTCCCAAAGTGCCCACATTTTACTTTCTCCCTAAAATCCACAAATGCAAGGATAAAGGGAGGCCGATTATAAGCGGCATTGATTCTCTCACATCCAAGCTCTCTGAATACATTGATTACCATCTACAAAAATATGCTCAGGGGGCTATGTCATACTTGAGAGTTACTAAGCATCTTATTCAGGAGTTAGAATGCATTGAATGGGATGATGACTTCATCTGGGCTACTTTGGATGTAACTTCACTCTACACCGTAATAGATCATGATCTGGGTGTAGAAGCGGTTAGAAAGAATCTCGAGTGTGATACTGACTTAGATCCACCTTTTTGTGTTTTTTTGGAAAGGGCCATCCGTTTTATTCTCACTCATAACTTTTTTAGTTTTGATGGAGATTTTTTTCTTCAGATCAAGGGCAACGCAATGGGCACCAAGTTTGCACCAAACTATGCCAACGTGTTTATGGACTGCTGGGAAAGATCGTCCATCTGGTCCAATAACCCGTTTGGTGCAAACTTGGTGCTCTGGAGAAGGTACATCGACGATGTCCTGATGATATGGCGTGGCCCCATTGACCAGTTACATGGTTTCTTTGAATATGTTAATCAGAACTCTTTATCTTTGGTCTTTACCCCTAAGATAGGTACCAAGAGTATTGATTTTCTCGATCTGTCAATATTTATTGAGGATCGGAAAGTGAAGACTAAGACCTTCTTTAAAGACATCGACTCCAATAGCTTTATCGATACCAAAAGTGGACACCATCCAAACTGGCTTAGAGGAGTTCCCAAAGGCCAGTTTGTCAGACTACGCAGGAATTGTAGCGATCTAGATTCTTTCTTTGTGCAAGCAGAGGTTCTGAAGAAACGCTTTTTAGAGAAGGGATATTCCCCCAGCTTTATAGACTCAGAAATTGCTAGAGTTGGGAAGATTTGTCGCAATGATCTTCTTGTGAATAAGAAAAAGGATATGACTAGAAACCCCATTTTTGACTTTTCTTTTAATACTCGGTACAATGGAAGAGCTTTTGATGTGCAGAGGATTGTAAGAAAACATTGGGGATTGCTAGTTGAGGACGAATTTTTGGGCAAACAAATACCTAAGGATCCAAAAGTTATTTTCAGAAAGGGCACTAATTTAAAACAGATCCTTGCTCCCAGTGCCTTTCGATCTGAGAAGCTTCACACTAGGCATAAGGGAGGTTTCTATACATCTGGGAACTGTATAAGTTGTGGCCATTTATTTAGTACAGTTTCTGATTTTGTTAGTACACAAACGCAAACGAAATTTAAAATAAAAAATAAGATATCCTGCTCCTCTACACATATAGTATACCTCCTCACCTGTGGGTGCGGGATGCAGTATGTGGGGAGAACTGGGAGAAAATTAAAAATTCGTTTTCAAGAACATAGAAATAACATCAAAAAGGGTCTATTGACTCATTCAGTGCCAGTTCACTGTAATAGCTGCCCCCTCTTCAGTTTTAATACATTAAAATGCATAGGCATAGAACAAGTAAGCTTGAATGAAAGAGGTGGGGATCTAATGATGACCTTAAGACAACGTGAGGGTTATTGGATCCATACATTGAAAACCATGAAACCAAGGGGTTTGAACGTAGATTTTGATTTGATCTGTTTTTTATAATTTTTTTATTTTTTATTTATTTATTTATTTTTTATTTGTTTTTATTTAATTTTTTTTTATCTTTATTCTTTATCTTTATTTATTTTTAATTTTAATTCTAAATTTATTTTTATTGTTCTTATGTTTCTTTTTGTTCTATTCCCCCTAAGGTGTTTTCACACTAGTCATAGGCTTTACTATGTTATCTTGATTGTTTCTGGCTATATATATGATATGCTGTTAATTCATGTACTATATTTGTTTTTCTTTATACCATGGACTTGTGTTTATGATAAAACGGAACTCTCCCTATGTGCCACCTCTGCACTGATAAACAAAATCAAACTGAGGCTTGGACAGCAACTCCGGAACGCATGACGTAACCGGAAGTAGCCCGAACCCGGAAGTGAGCGGCTGAGCCGGCGATTTCGCGCCAAACCGGACGGATTTAACCCCTTAAGGACCAAACTTCTGGAATAAAAGGGAATCATGACGTGTCACACACGTCATGTGTCCTTAAGGGGTTAAAAGGGAGGTTTATGGACTTGATTTTCATGCTTGTATATGGATGATTGTATGCTCGATGCCCCTGAGGAAGTTCATCTCTGAACGAAACGCGTAGGGCTTTGTTTTTAGTGCTAGGGTATTAGCATTTTTACTTTCATTATCGGTTTTATTTATTTATTTAATTTTTATGCATCTAGTTCCTCTGCTCCACCTGATTTCTCCATTGGGATGTGTGACTCCATCTGAACCTTGATGTGCCTATTTGACACTGCAATTTTGTAAGTGTACCTGTGAATAAAGTGTGTCATTTTTTACTTGGATACTCTGCACTATTATTTGTCTTTTTCCTCCTATACATGATTCTGATGCTCCACAAGTCCTGAATTATCCACATCATCATATTTTGATATGCCTTCAATCAAATTGGTTTTGTGAGTGCAATTATTTATAACTACGATTATAATTATTTTGCAACAGTATTGCGCTATGTCCGTCTCTATTATTTCTGTATTGTAGATTGCCATCTTTTTGGTGTTTTTGTTAAAGCCCAGACAGAAATATCCAACTCTGATTCGGACCAAGAGGAGGTATTGAGCGAGCCAGAAGAGATGGGCTCATTGGAATCGGAGAATTCTTCTACAGAGCACAGTTTAACTGGCAAAGCAGCCAACAAGGGCCAAAAGCCGGCGGATGATTCAATTATTTTAGATCTGCAAGGGGAGCCCCTATTTAATCCTGACAACCTTCAACACCCGAGGTCGACAGAATGGTTTCCTGCTGACCATGTGGCCCAATATATAGCGGCCAGAATTAGGAAACCCCTGGACAAAGGTACCAGGAATAAGTTGAGGGCAGAATGCCCACGCCCGACAGTCCCGGATATGGCTTGCGCCACACCGGAACTGGACCCAAAAATTGCCCAATTTCTTGGAAAATCGCGCTGGAAGGCCAAGAAAGGGCTGGATTATTCCCTGCGCCACTGCCAGGATAAAGTGCTGGATTCTTTGGGACCCAGCGCAAAAATATTCGACATGGTCGAGGCGGCACTTTCAGAGGACACACCAGTGGACCTTTTGGCCATCAGAGAGTGGGCACAGCGCTCTATATGCCTTATTGGCAATTCCAATGCTGCGCTTTGTACAGAAAGGCGCAAAGCGGTCCTCATGAAAATCGACCCGAAGCTGGTCAACATGGCCTTGTCTGAGCCTGGACCGCAGGCAAAAGGTCTCCTTTTTGGAGACAATTTTGTCAAAGAGTTAGGCAATTACGTTAATACATTTACAGCCCTGGACAAGGCACAAACAAACTTAAAGCGTGTGTTCGCCCCAAAGGTTTTTTGGGGGCTGGCAGACAACAGGGCCGTCTGTCCAGCCATTCATCAAGGAGCTCCTATCGGGGCTATCGAGGCTCCTCTTCATCCAGATTCCCACAGGTGGAAACCAGAAACCCCTCACCCTTCTTCCCCGTCAGGGGCAGGGCATGGCAACCCAGAGGACGCAGAGGCGCCACTTACGGCCGACGGCCTTATGGTGAGTACCTTTCCGACTTCCCATTCTTGTACACCACATGTGGTGGGCAGACTATCCCAGTTTATCGGGGCATGGAACAGACTCACGTCCGATGCCTGGGTCCTCAACACAGTGGTGGGGTACCACATAGAATTTGTCCAAACCCCAGTCCAAACTTCGGTCCCACGGCCAATAGTGTTTACACCACAGGACAGGGAACTCGTGTTAAAGGAAATAAAACTATTAAAGGAGAAAGGCGTGATTTATCAAGTCGCACCTCACTCTCCAGGTTTCTTGAGCAACCTGTTTCTTATCCACAAAAAGGGCGGGGGAATGAGACCAGTGATAAACCTACGCCCACTCAACGCATATGTGCGGTATCGCCACTTCAAAATGGAAGGGATCCATTGCCTGCGAGACCTCCTCAGGTTGGGAGACTGGATGGTCAAACTAGACCTGCAGGATGCCTATCTCGCCATCCCCATCGCGGAAGAATGCCACCACTTCCTGCAGTTCCAATGGAAGGCACAGATGTGGAGGTTTCGCTGCCTCCCTTTCAGCCTGTCATCGGCTCCATGGTGTTTTACGAAACTGTTGAAACCGGTGGTGGCGCTGCTACGCAGCAGAGGAGTTCGCATGATCGTATATTTGGACGATATACTGATCATGGCACAAGACGCACTTCTACTCCAACAACACCAACACTTTTAAACAACCTGGGATTTCTATGCAACTGGGAGAAGTCAGTTCTGACCCCTTCGCAGTCCATAGAATTCCTAGGATTCAATATAGAAGCAGTCCAAGGAACCTTGAAATTACCGCAGGCAAAGATCAAAACCATCAAAAAAGAGATCCGCAGAACATTAACTCGCCCAACGCTCATGGTGAGACAACTGGCCAGGATAATTGGACTCCTTTCAGCGTCCATTCAGGCAATCTTCCCGGGACCTCTACATTACAGGGCCCTACAAAGATCGAAAACGGCTCAACTACAATCAGGTCAATCTTACTCAGACTCCGTGCAACTCGATCACACAGCCAAAGAGGAACTCAAATGGTGGCTACAACACATGGAAGCGTGGAATGGCAAAGCGATCTTTGGTACCGCTCCAGATTGCATAATAGAGTCCGATGCCAGCACACAGGGCTGGGGAGCGCGCTGTGGTCGTAATTCAACAGGCGGAAGATGGTTCCAATCGGAAAGGGCGCTGCATATCAACAGCCTAGAACTTATGGCAGGAGCATTCGCACTGAGGAGCCTTTTAGGTGCCAAGACACACTGCTCCATTATATTAAGGATGGAAAACATATCAGCAGTGCAATACATCAACCGCCTCGGCGGCACCAGGTCCAAAGTTCTAGCAGATTTAGCCACGGAATTCTGGCAATATTGCCTGGACCGCAACATATCAGTATGAGCCGAATACATCCCAGGTCTCGCAAATGTTGCAGCGCATTGGAATTCCAGGTATCTGCGGGACGCCAGCGATTGGAGCCTGAATCGCGAAGTATTCCTACGATTGCAGGAACTGTGGGGCCCACTGCACATGGATCTGTTTGCGTCTCGTTTGAATACGCAACTACCGAAATTCTTCAGCTGGAGACCAGATCCAGACGCAATAGCTACGGATGCGTTCCTCCAGACATGGCCGAACAGAAAACTATACGCGTTCCCTCCCTTCGCTCTGATAGCACGAAACACTAGTACATCTCTATCGCTCTCGGACAACATTGGTCCTGATAACAACATTGGTCCATTTTGGACAACACAGCCATGGTTCCCTTCTCTCATGGAGATGTCTATAGATCTTCCCAGACTACTCCCCGAAGACCCACACCTTTTGTTGGACCCTGAAGGGAACCCACACCCACTGATGATGCAAGGACAACTCAGGCTGTTAGCGTGGCTCCTACCGGAGGGTCGTACCGGAGGTTCCACAGACAACGCTGGAATTATTGGCGGGAGCCTGGGCCCCAGGAACCAGGAGATCCTACAGTCGAGCATGGAACTCCTGGAGTGGTTGGTGCTTGGAACAACAAGTGGATCCCGTATATGCTCCTGTGAACTACCTGCTACGATTTCTGCCACACTTATACGATCAAGGTCTAGCTTACCGTACTATTAATGTCTATATGTCAGCGATATCGGCTGGACATAAAGGCTGGGAAGGAACACCAATAGGGAAGCACTTATTGGTGTGCAGACTCTTACGCGGAGTGAGGTTCGCAAGACCCCCACAACCCAGATATGCATCAACGTGGGACGTAAATTTAGTCCTAAATTTATTGGAACTATGGCCACAGAATTCTGACCTTACACTTAAACAGTTATCAGCGAAACTGGCCATGCTCTTCTGCTTGATATCATGCTAAAGAGTATCCGACGTGAGGGTATTGGACGTGGATGCACGCTCGTTCACTCCATCGGGGGTGACTTTAAATATTACCAGACGGACAAAAACAACGATTACTACAGTATCTTACCCAGCTTTTCCTCACAATACAAACCTATGTCCAATAGCTTGTCTCAAGGAGTATGAGAAACGGACGCAGGCATTTCGGGACCCTAATCGGCACGAACTATTCCTAGCCATCAACACACCACATCAACCAGTATCGTCGGTTACTATAGCCCGATGGGTGAAATGGGTGATGACCTCTGCAAAGATTGATACATCCATGTTTGGAGCACACTCCACTAGAGGAGCTATGGCGACTAAAGCATTTAGTTTGGGATGCAGATTGGAAGACCTGTTGCGGACAGCAGACTGGTCACGAGAATCCACGTTTAAAGAATACTACTTTCGACCTACAGAAAACATAACATCGTCAGTCAATGCTCAGCTTTGAACTAGCATAATATGAGCCTCCGTGTCCTTTAATAAAATTACCAGATTTTACTAATTTCATGACGTAAAGTCATGATTTTATAAAGGACACGGAGGCGAATATTAGCCCACCCGGTAAGTATCGCAAAGTGGATATGGTAAGTATCGCGAAAAGGTTACCAGAATATCAAGAAAGATGTGAATTCCCACCCAGTAAGTTGTATGGCTAAAGTAATATTGTGGGTTGGTACGGAATGTAATGAATGAACAGGATTGACACATAAGACAATGACTCTTACAGTAGACCAGATGGTCTGTAGAGGTTTTTCATGTATAATAAGATTTAACCCTCATGGATGTGACACACAGTCTCTAGACCACACATTACCATTTCTTTTCTCTCTCGTTTCAGCTTAACGAATCACAGTAGATGCAATGGTTGATCGGATTTCATCTCAATTCAATTGGTTAAAGTTCATTGTTTGGTTATGAAGATGAAGGTCGACACACATGTTATGGACCCAGTGTCTACGCAAGTTGATGAATTGAAGCTTCGGCAGGATCAAAGAAAGAGGGAGAAGAGAGGTCACATGGGTGGTTATGGATGCATGGACTGTTCCTATTGGTTAAGGATAGCATACTAGGTTAACCCTTGGAGTACCTATCCTAGTTGATTCTTTTAATGTCTTAAAACTTTTTCTTTGCTGCTGAGGTATATTAAAGAAAGAGATAAGCATAATATTCGCCTCCGTGTCCTTTATAAAATCATGACTTTACGTCATGAAATTAGTAAAATCTGGTCATTTTTAATGGGCGGAGTGGGGAGTAGGCACTATAGTGTTAGTGAATACAACTTTGTTCCATCTACAAAGATACTATAGGTACCAAAACAACTTTAGGTGTATAATTCATATCCCCGCAATCTCACTGCTCTATTCTCTGCCATTTAGGAGTTAGATCACTTTGGTTATGCAGCCCCACGTGGGACTTGCACAGCCATCCTAAATTATCCCTGTAAAGCGTTCTTATGTCTAAACTTCAAGGTTAAACGTGCACTTTAATTTTTTATTTTTTCCAACCTATTTACAGAGCAGGAGATAAGAACTTCTAAAGTAAGTTAAGGTCGGATTCTATATTAAACCAATTTACTTTTTCCATGGAGACAGAGTCAGATGAGAAATAAGTGATTTAACTCCTAAAATATTAAATAATTGAGCAGTTCAACTACAGGAGCATGATCTTTTCTCTAAAACTAGTTATTTAAAGGAATACACATTCCTGACCCTATAGTCCTTTAGGTGACCAGCCCACCTTCGAATTCAGTTAAAAAAACAAAAAAAGCTCTGCTGGTCTAACCACCATGGCAGATAATCTATATAGTCAGTCCACCCTGTCCCATAGGGAAGCATTGGGAGGCTATTAAACCAATGCATTTCTATGGGGAACATTCAGCATCTCCATGCAGAACGTGGAGATACTGGATGCCAGTGCTTCACACTGTGCAGCAGTGGACTAGTCTAAGTGACAGCCACTAAAGGGGTTCCTAGGCAACAATTTAAAAACACTGCCTTTTCTCTGAAAAGGCAGCACCAAGAGTGCTCAGCCTCCTGGGTCAAGATATAGACACAAGAACCACTACATTAAGCTGCTGACTACAGTATCCCTTTAAGGTTAAGCTGTTTTGCTACCTATATAGTGTCCCTTTAAAGAGCATGTGGCCTTTCTACCATAAACCCCTAAATGGCATCCCAGTACAATAAAAAGGGAACATGTACAATGTCCCAGGATAAAACACAAACATGTTAATGACATGTATTAAACAGGTTTTAAGGCAAACAGGGAGGGTTGAAAGTGGGCTTAGGATTTTTTTTTATTCTTTATTTTGTCGTGCACAGTTAAGACAAGATACATTTACACCAGCAATGCCACAACAGCTTATGCCAGGGTTTCCATATTCATAAAAGCACAGTTGTATGGCATGGTTAAACAGTGCACTTTTTTGTTTATATTTAGGAAGAGTGAACAGTAGTGAAACAAACTTATGAGAATTTAGTCAGGTTAGCTCAAGATGTGTCAAACCAGTAGCATACATAAAAGTTGCTGGGTACATGCTGCCTAGCCTGTTACCGTGTGAGTAAATATGATGGAGTAAAAGACGTACACAGTATGGCTTGACATGGTTACATGAAAAATCAGCCTCAGTGTATAGTATATTAAACTGACTAATCCTGTGACCTGTGGGATTAACATGCTAGCTGAACATAAGGTAACATCGCTGTACATATAATTGTCATGCTGATTCAAAAACTAACAGAATGTATATACGTGGTGTAGCTATATGTGCCTGAATAGGTTAATTGTATGTCGGCCCTAGGATTAGTGGTGTCACGAGAAAATACGTTTGAGGTGGCAAGCAAAATGTGGAAGCAAAATGTCATAGCGAGGTCCCCTGGGGTCCCTCAGGTAGAGGTCCCCTTGTGGATAGGTCGGGTGGAGGAGGATCAATATCCAGAGGTCGCGATGTGGCACAGTGAGTCGTGTTCGGTCTCCCTGTCCACCATGTGTCTCTGATGGCTCACCCGATGCCTTGTTGGGGTTGTACAGTGCTCTGTTGTGGGTGTCCCTGGATCCCCGTTTGGGACCGGTGAGTGAGCAGGAGTTGGTGGGGTCGTTTGGCTGTACCTTGCTTCCTGCGTAGGGTCGCCCCTGATATGGTGAGTGCTTGTAGCGGGCTTGTGTTTGGCTTATGCGGTGTCCTCCGCTTCGATGCCTTGTGTGTACGAGGTGTGTGCTCTCCTCTCCGCCGCCTTGGTGTGGTTTTAGATCCCACCGGTGCTGTGATTCGTTGCTGCAGATCGGTCGGCGGCTGTCTAGGAGGGCGACGTGAACTGGGTTGTCTTGGGACCCGTTGTTGCAGCCGGTGCTTGAGCTTAAGCAAGAATTCGGCGAAAATTCGATCCAGGTTGGACCCAGGTTCTTGTTGGGCCTCGTGCTTGCTGGAAGGCAGGATGGTTTCCGCCGTTTTAGGTAGGCCTCCCATTTCCCTCATGCGTTCCCGCTTTTTCTGGGGAGACCCCCAGGCAGGGGCGGACTGACAGGTCGGGCAGATCGGTCATGGACCGAGGGCCCGAGGCAGTCAGGGGCCCGGCAGCACAGCCATGCTCTGGCTGAGGAGATCAGAGATCTCCTCAGCCAGAAAACATGATTTCTCTGTTATTCCAGTGATATGCTGCAGGACCCCTGCAGCATATCACTCTGTAGTTAACCCCCTTCCTCCCTCACCTGTTTCCTCTCTCTCAGGGAGACCTGGCAGTGAGTATCCAGCTCTTGCTGCCAGGTCTCCAGCCGTGCGGTGCTGTGTGTGTGTGAAGAGGAAGAGGCGGGGCCAGGAAGTGACATCACTTCCTGCCCTGCCTGAAGAGCACTGGACGATAAGGAGCTGGAGCAGCCTGGCATACAGCACAGGTAAGCTTCTTATAATTTTAATTCAGGTCAGCACCCCCCTGTCTCCCTGTACCCACATCAGCCCTCCCCCCCTGTACCCATATCAGCCCCCCTCCAGTACCCACATCAGCCCCCCCAGTACCCAAATCAGCCCCTCCCAGTACCCAAATCAGCCCCTCCCAGTACCCAAATCAGCCCCCCGTACCCAAATCAGCCCCCCTGTACCCAAATCAGCCCCCCCTGTACCCAAATCAGCCCCCCCTGTACCCAAATCAGCCCCCTGTATCCAAATCAGCCCCTCCCAGTACCCAAATCAGCCCCCCCAGTACCCAAATCAGACCCCCCTGTACCCAAATCAGCCCCTCCCAGTACCCAAATCAGCCCCCCCTGTACCCAAATCAGCCCCTCCCAGTACCCAAATCAGCCCCCCCAGTACCCAAATCAGCCCCCCCCTGTACCCAAATCAGCCCCCCCAGTACCCAAATCAGCATCCCCCAGTACCCAAATCAGCCCCCCAGTACCCAAATCAGCCCCCCTGTACCCACCTCAGCCCCCCTGTACCCACCTCAGCCCCCCTGTACCCAAATCAACCCCCCCGTACTCAAATCAGCCCCCCCAGTACCCAAAATCAGCCCTGCCAGTACCCACCTAAGCCCCCCAGTACCCAAATCAGCCCCCCCAGTACCCAAATCAGCCCCCCTGTAACCACCTCAGCCCCCCTGTACCCACCTCTGCACCCCTCTACCCACCTCAGCACCGCTGTACCCACCTCTGCACCGCTGTACCCACCTTAGCCCCCAGAACCCACCTCTGCACCCACCTCAGCCCCCAGTACCCACATCATCCCCCCAGTACCTACCTCAGCCCCCAGTACCCACCTCTGCTCCTACCTCAGCCCCCTGTACCCACCTCTGCTCCCACCTCAGCCCCCCTGTACCCACCTCTGCTCCCACCTCAGCCCCCCTGTACCCACCTCTGCTCCCACCTCAGCCCCCCTGTACCCACCTCAGCCCCCAGTACCCACCTCAGCCCCCAATACCCACCTAAGCTCCTCCTCCACACACCACAGCTCCCCTTGCACCCACCTCAGCCCCCTTTCTCCCTGTACCCACCTCGACCCCCCTGTACTAACCACAGCTCCACCTGCACCCACCTCAGCCCCCCTGTACTAACCACAGCTCCCCCTGCACTTGCCTCAGTTCCCGTGCACCTACCTCAGCCACCATTCCTCCTTGCACTTACCCCAGGATCTACCTATCCCTGTAGCCACCTAATCCCCTATGCACCAACAACAGCCCCTATGCCACCTCCACCTACCATAGCTCCTATGCCTTCCAGTACCCACCACAGCCACTATGTCCCATCCTGTGCCCACAACAGCCCCTTGTCTATCCGCACCCACCACAGCTCCTTCTGCACACACCACATCTCCCCCTGCACCCACCTCAGCTCTCCCTTTACCCACCTTAGCCTCCTGTGTCCCTGCACCAACCACAGCTTCCCCTGCACCCACCTCAGCCCCGTCTGCATCCACCACAGCTGCTCCTGCACCCACCTCACCCCCCCCTGCACTCACCTCAGCCACCATTCCTCCCAACACTCACCCCAGGATCTACCTATCCATGTTTCCACCCAAGCCCCTATGCTCCCACCACATCCCTTATGCCACCTCCAACTACCGTAGCTCCTATCCCTTTCAGTACCCACCACAGCCCCTATGTCCCTTCCTGAGCTCACCACAACATCTATGTCCCACCTCATACTCTGTCCAGCCCCACCGCCACTTCAGTCCCCGTGCCTCCCTGCGCCCACCTCAGTCCCCACGCCTCACAGTGCCCACCACAGCCCCTGTGCCTCCCTGCACCTATTTCAGCATTTATCCCCCTACACACACACACACACACACACTACAGCCACTATCCAACTTATACACAGTAGAGCCTCTATTATCCAAACACGCACACACTACAGCCCCAGTAACCACCAGATGCCTACTACAGATTCTATCCCACACACACTGCAACACAGCCAGCCCTCTCTACTCACATAATGCACTGCAAATAGCCCCATTCACACACGCAAAAACCCACAAGGAGCCTTACTGTATAGACACACCACAAGCAGCATCCCCACACATACAAAATTACATGCAGCCTCCCTTCACATACACATCACAAACAGCATACCCACCATTGCAATACTGCACACAGCCTTCACACACACAACTTTTACAATCTCTTATAAAGCGCCAACATATTCTGCAGCGCTGTACAATAGGTAAAACAAGAGAAAGGATTAATCTAGCACAACACTTTGACATACAGGAACACATCACTAACCACATCCCCACACACGCAACCCCACAAGTAGACTCCAAACACATGTGGCTAGTTTTACGGTTGTACATGTGGGGGATGCTGCTTGTGATGTCCAAAGCAAAATTAGTGGAAGTGTGTAATTAAATTTGCTTTATTTTAATTGCTGGGGAGGCACGCCAGCAAGGGTTACTCCATCTAAAAACAGTGTTTATTTTATTAAAACACTGGTTTTGGTTGGATTAACCCCTTAAAAGTAAATCTGGCCATTTTGGGGGGCACTCGGGGATGTGGGAGTCAGGGATGTGTGGCTACACATAATATATGTGTAAAAGCACCAGAAAGAAGGGGTAGAAGAATAGCAGGGAACCAGAAAACCTTGGACCAGGACCAGGAGGGCGGGCCCTTGATCACCCACTGCCCGAGGGCCCTGTGAGGTGTCAGTCCGCCCCTGCCCCCAGGGGTGGACGGGGATCACCCCAACCGGTCCGAGGGGGGGGGTTGCGGGGTGCCCGCTTGTGGCAGTTGGTCTCCGGAGTGCTCCAGGCTGGGAGGTCGGCCGCCTCTCCCGCCCGGCACACACTAGGCCGTATGCCCTCGCGGGTACAATCTTCTGTCCATCGTCCACTCATGGGCCGCTTTACCGGTTCACCGTGGGGACTTGGCTTTACTAAGTCGCTTGGGGTCTCGTGCTGTATTTTAGGGCAGTCAAGACGTGTATTTTTAGCCATTTTGGCCAAGTTTAGTAGGGAGCTCCAGCTATACACGTCTGTCCACCATGACAGTCAGGCCCCGCCCCCCGTGGGCTTAGGATTTTAAGTTTTTTCTCCAGCTTCAGTGAACTACAGCAGGGAGCAAACAATTAGCCATAAAGGTAAATGCGGAAGCTGTGCGCAAGGCAAAAACTACATCTAATAAGAATTTCACATATGGCTGTGGGGAAATGTGTATTACTTTTTCAAATTTAGGAATCCCAGCTTCAGTTGGAGTAAATAAAAATATACAACTTTCTATCCCACCTCATGGCAGGGCCGGATTAACATAGGGACTGATGGAGCTGCAGCTCCAGGCCCAAGCCCATGGAATAGTCCCACTGATTTAAAAAAAAAAAAAAAAATAAAAATTTTTTTTTACACTCACTACTCTTAGGGTTGCCAGGTATTTCTTAGGGTTGCCAGATATTTCTCAGGTATTTGAGGCTGCCTAGCCGGTGCCGGTATTGCAGTAATACTGGCAATACAAATGTCAGTCTCAGTATAAACAGAGATTATTCTGCAATACCAGCGCTGGCCAGTAGGGGGGTCGCTGTTTGAGTGGAGAGAGACAGGGATAAAAAGTTACAGCATCTCCCTCCCTACCTCTCTCTACTCACTGATTCGCAAGGGAGCAGCTCTGCACAGAGAGTCCAGACAGCAGCTCTGAGCCTGCAAAGACAGCCAAAGTTCAGGTAAGTGAGGGATGGGGGGAAAGGCTGCATGGAGACATGGGGAAACAGACACTATGGGACATTGGGAGACACTAGGGGACACTGAGAGACATGGGGACACTGAGACACTAGGGGGCACTGGGAGACCTGGGGACACAGCCACTTGGGAACTGTGAGAGATGGGGACAGTGAGACACTTGGGGACACAGGGAGACATAGGGACACTTGGTGACAGAGACACTAGGGGGCAGTTAGAGACCTGGGGCCACTGAGACACTAGGGTAAACTGTGAGACATGCAGAGCGTGAGAGACTTGGGGACACTGATACGTTGGGACAATGGGAGACATAGGGACACTGGGGAACATGGGGACCCTGAGACCCTAGGGACACAGTAGCCCCACATTTCCCAGTGGCCCCTAGTCTCTCAGTGTCCCGATGTCTCCCAGTGCTCCTTGATGTCGCTCAGTGTACCCATGTCTCCCAGTGTCCCTAGTGTCTGTGTCCCTAGTCTCCCAGAGTCCCTTAGTCTCTGTGTCCCCATGTATCTCCCAACGTCCCTTAGAGTCTGTGTCCCCATGTCTCACAGTGTCTCAATGCCTCTAAGTGTCCCCTAGTGTCCTAGTGACATGGGGACAATGGGAAACATGGGGACACAGACTCTAAGGGACACTGGGAGATATGGGGATACAAACACTAGGGGGCACTGGGTGACATGGGGACACTGAGGCACTGAGAGACATGGGGACACTTGGCAACTTTGAGACCTGGGAGACATAGGGCACTCCCAGTGTCCCAATGTCTCCCAGCCAGTGTTCTGAGTATCTCAGTATCCCCATGTCTCCTAGTGTCCCTGGTGTCTCAGAGTCTGTAGTGTGCCAGTGTACCTAGTGTCTGTGTTTTCTTGTCTCCCAGTGTCGCCATGTCTCCTAGTGTCCCCTAGTATTAAATAAAAATCTCAGGCACTCACTGTGATAGATTTAAGCAGGTTTATTGGACACTGCAATGTTTCGACCTGTACCCAGGTCTTTATCAAGTCTCCAGTTTCCCCTATGTATCACAGTGCCCCCTATGTATTAGAGTGTCTCAGTGTCCCTGGTGTCTCTCAGTGTCCTTAGTGTCTCAGTGCCCCTAGTCTTCCAGAGTCCCCTAGTCTCGAAGTGTCCCTATGTTTCACAGTGCCCCCAAGTATCTCAGTGTCCCCTAGTATAAAAGAAAAAAAATCTCAGGCACTCACTGTGATAGATTTAAGCAGGTTTATTGGATACCACAACATTTTGACCCGTGGCCAGGTATTTTTCAAGTTTCTAGGGTCCCCTTTATATCACAGTGTCCCCTATGTATCACAGTGTCTCAGTACCCCATGTCTCCCAGTGTCCCCTCATGTCTCAAAGTCACCCAGTGTCCCCATGTCTCCCAGTGTCCCCAAGTGTCTTAGTGTCCCCAGGTCTCCCAATGTTCCAATTTCTCTCAATGTCCCCTAGTGTCCTAGTGACATGGGGACACTGGGAGACATGGGGACACAGACACTAAGGGACTGGAAGACATAGGGACACAGACAAGCCCCCTTTTTGGATATGTTCGTCCCTTTCAGCAGTTCTGATTATGTGATTTGTGTCAGTGGCCCACCCTTTTACCCCATCCATAGACTTCCTGCTTTACTGGACACTGCTGTTAAGGGGTATGGATTTACTTGAAAGATGAAAGCATGAGATTAGCATAGGGTATGTATTTTCTCATAGCTGCATCCTATGAGTTTCCCTCCGGCACCATCTCCATCAGATTCATGACGCTTGGGAGGTAGGGCTGTTTTAGTGTTTTTGGTCAATAAGGTTTTGTAATTAGGCCCATCATAATTGTCAGCACCAGGCCCACTGGGCTCTTAATCTGGCACTGCCTCATGGAGCAACAGTCTTCCCTATAATCTGTGATAGTATTTCAGTGATTTTATACCCGTGAATATTGTACTTGTGATTCTGCAGCATCAAGACTGATATTTTAAAATACACATATTTTGGATTTGAGAAGCAACCTAAAAAATGTTGCATGATATGCTGTGGCAACGTCCTCTAAAGTAACAATGCTATATAATTTAAGCATGTTAACAAAAAAGTAAATATAATCAATCTTACTTTAGGGAAACATTTATTGTAGTCAAAGCACAAGTCTGTAGTAAAGATTATATCACTGCTTTACAGTGGTATCTGCAGGATTTGCGAAGGAGGAAAAAAAAAAAATCCCCAAAACAAAGTCACAAATGTTCACGGTAAAAGTTATCACACTTTTATCAATTGTCTTTCAACAGAAGGAAGTTACATGTTTGCATACAGCATGAATGGAGGCTATTTAGATTTTATATACAGATCTTTAGTCAATATTGTCACACAGTCACTGCAAAAGTTGAGCATTTAAAGAATATCAAATTAAGTGATGTGGTTTAGGCATCGTAAAATCTCTAGCAGGGCTCCAAAATATATTCTATCCCGTGTGTCAAATGGCTTTAAGGGACAAAATAGCCCAATATTAAAAAAAGGTATCATACATTCATAAGTACAATGTACCCTCAACCAGGGGGGGCGGAGCCAGCTACCGCACTGACAAGACGCACCCAGAGAGAGCTCCTGACAAAAACAAGCAAATTACAGCCTAAAACCTTATTTTTCAGCCCAAAACAGCACACTGCACGAGAGGGCTGCACCTACCCAAGATGGGGAGAAAATCAAAAAAGTATAAAGCGGACAAAATCCCGACAACAGCCGACATTGGGGAACTTCTGAGGAGGCCTCAGGGAGCCATGAAGCCTGTCATGGCGCCCTTCTCCGACGAGCTATCCTATTCCTCCAGTGAAACATCACTCCCTGACCTGGAGGAGCTGGCCACCAACGCCAGGAAACAGAAAGCGGACATGCCGACTAAAAGGTCTGCAGAATCCCCGGTGACAGAGGGCACACTAAAGGCTCTCCTGGACGACCTCAGACGCAATCTGGCTGCCGACATTAACTCCTTCAAAGAGGAGATTAAAGGAGTGTCGAGACGCCTCCAAGAAACAGAGATATCCACGGCCGCACACGCAACCCGCTTAGACAAAGTGGAACAAGAGCTCCGTGAGCTGAGACGTGAGCAGGCCCAGACCCAGAACCGCATGGCGATGATGGAGGATCGGAGGAGATGGAAAAATGTTAAAATAAGGGGCATACCAGCCCAGATAAGCTCCGCTGAACTCCCACACCTCATACGAAGGCTACTTACCCACCTCTTTTCGGCCAAGCAAGCAAAACTGATGGCCCTAGACGGGTGCTTCAGGCTACCGACACCCACAGCGCGCTCCACTGAAGTATACGGAGACGTAATCATAAGGTTCCAGAATGGGCCGGACAGACAAGCGCTACTCACAGCACTACGGAACAAAGCACCGTACGACTTTGAAGGCCACAAGCTCACGTTTTACCCAGATCTTTCCAGAGCAACTTTGGGGTGGCGGAGATCTTTAAAACCACTAACGACAGAACTGATTCGGCACCACATCCCCTACAAATGGGGCTCCCCAAACTGCCTGATGATACCCCGAGAAGCAGGAAACTTAAAAGTCCAAGAGGCCACGGAAATAAATGACATTCTGCAACACCTGGGACTACCCATGATGCAGGCAGGTTCGACACCGGAGACTCGAGAGTCTCAACCTCACACTTGGGACCCAGCCAGGATCCGATCCTTTGTACCAGCTGCCAAACGACTCACTTCGACACCGGCAGTTACCACCTGAGA
Source organism: Pelobates fuscus (assembly GCF_036172605.1). NCBI lineage: Eukaryota > Metazoa > Chordata > Amphibia > Anura > Pelobatidae > Pelobates > Pelobates fuscus. The sequence continues at coordinate 159,765,449 of NC_086317.1, read as the reverse complement.
GACTGGTTAGATTACACTACCTCTCTACTCCAGGACTATCTAACGCTATGTTATATCCGCAATGTTTTTGTTTTAGTTCTGTTACCTCCATAAGGTTTTAGATGGATAACACTTACGCTGACACGTAAACCCCCTTATTAGCTGAATTACTAGCTGACTTATTAGCTGACTTAAGGACTGCACCTCGCTCTCCCTCCCCCCCCCCCCACTAACTCACCCACAGCCTGTACACTATGCACATTGGGTTAACTAGAGGGTGATAGCCTCCCCCATGCCCAGTTCTATGCCAGCAAACTAGCACCTGACCGGGAGACAAAAGGTCCAACTCGCCTCTACTCGCCCATACATGTAACAACATAATCCCCCCTGAGAGGTGAGAGACCACCCAGCCACTACCGCAGACCACACAGCAAAGCTCTGTAGTTTCCAACGCTGACAGTCGCTCACTAGCCTGCAAACTTGCTGTGTGCTTACTTTTGTTTTTACTGTTTGATTTTGTGTTTTATTTTCAATATAAAATATGCTGTATCTCAATGCCCGACCTTTGTTAATCTCATGTTGAACCCGAAGTACTGCATCTGCTGTTGGGGCAAAGAAAGTACTACTGTTATACTTGCATAACAAAAATAAAGAATTAAAAAAAAAAAAAAAAAACAATGTACCCTCAACCAGTGTGCAATTCCTATGTGGGGCATGGGCACGAAACAATGAGATCCATGTTCAAAATATAGGGATTAGTGAGGGGGGGGGGGGGAGAATCATGGCAACATGTCCATACCCACTTGCAAAACTGGCTAGAAAGAGTAAAAGCACAAATGCTATTCATTTAACCCCTTTTCCTTTGTTTTACATCATGACACTGCCATCACACATACATTATGGATCACTAGAATTTGAACATGGCAAACGTACATTACACATGCATGCCAAAATCTCCACTAGAAGAGTACATTTGGCAGATTTTTATTGATGTTAGGATACTGACTGGGAGTACAATATAGTAAAATTATATGAACTTCTTCAAACATGTATTTGGTCTAAGATTGTGATGGTCCACAGCCTAAAAAGGAAGAAACCTTAGACTATATACAAAAATAGAGGTTGAAGCTGTTTTCCTTCTACAAAGTCAATCGCAGTAAAATATTGCCATTTCATTAGCCCAAAAGTATTTAAAAACATGCCAAATGAAGGAGGCATAAGAGTCACTGCATTATACCAATACTTTGCAAAACATTGTTGACCCCATTAGTGTGAGGTAAAAAAGTAACAAGGGGACTGAACATAAACACATGCTGAAAACCTAGTACTAAAGTACATACAGGGGAGCTCAACTTTCAGCAAAGAAATCCTACAACTAGACACCTCAATTAATATATATATATTAAAAAAAAAAAAAAAAAAAGAACAAAACAAAAAAAACAGACATACATCTTACCAATGCAAACTTATTAAAAATGTGCATGGCTTTATTTCATACAGGTGATGGGAAAGACTGACCATTAACCCCCCAATGGCAAAAAGGTTCACCTTCTGCTGAATAAAAAATAAAATAAAAATAAAAAAAGCGCATATGTAACTCTTAAAACAAATGAAAGACAGAATTGGTGGTGCACGAGTCAAGCAGTTGCCTTAATCATGTTTTATCCCCAACCTGGCTTCTTTTTTCCTTTTTTTTTCCTTTTGTTTTTTGTATTTTTTAATAAAATCTTCCCAATATTCACCCTCACACCCACATACCCAACCCACCCCTCCCTAAACACAACAGGCTAGTCCTCCGCGGACTGAGCTTCTTCATCAGAACCCTCTTCTCCAGACTTCTCCTGGCTTGCAGGTTTCTTCTTTGGTGGGGGTGTCTCAGGATCATCCTCCTCCTCCTCTTCTTCCTCTGCTTTAGGCGACGGAGATTTCTCCTTGGGTGCCTTTGAGGCTGGGCGAGTTTTTGCTTTGGCCTTTACTGGACTTGGTGTTACTGCGGAATGCAGATTTTAAAGGTTAATACACAGATTATATGCTTGGCCAAATGGAGGGACTCCCATGTACTTCAAATATCTTTTTCTATAGCTGCCATTTTCCTAAATCTAAATAAATCTACACTAGAGATGGTCATAGCTCCTTTACATGTGAGTGCAACATCACTTTTATTAACATACGGTCACACTAAACTCTTGACATATTGCACTATTAGATTGTCTTTTTCTATCCACATACAGAGACTAAAGGCACTCAGATCTATCTCTTGATAAGATACATCTTTATATGTGACAACTTGCATTGTTGGGACGAGAGACTTTTCAGTACCATCTATTAAATTTTATGTGGCGCTGCCCTTCTCTTTTTTTCTTGTGTTATTTTGAAGGGTTGAGAGGGATCCCCTTCTTACATAGAAACATAGAAACATAGAATGTGACGGCAGATAAGAACCATTCGGCCCATCTAGTCTGCCCAGTTTTCTTAAGGTTGCTGCCTTGTTGTTTATTTTGTGTTATTGAGCGCTGACCCAATTGTGTGTTTTTATCTACTCCTTACCTGTGGCTTTTAGTCGTGGCTTAGGTACTTTTCTCTCCCTTCGCTCTGGTTTTGATTTTTTAACCATCTTCTTCTTCTTGGAGCGACCATAATCACTGTCATCATCATCTTCCACCATGAAATCCTCATCACTGCCTGAATCCTCTGTTCAAACACAAATTAAGAATTTTTGGTTTGCTTTCTCACACAGTGTAAAAGGCACAATTGTTTGAACATCTTAGGATAGAAACATCTAGCAGCAACAAAGAACCAGTAATCAAGATTTTCACTTTAACAGCGTTGCTTACTCCACCTATCTTGTGTGGCTTTCCTTCAATAACGAAATTTTCACTACTACAGCTTTAAACTTGCTAATAAAACACCTATTGAATCTTGAATATAGGACAATGTGTATAAGTGTAAACCATTCACTGACCACTGTATACAAGCTGCAGAAGCCTGGCTCATATTACAGGTACATGAGATGATTATACTCATTTTAAAAATCAACAAAATTTAGAATAAAATATTCCATTGTCTAAGTACTGACTGGAGGAAAAAAAAAAAAAAACACAATGTATTGCAAACAAGTAAAGCTGTGCAGTGCTAAGTTTTTCAAGCCCTTTAAACTTACTTTCTAGAAATTGTGCTTCTTCCTCCTCCTCTGGCTCCTCCTCTTCACTGCCTGCATCACCCATCAACATTTCCCTCTGCTTAGAAACAGCTTTGGATGCGGCTTGTCCTTGCTGGCGGACATTTTTGCGTTTATCTTTTTCATCATCACTATCATCTGTGGGGAAACAAAAACCTTAAATCTTAAAGCAACCTAATGTTTGAATTATATTTAGCAGATGAAAAAAATATTCATATATTAAAAAACAAAAAAGGGTACTTATGTATTCTTGGCATTGTCTTTACCTGGGGAAGTTTTCTTCCTTGATTTTGGAGTGCTCTTCTTGTCAGGTGTAGGCTTTTTGACCATTTTACTTTTTTTGGGGCTCTCATAGTCACTATCGGCTTTTCCATCACCTGCTGCAACATCATCGTCACTACCAATGTCTTCCTCTGAATTAAACATAAACATAGACAAATACATAAATAGTGCCACAATTGCCTCAATTATAATTACTCATGAAACTGGACCCCTTTCGCTACAAAGTACTGCTAAAATCTGTTTGACTCCTTACACAGAGAGGGGTGCAAAAACATCAGAAGTAGTGTAAAAAGAAAAACCAACAACCACTCACATCCCAAGATGCAGACATAGAAACATAGAATGTGACGGCAAATAAGAACCAACCAACTATTTGGCCCATCGCCAATATTTTGAGATACCTTTAATTAGTCCCTGGCCTTATCTTAAGTCTAGGATAGCCTTAGGCCTATTCCACGAATGCTTAAACTCCTTCACTGCGTTAACCTCTACCACTTCAGCTGGAAGGCTATTCCATGTGTCCACTACCCTCTCAGTAAAGTAAAGTAATACTTCCTGATATTATTTTTAAACCTTTGTCCCTCTAATTTATGACTGTCCTCTTGTTGTGGTAGTTTTTCTTCTTTTATAGTCTATTTTACTGTGTTGATTCCCTTTATGTATTTAAATGTTTCTATCATATCCCCCTTGTCTCGTCTTTCCTCCAAGCTATACATGTTAAGATCCTTTAACCTTTCCTGGTAAGTTTTATCCTGCAATCCATGAATCCACCTTCCTTTCTCATACTGGAATTTTACAACAGTACTCATTTACAGGATGACAGCAATTTACTTTTATATTAACCATATAGCCTGTAGATGTGAGTTTACAGTTAGTGTGGCTACAATTTAACCAATTCTCATGATTCCATCACTTCAGGTGTCTGCATTTAAAAAAAACACACAAAAAAAAAAAAAATAAGACTCCAAGGCCATGTGTAGGGGCGTGGCTTGACCGTCGATGGGAATAGACGTGCCTTGCTAGAGCTCCGCTACCCTAACCCCCCCCCCCCGGGTACTCAATATGGATAAGAAAGCCACTAAGAAGCAATTGAGGCGGGCCACCGAGTCGACCCACAGGCCGTGCAGCAACCGGGGCATCCCTTACAGACTAGGACCTTGTACTGGCGAAACTTGCAGAGGTCAAGACATACCTGGCGGGGGAGATCGCGAGATCGACTGCTGTCCTCCAAGCTGACATCGGAGCTCTGGGAGAGCGCACGGTGCGTCTTGAAGAGCGCATGGATGAATCATCTCGAGCCTATAACGACCTGGTCGACAGAGTGAACCACGTTACAAGGCATATGGTGGACTCTGAATTGGCCATGGAGGATATGGAGAACCGCTCTAGGAGGAACAACCTCCGAATCAGAGGCCTGCCGGAGGAGAGAGGGGCTCCTGCTAGATATTTTCAAGCCACTTCTGCCTACGATACCGGCGGACCAATGGTTCCTTGAGCGGGCGCACAGGGCGATAAGAAAGCAGAGGCCCGACTCCAACACCCCGAGGGATGTCATCGTCCGGTTCCTCTACTTTACTACTAAGGAAGCGGTCATCAAGAGGAGCCGAGACGGCCCAATTCGATATCGGAGCACTGTCTTGTCCCTCTATCAGGACCTGTCGCCCTCCACTCTACAAAGAAGAAGGGACTGGAGGCCTATCACTGGGGCCCTGCGTGGAGCAGGCATCAGGTATGCGTGGGGGTACCCCTTTAAATTGGATGTCTTCCACGGAGACCGGGTACATACCCTCCTGCCTGGAGGTGATCCTCTTCGCTTCTTCCGAGGACTGGACGTGCAACCTCCGCCGGATCTCCCGACTTTGACTCCTTACCCAGAGGAAATTTTGCAGCTGAGCCTCGACTGGCAGGTAGCAGGCACCGCTGTCCACTGATGACGCCCCCGAGCACCGTAAGTCGCTGCCCCCACTCACACGACTGAGAATCCAAGCTGGGTAGGGGAAGATCCCGCTTGGTGGCCTTTGGGTGGGGGGGAGGGGAGAGGAGAACCCATCTACCATGAGCGGCGGAATTTTGTCCCCCGGGATTGTCACGTTTATATCCTGTTTTGGTATACTCCCGTTCTAACGGAAAGGGGTCATCGCCCTTTTCCCCCATAACCGGATCACCGCACGGGACGCATATGGGGCCATAAACCTTGGTTTAATTTTTGTGTTGCACTCCCTGGACATTTGTGTTTAGTTTTTTACCCCCCCCCCCCTCCCCCCTTGGGAGCCACGGAGCACCGATTCCCCTACACTAACACGAGGGAAGTACCCACAGCACTTGGGTGGGGGGAATGTCTTGGGACAGGGGTGCAGAGGAGGCCAACATATTCGCAGGACTTCCTGATCGTGGGCACCTTGCATGTCGGTGACGTGGCCACCGGACGGCTCCTACCACTAAATGCCTGGAAGAGATGTATCTATACGTGGCCTGTCTATGCTTGTGGGGTACTTCATTTGTGTTTTATTTATGACGCTCTTATTTTAAGCATGGGACCGATAACTGTATGTGAAAATGTGCACAGCTCTTCAAGCATTCAGTTTGGGGTATGCTATATTGTTTGTGAGGGAGGGATGATTAGTTAGGGAGAGGACCGGGAGATAGGGAATTAAAGCCCTTGCGGTATCCCTTATACCCCCTATATTGACCCCTCACAGAGGAGACGGGCGCCACCACTGCTGAACCAGGGGAGAGGACTCCCGTTACACACAGGTATCCCCCAGCAGACTGAGCCGGACTAATAGAGACATAAATGGAGGGGACAGGTTCCAGCAACAACAAAAAAACAAACAAAAACAAAACAAAACAAAAAGTTGGGGGTAGCCACGTGTAAACTGCAGGGCCCGCAGGGGGGGGGGGGGTTATTTTCATCTGTTCTGAATGGTGCTGAAGTTTTGTTTTTTGCCTGTGTGCGGGGGGCTGGGGGAACCGGGCTATAAAGGATGCGGGGAGACGACATCGGACGTGGGTGGCTCGCCCTCTGGGCCCGGGACAGCACTCTGAAAATACTTAGGGAAGGTCCCCTCGGTTCACGCTATTGATTGGGGGACTGATGGGCCTCGTTCCTGACGGATAATCTCTTTAAGCTCGTACTATAACATATGGTCCTTATTACGATTGACATGGCGTATGGGTGTCGGAGCCTGGGTCCCACTGTTCCTTCCGACGTTGATCGTGGCTGGGAAGTGGGCTCATACTCCCCACACTATTCTGGCTGGCGGTAAGTCCAGAATCCTATGGCAATGGACTATGTCCAGATGCCACTTCTTACCTTTTTTCTTTCCCACTCTTCTTTTTCTATTTCTTTTTCCCTGTGTTTTCCTTCTCTTCTACCTCACTCTGAGGGGGCGGGGAGGATGGGATGGGGGTCCCACCGAGCCTCTCGGAGTGCGGATGATGGGGTACCGGATGCATTTTTCACTTCCATTGACACAACTAACCACTACCTCTCACGATGGAGATTAAGATAGTATCTCTGGGGGGCGGAGCCAAGCAGGCAAGCAGCCCAGACGTGCCTAGCAAGAGCTCCCACGTCTGGGGAGGAAAATCAGGGTGTAACGCCGGAATACAGCAGGTCGCAGCTAAGAGACCATAATACCTCCACTCCAGAGGGGCTACCGATTCGAACGGTGCCCCTCACGAGCCCCTGCTTTGCCATACCGAAGAAACGAGGCTTGAGGCCTACCTGGGACCGAGCCACGGGGAGACGGCCGCTCCCTGGGGCATCAGCTGTACCAGGAGCCGCGGCACGACACTTTCCCCCCCCCCGACCAGCGGGGGTTATCCCGGTCTCCACCAAGCAGTCTGACTCACCTGACTCTCCCCACTGGACAGCACGCTGCACACAAAGACAAGCCATGACAAGCAAGATGGCGGCGGCTGACCGCGAGAGGGAGGCTGAACAGCAATACGAAACGCTAGAAAAGCGCATGGACGACCTGTTCAGGAGATTCTGGAAAAAGCTCGAGAGCAAGGCAGAACACCTTAAGCAGGTACAATGGGGAAGCACACCCCCTGGGGACAAACATCGCCAAGGGGAGCACCCTAGGTTAAAACGAGCACCCAGTGACAAACGAGTGGCGGGGCCCCTCACCACTATCAGGCGTGCCCTTCCGAAGGACCCACAAAGCCCCTCGAAGGCGGAAAAACTGGGCCAGCCGCGCAGATCCCAGCACTCCCCGAGGGCGCGACAAACTCCCAACAGATCCCGGGACATGCTTACCAGCAGGCCCTCCAAGAGAAGGACCAAAATGGCGGCAGGCACAGCAACCCACATAGCGAGTGTGTCACACTCTCCGGCACCGGGGACTGCATCACTACAGCGACAGGAGGCATTCAAAAGGCAGCATCAAGCAGCTAAACCCATGTCACCTCCACCTCAGTTGAAGGGTGAGCGGAACCATGCGAAGCGGGAAGCAGGGGGGATACCCTTGGGCACACATACGCCTCACCAACCCATCCACGCACAATCTAACCCACCCGGGCAGCAGGCCATAGGGCGAAGAGCCCGCAAGCATCGTCCACATTGGCGGAGGAAGAAGCAACGCAAGCGACAGACAACGACCTATTCTTCCGTCCCTCCCATAAGTGGAGTAAACCCGGACCCCAGCGGCAACCGAGTTTGTGGCAAGAAGATGCAGGCCTGCACACCAGCCTGGAGCTGGGGAACCACCCTCGCCGACGCCCGCACCGCAACGGGGCACAAACACCCAGCAACAGATGCGCACCGCATACACACCTACAGAATGGCACCGAAAACCTGCAAGCCAAGAATCGGCACGGGCTGAGGAGGTCTGGTTTGCGGACACATGCTATTCTTTATCTCTACCCCCCTTTTTATTTTTGCTTTTTACCTTTTAGCTTGAAATCATTGGTGTAGAGGACTGCCTGTATTTTTGCCCTGCAATGCTAGGACTCTCTCCAATTCACACTACTGTTATGCCATACATCTCTGATAATGAGGGGAATGTATCAAGAAACAAAAAATGTGCAAAGTTTTTACACTGAAAATCTTATAGAGTTTTATTACCATGCACTCCTATATTGCCTACTTTATTCGCATATATTTTTAGTTAATCTACTAGCTAACCGAACTACTGTTTAAACTCTAAAGCAATGTTTATATATTACAGCGATGACATTCACTTTAACTATTAACCCTAAGCTACTGTTACCAAGCGACGAGTAACTCATAATGACAATCGTAATTAACCAGCTTGTACCTAACCTGTTTTAATACCAAAAAATCTGTGCATTTTATCTAATGCTGCATGACTGTTAACAATTCTGTGCGCTCAAACTGTCTGATTATGCTGTTGTGGCATTATTGGCATGCTTATGTTATTCCTGCACAGCAAAAATAAAGAATTAAAAAAAAAAAAAAAGATAGTATCTCTGAATGCTAAAGGGCTCAATGCCCCTAAGAAACGTCGCCTCATGTTTAAGGAATTGAAAAGAATGAACACGGACATAGCTTTCATACAAGAGACCCATCTACCCAAACAGGCACAATTTCAATTGAGAGACCAAACGTACGTTGGAACATATGAGGCTAGAGCTCAACGTAAATGTAATGGGGTGGCCGTTCTGATCAGGCGCAGTTGCCCCTTTCAAGTGACATCTCATGAAGTGGACCCAGAAGGCCGTTATGTTACGGTATCAGGCACCCTTCATTCCCATACCGTGCACTTTTTGAACATATATGCTCCGAACAGGCCTGACGCCGACTTCTGGACTGTACTGCGGGAAAGGATATCGGGATTACCACATGGTATGGTGTTCGTAGGGGGAGATTTTAACGCAACCCCCTGCCCAGCTGCAGACAGGAGCTCCAGAGACGGAGGGCCACGTTCACAAGGGCGAGGCGGTCAGGACCGCCTTCTTAAACAATTCATGGATGATACTGGCTTAATAGATATATGGCGTGCCCACCACCCGGATACTAGGGACTTCTCTTTCTACTCCGCTCCTCACGGAACCTACTCCCGGATAGACTTCTTTCTGACCAATGGGACTGGAATGGCACGCATCGTCAAGTCGATGGTGGGAGATATCTCGTGGTCTGATCACGCCGATGTATCCATAATCCTAGGGAACCTATGTGTCGCCATGGACGTGGAAACTGAACGCGTCTCTCCTGCGGGACCCCCAAATTATGGAACAGGTACGACGGGAGATCACGGAATATTTTGCCACAAATGACACCCCAGAGGTGAGCCCCGGTACGGTGTGGGCGGCGCATAAGGCGGTAATAAGAGGAACACTAATTAAACTGGCCACGAGGAAGAAAAAGCTGAAACACCAACAATTGGAAACCCTATTGAGCCAACAGCGAACACTGGAACTAAAACACCAATCTACACCGGATGGGGATTCCCTCGCACAGCTCAACTCAGTGAGAAGGTCTATTCGAACGCTATTGCTAGATGATACGGCGAAGTCCATGACCTGGACCAGACGTACGTATTTTGAACACGCAAACAAAATGGACACTTTCCTAGCCAGAACACTACGACCTAGGCGCCACAGGCCGCATATCATGACGATTAAACGCCCGGATGGCATGACCACATCCAAACCCGGTGAGATAGCCAGGGTCTTCGAGGACTTTTACAAGCGACTTTACAACCACACACCAGAAAATGAAAAGACCGAGTCAGAGGAAGAACGGAACATTCTCGCTTACCTCAAAGGATTAGGGATGACCAGACTGAATGGGGAGGCCGCGTCTAGCCTGGCCGCAGACATTACGGAAGAGGAGGTAGACAAGGCCATCTCCAGCCTGAAAGGCAATAAAGCACCGGGACCTGATGGCTTCGATGGAGCCTGCTATAAAGCCTTTAGAGAAGAGCTAACCCCACACTTGGTTAGTCTCTTCGCAGACTTGCGGAACAGAGGACACCTAAATCCGGACATGACCTTGGCCACCATAATCTTGTTGCCCAAACCGAACAAGGACCCCCTATAAATTACAGACCCATATCTCTGATCAACCATGATCTGAAAATCTTAGCTAGGGTGCAAGCGGACAGGTTGAATCCACTCATGAACTCGCTTATACATGCAGACCAGGTCGGCTTCATACAGGGCAGGCAGTTGTTTGAGAACACCAGGAGGAACATCGACTTAATATGGAAACAAACAACTGTGGCTGCCCCAACATTAGTAGTGTCTATCGACGCGGAGAAAGCCTTCGACAGGGTCCGCTAGCAATTCCTGTTTACGGTCATGAAACATTTGGGATTTCCTGGCGAATACATTGCGATGACAAAAGCAATGTACCACAATGTGAGGGCCCAAATACAGATAACGGGTGCCCCATTGTCTCCTTTCCAACTTTTTAATGGGACGAGACAGGGGTGCCCTTTATCCCCCTTACTTTTTACCTTAGCACTGGAACCTCTTCTGCAAGCTATACGCCGTCACCCGGGGATCTGCGGGGTAAAAGTGGGCAACGAAGAATTTACCGTCTCGGCATATGCGGATGATATCCTCTTGACACTAACGAACCCGAAAGAATCAATAACAGCCTTGCGGAACGTGATAACGGAGTACGGGAAATCTTCAGGCTATAAAGCCAATATGCAGAAATCAAGCGCCTTACCGATAGGTGTACCAGAGGAAGAGTTGAGAAGGATACGGGAGACCCATAAGATTCGGATCGAAAATGATAACTTGACCTACTTAAGGATCCATCTGACGGCGGACGCCTTTACACTGCCAATTACGCCCCCATGATTCGAGCTCTAATCAGCGACCTGGAAAGCTGGGACGACAAACCTATATCTTGGATAGGTAGGATAAATGCGGTAAAAATGAACATCCTCCCGCGTATACTGTTCTTGTTTCAGGCCCTACCAATCCCGGTCGCTAAATCTCATTTTGGCCTGCCTGACCTTGTTTGGTCCTCGTGAGTGCCAGTTTCTTCAACTCATGTAATGGTCTTTGCCACAGGAGTTGCAAACCCTTGCAAAGTTCTTGCGATCTGCCTTAAAGAGTGACCTTGATTTCTGAACCCCTTAAGGACCAAACTTCTGGAATAAAAGGGAATCATGACATGTCACACGTCATGTGTCCTTAAGGGGTTAAAGTGATGACACTGTCTTAAAGGAAAGGTTTTATTTTTTTGATCTTTTACATTCATAAATGACAGGACTTCAGCCTGTGTATGGACCATCATCTGTCAATAATTGGTTACCAATGGTTAAATAGTTACTATACATTCAACCCGGAATATACAAAAAATGACTAGTCTAAGTTTAAAAGTTGAAATCTTTGAGTAAGCACATAATGAAGATGCATACAGATCAATTCACATTGTTAAAAAGCAAAACTAAAGATTATGCATAAACTGGTTTCATGCAGGTATACTCCAACCCTTTACATAAACAATTACAGATCTTTGATTGCTGCAATCAGAAGAAGTCAGAAAGACAGATTCATGCGTTTTTTTATTTAATGAGGACATTTGCTAGGCCAACATGTTTATATTTCATATCTTATCAAAACCAACACATGCCTCTGTTAATGAAAATATCCTCAAATCAACAAAGCAAACAAAGACTATGATTTGCAATACAGCTAAATGTGATGAAAAATAACCTGGTCTCCAATAGCTTAAGTTTATACTTGGAAGAGCAGCAATATCAAAAAGTAACTTGCAGTTTGTGTTTATTTTTTTTTTTCATACCCTATAAACATTGTGAAGTCCTTACAGGGACACTATAGGCACCCAGACCACCTCAATGAGTTAAAGTGGTCTGGGTGCAATGTCCCTGCCCCCCTTAGTCCTGTTTACAATGCAGTACTAAAAACAACCTACAAGAGTTTAGTTCTAACTAGAAAAGCTAAAATTTCTGGGGAAATTGTGTGAAGTGTTCTTGCCTCCACCAGTAGTCTACAACTGGAGTGGGCGGAGTAACTTATTATTTATTTATATAGCACATTTAATTGCAACGTTGTTGTCCAAAGTGCTTCACAGTTACATTGAAACATACATTTATAAACACATTAGCAGGTGTACAAAAGGCCCTGTCTATGACATCACTTGCTGCTCCAGCCTGGCACAGGTCAGAGTATTTTGGCGGTTGCCATCTTCAAATGGTCGTATTTTAAAAACTATAAATCCTACAGCAAAGAGCTTTATATTGTGAGAATCACAAGACCCAGACCTACATTTTGATGCATAGTATGTCTCTGCGATATTAACAATGAAGGCACAGTCACAGTTTAGAAATTGCCCTTCAAATGTGAGCTTTGCAGAGGGGGTTTCAATGAATGTCAATGGACGGCGTGAGTTGCAAACAAATGGTCATATTGTGAAAACTATAGGGAGTATGGCTTAGCTGTGGACATTTTTAGTGGCAGCAGGGATAGCTGAACGTTTTGATATAAGATTTGTGTAGGTGGGCCTGAAAATGAGCGAGTGGTGGCAGTTTAGAAATCATGTCCTGATTTTTCAGCTTTTGCCAGCTCCCACTCTAGCTTTGCCATTCATTCCTATGGGACAAATCTCGCCACAAGAACGACGATATTCCGAGAACCATTCGGCGAAACGTTACACAAAGTTATAGCAATCCGATCGGGAACAATCTGCACGTTTTGGTAAATTTTTGTCTATGTAGTGTAAAAACTGTGGGAGGAGTTAGGGTGGCAAATTTGGCTATAATAAGAATAATAAGAACTAGAAAAGCTACAATTTCTGGGTAAATTGTGTGAAGTGTTCTTGCCTCCACCAGTAGTCTACAACTGGAGTGGGCGGAGTAACTGTTATTATTTATTTATATAGCACAATTAATTGCAACGTTGTTGCCCAAAGTGCTTCACAGTTACATTAAAACATACAGTTATACAAACCATTAGCAGGTGCAAAAGGCCCTGTCTATGACATCACTTGCTGCTGCAGCCTTGCACTGGTCAGAGTATTTTTGCGGTTGCCATCTTCAAACGGTCATATTTTAAAAACAATAAATCCTACAGTGAAGAGCTTTATATTGTGAGAATCACAAGACCCAGACCTACATTTTGATGTATAGTATGTCTCTGAGATATTAACAATGAATGCACAGTCTCAGTTTAGAAATTGCCCTTCAAATGTGAGCTTTGCACAGTGGAGTTTCAATGAATGTCAATAGACGGCGTGAGTTGTAAACAAATGGTCATATTGTGAAAACTATCAGGACTATGGCTTAGCCGTGGACATTTTTAGTGGCAGCAGGGATAGCTGAACGTTTTGATATAAGATTTGTGTAGGTGGGCCTGAAAATGAGGGAGTGGTGGCAGTTTAGAAATCATGTCCTGATTTTTCAGCTTTTGCCAGCTCCCACTCTAGCTTTGCCATTCATTCCTATGGGACAAATTTCGCCACAAGAACGACGATATTCCGAGAACCATACGGCGAAACGTTCCACAAAGTAAAAGCAATCCGATCGGGAACAATCTGCACGTTTTGGTATATTTTTGTCTATGTAGTGTAAAAACTGTGGAAGGAGATAGGGTGGCAAATTTGGCTATAATAATAATAATAATAATAATAATAACTAGAAAAGCTACAATTTCTGGGGAATTGTGTGAAGTGTTCTTGCCTCCACCAGTAGTCTACAACTGGAGTGGGTGGAGTAACTGTTTTCATTTATATAGCACATTTAATTGCAACGTTGTTGCACAGTTACATTAAAACATACATTTATAAAAACATTAGCAGGTGTACTAAAGGCTTTGTCTATGACATCACTTGCTGCTGCAGCCTGGCACAGGTCAGAGTATTTTGGCGGTTGCCATCTTCAAATGGTCGTATTTTAAAAACTTTTAATCCTACAGCAAAGAGCTTTATATTGTGAGAATCACAAGACCCAGACCTACATTTTGATGTATAGTATGTCTCTGCGATATTAACAATGAAGGCACAGTCGCAGTTTAGAAATTGCCCTTCAAATGTGAGCTTTGCAGAGTGGAGTTTCAATGAATGTCAATGGAAGGCGTGAGTTGTAAACAAATGGCCATATTGTGAAAACTATCAGGACTATGGCTTAGCCGTGGACATTTCTAGTGGCAGCAGGGATAGCTGAACGTTTTGATATAAGATTTGTGTAGGTGGGCCTGAAAATGAGGGAGTGGTGGCAGTTTAGAAATCATGTCCTGATTTTTCAGCTTTTGCCAGCTCCCACTCTAGCTTTGCCATTCATTCCTATGGGACAAATTTCGCCACAAGAACGACGATATTCCGAGAACCATTCGCCGAAACGTTCCACAAAGTAATAGCAATCCGATCGGGAACAATCTGCACGTTTTGGTATATTTTTGTCTATGTAGTGTAAAAACTGTGGGAGGAGTTAGGGTGGAAAATTTGGCTATAATAAGAATAATAATAATAACTAGAAAAGCTACAATTTCTGGGGAAATTGTGTGAAGTGTTCTTGCCTCCACCAGTAGTCTACAACTGGAGTGGGCGGAGTAACTGTTATTATTTATTTATATAGCACATTTAATTGCAACGTTGTTGCCCAAAGTGCTTCACAGTTACTTTAAAACATACAGTTATAAAAAATTAGCAGGTGTAAAAGGCTTTGTCTATGACATCACTTGCTGCTGCAGCCTTGCACAGGTCAGAGTATTTTGGCGGTTGCCATCTTCAAACGGTCGTATTTTAAAAACTATAATTCCTACAGTGAAGAGCTTTATATTGTGAGAATCACAAGACCCAGACCTACATTTTGATGTATAGTATGTCTCTGAGATATTAACAATGAAGGCACAGTCGCAGTTTAGAAATTGCCCTTCAAATGTGAGCTTTGCAGAGTGGAGTTTCAATGAATGTCAATGGACGGCGTGAGTTGCAAACAAATGGTCATATTGTGAAAACTATCAGGACTATGGCTTAGCTGTGGACATTTCTAGTGGCAGCAGGTATAGCTGAACGTTTTGATATAAGATTTGTGTAGGTGGGCTTGAAAATGAGGAAGTGGTGGCAGTTTAGAAATCATGTCCTGATTTTTCATCTTTTGCCAGCTCCCACTCTAGCTTTGCCATTCATTCCTATGGGACAAATTTCGCCACAAGAACGACGATATTCCGAGAACCATTCGGCGAAACGTTCCACAAAGTAATAGCAATCCGATCGGGAACAATCTGCACGTTTTGGTACATTTTTGTCTATGTAGTGTAAAAACTGTGGGAGGAGTTAGGGTGGCAAATTTGGCTATAATAAGAATAATAAGAATAACTAGAAAAGCTACAATTTCTGGGGAAATTGTGTGAAGTGTTCTTGCCTCCATCAGTAGTCTACAACTAGAGTGGGCGGAGTAACTGTTAGTATTTATTTATATAGCACATTTAATTGCAATGTTGTTGCCCAAAGTGCTTCACAGTTACATTAACCCCTTAACACCGCAGCCAAATGTACAAGTTGTGAACAGAACAAAACGTAAACAAAACCTGGCATTTACGCTATATGTCTGTCCAACCGTAATTCACCTCTTTCATATTAAATGCACCCCCCCTTATTATATATCATTTTATTCAGGGGAAACAGGGCTTTCATTTAACATCAAATATTTAGGTATTGAACATAATTTAATATAAAAAAATTATAAAAAAATGGGAGAAAAAAAGAATTTTTTAATTTTTTTTTGTTCTATGTGACATTTTAACTGTGGATGTCAAAATACTGTTTGCTTTTACTGCAATACAATACACATATTTGTATTCAGCGATGTCTCACGTGTAAAACAGTACCCCCTATGTACAGGTTTTATGGTGTTTTGGGAAGTTACAGGGTCAAATATAGCACGTTACATTTGAAATTGAAATTCGCCAGATTGGTTACGTTGCCTTTGAGACTGTATAGTAGCCCAGGAATTAAATTTACACCCATAATGGCATACCATTTGCAATAGTAGACAACCCAAGGTATTGCAAATGGGGTATGTCCAGTCTTTTTTAGTAGCCATTTGGTCACAAACACTGGCCAAAGTTAGCGTTAGTATTTGTTTGTGTGTGAAAAATGCAAAAAACGCCAATTTTGGCCAGTGTTTGTGACTAAGTGGCTACTAAAAAAGTCTGGACAAACCCCATTTGCAATACCTTGGGTTGTCTACTATTGCAAATGGTATGCCATCATAGGGGTAATTTTCATTCTTGGGCTACCATAGGGTCACAAAGGCAACGTAAGCAATCTGGCGAATTTTAATGTGAAAAAAATGAAACACAAGCCTTATATTTGACGCTGTAACTTTTGAAAACACCATAAAACCTGTACATGTGGGGTACTGTTGTACTCGGGAGACTTCGCTCAACACAAATATTTGTATTTCAAAACAGTAAAAAGTATTGCAGCAATAATATCGTCCGTGTAAGTGCTGTTTGTGCGTGAAAAATGCAGAAAACGTCACTTTTACTGGCGATATCATCGTTGTAATACATTTTACTGTTTTGAAACACTAATATCTGTGTTCAGCAAAGTCTCCCGAGTAAAACAGTACCCCCCATGTACAGGTTTTATGGTGTCTTGGAAAGTTATAGGGTTAAATATAGTGCTAGCAAATTAAATTCCCTATACTTTCGGCATGGGTTGTCAGGCAGGTCCCGCTAATTGTAATTAATTAGGATACCTAATTATGTAAAATTATTACATAAATATATGTGTAGAATTAATATATGTATATATATATACATGTGTATATATACGTATATATATATATATAATTTTTTTTTAATATTTTTATTTATATATAGGTATATATATATAGTGATATATACGTATATATTTATGTATATAGATATATATATATTATGATATATATATTATTTTGTTCTACGTGTATTTTGATATAAATATATATATTAATATCACAATACAGTTAGAACGAAATAACACATCTATATATTTTTTAATTATTTATTTTTAAATATTTTTTTAATTTTATTTTTTTACGTATTTACATATTTTTTTTATATTATATATAAATATATATATATAACAATAATTATATATATATTTGATCAGTATCAGTCTACGTGTAATTTGATATTAATATATATATTTATATATATATTAATATTTAAATACACGTCGTGTATGTGTAAATGTGTGTGTGTGTGTGTGTATGTGTATATATATATATATATATATACTTAGATCATATATATATAATATATATGATCTAAGTATATCTTATTTGTAACTGTAATTTTTTTAACTAATATTTTATTTTATTTTATTTTATTTTAGGACAGGGGGGCAATGACAGTGTCAGCCAGTGATTTCACATCACTGGCTGACACAGGATCAGTGATCACAGTGACTGCCTGTCACTGTGATCACCTCCTGCAGATTGGGTAATTGACCACAGGGGGGAGTGCCTGGGTGGTACAAGCACTCCCCCCTTCCAATCTGCAGGGGATCACTGTGCCAGTTACATGTGTCAGCCAATAGGCTGACACATGTAACACTGATCGCAGTGACAGGCTGTCACTGCGATCAGAGTGCTTTGAGATCGCAGTGACAGCCTGTCACTGCGATCAGACTTCGCAGATCGCGGTCACTGACCCCAGGGGGACTGCCTGGGGGGCCAGGTAAGTCCCCCGACCGCGATCTGCAGAAGGGGAACGCCGCCGGCCGCATGTGTCAGCCGATTTGAAATCGGCTGACACATGCTTAATACTGGTCGCAGTGACAGCCTGTCACTGCGATCAGAGACTGCAGATCGCGGTCACCGGCCACAGGGGGGGTTGCCTGGGGGGCCAGGCATCCCCCCCGACCGCGATCTGCAGCGGGCGATTAGCGCCGGCCACGTGGGCGGCCATTATGGCGAGGACGTAATATTACGCCCGCCGGCGTTTAGAGCCGGTTCCTGCAGGACGTAATATTACGTCCTCCGGACTTAAGGGGTTAAAACATACAGTTATAAAAAATTAGCAGGTGTAAAAGGCTTTGTCTATGACATCACTTGCTGCTGCAGCCTTGCACAGGTCAGAGTATTTTGGCGGTTGCCATCTTCAAACGGTCGTATTTTAAAAACTATAAATCCTACAGTGAAGAGCTTTATAATGTGAGAATTCACAAGACCCAGACCTACATTTTGATGTATAGTATGTCTCTGAGATATTAACAATGAAAGCACAGTCGCAGTTTAGAAATTGCCCTTCAAATGTGAGCTTTGCAGAGTGGAGTTTCAATGAATGTCAATGGACGGCGTGAGTTGCAAACAAATGGTCATATTGTGAAAACTATCAGGACTATGGCTTAGCCGTGGACATTTTTAGTGACAGCAGGGATAGCTGAACGTTTTGATATACGATTTGTGTAGGTGGGCTTGAAAATGAGGGAGTGGTGGCAGTTTAGAAATCATGTCCTGATTTTTCAGCTTTTGCCAGCTCCCACTCTAGCTTTGCCATTCATTCCTATGGGACAAATTTCGCCACAAGAACGACGATATTCCGAGAACCATTCGCCGAAACGTTCCACAAAGTAATAGCAATCCGATCGGGAACAATCTGCACGTTTTGGTATATTTTTGTCTATGTAGTGTAAAAACTGTGGGAGGAGTTAGGGTGGCAAATTTGGCTATAATAAGAATAATAAGAACTAGAAAATCTACAATTTCTGGGGAATTGTGTGAAGTGTTCTTGCCTCCACCAGTAGTCTACAACTGGAGTGGGTGGAGTAACTGTTTTCATTTATATAGCACATTTAATTGCAACGTTGTTGCACAGTTACATTAAAACATACATTTATAAAAACATTAGCAGGTGTACTAAAGGCTTTGTCTATGACATCACTTGCTGCTGCAGCCTGGCACAGGTCAGAGTATTTTGGCGGTTGCCATCTTCAAATGGTCGTATTTTAAAAACTTTTAATCCTACAGCAAAGAGCTTTATATTGTGAGAATCACAAGACCCAGACCTACATTTTGATGTATAGTATGTCTCTGCGATATTAACAATGAAGGCACAGTCGCAGTTTAGAAATTGCCCTTCAAATGTGAGCTTTGCAGAGTGGAGTTTCAATGAATGTCAATGGAAGGCGTGAGTTGTAAACAAATGGCCATATTGTGAAAACTATCAGGACTATGGCTTAGCCGTGGACATTTCTAGTGGCAGCAGGGATAGCTGAACGTTTTGATATAAGATTTGTGTAGGTGGGCCTGAAAATGAGGGAGTGGTGGCAGTTTAGAAATCATGTCCTGATTTTTCAGCTTTTGCCAGCTCCCACTCTAGCTTTGCCATTCATTCCTATGGGACAAATTTCGCCACAAGAACGACGATATTCCGAGAACCATTCGCCGAAACGTTCCACAAAGTAATAGCAATCCGATCGGGAACAATCTGCACGTTTTGGTATATTTTTGTCTATGTAGTGTAAAAACTGTGGGAGGAGTTAGGGTGGAAAATTTGGCTATAATAAGAATAATAATAATAACTAGAAAAGCTACAATTTCTGGGGAAATTGTGTGAAGTGTTCTTGCCTCCACCAGTAGTCTACAACTGGAGTGGGCGGAGTAACTGTTATTATTTATTTATATAGCACATTTAATTGCAACGTTGTTGCCCAAAGTGCTTCACAGTTACTTTAAAACATACAGTTATAAAAAATTAGCAGGTGTAAAAGGCTTTGTCTATGACATCACTTGCTGCTGCAGCCTTGCACAGGTCAGAGTATTTTGGCGGTTGCCATCTTCAAACGGTCGTATTTTAAAAACTATAATTCCTACAGTGAAGAGCTTTATATTGTGAGAATCACAAGACCCAGACCTACATTTTGATGTATAGTATGTCTCTGAGATATTAACAATGAAGGCACAGTCGCAGTTTAGAAATTGCCCTTCAAATGTGAGCTTTGCAGAGTGGAGTTTCAATGAATGTCAATGGACGGCGTGAGTTGCAAACAAATGGTCATATTGTGAAAACTATCAGGACTATGGCTTAGCTGTGGACATTTCTAGTGGCAGCAGGTATAGCTGAACGTTTTGATATAAGATTTGTGTAGGTGGGCTTGAAAATGAGGAAGTGGTGGCAGTTTAGAAATCATGTCCTGATTTTTCATCTTTTGCCAGCTCCCACTCTAGCTTTGCCATTCATTCCTATGGGACAAATTTCGCCACAAGAACGACGATATTCCGAGAACCATTCGGCGAAACGTTCCACAAAGTAATAGCAATCCGATCGGGAACAATCTGCACGTTTTGGTACATTTTTGTCTATGTAGTGTAAAAACTGTGGGAGGAGTTAGGGTGGCAAATTTGGCTATAATAAGAATAATAAGAATAACTAGAAAAGCTACAATTTCTGGGGAAATTGTGTGAAGTGTTCTTGCCTCCATCAGTAGTCTACAACTAGAGTGGGCGGAGTAACTGTTAGTATTTATTTATATAGCACATTTAATTGCAATGTTGTTGCCCAAAGTGCTTCACAGTTACATTAACCCCTTAACACCGCAGCCAAATGTACAAGTTGTGAACAGAACAAAACGTAAACAAAACCTGGCATTTACGCTATATGTCTGTCCAACCGTAATTCACCTCTTTCATATTAAATGCACCCCCCCTTATTATATATCATTTTATTCAGGGGAAACAGGGCTTTCATTTAACATCAAATATTTAGGTATTGAACATAATTTAATATAAAAAAATTATAAAAAAATGGGAGAAAAAAAGAATTTTTTAATTTTTTTTTGTTCTATGTGACATTTTAACTGTGGATGTCAAAATACTGTTTGCTTTTACTGCAATACAATACACATATTTGTATTCAGCGATGTCTCACGTGTAAAACAGTACCCCCTATGTACAGGTTTTATGGTGTTTTGGGAAGTTACAGGGTCAAATATAGCACGTTACATTTGAAATTGAAATTCGCCAGATTGGTTACGTTGCCTTTGAGACTGTATAGTAGCCCAGGAATTAAATTTACACCCATAATGGCATACCATTTGCAATAGTAGACAACCCAAGGTATTGCAAATGGGGTATGTCCAGTCTTTTTTAGTAGCCATTTGGTCACAAACACTGGCCAAAGTTAGCGTTAGTATTTGTTTGTGTGTGAAAAATGCAAAAAACGCCAATTTTGGCCAGTGTTTGTGACTAAGTGGCTACTAAAAAAGTCTGGACAAACCCCATTTGCAATACCTTGGGTTGTCTACTATTGCAAATGGTATGCCATCATAGGGGTAATTTTCATTCTTGGGCTACCATAGGGTCACAAAGGCAACGTAAGCAATCTGGCGAATTTTAATGTGAAAAAAATGAAACACAAGCCTTATATTTGACGCTGTAACTTTTGAAAACACCATAAAACCTGTACATGTGGGGTACTGTTGTACTCGGGAGACTTCGCTCAACACAAATATTTGTATTTCAAAACAGTAAAAAGTATTGCAGCAATAATATCGTCCGTGTAAGTGCTGTTTGTGCGTGAAAAATGCAGAAAACGTCACTTTTACTGGCGATATCATCGTTGTAATACATTTTACTGTTTTGAAACACTAATATCTGTGTTCAGCAAAGTCTCCCGAGTAAAACAGTACCCCCCATGTACAGGTTTTATGGTGTCTTGGAAAGTTATAGGGTTAAATATAGTGCTAGCAAATTAAATTCCCTATACTTTCGGCATGGGTTGTCAGGCAGGTCCCGCTAATTGTAATTAATTAGGATACCTAATTATGTAAAATTATTACATAAATATATGTGTAGAATTAATATATGTATATATATATACATGTGTATATATACGTATATATATATATATAATTTTTTTTTAATATTTTTATTTATATATAGGTATATATATATAGTGATATATACGTATATATTTATGTATATAGATATATATATTATGATATATATATTATTTTGTTCTACGTGTATTTTGATATAAATATATATATTAATATCACAATACAGTTAGAACGAAATAACACATCTATATATTTTTTAATTATTTATTTTTAAATATTTTTTTAATTTTATTTTTTTACGTATTTACATATTTTTTTTATATTATATATAAATATATATATATAACAATAATTATATATATATTTGATCAGTATCAGTCTACGTGTAATTTGATATTAATATATATATTTATATATATATTAATATTTAAATACACGTCGTGTATGTGTAAATGTGTGTGTGTGTGTGTGTATGTGTATATATATATATATATATATACTTAGATCATATATATATAATATATATGATCTAAGTATATCTTATTTGTAACTGTAATTTTTTTAACTAATATTTTATTTTATTTTATTTTATTTTAGGACAGGGGGGCAATGACAGTGTCAGCCAGTGATTTCACATCACTGGCTGACACAGGATCAGTGATCACAGTGACTGCCTGTCACTGTGATCACCTCCTGCAGATTGGGTAATTGACCACAGGGGGGAGTGCCTGGGTGGTACAAGCACTCCCCCCTTCCAATCTGCAGGGGATCACTGTGCCAGTTACATGTGTCAGCCAATAGGCTGACACATGTAACACTGATCGCAGTGACAGGCTGTCACTGCGATCAGAGTGCTTTGAGATCGCAGTGACAGCCTGTCACTGCGATCAGACTTCGCAGATCGCGGTCACTGACCCCAGGGGGACTGCCTGGGGGGCCAGGTAAGTCCCCCGACCGCGATCTGCAGAAGGGGAACGCCGCCGGCCGCATGTGTCAGCCGATTTGAAATCGGCTGACACATGCTTAATACTGGTCGCAGTGACAGCCTGTCACTGCGATCAGAGACTGCAGATCGCGGTCACCGGCCACAGGGGGGGTTGCCTGGGGGCCAGGCATCCCCCCCGACCGCGATCTGCAGCGGGCGATTAGCGCCGGCCACGTGGGCGGCCATTATGGCGAGGACGTAATATTACGCCCGCCGGCGTTTAGAGCCGGTTCCTGCAGGACGTAATATTACGTCCTCCGGACTTAAGGGGTTAAAACATACAGTTATAAAAAATTAGCAGGTGTAAAAGGCTTTGTCTATGACATCACTTGCTGCTGCAGCCTTGCACAGGTCAGAGTATTTTGGCGGTTGCCATCTTCAAACGGTCGTATTTTAAAAACTATAAATCCTACAGTGAAGAGCTTTATATTGTGAGAATTCACAAGACCCAGACCTACATTTTGATGTATAGTATGTCTCTGAGATATTAACAATGAAAGCACAGTCGCAGTTTAGAAATTGCCCTTCAAATGTGAGCTTTGCAGAGTGGAGTTTCAATGAATGTCAATGGACGGCGTGAGTTGCAAACAAATGGTCATATTGTGAAAACTATCAGGACTATGGCTTAGCCGTGGACATTTTTAGTGACAGCAGGGATAGCTGAACGTTTTGATATACGATTTGTGTAGGTGGGCTTGAAAATGAGGGAGTGGTGGCAGTTTAGAAATCATGTCCTGATTTTTCAGCTTTTGCCAGCTCCCACTCTAGCTTTGCCATTCATTCCTATGGGACAAATTTCGCCACAAGAACGACGATATTCCGAGAACCATTCGCCGAAACGTTCCACAAAGTAATAGCAATCCGATCGGGAACAATCTGCACGTTTTGGTATATTTTTGTCTATGTAGTGTAAAAACTGTGGGAGGAGTTAGGGTGGCAAATTTGGCTATAATAAGAATAATAAGAATAACTAGAAAAGCTACAATTTCTGGGGAAATTGTGAAGTGTTCTTGCCTCCACCAGTAGTATACAACTGGAGTGGGCGGAGTAACTGTTATTTATTTATATAGCACATTTAATTGCAACGTTGTTGCACAGTTACATTAAAACATACAGTTATAAAAACATTAGCAGGTGCAAATGGC
This sequence comes from Pelobates fuscus, assembly GCF_036172605.1. Classification (NCBI taxonomy): domain Eukaryota; kingdom Metazoa; phylum Chordata; class Amphibia; order Anura; family Pelobatidae; genus Pelobates; species Pelobates fuscus. Next base: position 159,741,165 of record NC_086317.1, on the reverse strand, counting down.
CCTGTCTATGACATCACTTGCTGCTGCAGCCTTGCACAGGTCAGAGTATTTTTGCGGTTGCCATCTTCAAACGGTCGTATTTTAAAAACTATAAATCCTACAGTGAAGAGCTTTATATTGTGAGAATCACAAGACCCAGACCTACATTTTGATGTATAGTATGTCTCTGAGATATTAACAAGGAAGGCACAGTCGCAGTTTAGAAATTGCCCTTCAAATGTGAGCTTTGCAGAGTGGCGTTTCAATGAATGTCAATGGACTGCGTGAGTTGCAAACAAATGGTCATATTGCGAAAACAATCAGGACTATGGCTTAGCCGTGGACATTTTTAGTGGCAGCAGGGATAGCTGAACGTTTTGATATAAGATTTGTGTAGGTGGGCTTGAAAATGAGGGAGTAGTGGCAGTTTAGAAATCATGTCCTGATTTTTCAGCTTTTGCCAGCTCCCACTCTAGCTTTGCCATTCATTCCTATGGGACAAATTTCGCCACAAGAACGACGATATTCCGAGAACCATTCAGCGAAATGTTCCACAAAGTAATAGCAACGCGATCGGGAACAATCTGCACGTTTTGGTAAATTTTTGTCTATGTAGTGTAAAAACTGTGGGAGGAGTTAGGGTGGCAAATTTGGCTATAATAAGAATAATAATAATAACTAGAAAAGCTACAATGTCTGGGGAAATTGTGTTAAGTGTTCTTGCTTCCACCAGTATTCTACAACTGGAGTGGGCGGAGTAACTGTTATTATTTATTTATATAGCACATTTAATTGCAACGTTATTGCCCAAGGTGCTTCACAGTTACATTAAAACATACAGTTATGAAAACATTAGCAGATGCAAAAGGCTTTGTCTATGACATCACTTGCTGCTGCAGCCTTGCACAGGTCAGAGTATTTTGTTGGTTGCCATCTTCAAACGGTCGTATTTTAAAAACGGCCGTCCTGCAACGTGTCACTGCTTGCCTCTCTTCCATCTCTGACTGGATGTCGTCAGGCTTTCTCAAACTTAACCTCTCTAAAACTGAACTCCTTGTCTTTCCTCCTCCTAATACTGATCCTCCTCTCTCACTCTCCCTTCAAGTCAGTGATATCCACATAAGTCCATCCCTACAAGCGCGCTGTCTTGGCGTCATACTTGACTCTGGTCTCACCTTTGAGTCTCACATCCAGTTTGTTGCCAAGTCCTGTAGGTTCCAACTCAAAAACATAGCCCGCATCCGCCCCTTTCTTATGCAAGATGCTACCAAGGAGCTTGTCCATGCTCTAGTAATTTCCCGCATGGATTACTGTAACCCTCTCCTGATTGGTCTCCCCAAAAGCCGTACTGCCCCGCTACAGTCTGTAATGAATGCTGCAGCTAGACTGATTTTCCTATCCAGTCGGTCCTCTCACACCTCGCCCCTCTGCCAGTCCTTACATTGGCTCCCTGTATCCTATAGGAGTCAATTCAAAGTGCTAACCCATACATTTAAAGCACTGAACAATTCCAGCCCCTCTTATATCTCTTCACTGATCCAGAGGTATGCCCCTCCTCGTACCCTCCGCTCTGCCCGCGACCACCTCCTGACCGCTGCTCGCACCCGTACGGCCAACTCACGCTTGCAGGACTTCTCACGGGCGGCTCCTCTCCTATGGAATAACTTGCCTACTGCCATCAGACTCTCCCCTAGTCTTCAATCATTTAAGAAGGGCCTTAAATCCCATCTCTTCAGGAAAGCGTATGGCCTCCCAGAGTAATCTCTCCCTTACATACCTGTCCCTATGGGATAGTGCTTTGCTCTCTCCTCCAGCTCTGCTTCACTCCTACTTGATATTTCCTATCCTAATGTTTCTAATACCCCACCTCCTATAGACTGTAAGCTCATTTGAGCAGGGTCCTCTTCAACCTATTATTCCTGTAAGTTTTCTTGTAATTGTCTTATTTATTGTTACATCCCCCCCTCTCAAAATATTGTAAAGCGCTACGGAATCTGTTGGCGCTATATAAATGGCAATAATAATAATAACTATAAATCCTACAGCGAAGAGCTTTATATTGTGAGAATCACAAGACCAAGACCTACATTTTGATGTATAGTATGTCTCTGAGATATTAACAATGAAGGCACAGTCGCAGTTGAGAAATTGCCCTTCAAATGTGAGCTTTGCAGAGTGGAGTTTCAATGCATGTCAATGGACTGCGTGAGTTGCAAACAAATGGTCATATTGCGAAAACTATAAGGACTATGGCTTAGCTGTCGACATTTTTAGTGGCAGCAGGGATAGCTGAACGTTTTGATATAAGATTTGTGTAGGTGGGCCTGAAAATTAGGGAGTGGTAGCAGTTTAGAAATCATGTCCTGATTTTTCAGCTTTTGCCAGCTCCCACTCTAGCTTTGCCATTCAATCCTATGGGACAAATTTCGCCACAAGAACGACGATATTCCGTGAACCATTCGGCGAAACGTTCCACAAAGTAATAGCAATCCGATCGGGAACAATCTGCACGTTTTGGTAAATTTTTGTCTATGTAGTGTAAAAACTGTGGGAGGAGTTAGGGTGGCAAATTTGGCTATAATAAGAATAATAATAATAACTAGAAAAGCTACAATTTCTGGGGAAATTGTGTGAAGTGTTCTTGCCTCCACCAGTAGTCTATAACTGGAATGGGCGGAGTAACTGTTATTATTTATTTATATAGCACATTTAATTGCAACGTTGTTGCCCAAAGTGCTTCACAGTTACATTAAAACATACAGTTATAAAAACATTAGCAGGTGCAAAAGTCCCTGTCTATGACATCACGTGCTGCTGCAGCCTTGCACAGGTCAGAGTATTTTTGCGGTTGCCATCTTCAAATGGTCGTATTTTAAAAACTATAAATCCTACAGTGAAGAGCTTTATATTGTGAGAATCACAAGACCCAGACCTACATTTTGGTGTATAGTATGTCTCTGAGATATTAACAATGAAGGCACAGTCGCAGTTTAGAAATTGCCCTTCAAATGTGAGCTTTGCAGAGTGGAGTTTCAATGAATGTCAATGGACTGCGTGAGTTGCAAACAAATGGTCATATTGTGAAAACTATAAGGACTATGGCTTAGCTGTTGACATTTTTAGTGGCAGCAGGGATAGCTGAACATTTTGATATAAGATTTGTGTAGGTGGGCCTGAAAATGAGGGAGTGGTGGCAGTTTAGAAATCATGTCCTGATTTTTCAGCTTTTGCCAGCTCCCACTCTAGCTTTGCCATTCATTCCTATGGGACAAATTTCGCCACAAGAACGACGATATTCCATGAACCATTCGCCGAAACGTTCCACAAAGTAATAGCAATCCGATCGGGAACAATCCGCACGTTTCGGTATATTTCTGTCTATGTAGTGTAAAAACTGTGGGAGGAGTTAGGGTGGCAAATTTGGCTATAATAAGAATAATAAGAACTAGAAAAGCTACAATTTCTGGGGAAATTGTGTGAAGTGTTCTTGCCCCCATCAGTAGTCTACAACTAGAGTGGGCGGAGTAACTGTTAGTATTTATTTATATAGCACATTTAATTGCAATGTTGTTGCCCAAAGTGCTTCACAGTTACATTAAAACATACAGTTATAAAAAATTAGCAGGTGTAAAAGGCTTTGTCTATGACATCACTTGCTGCTGCAGCCTTGCACAGGTCAGAGTATTTTGGCGGTTGCCATCTTCAAACGGTCGTATTTTAAAAACTATAATTCCTACAGTGAAGAGCTTTATATTGTGAGAATCACAAGACCCAGACCTACATTTTGATGTATAGTATGTCTCTGAGATATTAACAATGAAGGCACAGTCGCAGTTTAGAAATTGCCCTTCAAATGTGAGCTTTGCAGAGTGGAGTTTCAATGAATGTCAATGGAAGGCGTGAGTTGCAAACAAATGGTCATATTGTGAAAACTATCAGGAATATGGCTTAGCCGTGGACATTTCTAGTGGCAGCAGGGATAGCTGAACGTTTTGATATAAGATTTGTGTAGGTGGGCCTGAAAATTAGGGAGTGGTGGCAGTTTAGAAATCATGTCCTGATTTTTCAGCTTTTGCCAGCTCCCACTCTAGCTTTGCCATTCATTCCTATGGGACAAATTTCGCCACAAGAACGACGATATTCCGTGAACCATTCGGCGAAACGTTCCACAAAGTAATAGCAATCCGATCGGGAACAATCTGCACGTTTTGGTATATTTTTGTCTATGTAGTGTAAAAACTGTGGGAGGAGTTAGGGTGGCAAATTTGGCTATAATAAGAATAATAAGAACTAGAAATGCTGCAATTTCTGGGGAAATTGTGTGAAGTGTTCTTGCCTCCACCAGTAGTCTACAACTGGAGTGGGCGGAGTAACTGTTATTATTTATTTATATAGCACATTTTTTTTTTGAGTGCAGGATGAATGGTACATACATGCCGGTGATGTCACTTCAGCAGTAACCGGCCATTATTCATTAACAGAGCTACGACATTGATTATGACTGCACAATTTTTTGTTTTTAGCGTTCTAGCTTGGCACAATATGAATAACAAACGATATTAAGATATACTTGCAAACATACACATAAGTGAGCCTCAGCCCTACAGAACTGCCTTAGTGATAAAGAGGAAAATAATGTTGGTTACATGCTCATGTATCAATAGCAATTGAGTCTGCCTTTGAGCCTGCCGCTATAGTATAAGACAGAGTAGTGAAGGCTACACAATTTTTGTCTTTAGTATTCGAACTTGACACGCTATTAAAAAACAAACAAAACGATAGTAATAAAAGATGCAAACGTAAACATATATGGGCATCTGCCCAACAGAACTACCTTACTGGTAAAGAGAAAGGGAATGTTAGTTACATGCTTGGGTGTCTATAGCAGGTGAGTCTGGCTTTGCGCCTGCCGCTATGGGTGAGGACATAATAAAAAAGTTGTGCACTTGGAGTGGTATGTGCCGCATGTGAAGGGGGATTGTTGTCGGCATTCCTGAGTAACAGTGAGCTATGCGCTTTGCTAACCAGGTGTTGAGCGATATGTTGCTCAGCTCTTAAATGTGAGGTTAAGTAACAGCTAGCACATAGTCGGATCTGGGAAATTCAATGTCCAAGTCCCTGCACGTCTTGTGAGTTGTATACAGGGTAGTTCTGTATTCTAACTATGGTTTTAAGAACGATATTTAGTACGGATGGGCATACCTCAAACCTGACGTGACTGCTGCACTTCCTTGGTAATTGCGTGCTATTTTATCTAGATTCTCATCTCTGAAGTACTACAAATCTTTTTTTTGTCTGAGTTAAACGTTCTAACGTTAATACAAATCTTGGTGGGGAACACTCATACTAGTACTTAGGGGCCAGTGAGCTTAGGTGGGTCTCTAACGTCATGGTCTCTGGTTCGTCTGCGCTGTCATGTGGTTTGTGGTGTCCCTGTTACCCCGGGACGGGGGGGGGGTGGCCTGATATGAAGTCATCCTTCCCTCGGTAATTGTGGGGAGTCACGTTAGTGCGGGGGTTTTCTCTTCCGTCATGGTAGGATGTCAGTGATCCTGGTTGTTAAGGAGCTGTGTCTATCTGTAAGGGATGGAATGAGAGTTCAGTGTCCTGAAAGGTGTGTAATATTAGTCCCAAGTTCAGTTAATTTCAAGTTCAAGTTGAGCCTGTGGCCGAAGTCGTTCCAGTTGGGCGTCGGGGTATAAAAGCTGGAGCTTCAGCGTTACCCCAGTGTAGAGGGTAAGTGGGGTCCGTTGGTGGCTTTGGCGTGGAAAGTGAGTCCAGGGGAAGTTCCAGTGGTCTCAGGGTTCTCTCGGCCTCCTGTATGTTTCGTATGTGGTGTATGGTGTCTCCCTTAGTGACCTGCAGGGTGTGGTTCGGGCCCCAGCGGTACCTGATATGCTGCGTTCTCAGGAGGGAGGTAAACTGTTGTAGCGTTTTCCTCCAGGCCATGGTGGCTCCCGAGAGGTCTGGATAGAAGGTGAGGTTCATTCCTTCGAAGGTGTAAGTCGGATGGTCTCTGACTGCTGTCAGTGTGAAGAAATGACTATATTATTCGATATTTTGTTGCATAGTTCTTGTTTTTTGTGTATTTTTCATTCGGCAGATGGGACTGCCGAACAGAGACCACCCCTGGCTCACTTAACTTCAAAGCCGGCATCACTTTCACCCTCTATGTGTGCGGTCAGCGTTCGTACTGCCGAACGCCACGTGGCAGAGAAAACCGCGGCCATCTTTTTTTCGCCAAACAAAGGCAGCGGGACTTGGTCGTCGAGTGTCTGGAACTAAAATCGGACACTCGACTTCCCAAACACCGGTCTCAATCATACGAACGCTGGAACTAGTGATACCGATTAGCTAGGAGAGCGCTATTCGGTACAAATATGCACACGAATGAGGGGAACAATCGCTGCTAGGAGCCAGGGGAATTCATTCGGTACTTTTATGCATTTTTTCCCTTTTTCTGAAGTGACCGGCAAAACCACACGAACCTCTGGAACTATTTTGGGCAGTCCGCCCACAGTGAACCGGTCACAAAGGACTTCCATACTTTTTGCGAACCCCTGAACCGATCCGGGTGAAATTTGGATATGTTGGTCACCCGGATCGGGGCTATCAGGGGATATAGTATTTGTGGGGATACCCCAGGTATAAAGGGGTGTTCCAGAAATTGGGGAAAATAGTGAATTTTCAGCCTGGAGATAATTAGGTTGTTACTATATCAGACCTGATTATCTCCAGGACTAGGGGAGGGAACTGCCTGTTTGTATTGGGTGTGTTTTATATTTTTACTGTTCGGGATTGGATAAATGTTACTCCTCCCTGTGGGATGTCCCCTTGCATGGGGACCTGCATAAAAAGCCATGTGTGCGAATAAACGTTAGTTCTACTTGTATCCTGAACCTGGACTCTGACTGTTATTTGGAATTCGTATGCTGTAACAAGGGAATTATCCTATGCAGCTGTTTTATTCCGTATGGATTTCGGTTCCTGTAACTATCGAAGCAAGCTCACACTACCTTAGACTCTGACCTTTCGGGAGGAAACTACCGAACGCGGTTTGTCTAAACTTGGTTTCCTTACAACTGGTGGCAAGCGGAGGGATTCGAATCCCGAATGGACGTTACAAACCAAGCAAGGGAATGAATGGCTCAGCAGTACCAGCTACTTAAAAGAACCACACTAAAGGATTTACTGGAAGCTCGAGGCAGAGTGGCAAGTAACAAGACAAAAGCCACGTTAATTGCGGAATTAATACAGAGCGATAATACCAGTAATACAGAGATGGATCAAGAGGAAGAAACCGTGATGCAAAAGGACATCCGATGGATGGTCAGTCTATTGGGACCCAACCCAACTACAGAGGCGCTTTTGCAGGTCATGGCACAAGCCAGACAAGCGCAAAAAGAGCGAGAGGACCGGGACAGGCCGGCACAAGGAGATTTACTGCACTCCCCGGGAAGTACTGGGGAGATACCAAAGAAGGTAAATTATGCAGCCTTTAAATCGTTTAATGACAATGAGATGGAAATTGACAGTTACTTGCAAGACTTTGAACGTCAATGTGCACTGGAGGGATTAGACTCCACGAAATGGGCTGCAGTCATTAGCAGTAAATTGTCAGGTAGAGCAGCCGAGGCGCTGCGAGCAGTACCTGAGGGGGACATACATAATTATGAAAAAGTAAAAGACATTTTGTTGGCCAGATATGCTGTAACTCCGGAGGCATACCGAAAAAAATTTAGAGAGCTGAGGAAGACTGGGAGAGATTCCCATACGGAATGGGCTTTTCGGCTACAACGGGCGGCCCGCAATTGGATGAAGGGCTGCCAAGCAACCACTCTGGAGGATGCTTTGCAACTAATGTTACTGGAGCAATTTTTTAATCACTCTGCAGAGGACATAAAAGACTGGGTTAAAGATAGAAAACCAAAAACTGTGGAGGAAGCCGCTAGGCTAGCGGATGAGTATCAGGATAATAGGAGGAAGGAGCAAGGGGTGAGCAGACCACCTTTTAAGCCTAACTACCAGGCTCCAACAACCCCTACCCCTCCTAGACCCTCCATGAGTAACCCTTCACCGAACCCAGCAAACACACCACGTCCCCCTGCAGTGTGCCATTATTGCAAGCAACCAGGGCATTATAAGAATCAGTGCCCTCGCTTAAACCGGGGAAGCTGGGAAAGGCAACCCCCACAACAACCCAGGGCAGCTGCTCATTGTGTGCAACAGGAAGGCACAACCGGTGTTCCTAACCAAGAAGAACAGTGGAGTGTGTTACACGAGGTCAACCCAGTTCAAGCTGGGGGTGACAACCGGGACCACCACCGCCAATGGATTACCGTAGATGGCGTGGGGGCCCGGGCTCTGAGAGACTCTGGGGCTACTTTGACTGTAGTGCAACCTCACACGATCAGAGCGCAAGCTCGCACCGGACGCACAGTCGCTGTGAGGGTGGCTGGGGGCGCTATCCACAAACTGCCCACCGCTAATATCCTTGTTGATTGGGGTTCCGGGTCCAAACAGCTGGAGGTGGGGATTATGCAAGAACTACCCGCCGAAGTTTTGTTGGGAAATGATGTAGGGTGCTTGACCTCCCAACTGGCCCGAGACCCACCTGCCGAGGCATACCCAGTTACCACCCGAGCTCAAGCCAGACTGGAAGCTCCGCTGCACTCTGAGGAAAACCAGGTAAGAGTCGAAATACCCCCCTTACCCGATCCTCCCTTTCCTTTCTGGGATACCCCCCAGGGGTTTGAACAAGAGCAGCGTACCGACCCCACATTAGAGGGTTATAGGAAGGCCGCGGCCGTTACCCCAGGGAACAACCCGCACGAAAAGTTTGAGTGGTATAAGGGATTGCTGTATAGAGTGACCGAGGGGGTGGGACAGGGGGCCACCCAGGTCATCAAAAGACAGTTAATTGTACCCCGTAAATTCCGGGCTGAGTTGTTAAAACTCAGTCATGACATTCCCCTAGCAGGACATTTAGGGGTCAAAAAGACAAGAGACAGGTTAACCCAAACCTTCTTCTGGCCCAGGGTCACCCAGGACCTCAAGTATTACTGCAGGACGTGCGACGTCTGCCAAAGGGTAGGAAAAAGGGGAGACCTTCGGAAGGCCAAACTTCACCCATTGCCCATTATAGAACAGCCCTTTCACCGAGTAGCGGTAGATTTAATAGGACCCCTCAGCCGACCCAGCCAGTCGGGCAAAAAGTTCATATTAACCGTGGTCGACTACGCCACTAGATACCCGGAGGCAGTCGCCCTCACCAATATAGAGGCAGAGACCGTGGCCGAAGCCCTTATTCAGATATTCACCCGAGTAGGTTTCCCACAAGAGATCCTATCCGATCGGGGAACTCAGTTCACGGCTACCCTGACACAACAATTGTGGCAGAGCTGTGGAGTGAAACCCCTGTTCAGCGCCCCGTACCATCCCCAGACTAACGGGCTCTGTGAACGTTTCAATGGCACTCTAAAACAGATGCTAAAAACCTTTACGGAGTCCCACAAGAACTGGGAAAAATTCCTCCCCCACCTTCTGTTTGCCTACCGTGAGGTGCCCCAGGCCTCCACTGGGTTTTCCCCCTTCGAACTCCTGTACGGGAGAAAAGTTCGGGGCCCACTGGAGCTCGTACGGGAGCACTGGGAGGGCAATACAGACGAGGGGGGAGTCCCTATCGTCCAGTATGTCCTGGAGTTCCGGGACCGTCTGCGGGCGCTCACCGCATCGGTTCGGGAGAACCTGCAGACGGCCCAGGAGGACCAGAGGAAATGGTACGATAGGGGAGCCCAAGATAGAGTACTAGACTTAGGGCAGAAGGTGTTAGCTTTGAGGCCAGTTAAAAAGGATAAGCTCCAAGCCGCATGGCAGGGACCATTTAAGGTAGTCGAACGGGTTAGCGAGACCACCTACATCGTGAGCAAATGCTCAGATGAAAGGCTGACCAAAGCCTTCCATGTGAATATGCTCAAACCATACTTTGAGAGAACAGAGGATGTGGGCGCCGTGTGTGCGCCCGCCACAGAAGATAGTGAGGGACTACCCCTCCCCGATTTACTAGACACCGCTCCCTGTACTATTGACCAAGTAAGCTTGGGTCAAAATTTAAACCCCCTAGAGAAAGGTGAGGCCACGCAACTGCTGCAGAGATACCAAGAGATGTTTTCAGCCACCCCAGGCTATACCTCCGCTGCGGTACACCGCGTGGAAACCCAGGGAGAGACGCCACTGCGGCAACAACCATATCGGATCCCGGAAGCAGTGCGTGAGAGTATGCTCACCGAGTTAAGGGATATGTTACAGTTAGGGGTAATAGAACCCTCGCAAAGTCCTTGGGCCTCCCCGGTAGTACTAGTACCGAAGCGCGACGGCACCACGCGCTTCTGTGTAGACTATCGGAGGCTTAACGATCGTACCATAACAGACGCCTACCCCATGCCCAGAATAGATGAGCTCTTAGACCGTATGGCGGGGGGGAACTACTTGACTACCCTGGACCTGTGCAAAGGTTATTGGCAGATCCCCTTGGAGCCTGCGGCCATCCCCAAGTCGGCATTCGTCACCCCTTTCGGGCTATACCAATTCAAGGTTATGCCCTTTGGGATGAAGAATGCCCCGGCTACCTTTCAGAGGATGGCCGATAGGCTCCTGGAGGGGTTTCAGGACTTCGCATGCGCGTATCTAGACGATATTGCCGTCTACAGCCGCACATGGGGAGACCATCTGGGCCATGTGTCCAGGGTACTCCAACGAATCCACCTCGCAGGGCTCACGTTAAAACCCGACAAATGTCACGTAGGTCTGGCCGAGGTACAGTATCTCGGCCACAGGGTGGGCTCCGGTAGACAGCGTCCAGAGCCAGCTAAGGTAGAGGCCATAGCGAACTGGCCCCAACCTCGGACCAAAACCCAGGTACTAGCTTTCTTAGGGACGGCCGGTTATTATAGAAAGTTTGTCCCAGAGTACAGCGCCCTGGCCAAACCCCTCACCGACCTTACCAAAAAGGCCCTCCCCAAACAGGTTTCCTGGACCTCAGAGTGCACGGACGCTTTCCAGAAGCTTAAAGCGGCATTGAGTGAGGCTCCTGTGTTGGCAGCACCCGACTACACTAAACAATTTCTTGTACACACAGATGCCTCCATGTTCGGACTGGGAGCCGTGCTAAGCCAAGTGGGCACAGACGGCATGGAACACCCGGTGGCATACCTCAGCCGTAAACTGTTACCCCGAGAAGTCAGCTATGCCACCGTAGAAAAAGAATGTTTGGCCCTCGTGTGGGCACTCAAGAAGCTACAGCCCTATTTGTATGGGCGGGCATTTACCCTTATGACGGACCACAACCCCCTGGTATGGCTTAACCGGGTAGCTGGAGACAATCCCAGGCTATTACGGTGGAGCCTAGCCCTTCAACCTTATAATTTCACTATGCAGTACCGGCCCGGAAAACAAAATGGTAATGCGGATGGCCTGTCACGCCAGACCGAACTGGACTCCTAAACCGCTACTTTTCTCGGACATCCCAAAGCCAACCCGACAGGGTCTAGGCGGGTATGCCGACCTATGGACTTATAGGGGAGCAGTGTGAAGAAATGACTATATTATTCGATATTTTGTTGCATAGTTCTTGTTTTTTGTGTATTTTTCATTCGGCAGATGGGACTGCCGAACAGAGACCACCCCTGGCTCACTTAACTTCAAAGCCGGCATCACTTTCACCCTCTATGTGTGCGGTCAGCGTTCGTACTGCCGAACGCCACGTGGCAGAGAAAACCGCGGCCATCTTTTTTTCGCCAAACAAAGGCAGCGGGACTTGGTCGTCGAGTGTCTGGAACTAAAATCGGACACTCGACTTCCCAAACACCGGTCTCAATCATACGAACGCTGGAACTAGTGATACCGATTAGCTAGGAGAGCGCTATTCGGTACAAATATGCACACGAATGAGGGGAACAATCGCTGCTAGGAGCCAGGGGAATTCATTCGGTACTTTTATGCATTTTTTCCCTTTTTCTGAAGTGACCGGCAAAACCACACGAACCTCTGGAACTATTTTGGGCAGTCCGCCCACAGTGAACCGGTCACAAAGGACTTCCATACTTTTTGCGAACCCCTGAACCGATCCGGGTGAAATTTGGATATGTTGGTCACCCGGATCGGGGCTATCAGGGGATATAGTATTTGTGGGGATACCCCAGGTATAAAGGGGTGTTCCAGAAATTGGGGAAAATAGTGAATTTTCAGCCTGGAGATAATTAGGTTGTTACTATATCAGACCTGATTATCTCCAGGACTAGGGGAGGGAACTGCCTGTTTGTATTGGGTGTGTTTTATATTTTTACTGTTCGGGATTGGATAAATGTTACTCCTCCCTGTGGGATGTCCCCTTGCATGGGGACCTGCATAAAAAGCCATGTGTGCGAATAAACGTTAGTTCTACTTGTATCCTGAACCTGGACTCTGACTGTTATTTGGAATTCGTATGCTGTAACAAGGGAATTATCCTATGCAGCTGTTTTATTCCGTATGGATTTCGGTTCCTGTAACTATCGAAGCAAGCTCACACTACCTTAGACTCTGACCTTTCGGGAGGAAACTACCGAACGCGGTTTGTCTAAACTTGGTTTCCTTACAGTCAGCACTGCAGCTCTATCCTTCAGGGTCTGGAACAGTGTAATGACATCTCTCGTGGCTGAAGAGGGGGCCTTAGGAGGCTTGGGGATGCGGAATATGCCGTCAATTGCTACCGCTTTGGATAGTTTCGGGGTGAGTAATGTTGTCAATAGCCTTCTGATTAGGTGAGGTAGCTCGGCGTCCGGTATGTTTTCCGTTATGCCCCTGATCTTTAGGTGTTTCATGCGACGTTTATCCTCCAATGAGGCTAGTTTCAGTTCGTGGATTTGGTGTTGTTTCCTGAGTTCTTGTACCTCTTGCTGCAGCTCCCTGATTTGGCCTTTCTGGGTGTCTGTGGTTCCTTCCACCTTTCCCAAGCGGCCATTAAGTCCTTGCAGGGTTTCTTTGATTGAGGCTACCTCGGCCGCTATTTTCTGGTGGTGGTCTGCCATTAAATCCCTTATAGCTTATATAGCACATTTAATTGCAACGTTGTTGACCAAAGTGCTTCACAGTTACATTAAAACATACAGTTATAAAAACATTAGCAGGTGTAAAAGGCTTTGTCTATGACATCACTTGCTTGCCATGACTATGGCTTAGCCGAGGACATTTCTAGTGGCAGCAGGGATAGCTGAACGTTTTGATATTAAATTTGTGTGGGTTGGCCTGAAAATGAGGGAGTGGTGGCAGTTTAGAAATCATGTCCTGATTTTTCAGCTTTTGCCAGCTCCCACTCTAGCTTTGCCATTCATTCCTATGAGACAAATTTCGCCACAAGAACGACGATATTCCGTGAACCATTAGGCGAAACGTTCCACAAAGTAATAGCAATCCGATCGGGAACAATCTGCACGTTTTGGTAGATTTTTGTCTATGTACTGTAAAAACTGTGGGAGGAGTTAGGGTGGCAAATTTGGCTATAATAAGAATAATAATAATAATAATAATATATATGTGAGATAACATTAAGTGGTCTTGCTATGCAAGAACACTTAATTATATAGCACATTTAATTGCAATGTTGTTGCCCAAAGTGCTTCACAGTTACATTAAAACATACAGTTATAAAAAATTAGCAGGTGTAAAAGGCTTTGTCTATGACATCACTTGCTGCTGCAGCCTTGCACAGGTCAGAGTATTTTGGCGGTTGCCATCTTCAAACGGTTGTATTTTAAAAACTATAAATCCTACAGTGAAGAGCTTTATATTGTGAGAATCACAAGACCCAGACCTACATTTTGATGTATAGTATGTCTCTGAGATATTAACAATGAAGGCACAGTCGCAGTTTAGAAATTGCCCTTCAAATGTGAGCTTTGCAGAGTGGCGTTTCAATGAATGTCAATGGAAGGCGTGAGTTGCAAACAAATGGTCATATTGTGAAAACTATCAGGACTATGGCTTAGCCGTGGACATTTCTAGTGGCAGCAGGGATAGCTGAACGTTTTGATATAAGATTTGTGTAGGTGGGCCTGAAAATGAGGGAGTGGTGGCAGTTTAGAAATCATGTCCTGATTTTTCAGCTTTTGCCAGCTCCCACTCTAGCTTTGCCATTCATTCCTATGGGACAAATTTCGCCACAAGAACGACGATATTCCGTGAACCATTCGGCGAAACGTTCCACAAAGTAATAGCAATCCGATCGGGAACAATCTGCACGTTTTGGTATATTTTTGTCTATGTAGTGTAAAAACTGTGGGAGGAGTTAGGGTGGCAAATTTGGCAATAATAAGAATAATAAGAATAACTAGAAAAGCTACAATTTCTGGGGAAATTGTGAAGTGTTCTTGCCTCCACCAGTAGTATACAACTGGAGTGGGCGGAGTAACTGTTATTATTTATTTATATAACACGTTTAATTGCAACGTTGTTGCAGTTACATTAAAACATACAGTTATAAAAACATTAGCAGGTGCAAATGGCCCTGTCTATGACATCACTTGCTGCTGCAGCCTTGCACAGGTCAGAGTATTTTTGCGGTTGCCATCTTCAAACGGTCGTATTTTAAAAACTATAAATCCTACAGTGAAGAGCTTTATATTGTGAGAATCACAAGACCCAGACCTACATTTTGATGTATAGTATGTCTCTGAGATATTAACAATGAAGGCACAGTCGCAGTTTAGAAATTGCCCTTCAAATGTGAGCTTTGCAGAGTGGAGTTTCAATGAATGTCAATGGAAGGCGTGAGTTGCAAACAAATGGTCATATTGTGAAAACTATCAGGACTATGGCTTAGCCGTGGACATTTCTAGTGGCAGCAGGGATAGCTGAACGTTTTGATATAAGATTTGTGTAGGTGGGCCTGAAAATGAGGGAGTGGTGGCAGTTTAGAAATCATGTCCTGATTTTTCAGCTTTTGCCAGCTCCCACTCTAGCTTTGCCATTCATTCCTATGGGACAAATTTCGCCACAAGAACGACGATATTCCGTGAACCATTCGGCGAAACGTTCCACAAAGTAATAGCAATCCGATCGGGAACAATCTGCACGTTTTGGTATATTTTTGTCTATGTAGTGTAAAAACTGTGGGAGGAGTTAGGGTGGCAAATTTGGCTATAATAAGAATAATAAGAATAATAATAATAATATATATGTGAGATAACATTAAGTGGTCTTGCTATGCAAGAACAATTAATAATAATAATAATATATATGTGAGATAACATTAAGTGGTCTTGCTATGCAAGAACACTTAACTAGAAAAGCTACAATTTCTGGGGAAATTGTGTGAAGTGTTCTTGCCTCCATCAGTAGTCTACAACTAGAGTGGGCGGAGTAACTGTTAGTATTTATTTATATAGCACATTTAATTGCAATGTTGTTGCCCAAAGTGCTTCACAGTTACATTAAAACATACAGTTATAAAAAATTAGCAGGTGTAAAAGGCCCTGTCTATGACATCACTTGCTGCTGCAGCCTGGCACAGTTCAGAGTATTTTTGCGGTTGCCATCTTCAAACGGTCGTATTTTAAAAACTATAAATCCTACAGTGAAGAGCTTTATATTGTGAGAATCACAAGACCTAGACCTACATTTTGATGTATAGTATGTCTCTGAGATATTAACAATGAAGGCACAGTCGCAGTTTAGAAATTGCCCTTCAAATGTGAGCTTTGCAGAGTGGAGTTTCAATGAATGTCAATGGACTGCGTGAGTTGCAAACAAATGGTCATATTGTGAAAACTATCAGGACTATGGCTTAGCTGTGGACATTTTTAGTGGCAGCAGGGATAGCTGAACGTTTTGATATAAGATTTGTGTAGGTGGGCCTGAAAATGAGGGAGTGGTGGCAGTTTAGAAATCATGTCCTGATTTTTCAGCTTTTGCCAGCTCCCACTCTAGCTTTGCCATTCATTCCTATGGGACAAATTTCGCCACAAGAACGACGATATTCCGAGAACAATTCGCCGAAACGTTCCGCAAAGTAATAGCAATCCGATCGGGAACAATCTGCACGTTTTGGTATATTTTTGTCTATGTAGTGTAAAAACTGTGGGAGGAGTTAGGGTGGCAAATTTGGCTATAATAAGAATAATAATAATATATATGTGAGATAACATTAAGTGGTCTTGCTATGCAAGAACACTTAATAATATATATGTGAGATAACATTAAGTGGTCTTGCTATGCAAGAACACTTAATAATAATATATATGTGAGATAACATTAAGTGGTCTTGCTATGCAAGAACACTTAACTAGAAAAGCTACAATTTCTGGGGAAATTGTGTGAAGTGTTCTTGCCTCCACCAGTAGTCTACAACTGGAGTGGGTGGAGTAACTGTTTTCATTTATATAGCACATTTAATTGCAACGTTGTTGCACAGTTACATTAACCCCTTAAGGACTGGACTTTTTTTGCGATGTTGTACATTTGCGACCAGGCATCTTTTTACACTTTTGTGGTGTTTGTGTTTAGCTGTAATTTTCCGCTCTCTCATTTACTGTTCCTATACAAATTATATATTGTTTTTTTCAGGACAAAAGGGGCTTTCTTTACATACCATTATTTATATAATCTCATGTAATTTAATTTTAAAAAAATGAAAAAATATGATGAAAAATTGAAAAAAATACATGTTTTTTTACTTTTATGTGAAAAATCTTTTATTCATCTACAAAAGCGAATGAAAAAAACTGCTAAATAGATTCAAAATTTTGTCCTGATTTTAAAAATACCCAGTGTTTACATGCTTTTTGCTATTTTTTTGCATGTTATAGGGCTATAAGTACAAGTAGGATATTGCGGTTTCAAAACATATATTTTTAAAATGTATCAATAGTGACATTGTAACACTATTATCTGTCATAAATCGCTGAATAACACCCCACATGTACATATTTTTTTTAAAGTAGACAACCCAGGGTATTCAATATGGGGTATGTCCAGACTTTTTTAGTAGCCACTTAGTCGCAAACACTGGCCAAAGTTAGCGTTCATATTTGTTTGTGTGTGAAAAAAGTAAAAAACTAAATTGAACGCTAATTTTGGCCAGTGTTTGTGACCAAGTGGTTACTAAAAAAGACTGGACATGAGGGGGGCGGGGCTTGCTACCCGACATGAACGGACGCCATCTCTCTCAGCTCCCAAACCCTGCGGACAAAATCCCCTAAATATCGGTCTTTCAAAGACCCATCCGTACTAGCCACATACCCCATCGGCACCAGCACACCGAGCCGAATCTCCCGATGCCCTTCTTTCAACCGCAACGAGTACAGAAGCGGAGACGCAAAATCGGGGCCTACTATACCCCAACGAGCCTGAGCCTCGAGGACCTGCTGGGAGAACACCCGGTGGAACTTGCTGATCCCACAGGCTCCCTGGACCTATCCAACGCCCGGACACACATACCGGCAATGGGACGCCGATCACAGAAACCACAAGGTACGGCAGGGGGCAGAGACATTGGGATTATGTTACAAACCCCCCCCCAGCCCAAACCCACTCCCATGGCAAGAACACCGGAGGCTGATCCGACACCCAGCACACCCCAACAACGGCCGGACTCACCTGGGCCCCCCCCGACACCCAAAGCAGGACAACAGGGGCATGAACTCCCTGGACAGCACCAAAATCCGCAGCTGCTCACCCAGACACCACAAGGCCCGGTTTCTCAGGGACCCTCATGGGCAATACAGCCTGACAGGGCACTCAACCCACTACAACCCAGGCCTGATTCACAAGAGCACTCACAGACACCATTGCAGCCACTGCTAGAAATATCGGATGATTCTGCACCAACCACCAAACGTGACCTAAAGCTCCTATTAGCAGACATCCACAAACTCCTGGCAGCTGACTCAGCCCTTATCAAGACCGAACTACACACGGTGGCAGAAAAGGTGAAAGCCACGGAAACAGAACTAGTGGCGGTACATACTCACGTTAACACGATGGAAGACTCCATCAAACAAATTCAGCAACAGCAAACATACCTGTCACTCAAGATGTCAACCATGGAAGATCGCCAACGCCGCTCACACATAAAGATCAGGGGCATCCCAGCGGAGATATCGGCTGAAGAGCTGCCGCATTACGCCAGACGCCTACTAACTACAGTACTCCCACACACAGCGGTAAAGAAAATGGCTCTGGATGGGATATACCGCCTGCCCACTCCACCCCACCTAAAGACCCCAACGGCCAGAGATGTCATCCTCAGATGTGCCACGGTGCAGGACAAACTACACATAATGGCCGGGCTCAAAGGCAAGACACCACTGCTGTTTGAGAATGCTTCCCTAACGTTCTTTCAGGATCTGTCCAAAGCCACCCTTATGTGGCGCAAAACATATGGGCCGCTTACCACACAACTCCGAGCAGCGGGAATTACATACAGGTGGGGTACTAACGGGACACTGGAGGTTACCCAAGATGGCACCACCCACGTTCTAACATCTGTGGAGGAAGCACCTTCCCTCCTAACCACCTTGAAGCTACCCAACCCGATACCTTCACTACGACCAGGCCCTCCAATGGAAGTACGAGACCCCGGAAAGTCCGCCCAGTCGGAACCGAGACCCAGCGGATCCCGACACCCTGTACCATGATTGAAATGGACTGATACTACAGATTTCGCTACCAGAACTGGTGCACGTATTATGTTTTGAATCTCTTCCGTGACTTTACTTATGTTTTATGTCTCTACTTATGCTTTCTGCTATATTTTACGTTCCTGTAAGCCTTTGTTATAAATATCTAACCACCGCAGGCCACTTAAGCACGCACCCTCTCTAAACCAACGAGAGCCAGCGCATCACACTTACATCCACAGGGCGCCCGACAACTCACCCCCCCCCCCCACCCGCAGCCCCCTTGGTTAGGGGTAACTAGCCCAACAAGACACTCACAGCAATAGCTCACCTCCACTAATACAGGCTGACGCCTATACCCAGCTCCTCACAACGAGCCTGACCATAACACACACAAACGACGCAACCATGCCGCCCCACGACTCGAACTCAGACAAAACCCTCTCACAGAGTCTCCTCACCACCTGAACCACACTTGAAGGGAGCTAGTGCTGTACAATGAAGCCCCATCTCAAACACTAAGATGCACAATACATCATATTATCTGGATGCTGATTACTATGTTTTGTTTAACATGTTACTATTGTTCAAGATCTGTTATTGCCTGACCCAAAATGGTGCGAACCAAGAGCGACACAGAACCTTGATTTTTTAATTGTCTGTAAAGATTAAAAGGTTGCACCAAAACTGAAAATAAAGAATTTAAAAAAAAAAAAAAAAAAGACTGGACATACCCCATTTGCAATACCTTGGGTTGTCTTCTTTCGCAAATGGTATGCCATCATGGGGGTAATTCTCATTCCTGGGCTACCATACGCTCTCAAAGGCAACGTAACCATCCTGGCCATTTTCAATGTAAAATTATTTGACCCATATATTTGACCCTGTAACTTTCAAAAACGCTATAAAACCTGTACATGGGGGGTACTGTTATACTCAGGAGACTTTGCTGAACACAAATATTAGTGTTTCAAAACTGGAAAATGTATCACAACAATTATATCATCAGTAAATGTGCTGTTTATGTGTGAAAAATGCAAAAAATGTCACTTTCACTGACAATATCATCGCTGTGATATGTTTTACTGTTTTGAATCACTAATATTTGTGTTCAGCAAAGTCTCCCGAGTAAAACAGTACCCCCCATGTACAGGTTTTAGGGTGTCGTAGAACGTTACAGGGTAAAATACAATGCTAGCAAATTAAATTCTCTGGACTTTCGGCCTGGGTTGGCAGGCAGGTCCCTTAAATTGCAATCAATAAAATAACTTAATTATGTAAAAATATTACATAAATACGCACGTAGAATTTAAATATATGTGCATATTTATATATTTGAAGTCTACGTGTATATTTATATAATTATTTATGTAATTTTGTATATGGACATATGAATAGTTCGTATTCTTTTTATTTATTTATATATACATAGATATATATACAATTTCATTCTAAGTGTATTTTGATATATATATATATATATATTAATATCAAAATACAGTTAGAATAACATTTCGTATAGATATATAATTTTTTTTAATTTTTATTATTATTTTTAATTTTTTTAATTTAATTTAAATTATTTATTATTCGTATTTTATAATATATATATATACAATATATATATAGTTATTATATATATTATATATACGTGTGTAAATTAATTATAAGTGTATTTTTATATTAATATATGTACATATTAATATAAAAATACACTTAGCATGACATTATATATGTGATATATAGACATATATTATATAGGTATAATATATGTCTATATATCATATATATATACACATATATAATAATATTTTTTTTTTTATTAACTTTCACTTTAAATTGTTGTAGGATTTTACACTGGCAGGGAGACTGCCTGTCAGCACAGACAGTCCCCCTGCAGGCAGAGACTAGGACACCTATTGTGATCATGTGGTCGCCCTGTTGAGCGATCACATGGCCCCAGGGGTCCTAATCCGCCATGGGGAGACTGTCTGGGCTGCAGGCAGTCTCCCCACACCGGGAGCAACGCCGATCGCCGCCGGGGGAACAACGGCGATCGGGTAAGTACATTTTAAATTTAGGACGGTTCAGGACCGTCGTCGGTCGGCAAGGGAAAAATGCAGATGACGGTCCTGAACTGTCTTGCGTCCTTAAGGGGTTAAAACATACATTTATAAAAACATTAGCAGGTGTACTAAAGGCTTTGTCTATGACATCACTTGCTGCTGCAGCCTGGCACAGGTCAGAGTATTTTGGCGGTTGCCATCTTCAAATGGTCGTATTTTAAAAACTTTTAATCCTACAGCAAAGAGCTTTATATTGTGAGAATCACAAGACCCAGACCTACATTTTGATGTATAGTATGTCTCTGAGATATTAACAATGAAGGCTCAGTCGCAGTTTAGAAATTGCCCTTCAAATGTGAGCTTTGCAGAGTGGAGTTTCAATGAATGTCAATGGATGGCGTGAGTTGCAAACAAATGGTCATACTGTGAAAACTATTCGGACTATGGCTTAGCCGTGGACATTTTTAGTGGCAGCAGGGATAGCTGAACGTTTTGATATAAGATTTGTGTAGGTGGGCCTGAAAATGAGGCAGTGGTGGCAGTTTAGAAATCATGTCCTGATTTTTCAGCTTTTGCCAGCTCCCACTCTAGCTTTGCCATTCATTCCTATGGGACAAATTTCGCCACATGAACGACGATATTCCGTGAACCATTCGGCGAAACGTTCCACAAAGTAATAGCAATCCGATCGGGAACAATCTGCACGTTTTGGTATATTTTTGTCTATGTAGTGTAAAAACTGTGGGAGGAGTTAGGGTGGTAAATTTGGCTATAATAAGAATAATAAGAATAACTAGAAAAGCTACAATTTCTGGGGAAATTGTGAAGTGTTCTTGCCTCCACCAGTAGTCTACAACTGGAGTGGGCGGAGTAACTGTTATTATTTATTTATATAGCACATTTAATTGCAATGTTGTTGCCCAAAGTGCTTCACAGTTACATTAAAACATCCAGTTATAAAAACATTAGCAGGTGTAAAAGGCTTTGTCTATGACATCACTTGCTGCTGCAGCCTGGCACATGTCAGAGTATTTTTGCGGTTGCCATCTTCAAACGGTCATATTTTTAAAACTATAAATCCTACAGTGAAGAGCTTTATATTGTGAGAATCACAAGACCCAGACCTACATTTTGATGTATAGTATGTCTCTGTGATATTAACAATGAAGGCACAGTCGCAGTTTAGAAATTGCCCTTCAAATGTGAGCTTTGCAGAGTGGAGTTTCAATGAATGTCAATGGAAGGCGTGAGTTGTAAACAAATGGCCATATTGTGAAAACTATCAGGACTATGGCTTAGCCGTGGACATTTCTAGTGGCAGCAGGGATAGCTGAACGTTTTGATATAAGATTTGTGTAGGTGGGCCTGAAAATGAGGGAGTGGTGGCAGTTTAGAAATCATGTCCTGATTTTTCAGCTTTTGCCAGCTCCCACTCTAGCTCTGCCATTCATTCCTATGGGACAAATTTCGCCACAAGAACGACGATATTCCGAGAACCATTCGCCGAAACGTTCCACAAAGTAATAGCAATCCGATCGGGAACAATCTGCACGTTTTGGTATATTTTTGTCTATGTAGTGTAAAAACTGTGGGAGGAGTTAGGGTGGCAAATTTGGCTATAATAAGAATAATAATAATAATAATATATATGTGAGATAACATTAAGTGGTCTTGCTATGCAAGAACACTTAATAATAATATATATGTGAGATAACATTAAGTGGTCTTGCTATGCAAGAACACTTAACTAGAAAAGCTACAATTTCTGGGGAAATTGTGTGAAGTGTTCTTGCCTCCATCAGTAGTCTACAACTGGAGTGGGCGGAGTAACTGTTATTATTTATTTATATAGCACATTTAATTGCAATGTTGTTGCCCAAAGTGCTTCACAGTTACATTAAAACATACAGTTATAAAAACATTAGCAGGTGT
Organism: Pelobates fuscus; assembly: GCF_036172605.1. NCBI lineage: Eukaryota > Metazoa > Chordata > Amphibia > Anura > Pelobatidae > Pelobates > Pelobates fuscus. The sequence continues at coordinate 159,718,535 of NC_086317.1, read as the reverse complement.
AAAAGGCTTTGTCTATGACATCACTTGCTGCTGCAGCCTTGCACAGGTCAGAGTATTTTTGCGGTTGCCATCTTCAAACGGTCGTATTTTAAAAACTATACATCCTACAATGAAGGGCTTTATATTGTGAGAATCACAAGACCCAGACCTACATTTTGATGTATAGTATGTCTCTGAGATATTAACAATGAAAGCACAGTCGCAGTTTAGAAATTGCCCTTCAAATGTGAGCTTTGCAGAGTGGAGTTTCAATGAATGTCAATGGAAGGCGTGAGTTGCAAACAAATGGTCATATTGTGAAAACTATCAGGACTATGGCTTAGCCGTGGACATTTCTAGTGGCGGCAGGGATAGCTGAACGTTTTGATATAAGATTTGTGTAGGTGGGCCTGAAAATGAGGGAGTGGTGGCAGTTTAGAAATCATGTCCTGATTTTTCAGCTTTTGCCAGCTCCCACTCTAGCTTTGAACATTTTGCTATTCATTCCTATGGGACCAATTTTGCCTCGAGAACGACGATATTCCGTGAACCATTCGGCGAAACGTTCCACAAAGTAATAGCACACCAATCGGGAACAATACGCACGTTTTGGTATATTTTTGTCTATGTAGTGTAACAACTGTGGGAGGAGTTAGGGTGGTACATTTGGCTATAATAAGAATATATATGTGAGATAACATTAAGTGGTCTTGCTATGCAAGAACACTTAATAATATATATGTGAGATCACATTAAGTGGTCTTGCTATGCAAGAACACTTAATTATCTAAACCTGTCCTTTACAGCAGCTGCCATCTTCTTCCACAGTGTCCTCTTCAGCTCCTGGTGCTTTATTTAACAGGACCAGTCAGTGCTGTACTCTCACGAATGCATCAGAGTACAACACTGATGTATATGGAGGATTCTCCATATTAAAGCCTTTTCTGTCTCAGTGGTCACCAAAAGGACTTTAATAGAGGTAATAAAATGTTAAATGCTTGTTAGTAGCAGCCCATGTTTCTTGCATTTTCAACAGAATTTTTTATTTTATTTTTTTCACAATTACAGCAAGATGGTTTTCCTAGTCATAACTTACTATTCCTCAGTATTGTCTAGGTGTCTGGAATATTTATGTATTAACTTAAAGGGACATTATAGTTATCAGAACAACTACTACGACTCTGCTCACCCCAAATGTTTATCTTAGAAAAGGATTAGATGAGAAAACAAAAGGCCTTTGGGATATCACTGGAGGCAGAGTGGGTCTCAGTGCTGAAAAAGTTTCCATTTATTACATTACTTTTTTTTTTTTTATTACATTTAGGAGAACCCGGAATCTAAATTGCCAGTATAACACTACCTTTAAGGTTAAGTCAATTATGCATTAAACTCACAGTCCTAAGTATACTTGTGCACACATTTTCACAAAGCTTGTCGGTTTAAAGGGAATATTTGTTCTAGTTATACATTTGTCTCATCAGTGACAAAGATGCTTGCTAGATTTCAATAACAGTAGCAATGTTAAGTCTTCTATAGAAAAAAAAAATAGGCATTTGATTTCTTACAACCATTACATGGAACTTAAGCGAATACAGACTAGGACATGTGTCCATAAAAAATAAAAAAAAGTAAAAAAGTGTACAAGACTAGAATGAAAGCTTACCTGCAGAGTTGTCCTCTTCTTTTTTGGTTTTCTTTGTATCTTTTTCAGACTCCTCACTGAAAATGAAATTGAAGTCCATTTTAAAGTAAAAGAAAACTGGGCTGCTATACAATTTAACAAGAATTAAACGGGAAGTAAAGTTATTTTTACTCAAGATGAAACTATCTACAATTTATTCCACCTAATATTTGTAACTTGTATAAAGCATTTTTATAATCAAATACTGCTGAAGAAAACCATTTAAATGCAATGGTGCTGGTATGCAGACAATTATATCCAGACTGCACCATAGAGTGTATTGTATGTGAATAGGATTTAAAAAAAATAAAGTGGTCAAAAAGGAACACGCCACACACTTTAAGTATGTTAGCTTGTTTGCAGCAGATAGTAACTGCCTTACACTAGTCTCACATCTCCAGGCTGTCAATATGGCAGCCAGGAGGGTTTTCTGCCTTACTCGCTTTGCACTATAGTTCCCAGTGAAAGTATTAGCGGAGTACATGTCCACAATGCTTCTCTGTGTCAGGGCTTAGAATTTCGAGTTCTAAGTTACTATACAGGCAATAGAAAAACAAAAACAAAGTTGTTTGCCATGGCAAGCCACACCATACCCTCCATGGGTGAAATATTACAATAATAAAATACAAGATGTATGTAGTTTAAAAGCCCATCAATAACCTCAGAATTTCTGGGAACTGGATACAGCAGTCTATGTATGTGTGAGGCAAGTAAGAACTAATTAATAAAAAATAAATGATCAAGTGAAGCACTAATGGGTAAGCCCTACAAGTTTCGTCTCAATTCTGAGACTCCTGAGAGTGTTTCTTTGGCGCTAAATAAAGACGGATGAATATTACTTACAGATGGGGGAATATATTCGGATTGGCTGACGGCGGTCCAGAATAGGATTGTTCGGGGTTCAAATATGGCAGGTCTGTATTTTTAGCGATCATTCCCCTGAGGAAGTCTCAGAATTGAGATAACATGCACAGGGCTTACCCATTAGTGCTGCACTTTTTTTTTTATTATTATTTGCTTAAACGTACCTCCCGCATATATCTGGTGAAGGAACACAGACGGCTGTATCCGGCTCCCATAACTTCTGATGTTATTGATGGGCTTTTTAACCATGAAGATTTTAACCATGAAGATTTAACTATGAAGATCCAGAATGTTATCAGATACAATTTAACTCAATTTCAAAACGTGTTACTTTCTAACCTCTCTTCCTGTGAATTTTTTACAGGCCTTTTCTTTTCTTTAACCTCTCTGGGTGATGCACGAGATTTCTTTGTAGGTGGTGCTGCAGCTCTTCCATAGTCTTCATCTGAAGAAATAATATATACATATAAAACTCATCCCAAGGCAAACACGCCTGAATACTGCCATTACAAAACTTTAGTTGTATATATATGCATCTTAGATTATAACACCTTAAACTAATTTTGGGAATTATTAAAAATGTCAGTTTTTACTACAGGCAAAGAAGTTTTGCCGACTTGTTCCCTGGTGGCAAGCGCTAGTAAATTGCAGAAGCCTTGCTGCCAAGGTGTTACTTCCTTGGCAAATTAGTGACAATTACACAAGTTATGCAGTCATACAACAAGATGATGCTTATCTTAACCAAGAATGAGATCTGTAAGGCACGTAAGAATCAAAGTGCCCTTTTTCCTTGAATATATTTATAAATCTTGCAAGTGTTTGCACAAAAATAGTTGGCCTGTCTGAAACATTCGAAGTAAAAGGTATTTTACCTTACAAGTAGAAATATAAATGCATACCAGAAAAGGTAAAAAAAAAAATTATTGAAAATAATAAGCTTATATTAAATAAATCTAAAGTTTGGAGGGATGGGGTGACAGGTGGTATAGTGACGGATGGAGGGGTGACACAGTAAGCGAGGGGGTGGCAGAGTGACAGAGGGGGTGACACAGTCAGGGAGTGGGTGACAGGTGACATAGTGACTGAGGGGGTGACAGAGTGGGTGGCAGAGTGACTGAGGGGGTGATACAGTAAGGGGGGTAGCAGAGTGACAGAGGGAGGGGGTGACACAGTAAGAGAGGGGGTGGCAGAGTGATTGAGGGATAATAAACAGGTGGTAGAGGGACTGGGGTGACACAGTAAGGGAGGGGGTGACCGGTAGCACAGTGACTGAGGGAGGGGGTGACACAGTGAGGGGGTGGGTGACAGGTGGCAGAGTGACTAAGTGGGTGGCAAAGTGGGTGACAGAGTGACTGAGTGACGGACGTGGTGACACAGGTGAAAGAGTGGGTGACAGGTGGCAGAGTGATAGAGGGAGGTGGTGACAAGTGGCAGAGTGACTGAGGGAGGGGGGTGACAGAGTGACGGAGGAAGGGAATGGCAGAGTGACTGAGGGAGGGGGTGATACAGTGAGGAAGCAGGTGACAAGTGGCAGAGTGACTGAGGGAGGGGATGACACAGTAAGGGAGGGGGTGGCAGAGTGACTGAGGGAGGGGGTGACAGTGAGGGAGGGGATTGTAATTTTAAAAATACCTTTTTTTTTTTTCCTGGTGGTCCAGTGTCTTTGTTTCCTGGTGGTGCAGTGGGCTGTCTCTCCAATCTGCCCTGAAAGGCAGAGAGCCACCACAGATTGCAGCTCCGCCGGGTGTGAGCTGCAGACTGTGCAGTGTCTCGCGATATCCATAAGTCAGAGCGTTGCCGTGGTAACCTGTTGCAACACTCTGATTGGCCAGAGATTCGAGACACTGCACAGTCTGCAGCTCACACCCGGCGGAGCTGCAGACTGTGCTGTCTCTCTGCCTCTCAGGGCAGACTGGAGGGGCCTCGCACATGGCGGCATACCGGGCAAGCCGTCGAGCCCCCTCATGGTGTTGGATCCTCGGGGAGGGACCGAGGACCTGACACAGTCTGCCTGCCCCATTGTGCGTTAGCGAGGCCATAGGCGGCAGCCTAACTCACCTAATTGGAGAGCTGCAGCTTGGAGCCGTGGCTCAACCGCGTGCTAAGGACGGGCCGACACAGTATGTGGCAAAATCATCATCTTAACCGTGTTTACATGGCCCAGCCACGACATCTCTAAATTTTCACATTTTTTCAGTTGTTGTTTTGATTTAGTTAGTAAGTGTAGCTGGCCTTGTCATTTGAATGCCCAAGTATTTAATGTACTTTTTTCTCCAGTCAAAGTATACTTACCCCGCAATGTCTGGGTGGTTTGAGATGGTAGTCTAATGGGGAGTGCTTGGTTTTTTTTAAAATATATTTTTATAATATGACAGGAGGCTGTATCTCTCCAACAGTTGCATTAATCTCTGAAGATACATTTCTGGATTGGAGAGAAACAGCAGCACGTCATCTGCAAAAAAATGCTACTTTTTAAACCCCTATAGGTGTATCAATGCCCGAGACTGCTAATGACTGTTTAATATGTCAAATGGACAAAGGATTTTAGTTGTGACCAGCTTTTGAAATGTTCCCATACTCTATAATAACATTCTGATGTTAAAGATGTCCTGGATTTCATGAGCATTTCTACTAGGCTGTCTGAATGGCCTTAGTTTAATAGAATTGACCATTAAAAAGCCAATCCCCCAGATTCTAAAGAGATGGATTCGGATGAAGAGCAGGGCCTTGGATTAGAAGATCTTGTCTGGGAGGTAATCTCCATAGTTGGAAGATGGCCGTCTTGCACAGTAGTGGATACCAAGGCCTCTTTGGTCAAATTGGGATTATAGTACTTACCTTCCTTTTACCTGCTCCTATTTTTTTTAACAAACAAGGTATTAGAGGTGGGGATCACATACCCAGATTGAATCCCCAAGTCTGGGACATGGCTACCTGGCCTGCAGATAAAGGGTCTGGAGTCAGAGAATAAAATATTGTGGTCTTATAGAATATCTCCAGGTGTAGACTCAATTATCCTTGTTGAATGTTTGTCCTATTAGATAATCTGCCAAAAGATTTTAGAATCCTGGGAGATAAATGGCTTTCAGACACGATAGATGTCTCTTGACAAACTTCAGTTCATTCATAGATTCAGTTCTTTGAGGTTTTTTTTGCTCTTTATACTGCCTTGATGATAGACATAAGCTGCTACAGTTCTTTGTCTGAATGAATCAATAACCAATAATTTTTCAATGGGGGTAGAAAATCCTTCAAGAATTTTGAGATGGCTCTTAGGTTTGAATAAAGCTTAATTTTCTGTAGGGACAAGTCCTCTGAGTGCAAGTGAAACCTAGATGTGCTCCCCAACCTTGAAAACTGGCATCTGTGGTGATCACTAGTCATTTTGGTTCTTCAAGTGGAAAACCTTTTTGAAGATTTAGTTACAGTCTCTACCATCGTAGATGAGATTTTACTTGAGGAGGAATCGTAATTAATTGGTCCCAATTGTTCTGTTTTTTGTTAAATTGGTTGAGGAAATTCAGCTTAATGGTCCTTAAATTACACTGGGCCCATCTCACCAGACCTATTATAGACGTGAGAGATCCTAGGAGGCTCATATAGTTTCTTTCTGTGATTAATTTCTTTGTCATTATTTCCCCAATTTTTGTCTGTGTGTGGGATTTTCTGTCTGTTGAAATTTGAACTGAGGAATTCATGGTGTTTATAGCTGCTCCAAAAAATATGATATGGTGAGAAGGGACCAACAACATTTTCTCTTAGTTTATGTCTCAGCCATGACCTTATAGACATTTGATAGCAATATTTGTGTGTTGATTTGCTACTGTAAGGGATGGTCTGTGCAGGGCCGCCACCAGAAATTTTGGGGCCCCTGACAAAGCACAAGGTCTGGGCCTCCCCCCCCCCCCCCCCCCCGCAATGAATGCAGTGTGTGTCAGTGTAATGAATACAGTGTGTGTCAGTGTAATGAATACAGTGTGTGTGTCAGTGTAATGAATGCAGTGTGTGTGTCAGTGTAATGAATGCAGTGTGTGTGTCAGTGTAATGAATGCAGTCCGGGCCCCCAGGACCGCCGGGCCCGTGACAATGGTTATGGTTGTCACCCCCTGATGGCGGCCCTGGGTCTGTGCATAGTTAGAATTTGGGCTGGAGGCAGGGCTAGATTAACAGCCCAGTGGGCCTGGTGCTGACAATTATGATGGGCCTAATTACAGAATCTTATCGACCAAAAACACTAAAACACTCCCAAGAGTCATGTATCTGATGGAGATGGTGCTGGAGGGAAAGAAAACAGAAGCTATAAGAAAACACATACCCTATGCTAATCTCTCTCTAATTTATGTTTTCATCTTTCAAGTAAATCCATAACCCCTAACAGCAATTTTTCAGTGAAGCAGGAAGTCAATGGGCGCGGTAAAAGGGTGTTCCACTGACGCAAATCATGCAACCTGCCAAAAGGGGCAAACATGCTTAAAAAGGGGGCATGTTTGTCCAAAGAATTGGAAGGCCAGCCTGGCATGAATTCATGCAATCATGCAGGCTGTCCAACTACGGGCATACTATGCAGGCATCACCCTGAGCTTGGCATAAATGCGTCTAGGGATTCGCTCGCTCAACGCTTTCTAAGGACTGTCCCCTAGCACTCACATGTCCACTTGTCTCCTTGCCGTCTTACTAGCAGGCAGAAGCTCCTGGTATACAGTCTGAGACAGAGAAAAGGTGGATGTAGTGAATGTAGAAGAAAGGGAACATGTCACAGTGTTAGAGAGACCAAAGTAAGCATTACCTTAACTAATTTTATTGTCAGACAGTCCACACAAGTTTTGTTCCTATACATCAATCTTAAGTTTCCATACTTAAGTAAGAGTATGTGAAAAGTAGTTAGGGTTGCCACCTTACTTGGAAAAACATACCGGCCTTGCTAATTTGCATAATTAATTATGTTTGGGTGACCTCACATGATGTAAATTACAAGGAGTGACATAAGAGAAAATGCTGTAAAATCACCAAAAAAACTACTTACAGTTTGATTCTGCTGTATAGATGGATTGCTCCCAGTGTCTTAAGTCTCCCATTGTCCCAGTGTCCCCATGTCTCCCAGTGTCTGTGTCCCCATGTGTTGATTAACCCAGGTCTCAGTATTCCTATGTATCAGTGTCTCAGTGCCCAATGTCTCCCAGTGTCCCCTAGTCTCCTTGTGTCCCCTACTGTCGTGTCTCCTAGTCTCCCAGTGTCCCTATGTATCACAGTGTCTCAATGCCCCCATGTGTATATGTACCTATGTCTCCCAGGGTCCCCATGTCACTAGGAATATGAGGAGACCTGGGGACATGGGGAGACAGAGACACCAGGGACACTGGGAGACTAGGGGAAACTGGCTGGGAGACTAGGGGACACTGGGAGACTAGGGGACACTGGGAGACATGGGGACACTGAGACACCAGGGACACTGGCTGGGAGAATGTGTCTCTGTATCCCCAAGTGTCTGTGTCATAATGTCTCCCAATGTCCCTCACTTCCTTGAGCTGTAGGCTGTCTCTGCAGGGTGGGAGTTGCTGTCTTGACTCTCTGCAGCTGCTACCCTGCGAATCAGTGAGTAGAGATACTCTAGGCAGGGAGGAATATGCTGGAACTTCCTATCCCTGCCTCTCTCCACACACAGCAACCCCTACTGGCTAGTGCTGGTATTACATCGTAATCTCCGTTTATACTGAGAAAAATACTAGCATTTGTATTGCCAGTATGACTGCAATATTGGCACCGCCCAGGCAGCCTCAAATACTGGCTGTGTCAATAAAATAAAAGCCAGGTGGAAACCCTAAGAGTAGTGTGTAAAGAAACTTTTTTTTTTAATTATTACTTTTTCTATTTAAAATCAATGGGCCTATTCCATGGGCCTGGAGCTGCAGCTCCATCAGCCCCTATGTTAATCCGGCCCTGGCTGGAGGGAGGGCCAGATCATTAGGGCTTTCTATCCTGCCCAAAAGGCGTTAAAGCCCTCCTTTTTGTAGGACAGCAAAGTACTCCCTAAGGTCAGGTAGTGAGTAATGTTCATTTAAAAAAAAAAAAAAAGAGGGGGGGGCCCAACCATCATGGTGGAGAGACGTGTCTCACACGTCCACCCACTTAATCTTGAGCCCTAAACACTTATCACAGCCTATTCACAACCAATCTGGCTAGGCATCAGCAACCAACTTACCCCTCACACCTGTGGGGATGCTGTGCGACACTCAGCAACCTGAACAGTGCCGGTTTACCCGTAGTTGAAATATGCAGCCTGGTGTGCATCGGGCGGTAGAAGCGGCTGATGATCTGGCCCGGAAGTGCCCTGAAGCAGTGAGAGGCACACACAAGCCCCATTACCCTCCCCCCTCCATTGGACTGGTGGGGGTGATCACATCCCCCCCATGGGAGACGACCCCGATGATGTTGGAGTGCAGGGGAAAGCAGTGCTGGCTCAAACTCCAGCTAGTGACTTGACAAAGATGGTGGACACCGCGTGCACCAATGGTCGCAGTGAGGATCACATCGATGTCCTGAGCAGATTGGACAGAATGTTTGTGGACTTCTGGCACATGCGGGCAGTGGAGAGTGCAGAGCACATTACTCCTGACCATAGAGAAGCAGAGCCAATCGTTCTGGATGTCAGGATGTCTCCTGGACCCCTGCAGTGCTCTCCCTTGTGGTGGGACTATGCTCTGCCCATGAAGGGCATAGGGTGACCAGACTTGGTTGGACTGTCAACAGATCAGGTTTACCTACCTGCACCTGTTTTCCTAGAGCTCATTATGGGATTTATCAGACCTACTGTTTCACCCAATACTAAGCAATGTACTGATAATGCTCTTGTGCCCTGCGTGTCCTCACACCACACATTTCCCTTATTAGTCTACCGCTATGGGGGCCATTAACCCTCCTGCAACTAACGTTAAATTTGGCAAAATGCAGTCAGGCAGGTAACGTTCTCCTGGCATCCACCAAACCCAGACTTGCCCGTAAGACAGCCAAACAGAGAAGTGTGATTTGTCATTCCATAACATGTTATAACTACTCCAGTGGCCATTGGCAGCATGCTTTGCACCACTTAATCCAATGCTTGGCTTTGTACTTGGTGATGTAAGGCTTGCATACACCTGCTCGGCAATGGAAACCCATTCCATGAAGCTCCTGACGCACAGTTTTTGTGCTAATATTAATGCCAGTGCACGTTTGAAAGTCTTCAGCTATGGAATCAGCAGAGTGTTGGCAACTTTTACATACCATGCGCCTCAGCACTCCATGACCCTGCTCTGGACTTTAAGTGGTCTTCTGCTTTGAGGCTGAGTTGCTGCTTTTGCTATACGGTTCCACTTTACAATAATGTCACTTACAGTTGACTGTGCAATATCTACCAGGGATGACATTTAACAAACCGAGTTATTGAAAAAGTAGCATTCTACCACAGTACCATGCTTGAATTTACTGACCACTTCACAACAACCATTTTTTTCCACAATTGTTCGTAAATGCAGACTGCATGGCTAGAAGCTTGAGTTCATAAACCTTTGACAATAGGTTTGATTGAAATAACTGGATTCAATGATTAAGTGGTGTCTGGAGATAATTTTGGGTTAATCTGAGTTATACAGGGAAAAAAAAAACGGGTAAGATTTGTTTGATTTCAATTACTGACCTCATTAAAATAGCAGACTTAGTTCAGTGTAATAGTTGTTATGCATTTGTTTCACATTCCACTTTTTTGGAGATTTGAATGCTGTCTAATCTGTAGACAGTTCTCTAATACAGTGGCAGAAGATTGTCGTTTTGAAGTTTGAGATTTGTAAATTATCTGTTAAACAAACTGGAACTGTTGCAAAGCCACTGGAACTGTTGCAAAGACAGTGCCGCAGAGACATACTAGGAATAGCAGATGGATTACTGTAGGATCTGGTAGACTAGAGTTGTGGATAAAAGGCATATTGCACAGTCTGATGCTCTACATAATTCATTTTCAGCACTTTCAGAGTGTAGTGGTGTTATGGAGACAAGCTCAGGCACAGAGTGTAGTGGTGTTATGGAGACAGGTTCAAGCACGGAGCGTAGTGGTGTCATGGAGACATGCTCAGGTACCGAGTGTAGTGGTGTTATGGAGACATGCTCAGGTACAGAGTGTAGTGGTGTTATGGAGACAGGCTCAGGCACAGAGTGTAGTGGTGTTATGGAGACAGGCTCAGGCACCGAGTGTAGTGGTGTTATGGAGACAAGCTCAGGCACCGAGTGTAGTGGTGTTATGGAGACAAGCTCAGGCACCGAGTGTAGTGGTGTTATGGAGACAGGCTCAAGCACGGAGCGTAGTGGTGTCATGGAGACATGCTCATGTACCGAGTGTAGTGGTGTTATGGAGACATGCTCAGGTACAGAGTGTAGTGGTGTTATGGAGACAGGCTCATGCACCGAGTGTAGTGGTGTTATGGAGACAAGCTCAGGCACCGAGCATAGTGGTGTTGTGGAGACAGGCTCAGGCACTGACTGTAGTGGTGTTATGGAGACAGGCTCAGGCACCGAGTGTAGTGGTGTTATGGAGACAAGCTCAGGCACCGAGCGTAGTGGTGTTGTGGAGACAGGCTCAGGCACTGACTGTAGTGGTGTTGTGGAGACATGCTCAGGCCCTGCAATTTATTTAACCAACTGTTACCGGAGTAGTCCCAGAAGATTAGAAGTTGGCAAATGTTGTGCCCATTTACAAGAAAGGTAGTAGGGAGGAGTCGGGCAATTCTAGGCCAGTAAGCCTTACTTTAGTAGTGGGGAAGTAATGAAAACCATGTTAAAGGATAGGATTGTTGAAAATCTAAAATCACATGGTTTCAAGATCAGAGACAACATGGGTTTACTTCAGGGAGATCATTCCAAACTAATCTTATTGATTTTTTTGATTGGGTAACTAAAATAATAGATCAGGGTGGTGGAGTAGACATTGCTTACCTGGATTTCAGTAAGGCGTTTGACACTGTTGCACATAGAAGACATCAATAAACTGCAATCAGTGACTGAGTGACAGGCAACAGAGGGCTGTAGTCAATAGAGTATATTCAAAGTAAGGTCTAGTTACCAGTGGGGTACCTCAGGTACTTGGACCCATTCTCTTTAATATTTTTATTAGTGATATTGCAGAAGGTCTTGATGGTAAGGTATGTATTTTTGCTGGTGATACTAAGATATGTAACAGGATTACTGCTCCAAGAGGGATAAGCCAAATGGCAAATGATTTAGGCAAACTAGAAAAATGGTCAGAGCTGTGGCAGCTGAAATTTAATGTGGATAAGTGCAAGATAACGCATTTTAGACGTAAAAACCCAAGGGCAGATTACAGAATATTTGATAGTCCTAACCTCAACATCTGAGGAAATGGATTATGGGGTAATTATTTCAGATGACTACAAAGTAGGCAGACAATGTAATAGAGCAGCAGGAAATGGTAGCAGAATGCTTTGTGGTATAGGGAGAGGTATTAGCAATAGAAAGAGAGAAGTGCTCATGCCATTGTACAGAACACTGGGGAGACCTCACTTGGAGTATTGTACGCAGTACTGGAGACCATATTTCCAGAAGGATATTGATACTTTGGAGAGAGTTTAGAGAAGGGCTACTAAACTAGTTAATGAATTACAGGATAAAACTTACAAGGAAAGGTTAAAGGATTTTAACATTTTTAGCCTGGAGGAATGATGAGACAGGAGGATATGATAGAAACATTTAAATACATAAAAGGGAATCAGCACAGTAAAGGAGGAGACTATATTTAAAAGAAGAAAAATTACCACAACAAGAGGACAGTCTTAAATTAGAGGGTCAAAGGTTTAAATAATATCAGGAAGTATTACTTTACTGAGAGGGTAGTGGATGCATGGAATAGCCTTCCAGCTGAAGTGGTAGCGGTTACACACCGTTAAGAAGTTTAAGAATGTGTGGAATAGGCATAAGGCTATCCTAGCTATAACCGAATCAACATTTCCAATAGGAATTAATGTAAAATTTGATTAATCCGTTCCAGACCCCCACAATTACAGCAGTTTAACAAAAATTGTACTGTGTAGTAATGCCTTTCATGCATAAAATAACACAATGTACAGTAAATTAAAATGTCAATTCACTTTACCTGTGATGATGAGAGTTGATGGCGTAAGTGGAAAGATATTCTTGGATGGGGGTATGCAACCATTCTTCTGTCATTTAAAATGTGTCAAATTGAACATGTTTGTGGCATGATGTGTTTGGGTACAGAGGATCGACCGAGTACCGAGACACTTTTTTACGCAAAATCTTAGTCCGACTTCCAAGGTACCACTGTATTTCACAAATTGGGAAGACTAGATGGGCCAAATGGCTCTTATCTGCAGTCACATTCTATGTTCATATTTTGTATTTAAACTTTGCATTGCCTTTGCCTATGAGGCTCTGATTTTCAACTTGCTTTCCCAGAGTAAGCGGAGTTAAACATGGGGGATTGATATAGAACACATTACATTCCGTGTAGGTGTTCCACTTACTACTTGCATGGTGAACGACCAGCTGTCCCTCCTCCTAGGCCCATTTATTTCAGCTTACAACATATGGAACATATTCTCAGCATGCATTTTACAACTTCAAATATGGGAAATGCCGCTTAAACACTATAGGGCACCCAATTCCCTAAAAAGATTTTCATGGAATTACTGCCTTAGTTGTTTTTGGATAAAGCTCAGGACTGCAAGAGATTATAGGTTATGCTGCAAACACAAGTGCTACAATTATACTTTTTCCCTCTCCTGTGAAGCCGTTAAAGAAAGAAACACAAATGGGTATTCCTGACGCTAGTGTTAAACACTATTTAGGTCCCCTGCCCCCCCACTAAATAATAAGTCACTTTTATTCCAGCACCGCTCTGTGGGTGCTGGCTTTGTCCCCTCAGCTGAGATCATCAGAATTGACAATCTAAGTAAATCCAATACACACACTGGGCAAAATGCTACTCTGAACAATCAGCCTGCCATTAACCCAGGAAACACCTGTAGGCACATCCCTTTAACGCCACTGGACATCCAGCGTCAGTGATATCCCTGTTAGAAAGTCTAATGCGTTCGCCGTGCATGCACATCAATCCCCACCCTCCAAAATCAGATACGTTTGGAGCGTCGAGTGACATCTGTGCTGGAATCAGGTGAGTAAATATAGGATTTTCAATGGGCGGAGTGGGGAGTAGGCACTATAGTGTTAGTGAATACAACTTTGTTCCCTCTACAAAGATACTATAGGTACCAAAACAACTGTAGGTGTATAATTCATATCCCCGCAATCTCACTGCTCTATTCTCTGCCATTTAGGAGTTAGATCACTTTGGTTATGCAGCCCCACGTGGGACTTGCACAGCCATCCTAAACTCTCCCTGTAAAGCGTTCTTATGTCTAAACTTCAAGGTTAAACTTGGACTTTAATTTTTTATTTATTCCAACCTATGTAACTGTATGGCATTCTGTTTGACGAATTTCTGATCTCTTGCTCTGTTAATAGCCTCCCGTGTGGAATTCCATTTACAGAGCAGGAGATAAGAACTTCTAAAGTAAGTTAAGGTCGGATTGAATACTAAACCAATTTACTTTTTCCATGGAGACAGAGTCAGATGAGAAATAAGTGATTTAACTCCTAAAATATCAAATAATTGAGCAGTTAAACTACAGGAGCATGATCTTTACTCTAAAACTAGTTAAACCTGTAAATGGCATCCCAGTACAATAAAAAGGGAACATGTACAATGTTCCAGGATAAAACACAAACATGTTAATGACATGTATTAAACAGGTTTTAAGGCAAACAGGGAGGGTTGAAAGTGGGCTTAGGATTTTAAGTTTTTTCTCCAGCTTCAGTGAACTACAGCAGGGAGCAAACAATTAGCCATAAAGGTAAATGCGGAAGCAGCGCGCAAGGCAAAAACTACATCTAATAAGAATTTCACATATGGCTGTGGGGAAATGTGTATTACTTTTTCAAATTTAGGAATCCCAGCTTCAGTTGGAGTAAATAAAAATATACAACTTTCTATCCCACCTCATGGAGCAACAGTCTTCCCTATAATCTGTGATAGTATTTCAGTGATGTTATACCCCTGAATATTGTACTTGTGATTCTGCAGCATCAAGACTGATATTTTAAAATACACATATTTTGGATTTGAGAAGCAACCTAAAAAATGTTGCATGATATGCTGTGGCAACGTCCTCTAAAGTAACAATGCTATATAATTTAAGCATGTTAACAAAAAAGTAAATATAATCAATCTTACTTTAGGGAAACATTTATTGTAGTCAAAGCACAAGTGTGTAGTAAAGATTATATCACTGCTTTACAGTGGTATCTGCAGGATTTGTGAAGGTGAAAAAAAAAATCCCAAAAACAAAGTCACAAATGTTCACGGTAAAAGTTATCAAACTTTTGGGGGGGCGCGGCCTGACTGCCATGGTGGAGAGACGTGTATTGCTCGGGCTCCTCTCCAACTCTGACAAAATAAGCATTTATAACCTCATCTAATCTCAGCTAAAGCCTACAAAGCGATCAGCATACTGCTTGATCGGGTTACAACACCCGGTGGAGGTAAGAGACTCGACAAATCACCGCCACAGCAAACTCTCAAACATACGGCCTACAGGGAGCCGGGTGGGAAAGACGGCTCCTTTCCCAGGCCAGTGCTGCCCACAGACCCACACCAACACGCTGGAGCCCCGTTACCACCCCCCCCCCTCTGGACCGGCGGGGGTGATCCCGGTCCACATCGGAGAGGCTGTACTGACATACTGGAGACAGGGGGAAAGGCCGCCGAACTCGCAGAGACAGCCACTAACTTTTCGAACATGGCGACAGCCACGCGGCACCCTGACTCCATCGAAGACCGGCTGGACCTGATGTCCAAGCTTGACAAAATATTAGAGAATTTCTGGCAGAGGCTGGAGGAAAGGAGGCATCAGACTGACCAAGAACAGCAGCGAATACACTCACCTCCCCAGCCACATGCACCCTCACGGCGGACATCCTCGGCCCAGGCGGGGAAGAGAGCCCCAAGATGGCGGCGCAGCAGGAGGCTCTCATTCCTCCTCCGACTGCAAATGAGCAGGCGGAAATCACCCCGAGTCACGGCAAAGGCTTGTAAAGTGGCCGGAATCCTCCAAACTGCCTCCCTATTTAAGAGAGATAAGAGAGGGCGAGACCCGCCTACACGCGACCTCCAGGGAGTGAACCGTGCACCAGGCCCGCGAGGCAAAGTGCCACACACACCCCCCTTATCCAGCCACCAATCGGGCCAAGCTACACAGCCACGGATGGCGAGCTACTTCCCAACAAACTGGATGGGCGATACTGGCAAACGAGCACCAACTCATAGAGTCAACTGCACACCCACACAAAGGGCACCTCGAGGCTCCTACACCAAGCGCCCACCATTGCTGCAACGGACCACTCACCGAAGACAGCGCATCATAGCCAGACCCACCGCTAACCCCACAGGCAGGGCAGTCTGGATCTCGAAACAGATCATTACCCAGGCACAGGATACACCCGCGATCACACTGACTGGGGAAGATAAGCATAGCCGGACCCACAACATTGAGGCTCACTGGGACTCCCCTGAAGGGGCTCAGCCCGTTCCGACTATGGGAGTCGGCTGACTTTCGATGCCCCAGTGAGAGAGGGTGTGTTGTGTTTCTATTTTTTTTTTACTTATTTTTTTAATCTTGATTAGCCCTCTTTCATTTAAGTTTGCAGTGCCAGCCAGCATTTGTACCTCGCCACAGTTGCCGTTACCTGACCCTAACAGCAGAACATAAACAACAAGTCTATACCATCTCTCTCCACATGCTTACATCTAGCCTGTTTATCATATAGACATTGATTTATAGCCTGACCAGGGTTAAATGTTTATTTTCCTAAGCACCAATAGGTTCATAGCCCAGGTGGTAACAGCAGAGAAAATGCTCTCTCTCTTTTTGAAGTTTAAACCAGTACCTCTGTCTAAGAATAATTTTATCAAACAGCTCCTTGTATTATAGCACAGCTGAAACACCTGTAACCTAGACAAATCAGCTCACTATGACACTCGACTGTTTCGTAGCTTGTATCTCATAATTATATCACTCATTGTCTAACACATGTTACTAATTTGCTATCAAAAAGAAAAAATGTGGGGAGCGGAGCCTGACTACCGATACCACATTACTGCCTCGAAATGCTAAATTCAGGCTATCTCCTCCCTACATATGCAATGTTATAATCTTACTATAATGTTCAAGCACACAACTGTTTAACTGCTTTACCTAGTTTTAACGACTAGTACATCCAGGTCACAATACGCATTTTGCTAACAAACGTGATACCAGCTTGATTTTATTGTTGTATGTTATTGCCAAGCAGTTAAAACCTTACTTAGTTAATCCTGACAGTTAGTCACCCGTGATGTACAAACCACTAATGCTACTATATGAACCACCTACATTATCTTGACCAATTCATGTTTATTCTACAAAACGGTTCGGTTTACTCGTTTTTACTAATCTACCTAGCACGCAATGAAACCGTTCAGTCACGAAGACATTCTTCACCTAGCCAGCCAAGTGTTATGTACCCCAAATATAAAATTTCGTGCTGTATTCTCAAGATGCATAATATTGTCTCTAACTGTTCTCAACGTCATCCTACATGTATCTCTGTATGTTCTACAGATCCTCGCGTCTGCTGTTGTGGCAACGCAGGACGTATTGTATTCTTAAGCACGACAAAAAATAAAGAATTAAAAAAAAAGTTATCAAACTTTTATCAATTGCCTTTCAACAGAAGGAAGTTACATGTTTGCATACAGCATGAATGGAGGCTATTTAGATTTTATATACAGATCTTAGTCAATATTAGTCAATATAGTCAATATAGTCAATATTGTCACACAGTCACTGCAAAAGTTGAGCATTTAAAGAATATCAAATTAAGTGATGTGGTTTAGGCATCGTAAAATCTCTAGCAGGGCTCCAAAATATATTCTATCCCGTGTGTCAAATGGCTTACAAAAATAGAGGTTGAAGCTGTTTTCCTTCTACAAAGTCAATCGCAGTAAAATATTGCCATTTCATTAGCCCAAAAGTATTTAAAAACATGCCAAATGAAGGAGGCATAAGAGTCACTGCATTATACCAATACTTTGCAAAACATTGTTGACCCCATTAGTGTGAGGTAAAAAAGTAACAAGGGGACTGAACATAAACACATGCTGAAAACCTAGTACTAAAGTACATACAGGGGAGCTCAACTTTCAGCAAAGAAATCCTACAACTAGACACCTCAATTAATATATATATATTAAAAAAAAAAAAAAAAAAAGAACAAAACAAAAAAAACAGACATACATCTTACCAATGCAAACTTATTAAAAATGTGCATGGCTTTATTTCATACAGGTGATGGGAAAGACTGACCATTAACCCCCCAATGGCAAAAAGGTTCACCTTCTGCTGAATAAAAAATAAAATAAAAATAAAAAAGCGCATATGTAACTCTTAAAACAAATGAAAGACAGAATTGGTGGTGCACGAGTCAAGCAGTTGCCTAAATCATGTTTTATCTCCAACCTGGCTTCTTTTTTCCTTTTTTTAACTTTTGTTTTTTTTATTTTTTAATAAAATATTCCCAATATTCACCCTCACACCCACATACCCAACCCACCCCTCCCTAAACACAACAGGCTGGTCCTCCGCGGACTGAGCTTCTTCATCAGAACCCTCTTCTCCAGACTTCTCCTGTGCAGGGCTTGCAGGTTTCTTCTTTGGTGGGGGTGTCTCAGGATCATCCTCCTCCTCCTCCTCTTCTTCCTCTGCTTTAGGCGACGGAGATTTCTCCTTGGGTGCCTTTGAGGCTGGGCGAGTTTTTCCTTTGGCCTTTACAGGACTTGGTGTTACTGCGGAATGCAGATTTTTTTTTTTCTTTATTTTTGCTGTGCAGGTGTGTACAAACAGTTATGTCATGCCACAACAGCAGTTGACACAAACATCTTAATACATAGCTTACATATGAGATGGCATTCAGTTAAAACTTGCACAATTTTTGGGATTATAATGCTTGACGAAGAAATGTGTTGCAAGAACAATTGTATATGTTAAACAAGCTAGTGACATGGAGCTTGGTAGGTACAGTGTTGGTTATTCAGGCTATAGGTGCGCCTGGTCATATAGGGTTACATGCTCGCGTAGAGGCCTAGGTACTGGTTGCACATACCCTGTAAGGTCAAGGGGACTATGCCTATGAGTGGTGTAGCGGGTTTAACCTCTGCGTCGCTTTAAGTTCGTAGGGTATGTGAGCTTTTAAGAAATGTTTCCAGAGGGGGAGACCCTGCTGGGCTTCTGATAACTAAACTTGCTTGTCGTATTTGCTGTGTCTAAGTACCTGGCTATGTGTGTATTAACTAGCTAGTGGTGGGTCTAACCCCTGGAGCGCCTGGAGTGTAATTAAAACATAAGTAAAGTAAATAAATGAATACAAGTAAATAAATGCAGGCAACAGAGAATCGGAGATGAATTTAACTATGTGACAGTATGGTCTGTCTTGGTACCGGCGGGCTGGAATATGGCAGCAAGTCCTTAGGGGGACATGGGTACCTTGCTCGGGGACTTGTGGCACTGTCAGCCAATGCCTCGGCTCGGCAGAGCCATACCATCCCTGGAAGCTCTCGGGTTCGCCTGAATGCTTTTCCATGGCAGTTCAAGGTGTGGGTTGCGCCCGGCTTGTCTCTCGTCCATGGCCTCCCTGAAGGTTAGCATCGCTGCTCCCTGGGTCTGTGGTCCCACGAGTGGGTGTAAGTCCTTCTTCCCTGAGGGGCGTCTGCGGTTCTGGGTGGACGTCTGTCTTCTGGGATGTCTGTGTTTCTGCCTCTGTATGGGGCGTCTGTGGTGTGAGGCCTTGCCTGCTCTCAGCCTGGGTGGGCTAGGTACTTGCGGCTGGGGTGTTTGGTGGGTGGTTGTGCCTGATGGGGCCCTGTACACCTCCTCGCTTGTTCTCTTCTGTTTGCTCGTCTTTCCCCCAGCTGCTGCTTGTGCTCGTACCTTTAGTTGCCGCCAGAAACGGGTAAATATCTTGTCGAGATGTTGTATCATGCGGTCTATTGTTGCGCACCCGTCTTGTTCGGCTGGCTGCTGCCTCTTGCCTCGTGGGTAAGGTACATCCGCCATTTTGGGCGTCAGTGTCCTCATTCAGATTTGTGCGGTATCTGCTGCCCGCTATTAGCAGAGTGTGTGAGGTTGCTTTGCTTGGACCGGAATGACCCCCGCAGGTCCTGGGGGGGCGGTGTTTCACCGGGCCACTGAGCCCTGCTTCTGCGGCCGTCCCTCCTGACTCAGCCTTGCGTAGGCCGCAAGCCTCGGTATGGCAGATTGGCTGTGCTGATGCTCGTGGAATGTACTATTCGATGCTGCAGCCGCTCCCCGTTGTGGGTATGGTGGTCTGCGGTCTGTATGTGTCTTTGGCTGGGCACAATACCCTGTTTATTTCCCCCAGGCGTGGGAGCTCTTGCTGACCACGTCTGGGCTGCTTGGCTGCCAAGCTCCGCCCCCTCGGAATGCACATTTTAAAGGTTAATACACAGATTATATGCTTGGCCAAATGGAGGGACCCCCATGTACTTCAAATATCTTTTTCTATAGCTGCCATTTTCCTTCTAAATCTAAATAAATTATACTGATTTTAGAAGTCAACCAAAAATTTGTATTCCTGACAGATTAGAATATGTTGGATATGCAGCCTTTCATGGAACCTGGTCATACCGGCTTCTCAATACTTTAAGACCTGTTACAAAACACTAGCAACATACAAATTTAAACTGCAGTTTAATAACTACATTAATCACATCTTGAACATGCTGTGCAATTTTGGGCACTAATTCTAAAAGAGGATATTATGGCACTGAAAAGAATGCAAAGGCGGGCTACAAATTTAATAAAAGGAATATAACATTTTAGCTATGTAAAAAGGTTAACAAATGTAAACCCCTTTACTTTAGAAATATACAAATATATTTGTGGCTAATACAAACTATTGTGTTAAAATCCAACAGGACATAAGGTCATGCATTTAGACTGGAAGAAAGAAGATATAGTATATGGAAAGGTGTTTTTTTTTTTTTTACAGTAACAATAAGAATATTGAATTGTCTGCCTGAAGAAGTGTTTTTTTTTTAAAAAAAAAAAATGTTATTATTTTTTTTAATTCTTTATTTTGGTGTGCAATAAAGAAATAACATACAGGCTGGTAGCGCCACAACAGCATCTACAAGCTTAACCCCTTAAGGACCGTCCTGTTTTTGCGATGTTTGTACGTTAAGGACCAGAGCAGTTTTAACACTTTTGTGGTGTTTGTGTTTAGTTGTAATTTTCCGCTCTCTCATTTACGGTTCCCATACAAGTTATATATTGTTTTTTTCACGACGAGAAGGGCTTTCTTCACATACCATTATTTGTATTATGTCATATATTGTATTAAAAAATAAATAAAAAAATATGGTGAAAATTTTTTTTTAAAAAAACATGTTTTTGGACTTTTACTTGAAAAATCTTTTACTTATCTACAAAAGCTAATGAAAAAAACTGCTAAATTGATTCAAAATTTTGTCCCGAGTTTAAAAACACCCAGTGTTTACATGCTTTATTGCTTTTTTTGCAAGTTATAGGCCTATAAATACAAGTAGGAAATTGCGGTTTCAATATATATATTTTTTAAATGTATCAATAGTGACATTGTAACACCGTTATCTGTCATAAATGCCCGAAACACACCTAACATGTACATATTTTTTTAAAGTAGACAACCCAGGGTATTCAAAATGGGGTATGTCCAGTCTTTTTTAGTAGCCACCTAGTCACAAACACTGGCCAAAGTTAGCATTTATATTTGTTTGTGTGTTAAAAATGCAAAAAACGCAAACTTTGGCCAGTGTTTGTGACTAGGTGGCTACTAAAAAAGGCTGAACATACCCCATTTGCAATACCTTGGGTTGTCTTCTTTTGCAAATGGTATGCCATCATGGGGCTAATTCTCATTCCTTGGCTACCATACGCTCTCAAAGGCAACCTAACCAATCTGACAAATTTCAATAAAAAAAAAAAGTAAAATCAAGCCTTATATTTGACCCTGTAACTCTCACAAACACTATAAAACATCTACATGTGGGGTACTGTTATACTCAGGAGACTTCGCTGAACACAAATATGAGTGTATCAGAACAGTAAAATATATCACAGCAATAATATCCTCAGTGAAAGAGCTGTTTGTGTGTGAAAAATGCAAAAAACTTCACTTTCACTGACAATATCATCGCTGTGATATGTTTTACTGTTTTGAAACACTAATATTTGTGTTCAGCGAAGTCTCCCGAGTAAAACAGTACCCCTCATGTACAGGATTTAGGGTGTCATAGAAAGTTACAGGGTTAAACACAGTGCTAGCAAATTAAATTATCTGGACTTTTGGCCTGGGTTGGCAGGCAGGTCCCTCAAATTGCAATCATTAAAATTACTTAATTAGGTAAAAATATTACATAAATATGCACGTATAATTTTAATATATATACATATTTATATATTTGACGTCTACGTGTATATTTATGAAATTATTTATGTAATTATGTATGTGGACATATGTATATTTCGTATTATTTTATTTATTTATTTATACATAGATATATATATCATTACATTCTAAGTGTATTTTGATATAAATATATATATATATCAATATCAAATTACTGTTAGAATAAAATTGCATATATATATATATATATATATATATATATATATATAATTTTTTTTAATTATTAAAAATTATTATTTTTTGTTATTTATTTTTATTAACATATTATTTGTATTTTATAATAATATATATACCATATACCGTATATACTCGAGTATAAGCCGACCCGAATATAAGCCGAGGCCCCTAATTTTTCCCCAAAAAACTGGGAAAACTTATTGACTCGAGTATAAGACTAGGGTGGGAAATGCAGCAGCTACTGGTAAATTTCTAAATAAAATTAGATCCTAAAAAAAATATATTAATTGAATATTTATTTACAGTGTGTGTATAATGAATGCAGTGTGTGCGTATGAGTGCAGCGTGTGTGTGTATGAGTGCAGCGTGTGTGTATGAGTGCAGCGTGTGTGTGTATGAGTGCAGCGTGTGTATGAGTGCAGTGTGTGTGTGTATGAATGCAGTGTGTGTATGAGTGCAGTGTGTGTGTATGAGTGCAGTGTGTGTATGAATGCAGTGTGTGTATGAATGCAGTGTGTGTATGAATGCAGTGTGTGCAGGGCCGGTGCAAGGATATTTGCCCCCCCCATATGTCCTGACCTCCCCTCCTCCTCCCTCAGTGGTCCTTACCTCCCCACCCCCGTGTTCCTTCACCCCCCTCCCCCAGTGGTCCTGACTCACCCCTCCCCTAGTGGTCCTTACCCTCCCCTCCCCTAGTGCTCCTTACTTCCCCCTCCCCTAGTGGTCCTTACTTCCCCCTCCCCTCCCCTAGTGGTCCTTACTTCCCCCTCCCCTCCCCTAGTGGTCCTTATCCCCCCCTCCCTCCCATAGTGGTCCTTATCCCCCTCCCTCCCATAGTGGTCCTTATCCCCCCCTCCCTCCCTCCCATAGTGGTCCTTATCCCCCCCTCCCTCCCATAGTGTTCCTTTTCTCCCCCCTCCCTCCCATAGTGGTCCTTATCCCACCCCCCTCCCTCCGATAGTGGTCCTTATCCCCCCCTCCCTTCCATAGTGGTATAGTGGTCCTTATCCCCCCCCTCCCTCCCATAGTGGTCCTTATCCCCCCCCCTCCCTCCCATAGTGGTCCTTATGCCCCCCTCCCTCCCATAGCGGTCCTTATACCCCCCTCCCTCCCATAGTGGTCCTTATCCCACCCCCTCCCTCCCATAGTGGTCCTTATCCCCCCCTCCCTCCCATAGCGGTCCTTATACCCCCCTCCCTCCCATAGTGGTCCTTATCCCACCCCCTCCCTCCCATAGTGGTCCTTATACCCCCCCCCCCTCCCACAGTGGTCCTTATACCCCCTTTTTTTATTATTATTTTTTTTATTATTATTATTTTTTTTTTATTATTATTATTTCTTATTTTATTTATATTTTTATTTATTTTTCGTCCCCCCTCCCTGCTTGATACATGGCAGGGAGGGGGGCTCTCCTTCCCTGGTGGTCCAGTGGCAGTTCAGTGGGTGGGAGAGGGGGGCTGGCAGAGCTGTAACTTACCTGTTCTGCAGCTCCTGTCAGCTCTCTCCTCCTCTGCGCCGTCCGTGCAGCGCCTTCTATCAGCTCACACTAAGTCTCGCGAGAGCCGCGGCTCTCGCGAGACTTACACTGGGAGCTGACCGAGGTGCTGAACGGACGGCGCGGAGGAGGAGAGAGCTGACAGGAGCTGCAGAACAGGTAAGTACAGCTCTGCCAGCCCCCCTCTCCCCCAGTCTGTATTATGGCAATGCAAATTGCCATAATACAGACCTTGACTCGAGTATAAGCCGAGTTGGGGTTTTTCAGCCCAAAAAATGGGCTGAAAAACTCGGCTTATACTCGAGTATATACGGTATATAGTTATTATATATATTGTATATATTCATGCGTAATTTAAATATAAGTGTATTTTTATATTAATTAATTATATTAATTAATATAAAAATACACTTAGTATGACATTATATATATGATATATATACATATATTATATATAGGTGTATATATAGATATAATACATGTATATATATCATATATATATATATACATATTATATATATATTTTTTTTACTTTATTTTTTTGATTTTTCACTTGCAGGGAGACTGCCTGTCAGCACAGACAGTCCCCCTGCAGGCAGATACACAGACACCTATTGCGGTCATGTGATCGAGTGATCACATGGCCGTGGGGTCCTGATCTGCCGAGGGGGGACTGCCCGGGCAGACAGGCAGTCCCCCTGGACCAGGAGGAGAGCTGATCGCCGCCGTGGGACAGACGGCGATCAGGTAAGTTGCCCAAAACCGTTATGACGGTTCAGGACCGTCAGCGGTCCAAACGCACGTTTTACCGCTGACGGTCCTGAACCGTCAGCGGTCCTTAAGGGGTTAATGTGCTCAAACATTTGTATACAGTGTCATGGCATAAGAGACAATTGCACTTTTTTTAAGTTAAAGAAACAGGCTTCATTATAGATATTAGTATAACACTTGAGTAATAAACATAGTGATGCAAGCTCCGGTAATTGACATTAAGTGAAATTTGACTTTAAGTAAAACGTTATTAAGAAAAAATACAAACATATATGAATATCGGCCCAACAACTCTGCCTTAAAGTTAAAAAACAGTTACAGTTACATGCCTGCGTATCCAAAGCAAATGTGTTTGCCGTAAAGATTGCTGATGTAGCATAATAAATGATAAACTTCGCAATTTAAGAGGGGTATGTCGAGTTTCAAGGAAATTATTAAAAGAAAAGAAAAATGCTCCAAAATAACATTATGCTGTGTGCCTTGTTAATCAGATGGTTAATAACATGTTATTCATCGCAGTGCATGTTGTAAAAGTGAGCTTAAGTGACGACAAGTACAGGGTCTGAACAGAAAGGCTTAAAGCCTAAACATTTGCACATTGTGATATTTTACACAGGCTAATTCTGAATATTGTCGATTGACTATAGCTTAATATTTATTAAAGGCAGCTGGGAGGGTTAGTTACTGGCTGAAATAAGGTAGTTTTACCACTGGAAAGAAATTATCAAAAATAACATTACGAGTACGGGTTAATGTTAGTACGGGAGTATAATAGGCATGAGATATGCATTTGTTATCAGAGTCTGGGTATTTAGCTGTTGTATCGGTCGGTGACATTCGAGGCTAGGTATACCCTTGTGCGGCATTATGGTGGGGGCTTCAGCCGATACCCTGAGTTGGTAAGTCCAAGTTTCTGCCGTTGGGAGTCCCATCTTTGTTGCCGAACGGCCTCTTTGGATGTTCGAGGTACGAGCCTGTGGTAGCGGTGGCGTGTCGTTGGTCGGATCCATGAGGCCACCGTTAGTTCAGCCTGGCGGTAGGTTGCTCCTCGGCTAAGCAGCGTGTCTCTGAGGATTGCACAAAGCTGGTCAAAAATCCCCAAAGGTGTCGTGGGTAGTTGGGAGCGGGTGCTCCGCTCCTTAGCTCTACGTTGGGCGGCCATTTTAGCTGCGCCTTTGTGGCCTGGTGCCCCGTACGCCTTGTAGTCGGCAAGTCTGCTTTCCGTTCCGTTTGATTTGTCCAGTGGGGACCGGGATATCCCCCACCGGTCCGGGGGAGGGGGGGGGGTTGCTGAAGTGAAGTCGCTTATGGGACCTTGTGCCGAGGAAAGCAGCCGCCTCTCCCCGGCTCCTGCCCCAGTAGGCCGCATTTGGGTTTCAGCTCTCTCGTGTCCGACAGGCCCAGGGGTGGTGTCATTTGGTTCAGGGGGGCACCCCCAACGTGGGTGGTGTACCCTCGAAGGACCTTGGACCATATAGCCGCCGCTTTTGTCCCGGGTTCTGCTCGCCAGAAAGGAGCTCATGCCAGACACGTCTGCCCAGCTTGGTGGTCAGGCTCGCCCCCCTGAAGAAGTGGTTTTAAACTACCTTTCCCCTATATAAACTCCAACTAGCCAGGTTGTATGTTTTTTATTCTATTTGAAAAAGCCTATATTGGTGAAACGCGTTATGAATATTACTTTGCATTTTATTAAATAAATGATTTTGGTTATCACAATAGTCTATTGTGCCACCACCTTTATATTTTAAAAATTTATACTTCCTGGCATTTTTTTTTTTTTTTTTTTTCATCATCTCTAATCAAGAATATCCCAGGTCGGGATCATACCACCGCCATCATCATACTCTTGTGAGTATAGTTCTGATTAATTTTATACAATTTTTACTATTTTACTGAGAGCACTATTTGTGGCTATTTTTATTCCCTTTCTGAGTACTTGGACACCATCTGCTGTGAACTACCCTCACCACTGTATGCGATATACACTAGAGATGGTCATAGCTCCTTTACATGTGAGTGCAACATCACTTTTATTAACATACGGTCACACTAAACTCTTGACATATTGCACTATTAGATTGTCTTTTTCTATCCACATACAGAGACTAAAGGCACTCAGATCTATCTCTTGATAAGAGACATCTTTATATGTGACAACTTGCATTGTTGGGACGAGAGACTTTTCAGTACCATCTATTAAATTTTATGTGGCGCTGCCCTTCTCTTTTTTTCTTGTGTTATTTTGAAGGGTTGAGAGGGATCCCCTTCTTAAGGTTGCTGCCTTGTGGTTTATTTTGTGTTATTGAGCGCTGACCCAATTGTGTGTTTTTATCTACTCCTTACCTGTGGCTTTTAGTCGTGGCTTAGGTACTTTTCTCTCCCTTCGCTCTGGTTTCGATTTTTTAACCACCTTCTTCTTCTTGGAGCGACCATTATCACTGTCATCATCATCTTCCACCATGAAATCCTCATCACTGCCTGAATCCTCATCACTGCCTGAATCCTTCTTCTTCTTGGAGCGACCATAATCACTGTCATCATCATCTTCCACCATGAAATCCTCATCACTGCCTGAATCCTCTGTTCAAACACAAATTAAGAATTTTTGGTTTGCTTTCTCACACAGTGTAAAAGGCACAATTGTTTGAACATCTTAGGATAGAAACATCTAGCAGCAACAAAGAACTAGTGATGTCGCGAACACGAAATTTTCGGTTCGCAAGCGGCGAACGGGAACTTCCGCAAACGTTCGCGAACCGGCGAACCGGGCGACCCGCCATTGACTTCAATGGGCAGGCGAATTTTAAAACCCACAGGGACTGTTTCTGGCCACAAAAGTGATGGAAAAGTTGTTTCAAGGGGACTAACACCTGGACTGTGGCATGCCGGAGGGGGATCCATGGCAAAACTCCCATGGAAAATTACACAGTTGATGCAGAGTCTGGTTTTAATCCATAAAGGGCATAAATCACCTAACATTCCTAAATCACAATGGAAATGGATTGACACCTGACATATGACATATTGACACCTTGACATATGGATTGACACCTGTCCTCAGAGACCCTGATACACACTGACACAGAGCAGAATAGGGACTGTTACCCCTACATAGGGTCACTTGGCAGATATGGATTGACACCTGTCCTCAGAGACCATGATACACACTGACACAGAGCAGAATAGAGACTGTTCCCCCTACATAGGGTCACTTGGCAGATATGGATTGACACCTGTCCTCAGAGACCATGATACACACTGACACAGAGCAGAATAGGGACTGTTCCCCCCTACATAGGGTCACTTGGCAGATATGGATTGACACCTGTCCTAAGGATCCGTGATACACACTGACACAGAGCAGAATAGAGACTGTTCCCCCTACATAGGGTCACTTGGCAGATATGGATTGACACCTGTCCTCAGAGACCATGATACACACTGACACAGAGCAGAATAGGGACTGTTCCCCCTACATAGGGTCACTTGGCAGATATGGATTGACACCTGTTCTAAGGATCCCTGATACACACTGACACAGAGCAGAATAGAGACTGTTCCCCCTCAATAGGGTCACTTGGCAGGTATGGATTGACACCTGTCCTCAGAGACCATGATACACACTGACACAGAGCAGAATAGAGACTGTTACCCCTACATAGGGTCACTTGGCAGATATGGATTGACACCTGTCCTAAGGATCCCTGTATTGGAGAACATTGTCGCCCAAACTAATTTATATGCCCATCAATTCCGAGCTACAAATCCGGACTCTTTTTTGGCAAAGATACACACTGTGCCAGAATTTAAAAGATCCTACTGGAGCAGTAGCCCTATCTGCTCTACCCCCATTTACTCCCAATGTATGTCGAGGAAGAGGTATGAAATAATTCTGCATTTCATGCACTTCAGCGACAACAGCCTGTCCCCCCCTAGGGAGCATCCCCAGTTTGACAGGCTGTATAAAATCCACCCCCTGATTACCCACTTTGCTGTCAGGTTTGCAGAGGCTTATACACCTGGAAGGAATATATGTGTGGATGAATCCCTGATGAAGTATAAGGGAAGGCTGGGATTCAAGCAGTATGTTCCTTCCAAGCGCTCTAGGTATGGTGTAAAGATGTATAAGCTCTGTGATAGCGAGACTGGGTATACTCAGGCCTTCCGGGTGTACGAGGGAAAGGATAGCCACCTTGACCCTCCAGGTTGCCCAGAACATATGGGAACCAGTGGCAAGATTGTATGGGACCTGATATTCCCCCTGATGAACAAAGGGTACCACTTGTACAGTGGCGTACATACCGGGGTCGCAGGGGTCGCGGCTGCGACCGGGCCCGGCCCACCAGGGGGCCTGGCCGCCCTGCGACCCAGGTGTGTACCCACAGGGCCAGCCTCTTCTCCTGGGGGGCCCAGGAGCCGGCCACCTCAGGGCCCCCCAGGAGAAGAGGCTGGCCCTGCTGTCACCCGGCGGGCAGTCAGGCAGGCGGGCGCGCGAGGGAGCACTGTCCCCTGTGTGCTCCCTCTTCAGCTCCCTCTTCAGCTCCCTCGCGCACCGCACTGATACCGGAGCCGGAAGATGACGTCATCTTCCGGCTCCGGCATCAGTACGCGGCGCGCGAGGGAGCTGAAGAGGGAGCACACAGGGGACAGTGCTCCCTCGCGCGCGCGCTCCTGCCTGACTGCCCGCCGGGTGACACCACTGGACCCCAGGGAATCCCCTCAGCTCTCCCACAGGTAAGGAGGCTGGGGGGATTAAATAAAAAAAAAAAAAAAACGTGTGAGTGTGTGTTAGTGAGTGTATGTTAGTGAGTGTGTTAGTGTGAGTGTATGTTAGTGTGAGTGTATGTTAGTGTGAGTGTATGTTAGAGTGAGTGTGTGTGTGAGTGTGTTAGTGAGTGTGTGTTAGTGTGTGTGTGTGTGTTAGTGTATGTTAGTGAGTGTGTGTTAGTGTGTGAGTGTATGTTAGTGAGTGTGTGTTAGCGTATGTTAGTGAGTGTGTGTTAGTGTATGTTAGTGAGTGTGAGTGTATGTTAGTGAGTGTGTGTGTGTGTTAGTGTTAGAGTGTGTGTTAGTGTTAGTGTGTGTGTGAGCGTGTGTTAGAGTGTGTTTGTCTTAGTGTTAGTGTGTGTCTGTGTGCATCTGTTAGTGAGTGTGTATGTATGTTTGTCACTGAGTGTGTGTCTGTCAGTTAATGTGTGCGTGTGTGTCTTAAGCGCTTACCTTTCTCCAGCGCCGGACTCCCTTGGCGCTGGGGATCTCTCCGCCCCGATCCGCCTCTCAGCTCCGAATGCGCATGCGTGGCAAGAGCCACACGCGCATTCAAACCGCTCATAGGAAAGCATTACTCAATGCTTTCCTATGGATGTTCAGCGTCTTCTCACTGTGATTTTCACAGTGAGAATCGCAGAAAATCCTCTAGCGGCTGTCAGTGAGACAGCCGCTAGAGGCTGGATTAACCCTCAGTGAAACATAGCAGTTTCTCTGAAACTGCTATGTTTTCAGCTGCAGGGTTAAAACTAGAGAGACCTAGCACCCAGACCACTTCATTGAGCTGATGTGATCTGGGTGTCTGTAGTGGTCCTTTAAGTGTATGTGTTTATGCATGCACTGGCGTACATAACGTGGTCGCAGGGGTCGCAGCCCTGCGACCAGGTGCCCGCCGTCATGTGTTGCGGCCCCAGCCCGCGCAGAGTAAGCGCGCGCGCGGGGGGGGGGCCCACGGATCAGTTTTCGCACCGGGGCCCCATGGGTTGTGTGTACGCCACTGCACTTGTATACTGACAAATTTTATACAAGTGTCCCTTTGTTCAAGCTACTGTACTGTTTTGATACAGTAGCTTGCGGCACAATTAAAAAGAACAACACAGGTTTCCCAGGACAACTTGCACGCACCCGGCTACGAAGGGGGGAGACCTCAGCTCTGCGCCAAGAGGAGCTGTTGGCAGTTAAGTACAGAGACAAGAAGGACGTCCTGTAAGCCTGTGTACTTATGCACAAAGCGTTGTACGATCAGATTACACACATGTGCCATGCACGGCACATGTGTCAACTTGCCCAACTTCAATGCCGCCAACAAATTTGTTCCGTTGTCACAAACCACTTTGCCGATCTCCAGTTGCTGCGGAGTCAGCCACTTTTCCACCTGTGCGTTCAGGGCGGACAGGAGTGCTTGTCCGGTGTGACTCTCTGCTTTCAAGCAAGTCAAACACAAGACGGCGTGACACTGCCGTATCCGGGATGTGGAATAGTACCTGGGGAGCCGGGGATTGCCTTTTGTGAAAAGAAATTTCGTCCGGGTACCTTCCACTGCGGTGTCCCAATAGCTACAAATTTTTTGAACGCCTCAGACTCCACCAGCTTGTATGGTTAAAGCTGGCGGGCTAGGGGGCGTGGCCTGACCGTGAAGCCGAGCGGACGCATGTAAGCTGAGCTCCCGCCGACATTAGGCCCCAAAGCACACAATCGCTACCAAACGAGCAAAAAAAAAACACCGAAAACTCACCCTGTGCAGCGGCATGGATAGAAGGATCCAGCGGAAACTGAACAAGAAGCCGACAGAAGCGGGTACGTCCGTGGCAGACATGTTCGCGGCTTCCCGTGTGGCCCAGCCGGAGCAGCAAGATGGCGGCCGACACAGCCCTAAGACCTCTTCGACGCCGGTGCGACCGGAGTCCCCACGGAGCCCCAGCTCACCGAAAGGGGACACCTCCCAGATCATCGCGCAACTGCTGGAGGTGAAAACATTCCTGGCAGGCGAGATCAACAGGACCACAGCGGAGGTAAAGGCCGAGATCGCGGCACTGGGGCACCGCACGGCCATCCTGGAACAGAGGCAGGAGACCACCGTCAGAGCACATAATGAGGTCACCTGCCAGGTAAATTACCTCACCACGAGGCTGCGGACTGCAGAAATCGCACTTGAAGACCTTGCCAACCGCTCACGCCGAAACAATATTAGGCTGAGAGGCCTACCTGAAGGTGAGGGGGAGGGAAGCCTACAAGACATAGTAATGGCAATCTTAAAGCCCCTTGCACCAAACATCCCTGACCACCTCTGGCATCTTGATCGGGTGCACAGAGCTCTAGGCGCCAGGAAAGCTGACACTAAACAACCGAGAGACATCATAATGCGGTTCCAAAACTTTCAAACAAAGGAAGCCATAATGAAGTGCAGCAGGGAAGGCCCAGTCTCTTATAAAGGGGCTAAAGTTCTCCTGTTCCAAGACCTGGCCCCAGAGACCCTTCAGAGACGCAAGGAATGGCGGCCGATCACGGACTTACTTAGAAATCACAACATAAAATATGCTTGGGGACACCCATTTAAGCTCATGGCCTTCAAAAATGGAAGGCCGAAGACGCTGGCGCCTGATGGGGACGCAACGGCCTTCCTCCTCGCACTGGACATACAGGCCCCGCCGAACCTACAATGGCAGACCGCAAACCCGACGGACCTGCAGCAGCTACCCAGAGAGTGGTATACAGTCGGGGAATAGAGGAGGCGACCCTCATCGCTGACTAATTAAGCTCTTGCTCCCTGTCATCGAGACCTACCCCACATGGACATACATCCTAGGAAGGGTGAGGTAAACAGGGACTCCATGGACGATCATGCCCCCCCCCCAGATCACTCTTTTCTCTCCCCCCCCCCCAAGTACCCCAATAATATCAGTACTATAGAGGAAAAAAAAAAAAAAGGGGGGGGGGGGGGAAAAAAAAAAAAGGGGGGAAAAAAATATAAATAATTTAAAAAATAAAAATAAATAAATAAATAAAATTAAAAAAAAAAAAAAAAAAAGGGACATTAATCTTTAAAATGTAATTAAATAGATAATTAAAAGAGATTGGAAAGAGGGAAAAGGGTACCTTTCTCCCCAGAGTAACCAACCCCACGACGACAGGACATGACCCATTTTACCCCCCCCCAAAAAAAAAAAAAAAAACCAAAAAAAAAATAGCGAATATGAACCAAAATATAAAAGTACGAACTCGTTCAAAATATTAAGATAGCCAACATGACTTTAACGGATGCAGCAAGATAACTATCTATAAAATTTGAAGAAAAAAAAAAGAAAAGAAAAAAGTGGACATGCAGGTTACTGAGACTATTAGAGGGTATGCCCACATCCAAGAACGAACTCTTAGCAATAAAACTATCAAACTGAGATAGAATACCCAGACAAATGGCAGAGGTGATCCACAGCTAAACTGTAAAGACAGAAGGCCACCTGGACACTTGATCCCAGCTTGATTGGGGTGGGGGAAAGGGGGGTATGATGGGGTAAAGGGGAATTGTGTCGCTGGACAGGGACTGCATGCATAACAGGGCTGGGAGGCTCACCACCCTCTTCCAGACCTAGGGAGACTCTTGGGTGTTGAGATGCCCAAAAGAACATTGCCCAGCCATGTTAGAGACGAACAGCGGAAAGTCCGCAAGAGCAACGCACAGGCCGGCGGGCAGGACTGCCAGAGCGCTGAGACAACCCCACAGCCGCGCTCATGCAATTACCACAGGGCCTAATGGACAAATTTATACAAGTTCGGGACCTTGTATCGGTGCACTGGACCCAATTTTTCTTTTTTTCTTAGGGTCAGCAGCTCCGATGCAGACGCCCCACACGAGTCTGGCAAACGATAAGACCAGACGGTTTAGTTTTCTACTATGTTTCTTATACGTTATTTGTATTTGTTTCTGTATATATGTGCACGTTAAAATGAATAACTTCTCTCTTTCCCTCCCCTCCCTCTTCCCCCTCATGGTGACCGGAGCGTCTCAGTCTAAGAGGTCAAGGCAGCAAGGAATTGGGACACCCCAAAGACAACACCTTAGAATCAGCAGGAAGGCAACACCCGTAAGTCAACTCACACGCACGCAACCCACTCACCACCATGACCACACGAATTAACTCCCTGAATGTTAAAGGGTTGAACGCCCCTAAAAAACGCAGACTCCTATACAGGGAACTTAAACGACTAGGCCCGGACATAGCCTTCTTACAGGAAACTCACCTCCCAAAATCTCTAGGATTCTCCCTCAAAGACCATATATACAACACGGGTTATGAGGCTAGAGCGCACTCCAAGCGCAACGGTGTGGCGATACTGATACACAAACGCTGCCCACTACGGGTCACAGGGGTCAACCAGGATACAGACGGGAGATACATAATACTATCCGGGACATTATATGCACACACTGTACACCTGATAAATATATACGCACCTAACGAACCAACCAGAGAATTCTGGGACCAAATGACTGACAAGTTACGGGCCCTACAACACGGCATGATCATAATGGGTGGCGACTTTAACGCTGCTCCGTGCCCAGCTACAGATAGGGGGACCATAAGGGGTCTACCACGCTCGCACGGTAGAGGGAGACAAGATAGACTGGTACACGACTTCATAAACTCGTCGGGTCTGATAGACGCGTGGAGAGCCCAACACCCAGGGGAGGTTGACTATACATTCTACTCAGCGCCTCACGACTCATATTCCCGCATAGACTATTTTCTAGTTAATGGCCAAACCATCCAAAGAACCACTAAGACATCAATAGGATCTATAACCTGGTCTGACCATGCGGACATTACCATAGAACTGGGCAGTCTGTGCGCGGGAACCCAATGGAATTGGAAACTAAATACCTCCCTTCTGCAAGACCCAGATATCAAAGAGACTATTCGCAAAGAGATATTAGAATATTTCCAATTAAACACCACTCAGGACCTGACACCGGCCACCATATGGGCCGCTCATAAATCGGTCATCAGAGGTGTCATGATTAGAGAGGCGACCAGAAAAAAGATACGAAAAACGACACACTTAAAATCCCTTTTACGTGACCTCCACACCCAAGAACAGAGACACAAAACTAACCCCTCCCCCGAAGGACTCACAGCCCTACAAATTACCAGACGCCACATCAGGGAAACCCTACTAGATGACGTAGCTAGGGCAATGACCTGGTCCAAGAGAAATTTCTATGAACAAGCCAACAAAATGCACACGCTATTGGCGCGAACTCTCCGCCCGCGGCCAAAACAAAATCATATCACGGCAATTAGAGACCACGCAGGTCAGACAAAGACAGCACCAACCGACATAGCTCAAATATTCACAGAATTCTTTAAAACTTTATA
Organism: Pelobates fuscus; assembly: GCF_036172605.1. Lineage (NCBI taxonomy): Eukaryota > Metazoa > Chordata > Amphibia > Anura > Pelobatidae > Pelobates > Pelobates fuscus. Next base: position 159,683,803 of record NC_086317.1, on the reverse strand, counting down.
CAATCACACACCCACAGACGCAGACAAGACCATGCACATGCAAGACGAGATTAGGCAATACCTACACAAACTCAACCTCCCGAAACTGACCCCTTCAATCACAGAAACCCTAGGGGAAGAATTCACAGCAGACGAAATAGATAGAGCCATCACTCGACTTAAAGGACATAAAGCCCCGGGCCCAGACGGCTACGAGGGCAGCTATTACAAGACGTATAGGGAGGTACTGATACCCCACCTGCTAGGATGGTTTAACCACCTGATGCAGGGCGGACGCCCCGACCCAGATATGTCAACAGCCCACATTGTATTGATACCTAAACCGGGGAAGGACACATCATACCCGGAACATTACAGGCCCATATCATTGATCAACCATGACGTAAAACTATTAGCCAAGATACTAGCAGACAGACTGTCCCCACACATACATGAATTAGTTCATCCCGACCAAGTGGGATTCATCCCCGACCGCCAACTATTCGAAAATACCAGACGTAACATCAACCTTATTTGGACACAGACGACTTCACAAACCCCAACGCTCGTTCTATCTCTCGACGCCGAAAAGGCGTTCGATAGAGTTAATTGGCTATACCTGTTTGAACTCTTACGACATCTCCAATTCCCAGACTCATATATAAAAACAATCCAAGCCATGTACACCGACGTCAGGGCACTCATACGGATCCCTGGCGCCGAGACATCCCCCATCACCCTGCATAACGGCACACGCCACGGCTGCCCACTATCACCCCTCCTGTTCGTACTCACGTTAGAACCCTTGCTACAAGCAATCAGAACAAACAAGGCCATAGAGGGAATCACAGTGGGCGACCAAACATATAAAGTCTCGGGATATGCAGACGATGTCCTTCTCACCCTTACGAATCCAGGAAATTCGATGAAGGCACTTGACAGAGACCTAACAGAATACGGAGCCCTCTCAGGATATAAAGTCAACCTATCAAAATCCACTGCCCTCCCAATAGCCATGACAGCAAACGACACGATGCACATTAGGAACCATCACCACATACCCATAACACATACCACGATCAAGTATCTTGGGATACATCTGACGGCTGATCCCCGAAAGCTGTACGGAGCTAACTACACCCCCCTTATTAAGACCCTAGACGCGGACCTTGACAAATGGACAGATAAGCCCATATCTTGGATAGGGAGAGTGCACACGATAAAAATGAATATACTCCCCAGGCTCCTCTTCCTCTTCCAAGCCCTCCCCATCCCCGTCACTAAAAAAGACCTGGCCCCCTTACAGAGGGCAATTGGAGACTTTATATGGCAGCGCAAACGACACAGAGTGGCCCGAAACATACTATACAGACCCAAAGATGAAGGGGGGTTGGGGCTACCCCATCTTTAAAACTACTACCTAGCGGCTCAATTGGCACAAGTGGCCATGTGGCATTCAACGCCGGGAAACCGCAGATGGGCAGACCTTGAAGCTGGCTTAACAGGAGCCGACCTGCCTCAATTCTACATATGGGTACCCAGAGAACACAGGGCTATCCTGCGCACAGGCTGCCCAGCCATACTAAACTCCCTACGGGTATGGGACTCCACGGCCCTAAAATTCAAACTGACCACGGCCCCCTCCCCAATGATGCCCCTGTTTCGAAATAGAGCTTTCTTACCGGGTATGAGGGCCCAAGATTTTAAAAACATAGAGGAGGCGGGGCTACAGAGGGCGATACACTTATATGAAGGGAACCAATTGGTGACGTTCGACAAGCTGACAGAAAGGACCAGGTTAGGCCCCTCAGACTTCTTTAGATACATGCAAATTAGAGACTTCGCGCAACATAAATTAGCAAAAACGGCAGCAAACACTGCACTCACAGGTTTCGAACGAATGTGCCTCAAGGAAAACCCCCCAAAGGGGCTGATATCTAACCTCTACGCACACCTATGCACAAACAGCTCAGATTGGGGCAACCTCCCCTACACCACACAGTGGGAAACCGACCTAAATGAGACACTAGAGGGCACAGACTGGAGAGAAATCTGGGAAGTGAACAAGGCTATCTCAATATGCGTCACCCAACAAGAGCAGGCCTACAAGACCATGCTGAGATGGTATACGACCCCGGCAAAACTATACCGCATGGGAAAAACACCAGACGACCTGTGCTGGAGAGGGTGCGGGCATAAGGGGACTTACATCCACATGTGGTGGGAATGCCCTAAAGCACAGGCTTACTGGGGAGATATAGGGAACCTACTGCAACAAGTATTTCATAGGCACATAAATATAGACCCATGGGTGTTCCTGCTCTCGAGAACTCTAGACGATTGGCCTAGGAAGCAACAAAAACTGCTTCATAAAATCACGTTAGCGGCCAGACTTACCATGGCACAGGCATGGCTTAAACCAGAAATCCCCCAGGTGGCTGCAGTAATTCATAAAATAAAGGACATACGGGTTATGGACGACCTCACAGCACGAGTGAGAGGTACTATAAAATCCTACGAAAAAATCTGGGAAATGTGGAAGGCTGGTGACTGGGGATCATAAGTAGAACATACTAGACCACCCCACAGACACAATGCCTTCAACCGATACCACACTTGACTGGTAAAAAGGGAACCACCTCCTACAAGGCGCTCCGACTCTCACCATGAGAATCCGCTCCTACCCCCCCCCCCCCTAGACTATCCTTCCCCCCCCCCCTCTGTTTATTTATAATGGTGAGGATGAGGGGCAACAGACTAAGTCTACTCATCCACAACATTGAGAGGACTTACTCATTAAGTGTCCAGCCAACGAGCAGTGTTTGATGTTACATGAGTGGATACCCCACACTCGGAGCACAGGTCTGGGCTACGAGGCTTGACCCTCCGAGCTGGATGCTACATGGTTTAATCAAGTTTAACTATAAACCTCTATATCGTGCACCTTTAATATGTTTTCTTTTTGTCGTTCTCTTTCTTAAATATTTTCGTTTCTCACTGTACTATTTCTATGTACAAGGTATGTAATGTATAACTGTGACACCATTTAGCTAACACTAACAAACCTGAGAAAATATACCTACACCGCGGACGCGGTATGTTCCAGTGCCAATTGTACCCAAACCAATGTACCCAGAGGAACTTGTCATGTAACTTGTATTGTGCTATACGCAGAAATACCAATGTCACTCCAAAAATAAAGAATTTTAAAAAAAAAAGCTGGCGGGCTAATAGTACAGACAAGCCAGCTGTCAGACGCCGAGCAAGAGGGTGACTTTCTGACATTGACTTCTTACGCTCAAACATGTCCTTGACAGACACCTGACTGTGGGCAGATGAGCAGGCCTGACACACAGTCGCTTGGAGACAACTAACTGCTATTCAATCTATAACAGTGAAAAAAGTGTTTTGGTTTTTAAATGCAAGCTATTGGGACACCAGATATGAGTGGCAAAGTACACTGGCAGAGGTCTGCAGAGCACACGCTGAAGGCCTGACACACCCGCTTTAAGGATACTGACTGCTATTAGCTTACACTGAAAAACTTTTTTTCTTTGTAAAAGCACGCTATAGAGACACCAGATATGAGTGCCAACTGGCAAAGTACACTGGCAGAGGTCTGCAGAGCACACGCTGAAGGCCTGACTGGGCAAATGGGCACAGTATCCACTGTGAGCCTGACACAGAAGCTGGCAGACAAGTAACTGCTCTTCAATCTATTACAGTGAAAAAAAAAATGTTCTTTTTAAATGTCAAGCTTAAGCTATTGTGACACCAGATATGAGTGGTGGCACTGGGCAAATGGGCACAGTATCCACTGAGCCGGACACAGAAGCTGGCAGGCAGGCAACTGCAATTACATTACACACAAAAAAAAAAAAAGCAGACTGATGTTCTAGCCCTAAAAAGGGCTTTTTGGGGTGCTGTCCTTACAGCAGAGATCAGATGAGTCCTTCAGGACTGTAGTGGACACGGAATACCCTAGCCTAGCTATCAATTTCCCTATCTAATGAGCAGCAGCTACACTTTCCCTCCTCTCACTAAGCATGCAGCTTCAGAATGAATCTAAAATGGATGCTGGGAGGGAGGTGGGAGGGTCTACTAGGGAGGGTGTGCTGCTGATTGGCTGGAATGTGTCTGCTGACCGTGAGGCACAGGGTCAAAGTTTGCTCAATGATGACGAATAGGGGGCGGATCGAACCGCGCATGTGGTCGCCCGCGGCGGCGAACGCGAACACGCTATGTTCGCCGGGAACTATTCGCCAGCGAACAGTTCGGTACATCACTACAAAGAACCAGTAATCAAGATTTTCACTTTAACAGCGTTGCTTACTCCACCTATCTTGTGTGGCTTTCCTTCAATAACGAAATTTTCACTACTACAGCTTTAAACTTGCTAATAAAATACCTACTGAATCTTGAATATAGGACAATGTGTATAAGTGTAAACCATTCACTGACAACTGTATACAAGCTGCAGAAGCCTGGCTCATATTACAGGTACATGAGATGATTATACTATTTTTAAAAATCAACAAAATTTAGAATAAAATATTCCAGTGTCTATTTAAGTTCTGACTGGAGAAAAAAAAAAAAATCCCAAACAAAAAACACAATGTATTGCAAACAAGTAAAGCTGTGCAGTCAAGAGGCGGCTCTAGACTTTATGAGGCCTTAGGCAAAACTCAAACATAAGGTCCCACTAGCAGAAAAGTGTCACATATACACATTGATGCACAGTTTACCTGTGTATGTGACTGAGAGTGTGTCTGACAGAGTATCCTTGTGTGTGAATGTATGTCTCTGTGAGCATGTTTGCGTTTTTGTCTGAGACCCTATGTGTATGGAGTAGCTGCTTAGAGTGTGTTGTGTGTGTGTGTATAGGGGGGGTGATGGTGAGAAGGAGAGGCGGGTGATGGTGTTTTGGAGGTGATGGTATGGGGGTGATGTGAGAGGGTGGTAATGTGAGAGTGAGAGGGTGGTAATGTGAGAGTGAGAGGGGGGTAATGTGAGAGTGAGAGTGAGAGGGGGGTGGTGTGAGAGTGAGAGGGGGGTGGTGTGAGAAGGGGGGTTGATGCTGAGGGTGGTGGGGGAGATGGTGAGGCTGAGGGTGGTGGGGGAGATGGTGAGGCTGAGGGTGGTGGGGGAGATGGTGAGGCTGAGGGTGGTGGGGGAGATGGTGAGGCTGAGGGTGGTGGGGGAGATGGTGAGGCTGAGGGTGGTGTGGGGGTGGTGAGGCTGAGGGTGGTGTGGGGGGGTAAGGCTGAGGGTGGTGTGGGGGGGTGAGGCTGAGGGTAGTGTGGGGGGGTGAGGCTGAGGGTGGTGTGTGGGGTGGTGAGGCTGAGGGTGGTGTGTGGGGTGGTGAGGCTGAGGGTGGTGTGGGGGGGTTGATGAAGCTGAGGGGGGTTATAGAGAACCTACCTTAATTTCCCTGGTGGTCCAGTGGGCTCCCTGGTGGTCCGGTGGCCATTGCTTCTGGCTGAGCTGCAGACCATGTAGTCTCGCGAGATGTCAGAGCGTTGCCGTGGTAACCCGCGGCAACGCTCTGATTGGCCGTTTTTCGCGAGACACATGGTCTGCAGCTCTGCTCACTGGGTGGTTGGGGGTGGTGTGGGGGGTAGTGATGCTGAGGGTGGTGTGGGGGGTAGTGAGGCTGAGAGTGGAGTGGGGGTGGTGAGGCTGAGGGTGGTGGGGGCTGAGGCTGAGGGTGGTGGGGGCTGAGGCTGAGGGTGGTGGGGGGTGAGGCTGAGGGTGGTGGGGGCTAGTGATGCTGAGGGTGGTGGGGGGTAGTGATGCTGAGGGTGGTGGGGGGGTAGTGATGCTGAGGGTGGTGGGGGGGTAGTGATGCTGAGGGTGGTGGGGGGGTAGTGATGCTGAGGGTGGTGGGGGGGTAGTGATGCTGAGGGTGGAGTGGGGGTGGTGAGGCTGAGGGTGGAGTGGGGGTGGTGAGGCTGAGGGTGGAGTGGGGGTGGTGAGGCTGAGGGTGGTGGGGGGTGAGGCTGAGGGTGGTGGGTGTGAGGCTGAGGGTGGTGAGGCTGAGGGTGGTGTGGGGGGTGGTGAGGCTGAGGGTGGTGTGGGGGGTGGTGAGGCTGAGGGTGGTGTGGGGGGTGGTGAGGCTGAGGGTGGTGTGGGGGGTGGTGAGGCTGATGGTGGTGTGGGGGGGTGGTGAGGCTGAGGATTGTGTGGGGGTGGTGAGGCTGAGGGTGGTGTGGGGGTGGTGAGGCTGAGGGTGGTGTGGGGGGTGGTGAGGCTGAGGGTGGTGTGGGGGGTGGTGAGGCTGAGGGTGGTGGGTAGTGAGGGTGGTTAGGGGTGGTGATGCTGAGGGTGGTGTGGGGGTAGTGAGGCTGAGGGTGGTGGGAGTGGTGATGGTGTGGGGGTAGTGAAGCTGAGGGTGGTTTTTGCTGAGGGTGGTGTGGGGGGTAGTGAGGCTGAGGGTGGTTTTGCTGAGGGTGGTGTGGGGGGTAGTGAGGCTGAGGGTGGTGTGGGGGTAGTGAGGGTGGTGTGGGGGGTAGTGAGGCTGAGGGTGGTGGGGGTGGTGATGGTGTGGGGGGTAGTGAGGCTGGGGTGGTGTTGGGGGGGTGATGAGGCTGAGGGAGGTGTGGGGGGGTAGTGAGGCTGAGGGTGGTGTGGGGGGTAGTGAGGGTGGTGTGGGGGTAGTGAGGCTGAGGGTGGTGATGGTGTGGGGGGTAGTGAGGCTGAGGGTGGTGTGGGGGGTAGTGAGGCTAAGGGTGGTGTGGGGAGGTGATGAGGCTGAGGGGGGTTATAGAGAACCTACCTTAAGTTCCCTGGTGGTCCAGTGGGCTCCCTGGTGGTCCGGTGGCCATTGCTTCCGGTCTGCAGCTCCGCAGAGCTGCAGACCATGTAGTCTCGCGAGATGTCAGAGCGTTGCCGTGGTAACCCGCGGCAACGCTCTGATTGGCCGGTTTTCGCGAGACACATGGTCTGCAGCTCTGCTCACTGCGGAGCTGCAGACCGGTGTCTGTGGTGGCTGGCCGGCCAGCCAGGAGGGGCCTCGCACCTGACGGCATACCGGGCAAGCCGCCGGGCCCCCTCCTGGTGTCAGGTCCTCGGTCATTGACCAAGGACCTGACACAGTCTGCCCACAGGCGGTTTAGGCGGCCGCGAGGCCCCAGCCAGCGCGAGGCCTTAGGCGGACGCCTAAACCGCCTAATTAGGCCGCCTTCCTCATCCTCTGGCTCCTCCTCTTCACTACCCGCATCACCCATCAACCTTTCCCTCTGCTTAGAAACAGCTTTGGATGCGTCTTGTCCTTGCTGGTGGACATTTTTGCGTTTATCTTTTTCATCATCACTATCATCTGTGGGGAAACAAACTTTAAATCTTAAAGCAATCTTATGTTTGGATTATATTTAGCAGATGAAAAAAATATTCATATATTAAAAAACAAAAAAGGGTACTTATGTATTCTTGGCATTGTCTTTACCTGGGGAAGTTTTCTTCCTTGATTTTGGAGTGCTCTTCTTGTCAGGTGTAGGCTTTTTGACCATTTTACTTTTTTTGGGGCTCTCATAGTCACTATCGGCATTTCCATCACCTGCTGCAACTTCATCATCACTACCAATGTCTTCCTCTGAATTAGACATAAAAATAGACAAATACATAAATAGTGCCACAATTGCCTCTAAATTATAATTGTTTATGAAACTGGACCACTTTCGCTACAAAGTACTGCTAAAATCTGTTTGACTCCTTACACAGAGAGGGGTGCAAAAACATCAGAAGTAATGTAAAAATAAAAACCAACAACCACCCACATCCCAAGATGCAGACATAGAAACATAGAATGTGACGGCAAATAAGAACCAACCAACTATTCGGCCCATCGCCAATATTTTGAGATACCTTTAATTAGTCCCTGGCCTTATCTTAAGTCTAGGATAGCCTTAGGCCTATTCCACGAATGCTTAAACTCCTTCACTGCATTAACCTCTACCACTTCAGCTGGAAGGCTATTCCATGTGTCCACTACCCTCTCAGTAAAGTAATACTTCCTGATATTATTTTTAAACCTTTGTCCCTCTAATTTAAGACTATGTCCTCTTGTTGTGGTAGTTTTTCTTCTTTTAAATATAGTCTATTTTACTGTGTTGATTCCCTTTATGTATTTAAAAGTTTCAAACATATCCCCCCAGTCTCATTTACTTCCAAGCTATATATGTTAAGATCCTTTAACCTTTCCTGGTAAGTTTTATCCTGCAATCCATGAATCCACCTTCCTTTCTCATACTGGAATTTTACAACAGTACTCATTTACAGGATGACAGCAATTTACTTTTATATTAACCATATAGCCTGTAGATGTGAGTTTACAGTTAGTGTGGCTACAATTTAACCAATTCTCATGATTCCATCACTTCAGGTGTCTGCATTTAAAAAAAACACACACAAAAAAAAAAAAATAAGACTCCAAGGCCATGTTCATCATGGTGCCATAAGAACAGAGTGGAACATAAGACATACTTTACCTGAACAATCTCCTCAAAAACTGAATACTGCATGAGACAAAAGTTGTTACTACTTTGTCTAAAGTGTGTGTGTGTGTATATATATATATATATATATATATATATATATATCTCATGCTCAGCAAAACACTGTGCAAATCAGCATCCCCTTAGAGATGCACTGAATCAACAGAATGTTTAGTGTCTTCATGCACAGCGTAGAGACATTGAACAGAAGTGCTGCACTTCTAGTGCATGTCTGAATGACTGCCACTAGAAGTGTTACTAGGCACCAAATGTAAACAATGCCCTCTCTCTGAAAAGGCAGTGTTTATATTAAAAGGCATGCAGGGACTGGCTACAGACAACAGAACCTCTACATTAAGCTGTATTGACTTTGGTGACTAGTTCCCCTTCCATAAGTTCAATGAAATGTGGTGGTCTTGTGGTGGAATCTCGGTAAAAATAAATTTAGTAGGCCGAGATTTCCACGTGGCATATGTGTATGTTGGTGTATCAGTTAGTCAGTTATACGTAGCTAAGATACAATCAACAGTGTACAGAGCAAGTGTAGGAATACAGGATTTACGAGTATTTCCCCTCCTCCAATGTGCTGGGCAAGCCATGTGGTCAAACAGGAATTTAGTCTCGATTCGGTTGATGGATAAGAGTATGTGTAGGTTGAACTGATTATGGGAGGAGCTACATGCCTACATAAGGGACCTACACTGTATGATCAGGGCTCAGACTTTGCTGTTTTTTGGTGACATTAGTCCCTCTGAGTCCCGGTCGGTGAATCGAATAAAGAATCTCTTCCTTCCTGAAGAAACCTGTGTCCATCTCTCTGTGCTTGGCTTCCGTCAGTTTCTCCGGTATCATTTGGTGCATTGGCCGGGAAGCTCATCGTTCAACGGTAGCTGAGAAGCAGAGGCGTGAGACGGTCTATCTTTGCCCCCGCTCTCTACGGCTGCACCCCTCAACTTCTGCGTGGACCTCCCTTCGTCTCGGCGCCACTGGTCTGTTGTCCAGGAGATCATCGGCCTCTACGTAGTAAGTGCTGAGATGTCCCCGTCGATGAGTGTGAACTCAGGTTCAGGAACGAGGAGGTAAGACGACCACTGTTTTAGACGGTGGACCCACTAGGGGTATTGGATACCGATTGTGCGGTAGGCCCATAAGAGGTTATTTGTGTATGGAATCTGCCCCCTCCAGTGGAAGGAAGGAGCGAAGGCGCACCGCTCAATTAAACGCCCTGTAGTCAGCCCGTTTAATTTTGGTTTGGAGTCAGGCTGGGTTCTGTGTAAATAGCCCAAGCCAGACACCGTTGTCTTGTCAGACTAGCGTTCTAGGGTGTATATTACGTTCGCTAGGTCGGAGGGACCGGAAGACTAAGCGGCGTCTGTGTAAATTTGGTCCGCTAGATCTCAACCTATCTTGGCTAAGTGGGAAGGCGTGTAAATTTGGAATCCACTAGATTTTTGATAGAGTATATAGACTAAGAGGGTGCTGTTGTAAATTCCGCCCTCTAGTTCGCTATATGTGGTGCTTGAGCAGCGTGGCTAACCAAAACGGATGTAAATAGTTTTAGGTAGTCCATCGAGGAACTGGCCAATAGATTAGTTGGGAATTGTAAATGTGTTAAAGATTGTTGTAGTAGCGTGTATATCTTGCTAGATAGCGTGAGCTCTGCCGTCTAGCGAGAGTGTGAATAGTGTGCAACTGTATTATAGCGCACGGTACCATAACCATGTATAATAACTACTGATACTGTAAATAACTATCGTCTATGTTGTATGTTTAACACCACAACCACTACTAATTGAACTGTGACTTTAAATTGTACTCTAACCAATGCTAACCCTACTATAACTACTGTTTGTAAAGACGATGTTACTGGGGTATGTTATAGACGGGTAATTCAGATATAGGGAATTATAGCGTGGGTGACTGTATAGTTTCGCCAAAAGGCACAGTAATAGTTATTTAGTGACTGGTGTAACAGCTGTGTGTGTACGGGAATTCCCTGAGTGTTTTGTTTTGTGCGTTTCACCTAGTAACTATACCACGTGGTGCTGTTGCCAAGGGAACGGGTGTGACCGTTGGAAGTGTGTTTGTTTAGTTTCTGTTGGAGACGACGCTTCATTGTTAGTATGGGTGCGTCAGATTCAACGGTTATGGGTCCCTTAGGATGTATGTTGAAAAACTTTAAAAAGGGATACACTGTGTATGATTTTGGGGTAAAGATGTCTCCAACGCGCCTGACTACTTTATGTAGTAGGGAATGGCCTACTTTGGTGGCTGCATGGCCACCACGTGGCAGTTTGGATCCTAATCTGGTACAGCGTGTACACGTGGCTGTATCAGATAGGCCTGAACTTTACGGCCAGTTTCCGTATATTGATTGTTGGAAGCAGGCCGTAAATGACTTGCCAAAATGGATCCGTGTATGCTACGAGGAACAATGTCGCCTCATGGTGGCCAGAACTCGCTTGTCCACTAAGGCCGTAATTACGCCCATTTTGGACACGCCTCCTGAATCCGAGATCCCTATGCCGCCCCCTTACTCCTCCTCCACAGGAAGAGGAAGAGGAGGTGCTGTTGGTAACGCTACTCCCCTTGCCCCGTTGTCCCCACCTACCCCCTCCTCTAGCTCAGAGCCCAGCCCTCTTGTTTCAAACCCTCCCCTTCCGGTACCTACCTCCGTTAACCCCACCTATCCAGATTTGACATCATATCTAGTGCCTGGTCAGGCTCCTCCTAGCCCGGCCCGGAATATTTTACTCACTGATCTCCCCCTCAGTAAAGCGTCCCCTTCCCCTCGTCTTACTACCCCTCGACCGGAACCCCTAACTGACGTTTCTAAACGAAGCCCCATACTAACCCGACAACTGACCGATACCCTCCAACCCCGACATTATCAAATGCCTCTCCGACTGACACCAGGCCCGACACACATTAACGGTGACGGCCAGTTACAACACGCTGATCCTGTATTCGTCTATGTTCCCTTCACTACTACTGATCTATTTAACTGGAAGACCCATAACTCCTCATACACCGATAAACCTCAAGCCATGACGGATTTGTTTACCTCCATAGTCCAGACACATAATCCCACTTGGGCTGATTGCCAGCAACTGCTTATGACATTGTTTAACAACGAGGAAAGGACACGGATAAACCAAGCGGCAATTCAAGCGCTGGAAGAAGTGGCCCGTACACAAAATCAGGCCAACCCAGCAGCATGGGCCGCAGCACATTATCCAAATACTGATCCGGAGTGGAATGTCAATAGCGCAGATATGGCCCATTTAAAAGCATACAGGGACGCTATTATTGTTGGCAGGAAAGCCGGAGGAAAAAAGGCAATTAATATGTCTAAGACGGCTGAGGTATTGCAGAAATGTGATGAATCACCCAGTGCCTTTTATGACCGATTATTGGAGGCATACCGTTTGTATACCCCCTTTAATCCAGAGAATTCCCGAATGGTTAACTCTGACTTTGTCAGCCAAGCCTACGGAGATATAAAGCGCAAGCTACAGAAGTTAGAAGGGTTTGTAGGGATGTCCATAACCCAACTAATGGAAATAGCAAATAAGGTCTATATGAATAGGGAGACAGAGACGAAGAAGGAGGAAGAGCGAAAGATGCGTAGGAAAGCAGATATGCTAGCAGTAGCTATCGCAGGCGTAGATAGGGGAACGGATAAAGGTGAGAATAAGTGGAATGAGGAACCTTTGAGTAGGAACCAATGCGCGTACTGTAGGGAAGAAGGGCATTGGAGAAGTGATTGTCCACAAAGGGAACAATATGAGAGAGACAGACCTGGGCAGGGTATAGTAATAATTATAGAGGCAGAGCGAGAGGAAGAGGAGGCCCTGGAGGAAATAGTGGGAATAATAGAGAAACTGTTAATGGAGATAGATATTACCCAGCAGCGCAGAGACCCCGAGAGAGAGAGGATAGGGACTTTGTGGGTTTGGCTGACACAGTCATGGAAGACTATTGATACCGACCGGGCTCCATCCCCCTTGGCCGAGCGGAGCCTATGGTCGATGTAGCAATAGGGGGAAAAAGGAGTTCTTTCATGATTGACACTGGTGCTGAACATTCGGTGGTGACTGACCTAGTCAGGGCCGTCTTTAATATTGATTGGACCCTGGGCAAGAATTTACTTGGGCCCCTGGGATCCCGCCTTCCCACACCGTAGCATGCAATCACGCCCTCCACCACAACACACACAAAAATGTGCAGTATGTGAGTATATATCAGCCAACCCACTGCTTTCACCTACGAAAGCATTGCGAGGCTATTGGGCATGCGTGGCAAAACACTGCCCTGCACCAATCAGCATCTCCTCATAGAGATGCGTTGAATTAATGCATTTCTATGAGGAGTGTTCAGCGTGAATGCCAGTGCTGCACGTTGTGCGACACTGGACTAGGAAGCATCTCTAGTCGCCGTCTGATGAGTGGCCAGTAAAGGTGTTCCTAGGCAGTAATGTAAATACTGCCTTTTTTCTGAAAGGGAAGTGTTTACCTTAAAAAGCTTGCAAAGACATGCTATAGACACCAGAACTACTACGTTTAGCTGTTGTGGTTTTGGTGACTATAGTGCTCCTTGAATATAGAGAAAAAAATAATCAGTACAAATGTATTAAATTAAATTTATGTATCATTATTCTAAAAAATATTTTTAAAAAAAAACTATGCACATTCCTAGCTTTTAGCACAACTTCTGACACAAACATTTTGTACTTTGCCGATTACTTTGTATATGTATAAAAAAATATAATAAGTAATCTGTGAAATACAAAATATTTGTGTCAGAAGTTGTGCTTTTTTTTTAATTTTTAGAATACTGATACAGCCATTTTATTTCATATAATTTCAGTGCTGGTTGGAGGGGGTGACGGGCAGTATTACATAATCTTTTTTTTATATATATATATATATATATATATATATAAATATATATATATATATATATATATATATATATATATATTTATACATATACAGATTGTGTAATACTGCCCCTCACTCCCTCCAACCAGCACTAAAATTAGCACAAATATATGATATAAAATGGCTGTATCATTATTCTAAAAATTAAAAAAAAGCACAACTTCTGACACAAATATTTTGTATTTCACAGATTACTTATTATTTTTTTAAACAATGTGTAGATAGAGATAGTACAATATACTAACCCCTCATCCCCACCCCCCCCCCTTCTCCAACCACCGCTCCCTAATCCTTCCCCCTCCAACCACCCAGCCCTGTTACCCCCATAGAACATCCATGAAATATATCTTCAGTGAATTACTGTAATTTAAATATTTACAGTTCTGAAGACAGCAGGCAGCAGGCTCAGGGATCAGTGCTCTGGGCCTAGGCTCAGGATTCATGGTATGCGGTGCAGCTCTGCAGTTGGGGGAGACCGGGCTCACCCTAGTGTTGCCGTGACTCTGCCTCCGCGTGACTTCATGGCAACGCGCGCAAGTAAAAGGCAGTGGAGGTCGGGAGTGACGGGAGGAGATCGGGAGGCGGAGCGAGTAAGTCCTTCAACTCCTTCACTATGCGGCAATGTCGCTCGCATAGTGAAGGACTCGGGAGGCAAATAAAATATGTAGCATATAATTGTGGACAGCGGGACTCAAGAGGTAGCTGCCATGGGCCCCCCAGGAGCAACTGGGCCCGGGGCAGCTGCCCCTTATGCCCCGTGTTAAAGACAGACCTGGACCTAGTCGCTCCTCCTTCAGGAAGAACTATCACCGTAATAGGAGCAACTGGAAGGAGTGCCGCTAAACCGGTTCTTAAAAGTCGACTCTGTACATTGGGAGGCCACATAGTGAAACACCAGTTCCTTTATATGCCTGAATGTCCAGTCCAACTGCTAGGACGTGATTTGTTGTCGAAATTACAAGCACAGATAACATTTCTACCTAACGGAACAACATCTTTGAAGTTCAATGGACCCTCAGGTATAATGACAATATCTGTACCAAAGGAAGAAGAGTGGCGACTTTATACAGTGTTGACCAGCCAAAACCCTAAGAGTGATGAATCCTTGTTCAATATACCAGGAGTGTGGGCAGAGAATAACCCACCAGGACTTCCTCGTAATATCCCACCAATTCGTATCGAACTAAAGCTTGGGGTGTATCCAGTGAGCTTAAGACAATATCACATCCCACAAAAGGCCAAGAAGAACATACAATCTTATTTGGATAAGTTCATAAGGTATGGTATCCTAAAATTCTGTACTTCCCCCTGGAACACCCCATTGTTGCCTGTTCAAAAGCCCGGTACAGATGAGTATCGCCCTGTGCAGGACTTGAGAGCAGTCAATGATGCGGTAGTAAGTATACGTCCAGTTGTGCCCAATCCATATAGCCTGCTTGCTTTAATTCCGGGCGGGGCTACCTATTTCACTGTTTTGGATCTCAAAGATGCCTTCTTTTGCCTACGAATTGCTGCGGAAAGCCGGTGTATCTTTGCATTCCAATGGGAAAATGCTGTAACGGGCTTGAAACGCCAGATGACTTGGACAAGATTGCCCCAAAGGTTTAAGAATTCACCTACCCTATTTGGATCAGCTTTAAGTCAAGACTTACTGGATTTCAAGACCATCCCAGGAGAATGTGTACTATTACAATACGTAGATGATTTGTTGATAGCGGCAGTTACAAGAGAGATATGTCAGCAAGCAACACATGATCTACTGCACATTCTTTGGAAGGCAGGATACAAGGTGTCCAGGAAGAAAGCCCAGTTGTGTCAGCCAACTGTCAAGTATCTGGGATTCCATATCTCTGAAGGTCAAAGGATAATGGGGCCAGAGAGAAAAGAAGCTGTATGCCAAATACCAATACCCAAGAATAGAAGACAAGTGCAAGAGTTCTTGGGGACAGCAGGCTTCTGTAGGATATGGATTCCCAGTTATGCGATATTGGCGAAACCTCTTTATGTGGCTATAAATGGTACAGAACATGATCCCTTCCTGTGGACCCCCGAACAGCAAAAGGCATTTGAAGATGTGAAGAAGGCATTGATGAGCGCCCCAGCATTAGGTCTACCCGATCATACACGCCCATTCTACTTATATGTACACGAGCAAAGAAGAATGGCTGTGGGAGTATTGACACAGTACTTGGGATCATGGCAACGACCTGTTGCATATATGTCCAAACAACTGGATGCAGTGGCCAGTGGTCTTCCACCTTGTCTAAGAGCTGTAGCTGCCGCCGCCCTGCTGGTAGCCGAAGCTGATATGCTCACTCTGGGTCAGGAACTCTACGTGCGAGTCCCGCACGCAGTACAGACGTTGCTAGACTATAAAGGCAATCATTGGTTTAGTAATAGCCGCATGACTAAGTATCAAGCTATGTTATGTGAAAACCCGAGAGTGCATCTAGATACTGTTAATACCTTGAATCCAGCTACCCTTTTGCCACAACCTACTGAGAGTCAACATGATTGCCTGGAGGTGATGGATGAAGTGTTTTCAAGTAGACCGGACCTTCGTGAATTTCCCATCCAGAACCCTGATGTCCAGTACTATACGGACGGCAGTAGTTATGTGACAGAAGGGATTCGCTATGCAGGATATGCAGTGACAACCATAGACAAGGTGATAGAAGCTCGGCCATTGTCAAAAGGAACATCGGCACAGAAGGCAGAACTAATCGCACTCACACAAGCGTTACAATTGACTGAAGGTTTGAGGGTGAACATCTACACGGACTCCAAGTATGCGTTTTTAACCACTCATGCCCATGGAGCTTTGTATAAAGAAAGAGGACTACTGAACTCAGAGGGTAAAGAAATTAAGTACAACTACTGGAAGCCGTGTGGGAACCGAAAGAAGTCGGTATCATACATTGTCGAGCGCATCTGAAAGGTGATGGTGATGTAACAAAAGGAAATCGGATGGCAGATAATGCAGCCAAGCGTGCCGCTGAATCAGGAAAACAGGAGTATGTGGAACGTATAGCTGCTCTCATACCAACCCCTCTGTCTCAATGGACTCCAATTTATACAGCTCAAGAAGAAGAGTGGTTAAAGACTGAAACTGGGAAGTACCTGGAGAATAAGTGGTATCAGTTAGAAGATGGAAGGATAGTTATTCCAGCATCGCTAGCCGTAGAAATTGTCCAGAATTATCACAATGGGACACATTCCGGGAGAGATAGTATGGAAGAATCTCTTAGGAAGCATTTCTACATACCAAGATTGTCCAACTTGACTCAAGCCATTGTACGAAGATGTGTGATATGTGCCAGGAACAACGCAAGGCAAGGTCCAGTGAAACCAGCGGGAGTCCAGTATATGGGAGGACTCCCTATAGACTATACGGTAATGCCTAAATCCGGCCGACATCGCTACCTACTAGTAGTTGTGTGTACCTACTCAGGATGGGTAGAAGCATGTCCTACTCGTACAGAGAAAGCAGGAGAAGTTGTGCGATTCCTGTTGCGAGAAATAATACCCCGATATGGACTACCATGTTCTATAGGATCGGATAATGGTCCAGCCTTTGTTCACCAGTGCCTACAACAACTGACTCATATGCTTGGTATTAAGTGGAAGCTTCATACGGCATATAGACCTCAGAGTTCTGGGAAAGTGGAAAGGATGAACAGAACTATTAAGAACCAATTGGCATAGATGTGTCAAGAAACTCAACTTAAATGGAATGTTCTTTTGCCAATAGCTCTGTTACGCATTCGTAGTACACCTACCAGAAGGATGGGTCTCTCACCTTTTGAAATTATGTATGGGCGTCCAACTCCTGTACTTGGTAACTTAAGGGGGGATTTAAGTCAGTTGGGAGAAGGAATTACCCGGCAGCAGGTTGTAGAGTTGGGTAAAACTATGGAGGAGGTACAGAAATGGGTACAAGGTTACCTGTGAATATGTATCCACCTGTCCATTGTTATCATCCAGGAGATCAAGTTTGGATAAAGGAGTGGAACAGTGTACCGTTGGGGCCAAAGTGGAGGGGTCCTTATGTTGTTCTTTTGTCTACCCCTACAGCTATAAAGGTGGCTGAAGTGACTCAGTGGATTCATCACTCCAGGGTTAAACCAGCAGCAGTAGATTCTTGGCAAGCTACACCAGATCCAGAGAATCCCTGCAAGATCCGGTTAAAGCGTGTAACTCAGTCGGAGCGACGAGGAGATATTGGGACTTCTATAGTAATCAAAGAGATCAGCAAGTAGGTGTTTTGACGGCCATAATAAAGCCTGACCACCTACCCACGTTAAATAGCCAGAGTGTCTTGAAGGGACCTCTGTGAAGGGAAGAGAGGACTTGAAGGACTCCATTCCTTGCAGCCCTTACATCCTGGAAGCTGAGGTGCCATCGCACGGTCGAAGAATGAGGACAAAGACGTCAGGAGAAATGCATTCGATAATGTGTATATTTGTGTTTTTAATTATTCAGGAAGGTAGAGGTACCGACACACCTGGCTGTGAGGTTTGCATTAAGACTACAAAAACAGGTAATCATATTTCCCAGACCCTTATTTGGCATTCACAATATGAGTGTAAAGGATATGTATCTAAGTGTAGATACTTAGGTATAGATTATTGTATGCCATTTAGGAGTAGTATGCCATTTAGGAGTAGGAGAACCTAAGTGTTTTAGTCCAGAGTATCAACCCCGTACAATTTGGTTGACCCTTCGGAATGGAAACTCACAGGGGACCCTAATAAATAAGACAATACTAGAAACCGTACATTCGTCGGGTGTTCTGCTATTTGATGCATGTAAGGCGATATCAAGTGGTATGTATGAAAACCGTGGAATGTATGCGGGGATCTTAAATGGGAAAGAACGTATGGGTCTAATGATAAGTATATTTGCCCCAGTAGTAAGAACAAGTATATAGATCCAAAATGCCCAAATAAGAATTAGAATTATTGTCCATATTGGTCTTGTGTAGGGTGGGCAACTTGGGGACAGACAGTAGATAAGGATATGATTGTTACTAAGTTGCCTACCAAACCATATTGTAAGTCTATGGAGTGTAACCCCGTCCATATACTTATTAATAATCCTGAACAGTTTATAGATAGTTTCGGAAACTTATTTGGGTTCCAGATATATGGGACAGGTTTGGATCCTGGGACAATATTATTTATAGGGATAGAGACCGATACTGTGGCAGCCCAGACTCATCAGGTTTTCCATTCTTTCTACGAGGAGATGAGTGTAGTGAATAAGATCCCCCATAATGCTAAGAACTTGTTTATTGATCTAGCCGAGAGTATTGCTGGTAGTCTTAATGTAACCAACTGCTATGTGTGTGGAGGTACTAATATGGGAGACCAATGGCCCTGGGAAGCAAAGGAGGTAATGTATTCCGGTTCTGAGACAATTGAACAGATAACATCTTCTCAAGCTGATTATCAAATGAGTGTTAGAGGTAAATCTGAGTGTCGATTAAAGACCTCCATTATAGGTTATGTTTGCATAGCAAGGAAAGGAATAATATTTAATACATCTGTAGGAGAATTGACTTGTCTAGGGCAAAAAGCTTATGATGATGATACAAAGAATACAACTTGGTGGTCAGCTTCAAATGTCTCAGAACCACCTAACCCGTTTGCAAGTTATACCAATTTAAAGGATGTGTGGTTTGACCTATCTGCTACATCGAGTTGGAAAGCCCCAGCAAATTTGTACTGGATCTGTGGTAAGAAAGCCTATTCAGAGTTACCACAGGACTGGGAAGGGGCATGTGTGTTAGGTATGCTCAAACCATCCTTCTTCTTGTTGCCTATTGAAACAGGAGAGACTTTGGGAGTTAAGGTATATGATGTGAATCATAGAAAGAAAAGGGTGAGTGGCCTCCCCAGCGTATTATAGATTATCATGGGCCAGCTATGTGGGCAGAGGATGGTACTTTTGGATATAGAACCCCAATATATATGCTCTACCGTATTATAAGGTTACAGGCAGTGGTTGAGATAATTACCAATGAAACATCGCAAGCGCTCAATCTCCTAGCGAAACATAATACTAGGATGAGGACAGCCGTTTACCAAAATAGATTAGCCTTGGATTACCTATTGGCAGTAGAGGGAGGTGTATGTGGGAAGTTTAACCTAAGCAATTGTTGTCTTCAAATAGATGATGAAGGGCAAGCAATAGCTGAGCTTACTAGCCATATGGTTAAACTAGCGCATGTGCCTACCCAGGTATGGAAAGGGTATAATCCAAGTAGTTAGTTTGGTAACTGGTATGAGCAGTTTGGAGGACTTAAGGCATTGGTAGGTGGAGTCATGCTAATCTTGATGCTGTGCCTTCTCCTACCATGTCTGATTCCTTTGGTAGTTAGTTCTGTGCAGAGCATTATAGAGAATATAGCAGAGAGAAAGGCTGCTGCACAGATAATGGCTATATATAGGTATGAGGCTCTAAATCAGGGAGAACTAGTACAGGAAGAGGAATGTTGAGGGATTCATATCGTTAGGGAGTCGCAAAGTCTGGTCTGGTTCATAGCAACCTGAGGTGTAAGCAAACTATGGTTAAGTGATGCATCTGGAATTGTGAAATATCAGAAGCATCAAAGGGGGGAATGTGGTGGAATCTCAGTAAAAATAAATTTAGTAGGCCGAGATTTCCACGTGGCATATGTGTATGCTGGTATATCAGTTAGTCAGTTACACGTAGCTAAGATACAATCAACAGTGTACAGAGCAAGTGTAGGAATACAGGATATACGAGTATTTCCCCTCCTCCATTGTGCTGGGCAAGCCATGTGGTCAAACAGGAATTTAGTCTCTATTCGGTTGATGGATAAGAGTATGTGTAGGTTGAACTGATTATGGGAGGAGCTACATGCCTATATAAGGGACCTACACTGTATGATCAGGGCTCAGACTTTGCTGTTTTTTGTTGACATTAGTCCCTCTGAGTCCCGGTCGGTGAATCGAATAAAGAATCTCTTCCTTCCTGAAGAAACCTGTGTCCATCTCTCTGTGCTTGGCTTCCGTCAGTTTCTCCGGTATCAGTCTGGAGAAAAACCAAAGCTCTTTCACCACCAAAGTAAAACCATGCATTACCTCCTTTAAGTTTATCAGAAAAAACTAGACACGCAGAACACTTGTGCACTCGTCTCTGCAGTTTGATGGATATATTTCTCACTGTACAACACACGACATAATAACATTGATCTTGTTTATTTTGACTTCTCTAGTCCAGGCAAGTTTTACTTTTATTTTGCCCTTCTAACAGTTTAGCAATTCTTCTAGTTAGGACAACTTCAAGTAATCTTCTCCGAACAGCATTTAGCTGAGCTTGTATTTCAGAGGAAGTTAATGGTTTGTTTTGCAGTCTTGCAACCTGAATTAAATTCTCAGATGTGGAGGTCACTTTTGGCCTGCCTGACCTTGTTTGGTCCTCGTGAGTGCCAGTTTCTTCAACTCATGTAATGGTCTTTGCCACAGTAGTTGCAAACCCTTGCAAAGTTCTTGCGATCTGCCTTAAAGAGTGGCCTTGATTTCTTAACCCCTTAAGGACCAAACTTCTGGAATAAAAGGGAATCATGACATGTCACACGTCATGTGTCCTTAAGGGGTTAAAGTGATGACAATGTCTTAACGGAAAGGTTTTATTTTTTTGATCTTTTACATTCATAAATGACAGGACTTCAGCCTGTGTATGGACCATCATCTGTCAATAATTGGTTACCAATGGTTAAATAGTTACTATACATGTCAACCCGGAATATACAAAAAATGACTAGTCTAAGTTTAAAAGTTGAAATCTTTGAGTAAGCACATAATGAAGATGCATACAGATCAATTCACATTGTTAAAAAGCAAAACTAAAGATTATGCAGAAACTGGTTTCATGCAGGTATACTCCAACCCTTTACATAAACAATTACAGATCTTTGATTGCTGCAATCAGAAGAAGTCAGAAAGACAGATTCATGCGTTTTTTTATTTAATGAGGACATTTGCTAGGCCAACATGTTTATATTTCATATCTTATCAAAACCAACACATGCCTCTGTTAATGAAAATATCCTCAAATCAACAAAGCAAACAAAGACTATGATTTGCAATACAGCTAAATGTGATGAAAAGTAACCTGGTCTCCAATAGCTTACGTTTATACTTAGAAGAGCAGCAATATCAAAAAGTAACTTGCAGTTTGTGTTCATTTTTTTTTCCATACCCTATAAACATTGTGAAGTCCTTACAGGGACACTATAGGCACCCAGACCACCTCAATGAGTTAAAGTGGTCTGGGTGCAATGTCCCTGCCCCCCTTAGTCCTGTTTACACTGCAGTACTAAAAACAACCTACAAGAGTTTAGTTCTAGCTAGAAAAGCTACAATTTCTGGGGAAATTGTGTGAAGTGTTCTTGCCTCCACCAGTAGTCTACAACTGGAGTGGGCGGAGTAACTGTTATTATTTATTTATATAGCACATTTAATTGCAACGTTGTTGCCCAAAGTGCTTCACAGTTACATTAAAACATACAGTTATAAAAACATTAGCAGGTGCAAAAGGCCCTGTCTATGACATCACTTGCTGCTGGAGCCTGGCACAGGTCAGAGTATTTTTGCGGTTGCCATCTTCAAACGATCGTATTTTAAAAACTATAAATCCTACAGCGAAGAGCTTTATATTGTGAGAATCACAAGACCCAGACCTACATTCTGATGAAGGCACAGTCGCAGTTTAGAAATTGCCCTTCAAATGTGAGCTTTGCAGAGCATTTTTAGTGGCAGCAGGGATAGCTGAACGTTTTGATATAAAATTTGTGTAGGTGGGCCTGAAAATGAGGGAGTGGTGGCAGTTTAGAAATCAGGTCCTGATTTTTCAGCTTTTGCCAGCTCCCACTCTAGCTTTGCCATTCATTCCTATGGGACAAATTTTGCCACAAGAACGACGATATTCTGAGAACCATTCGGCGAAACACAAAGTAATAGTAATCCGATCGGGAACAAACTGCACGTTTTGGTATATTTTTGTCTATGTAGTGTAAAAACTGTGGGAGGAGTTAGGGTGGCAAATTTGGCTATAATAATAATAATAACTAGAAAAGCTGCAATTTCTGGGGAAATTGTGTGAAGTGTTCTTGCCTCCATCAGTAGTCTACAACTCGAGTGGGCGGAGTAATTTTAACAATGAAGGCACATTTCTTTTGTGCTTTTTTAAATACTTTATTTTTGTGTGAAAGTCTTGTTACATTAACAGCATACAATGGTTGGTGTACATTAGGTATAAGACATATTCAATTACAGTATTCCAGACGTAACGTCGGTAGTTCTTTGTCTGCTCTTAGTAACAAGGATATTTCACATTTTATATTATACACAAAACTTGGATATCAAACCATCGGTGTTCCTGGAACGATAAACTTTCTACGCTATTGTGATCCTTTTAACCAAATTAAATCCTGAATTTCGGTTGTGGGTTGTGTCACCTTTCCCTCTTGGTGCTATCCTGGTCCAGCCAGGTTGTATGATGCCTGTGTTGCTTAGGGATTTGGCACTGAACCCTTTTCCGAGTTTTGAAAGAGAAGGAGTTAAGTAGTGAAAGAGAAGAAAAGAGAGAATAGAAAGGGGGAGGAAGAGTAATATAGGAATAGTGGTGAGGAAGGGGAGGAGTGGTCAGGTCGGTGGGGGCCGGGGGTGTCCGATGCCTCGCCTTTTATGCTCATCTATTGAAGGTGTCTCTTTTAAGTGCATGTCACGCCCAAAGGGTCGTAAAATGATGGGTCAAATGTTACGTCATTCGCGGAAAAGTTCGCTACTTGTCCATGGTTCCCAGATCTTTTCGAATCTAGACATGGAGCCGCGCACCTTGGCTGTCAAATTGTCCATTAGATATACTTCTTTCAAGTTGGAGATCACCTTCCGTATGGAAGGTAATTTTACCTGTAGCCATGACTGTGCTAGTGTTCTTCGCGCTGCCAATGTTACTTTATGTACTAGTTTTTGTTCCCTGTTAGTCCAGTCGTCTAGGGATCTATTTAGTAAGTATGTCCATGGGTTCAGCTCGGGTGCCCTGTGGAAGATCTGTCTAAGCAAGTCGTAGATTTTCGACCAGTAAGTTTGTACCTGAGGGCATTCCCACCACATGGCCACATCCCCGCCAGCAGTCGTCGGATGGTGTTTGGTGCATGTGAAATAATTTTACCGGGGTGGTGTACCACCGAAACATGGTTTTAAAGGATTGTTCCTGGAGGGATACACATATGGATACTGCATTGTTCGCTTCCCATATTTCTCTCCATTTTGTTCCCTCCAGGACTTCTCCCAACTCTCTCTCCCATGTCCCAGTATACGTGAGTGTTCCCCATTCTGCTGTTTCTGAGCATATGTGTGCGTACATTGTCGTGATAAGTCCTGATGGTGTGGATTCGTTTAAACACATTTTTTCATAGAATGTCAATGGGGTTTTCCCTGCTTGTTGTACGAGTGGGCGTTGTGCGAAGTCTTTGAGTTGTATGTACCGAAAAAAATCCCTGGGAGTGAGATGTGTCCCCTGTTTCAATCGTTCGAATGTGACTGTGCCTGTGCTTTCATACAGGTGGCAAGCCCTCTGTAAGCCTGCTTTTTCTAGGTTTGCGAATTCCCTGGCCTCTATTCCCGGAGGGAAGGCCCTGTTTCTTAATAGTGGTAGTAGAGGGGATGGGGAGCTTGCCAATTTATATTTGGATGCCGATGCGTCCCAAATTCTCAGGGAGTTTAATATTGCTGGGCATGTGGTTCTGAGGATTGGTCTATCTTCCCTGGGCACCCACATGTGGTATTGTGGTAGATCAGGGACAGTGAGGTGGGACTCCAGGTCCACCCATCTCCTTACCTCTAGCGGTGCGTGCCACATGGCCACCTGTGCTAGTTGCGCCGCTAGGTAGTAGAAATAAAAGTGTGGGAGCCCTAAACCTCCTCTCTGTCTTTGTCTGTATAATATGTTTCGGGAGATTCTGTGGCGCCGATTTTGCCATATGAAGTTCCCGACTGCCTTTTGCAATGGGGCTAAGTCAGATTTTAACAGCTTGATGGGTAGCGCTTGAAACAGAAAAAGGATGCAGGGTAGCACATTCATCTTAACAGTGTGAATACGCCCGATCCAGGAGACAGGCTTATCCTGCCATTTATCCAGGTCTCGCATTAGTGTTCGCATGAGTGGTGTATAGTTTAAGTGATATAGTTTGGTTGGGTCATTTGGAAGTTGTATCCCTAGGTATTTTATGTAATCCCTAGCTATGGGTATGTTATGAGTTGTCTGTAAATCCACCGTGTCCTCCGCGGACAGGCCCAGGAGTAGGGCACTAGATTTTTCCAGGTTGGCTCTGTAGCCTGAGAATGTTCCAAATCGAGACAGGACTTCTTGTAGTGCAGCCATCGACTCCTTCGGATTTGTAACTGTCAGTAGGACATCGTCTGAATAGGCAGAAACTAAAAACTCCTGTCCTCCCACCGTTATGCCGCTTATATTCGGGTGCTTGCGCAGTGTCTGGAGCAGTGGTTCCAGGGACAGCACGAACAATAACGGGGAGAGGGGGTATCCCTGTCGGGTGCCATTACCCAGTTGGAAGGGGATGGACCTCGCTCCGGTGATTTTAACCTGGGCAGATACTTAATGGTACATGGCTTTGATCGTGGCTATATACTTTCCCGGGAATCCCAGAAATTCTAGTAGTTGGAACAGATAGGGCCATTCGACTCTGTCGAAGGCCTTCTCTGCGTCTATTGCGACTATTGCCGTGGGGATCGCTGTGGTCCGCTGTCTCCAAATGAGATCTATATTCCTCCTGGTAATTTCGAAGAGTTGTCGATCTGGTATAAAGCCCACCTGGTCCGGGGGTATCAATGTTTTCAAATGAGGGTTGAGGCGATCTGCTAGGACTTTCGCTAGAATCTTTATGTCATGATTAATTAGCGAGATGGGTCTGTAGTTGTCAGGGAGTAAGGGGTCTCTACCTGGTTTCTGGAGGAGTATAATGTTTGCCAGGGACATTCCACTCTCCGGGGTGCCGCCATTTATGAAGTCGTTAAAAAGTCGCTCCAAGTGAGGTGTAAGGTCTTCTCTATAAGTTTTATAATAGGCCCCGTCGAACCCGTCCGGACCTGGAGCTTTATTACCCTTAAGCTGTGCGATTGCCCTGTCTATTTCGTCTCCGGTGATGGCGTCATCCATGAGTGTTGTCGCTTCTGTCGGGAGTTTTGATAGGTCAAGCTGGTTTAAGAAGGTGCTGACATCATTGCTTGCCACTGCCTGTGCGGTGGGATCTCTTGGAGAATGGTTGTAGAGCGATTTGTAGTAATCCGTAAACACTTGTGCAACTTCTGATGGGGTGTTTTTGATGGTTCCATCTCTGTGTTTGATCGCAGTGATGTGTGTCCTATTTTGTCGTGGGCGTAGGGTCCTAGCTAATAGAGTGTCCATCTTGTTAGATTTCTCATAGAACATCCTTCTAGACCAGGTGATGGCTTTAGCAGCGTCGTCTAGGAGCAGTTCTGTGATAGAATGTCTGGTGCCTCCCAAGCGTTCCAGTATTTGCGGGGTTGGTGCAGTCTTATGTTGTTGCTCTTGTTTTCTCAGCAAGTCTAGCAGTTGAGCTAATCTCTGCGCCTTCAGTTTTTTCTTTCAAGTGGGCAGTTTTATGCACGTGCCTCTGATCACTGCCTTGTGTGCTGCCCAGATGGTGCTCGGGGACATGTCTGCAGTATCGTTCGTATCGAAATATTCTTGTATGTCTTTTTGTATCTCCTCACGTGAGTCCTGGTCTCTCAGTAAGTGAGGACTGAGTCTCCAATTCCATGATGTCGCTGTACACATGTTCCCCAGGGTAAGGGAAATATCTGCGTGGTCCGACCACGCTATGAAGCCTATCCCCGAGTCCAGGACCCTTGCCATGCATACGTTATTCACTAGGAAGTGGTCAATCCTGGAGTAGGTCCCATGTGGGGCTGAGAAAAAGGTGTAATCCTTCGTGCTGGGTTGTTGTGCCCGCCAGGCGTCAATCAGACCGATTTCCTGCATGAATCCGTGTAGTAGTTTATCCTGGCTCCCCCTGCCCTGTGACCTCAATTGGCCTGGCCTGGAGCTCCTGTCCGCGGCCGGACACGGTACGGCGTTCATGTCTCCCCCCACAATGAGCATACCGTGTGGGAGTGCTTTGAGTTTAGTGGATAGGGTGTCCCAAAAGTAGTGGTTCGCAACAGTCAGTCATGGTTTAGGTGTATAGGAGAGCCAGAACTTAGCCATGGGGGGCCACACAAATCTGAAAATCAGCACATACAATGCAATTGACATAGTGTTAGTGTCGCAAGTATGGGTAAGTGTCCCACATGCTGCAGTAGTTCTTATATCCATCCCCATGCAGGTGATCCTGGTTTCCCCAAAGGGGTATAGAGCGCTAGTATGCGGCCAAGTCGGATCTGCGCTATCCCAGCCCCGTTGCCCCCCTTGACTGTACTGCACCTCCCAACCCTCCTGTGGCCTAAGTGCTATATTTTTACATTTGTCCCTGGCTCAACGATATGTCCTGAGGCGGAACCTCCAGAACCCTTCTCCAGCATTTGTTTCCCTTAGTCCCCCTCCCCAATGTCCATGACGCTCATAATTCCCCGGTGAGTCCGTATGTCCCACATCCATGTGTAAGTCTCCCCAGTCAATCTAGGTTGATTGATACCCGTTTGCCCCCAGTACCTTACTCTCCAGAAGTTTGCCATTCGCTAGGGAGAGGTGGCAGTTCACCCGTGCCATTCAGCATGGAAGGTATCTGTGCCGGAGCCTGGAGCCCAAGAGCTGCAAATAGGGCTGTCGCATCGTCGCCAGCTTGGAGGACGTAGGTCTTGCCTTGTTTGAATGCTAGAAGTTTAAAGGGGTATCCCCAGGCGTACTTCACGTTGGCTGCTCTCAGGGTTTCTGTGATGGGCTTCCATTCTCGCCTCCGTTGTAGAGTAGCTGGAGCGAGATCGTGGTAGAGCGTGATGTCAGAGCCTTGGTAGTGGATTGGGCCTTCTCTGCCTCTCCTGATCAGTGCCTCCTTCGTCTGGAAGTGCAGGAACCGCATTATGATGTCTCTCGGGGTGTTAGTGTCTAATCTCCTGGTGCGCAGCGCCCTGTGGGCTCTTTCAATATGCCATAGGTGGTCTGGGAGCTCAGGAAGTAGAGGTTTAAGTATAGCCATCACCACATCTATTACTGGGCCTTCCCCCGAGTTCTCTGGGAGGCCCCTCAGGCGAAGGTTGTTACGGCGTGACCTGTTCGCCATGTCTTCTATGGCCAGCTCTGCTGCCGCCATTCTGGCGGTTAAGTGATTCACTTGGTTGATTGCCGTGTTATGTGCTGCTGTGGTAATCTCCAACCGATGTTCTAAGTGCGCGGTGCGTTCACCAATGGCGTGCATTTCACTCCGCAGTACCTGTGTGGAGCATTCAATTTCCCCCGCCAGGTACTCCATCACCTCCGCCAGGGTCGCCAAGATAGTTGCTGTTTCCATGGAGCCCTGAGCGCCCCCGGGCTCTGCGGCCGATTTCACTGGGGATCTGGGCGATCCGGTGGCTTCTCGGCCTGTGCCGCCGCCATCTTGTGTACACGCGGGTCCACCTCGCGGCGTCGTAAAGAACTCAGCCACTGATGTTCCCGCGTCCGGTCCCTTTTTCTGAGGTTTCTTGGATTGACGCTTGTCCATTGTCGTCGGGTAAGCTCGGATGTCGTTGGTTATTTTAGCTATTGTTGGCTTTCTGCGGTGTGGACGGAGCGGAGCTCTAGGCAAACACGTCCAGCTCGCTCAGTGTCCAGGCCACGCCCCCCAGACCTACATTTTGATGCATAGTATGTCTCTGCAATATTAACAATGAAGGTACAGTCGCAGTTTAGAAATTGCCCTTCAAATGTGAGCTTTGCAGAGTGGGGTTTCAATGAATGTCAATGGACGGCGTGAGTTGCAAACAAATGGTCATATTGTGAAAACTATAGGGAGTATGGCTTAGCCGTGGACATTTTTAGTGGCAGCAGGGATAGCGGAACGTTTTGATATAAGATTTGTGTAGGTGGGCCTGAAAATGAGGGAGTGGTGGCAGTTTAGAAATCATGTCCTGATTTTTCAGCTTTTGCCAGCTTCCACTCTAGCTTTGCCATTCATTCCTATGGGACCAATTTCGGCACAAGAACGCCGATATTCCGTGAACCATTCGGTGAAACCTTCCACAAAGTAATAGCACACCAATCGGGAACAATCCGCACGTTTCGGTATATTTCTGTCTATGTAGTGTAAAAACTGTGGGAGGAGTTAGGGTGGTAAATTTGGCTATAATAAGAATAATAAGAACTAGAAAAGCTACAATTTCTGGGGAAATTGTGTGAAGTGTTCTTGCCTCCACCAGTAGTCTACAACTGGAGTGGGCGGAGTAACTGTTATTATTTATTTATATAGCACATTTAATTGCAACGTTGTTGCCCAAAGTGCTTCACAGTTACATTGAAACATACAGTTATAAAAACATTAGCAGGTGCAAAAGGCCCTGTCTATGACATCACTTGCTGCTGCAGCCTGGCACAGGTCAGAGTATTTTTGCGGTTGCCATCTTCAAACGGTCGTATTTTAAAAACTATACATTCTACAGCGAAGAGCTCTATATTGTGAGAATCACAAGACCCAGACCTACATTTTGATGCATAGTATGTTTCTGAAGTATTACAAATGAAGGCACGGTTGCAGTTTAGAAATTGCCCTTCAAATGTGAGCTTTGCAAAGTGGAGTTTCAATGAATGTCAATGGGTGGCGCGAGTTGCAAACAAATGGTCATATTGTAAAAACTATCAAGACTATGGCTTAGCTGTGGACATTGTTAGTGGCAGCAGGGATAGCTGAACGTTTTGATATAAGATTTGTGTAGGTGGGCCTGAAAATGAGGGAGTGGTGGCAGTTTAGAAATCATGTCCTGATTTTTCAACGTTTGCCAGCTCCCACTCTAGCTTTGCCATTCATTCCTATGGGACAAATTTCGCCACAAGAACGACGATATTCCGAGAACCATTTGGCGAAACATTCCACAAAGTAATAGCAATCCGATCGGGAACAATCTGCACGTTTTGGTAGATTTTTGTCTATGTAGTGTAAAAACTGTGGGAGGAGTTAGGGTGGCAAATTTGGCTATAATAAGAATAAGAATAGCAAAAGATTTTATCACATACCTGGGAGTCCGACTTACGGCGGACCCTTCTCAACTGTTCCAACAAAACTACGTTCCCATGCTGCGAACTCTGATAGACGATATGGAGAGATGGGTGGATAAGCCGATCTCTTGGATTGGCAGATTACACTCAGTAAAGATGAACGTTCTCCCCCGAATCTTGTTCCTGTTTCAGGCACTCCCGGTCCGACTGACTAAAGCGGACTTGGGAGCGCTTCAGAAGGCTGTGGGTAAATTCCTCTGGCAGAATAGGAACCATAGAATCTCGCGTAATGTTCTATATAGGGCGAAAACGAGGGGAGGTTTGGGGCTGCCTAACTTTTATTTTTATTACCTGGCGGCACAACTGACCCAGATAGCTATGTGGCACTCCCCTGTGGGGGAGAGGCGATGGGTCGATTTGGAATCTACTCTTCTGGGTTCTGATCTGCCGCAGTTCTACATGTGGGTCCCTCGGGACCATAGACCACAGGCTCGTATTGCGTGCCCGGCTATCAATAACTATAAAATTGTGGGATGCAGCAGCTTCAAAGTATGGCTTGTCCCCCCTAGTATCCCCTTTGGCTCCTTATTTGAGGAATACGGCT
The DNA here is from genome assembly GCF_036172605.1 of Pelobates fuscus. NCBI lineage: Eukaryota > Metazoa > Chordata > Amphibia > Anura > Pelobatidae > Pelobates > Pelobates fuscus. The sequence continues at coordinate 159,653,585 of NC_086317.1, read as the reverse complement.
TCCCCCCCCCCCCCCCCCCCCGGAATGGAGGCACGGGATTTTAAAGGTTTAGAGAGTACTGGGGTACAGCGGTTTTACCAATTTTTTGAAGGCGGTTCGTTCGTAACATTCGAGGAATTGAAGTCCCGAACCCCTTTGCGTCCGTCTGACTTTTTTCGATACCTCCAACTGAGGGATTTTGCTTAGACCCCGGAGGTTAAAACGGCTGCATTGACCCCGCTCACGTTTTTTGAGAGGTTGTGCTTGAAAGAACAATTCCCGAAAGGTCTGATTACAATTTTATACGTGCATAGCAGCACGACTACGACGGAGTGGGGGGATCTTACTTATACTGCCCAATGGGAGGCGGACCTGAACGAGGAGCTGGAGGGGGTCGAGTGGCGGGAGATTTGGGAGGCCGCGGCGACCTCGTCGATGTGTGTCTCCATGCAGGAGCAGGCTTATAAGACTATGTTTAGATGGTACACCACTCCGGTAAAGCTCTGCAGGATGCATAGGGTGCCCTCTGATCTGTGTTGGAGAGGTTGCGGACAGAGGGGGACTTACCTTCACATGTGGTGGGATTGTCCAGAGGCACAAAAATTTTGGAAACTAATAGCGGACCTGCTAAGGGATATATTTGATAGAGAGGTCCGATTGGACCCCTGGGTCTTCCTTCTGGCCAGGTCCATGGATGACTGGACTAGGTCTGAACAGAAATTAATACTTAAGGTGAACCTAGCTGCTCGGAGAGCTTTAGCACAGGTCTGGCTGCAGAGGGAGATCCCTTCGATGGACCTGGTTCTCCAGAAGATTAGAGATAACTTCCTGATGGACAAACTGACAGCGCAGGTTAGGGGTACACTCTCTAAATTTGAAAAGGTCTGGGGCCCGTGGATGGAGAGTGGAGTTGGCGTCTAGGGATGGGGGGGGGGGGGGGGGTTTCCCCCGGCTCCCTGTATCCTCTGCCGGCCGATTTGCTCCAGCTCTTGATTAGCCCATCCTGCGGTCTGGCGTGGAGACGAGCGGAACAGGCGGACTACCCCTGCGCGATAGCCTGCCGTATCACGGTCGTATTGTCACTTATCGTTAAGTTACCATTGTAGGACTGTGCCGAGTGGCCCTGTCAAGGTCGTGGCGATTGGTTCCCTGTCTTACCCTTCCTGTTCTTCTTTTTTCCCCTTACTACCCTCCCGTTTGTTCCTCCTCCCTCTCTTTCTTTTCTCTTTTCTTCCTAGGAGTTATGTGTACTTCTATGTTTCTTCACATAACTTTCCACCCGAATCTGACTGGTGCTGGCGTCTAAATATCACCGAGTAGGTGGGCACAGCTTCGCATGTGTAGAGTCGCGGGCTGTGCTGGTGTGGCGCTCTGGGCTCTATGCTGAGGGTTATACGAGAGATTTAGGCTCTCTCAAGCATCATACTCCCGCCTGTACTTTATATGGGTCGCTACATGTAGACGCTGCATGAGAGGATACCTGATTTGTTGGCTAGTCAGATCTCGGCTATTTTTGTTTTTATCTCATTTCTTTTAGTTAAAAACCTGGCGGGGCACTAACAAAGCACGGAACGTGACAGTTTGTACACGATAGACATATGCGTTTGGAGTATGACTACGCTTACTTTGTACATTTACCTCACTTGTACAATATTGGATGTATTTTATGCTACTTGTTTGTATTCTTTCTGGTGTACTGCCTTGAAATAAATAAAGAATTAAAAAAAACAAAAAACATTAGCAGGTGTACAAAAGGCCCTGTCTATGACATCACTTGCTGCTCCAGCCTGGCACAGGTCAGAGTATTTTGGCGGTTGCCATCTTCAAACGGCCGTATTTTAAAAACTATAAATCCTACAGCGAAGAGCTTTATATTGTGAGAATCACAAGACCCAGACCTACATTTTGATGCATAATAGGTCTCTGAAATATTAACAATGAAGGCACAGTCGCAGTTTAGAAATTGCCCTTCAAATTTGAGCTGGCTAGAGTGGAGTTTCAATGAATGTCAATGGACGGCGTGAGTTGCAAACAAATGGTCATATTGCAAAAACTATCAGGACTATGGCTTAGCTGTGGACAATTCTAGTGGCAGCAGGGATAGCTGAACGTTTTGATATGAGATTTATGTAGGTGGGCTTGAAAATGAGGGAGTGGTGGCAGTTTAGAAATCAGGTCCTGATTTTTCAGCTTTTGCCAGCTCCCACTCTAGCTTTGAACATTTTGCCATTCATTCCTATGGGACCAATTTTGCCTCGAGAACGACGATATTCCGTGAACCATTCGGCGAAACGTTCCACAAAGTAATAGCACACCAATCGGAAACAATCCGCACGTTTTGGTATATTTTTGTCTATGTAGTGTAAAATTGGCTATAATAATAATAATAATATATATGTGAGATAACATTAAGTGGTCTTGATATGCAAGAACACTTAATAATATATATGTGAGATCACATTAAGTGGTCTTGCTATGCAAGAACACTTAATTATCTAAACCTGTCCTTTACAGCAGCTGCCATCTTCTTCCACAGTGTCCTCTTCAGCTCCTGGTGCTTTATTTCACAGGACCAATCAGTGCTGTACTCTCACGCATGCATCAGAGTACAACACTGATGTATATGGAGGATTCTCCATATTAAAGCCTTTTCTGTCTCAGTGGTCACCAAAAGGACTTTAATAGAGGTAATGAAATGTTAAATGCTTGTTAGTAGCAGCCCATATTTCTTGCATTTTCAACAAAAAAATTTTTTTTTTCACAATTACAGCAAGATGGTTTTCCTAGTCATAACTTACTATTCCTCAGTATTGTCTAGGTGTCTGGAATATTTATGTATTAACTTAAAGGGACATTATAGTTATCAGAACAACTACTACGACTCTGCTCACCCCCAATGTTTATCTTAGAAAAGGATTAGATGAGAAAACAAAAGGCCTTTGGGATATCACTGGAGGCAGAGTGGGTCTCAGTGCTGAAAAAGTTTCCATTTATTACATTACTTTTTTTTTTTTTTTATATTACATTTAGGAGAACCCGGAATCTAAATTGCCAGTATAACACTACCTTTAAGGTTAAGTCAATTATGCATTAAACTCACAGCACTAAGTATACTTGTGCACACATTTTCACAAAGCTTGTCGGTTTAAAGGGAATATTTGTTCTAGTTATACATTTGTCTCATCAGTGACAAAGATGCTTGCTAGATTTCAATAACAGTAGCAATGTTAAGTCTTCTATAGAAAAAAAAAAATAGGCATTTGATGTTCTTACAACCATTACATGGAACTTAAGCTAATACAGACTAGGACATGTGTCCATAAAAAAAAAAAAAAAAAAAAAGTGTACAAGACTAGAATGAAAGCTTACCTGCAGAGTTGTCCTCTTCTTTTTTGGTTTTCTTTGTATCTTTTTCAGACTCCTCACTGAAAATAAAATTGAAGTCCATTTTAAAGTAAAAGAAAACTGGGCTGCTATACAATTTAACAAGAATTAAATGGGAAGTAAAGTTATTTTTACTCAAGATGAAACTATCTACAATTTATTCCACCTAATATTTGTAACTTGTATAAAGCATTTTTATAATCAAATACTGCTGAAGAAAACCATTTAAATGCAATGGTGCTGGTATGCAGACAATTATATCCAGACTGCACCATAGAGTGTATTGTATGTGAATAGGATTAAAAAAAATAAAGTGGTCAAAAAGGAACACGCCACACACTTTAAGTATGTTAGCTTGTTTGCAGCAGATAGTAACTGCCTTACACTAGTCTCACATCTCCAGGCTGTCAATATGGCAGCCAGGAGGGTTTTCTGCCTTACTCGCTTTGCACTATAGTTCCCAGTGAAAGTATTAGCGGAGTACATGTCCACAATGCTTCTCTGTGTCAGGGCTTAGAATTTCGAGTTCTAAGTTACTACACAGGCAATAAAAAAACAAAAACAGTTGTTTGCCATGGCAAGCCACACCATACCCTCCATGGGTGAAATATTACAATAATAAAATACAAGATGTATGTAGTTTAAAAGCCCTGTAGTGTAGTGAAGCACTAATGGGTAAGCCCTACAAGTTTCATCTCAATTCTGAGACTCCTGCAAGTGTTTTTTTGGCGCTAAATAAAGACGGATGAATATTATTTACAGATGGGGGACTATATTCGGATTGGCTGACGGCGGTCCAGAATAGGATTGTTCGGGGTTCAAATATGGCAGGTCTGTATTTTTAGCGATCATTCCCCTGAGGAAGAATTGAGATAACACGCACAGGGCTTACCCATTAGTGCTGCACTTTGTTTTAATTATTATTTGTTTAAATGTACCTCCCGCATATATCTGGTGAAGGAACACAGACGGCTGTATCCGGCTCCCAGAACTTCTGATGTTATTGATGGGCTTTTTAACCACGTACATGTACGTGTACCTCAATAAAGCAGTGTATTTTAAAAATGAAAAGTGCTGCACCTTGGTGACATCAAAATTGCAGATTTTTAGCAAATCCAATGTTTTCCCATGGAGAAAGCATTGGATTGGCTAAAAATCGGCAAGGGGCGAGCCAAACGCCGTTTTGGACAATCAGCACCTACTCATAGAGAGGCATTGAATCAATGCATCTGAGGAAAATTCAGGGTCCCCATGCAGAGTGTGGGGATGCTGAATGACAGGGCTGCTTACTGTGCATCTCTAAGCCAGGAAGCCCCTCCAGTGGCCATCTGAGGAATGGCCACTTGGAGGTGTCCCTATGGGCAATGTAAACACTGCCTTTGCTCTGAAAATGCAGTGCTTACATGAACATGCCTGAAGGGAGCCATTATACTCACCCTAACAACTACATTAAGCTGTAGTTGTTCTGGTGACTATAACTTTAACCTTGAAGCATTAGAACTTTTTGGTGTTTTAACGATATTACACCTTCTTTGCCGTTGTATAATCTTTTGTAGATATTTTGATGTATGGTTTCAACACTGTAGGGTCAGGAATACATGTTTGAGTTCATCTAATTAAAGTAATCACAGCAACTCCACATATATTTAAGCACTTTCTGTAAGAAAACATAGATTTGTATAAAGCATTATTGGTGTAATTCCTATACGTTTGTGAATATATGAAGATCCAGAATGTTATCAGATACAATTTAACTCAATTTCAAAACGTGTTACTTTCTAACCTCTCTTCCTGTGAATTTTTTACAGGCCTTTTCTTTTCTTTAACCTCTCTGGGTGATGCACGAGATTTCTTTGTAGGTGGTGCTGCAGCTCTTCCATAGTCTTCATCTGAAGAAATAATATATACATATAAAACTCATCCCAAGGCAAACACGCCTGAATACTGCCATTACAAAACTTTAGTTGTATATATATGCATCTTAGATTATAACACCTTAAACTAATTTTGGGAATTATTAAAAATGTCAGTTTTTACAACAGGCAAAGAAGTTTTGCCGACTTGTTCCCTGGTGGCAAGCGCTAGTAAATTGCAGAAGCCTTGCTGCCAAGGTGTTACTTCCTTGGAAAATTAGTGACAATTACACAAGTCATGCAGTCATACAACAAGATGATGCTTATCTTAACCAAGAATGAGATCTGTAAGGCACGTAAGAATCAAAGTGCCCTTTTTCCTTGAATATATTTATAAATCTTGCAAGTGTTTGCACAAAAATAGTTGGCCTGTCTGAAACATTCGAAGTAAAAGGTATTTTACCTTACAAGTAGAAATATAAATACATACCAGAAAAGGTAAAAAAAAATTATTGAAAAAAATAAGCTTATATAAAATAAATCTAAAGTTTGGAGGGATGGGGTGACAGGTGGTATAGTGATGGAGGGAGGGGTGACACAGTAAGGGAGGGGGTGGCAAAGTGACTGAGAGGGGGTGACACAGTCAGGGAGTTGGTGACAGGTGACATAGTGACTGAGGGGGTGACAGTGGGTGGCAGAGTGACTGAGGGGGTAACACAGTAAGGGGGGGGTAGCAGAGTGACAGAGGGAGGGGGTGACACAGTAAGAGAGGGGGTGGCAGAGTGATTGAGGGATAATAAACAGGTGGTAGAGGGACTGGGGGTGACACAGTAAGGGAGGGGGTGACAGGAAGCACAGTGACTGAGGGAGGGGGTGACACAGTGAGGGGGTAGGTGACAGGTGGCAGAGTGACTAAGTGGCTGACAAAGTGGGTGACAGAGTGACTGAGTGACGGACGTGGTGACACAGGTGAAAGAGTGGGTGACAGGTGGCAGAGTGATAGAGGGAGGTGGTGACAAGTGGCAGAGTGACTGAAGGAGGGGTTGACATAGTGAGGGAGGGGGTGACAGAGTGACGGAGGAAGGGAATGGCAGAGTGACTGAGGGAGGGGGTGATACAGTGAGGAAGTGGGTGACAGGTGGCAGAGTGACTGAGGGAGGGAGGGGGTAACACAGGTTACAGGTGGCCAAGTGACTGAGGGAGGGAGTGGCAGAGTGACTGAGGGAGGGGGTGATACAGTGAGGGAGGGGTGACAGGTGGTAAAGTGACTGAGGGAGGGAGGGGGTGACACAGTAAGGGAGGGGATGGCAGAGTGACTGAGGGAGGGGGTGACAGTGAGGGAGGGGATTGTAATTTTAAAAATACCTTTATTTTTTTTCCCTGGTGGTCCAGTGTCTTTGTTTCCTGGTGGTGCGGTGGGCTGTCTCTCCAATCTGCCCTGAAAGGCAGAGAGCCACCACAGATTGCAGCTCCGCCGGGTGTGAGCTGCAGACTGTGCAGTGTCTCACGATATCCATAAGTCAGAGCGTTGCCGTGGTAACCCGTTGCAACACTCTGATTGGCCAGAGATTCGAGACACTGCAGTCTGCAGCTCACACCCGGCGGAGCTGCAGACTGTGCTGGCTCTCTGCCTCTCAGGGCAGACTGGAGGGGCCTCGCACCTTGCGGCATACCGGGCAAGCCGCCGAGCCCCCTCATGGTGTTGGATCCTCGGGGAGGGACCGAGGACCTGACATAGTCTGCCTGCCCCATTGTGTGTTAGCGAGGCCATAGGCGGCAGCCTAACTCACCTAATTGGAGAGCTGCAGCCTGGAGCCGTGGCTCAACCGCGTGCTAAGGACGGGCCGACCCAGTATGTGGCAAAATCATCATCTTAACCGTGTTTACACGGCCCAGCCACGACATCTCTAAATTTTCACATTTTTGCAGTTGTTGTTTTGATTTAGTTAGTAAGTGTAGCTGAATACCCAAGTATTTAATGTACTTTTTTCTCAAGTCAAAGTAATTTCAGGAGCATTTCTACTAGGCTGTCTGAATGGCCTTAGTTTAATAGAATTGACCATTAAAAAGCCAATCCCCCAGATTCTAAAGAGATGGATTCGGATGAAGAGCAGGGCCTTGGATTAGAAGATCTTGTCTGGGAGGTAATCTCCATAGTTGGAAGATGGCCGTCTTGCACAGTAGTGGATACCAAGGCCTTTTTGGTCAAATTGGGATTATAGTACTTACCTTCCTTTTACCTGCTCCTATTTCTTTTTAACAAACGAGGTATTAGAGGTGGGGATCACATACCCAGATTGAATCCCCAAGTCTGGGACATGGCTACCTGGCCTGCAGATAAAGGGTCTGGAGTCAGAGAATAAAATATTGTGGTCTTATAGAATATCTCCAGGTGTAGACTCAATTATCCTTGTTGAATGTTTGTCCTATTAGATAATCTGCCAAAAGATTTTAGAATCCTGGGAGATAAATGGCTTTCAGACACGATAGATGTCTCTTGACAAACTTCAGTTCATTCATAGATTCAGTTCTTTTGAGGGTTTTTTTGCTCTTTATACTGCCTTGATGATAGACATAAGCTGCTACAGTTCTTTGTCTGAATGAATCAATAACCAATAATTTTTCAATGGGGTAGAAAATCCTTCAAGAATTTTGAGATGGCTCTTAGGTTTGAATAAAGCTTTATTTTCTGTAGGGACAAGTCCTCTGAATGTAAGTGAAACCTAGATGTGCTCCCCAACCTTGAAAACTGGCGTCTGTGGTGATCACTAGTCATTTTGGTTCTTCAAGTGGAAAACCTTTTTGAAGATTTAGTTACAGTCTCCACCATCGTAGATGAGATTTTACTTGAGGAGGAATCGTAATTAATTGGTCCCAATTGTTCTGTTTTTTGTTAAATTGGTTGAGGAAATTCAGCTTAATGGTCCTTAAATTACACTGGGCCCATCTCACCAGACCTATTATAGACGTGAGAGATCCTAGGAGGCTCATATAGTTTCTTTCTGTGATTAATTTCTTTGTCATTATTTCCCCAATTTTTGTCTGTGTGTGGGATATTCTGTCTGTTGAAATTTGAACTGAGGAATTCATGGTGTTTATAGCTGCTCCAAAAAATATGATATGGTGAGAAGGGACCAACAACATTTTCTCTTAGTTTATGTCTCAGCCATGACCTTATAGACATTTGATAGCAATATTTGTGTGTTGATTTGCTACTGTAAGGGATGGTCTGTCACGCAGGGCCGCCACCAAAAATTTTGGGGCCCCTGACAAAGCACAAGGTCTGGGCCTCCCCCCCCCCCGCAATGAATGCAGTGTGTGTCAGTGTAATGAATACAGTGTGTGTCAGTGTAATGAATACAGTGTGTGTGTCAGTGTAATGAATGCAGTGTGTGTGTCAGTGTAATGAATGCAGTGTGTGTGTCAGTGTAATGAATGCAGTCCGGGCCCCCCAGGACCGCTGGGCCCGTGACAACTGTTATGGTTGTCACCCCCTGATGGCGGCCCTGGGTCTGTGCATAGTTAGAATTTGGGCTGGAGGCAGGGCTAGATTAACAGCCCAGTGGGCCTGGTGCTGACAATTATGATGGGCCTAATTACAGAATCTTATCGACCAAAAACACTAAAACACTCCCAAGAGTCATGTATCTGATGGAGATGGTGCTGGAGGGAAAGAAAACAGCAGCTAAAAGAAAACACATAACCTATGCTAATCTCTCTCTAATTTATGTTTTCATCTTTCAAGTAAATCCATAACCCCTAACAGCAATTTTTCAGTGAAGCAGGAAGTCAATGGGCGCAGTAAAAGGGTGTGCCACTGACGCAAATCACGCAACCTGCCAAAAGGGGCAAACATGCTTAAAAAGGGGGCATGTTTGTCCAAAGAATTGGAAGGCCAGCCTGGCATGAATGCATGCAATCATGCAGGCTGTCCAACTACGGGCTTACTATGCAGGCAGCACCCTGAGCTTGGCATAAATGTGTCTAAGGATTCGCTTGCTCAACGCTTTCTAAGGACTGTCCCCTAGAACTCACATGTCCACTTGTCTCCTTGATGTCTTACTAGCAGGCAGAAGCTCCTGGTATACAGTCTGAGACAGAGAAAAGGTGGATGTAGTGAGTGTAGAAGAAAGGGAACATGTCACAGAGTTAGAGAGACCAAAGTAAGCATTACCTTAACTAATTTTATTGTCAGACAGTCCACACAAGTTTTGTTCCTATACATCAATCTTAAGTTTCCATACTTAAGTAATAGTATGTGAAAAGTAGTTAGGGTTGCCACCTTACTTGGAAAAACATATCGGCCTTGCTAATTTGCATAATTAATTATGTTTGGGTGACCTCTCATGATGTAAATTACAAGGAGTGACATAAGAGAAAATGCTGTAAAATCACCAAAAAAACTACTTACAGTTTGATTCTGCTGTATAGATGGATTGCTCCCAGTGTCTTAAGTCTCCCATTGTCCCAGTGTCCCCATGTCTCCCAGTGTCTGTGTCCCCATGTGTTGATTAACCCAGGTCTCAGTATTCCTCAGTATTCCTATGTATCAGTGTCTCAGTGGCCCATGTCTCCCAGTGTCCCCTAGTCTCCTTGTGTCCCCTACTGTCGTGTCTCCTAGTCTCCCAGTGACCCTATGTATCACAGTGTCCCTATGTATCTCAGTGTCCCTATGTATCACAGTGTCTCAATGCCCCCATGTGTCTATGTCCCCATGTCTCCCAGGGTCCCCATGTCACTAGGAATATGAGGAGACCTGGGGACATGGGGAGACAGAGACACCGGGAGACTAGGGGAAACTGGCTGGGACACATGGGGACACTGGGAAAATAGGGGACATGGGTACATTGAGACATGGGGATACTGAGACACCAGGGCCACAGGCTGGGAGACTAGGGGACACTAGGAGACTAGGGGACACTGAGACACCAGGGACACTGGCTGGGAGAATATGTCTCTGTATCCCCAAGTGTCTGTGTCATAATGTCTCCCAATGTCCCTCACTGCCTTGAGCTGTAGGCTGTCCCTGCAGGGTGGGAGTTGCTGTCTTGACTCTCTGCAGCTGCTACCCTGCGAATCAGTGAGTAGAGATACTCTAGGCAGGGAGGAATATGCTGGAACTTCCTATCCCTGCCTCTCTCCACACACAGCAACCCCTACTGGCTAGTGCTGGTATTACATTGTAATCTCTGTTTATACTGAGAAAAATACTAGCATTTGTATTGCCAGTATGACTGATATATTGACACCGCCCAGGCAGCCTCAAATACTGGCTGTGTCAATAAAATAAAAGCCAGGTGGAAACCCTAAGAGTAGTGAGTAAAGAAACTTTTTTTTTTTTTTAATTATTTTTTCTATTTAAAATCAATGGGCCTATCCCATGGGCCTGGAGCTGCAGCTCCATAAGCCCCTATGTTAATCCGGCCCTGGCTGGAGGGAGGGCCAGATCATTAGGGCTTGCTATCCTGCCCAAAAGGCGTTAGGACAGCAAAGTACTCCCTAAGGTCAGGAAGCGGGTAATGTTCATTAAAAAAAAAAGAGGGGGGGCCCGACCATCATGGTGGAGAGACGTGTCTCACACGACCACCCACTTAATCTTGAGCCCTAAACACTTATCACAGCCTATTCACAACCAATTTGGCTAGGCATCAGCAACCAACTTACCCCTCACACCTGTGGGGATGCTGTGCGACACTCAGCAACCTGAACAGTGCTGGTTTACCCGTAGTTGAAATATGCAGCCTGGTGCGCATTGGGCGGTAGAAGCGGCTGATGATCTGGCCCGGAAGTGCCCTGAAGCAGTGAGAGGCACACACAAGCCCCATTACCCTCCCCCCCTCCGTTTGACTGGTGGGGGTGATCACGTCCCCCCCATGGGAGACGATCCCGATGATGTTGGAGTGCAGGGGAAAGCAGTGCTGGCTCAAACTCCAGCTAGTGACTTGACAAAGATGGTGGACACCGCGTGCACCAACGGTCGCAGTGAGGATCACATCGATGTCCTGAGCAGATTGGACAGAACGTTTGTGGACTTCTGGCACACGCGGGCAGTGGAGAGTGCAGAGCACATTACTCCTGACCATAGAGAAGCAGAGCCTGGATGTCAGGATGTCAGGATGTCTCCTGGACCCCTGCAGTGCTCTCCCTTGTGGTGGGACTATGCTCTGCCCATGAAGGGCATAGGGTGACCAGACTTGGTTGGACTGTCCACAGATCAGGTTTACCTACCTGCACCTGTTTTTCTAGAGCTCATTATGGGATTTATCAGACCTACTATTTCACCCAATACTAAGCAATGTACTGATAATGCTCTTGTGCCCTGCGTGTCCTCACACCACACATTTCCCTTATTAATCTACCGCTATGGGGGCCATTAACCCTCCTGCAACTAACGTTAAATTTGGAAAAATGCAGTCAGGCAGGTAACGTTCTCCTGGCATCCACCAAACCCAGACTTGCCCGTAAGACAGCCAAAAAGAGAAGTGTGATTTGTCATTCCATAACATGTTATAACTACTCCAGTGGCCATTGGCAGCATGCTTTGCACCACTTAATCCAATACTTGGCTTTGTACTTGGTGATGTAAGGCTTGCATACACCTGCTCGGCAATGGAAAACCATTCCATGAAGCTCCCGACGCACAGTTTTTGTGCTGATATTAATGCCAGTGCACGTTTGAAAGTCTTCAGCTATGGAATCAGCAGAGTGTTGGCAACTTTTACATACCATGCGCCTCAGCACTCCATGACCCTGCTCTGGACTTTAAGTGGTCTTCTGCTTTGAGGCTGAGTTGCTGCTTTTGCAATGTCACTTACAGTTGACTGTGCAATATCTACCAGGGATGACATTTAACAAACCGAGTTATTGAAAAAGTAGCATTCTACCACAGTACCATGCTTGAATTTACTGACCACTTCACAACAACCATTTTTTTCCACAATTGTTCGTAAATGCAGACTGCATGGCTAGAAGCTTGAGTTCATAAACCTTTGACAATAGGTTTGATTGAAATAACTGGATTCAATGATTAAGTGGTGTCTGGAGATAATTTTGGGTTAATCTGAGTTATACAGGAAAAAAAAAAAAAACGGGTAAGATTTGTTTGATTTCAATTACTGACCTCATTAAAATAGCAGACTTAGTTCAGTGTAATAGTTGTTATGCATTTGTTTCACATTCCACTTTTTTGGAGATTTGAATGCTGTCTAATCTGTAGACAGTTCTCTAATACAGTGGCAGAAGATTGTCGTTTTGAAGTTTGAGGTTTGTAAATTATCTGTTAAACAAACTGGAACTGTTGCAAAGACAGTGCCGCAGAGCCATACTAGGAATAGCAGATGGATTACTGTAGGATCTGGTAGACTAGAGTTGTGGATAAAAGGCATATTGCACAGTCTGATGCTCTACATAATTCAATTTCAGCACTTTCAGAGTGTAGTGGTGTTATGGAGACAGGCTCAGGCACCGAGTGTAGTGGTGTTATGGAGACAAGCTCAGGCACAGAGTGTAGTGATGTTATGGAGACATGCTCAGGTACCGAGTGTAGTGGTGTTATGGAGACAGGCTCAAGCACGGAGCGTAGTGGTGTCATGGAGACATGCTCATGTACCGAGTGTAGTGGTGTTATGGAGACATGCTCAGGTACAGAGTGTAGTGGTGTTATGGAGACAGGCACAGGCACAGAGTGTAGTGGTGTTATGGAGACAAGCTCAGGCACAGAGTGTAGTGGTGTTATGGAGACAAGCTCAGGCACAGAGTGTAGTGGTGTTATAGAGACAAGCTCAGGCACAGAGTGTAGTGGTGTTATGGAGACAGGCTCAAGCACGGAGCGTAGTGGTGTCATGGAGACATGCTCAGGTACCGAGTGTAGTGGTGTTATGGAGACATGCTCAGGAACAGAGTGTAGTGGTGTTTTGGAGACAGGTTCAGGCACCGAGTGTAGTGGTGTTATGGAGACAGGCTCAGGCACCGAGTGTAGTGGTGTTATGGAGACAGGCTCAGGCACCGAGTATAGTGGTGTTATGGAGACAAGCTCAGGCACCGAGCGTAGTGGTGTTGTGGAGACAGGCTCAGGCACTGACTGTAGTGGTGTTATGGAGATATGCTCGGGTACCGAGTGTAGGGGTGTTATGGAGATATGCTCAGGTACCGAGTGTAGTGGTGTTATGGAGACAGGCTCAGGCACTGAGTGTAGTGGTGTTGTGAAGACAGGCTCAGTCACTGAGTGTAGCGGTGTTGTGGAGACATGCTCAGGCCCTGCGATTTATTTAACCAACTGTGAACAGGAGTAGTCTCAGAAGATTGGAAGTTGGCAAATGTTGTACCCATTTACAAGAAAGGTAATAGGGAGGAGTCGGGCAATTCTAGGCCAGTAAGCCTTACTTCAGTAGTGGGGAAGTAATGAAAACCATGTTAAAGGATAGGATTGATGAAAATCTAAAATCACATGGATTTCAAGATCAGAGACAACATGGGTTTACTTCAGGGAGATCACGCCAAACTAATCTTATTGATTTTTTTGATTGGGTAACTAAAATAATAGATCAGGGTGGTGGAGTAGACATTGCTTACCTGGATTTCAGTAAGGCGTTTGACACTGTTGCACATAGAAGACATCAATAAACTGCAATCAGTGACGGAGTGACAGGCAACAGAGGGTTGTAGTCAATAGAGTATATTCAAAGTAAGGTCTAGTTACAAGTGGGGTACCTCAGGTACTTGGACCCATTCTCTTTAATATTTTTATTAGTGATATTGCAGAAGATCTTGATGGTGATACTAAGATATGTAACAGGATTACTGCTCCAAGAGGGATAAGCCAAATTGCAAATGATTTAGGCAAACTAGAAAAATGGTCAGAGCTGTGGCAGCTGAAATTTAATGTGGATAAGTGCAAGATAATGCATTTTAGACGTAAAAACCCAAGGGCAGATTACAGAATATTTGATAGTCCTAACCTCAATATCTGAGGAAAGGGATTATGGGGTAATTATTTCAGATGACTAAAAAGTAGGCAGACAATGTAATAGAGCAGCAGGAAATGGTAGCAGAATGCTTTGTGGTATAGGGAGAGGTATTAGCAATAGAAAGAGAGAAGTGCACATGCCATTGTACAGAACACTGGGGAGACCTCACTTGGAGTATTGTACGCAGTACTGGAGACCATATTTCCAGAAGGATATTGATACTTTAGAGAGAGTTTAGAGAAGGGCTACTAAACTAGTTAATGAATTACAGGATAAAACTTACAAGGAAAGGTTAAAGGATTTTAACATTTATAGCTTGGAGGAATGATGAGACAGGGGGATATGATAGAAACATTTAAATACATAAAAGGGAATCAGCACAGTAAAGGAGGAGACTATATTTAAAAGAAGAAAAACTACCACAACAAGAGGTTTAAAAATAATATCAGGAAGTATTACTTTACTGAGAGGGTAGTGGATGCATGGAATAGCCTTCCAGCTGAAGTGGTAGCGGTTACACACCGTTAAGAAGTTTAAGAATGTGTGGAATAGGCATAAGGCTATCCTAGCTATAACCAAATCAACATTTCCAATAGGAATTAATGTAAAATTTGATTAATCCGTTCCAGACCCCCACAATTACAGCAGTTTAACAAAAAATTTACTGTGTAGTAATGCCTTTCATGGATAAAATAACACAATGTACAGTAAATTAAAATGTCAATTCACTTTACCTGTGATGATGAGAGTTGATGGCGTAAGTGGAAAGATATTCTTGGATGGGGGTATGCAACCATTCTTCTGTCATTTAAAATGTGTCAAATTGAACATGTTTGTGGCATGATGATCGACCGAGTACCGAGACACTTTTTTACGCAAAATCTTAGTCCGACTTCCAAGATACCACTGTATTTCACAAATTGGGAACACTAGATGGGCCAAATGGCTCTTATCTGCAGTCACATTCTATGTCCATATTTTGTATTTAAACTTTGCATTGCCTTTGCCTATGAGGCTCTGATTTTCCACTTGCTTTCCCAGAGTAAGCGGAGTTAAACATGGGGGATTGATATAGAACACATTACATTCCGTGTAGGTGTTCCACTTACTACTTGCAGGGTGAACGACCAGCTGTCCCTCCTCCTAGGCCCATTTATTTCAGCTTACAACATATGGAACATATTCTCAGCATGCATTTTACAACTTCAAATATGGGAAATGCCGCTTAACCCCTTAAGGACACATGACGTGTGTGACACGTCATGATTCCATTTTATTCCAGAAGTTTGGTCCTTAAGGGGTTAAACACTATAGGGCACCCTATTCCCTAAATAGTTTTTCATGGAATTACTGCCTTACTATTACTAACAAAAGTGCTACAATTATACTTTTTCCCTCTCCTGTGAAGCCCTTAAAGAAAGAAAAACACAAATGGGTATTCCTGACCCTAGTGTTAAACACTATTTAGGTCCCCTGCCCCCCCACTAAATAATAAGTCACTTTTATTCCAGCACCGCCCTGTGGGTGCTGGCTTCGTCCCCTCAGCTGAGATCATCAGAATTGACAAAAAGTCAATCCAATACACACACTGGGCAAAATGCTACTCTGAACAATCAGCCTGCCATTAACCCAGGAAACACCTGTAGGCACATCCCTTTAACGCCACTGAACATCCAGCGTCAGTGATATCCCTGTTGGAAAGTCTAATGCGTTCGCCGTGCATGCACATCAATCCCCACCCTCCAAAATCAGATATGTTTGGAGCGTCGAGAGACATCTGTGCTGGAATCAGGTGAGTAAATATAGGATTTTTAATGGGCGGAGTGGGGAGTAGGCACTATACTGTTAGTGAATACAACTTTGTTCCCTCTACAAAGATACTATAGGTACCAAAACAACTTTAGGTGTATAATTCATATCCCCGCAATCTCACTGCTCTATTCTCTGCCATTTAGGAGTTAGATCACTTTGGTTATGCAGCCCCACGTGGGACTTGCACAGCCATCCTAAACTCTCCCTGTAAAGCGTTCTTAGGTCTAAACTTCAAGGTTAAACTTGGACTTTAATTTTTTATTTATTCCAACCTATGTAACTGTATGGCATTCTGTTTGATGAATTTCTGATCTCTTGCTCTGTTAATAGCCTCCCGTGTGGAATTCCATTTACAGAGCAGGAGATAAGAACTTCTAAAGTAAGTTAAGGTCGGATTGAATATTAAACCAATTTACTTTTTCCATGGAGACAGAGTCAGATGAGAAATAAGTGATTTAACTCCTAAAATATCAAATAATTGAGCAGTTAAACTACAGGAGCATGATCTTTACTCTAAAACTAGTTATTCAAAGGAATACAAATTCCTGACCCTATAGTCCTTTAGGTGATCAGCCCACCTTCGAAATCAGTTAAAAAAAACAAAAAAAGCTCTGCTGGTCTAACCACCATGGCAAATAATCTTTAAAGTCAGTCCACCCTGTCCCATAGGGAAGCATTGGGAGGCTATTAAACCAATGCATTTCTATGGGGAACATTCAGCATCTCCATGCAGAACGTGGAGATACTGGATGCCAGTGCTTCACACTGTGCAGCAGTGGATTAGTCTAAGTGACAGCCACAAAAGGGGTTCCTAGGCAACAATTTAAAAAAACACTGCCTTTTCTCTGAAAAGGCAGCACCAAGAGTGCTCAGCCTCCTGGGTCAAGATATAGACACAAGAACCACTACATTAAGCTGCTAACTACAGTATCCCTTTAAGGTTAAGCTGTTTTGCTACCTATATAGTGTCCCTTTAAAGAGCATGTGACCTTTCTACCATAAACCCCTAAATGGCATCCCAGTACAATAAAAAGGGAACATGTACAATGTCCCAGGATAAAACACAAACATGTTAATGACCTGTATTAAACAGGTTTTAAGGCAAACAGGGAGGGTTGAAAGTGGGCTTAGGATTTTAAGTTTTTTCTCAAGCTTCAGTGAACTACAGCAGGGAGCAAACAATTAGCCATAAAGGTAAATGCGGAAGCTGTGTGCAAGGCAAAAACTACATCTAATAAGAATTTCACATATGGCTGTGGGGAAATGTGTATTACTTTTTCAAATTTAGGAATCCCAGTTTCAGTTGGAGTAAATAAAAATATACAACTTTCTATCCCACCTCATGGAGCAACAGTCTTCCCTATCATCTGTGATAGTATTTCAGTGATGTTATACCCCTGAATATTGTACTTGTGATTCTGCAGCATCAAGACTAATATTTTAAAATACACATATTTTGGATTTGAGAAGCAACCTAAAAAATGTTGCATGATATGCTGTGGCAACGTCCTCTAAAGTAACAATGCTATATAATTTAAGCATGTTAACAAAAAAGTAAATATAATCAATCTTACTTTAGGGAAACATTTATTGTAGTCAAAGCACAAGTGTGTAGTAAAGATTCTATCACTGCTTTACAGTGGTATCTGCAGGATTTGTGAAGGGCTCCTCTCCAACTCTGACAAAATAAGCATTTATAACCTCATCTAATCTCAGCTAAAGCCTACAAAGCGATAGGCATACTGCTTGATCGGGTTACAACACCCGGTGGAGGTAAGAGACTCGACAAATCACCGCCACAGCAAACTCTCAAACATACGGCCTACAGGGAGCCGGGTGGGAAAGACGGCTCCTTTCCCAGGCCAGTGCTGCCCACAGACCCAACCGTGCACCAGGCCCGCGAGGCAAAGTGACACACACACCCCCCTTATCCAGCCACCGATCGGGCCAAGCTACACAGCCACGGATGGCGAGCTACTTCCCAACAAACTGGACGGGCGATACTGCCAAACGAGCACCAACTCATAGAGTCAACTGCACACCCACACCGAGGGCACCTCGAAGCTCCTACACCAAGCGCCCACCATTGCTGCAACGGACCACTCACCGAAGACAGCGCATCATAGCCAGACCCACCGCTAACCCCACAGGCAGGGCAGTCTGGATCTCGAAACAGATCATTACCCAGGCACAGGATACACCGGCGATCACACTGACTGGGGAAGATAAGCATAGCCGGACCCACAACATTGAGGCTCACTGGGACTCCCCTGAAGGGGCTCAGCCCGTTCCGACTATGGGAGTCGGCTGACTTTCGATGCCCCAGTGAGAGAGGGTGTGTTGTGTTTCTATTTTTTTTTTACTTATTTTTTTAATCTTGATTAGCCCTCTTTCATTTAAGTTTGCAGTGCTAGCCAGCATTTGTACCTCGCCACAGTTGCCGTTACCTGACCCTAACAGCAGAACATAAACAACAAGTCTATACCATCTCTCTCCACATGCTTACATCTAGCCTGTTTATCATATAGACATTGATTTATAGCCTGACCAGGGTTAAATGTTTATTTTCCTAAGCACCAATAGGTTCATAGCCCAGGTGGTAACAGCAGAGAAAATGCTCTCTCTCTTTTTGAAGTTTAAACCAGTACCTCTGTCTAAGAATAATTTTATCAAACAGCTCCTTGTATTATAGCACAGCTGAAACACCTGTAACCTAGACAAATCAGCTCACTATGACACTCGACTGTTTCGTAGCTTGTATCTCATAATTATATCACTCATTGTCTAACACATGTTACTAATTTGCTATCAAAAAGAAAAAATGTGGGGAGCGGAGCCTGACTACCGATACCACATTACTGCCTCGAAATGCTAAATTCAGGCTATCTCCTCCCTACATATGCAATGTTATAATCTTACTATAATGTTCAAGCACACAACTGTTTAACTGCTTTACCTAGTTTTAACGACTAGTACATCCAGGTCACAATACGCATTTTGCTAACAAACGTGATACCAGCTTGATTTTATTGTTGTATGTTATTGCCAAGCAGTTAAAACCTTACTTAGTTAATCCTGACAGTTAGTCACCCGTGATGTACAAACCACTAATGCTACTATATGAACCACCTACATTATCTTGACCAATTCATGTTTATTCTACAAAACGGTTCGGTTTACTCGTTTTTACTAATCTACCTAGCACGCAATGAAACCGTTCAGTCACGAAGACATTCTTCACCTAGCCAGCCAAGTGTTATGTACCCCAAATATAAAATTTCGTGCTGTATTCTCAAGATGCATAATATTGTCTCTAACTGTTCTCAACGTTATCCTACATGTATCTCTGTATGTTCTACAGATCCTCGCGTCTGCTGTTGTGGCAACGCAGGACGTATTGTATTCTTAAGCACGACAAAAAATAAAGAATTAAAAAAAAAAGTTATCAAACTTTTATCAATTGCCTTTCAACAGAAGGAAGTTACATGTTTGCATACAGCATGAATGGAGGCTATTTAGATTTTATATACAGATCTTAGTCAATATTAGTCAATATAGTCAATATTGTCAATATTGTCACACAGTCACTGCAAAAGTTGAGCATTTAAAGAATATCAAATTAAGTGATGTGGTTTAGGCATCGTAAAATCTCTAGCAGGGCTCCAAAATATATTCTATCCCGTGTGTCAAATGGCTTTAAAGACAAGACAGCCCAATATTAAAAAAAGGGTATCATACATTCAAGAGTACAATGTACCCTCAACCAGTGTGCAATTCCTACGTGGGGCATGGGCACTAAACAATGAGATCCATGTTCAAAATATAGGGATTGGTGGGGGGGAGAATCATGGCAACATGTCCATACCCACTTGCAAAACTGGCTAGAAAGAGTAAAAGCACAAATGCTATTCATTTAACCATAGGCGTGCGCAGCCTATTGCATTAGGGTGTGCACCCTCAAGCACAAGCACACGCGGCGTGTGTTAGTGTGATGTGTGTGTGCTGGTAGTGTACTATGTGGGTGAGGGTGTTTGTGTGTGCGTGCTTTGAGGGTGCTGTGAATGTACTGTGTGTCAGGGTGCTGTTTGTGTGTGTGTGTGTGTGTGTGCACTTGTGAGGGTGCTGTAAATGTACTGTGTGTCAGGGTGCTGTTTGTGTGTGAGGGTACTGGTAGTGTTTTGTGTGTGTGTGTTTGTTAGGGTCCTGTTTGTGTTTGTGAGGGTGCTGTGTGTGTGGGTGCTGTATGTGTGTGTGGGTGCTGTATGTGTGTGGGTGCTGTATGTGTGTGGGTGCTGTGTGTCTGTGGGTGCTGTATGTGTGTAGGTGCTGTGTATGTCTGTGGGTGCTGTGTATGTCTGTGGGTGCTGTGTATGTCTGTGGGTGCTGTGTATGTCTGTGGGTGCTGTGTATGTCTGTGGGTGCTGTGTATGTCTGTGGGTGCTGTGTGTGGGTGCTGTGTATGTGTGTGGGTGCTGTGGATGTCTGTGGGTGCTGTGTATGTCTGTGGGTGCTGTGTATGTCTGTGGGTGCTGTGTATGTCTGTGGGTGCTGTGTATGTGTGTGGGTGCTGTGTATGTGTGTGGGTGCTGTGTATATGTGTGGGTGCTGTGTATGTGTGTGGGTGCTGTGTATGTGTGTGGGTGCTGTGTATGTCTGTGGGTGCTGTGTATGTCTGTGGGTGCTGTGTATGTCTGTGGGTGCTGTGTATGTCTGTGGGTGCTGTGTGTGGGTGCTGTGTATGTCTGTGGGTGCTGTGTATGTCTGTGGGTGCTGTGTGTGGGTGCTGTGTATGTCTGTGGGTGCTGTGTATGTCTGTGGGTGCTGTGTATGTGTGTGTGTGTGTGCTGTGTATGTGTGTGTGTGGGTGATTGTGGGGCGTGGAGGTGGGGGTACATTACTAAATATCCCCCCTCCCTTCTTACTTTATGTGGGGAGGGGGGATTCTTATTCCTTGTCCCTGGTGGTCCAGTGGAGGTGGAGGCAGAGCAGTTATCCCCCCTCCCTTCTTACCTTATGCCTGGGAGGGGGGATCCTGCTGCTGCTGCCATCCTTCCCTGGTGGTCCAGAGGAGAGTGAACTCTAGCCCCGCAGGGCTAGAGTTCACTCACGCGAGATCTGAGCGTTGCCGCGGCAACGCTCAGATCTCGCGAGAGGAACCCGGCGGAGCTGCTGGCAATAGCTCCCCGGGTCCTCTCCTGCCTCCCTCACTGCCTGTGAGCCGGTGAGGGGAGGCTGAGAGCAGAGCCGGCGCTCGGATAGCGCCGGCTCTGCATGAGCCGACAGGGGAGATCTCCCCTGCCGGTCTCAATGCATAGGCGTGCCGCGGGGATTAGGGACACCCGGCACACCCCGTGCGCACGCCTATGCTTTTAACCCCTTTTCCTTTGTTTTACATCATGACACTGCCATCACACATACATTATGGATCACTAGAATTTGAACATGGCAAACGTACATTACACATGCATGCCAAAATCTCCACTAGAAGAGTACATTTGGCAGATTTTTATTGATGTTAGGATACTGACTGGGAGTACAATATAGTAAAATTATATGAACTTCTTCAAACATGTATTTGGTCTAAGATTGTGATGGTCCACAGCCTAAAAAGGAAGAAACCTTAGACTATATACAAAAATAGAGGTTGAAGCTGTTTTCCTTCTACAAAGTCAATCGCAGTAAAATATTGCCATTTCATTAGCCCAAAAGTATTTAAAAACATGCCAAATGAAGGAGGCATAAGAGTCACTGCATTATACCAATACTTTGCAAAACATTGTTGACCCCATTAGTGTGAGGTAAAAAAGTAACAAGGGGACTGAACATAAACACATGCTGAAAACCTAGTACTAAAGTACATACAGGGGAGCTCAACTTTCAGCAAAGAAATCCTACAACTAGACACCTCAATTAATATATATATATTAAAAAAAAAAAAAAAAAAAGAACAAAACAAAAAAAACAGACATACATCTTACCAATGCAAACTTATTAAAAATGTGCATGGCTTTATTTCATACAGGTGATGGGAAAGACTGACCATTAACCCCCAAATTGCAATAAAAGGGGACATACTAAAAGGAATGACAGATTGGAATGCCCATAGACTTTAACAAGGCAGTGGAATGCCCATAGAGAATAATGGACATAAAAGGAATGCCCATAGAGAATAATGGAAACAAAAGATTTCAATTAGAGACAAAACTATTACACATATGAAATACATCTTTTGCCACAATACTCTCCAGATTCAGTGTAAATTTTTGAAATTGAGATTAAGTGGGATTATCATTGTTTTCTATGGAATGACAATGGTGAATGACTAAAGAGAATGCCCATAGACTATAATGGGAGGCAACACATAAACTCATTTGCAGGTAAATCTGTGTAATGTAGCAAATTCATCTTTACCACAGGTGTTCCCCAAGTACAGCAGTAGATTGTCAAATTAAAAGTAACTGGGATTATAGCTCTTTTCTATGGAATGACAGGTAAATGATACAATGGAATGACCATAGACTATAATGGGAAGCAATATGTGACTTGGAATCTGAACCGTGAAACATATCAAGTAAATATTTTGCAGGCATACTCTGTGAGTTCAGTGTCAATTTTTAAAATTGAGATTAAGTGGGATTATCATTGTTTTCTATAGAATGACAATGGTGAATGACTAAAGAGAATGCCCATAGACTATAATGGGAGGCAACACATAAACTCATTTGCAGGTAAATCTGGGTAATGTAGCAAATTCATCTTTAGCACAGGTGTTCCCCAAGTACAGCAGTAGATTGTAAAATTAAAAGTAACTGGGATTATAGCTCTTTTCTATGGAATGACAGGTAAATGATGCAATGGAATGCCCATAGAGTATAATGGGAAGCAATATGTGACTTGGAATCTGAACCGTGAAACATATCAAGTAAATCTTTTGCAGGCATACTCTGCGAGTTCATTGGCAATTTTTGAAATTGAGATTAAGTGGGATTATCATTGTTTTCTATGGAATGACAATGGTGAATGACTAAAGAGAATGCCCATAGAGTATAATGGGAGGCAACATATAAACTCATTTGCAGGGAAATCTGTGTAATGTAGCAAATTCATCTTTGCCACAGGTGTTCCCCAAGTACATCAGTAGATTGTAAAATGAAAAGTAACTGGGATTATAGCTCTTTTCTATGGAATGACAGGTAAATGATACAATGGAATGCCCATAGACTATAATGGGAAGCAATATGTGACTTGGAATCTGAACCGTGAAACATATGAAGTAAATCTTTTGCAGGCATACTCTGCGAGTTCAGTGTCAATTTTTAAAATTGAGATTAAGTGGGATTATCATTGTTTTCTATGGAATGACAATGGTGAATGACTAAAGAGAATGCCCATAGACTATAATGGGAGGCAACACATAAACTCATTTGCAGGTAAATCTGTGTAATGTAGCAAATTCATCTTTAGCACAGGTGTTCCCCAAGTACAGCAGTAGATTGTAAAATTAAAAGTAACTGGGATTATAGCTCTTTTCTATGGAATGACAGGTAAATGATACAATGGAATGACCATAGACTATAATGGGAAGCAATATGTGACTTGGAATCTGAACCGTGAAACATATCAAGTAAATATTTTGCAGGCATACTCTGCGAGTTCATTGGCAATTTTTGAAATTGAGATTAAGTGGGATTATCATTGTTTTCTATGGAATGACAATGGTGAATGACTAAAGAGAATGCCCATAGAGTATAATGGGAGGCAACATATAAACTCATTTGCAGGGAAATCTGTGTAATGTAGCAAATTCATCTTTGCCACAGGTGTTCCCCAAGTACATCAGTAGATTGTAAAATGAAAAGTAACTGGGATTATAGCTCTTTTCTATGGAATGACAGGTAAATGATACAATGGAATGCCCATAGACTATAATGGGAAGCAATATGTGACTTGGAATCTGAACCGTGAAACATATGAAGTAAATCTTTTGCAGGCATACTCTGCGAGTTCAGTGTCAATTTTTAAAATTGAGATTAAGTGGGATTATCATTGTTTTCTATGGAATGACAATGGTGAATGACTAAAGAGAATGCCCATAGACTATAATGGGAGGCAACACATAAACTCATTTGCAGGTAAATCTGTGTAATGTAGCAAATTCATCTTTAGCACAGGTGTTCCCCAAGTACAGCAGTAGATTGTCAAATTAAAAGTAACTGGGATTATAGCTCTTTTCTATGGAATGACAGGTAAATGATACAATGGAATGACCATAGACTATAATGGGAAGCAATATGTGACTTGGAATCTGAACCGTGAAACATATCAAGTAAATATTTTGCAGGCATACTCTGTGAGTTCAGTGGCAATTTTTAAAATTGAGATTAAGTGGGATTATCATTGTTTTCTATGGAATGACAATGGTGAATGACTAAAGAGAATGCCCATAGACTATAATGGGAGGCAACATATAAACTCATTTGCAGGTAAATCTGTGTTATGTAGCAAATTTATCTTTACCACAGGTGTTCCCCAAGTACATCAGTAGATTGTAAAATGAAAAGTAACTGGGATTATAGCTTTTTTCTATGGAATGACAGGTAAATGATACAATGGAATGCCCATAGAGTATAATGAGAAGCAATATGTGACTTGGACTCTGAACCGTGAAGGTTCAGTGTAAATTCTTGAAATTGCCCAAGCCACACGTGTAGCGACGGAACTGCCGCCGGTGCAGTTGTACCGGGGCCCGCACGCTAATGGGGCCCATTGGGTGGCCCATGCACTTAGTGCCACCCGATGGGCCCTATATCTTCAGGGGCACTGTCAGCACTGTGACCGTGTAATAGCGCGACAGGGCCCCTTGAAGAAAAAATAAATGCAGCCGCAACGCAAGTGCTGCTCGGAGGAAGTGACGGCCGGTCACTTCCTCCCAGCTCACTCTGCGCAGGAGGAGAGGCAGCGTGGAGGCCTTGAAGAGGGAGAGCCACGCTGACTCCCATCAGCCCCAGTCACCCTCCTGCAAAGAAACGGTAAGAAACAGGAGGGTGGCTGACAAATGAGCTGTCTGTGTCAGTGTGTATGTATGTACGTCTGTCAGTATGTGTATATATGTAGGTCTGTCAGTATGTATATATGTATGTATGAGTATCAATGTATGTCTGTATGAATATATGTTTGTGTGTATGTATGGATGTCAGTGTCTGTATGCATGCATGTCAGTATGCATATATGTATGTATACCAGTACCAATGTATGTCATTATGAATGTATGTCTGTGTGTGTGTGTATGGATATCAGTGTCTGTATGCATGTATGTCTGTATGCATGTATGTCAGTATGCATGTATCTATGTCTGTCAGTATGTATGCATGCCACTGTCAATGTATGCCAGTATGAATGTATGTATGTCAGTGTCTGTATGTCCTTATGCGTGTGTGTGTCTGTATGTGTCACGATTCGGGGAACCTAACATGCTAACACACACACAGAAAGGGTGCCGTACCGGACCTTAGAGTGGCCGGGCTAAGCACACACAGAATAGTCAGGAGACAAGCCAAGTAAGGGGAACCAGAAGACAGGATAACGAGAAACAAGCCGAGGTCAAAGGGTAGGAGAAAGTCACAAAGTCAGTTTAACAAGCCAGAGAGTACGTAACCAGAAACACATGTTCAGTATCAATACTAGTAAGCAAAGACCACAACAGGGCAGGGAGGAACAGGAAAGGTAAGTATTTCAACCCTGTGGTTAACTCTGATTGGATAACTTCCAATCAGAATTAACAATCACACGTGGGAGATATCTATGTCTCCCACTGTGATTGTCGTACTGTGTCTTTAACGCCGGGTCAGGTGGCTGACCGCGGTGTGTACAAGAGTGGGCGGTCCCCCAGCATTCAGCGTCATGCATGCTGCCGCTGGGGGACGGAGAGGAGGACGCGGGCGGCATCCGAGGCTGGGAGGATGCCGCCCAGCGAGCGTATGCCGGGAAAGGACCCGCGGACGGCTGGAGGGTGAGTGCCGCGAGCGGACTGCAGCCTCCCCTCGCAGTCGCCCGCGGGATCCTGACAGTATGTATGTTATTATGTGTCTGTCTGTCAATATGTATGCCTGTGTGTCTGTATATGTGTGTCAGTATGTATGCCTATATGCGTGTATGTCTATTTCAGTATGCGTGTCTGTTAGTATGTATCTTTGTGTGTATCTGTGTCCTTTTGTATCAGTGCGTGTGTTTGTGTCTGTGTGTGTGTGTGTATTCCTGTGGGCGGGCTTGGATGCGGGCTCCCAGGGGCCCAGACACGCAGCTAAGTTAGGGGCCTTAAAATTTCTGACGGCGGCCCTGTATACAACCTAGAAATTTTGACTTGGGGTGCCCTGGGAAAATACTGAAATATTAAGGGCACCTTTAACCTAAAATGTTTGGGAACAACTGGATTAGCCAATGGAAACAAAACATAGCTCACATAGCTAAACAGCAATGTACCAAACCACTTATTATTGGTATTTATATAGCTCCAACTTATTTCACAGCGCTTTACAATATTAGAAAAGAAGGACATTTAATGAAATGAGACAATTATAAAGTCTTACATGAACAATAGGTTGATGAGGATCCTGCTCAGACAAGCTTACAATATAGAGACACTTAAAACAGATGAAGTGATCTGGTTGTCTATAGCAGGCCCGGACTGGCCATCGGGCACACCGGGCAAATGCCCGGTGGGCCGCGATGGCCGTGGGGCCGAGGCCGGCAGGGGAAATCTCCCCTGCCAGCCCCTGCAGGGCCAGCGCTATCCAAGCGCCAACCCTGCTGTGTGTCTCCATGGACCGGTGGGGAGATCAAAGATCTCCCACACCGGCCCAGAGACATTGAGATGCGGCCGCGGGCTGGGGAGGGAAGGAGGGAGGCAGGAGAGAGTACCGGCGGAGCTCTAGCCAGCAGCTCCGCCGGGTCCTATCGCGAGGTCTGAGCGTTGCCGCGGTTACCGCAGCAACGCTCAGATCTCACGAGAGTGAACTCTAGCCTGCAGGTTAGAGATCACTCTCACCACTGGACCACCAGGGAAGGAAGCATGGCTCCCCACCCCAGGAAGAACGGATCCCCACCTCCCTCCCAGGCAGACCGGCTCCCCACCCCCTCCCAGGCTAAGGTAAGAAGGGAGTGGGGGGGGTATAATTTTTTTTTTATTATTAATAAAAAATATATATATTTTAATTTAAATTAAAAAATACATTCCCACACAGCACCCAGACACACACAGCACCCAGACACACACAGCACCCCCAGACACACACAGGACCCCCAGACACACACAGCACCCTCAGACACACACAGCACCCTCAGACACACACAGCACCCTCAGACACACACAGGACCCCCAGACACACACAGCACCCCCAGACACACACAGCACCCTCAGACACACACAGCACCCTCAGACACACACAGGACCCCCAGACACACACAGCACCCCCAGACACACACAGAACCCCCAGACACACACAGCACCCCCAGACACACACAGGACCCCCAGACACACACAGGACCCCCAGACACACACAGTACCCCCAGACACACACAGCACCCCCAGACACACACAGCACCCCCAGACACACACAGCACCCAGACGCACACACAGCACCCAGACGCACACAGCACACCCAGACGCACACAGCACACCCAGACGCACACAGCACACCCAGACGCACACAGCGCCCCCAGACACACACAGCACACCAAGACGCACACAGCGCCCCCAGACACACACAGCGCACCCTCAGACACACAGCACCCTCGCTCACACACACAGCACACTCCCACACACACACATATATATATACATATATATATATATGCATATATATATATATATAAAATAACCCTCAGTGAGTTAACAAAGAAAATTAGAAACCTAGAATGTGACTCGCAGAGTATGCCTGCAAAAGATTTACTTGATATGTTTTACGGTTCAGATTCCAAGTCTCATATTGCTTCCCATTATACTCAATGGGCATTCCATTGTATCATTTACCTGTCATTCCATAGAAAAAAGCTATAATCCCAGTTACTTTTCATTTTACAATCTACTGATGTACTTGGGGAACACCTGTGGTAAAGATGAATTTGCTACATTACACAGATTTACCTGCAAATGAGTTTATGTGTTGCCTCCCATTATAGTCTATGGGCATTCTCTTTAGTCATTCACCATTGTCATTCCATAGAAAACAATGATAATCCCACTTAATCTCAATTTCAAAAATTGCCAATGAACTCGCAGAGTATGCCTGCAAAAGATTTACTTGATCTTTATCACGGTTCAGATTCCAAGTCACATATTGCTTCCCATTATACTCTATGGGCATTCCATTGCATCATTTACCTGTCATTCCATAGAAAAGAGCTATAATCCCAGTTACTTTTAATTTTACAATCTACTGCTGTTCTTGGGGAACACCTGTGCTAAAGATGAATTTGCTACATTACACAGATTTACCTGCAAATGAGTTTATATGTTGCCTCCCATTATAGTCTATGGGCATTCTCTTTAGTCATTCACCATTGTCATTCTATAGAAAACAATGATAATCCCACTTAATCTCAATTTTAAAAATTGACACTGAACTCGCAGAGTATGCCTGCAAAAGATTTACTTGATATGTTTCACGGTTCAGATTCCAAGTCACATATTGCTTCCCATTATAGTCTATGGGCATTCCATTGTATCATTTACCTGTCATTCCATAGAAAAGAGCTATAATCCCAGTTACTTTTAATTTTACAATCTACTGCTGTTCTTGGGGAACACCTGTGCTAAAGATTAATTTTCTACATTACACAGATTTACCTGCAAATGAGTTTATGTGTTGCCTCCCATTATAGTCTATGGGCATTCTCTTTAGTCATTCACCATTGTCATTCCATAGAAAACAATGATAATCCCACTTAATCTCAATTTTAAAAATTGCCACTGAACTCGCAGAGTATGCCTGCAAAAGATTTACTTGATATTTATCACGGTTCACATTCCAAGTCACATATTGCTTCCCATTATACTCTATGGGCATTCCATTGCATCATTTACCTGTCATTCCATAGAAAAGAGCTATAATCCCAGTTACTTTTAATTTTACAATCTACTGCTGTTCTTGGGGAACACCTGTGGTAAAGATGAATTTGCTACATTACACAGATTTACCTGCAAATGAGTTTATGTGTTGCCTCCCATTATAGTCTATGGGCATTCTCTTTAGTCATTCACCATTGTCATTCCATAGAAAACAATGATAATCCCACTTAATCTCAATTTTAAAAATTGCCAATGAACTCGCAGAGTATGCCTGCAAAAGATTTACTTGATATGTTTCACGGTTCAGATTCCAAGTCACATATTGCTTCCCATTATACTCTATGGGCATTCCATTGCATCATTTACCTGTCATTCCATAGAAAAGAGCTATAATCCCAGTTACTTTTAATTTTACAATCTACTGCTGTTCTTGGGGAACACCTGTGGTAAAGATGAATTTGCTACATTACACAGATTTACCTGCAAATGAGTTTATGTGTTGCCTCCCATTATAGTCTATGGGCATTCTCTTTAGTCATTCACCATTGTCATTCCATAGAAAACAATGATAATCCCACTTAATCGCAATTTTAAAAATTGCCAATGAACTCGCAGAGTATGCCTGCAAAAGATTTACTTGATATGTTTCACGGTTCAGATTCCAAGTCACATATTGCTTCCCATTATACTCTATGGGCATTCCATTGCATCATTTACCTGTCATTCCATAGAAAAGAGCTATAATCCCAGTTACTTTTAATTTTACAATCTACTGCTGTACTTGGGGAACACCTGTGCTAAAGATTAATTTTCTAAATTACACAGATTTACCTGCAAATGAGTTTATGTGTTGCCTCCCATTATAGTCTATGGGCATTCTCTTTAGTCATTCACCATTGTCATTCCATAGAAAACAATGATAATCCCACTTAATCTCAATTTTAAAAATTGACACTGAATCTGGAGAGTATTGTGGCAAAAGATTTATTTCATATGTCTAATAGTTTTGTTTCTAATTGAAATCTTTTGTTTCCATTATTCTCTATGGGCATTCCTTTTATGTCCATTATTCTCTATGGGCATTCCACTGCCTTGTTAAAGTCTATGGGCATTCCAATCTGTCATTCCTTTTAGTATGTCCCCAATAAAAGGTTCACCTTCTGCTGAATAAAAAATAAAATAAAAATAAAAAAGCGCATATGTAACTCTTAAAACAAATGAAAGACAGAATTGGTGGTGCACGAGTCAAGCAGTTGCCTAAATCATGTTTTATCTCCAACCTGACTTCTTTTTTCCTTTTTTTAACTTTTGTTTTTTGTATTTTTTAATAAAATCTTCCCAATATTCACCCTCACACCCACATACCCAACCCACCCCTCCCTAAACACAACAGGCTAGTCCTCCGCGGACTGAGCTTCTTCATCAGAACCCTCTTCTCCAGACTTCTCCTGTGCAGGGCTTGCAGGTTTCTTCTTTGGTGGGGGTGTCTCAGGATCATCCTCCTCCTCCTCCTCTTCTTCCTCTGCTTTAGGCGACGGAGATTTCTCCTTGGGTGCCTTTGAGGCTGGGCGAGTTTTTCCTTTGGCCTTTACTGGACTTGGTGTTACTGCGGAATGCACATTTTTTTTTTTATTCTTTATTTTTGCTGTGCAGGTGTGTACAAACAGTTATGTTATGCCACAACAGCAGTTGACACAAACATCTTAATACATAGCTTACATATGAGATGGCATTCAGTTAAAACTTGCACAATTTTTGGGATTATAATGCTTGACGACGAAATGTGTTGCAAGAACAATTGTATATGTTAAACAAGCTAGTGGCATGGAGCTTGGTAGGTACAGTGTTGGTTATTCAGGCTATAGGTGCGCCTGGTCATATAGGGTTACATGCTCGCGTAGAGGCCTAGGTACTGGTTGCACATACCCTGTAAGGTCAAGGGGACTATGCCTATGAGTGGTGTAGCGGGTTTAACCCCTGCGTCGCTTTAAGTTCGTAGGGTATGTGAGCTTTTAACAAGAAATTTTTTCCAGAGGGGGAGACCCTGCTGGGCTTCTGATAACTAAACTTGCTTGTCGTATTTGATGTGTCTAAGTACCTGGCTATGTGTGTATTAACAGGCTAGTGGTGGGTCTAACCCCTGGAGCGCCTGGAGTGTAATTAAACATAAGTAAAGTAAATAAATGAATACAAGTAAATAAATGCAGGCAACAGAGAATCGGTCAGAGATAAATTTAACTATGTGACAGTATGGTCTGTCTTGGTACCGGCGGGCTGGAATATGGCAGCAAGTCCTTAGGGGGACATGGGTACCTTGCTCGGGGACATGTGGCACTGTCAGCCAATGCCTCGGCTCGGCAGAGCCATACCATCCCTGGAAGCTCTCGGGTTCGCCTGAATGCTTTTCCATGGCAGTTCAAGGTGTGGGTTGCGCCCGGCTTGTCTCTCGTCCATGGCCTCCCTGAAGGTTAGCATCGCTGCTCCCTGGGTCTGTGGTCCCACGAGTGGGTGTAAGTCCTTCTTCCCTGAGGGGCGTCTGCGGTTCTGGGTGGACGTCTGTCTTCTGGGATTTCTGTGTTTCTGCCTCTGTATGGGGCGTCTGTGGTGTGAGGCCTTGCCTGCTCTCAGCCTGGGTGGGCTAGGTACTTGCGGCTGGGGTGTTTGGTGGGTGGTTGTGCCTGATGGGGCCCTGTACACCTCCTCGCTTGTTCTCTTCTGTTTGCTCGTCTTTCCCCCAGCTGCTGCTTGTGCTCGTACCTTTAGTTGCCGCCAGAAACGGGTAAATATCTCGTTGAGCTGTTGTATCATGCGGTCTATTGTTGCGCACCCGTCTTGTTCGTCTGGCTGCTGCCTCTTGCCTCGTGGGTAAGGTACATCCGCCATTTTGGGCGTCAGTGTCCTCATTCAGATTTGTGCGGTATCTGCTGCCCGCTATTAGCAGAGTGTGTGAGGTTGCTTTGCTTGGACCGGAATGACCCCCACAGGTCCTGAGGGGGGCGGTGTTTCACCGGGCCACTGAGCCCTGCTTCTGCGGCCGTCCCTCCTGACTCAGCCTTGCGTAGGCCGCAAGCCTCGGTATGGCAGATTGGCTGTGCTGATGCTCGTGGAATGTACTATTCGATGCTGCAGCCGCTCCCCGTTGTGGGTATGGTGGTCTGCAGTCTGTATGTGTTTTTGGCTGGGCACAATACCCAGTTTATTTCCCCCAGGCGTGGGAGCTCTTGCTGACCACGTCTGGGCTGCTTGGCTGCCAAGCTCCGCCCCCTCGGAATGCACATTTTAAAGGATAATACACAGATTATATGCTTGGCCAAATGGAGGGACCCCCATGTACTTCAAATATCTTTTTCTATAGCTGCCATTTTCCTTCTAAATCTAAATAAATTATACTGATTTTAGAAGTCAACCAAAAATTACAGGAAGTGCAGAATTATTAGGCAAGTTGTATTTTTGAGGATTAATTTTATTATTGAACAACAACCATGTTCTCAATGAACCCAAAAAACTCATTAATATCAAAGCTGAATATTTTTGGAAGTAGTTTTTAGTTTGTTTTTAGTTATAGCTATTTTAGGGGGATATCTGTGTGTGCAGGTGACTATTACTGTGCATAATTATTAGGCAACTTAACAAAAAACAAATATATACCCATTTCAATTATTTATTTTTACCAGTGAAACCAATATAACATCTCAACATTCACAAATATACATTTCTGACATTCAAAAACATAACAAAAACAAATCAGTGACCAATATAGCCACCTTTCTTTGCAAGGACACTCAAAAGCCTGCCATCCATGGATTCTGTCAGTGTTTTGATCTGTTCACCATCAACATTGCGTGCAGCAGCAACAACAGCCTCACAGACACTGTTCAGAGAGGTGTACTGTTTTCCCTCCTTGTAAATCTCACATTTGATGATGGACCACAGGTTCTCAATGCGGTTCAGATCAGGTGAACAAGGAGGCCATGTTATTAGATTTTCTTCTTTTATACCCTTTCTTGCCAGCCACGCTGTGGAGTACTTGGACGCGTGTGATGGAGCATTGTCCTGCATGAAAATCATGTTTTTCTTGAAGGATGCAGACTTCTTCCTGTACCACTGCTTGAAGAAGGTGTCTTCCAGAAACTGGCAGTAGGACTGGGAATTGAGCTTGACTCCATCCTCAACCCGAAAAGGCCCCACAAGCTCATCTTTGATGATACCAGCCCACACCAGTACTCCACCTCCACCTTGCTGGCGTCTGAGTCGGACTGGAGCTCTCTGCCCTTTACCAATCCATCCATCTGGCCCATCAAGACTAACTCTCATTTCATCAGTCCATAAAACCTTAGAAAAATCAGTCTTGAGATATTTCTTGGCCCAGTCTTGACGTTTCAGCTTGTGTGTCTTGTTCAGTGGTGGTCGTCTTTCAGCCTTTCTTACCTTGGCCATGTCTCTGAGTATTGCACACCTTGTGCTTTTGGGCACTCCAATGATGTTGCAGCTCTGAAATATGGCCAAACTGGTGGCAAGTGGCATCTTGGCAGCTGCACGCTTGACTTTTCTCAGTTCATGGGCAGTTATTTTGCGCCTTGGTTTCTCCACACGCTTCTTGCGACCCTGTTGACTCTTTTGAATGAAACGCTTGATTGTTCGATGATCACGCTTCAGAAGCTTTGCAATTTTAAGAGTGCTGCATCCCTCTGCAAGATATCTCACTATTTTTGACTTTTCTGAGCCTGTCAAGTCCTTCTTTTGACCCATTTTGCCAAAGGAAAGGAAGTTGCCTAATAATTATGCACACCTGATATAGGGTGTTGATGTCATTAGACCACACCCCTTCTCATTACAGAGATGCACATCACCTAATATGCTTAATTGGCTTTCGAGCCTATACAGCTTGGAGTAAGACAAATACTAATTTGCCTAATAAATCTGCACTCCCTGTAGTATTCCTGACAGATTAGAATATGTTGGATATGCAGCCTTTCATGGAACCTGGTCATACTGGCTTCTCAATACTTTAAGACCTGTTACAAAACACTAGCAACATACAAATTTAAACTGCAGTTTAATAACTACATTAACCACATCTTGAACATGCTGTGCAATTTTGGGCACTAGTTCTAAAATAGGATATTATGACACTGAAAAGAATGCAAAGGAGGGCTACAAATTTAATAAAAGGAATAGAACATTTTAGCTATGAAAAAAGGTTAACAAATGTAAACCGCTTTACTTTAGAAATATACAAATATATTTGTGGCTAATACAAACTATTGTGTTAAAATCCAACAGGACATAAGGCATTTAGACTGGAAGAAAGAAGATATAGTATATGGAAAGGTTTTTTTTTTTTTTTTACAGTAACAATAAGAATATTGAATTGTCTGCCTGAAGAAGTGTTTTATTTTTTTCCATCACATGAACATGTGAGGAGGGACAACACTACATTGGACACTGAAAGAAAAGATACTGCTCAAGGCTGTTTTAATGCTACAAATTTGTGAGTGACCAATTGTGATTATATACCAGTGTCAGTCCCCACACAGTTAAACGCTATGTTTCTTTATTGTGTCTGTATTTAGCAGATATTCCCCTACCCTATGCGCATAAACTCCAACTAGCCAGGTTGTATGTTTTTTATTCTATTTGAAAAGGCCTATATTGGTGAAACGCGTTATGAATATTACTTTGCATTTTATTAAATAAATGATTTTGGTTATCACAATAGTCTATTGTGCCACCACCTTTTTATTTAAAAAATGTATACTTCCGGACATTTTTATCTTTTTTTTATCATCTCTACTCAAGAATATACCAGGTGGGGATCATACCACCGCCATCATCATACTCTTGTGAGTATAGTTCTGATTCATTTTATACAATTTTTACTATTTTACTGAGAGCACTATTTGTGGCTATTTTTATTCCCTTTCTGAGTACTTGGACACCATCTGCTGTGAACTACCCTCACCACTGTATGCGATATACACTAGAGATGGTCATAGCTCCTTTACATGTGAGTGCAACATCACTTTTATTAACATACGGTCACACTAAACTCTTGACATATTGCACTATTAGATTGTCTTTTTCTATCCACATACAGAGACTAAAGGCACTCAGATCTATCTCTTGATAAGAGACATCTTTATATGTGACAACTTGCATTGTTGGGACGAGAGACTTTTCAGTACCATCTATTAAATTTTATGTGGCGCTGCCCTTCTCTTTTTTTCTTGTGTTTTTTTTGAAGGGTTGAGAGGGATCCCCTTCTTAAGGTTGCTGCCTTGTGGTTTATTTTGTGTTATTGAGCGCTGACCCAATTGTGTGTTTTTATCTACTCCTTACCTGTGGCTTTTAGTCGTGGCTTAGGTACTTTTCTCTCCCTTCGCTCTGGTTTAGATTTTTTAACCACCTTCTTCTTCTTCTTGGAGCGACCATAATCACTGTCATCATCATCTTCCACCATGAAATCCTCATCACTGCCTGAATCCTCATCACTGCCTGAATCCTTCTTCTTCTTGGAGCGACCATAATCACTGTCATCATCATCTTCCAACATGAAATCCTCATCACTGCCTGAATCCTCTGTTCAAACACAAATTAAGAATTTTTGGTTTGCTTTCTCACACAGTGTAAGAGGCACAATTGTTTGAACATCTTAGGATAGAAACATCTAGCAGCAACAAAGAACTAGTGATGTCGCGAACACAAAATTTTCGGTTCGCGAATGGCGAACGGGAACTTCCGCAAAAAATCGCGAACCGGGCGACCCGCCATTGACTTCAATGGGCAGGCGAATTTTAAAACCCACAGGGACTGTTTCTGGCCACAAAAGTGATGGAAAAGTTGTTTCAAGGGGACTAACACCTGGACTGTGGCATGCCGGAGGGGAATCCATGGAAAAACTCCCATGGAAAATTACACAGTTGATGCAGAGTCTGGTTTTAATCCATAAAGGGCATAAATCACCTAACATTCCTAAATCACAATGGATATGGATTGACACCTGACATATGACATATTGACACCTTGACATATGGATTGACACCTGTCCTCAGAGACCCTGATACACACTGACACAGAGCAGAATAAAGACTGTTCCCCCTACATAGGGTCACTTGGCAGATATGGCGTGGTCGTGGGAGGAGGAGGATGACTTTCCCCTCTTCCCCTGTTAGATTCCCGTTGTGCTGTGACATCATCCTTATACGCTGTGTAAAGCATACTTTTAAATTTATTTTGCAAATGCTGCATCCTTTCCGACTTGTAATTCGGTAACATTTCCGCCACTGTCTGCTTATACCGGGGGTCTAGTAGCGTGGACACCGAGCACAGGTCGTTCTCCTTCAGCCTTTTTATACGAGGGTCCCTCAACAGGCACGATAGCATGAAAGACCCCATTTGCACAAGGTTGGATGCCGAGCTACTCATTTCCCGTTCCTCCTCCTCCTCACACAGAGCAGAATAGGGACTGTTCCCCCTACATAGGGTCACTTCGCAGATATGGATTGACACCTGTCCTAAGGATCCCTGATACACACTGACACAGAGCAGAATAGAGACTGTTACCCCTACATAGGATCACTTGGCAGATATGGATTGACACCTGTCCTCAGAGACCATGATACACACTGACACAGAGTAGAATAGAGACTGTTCCCCCTACATAGGGTCACTTGGCAGATATGGATTGACACCTGTCCTCAGAGACCATGATACACACTGACACAGAGCAGAATAGGGACTGTTCCCCCTACATAGGGTCACTTGGCAGATATGGATTGACACCTGTCCTAAGGATCCCTGATACACACCGACACAGAGCAGAATAGAGACTGTTCCCCCTACATAGGGTCACTTGGCAGATATGGATTGACACCTGTCCTCAGAGACCATGATACACACTGACACAGAGCAGAATAGGGACTGTTCCCCCTACATAGGGTCACTTGGCAGATATGGATTGACACCTGTCCTAAGGATCCCTGTAATGGGGAACATTGTCGCCCAAACTAATTTATATGCCCATCAATTCCGAGCTACAAATCCGGACTCTTTTTTGGCAAAGATACACACTGTGCCAGAATTTAAAAGATCCTACTGGAGCAGTAGCCCCATCTGCTCTACCCCCATTTACTCCCAATGTATGTCGAGGAAGAGGTATGAAATGATTCTGCATTTCATGCACTTCAGCGACAACAGCCTGTGTCCCCCTAGGGAGCATCCCCAGTTTGACAGGCTGTATAAAATCCACCCCCTGATTACCCACTTTGCTGTCAGGTTTGCAGAGGCTTATACACCTGGAAGGAATATATGTGTGGATGAATCCCTGATGAAGTATAAGGGAAGGCTGGGATTCAAGCAGTATGTTCCTTCCAAGCGCTCTAGGTATGGTGTAAAGATGTATAAGCTCTGTGATAGCGAGACTGGGTATACTCAGGCCTTCCGGGTGTACGAGGGAAAGGATAGCCACCTTGACCCTCCAGGTTGCCCAGAACATATGGGAACCAGTGGCAAGATTGTATGGGACCTGATATTCCCCCTGATGAACAAAGGGTACCACTTGTATACTGACAAATTTTATACAAGTGTCCCTTTGTTCAAGCTACTGTACTGTTTTGATACAGTAGCTTGCGGCACAATTAAAAAGAACAACACAGGTTTCCCAGGACAACTTGCACGCACCCGGCTACGAAGGGGGGAGACCTCAGCTCTGCGCCAAGAGGAGCTGTTGGCAGTTAAGTACAGAGACAAGAAGGACGTCCTGTAAGCCTGTGTACTTATGCACAAAGCGTTGTACGATCAGATTACACACATGTGCCATGCACGGCACATGTGTCAACTTGCCCAACTTCAATGCCGCCAACAAATTTGTTCCGTTGTCACAAACCACTTTGCCGATCTCCAGTTGCTGCGGAGTCAGCCACTTTTCCACCTGTGCGTTCAGGGCGGACAGGAGTGCTTGTCCGGTGTGACTCTCTGCTTTCAAGCAAGTCAAACACAAGACGGCGTGACACTGCCGTATCCGGGATGTGGAATAGTACCTGGGGAGCCGGGGATTGCCTTTTGTGAAAAGAAATTTCGTCCGGGTACCTTCCACTGCGGTGTCCCAATAGCTACAAATTTTTTGAACGCCTCAGACTCCACCAGCTTGTATGGTTAAAGCTGGCGGGCTAATAGTACAGACAAGCCAGCTGTCAGACGCCGAGCAAGAGGGTGACTTTCTGACATTGACTTCTTACGCTCAAACATGTCCTTGACAGACACCTGACTGTGGGCAGATGAGCAGGCCTGACACACAGTCGCTTGGAGACAACTAACTGCTATTCAATCTATAACAGTGAAAAAAGTGTTTTGGTTTTTAAATGCAAGCTATTGGGACACCAGATATGAGTGGCAAAGTACACTGGCAGAGGTCTGCAGAGCACACGCTGAAGGCCTGACACACCCGCTTTAAGGACACTGACTGCTATTAGCTTACACTGAAAAACTTTTTTTCTTTGTAAAAGCACGCTATAGAGACACCAGATATGAGTGCCAACTGGCAAAGTACACTGGCAGAGGTCTGCAGAGCACACGCTGAAGGCCTGACTGGGCAAATGGGCACAGTATCCACTGTGAGCCTGACACAGAAGCTGGCAGACAAGTAACTGCTCTTCAATCTATTACAGTGAAAAAAAAAATGTTCTTTTTAAATGTCAAGCTTAAGCTATTGTGACACCAGATATGAGTGGTGGCACTGGGCAAATGGGCACAGTATCCACTGAGCCGGACACAGAAGCTGGCAGGCAGGCAACTGCAATTACATTACACACAAAAAAAAAAAAAGCAGACTGATGTTCTAGCCCTAAAAAGGGCTTTTTGGGGTGCTGTCCTTACAGCAGAGATCAGATGAGTCCTTCAGGACTGTAGTGGACACGGAATACCCTAGCCTAGCTATCAATTTCCCTATCTAATGAGCAGCAGCTACACTTTCCCTCCTCTCACTAAGCATGCAGCTTCAGAATGAATCTAAAATGGATGCTGGGAGGGAGGTGGGAGGGTCTACTAGGGAGGGTGTGCTGCTGATTGGCTGGAATGTGTCTGCTGACCGTGAGGCACAGGG
The DNA here is from genome assembly GCF_036172605.1 of Pelobates fuscus. Lineage (NCBI taxonomy): Eukaryota > Metazoa > Chordata > Amphibia > Anura > Pelobatidae > Pelobates > Pelobates fuscus. Next base: position 159,614,426 of record NC_086317.1, on the reverse strand, counting down.
TCAAAGTTTGCTCAATGATGTCGAATAGGGGGCGGATCGAACAGCGCATGTGGTCGCCCGCGGCGGCGAACGCGAACACGCTATGTTCGCCGGGAACTATTCGCCAGCGAACAGTTCGGTACATCACTACAAAGAACCAGTAATCAAGATTTTCACTTTAACAGCGTTGCTTACTCCACCTATCTTGTGTGGCTTTCCTTCAATAACGAAATTTTCACTACTACAGCTTTAAACTTGCTAATAAAATACCTACTGAATCTTGAATATAGGACAATGTGTATAAGTGTAAACCATTCACTGACAACTGTATACAAGCTGCAGAAGCCTGGCTCATATTACAGGTACATGAGATGATTATACTATTTTTAAAAATCAACAAAATTTAGAATAAAATATTCCATTGTCTATTTAAGTTCTGACTGGAGAAAAAAAAAAAAAATCCCAAACAAAAAACACAATGTATTGCAAACAAGTAAAGCTGTGCAGTCAAGAGGCGGCTCTAGACTTTGAGGCCTTAGGCAAAACTCAAACATAAGGTCCCACTAACAGAAAAGTGTCACATATACACATTGATGCACAGTTTACCTGTGTATGTGACTGAGAGTGTGTCTGACAGAGTATCCTTGTGTGTGAATGTATGTCTCTGTGAGCATGTTTGCGTTTTTGTCTGAGACCCTATGTGTATGGAGTAGCTGCTTAGAGTGTGTTGTGTGTGTGTGTATAGGGGGGGTGATGGTGAGAAGGAGAGGCGGGTGATGGTGTTTTGGAGGTGATGGTATGGGGGTGATGTGAGAGGGTGGTAATGTGAGAGTGAGAGGGTGGTAATGTGAGAGTGAGAGGGTGGTAATGTGAGAGTGAGAGGGTGGTAATGTGAGAGTGAGAGGGGGGTAATGTGAGAGTGAGAGTGAGAGGGGGGTGGTGTGAGAGTGAGAGGGGGGTGGTGTGAGAAGGGGGGTTGATGCTGAGGGTGGTGGGGGAGATGGTGAGGCTGAGGGTGGTGGGGGAGATGGTGAGGCTGAGGGTGGTGGGGGAGATGGTGAGGCTGAGGGTGGTGGGGGAGATGGTGAGGCTGAGGGTGGTGTGGGGGTGGTGAGGCTGAGGGTGGTGTGGGGGGGTGAGGCTGAGGGTGGTGTGGGGGGGTGAGGCTGAGGGTGGTGTGGGGGGTGAGGCTGAGGGTGGTGTGTGGGGTGGTGAGGCTGAGGGTGGTGTGTGGGGTGGTGAGGCTGAGGGTGGTGTGTGGGGTGGTGAGGCTGAGGGTGGTGTGTGGGGTGGTGAGGCTGAGGGTGGTGTGGGGGGGTTGATGAAGCTGAGGGGGGTTATAGAGAACCTACCTTAATTTCCCTGGTGGTCCAGTGGGCTCCCTGGTGGTCCGGTGGCCATTGCTTCTGGCTGAGCTGCAGACCATGTAGTCTCGCGAGATGTCAGAGCGTTGCCGTGGTAACCCGCGGCAACGCTCTGATTGGCCGTTTTTCGCGAGACACATGGTCTGCAGCTCTGCTCACTGGGTGGTTGGGGGTGGTGTGGGGGGTAGTGATGCTGAGGGTGGTGTGGGGGGTAGTGAGGCTGAGGGTGGAGTGGGGGTGGTGAGGCTGAGGGTGGTGGGGGCTGAGGCTGAGGGTGGTGGGGGCTGAGGCTGAGGGTGGTGGGGGGTGAGGCTGAGCGTGGTGGGGGCTAGTGATGCTGAGGGTGGTGGGGGGGTAGTGATGCTGAGGGTGGTGGGGGGGTAGTGATGCTGAGGGTGGTGGGGGGGTAGTGATGCTGAGGGTGGTGTGGGGGGTAGTGAGGCTGAGGGTGGAGTGGGGGTGGTGAGGCTGAGGGTGGTGGGGGGTGAGGCTGAGGGTGGTGGGTGTGAGGCTGAGGGTGGTGAGGCTGAGGGTGGTGTGGGGGGTGGTGAGGCTGAGGGTGGTGTGGGGGGTGGTGAGGCTGAGGGTGGTGTGGGGGGTAGTGAGGCTGAGGGTGGTGTGGGGGGTGGTGAGGCTGATGGTGGTGTGGGGGGGTGGTGAGGCTGAGGATTGTGTGGGGGGGGGTGAGGCTGAGGGTGGTGTGGGGGTGGTGAGGCTGAGGGTGGTGTGGGGGGTGGTGAGGCTGAGGGTGGTGTGGGGGGTGGTGAGGCTGAGGGTGGTGGGTAGTGAGGGTGGTTAGGGGTGGTGATGCTGAGGGTGGTGTGGGGGTAGTGAGGCTGAGGGTGGTGGGAGTGGTGATGGTGTGGGGGTAGTGAAGCTGAGGGTGGTTTTGCTGAGGGTGGTGTGGGGGGTAGTGAGGCTGAGGGTGGTTTTGCTGAGGGTGGTGTGGGGGGTAGTGAGGCTGAGGGTGGTGTGGGGGTAGTGAGGGTGGTGTGGGGGGTAGTGAGGCTGAGGGTGGTGGGGGTGGTGATGGTGTGGGGGGTAGTGAGGCTGGGGTGGTGTTGGGGGGGTGATGAGGCTGAGGGAGGTGTGGGGGGGTAGTGAGGCTGAGGGTGGTGTGGGGGGTAGAGAGGGTGGTGTGGGGGTAGTGAGGCTGAGGGTGGTGATGGTGTGGGGGGTAGTGAGGCTGAGGGTGGTGTGGGGGGTAGTGAGGCTAAGGGTGGTGTGGGGAGGTGATGAGGCTGAGGGGGGTTATAGAGAACCTACCTTAAGTTCCCTGGTGGTCCAGTGGGCTCCCTGGTGGTCCGGTGGCCATTGCTTCCGGTCTGCAGCTCCGCAGAGCTGCAGACCATGTAGTCTCGCGAGATGTCAGAGCGTTGCCGTGGTAACCCGCGGCAACGCTCTGATTGGCCGGTTTTCGCGAGACACATGGTCTGCAGCTCTGCTCACTGCGGAGCTGCAGACCGGTGTCTGTGGTGGCTGGCCGGCCAGCCAGGAGGGGCCTCGCACCTGGCGGCATACCGGGCAAGCCGCCGGGCCCCCTCCTGGTGTCAGGTCCTCGGTCATTGACCAAGGACCTGACACAGTCTGCCCACAGGCGGTTTAGGCGGCCGCGAGGCCCCAGCCAGCGCGAGGCCTTAGGCGGACGCCTAAACCGCCTAATTAGGCCGCCTTCCTCATCCTCTGGCTCCTCCTCTTCACTACCCGCATCACCCATCAACCTTTCCCTCTGCTTAGAAACAGCTTTGGATGCGGCTTGTCTTTGCTGGTGGACATTTTTGCGTTTATCTTTTTCATCATCACTATCATCTGTGGGGAAACAAACTTTAAATCTTAAAGCAACCTTATGTTTGGATTATATTTAGCAGATGAAAAAAATATTCATATATTAAAAAACAAAAAAGGGTATTTATGTATTCTTGGCATTGTCTTTACCTGGGGAAGTTTTCTTCCTTGATTTTGGAGTGCTCTTCTTGTCAGGTGTAGGCTTTTTGACCATTTTACTTTTTTGGGGGCTCTCATAGTCACTATCGGCATTTCCATCACCTGCTGCAACTTCATCATCACTACCAATGTCTTCCTCTGAATTAGACATAAAAATAGACAAATACATAAATAGTGCCACAATTGCCTCTAAATTATAATTGTTTATGAAACTGGACCACTTTTGCTACAAAGTACTGCTAAAATCTGTTTGACTCCTTACACAGAGAGGGGTGCAAAAACATCAGAAGTAATGTAAAAATAAAAACCAACAACCACCCACATCCCAAGATGCAGACATAGAAACATAGAATGTGACGGCAAATAAGAACCAACCAACTATTCGGCCCATCGCCAATATTTTGAGATACCTTTAATTAGTCCCTGGCCTTATCTTAAGTCTAGGATAGCCTTAGGCCTATTCCACGAATGCTTAAACTCCTTCACTGCATTAACCTCTACCACTTCAGCTGGAAGGCTATTCCATGTGTCCACTACCCTCTCAGTAAAGTAATACTTCCTGATATTATTTTTAAACCTTTGTCCCTCTAATTTAAGACTATGTCCTCTTGTTGTGGTAGTTTTTCTTCTTTTAAATATAGTCTATTTTACTGTGTTGATTCCCTTTATGTATTTAAAAGTTTCAAACATATCCCCCCAGTCTCATTTACTTCCAAGCTATATATGTTAAGATCCTTTAACCTTTCCTGGTAAGTTTTATCCTGCAATCCATGAATCCACCTTCCTTTCTCATACTGGAATTTTACAACAGTACTCATTTACAGGATGACAGCAATTTACTTTTATATTAACCATATAGCCTGTAGATGTGAGTTTACAGTTAGTGTGGCTACAATTTAACCAATTCTCATGATTCCATCACTTCAGGTGTCTGCATTTAAAAAAAACACACACAAAAAAAAAAAAATAAGACTCCAAGGCCATGTTCATCATGGTGCCATAAGAACAGAGTGGAACATAAGACATACTTTACCTGAACAATCTCCTCAAAAACTGAATACTGCATGAGACAAAAGTTGTTACTACTTTGTCTAAAGTGTGTGTGTGTGTATATATATATATATATATATCTCATGCTCAGCAAAACACTGTGCCAATCAGCATCCCCTTAGAGATGCACTGAATCAACAGAATGTTTAGTGTCTTCATGCACAGCGTAGAGACATTGAACAGAAGTGCTGCACTTCTAGTGCATGTCTGAATGACTGCCACTAGAAGTGTTACTAGGCACCAAATGTAAACAATGCCCTCTCTCTGAAAAGGCAGTGTTTATATTAAAAGGCATGCAGGGACTGGCTACAGACAACAGAACCTCTACATTAAGCTGTATTGACTTTGGTGACTAGTTCCCCTTCCATAAGTTCAATGAAATGTGGTGGTCTTGTGGTGGAATCTCGGTAAAAATAAATTTAGTAGGCCGAGATTTCCACGTGGCATATGTGTATGTTGGTGTATCAGTTAGTCAGTTATACGTAGCTAAGATACAATCAACAGTGTACAGAGCAAGTGTAGGAATACAGGATTTACGAGTATTTCCCCTCCTCCAATGTGCTGGGCAAGCCATGTGGTCAAACAGGAATTTAGTCTCGATTCGGTTGATGGATAAGAGTATGTGTAGGTTGAACTGATTATGGGAGGAGCTACATGCCTACATAAGGGACCTACACTGTATGATCAGGGCTCAGACTTTGCTGTTTTTTGGTGACATTAGTCCCTCTGAGTCCCGGTCGGTGAATCGAATAAAGAATCTCTTCCTTCCTGAAGAAACCTGTGTCCATCTCTCTGTGCTTGGCTTCCGTCAGTTTCTCCGGTATCATTTGGTGCATTGGCCGGGAAGCTCATCGTTCAACGGTAGCTGAGAAGCAGAGGCGTGAGACGGTCTATCTTTGCCCCCGCTCTCTACGGCTGCACCCCTCAACTTCTGCGTGGACCTCCCTTCGTCTCGGCGCCACTGGTCTGTTGTCCAGGAGATCATCGGCCTCTACGTAGTAAGTGCTGAGATGTCCCCGTCGATGAGTGTGAACTCAGGTTCAGGAACGAGGAGGTAAGACGACCACTGTTTTAGACGGTGGACCCACTAGGGGTATTGGATACCGATTGTGCGGTAGGCCCATAAGGGGTTATTTGTGTATGGAATCTGCCCCCTCCAGTGGAAGGAAGGAGCGAAGGCGCACCGCTCAATTAAACGCCCTGTAGTCAGCCCGTTTAATTTTGGTTTGGAGTCAGGCTGGGTTCTGTGTAAATAGCCCAAGCCAGACACCGGTGTCTTGTCAGACTAGCGTTCTAGGGTGTATATTACGTTCGCTAGGTCGGAGGGACCGGAAGACTAAGCGGCGTCTGTGTAAATTTGGTCCGCTAGATCTCAACCTATCTTGGCTAAGTGGGAAGGCGTGTAAATTTGGAATCCACTAGATTTTTGATAGAGTATATAGACTAAGAGGGTGCTGTTGTAAATTCCGCCCTCTAGTTCGCTATATGTGGTGCTTGAGCAGCGTGGCTAACCAAAACGGATGTAAATAGTTTTAGGTAGTCCATCGAGGAACTGGCCAATAGATTAGTTGGGAATTGTAAATGTGTTAAAGATTGTTGTAGTAGCGTGTATATCTTGCTAGATAGCGTGAGCTCTGCCGTCTAGCGAGAGTGTGAATAGTGTGCAACTGTATTATAGCGCACGGTACCATAACCATGTATAATAACTACTGATACTGTAAATAACTATCGTCTATGTTGTATGTTTAACACCACAACCACTACTAATTGAACTGTGACTTTAAATTGTACTCTAACCAATGCTAACCCTACTATAACTACTGTTTGTAAAGACGATGTTACTTGGGTATGTTATAGACGGGTAATTCAGATATAGGGAATTATAGCGTGGGTGACTGTATAGTTTCGCCAAAAGGCACAGTAATAGTTATTTAGTGACTGGTGTAACAGCTGTGTGTGTACGGGAATTCCCTGAGTGTTTTGTTGTGTGCGTTTCACCTAGTAACTATACCACGTGGTGCTGTTGCCAAGGGAACGGGTGTGACCATTGGAAGTGTGTTTGTTTAGTTTCTGTTGGAGACGACGCTTCATTGTTAGTATGGGTGCGTCAGATTCAACGGTTATGGGTCCCTTAGGATGTATGTTGAAAAACTTTAAAAAGGGATACACTGTGTATGATTTTGGGGTAAAGATGTCTCCAACGCGCCTGACTACTTTATGTAGTAGGGAATGGCCTACTTTGGTGGCTGCATGGCCACCACGTGGCAGTTTGGATCCTAATCTGGTACAGCGTGTACACGTGGCTGTATCAGGTAGGCCTGAACTTTACGGCCAGTTTCCGTATATTGATTGTTGGAAGCAGGCCGTAAATGACTTGCCAAAATGGATCCGTGTATGCTACGAGGAACAATGTCGCCTCATGGTGGCCAGAACTCGCTTGTCCACTAAGGCCGTAATTACGCCCATTTTGGACACGCCTCCTGAATCCGAGATCCCTATGCCGCCCCCTTACTCCTCCTCCACAGGAAGAGGAAGAGGAGGTGCTGTTGGTAACGCTACTCCCCTTGCCCCGTTGTCCCCACCTACCCCCTCCTCTAGCTCAGAGCCCAGCCCTCTTGTTTCAAACCCTCCCCTTCCGGTACCTACCTCCGTTAACCCCACCTATCCAGATTTGACATCATATCTAGTTCCTGGTCAGGCTCCTCCTAGCCCGGCCCGGAATATTTTACTCACTGATCTCCCCCTCAGTAAAGCGTCCCCTTCCCCTCGTCTTACTACCCCTCGACCGGAACCCCTAACTGACTTTTCTAAACGAAGCCCCATACTAACCCGACAACTGACCGATACCCTCCAACCCCGACATTATCAAATGCCTCTCCGACTGACACCAGGCCCGACACACATTAACGGTGACAGCCAGTTACAACACGCTGATCCTGTATTCGTCTATGTTCCCTTCACTACTACTGATCTATTTAACTGGAAGACCCATAACTCCTCATACACCGATAAACCTCAAGCCATGACGGATTTGTTTACCTCCATAGTCCAGACACATAATCCCACTTGGGCTGATTGCCAGCAACTGCTTATGACATTGTTTAACAACGAGGAAAGGACACGGATAAACCAAGCGGCAATTCAAGCGCTGGAAGAAGTGGCCCGTACACAAAATCAGGCCAACCCAGCAGCATGGGCCGCAGCACATTATCCAAATACTGATCCGGAGTGGAATGTCAATAGCGCAGATATGGCCCATTTAAAAGCATACAGGGACGCTATTATTGTTGGCATGAAAGCCGGAGGAAAAAAGGCAATTAATATGTCTAAGACGGCTGAGGTATTGCAGAAATGTGATGAATCACCCAGTGCCTTTTATGACCGATTATTGGAGGCATACCGTTTGTATACCCCCTTTAATCCAGAGAATTCCCGAATGGTTAACTCTGCCTTTGTCAGCCAAGCCTACGGAGATATAAAGCGCAAGCTACATAAGTTAGAAGGGTTTGTAGGGATGTCCATAACCCAACTAATGGAAATAGCAAATAAGGTCTATATGAATAGGGAGACAGAGACGAAGAAGGAGGAAGAGCGAAAGATGCGTAGGAAAGCAGATATGCTAGCAGTAGCTATCGCAGGCGTAGATAGGGGAACGGATAAAGGTGAGAATAAGTGGAATGAGGAACCTTTGAGTAGGAACCAATGCGCGTACTGTAGGGAAGAAGGGCATTGGAGAAGTGATTGTCCACAAAGGGAACAATATGAGAGAGACAGACCTGGGCAGGGTATAGTAATAATTATAGAGGCAGAGCGAGAGGAAGAGGAGGCCCTGGAGGAAATAGTGGGAATAATAGAGAAACTGTTAATGGAGATAGATATTACCCAGCAGCGCAGAGACCCCGAGAGAGAGAGGATAGGGACTTTGTGGGTTTGGCTGACACAGTCATGGAAGACTATTGATACCGACCGGGCTCCATCCCCCTTGGCCGAGCGGAGCCTATGGTCGATGTAGCAATAGGGGGAAAAAGGAGTTCTTTCATGATTGACACTGGTGCTGAACATTCGGTGGTGACTGACCTAGTCAGGGCTGTCTTTAATATTGATTGGACCCTGGGCAAGAATTTACTTGGGCCCCTGGGATCCCGCCTTCCCACACCGTAGCATGCAATCACGCCCTCCACCACAACACACACAAAAATGTGCAGTATGTGAGTATATATCAGCCAACCCACTGCTTTCACCTACGAAAGCATTGCGAGGCTATTGGGCATGCGTGGCAAAACACTGCCCTGCACCAATCAGCATCTCCTCATAGAGATGCGTTGAATCAATGCATTTCTATGAGGAGTGTTCAGCGTGAATGCCAGTGCTGCACGTTGTGCGACACTGGACTAGGAAGCATCTCTAGTCGCCGTCTGATGAGTGGCCACTAAAGGTGTTCCTAGGCAGTAATGTAAATACTGCCTTTTTTCTGAAAGGGAAGTGTTTACCTTAAAAAGCTTGCAAAGACATGCTATAGACACCAGAACTACTACGTTTAGCTGTTGTGGTTTTGGTGACTATAGTGCTCCTTGAATATAGAGAAAAAAATAATCAGTACAAATGTATTAAATTAAATTTATGTATCATTATTCTAAAAATTATTTTAAAAAAAAAACTATGCACATTCCTAGCTTTTAGCACAACTTCTGACACAAACATTTTGTACTTTGCCGATTACTTTGTATATGTATAAAAAATATATAATAAGTAATCTGTGAAATACAAAATATTTGTGTCAGAAGTTGTGCTTTTTTTTAATTTTTAGAATACTGATACAGCCATTTTATTTCATATAATTTCAGTGCTGGTTGGAGGGGGTGACGGACAGTATTACATAATCTTTTTTATATATATATATATATATACATATATATATATATATATATATATATATATTTATACATATACAGATTGTGTAATACTGCCCCTCACTCCCTCCAACCAGCACTAAAATTAGCACAAATATATGATATAAAATGGCTGTATCATTATTCTAAAAATTAAAAAAAAGCACAACTTCTGACACAAATATTTTGTATTTCACAGATTACTTATTATTTTTTTTAAACAATGTGTAGATAAAGATAGTACAATATACTAACCCCTCATCCCCACCCCCCCCCCCTTCTCCAACCACCGCTCCCTAATCCTTCCCCCTCCAACCACCCAGCCCTGTTACCCCCATAGAACATCCATGTAATATATCTTCAGTGAATTACTGTAATTTAAATATTTACAGTTCTGAAGACAGCAGGCAGCAGGCTCAGGGATCAGTGCTCTGGGCCTAGGCTCAGGATTCATGGTATGCGGTGCAGCTCTGCAGTTGGGGGAGACCGGGCTCACCCTAGTGTTGCCGTGACTCTGCCTCCGCGTGACTTCATGGCAACGCGCGCAAGTAAAAGGCAGGGGAGGTCGGGAGTGACGGGAGGAGATCGGGAGGCGGAGCGAGTAAGTCCTTCAACTCCTTCACTATGCGGCAATGTCGCTCGCATAGTGAAGGACTCGGGAGGCAAATAAAATATGTAGCATATAATTGTGGACAGCGGGGCTCAAGAGATAGCTGCCATTGGCCCCCCAGGAGCAACTGGGCCCGGGGCAGCTGCCCCTTATGCCCCGTGTTAAAGACAGCCCTGGACCTAGTCGCTCCTCCTTCAGGAAGAACTATCACCGTAATAGGAGCAACTGGAAGGAGTGCCGCTAAACCGGTTCTTAAAAGTCGACTCTGTACATTGGGAGGCCACATAGTGAAACACCAGTTCCTTTATATGCCTGAATGTCCAGTCCAACTGCTAGGACGTGATTTGTTGTCGAAATTACAAGCACAGATAACATTTCTACCTAACGGAACAACATCTTTGAAGTTCAATGGACCCTCAGGTATAATGACAATATCTGTACCAAAGGAAGAAGAGTGGCGACTTTATACAGTGTTGACCAGCCAAAACCCTAAGAGTGATGAATCCTTGTTCAATATACCAGGAGTGTGGGCAGAGAATAACCCACCAGGACTTCCTCGTAATATCCCACCAATTCGTATCGAACTAAAGCTTGGGGTGTATCCAGTGAGCTTAAGACAATATCACATCCCACAAAAGGCCAAGAAGAACATACAATCTTATTTGGATAAGTTCATAAGGTATGGTATCCTAAAATTCTGTACTTCCCCCTGGAACACCCCATTGTTGCCTGTTCAAAAGCCCGGTACAGATGAGTATCGCCCTGTGCAGGACTTGAGAGCAGTCAATGATGCGGTAGTAAGTATACATCCAGTTGTGCCCAATCCATATAACCTGCTTGCTTTAATTCCGGGCGGGGCTACCTATTTCACTGTTTTGGATCTCAAAGATGCCTTCTTTTGCCTACGAATTGCTGCGGAAAGCCGGTGTATCTTTGCATTCCAATGGGAAAATGCTGTAACGGGCTTGAAACGCCAGATGACTTGGACAAGATTGCCCCAAGGGTTTAAGAATTCACCTACCCTATTTGGATCAGCTTTAAGTCAAGACTTACTGGATTTCAAGTCCATCCCAGGAGAATGTGTACTATTACAATACGTAGATGATTTGTTGATAGCGGCAGTTACAAGAGAGATATGTCAGCAAGCAACACATGATCTACTGCACATTCTTTGGAAGGCAGGATACAAGGTGTCCAGGAAGAAAGCCCAGTTGTGTCAGCCAACTGTCAAGTATCTGGGATTCCATATCTCTGAAGGTCAAAGGATAATGGGGCCAGAGAGAAAAGAAGCTGTATGCCAAATACCAATACCCAAGAATAGAAGACAAGTGCAAGAGTTCTTGGGGGCAGCAGGCTTCTGTAGGATATGGATTCCCAGTTATGCGATATTGGCGAAACCTCTTTATGTGGCTATAAATGGTACAGAACACGATCCCTTCCTGTGGACCCCCGAACAGCAAAAGGCATTTGAAGATGTGAAGAAGGCATTGATGAGCGCCCCAGCATTAGGTCTACCCGATCATACACGCCCATTCTACTTATATGTACACGAGCAAAGAAGAATGGCTGTGGGAGTATTGACACAGTACTTGGGATCATGGCAACGACCTGTTGCATATATGTCCAAACAACTGGATGCAGTGGCCAGTGGTCTTCCACCTTGTCTAAGAGCTGTAGCTGCCGCCGCCCTGCTGGTAGCCGAAGCTGATATGCTCACTCTGGGTCAGGAACTCTACGTGCGAGTCCCGCATGCAGTACAGACGTTGCTAGACTATAAAGGCAATCATTGGTTTAGTAATAGCCGCATGACTAAGTATCAAGCTATGTTATGTGAAAACCCGAGAGTGCATCTAGATACTGTTAATACCTTGAATCCAGCTACCCTTTTGCCACAACCTACTGAGAGTCAACATGATTGCCTGGAGGTGATGGATGAAGTGTTTTCAAGTAGACCGGACCTTCGTGATTTTCCCATCCAGAACCCTGATGTCCAGTACTATACGGACGGCAGTAGTTATGTGAAAGAAGGGATTCGCTATGCAGGATATGCAGTGACAACCATAGACAAGGTGATAGAAGCTCGGCCATTGTCAAAAGGAACATTGGCACAGAAGGCAGAACTAATCGCACTCACACAAGCGTTACAATTGACTGAAGGTTTGAGGGTGAACATCTACACGGACTCCAAGTATGCGTTTTTAACCACTCATGCCCATGGAGCTTTGTATAAAGAAAGAGGACTACTGAACTCCGAGGGTAAAGAAATTAAGTACGCAGCTGAGATATTACAACTACTGGAAGCCGTGTGGGAACCGAAAGAAGTCGGTATCATACATTGTCGAGCGCATCTGAAAGGTGATGGTGATGTAACAAAAGGAAATCGGATGGCAGATAATGCAGCCAAGCGTGCCGCTGAATCAGGAAAACAGGAGTATGTGGAACGTATAGCTGCTCTCATACCAACCCCTCTGTCTCAATGGACTCCAATTTATACAGCTCAAGAAGAAGAGTGGTTAAAGACTGAAACTGGGAAGTACCTGGAGAATAAGTGGTATCAGTTAGAAGATGGAAGGATAGTTATTCCAGCATCGCTAGCCGTAGAAATTGTCCAGAATTATCACAATGGGACACATTCCGGGAGAGATAGTATGGAAGAATCTCTTAGGAAGCATTTCTACATACCAAGATTGTCCAACTTGACTCAAGCCATTGTACGAAGATGTGTGATATGTGCCAGGAACAACGCAAGGCAAGGTCCAGGTGAACCAGCGGGAGTCCAGTATATGGGAGGACTCCCTATGTCCGATCTCCAAATAGACTATACGGTAATGCCTAAATCCGGCCGACATCGCTACCTACTAGTAGTTGTGTGTACCTACTCAGGATGGGTAGAAGCATGTCCTACTCGTACAGAGAAAGCAGGAGAAGTTGTGCGATTCCTGTTGCGAGAAAAAATACCCCGATATGGACTACCATGTTCTATAGGATCGGATAATGGTCCAGCCTTTGTTCACCAGTGCCTACAAAAACTGACTCATATGCTTGGTATTAAGTGGAAGCTTCATACGGCATATAGACCTCAGAGTTCTGGGAAAGTGGAAAGGATGAACAGAACTATTAAGAACCAATTGGCATAGATGTGTCAAGAAACTCAACTTAAATGGAATGTTCTTTTGCCAATAGCTCTGTTACGCATTCGTAGTACACCTACCAGAAGGATGGGTCTCTCACCTTTTGAAATTATGTATGGGCGTCCAACTCCTGTACTTGGTAACTTAAGGGGGGATTTAAGTCAGTTGGGAGAAGGAATTACCCGGCAGCAGGTTGTAGAGTTGGGTAAAACTATGGAGGAGGTACAGAAATGGGTACAAGGTTACCTGTGGATATGTATCCACCTGTCCATTGTTATCATCCAGGAGATCAAGTTTGGATAAAGGAGTGGAACAGTGTACCGTTGGGGCCAAAGTGGAGGGGTCCTTATGTTGTTCTTTTGTCTACCCCTACAGCTATAAAGGTGGCTGAAGTGACTCCGTGGATTCACTCCAGGGTTAAACCAGCAGCAGTAGATTCTTGGCAAGCTACACCAGATCCAGAGAATCCCTGCAAGATCCGGTTAAAGCGTGTAACTCAGTCGGAGCGACGAGGAGATATTGGGACTTCTAGAGTAATCAAAGAGATCAGCAAGTAGGTGTTTTGACGGCCATAATAAAGCCTGACCACCTACCCACGTTAAATAGCCAGAGTGTCTTGAAGGGACCTCTGTGAAGGGAAGAGAGGACTTGAAGGACTCCATTCCTTGCAGCCCTTACATCCTGGAAGCTGAGGTGCCATCGCACGGTCGAAGAATGAGGACAAAGACGTCAGGAGAAATGCATTCGATAATGTGTATATTTGTGTTTTTAATTATTCAGGAAGGTAGAGGTACCGACACACCTGGCTGTGAGGTTTGCATTAAGACTACAAAAACAGGTAATCATATTTCCCAGACCCTTATTTGGCATTCACAATATGAGTGTAAAGGATATGTATCTAAGTGTAGATACTTAGGTATAGATTATTGTATGCCATTTAGGAGTAGTATGCCATTTAGGAGTAGGAGAACCTAAGTGTTTTAGTCCAGAGTATCAACCCCGTACAATTTGGTTGACCCTTCGGAATGGAGACTCACAGGGGACCCTAATAAATAAGACAATACTAGAAACCGTACATTCGTCGGGTGTTCTGCTATTTGATGCATGTAAGGCGATATCAAGTGGTATGTATGAAAACCGTGGAATGTATGCGGGGATCTTAAATGGGAAAGAACGTATGGGTCTAATGATAAGTATATTTGCCCCAGTAGTAAGATCAAGTATATAGATCCAAAATGCCCAAATAAGAATTAGAATTATTGTCCATATTGGTCTTGTGTAGGGTGGGCAACTTGGGGACAGACAGTAGATAAGGATATGATTGTTACTAAGTTGCCTACCAAACCATATTGTAAGTCTGATGTAGAATTATTAAAAATCTTTATTATACTTGTATTGAATTATTGTACGAACTCCATTTTAATCTCATACCTTGACAAATCCTCCATTTTGTCCTCCTAACCTGACTTCTTCATTCCTCCATTTTGTCCTCATAACCTAACTTCTACATTTTAAAACTACATTACATGACAGAATTTCCCAGCACATCTAACAATGGACAAAGACTGTATTTTCTATAAAGACATGATTAACTCAGGAACTGCTGACTTTCCCCTCACTTGCAACATAGTATAATTTGAAGGCCATGAGAGACCTTGCACCTGGCCACGAGGCCTGAGATCACCGACCGTGTAAAATGACGCTCAAGACCCCCTTGTCCCCACCCGTGTCCAGAACAATCCCACCTCTTGGTGGGTGGGCACGGGACTAACCACTTAGTTTTTAAGCCAATTAATAATATTGATAGGTGGACACTAATCCCGACACTTAACAATTAATCCAATTAATGATGTTTATTTGCTGATATTCTAATAATCAATGATGACGCAAAATGCCTCTTAAAAGGGCCTGCGCGCCCGTTTTTTAATCACTTGCCAATAAATTTTCTCGAAGTTATTTTAACCTGAACCCTGTGTGTCAGACTTAATTACTTCAGCGTATATACGCAATTCAATTTTATTAATTTGGACAGGAACAGATAGACATTTAAACATTTTGGTTTACTACTAAAAAGTACCATAACAACTTGGCGCCCAACGTGGGGCATCGGGCTATGTCCGGCCGGTGAGCCGTCCTAAGGAAGACGCAGTTGGACGGAGGAATCCAGGGGGAAGGAAAGGAGATTGATCACCTCCAGGTACACGGTAGAGACTTCTGCAGAGCCACCGGTATGTTCCGGCCCCTTTGATTGACCCGTCCACGTGTCTGTGACTGCTTCCCGGGAGGACATCAAAGACAGGTAATATCTTGCCCGGTGTCTCGTTACTCACTTGTTTACCTGCATTTTAGTCTATCTGTTGCCTGGGTGTGTTTGAATTGTTTGCCTGTTTCCCCATTTTGAGATAAAGGGGGGTGGACCTGCAGGGGATTTGCCTGGGGTTCTCTGTTTTGCTTGTTTTCCCCTTTTTGTGATAAAGGGGGGTGGGCCTGAGGGGACTTGCCTGGGTCTTCAGTTTGTCTGTCTATCTGTTTGTATTTTACCCCTTTTGGGATAAAGGGGGGTGGACCTGAGGGGATTTGCCTGGGTCTTCTGTTGCCTGTTTTACTCCTTTTAGGAACCACGGTGCTGTGGTTGTAGGGAAAAAGGGGGGTTGACCTGTGGATGTGTTCCTGGGGGTCTTCTTTGCCTGTTTACCTCTTTAAGGAGCATCGTGGCTGAGGCTGTAAGGAAAAAGGGGAGTGTTGGAACTGTGGATTTTGTGTAGACTCATAATTTCCTGTGATCCTTCTGGTGCCACTTTGATAGCCTAGCTAGCTTCTTTGTGCACGTAACTCTGCTTGCAGAGAGGTGGTAACCACAGCCCCGAGCGCTGAGGCTGGTGGGATTCCAATTTTCTTTTTTTATTTGTGGTAGGGAACTTAGTCTTGTGGCAGGGGACTCTGTTTCCTGGGGGGATTCAAGTAGGCATTGCTTGTTTCCCGCATCACGTGGTAGTGAGACTTATAAGTGGGTTTTATAGGGGCACTACGGGAGTGAGGATAGAGGTGGCCACATTTTCTTGTGAACTGCTATAACGAGGGAGGCTATACAGGATTCGGGTCGGAGATGGTTGCTGTTTCCTGTGGCCGCTGGTAGTGAGACTTGAGGAAGTCGTTCTCCGAGCGGAGACACTACGAGGTTGAGGGAGGTGACTTTGGAGTAAGCACACGAGTAAAGGAAAGGAATTACTGTTGATTTCATTTGAACTGTGATGCATGCACTGTATTTCAATTGTATTGTTGTCTTGTTTGTTTAATTAGGAGTCTCATGAACTCCTGTGTCTGTCTCTAAGGATTTTCCTTACCTTTCATCTTTTCTACACTTCCTATACTATTATACTATCCACTCCCATTTCTCTTGAAAGAGAAGTGATTGGTCACACACTTCTCACCTCGCTCCAATCCGTGTCTACCACCCCGGGTAGGCGGATTCAGTGACTAGTCTACGTTTTGGGAAGACGCACTTGAGAAAGACCCACGGTTCTCGGGTGGCAGTCGAGCATTGTAGACGTTCCTGTTCAATTTTCCTTCTCTCTCCCTATATCTAGGACGCTGGTATAGGGGAAAAGGGATTATGGGGCAGGATTTAGGTAAGCCCAGTAAGGGCTGGTTAGCATGTGATTTAGTTGAAGACAGAGAGGGTGAGGAGATGGTTAAAGGTGTTGAAAAGATTGCAAAAGTATGTAAAATTGCTGTACCGACATGTGGAAGATTGCAACCAGAAAGTTGGCGTAGGTTACTGACAGAAAAGAAAGGCAAGCTTACAGATAATGATTTATTAAAGACTGCTGAAGCATGGTACAGAGTAGCGAAGGCTATTCAGCAAGAAGGTTGGGTTGAGGAAGAAGTAAATCACAAAGGTGTGAAATTGTTTGTGTATCATAATAATTGTGTTGCTGGGGTGTTCCCCCAGCCAGCGCCCCAAAATGGCGCCCAGGGGATGTCTATTCCCCAGGTTCAGTCAGCAATAGGTGATAGCCAGCTGACTATGTTCCCCACTCCCAATCCTCCCGACGCCCATCCCATTACCTCCCCTGTCTGCCCGGTCCTGAATTCTGATGGTTCTTTCTTTTCCCCTTCCCCGTCTCTAACCTTCCCATCATCCTCATCCATCCCTACGCTACCTCCTGTACCTAATCCTAACATTTCATCTGCCATTTCCTCCCTGCATTCTCTCTCCGTTAATAATTCCCTCCCCTCTTCATCCGCCCAGCTAACTACCTCCTCCACCCTTGCTCCGGCTCCTCCTTCTGCACCCACCTCTACCAATCCCTCTCCGTCCCCTCCCGTAACCGTCTCCACCCCAGTCCAATACCCCACCTCCTTAAATGTAAATCCCCACCCTACTCTCCTGCCCTCCCCGGCCTGGCACTACCCCTTCCCATATCCCATGGCCCTGCCCTATCCCGGCTACCCACAACCCCTTCCCCAAGCCACTCCCCAGGTTCCGGTCATGCCCAGTCCGGCACAGTCTGCCCCGGATGTGCCCACATCCAACATGGCCGCCACCTCTTCCCTTAATCCTAATGCAGCTTCCTTTCACGCCTCCAATATGGCGGCCCCCAGTTCAGCCCTGATGCCGGTACTTCCCGGTGACTACCTATCCCCAGGTTATGACTCGGTGGCCACCCCTGCATCTGGGACTCCCTCTCACCCCCCGGTCCTGTCACCTCAAGCGGGTCCCTCACGTAGGAGGGCCCGAATTGTAGACATAGATGAGGAAGAGGATGATAGAATATCCCAGGACTCATTGGAAGCTGCGGGAGTTCCGTCTCATCGTTCCATCGATGATCCCTTTGGCCACAAGGGTCGGGGAGAACGGGCCCCTCCGAAGTATGTTGCTTTCAACCCCACTCAAGCTAGTGCATTGATGAAATCGCTCCCTGACCCAGAAAAGCAGCCCATGCCCTTTTACCGAGGGATAGTTCAAATTCAAAAGACTTATTCCGCCGCGTGGCGTGATCTGCTGAGCCTTTGTGCTATTAAAGCAGGGGATGCATATTGGCCAAGCATGGCCCGCCACCTCAGTACAGATCTGCTTTCCAGTGATGTTGATTACCCCTCCGGGGTAACCTTTTGCAACCAATTAAGAGAATGGGCTAAGGACAAACTTGCAGATCAGGCTGCTGGCCTTACTGATGTTATGCAAGATAAAGGAGAATCAGTGGAAAGGTTTCATGCAAGACTATATCAAATGTTTACAGACTTGGGATTTGATCTTACTGACAAGATTCATTCACAAATGCTGTCAGGCGCGTTTGTCCAAGGTGTTAAAGATTCCATACGCAAGGGAATCATTGCTGCACGCCCTGAATATAAGGTTGTTCCCCTGGATACTTTACTCCTAGTTGCTAGAGGTCTGGAATCTGCCCAGACTCCCAGAAGGCCCAGTTCAGCTCCTCTCATGGTGTCCCGTACCACCCCCGTCCCAAGAGGTACTAAACCTGAGGATGGATATTGCTTTAATTGTGGGGCCAAGGGGCATTTTAGAGGTGAATGCCCAGAGCCCAAGAAAGAACTCAAAAAGGGAACAAAGGCTGCACCTGCCCCCGGCCCCAAAGCCCCAAAGACGGTTCCAATTGTTGAAGAACCAGATGATTAGGAAATTGGCAAGCCTGTGTCATTAACCCCTGTCATAGCAGTGTCTACAGGGGATAAAGGGGGGCCACTTGCTACAGTGACTTTACCCATTGAAGGTCAACCAACCACATTTCTTGTTGACACAGGTGCAGCCCGTAGTGTTCTGCGAGAACAAGACCTGCCAGACCCATCTTTTCTATCAAATATTGATGTCTCTTGTGTTGGAGTGGATGGCCAGCCAAGACACAGTCCTTTAACAACCCCACTACGAGTTGGCTCTAGTCTGCTTGCTCGCTTTGTAGTATCCTCCACATGTCCAATTAACCTGTTAGGTGCTGATGTTCTCTCACGCCTGCAGGCATCTATCACCTTCACCCCAGATGGACAGGTAGAAATGTCTACACCCCTATCTGAATCAGACACCTCAGCCTTGTGCTCCTTACCTCTGATGCTGCAGTTAGAAGAACCCCGTGGGAAAGCAGCAGAACCAAGGTCCAATTTTCCAGAGGTATTAAAAACACAGGTGCCCGCCAAATTATGGTCCTCAGGCCCAGAGGACATAGGTCACCTAAATGTGCCCCCTGTGGTGGTAAAGCTTATTCCAGGAGCTAAGTTACCAAGAAAACCACAATATCCATTAAAACCAGCACAGGCTGCAGCCATTTCTATTCAAATCAAAGCGCTCTTGGAGAAGGGTGCTCTGGTGAAATGTAAATCTGAATGCAATACTCCATTATTTCCTGTGAAAAAGAAGACTCCAAAAGGTGAGCCAGAGAAGTACAGGATGGTTCAGGATCTCCGTGCTGTCAATGAAGCCACTGTCCTGGACACCCCTCTTGTACCAAATCCCCATACTCTGCTCTCTGGAGTCCCACCATCTGCAAAGCATTTCACAGTCATTGACCTGGCCAATGCCTTTTTCAGTGTCCCACTGGACCCATCCTGTCAATACCTGTTTGCCTTCACCCACGAAATGCAACAGTATACATGGACTGTCATGCCCCAAGGGGCACAAAATTCTCCAAGTCAATTTGCAAAGGCCATGGGCACCATCCTTCACCCATGGCAAGCTGAACACACAGAAGTTGTTTTGCTACAGTATGTGGATGATTTACTGCTCTGTGGAGATGATATACCCACTACTGAAAAGTGTTCAATTAGTCTCCTGTGTTATTTGGCGGAACAAGGATGCAAAGCTTCACTTATCAAGCTGCAATTCTGCCAACCTTCAGTAATTTTCCTTGGACATTGCCTATCTCAAGGTGCCAGACATCTTACTCGGGACCGGGTAAGAGCTGTACTGGATATTCCACCTCCAAGGACTTCGAAATCTCTTCATGCCTTCCTAGGCCTCATTTCCTACTGCAGAGCATGGATCCCAGAAGCCTCTCTGCTTATGCAACCTCTCTATGATGCACTTAAGTCTGACCCATTCTGTTTGACCAATGAAGCTCTGGACAATTTCAATTCTCTAAAACGTGCCATTGCCTCTGCTCCTGCCTTGGGCCTACCTGACTATACCAAGCCTTTCAAGTTATTTGTCTCTGAAAGACAAGGCCATGCAACAGGAGTTCTTACCCAAACTAATGACTTAAGAGGCCGCCAGAGGCCTATTGGATATTTTTCATGTCAACTGGACATTGTGGCCAGGGGGACCCCTTCCTGCCTTAGGGCTGTTTTTGCTGCAAGGGAACTCATAGAAAGAACGTCAGACCTGGTCCTTTGTCACCCTTTGGTTGTTTTGGCCCCTCATGACATCTCTGCCATTGTCAACCAAGTCCAGCTTAAGCACGTGTCTCCAGCCAGACACCTGCGCCTACAATGCCATCTTCTTCTACCTGACAACATTTCCATCCAAAGATGTCAAGTTCTTAATCCATCCACTCTTCTTCCACTCCCTGAGGGGGGTATCTACTATGGATTTATTACGGATGAAACCTACATTTACCTGCTCTGTGGATGTATCAAGAAAGTCATGCATCCACATTTGACATTTTATGAAGATGAGACACCTCTTTGTGAAGGCCCGGATTACGCCTTCTGTACCATGTGGTACAAACCAAACATTACTCCAGAACCTTGCTATGAAGATGAGCTTTACCACTGGACTGATGTGAAGCTCACTGCTCAAGATTTCTATTGTGACTCTGAAGGCAATAGCATGGTCTTGGTCCAACTACCTCAACAACTCAACTACCTCTACCGCCATTGGGATACTGCTATCCCACATATTCCTGTTACCAAGTTGAAAACAAGGTCATGGAATGATCTTGGGCCCATGGCAAAGTTATGGGCCACCATGGATGAAGAACAGCTACAGGAAAATGGTATTGCCAAATACCCAACAACTGACCTTCTGGAAGCATGGCCACGCCACTTCCTAGAAAAGGAATTTCAAGATTTGGTCATAGTGAATGATTATGACCCTGAAACACCTCATGACTGTTTTGAACAGATGAAAATGGAGACAGTGCACTTACCAACCGTGCACGAGAATCCATTACCAGATCCAGATTTTACCCTGTTTGTGGACGGTTCAAGATATGCTGATGAAGAAGGAAGATACCATACAGGATATGCCGTAACCACAACAGATGAAGTTATCAAATCATCATCTTTACCGCCAGCAATGTCTGCGCAAGAAGCTGAATTACAAGCTCTGACTTCAGCATGCAAAATTTCCGAAGGAAAGCGTGCCAACATCTATACAGATTCAAGATATGCTCTGGGTGTGGCACATGACTTCGGCCTCATTTGGAAGACAAGAGGATTTCTTACCACCGCCGGTACACCAGTCAAACATAGTTCTGCAATCAAGGATTTAATGGATGCCCTCCTACTCCCTGAAGAAGTGGCCGTTTTGAAAGTCAAGGCACATGGGAAGTTGGATACAGATGAAGCAAAGGGCAACCATTTGGCTGATCAGGCCGCTAAGCAAGCAGCCAGAAATTTGCAGGAAGTGGATGAAGAAGTGTCCGGACAAGAAGAAGAAGTTCCTGTTTTTGCTCTGCAAACTCTTCCTACTGATTTAAGAATTTTGCGAGAACAGCAAGCTGCAATCACCCCTGAAGAAATCCAGAAATGGAAAAAGAAAGGAGCTGTCCTAAAGGACGGAATATATTACAACAATTTCAAATTCTGCCTTCCAAGAAATTTATATCCAGCAGTTGTCCAATGGGCACATGGGCCTGCACACCTGTCAAAAGAATTAATGGCCGCCCTCATACAGAAGTATTATGAAGCACCTGGAATCACAACATTGATCAACAGCTTCTGTAAGGCCTGTGTCATTTGTGCAAAATGCAATCCAGGAAGACCAATCAAAGTGCCTTCAAAACACCTGGCAAAGCCCATGTACCCATTCCAAAGAATTCAAATTGACCACATCCAAATGCCCAAGAGTGGGCCTTATGAATATGCACTAGTAATAGTGGACATGTTCTCAGGATGGCCAGAAGCCTACCCAGTGACCAATATCACTGCAAAAACAACCGCAAGACGCCTACTTACAGAGATTGTATGTAGATTCGGACTCCCAGAAGTTATTGAAAGTGATCAAGGCCCAGCCTTTACAGCAACAGTGACTAAAGAAATTTGGACTGCTCTAGGGGTGACCCTAGCCTTCCACACCCCTTACCACCCACAAAGTAGTGGTAAAGTAGAGCGCATGAATGGCACTCTAAAAGCCAGAATGTTAAAAATGTCACAAGAAACAAAAATGCCCTGGCCAGAAAGTCTGTCAATAGCTCTATTCAGCGTTAGGCACACACCTAGAGGGAAGCATTCATTATCCCCATATGAGATTCTATTTGGGACAGCACCCAGACTAGGTTGTTATTATCCACAGCAGTTACAGCTCCAATCAGATGTTTTAGTAGACTATGTAACAGAACTTGCAAGTGCCTTAAACAAAATACATGCCCAAGTTTTCTCTTCAATTCCAGATCCTGATTTGGATACAGGTACCCACAACCTGCTTCCCGGAGATTGGGTTCTGGTCAAGAAGTTTGTGCGGAAAAATACCCTGGAACGAAGATTTGACGGCCCATTCCAAGTCCTCCTGATCACCGCAACCTCCGTCAAACTGGCCGGTAGGCCACACTGGATCCACGCTTCCCACTGCAAGAAGTCTCCTGCTCCAGAGGAAGCAGATACCGCACAAACATGTACCTCTGGTACACCTTCTCCCTAATTAGCCTAATAAAGGCCCAGCAAGTAGCCATCACCAAAGATGTTAGTGGGTACACCTTCTGGTACAATTCATCATGCACCCATGTGGCTACTTATACCTTTGATTACTGTGATATTGTAGAATGCCCATTTCCCACATCACAAATCCAGAGCATCTATAGAGATATCCCTCATTCAAAAGACCCATATGTTTGTGTAGTTGACAAGCAATGGGGGCACAATTGTGACCATTGGGGGGCGGCAGGATGGAATGCCGGGCCTGCCTGGGGTTACAAACCAAAAAGTGCCTTATCTAAAGTAGATGACCATGGTAGATCCCTTCTCCAGAGAATGACTTTGAGAAAGCCTGGGGGGGGGTACACCAATGAAATTAATCCTTAACATTGAGCATCCAAGCCCAACGGATGCAGACCAGTATGTGATGGGAATGTATTGGAAAAAGGGTTCCTACCGTAAATTAGGGCATTTCTACCTCAAAGATATGTGCAACTCTTCTGAGTGGCAAGGGGCCACCCATATGGTCCCTAACCCATTAAAACCACACATCCAGACCTTTCAAGACATGATGGCCATTGCTAACCCCACCTTTGAAGATACCATGGCCGCTGAAACAGGTTTTAATGATGTTAATTTATGGTTAGAATGGATGAAATATAATGCTAATAAGCATAACAAGACCGCATGCTATGTGTGTGGCGGTGCCCGGCCTCACCTGGGCACTGTGCCTCTAACCCTGCCAGTAGATATAGAAGAATGTGTTTTGAGCCTTTTTGCCTATCACTATGATTTTAACAGGTCCATATGTATAGCATGGACGAAGGAGTATCCTCTCCTAACCAAGGATGTCAAACCCCCAGATGGTATTACCGTGTATAAAGGTAATTACACTTGTTATGCTAATTATGATGGAATTGGTAGATTCTTGGGTAACTTCTCTAAGGGGTATTGTGCTACCTACAGAAATGTCTCCATGAACTTGTTGCAATTTCACACCAGGTCACTAGGGGATATTTACTGGTTGTGTGGGGATTTACAGCTAAGATCCAGAATGGACAAAGAGTGGTGGGGGGAGTGTACTTTGGCTAAAGCCATAATGCCTATACATATCATCTCTGACACACACCTCGTCACCCATGAGTCCAGACACACTAAGGTTAAGCGTGACGCCCCAGTGAAAGGAAGTTTTGATCCTCATGTTTATATTGATGCCATTGGAGTGCCTAGGGGGGTGCCCAATGAATTTAAAGCAAGAGATGAAGTTGCTGCAGGATTTGAATCACTTTTTGCCATAGTTACCACAAACAAGAATTTAAATTGGATAAATTACATTTATTATAATCAACAGCGGTTTGTTAATTATACTAGAGATGCCCTCCAGGGATTGGCCGAACAGTTGCAGGCCACATCCCAAATGGCCTTCCAGAATAGAATGGCCTTAGATATGATCTTAGCCGAAAAAGGAGGGGTATGTAAAATTTTACCTGACACCATGACATGTTGTACCTACATCCCAGAAAACACAGGCCCTAATGGTAAAGTTACATTAGCCATAGAAAAATTAGATGACCTGTCTGAAGAGTTAAAAAGGAATTCTGGGATAAAAGATCCCTGGGAAAGATGGTTTGGTTGGATGACAGGATGGCAAAAGGCTTTAATGCATAATGGTATGGCAATACTATTTTTTCTTTTTATCTTTGCTCTTCTCTTTTGTTGTATCCTCCCATGTCTGAGAAAATCCCTCATGAAGACTGTTGACCAAGCGGCACCCACTTTTACCCATCTCGAAGTTGATGACCAAGATTTCCAAGATCTCAACTCACCCTGTTTACCGCTGCAAACTATCCCTTTTGTTGATAAAGTGCGAGAATTCTAGGAAGGGACCAGCTTAGGGACAGCATCTGTCAGTGAATGGTAAAGACCCCGTGTGGAGAAGTGGTGGGCAAGCCATCATGGGCCACCCATGGGAGTGAAGTGTTCGAGAGCCATGCTGACGATGAGTTAGCCTATTAGGGTCAGCTCTAGGGACAGACTTGCACTTTGCATCAACACCTAGCTAGCGGCCACGGGGTTTCTGTGCCTTTGGGTTAACACGTCTTCTGGTACTAACAAATAAAGTTTTATCTCTTAGAATCTAACATTTCATAGGGGGGACTGATGTAGAATTATTAAAAATCTTTATTATACTTGTATTGAATTATTGTACTAACTCCATTTTAATCTCATACCTTGACAAATCCTCCATTTTGTCCTCCTAACCTGACTTCTTCATTCCTCCATTTTGTCCTCATAACCTAACTTCTACATTTTAAAACTACATTACATGACAGAATTTCCCAGCACATCTAACAATGGACAAAGACTGTATTTTCTATAAAGACATGATTAACTCAGGAACTGCTGACTTTCCCCTCACTTTCAACATAGTATAATTTGAAGGCCATGAGAACACAGTAGTAATGAAATGTTCTATTCATAAGAGACCTTGCACCTGGCCACGAGGCCTGAGATCACCGACCGTGTAAAATGACGCTCAAGACCCCCTTGTCCCCACCCGTGTCCAGAACAATCCCACCTCTTGGTGGGTGGGCACGGGACTAACCACTTAGTTTTTAAGCCAATTAATAATATTGATAGGTGGACACTAATCCCGACACTTAACAATTAATCCAATTAATGATGTTTATTTGCTGATATTCTAATAATCAATGATGACGCAAAATGCCTCTTAAAAGGGCCTGCGCGCCCGTTTTTTAATCACTTGCCAATAAATTTTCTCGAAGTTATTTTAACCTGAACCCTGTGTGTCAGACTTAATTACTTCAGCGTATATACGCAATTCAATTTTATTAATTTGGACAGGAACAGATAGACATTTAAACATTTTGGTTTACTACTAAAAAGTACCATAACAACTCTATGGAGTGTAACCCAGTCCATATACTTATTAATAATCCTGAACAGTTTATAGATAGTTTCGGAAACTTATTTGGGTTCCAGATATATGGGACAGGTTTGGATCCTGGGACAATATTATTTATAGGGATAGAGACCGATACTGTGGCAGCCCAGACTCATCAGGTTTTCCATTCTTTCTACGAGGAGATGAGTGTAGTGAATAAGATCCCCCATAATGCTAAGAACTTGTTTATTGATCTAGCCGAGAGTATTGCTGGTAGTCTTAATGTAACCAACTGCTATGTGTGTGGAGGTACTAATATGGGAGACCAATGGCCCTGGGAAGCAAAGGAGGTAATGTATTCCGGTTCTGAGACAATTGAACAGATAACATCTTCTCAAGCTGATTATCAAATGAGTGTTAGAGGTAAATCTGAGTAGCGATTAAAGACCTCCATTATAGGTTATGTTTGCATAGCAAGGAAAGGAATAATATTTAATACATCTGTAGGAGAATTGACTTGTCTAGGGCAAAAAGCTTATGATGATGATACAAAGAATACAACTTGGTGGTCAGCTTCAAATGTCTCAGAACCACCTAACCCGTTTGCAAGTTATACCAATTTAAAGGATGTGTGGTTTGACCTATCTGCTACATCGAGTTGGAAAGCCCCAGCAAATTTGTACTGGATCTGTGGTAAGAAAGCCTATTCAGAGTTACCACAGGACTGGGAAGGGGCATGTGTGTTAGGTATGCTCAAACCATCCTTCTTCTTGTTGCCTATTGAAACAGGAGAGACTTTGGGAGTTAAGGTATATGATGTGAATCATAGAAAGAAAAGGGTGAGTGGCCTCCCCAGCGTATTATAGATTATCATGGGCCAGCTATGTGGGCAGAGGATGGTACTTTTGGATATAGAACCCCAATATATATGCTCTACCGTATTATAAGGTTACAGGCAGTGGTTGAGATAATTACCAATGAAACATCGCAAGCGCTCAATCTCCTAGCGAAACATAATACTAGGATGAGGACAGCCGTTTACCAAAATAGATTAGCCTTGGATTACCTATTGGCAGTAGAGGGAGGTGTATGTGGGAAGTTTAACCTAAGCAATTGTTGTCTTCAAATAGATGATGAAGGGCAAGCAATAGCTGAGCTTACTAGCCATATGGTTAAACTAGCGCATGTGCCTACCCAGGTATGGAAAGGGTATAATCCAAGTAGTTGGTTTGGTAACTGGTATGAGCAGTTTGGAGGACTTAAGGCATTGGTAGGTGGAGTCATGCTAATCTTGATGCTGTGCCTTCTCCTACCATGTCTGATTCCTTTGGTAGTTAGTTCTGTGCAGAGCATTATAGAGAATATAGCAGAGAGAAAGGCTGCTGCACAGATAATGGCTATATATAGGTATGAGGCTCTAAATCAGGGAGAACTAGTACAGGAAGAGGAATGTTGAGGGATTCATATCGTTAGGGAGTCGCAAAGTCTGGTCTGGTTCATAGCAACCTGAGGTGTAAGCAAACTATGGTTAAGTGATGCATCTGGAATTGTGAAATATCAGAAGCATCAAAGGGGGGAATGTGGTGGAATCTCAGTAAAAATAAATTTAGTAGGCCGAGATTTCCACGTGGCATATGTGTATGCTGGTATATCAGTTAGTCAGTTACACGTAGCTAAGATACAATCAACAGTGTACAGAGCAAGTGTAGGAATACAGGATATACGAGTATTTCCCCTCCTCCATTGTGCTGGGCAAGCCATGTGGTCAAACAGGAATTTAGTCTCTATTCGGTTGATGGATAAGAGTATGTGTAGGTTGAACTGATTATGGGAGGAGCTACATGCCTATATAAGGGACCTACACTGTATGATCAGGGCTCAGACTTTGCTGTTTTTTGTTGACATTAGTCCCTCTGAGTCCCGGTCGGTGAATCGAATAAAGAATCTCTTCCTTCCTGAAGAAACCTGTGTCCATCTCTCTGTGCTTGGCTTCCGTCAGTTTCTCCGGTATCAGTCTGGAGAAAAACCAAAGCTCTTTCACCACCAAAGTAAAACCATGCATTACCTCCTTTAAGTTTATCAGAAAAAACTAGACACGCAGAACACTTGTGCACTCGTCTCTGCAGTTTGATGGATATATTTCCCACTGTACAACACACGACATAATAACATTGATCTTGTTTATTTTGACTTCTCTAGTCCAGGCAAGTTTTACTTTTATTTTGCCCTTCTAACAGTTTAGCAATTCTTCTAGTTAGGACAACTTCAAGTAATCTTCTCCGAACAGCATTTAGCTGAGCTTGTATTTCAGCGGAAGTTAATGGTTTGTTTTGCAGTCTTGCAACCTGAATTAAATTCTCAGATGTGGAGGTCACTTTTGGCCTGCCTGACCTTGTTTGGTCCTCGTGAGTGCCAGTTTCTTCAACTCATGTAATGGTCTTTGCCACAGTAGTTGCAAACCCTTGCAAAGTTCTTGCGATCTGCCTTAAAGAGTGGCCTTGATTTCTTAACCCCTTAAGGACCAAACTTCTGGAATAAAAGGGAATCATGACATGTCACACGTCATGTGTCCTTAAGGGGTTAAAGTGATGACAATGTCTTAACGGAAAGGTTTTATTTTTTTGATCTTTTACATTCATAAATGACAGGACTTCAGCCTGTGTATGGACCATCATCTGTCAATAATTGGTTACCAATGGTTAAATTGTTACTATACATGTCAACCCGGAATATACAAAAAATGACTAGTCTAAGTTTAAAAGTTGAAATCTTTGAGTAAGCACATAATGAAGATGCATACAGATCAATTCACATTGTTAAAAAGCAAAACTAAAGATTATGCAGAAACTGGTTTCATGCAGGTATACTCCAACCCTTTACATAAACAATTACAGATCTTTGATTGCTGCAATCAGAAGAAGTCAGAAAGACAGACTCATGCGTTTTTTTATTTAATGAGGACATTTGCTAGGCCAACATGTTTATATTTCATATCTTATCAAAACCAACACATGCCTCTGTTAATGAAAATATCCTCAAATCAACAAAGCAAACAAAGACTATGATTTGCAATACAGCTAAATGTGATGAAAAGTAACCTGGTCTCCAATAGCTTACGTTTATACTTAGAAGAGCAGCAATATCAAAAAGTAACTTGCAGTTTGTGTTTATTTTTTTTCCATACCCTATAAACATTGTGAAGTCCTTACAGGGACACTATAGGCACCCAGACCACCTCAATGAGTTAAAGTGGTCTGGGTGCAATGTCCCTGCCCCCCTTAGTCCTGTTTACACTGCAGTACTAAAAACAACCTACAAGAGTTTAGTTCTAACTAAACTAACTTTATATTGTGAGAATCACAAAACCCAGACCTACATTGTGATGCATAGGATGTCTCTGAAATGTTATTAATGAAGGCACAGTCGCAGTTTAGAAATTGCCCTTCAAGTTTGAGCTGGCTAGAGTGGAGTTTCAATGAATGTCAATGGATGGCGTTAGTTGCAAACAAATGGTCAGATTGTGAAAACAATCAGGACTATGGCTTAACCGTGGACAATTCTAGTGGCAGCAGGGATAGCTGAACATTTTGATATAAGATTTGTGTAGGTGGGTCTGAAAATGAGGGAGTGGTGGCAGTTTAGAAATCATGTCCTGATTTTTCAGCTTTTGCCAGCTCCCACTCTAGCTTTGAACATTTTGCCATTCATTCCTATGGGACAAATTTCGCCACAAGAACGACGATATTCCGAGAACCATTCGCCGAAACGTTCCACAAAGTAATAGCAATCCGATCGGGAACAATCTGCACGTTTTGGTATATTTTTGTCTATGTAGTTTAAAAACTGTGGGAGGATTTAGGGTGGCAAATTTGGCTATAATAATAATAATAATAACTAGAAAAGCTACAATTTCTGGGGAAATTGTGTGAAGTGTTCTTGCCTCCACCAGTAGTCTACAACTGGAGTGGGCGGAGTAACTGTTATTATTTATTTATATAGCACATTTAATTGCAACGTTGTTGCCCAAAGTGCTTCACAGTTACATTAAAACATACATTTATAAAAACTCTAGCAGGTGTACAAATGGCTTTGTCTATGACATCACTTGCTGCTGCAGCCTGGCACAGGTCAGAGTATTTTGGCGGTTGCCATCTTCAAACAGTCGTATTTTAAAAACTATAAATCCTACAGTGAAGAGCTTTATATTGTGACAATAACAAGACCCAGACCTACATTTTGATGTATAGTATGTCTCTGAGATATTAACAATGAAGGCACAGTCGCAGTTTAGAAACTGCCCTTCAAATGTGAGCTTTGCAGACTGGAGTTTCAATGAATGTCAATGGACGGCGTGAGTTGCAAACAAATGGTCATATTGTGAAAACTATCAGGACTATGGCTTAGCCGTTGACATTTCTAGTGGCAGCAGGGATAGCTGAACGTTTTGATATAAGATTTGTGTAGGTGGGCCTGAAAATGAGGGAGTGGTGGCAGTTTAGAAATCATGTCCTGATTTTTCAGCTTTTGCCAGCTCCCACTCTAGCTTTGCCATTCATTCCTATGGGACAAATTTTGCCACAAGAACGACGATATTCCGTGAACCATTCAGCAAAACGTTCCACAAAGTAATAGCACACCAATCGGGAACAATCCGCACGTTTCGGTATATTTCTGTCTAGTGTAAAAACTGTGGGAGGAGTTAGGGTGGTAAATTTGGCTATAATAAGAATAATAAGAACTAGAAAAGCTACAATTTCTGAGGAAATTGTGTGAAGTGTTCTTGCCTCCACCAGTAGTCTACAAATGGAGTGGGCGCAGTAACTGTTATCATTTATATAGCACATTTAATTGCAACTTTGTTGCACAGTTACATTAAACCATACATTTATAAAAACTCTAGCAGGTGTACAAAAGGCTTTGTCTATGACATCACTTGCTGCTGCAGCCTTGCACAGGTCAGAGTATTTTGGCGGTTGCCATCTTCAAATTGTCGTATTTTAAAAACCATAAATCCTACAGTGAAAAGCTTTATATTGTGAGAATCACAAGACCAAGACCTACATTTCGATGTATAGTATGTCTCTGCAATATTAACAATGAAGGCACAGTCGCAGTTTAGAAATTGCCCTTCAAATGTGAGCTTTGCAGAGTGGAGTTTCAATAAATGTCAATGGACGGCGTGAGTTGCAAACAAATGGTCATATTGTGAAAACTATTGGGACTATGGCTTAGCTGTGGACATTTTTAGTGGCAGCAGGGATAGCTGAACGTTTTGAAATAAGATTTGTATAGGTGGGCCTGAAAATGAGGGAGTGGTGGCAGTTTAGAAATCATGTCCTGATTTTTCAGCTTTTGCCAGCTCCCACTCTAGCTTTGCCATTCATTCCTATGGGACAAATTTCGCCACAAGAACGACGATATTCCGTGAACCATTCGGCGAAACGTTCCGCAAAGTAATAGCAATCCGATCGGGAACAATCTGCACGTTTTGGTATATTTTTGTCTATGTAGTGTAAAAACTGTGGGAGGAGTTAGGGTGGCAAATTTGGCTATAATAAGAATAATAAGAATAATAATAATAATATATATGTGAGATAACATTAAGTGGTCTTGCTATGCAAGAACACTTAATAATATATATGTGAGATAACATTAAGTGGTCTTGCTATGCAAGAACACTTAACTAGAAAAGCTACAATTTCTGGGGAAATTGTGTGAAGTGTTCTTGCCTCCACCAGTAGTCTACAACTGGAGTGGGCGGAGTAACTGTTATTATTTATTTATATAGCACATTTAATTGCAACGTTGTTGCCCAAAGTGCTTCACAGTTACATTAAAACATACATTTATAAAAACTCTAGCAGGTGTACAAAAGGCTTTGTCTATGACATCACTTGCTGCTGCAGCCTTGCACAGGTCAGAGTATTTTGGCGGTTGCCATCTTCAAATTGTCGTATTTTAAAAACCATAAATCCTACAGTGAAAAGCTTTATATTGTGAGAATCACAAGACCAAGACCTACATTTCGATGTCTAGTATGTCTCTGCAATATTAACAATGAAGGCACAGTCGCAGTTTAGAAATTGCCCTTCAAATGTGAGCTTTGCAGAGTGGAGTTTCAATGAATGTCAATGGACGGCGTGAGTTGCAAACAAATGGTCATATTGTGAAAACTATTGGGACTATGGCTTAGCTGTGGACATTTTTAGTGGCAGCAGGGATAGCTGAACGTTTTGAAATAAGATTTGTATAGGTGGGCCTGAAAATGAGGGAGTGGTGGCAGTTTAGAAATCATGTCCTGATTTTTCAGCTTTTGCCAGCTCCCACTCTAGCTTTGCCATTCATTCCTATGGGACAAATTTCGCCAAAAGAACGACGATATTCCGAGAACCATTCGCCGAAACGTTCCACAAAGTAATAGCAATCCGATCGGGAACAATCTGCACGTTTTGGTAAATTTTTCTCTATGTAGTGTAAAAACTGTGGGAGGAGTTAGGGTGGCAAATTTGGCTATAATAATAATAATAATAACTAGAAAAGCTACAATTTCTGGGGAAATTGTGTGAAGTGTTCTTGCCTCCACCAGTAGTCTATAACTGGAATGGGCGGAGTAACTGTTATTATTTATTTATATAGCACATTTAATTGCAACGTTGTTGCCCAAAGTGCTTCACAGTTACATTAAAACATACAGTTATAAAAACATTAGCAGGTGCAAAAGTCCCTGTCTATGACATCACGTGCTGCTGCAGCCTTGCACAGGTCAGAGTATTTTTGCGGTTGCCATCTTCAAATGGTCGTATTTTAAAAACTATAAATCCTACAGTGAAGAGCTTTATATTGTGAGAATCACAAGACCCAGACCTACATTTTGGTGTATAGTATGTCTCTGAGATATTAACAATGAAGGCACAGTCGCAGTTTAGAAATTGCCCTTCAAATGTGAGCTTTGCAGAGTGGAGTTTCAATGAATGTCAATGGACTGCGTGAGTTGCAAACAAATGGTCATATTGTGAAAACTATAAGGACTATGGCTTAGCTGTTGACATTTTTAGTGGCAGCAGGGATAGCTGAACATTTTGATATAAGATTTGTGTAGGTGGGCCTGAAAATGAGGGAGTGGTGGCAGTTTAGAAATCATGTCCTGATTTTTCAGCTTTTGCCAGCTCCCACTCTAGCTTTGCCATTCATTCCTATGGGACAAATTTCGCCACAAGAACGACGATATTCCATGAACCATTCGCCGAAACGTTCCACAAAGTAATAGCAATCCGATCGGGAACAATCCGCACGTTTCGGTATATTTCTGTCTATGTAGTGTAAAAACTGTGGGAGGAGTTAGGGTGGCAAATTTGGCTATAATAAGAATAATAAGAACTAGAAAAGCTACAATTTCTGGGGAAATTGTGTGAAGTGTTCTTGCCCCCATCAGTAGTCTACAACTAGAGTGGGCGGAGTAACTGTTAGTATTTATTTATATAGCACATTTAATTGCAATGTTGTTGCCCAAAGTGCTTCACAGTTACATTAAAACATACAGTTATCAAAAATTAGCAGGTGTAAAAGGCTTTGTCTATGACATCACTTGCTGCTGCAGCCTTGCACAGGTCAGAGTATTTTGGCGGTTGCCATCTTCAAACGGTCGTATTTTAAAAACTATAATTCCTACAGTGAAGAGCTTTATATTGTGAGAATCACAAGACCCAGACCTACATTTCGATGTCTAGTATGTCTCTGCAATATTAACAATGAAGGCACAGTCGCAGTTTAGAAATTGCCCTTCAAATGTGAGCTTTGCAGAGTGGAGTTTCAATGAATGTCAATGGACGGCGTGAGTTGCAAACAAATGGTCATATTGTGAAAACTATTGGGACTATGGCTTAGCTGTGGACATTTTTAGTGGCAGCAGGGATAGCTGAACGTTTTGAAATAAGATTTGTATAGGTGGGCCTGAAAATGAGGGAGTGGTGGCAGTTTAGAAATCATGTCCTGATTTTTCAGCTTTTGCCAGCTCCCACTCTAGCTTTGCCATTCATTCCTATGGGACAAATTTCGCCAAAAGAACGACGATATTCCGAGAACCATTCGCCGAAACGTTCCACAAAGTAATAGCAATCCGATCGGGAACAATCTGCACGTTTTGGTAAATTTTTCTCTATGTAGTGTAAAAACTGTGGGAGGAGTTAGGGTGGCAAATTTGGCTATAATAATAATAATAATAACTAGAAAAGCTACAATTTCTGGGGAAATTGTGTGAAGTGTTCTTGCCTCCACCAGTAGTCTATAACTGGAATGGGCGGAGTAACTGTTATTATTTATTTATATAGCACATTTAATTGCAACGTTGTTGCCCAAAGTGCTTCACAGTTACATTAAAACATACAGTTATAAAAACATTAGCAGGTGCAAAAGTCCCTGTCTATGACATCACGTGCTGCTGCAGCCTTGCACAGGTCAGAGTATTTTTGCGGTTGCCATCTTCAAATGGTCGTATTTTAAAAACTATAAATCCTACAGTGAAGAGCTTTATATTGTGAGAATCACAAGACCCAGACCTACATTTTGGTGTATAGTATGTCTCTGAGATATTAACAATGAAGGCACAGTCGCAGTTTAGAAATTGCCCTTCAAATGTGAGCTTTGCAGAGTGGAGTTTCAATGAATGTCAATGGACTGCGTGAGTTGCAAACAAATGGTCATATTGTGAAAACTATAAGGACTATGGCTTAGCTGTTGACATTTTTAGTGGCAGCAGGGATAGCTGAACATTTTGATATAAGATTTGTGTAGGTGGGCCTGAAAATGAGGGAGTGGTGGCAGTTTAGAAATCATGTCCTGATTTTTCAGCTTTTGCCAGCTCCCACTCTAGCTTTGCCATTCATTCCTATGGGACAAATTTCGCCACAAGAACGACGATATTCCATGAACCATTCGCCGAAACGTTCCACAAAGTAATAGCAATCCGATCGGGAACAATCCGCACGTTTCGGTATATTTCTGTCTATGTAGTGTAAAAACTGTGGGAGGAGTTAGGGTGGCAAATTTGGCTATAATAAGAATAATAAGAACTAGAAAAGCTACAATTTCTGGGGAAATTGTGTGAAGTGTTCTTGCCCCCATCAGTAGTCTACAACTAGAGTGGGCGGAGTAACTGTTAGTATTTATTTATATAGCACATTTAATTGCAATGTTGTTGCCCAAAGTGCTTCACAGTTACATTAAAACATACAGTTATCAAAAATTAGCAGGTGTAAAAGGCTTTGTCTATGACATCACTTGCTGCTGCAGCCTTGCACAGGTCAGAGTATTTTGGCGGTTGCCATCTTCAAACGGTCGTATTTTAAAAACTATAATTCCTACAGTGAAGAGCTTTATATTGTGAGAATCACAAGACCCAGACCTACATTTTGATGTATAGTATGTCTCTGAGATATTAACAATGAAGGCACAGTCGCAGTTTAGAAATTGCCCTTCAAATGTGAGCTTTGCAGAGTGGAGTTTCAATGAATGTCAATGGAAGGCGTGAGTTGCAAACAAATGGTCATATTGTGAAAACTATCAGGACTATGGCTTAGCCGTGGACATTTCTAGTGGCAGCAGGGATAGCTGAACGTTTTGATATAAGATTTGTGTAGGTGGGCCTGAAAATGAGGGAGTGGTGGCAGTTTAGAAATCATGTCCTGATTTTTCAGCTTTTGCCAGCTCCCACTCTAGCTTTGCCATTCATTCCTATGGGACAAATTTCGCCACAAGAACGACGATATTCCGTGAACCATTCGGCGAAACGTTCCGCAAAGTAATAGCAATCCGATCGGGAACAATCTGCACGTTTTGGTATATTTTTGTCTATGTAGTGTAAAAACTGTGGGAGGAGTTAGGGTGGCAAATTTGGCTATAATAAGAATAATAAGAATAATAATAATAATATATATGTGAGATAACATTAAGTGGTCTTGCTATGCAAGAACACTTAATAATATATATGTGAGATAACATTAAGTGGTCTTGCTATGCAAGAACACTTAACTAGAAAAGCTACAATTTCTGGGGAAATTGTGTGAAGTGTTCTTGCCTCCACCAGTAGTCTACAACTGGAGTGGGCGGAGTAACTGTTATTATTTATTTATATAGCACATTTAATTGCAACGTTGTTGCCCAAAGTGCTTCACAGTTACATTAAAACATACATTTATAAAAACTCTAGCAGGTGTACAAAAGGCTTTGTCTATGACATCACTTGCTGCTGCAGCCTTGCACAGGTCAGAGTATTTTGGCGGTTGCCATCTTCAAATTGTCGTATTTTAAAAACCATAAATCCTACAGTGAAAAGCTTTATATTGTGAGAATCACAAGACCAAGACCTACATTTCGATGTATAGTATGTCTCTGCAATATTAACAATGAAGGCACAGTCGCAGTTTAGAAATTGCCTTTCAAATGTGAGCTTTGCAGAGTGGAGTTTCAATGAATGTCAATGGACGGCGTGAGTTGCAAACAAATGGTCATATTGTGAAAACTATTGGGACTATGGCTTAGCTGTGGACATTTTTAGTGGCAGCAGGGATAGCTGAACGTTTTGAAATAAGATTTGTATAGGTGGGCCTGAAAATGAGGGAGTGGTGGCAGTTTAGAAATCATGTCCTGATTTTTCAGCTTTTGCCAGCTCCCACTCTAGCTTTGCCATTCATTCCTATGGGACAAATTTCGCCAAAAGAACGACGATATTCCGAGAACCATTCGCCGAAACGTTCCACAAAGTAATAGCAATCCGATCGGGAACAATCTGCACGTTTTGGTATATTTTTGTCTATGTAGTGTAAAAACTGTGGGAGGATTTAGGGTGGCAAATTTGGCTATAATAATAATAATAATAACTAGAAAAGCTACAATTTCTGGGGAAATTGTGTGAAGTGTTCTTGCCTCCACCAGTAGTCTACAACTGGAGTGGGCGGAGTAACTGTTATCATTTATATAGCACATTTAATTGCAACGTTGTTGCACAGTTACATTAAAACATACATTTATAAAAAACATTAGCAGGTGTGAAAAAGGCTTTGTCTATGACATCACTTGCTGCTGCAGCCTTGCAAAGGTCAGAGTATTTTTGCGGTTGCCATCTTCAAACGGTCGTATTTTAAAAACTATAAATCCTACAGCGAAGAGCTTTATATTGTGAGAATCACAAGACCCAGACCTACATTTTGATGTATAGTATGTCTCTGAGATATTAACAAGGAAGGCACAGTCGCAGTTTAGAAATTGCCCTTCAAATGTGAGCTTTGCAGAGTGGCATTTCAATGAATGTCAATTGACTGCGTGAGTTGCAAACAAATGGTCATATTGCGAAAACAATCAGGACTATGGCTTAGCCGTGGACATTTTTAGTGGCAGCAGGGATAGCTGAACGTTTTGATATAAGATTTGTGTAGGTGGGCTTGAAAATGAGGGAGTGGTGGCAGTTTAGAAATCATGTCCTGATTTTTCAGCTTTTGCCAGCTCCCACTCTAGCTTTGCCATTCATTCCTATGGGACAAATTTCGCCACAAGAACGACGATATTCCGAGAACCATTCAGCGAAATGTTCCACAAAGTAATAGCAACGCGATCGGGAACAATCTGCACGTTTTGGTAAATTTTTCTCTATGTAGTGTAAAAACTGTGGGAGGAGTTAGGGTGGCAAATTTGGCTATAATAAGAATAATAATAATAATATATATGTGAGATAACATTAAGTGGTCTTGCTATGCAAGAACACTTAACTAGAAAAGCTACAATTTCTGGGGAAATTGTGTGAAGTGTTCTTGCCTCCACCAGTAGTCTACAACTGGAGTGGGCGGAGTAACTGTTATTATTTATTTATATAGCACATTTAATTGCAACGTTGTTGCCCAAAGTGCTTCACAGTTACATTAAAACATACATTTATAAAAACTCTAGCAGGTGTACAAATGGCTTTGTCTATGACATCACTTGCTGCTGCAGCCTGGCACAGGTCAGAGTATTTTGGCGGTTGCCATCTTCAAACAGTCGTATTTTAAAAACTATAAATCCTACAGTGAAGAGCTTTATATTGTGAGAATAACAAGACCCAGACCTACATTTTGATGTATAGTATGTCTCTGAGATATTAACAATGAAGGCACAGTCGCAGTTTAGAAACTGCCCTTCAAATGTGAGCTTTGCAGAGTGGAGTTTCAATGAATGTCAATGGACGGCGTGAGTTGCAAACAAATGGTCATATCTTGAAAACTATACGGACTATGGCTTAGCCGTTGACATTTCTAGTGGCAGCAGGGATAGCTGAACGTTTTGATATAAGATTTGTGTAGGTGGGCCTGAAAATGAGGGAGTGGTGGCAGTTTAGAAATCATGTCCTGATTTTTCAGATTTTGCCAGCTCCCACTCTAGCTTTGCCATTCATTCCTATGGGACAAATTTTGCCACAAGAACGACGATATTCCGTGAACCATTCGGCGAAACGTTCCACAAAGTAATAGCAATCCGATCGGGAACAATCTGCACGTTTTGGTAAATTTTCGTCTATGTAGTGTAAAAACTGTGGGAGGAGTTAGGGTGGCAAATTTGGCTATAATAAGAATAAGAATAAGAATAATAACTAGAAAAGCTACAATTTCTGGGGAAATTGTGAAGTGTTCTTGCCTCCACCAGTAGTCTACAACTGGAGTGGGCGGAGTAACTGTTATTATTTATTTATATAGCACATTTAATTGCAATGTTGTTGCCCAAAGTGCTTCACAGTTACATTAAAACATACAGTTATAAAAACATTAGCAGGTGTAAAAGGCATTGTCTATGACATCACTTGCTGCTGCAGCCTGGCACAGGTCAGAGTATTTTTGCGGTTGCCATCTTCAAACGGTCATATTTGTAAAACTATAAATCCTACAGCGAAGAGCTTTATATTGTGAGAATCACAAGACCCAGACCTACATTTTGATGTATAGTATGTCTCTGAGATATTAACAATGAAGGCACAGTCGCTGTTTAGAAATTGCCCTTCAAATGTGAGCTTTGCAGAGTGGAGTTTCAATGAATGTCAATGGAAGGCGTGAGTTGCAAACAAATGGTCATATTGTGAAAACTATCAGGACTATGGCTTAGCCGTGGGCATTTCTAGTGGCAGCATGGATAGCTGAACGTTTTGATATAAGATTTGTGTAGGTGGGCCTGAAAATGAGGGAGTGGTGGCAGTTTAGAAATCATGTCCTGATTTTTCAGCTTTTGCCAGCTCCCACTCTTGCTTTGCCATTCATTCCTATGGGACAAATTTCACCACAAGAACGACGATATTCCGAGAACCATTCGCCGAAACGTTCCACAAAGTAATAGCAATCCGATCGGTAACAATCTGCACGTTTTGGTATATTTTTGTCTATGTAGTGTAAAAACTGTGGGAGGAGTTAGGGTGGCAAATTTGGCTATAATAAGAATAAGAATAAGAATAATATATATGTGAGATAACATTAAGTGGTCTTGCTATGCAAGAACACTTAATAATAACTAGAAAAGCTACAATTTCTGGGGAAATTGTGTGAAGTGTTCTTGCCTCCACCAGTAGTCTACAACTAAGTGGGCGGAGTAACTGTTAGTATTTATTTATATAGCACATTTAATTGCAATGTTGTTGCCCAAAGTGCTTCACAGTTACATTAAAACATACAGTTATAAAAACATTAGCAGGTGTAAAAGGCTTTTCTATGACATCACTTGCTGCTGCAGCCTTGCACAGGTCAGAGTATTTTTGCGGTTGCCATCTTCAAACGGTCATATTTTTAAAACTATGAATCCTACAGCGAAGAGCTTTATATTGTGAGAATCACAAGACCCAGATCTACATTTTGATGTATAGTATGTCTCTGAGATATTAACAATGAAGGCACAGTCGCAGTTTAGAAATTGCCCTTCAAATGTGAGCTTTGCAGAGTGGAGTTTCAATGAATGTCAATGGAAGGCGTGAGTTGCAAACAAATGGTCATATTGTGAAAACTATCAGGACTATGGCTTAGCCGTTGACATTTCTAGTGGCAGCAGGGATAGCTGAACGTTTTGATATAAGATTTGTGTAGGTGGGCCTGAAAATGAGGGAGTGGTGGCAGTTTAGAAATCATGTCCTGATTTTTCAGCTTTTGCCAGCTCCCACTCTAGCTTTGCCATTCATTCCTATGGGACAAATTTCGCCACAAGAACGACGATATTCCGAGAACCATTCGGTGAAACGTTCCACAAAGTAATAGCAATCCGATCGGGAACAATCTGCACGTTTTGGTATATTTTTGTCTATGTAGTGTAAAAACTGTGGGAGGAGTTAGGGTGGCAAATTTGGCTATAATAATAATAATAATAATAATAATAATATATATGTGAGATAACAGTAAGTGGTCTTGCTATGCAAGAACACTTAATAATATATATGTGAGATAACATTAAGTGGTCTTGCTTTGCAAGAACACTTAATAATATATATGTGAGATAACAGTAAGTGGTCTTGCTATGCAAGAACACTTAATAATAATAATATATATGTGAGATAACAGTAAGTGGTCTTGCTATGCAAGAACACTTAATAATATATATGTGAGATAACATTAAGTGGTCTTGCTTTGCAAGAACACTTAATAATATATATATGTGAGATAACAGTAAGTGGTCTTGCTATGCAAGAACACTTAATAATAATATATATGTGAGATAACAGTAAGTGGTCTTGCTATGCAAGAACACTTAATAATAATATATATGTGAGATAACAGTAAGTGGTCTTGCTATGCAAGAAAACTTAATAATAATATATATGTGAGATAACAGTAAGTGGTCTTGCTATGCAAGAACACTGAGTAACTAGAAAAGCTACAATTTCTGGGGAAATTGTGTGAAGTGTTCTTGCCTCCACCAGTAGTCTACAACTGGAGTGGGCGGAGTAACTGTTATCATTTATATAGCACATTTAATTGCAACGTTGTTGCACAGTTACATTAAACCATACATTTATAAAAACATTAGCAGGTGTACAAATGGCCCTGTCTATGACATCACTTGCGGCTGCAGCCTGGCACAGGTCAGAGTATTTTGGCGGTTGCCATCTTCAAACGGTCGTATTTTAAAAACTATAAATCCTACAGCGAAGAGCTTTATATTGTGAGAATCACAAGACCCAGATCTACATTTTGATGTATAGTATGTCTCTGAGATATTAACAATGAAGGCACAGTCGCAGTTTAGAAATTGCCCTTCAAATGTGAGCTTTGCAGAGTGGAGTTTCAATGAATGTCAATGGACGGCGTGAGTTGCAAACAAATGGTCATATTGTGAAAACTATCAGAACTATGGCTTAGCTGTGGACATTTTTAGTGGCAGCAGGGATAGCTGAACGTTTTGATATAAGATTTGTGTAGGTGGGCCTGAAAATGAGAGAGTGGTGGCAGTTTAGAAATCATGTCCTGATTTTTCAGCTTTTGCCAGCTCCCACTCTAGCTTTGAACATTTTGCCATTCATTCCTATGGGACCAATTTTGCCTTGAGAACGACGATATTCCGTGAACCATTCGGCGAAACGTTCCACAAAGTGATGGCACACCAATCGGGAACAATCCGCACGTTTTGGTATATTTTTGTCTATGTAGTGTAAAAACTGTGGGAGGAGTTAGGGTGGTAAATTTG
Source organism: Pelobates fuscus (assembly GCF_036172605.1). NCBI lineage: Eukaryota > Metazoa > Chordata > Amphibia > Anura > Pelobatidae > Pelobates > Pelobates fuscus. The sequence continues at coordinate 159,573,072 of NC_086317.1, read as the reverse complement.
GCTATAATAAGAATAATAATATATATGTGAGATAACATTAAGTGGTCTTGCTATGCTAGAACACTTCATTATCTAAACCTGTCCTTTACAGCAGCTGCCATCTTCTTCCACAGTGTCCTCTTCAGCTCCTGGTGCTTTATTTCACAGGACCAATCAGTGCTGTACTCAGGGCCGGCCTTAGGCATTTGGGCGCCCTGTGCAAAAAATCTTCACAGCGCCCCCCCTTCCCGGCCCCCCCTCCCCCACTCCTTACCCCTTCCCACACACACACACGCGCAGACAGTCACACACACACACACACAGGCAGACAGCCACACACACACACTCACTAACAGACAAACACACTCACAGACACACACTAACATACACAGACAACACACTAACAGACACACACTAACATACACAGACACACACTAACAGACACACACTAACATACACAGACACACTAACAGACACACACTAACATACACACACACTAACAGACAAACACACACACTAACAGACACACACACACTAACAGACACACACACACACTAACAGACACACACACACTAACAGACACACACTAACATACACAGACACACACTAACAGACACACACTAACATACACAGACACACACTAACATACACACACACACACTAACATACACACACACACACTAACATACACACACACACTAACATACACACACACACACACTAACAGACACACACACACACACTAACATACACACTCACCCACATTAACACATTTTTTAACATTTATTTAGACCCCCCGCCCCCCCCCCCAGCCTCCTTACCTTTGGGAATGCTGGGGGGGGGGGTCTCTTCCTCCCTGGTGGTCCAGTGGCTGCTGGGCTGGGCAGGCGGCGCTGGCGGGCGGCTGGCGAGGGAGCACTTCCTCTGAGCTGTATGCTCAGCTCCCTCGCACGCTGCAGAGTGAGGCTGGGAGCCGGAATATGACGTCATATTCCGGCTCCCAGCCTCACTCTGCGGCGCGCGAGGGAGCTGAGCATACAGCTCAGAGGAAGTGCTCCCTCGCCAGCCGCCCGCCAGCGCCGCCCGACCGCCAGGCATGTCTGTTAGCCGCAAGGCATTGGGGGCGGCTTTTTTTGCCGCCCCCTGGAAAATGCCGCCCAAGGCAAATGTCTTGTTAGCATTGCGGCTAACAGACATGCCGTGTGAGCTATGCAGCCGCAGGGCGCCCCCTGCACCATGGCGCCCTGTGCGGCCGCACAGCTCGCACACCCCTAAGGCCGGCCCTGGTTGTACTCTCACGCATGCATCAGAGTACAACACTGATGTATATGGAGGATTCTCCATATTAAAGCCTTTTCTGTCTCAGTGGTCACCAAAAGGACTTTAATAGAGGTAATGAAATGTTAAATGCTTGTTAGTAGCAGCCCATGTTTCTTGCATTTTCAACAAAATTTTATTTTTTTTCACAATTACAGCAAGATGGTTTTCCTAGTCATAACTTACTATTCCTCAGTATTGTCTAGGTGTCTGGAATATTTATGTATTAACTTAAAGGGACATTATAGTTATCAGAACAACTACTACGACTCTGCTCACCCCCAATGTTTATCTTAGAAAAGGATTAGATGAGAAAACAAAAGGCCTTTGGGATATCACTGGAGGCAGAGTGGGTCTCAGTGCTGAAAAAGTTTCCATTTATTACATTACTTTTTTTTTTATTTTTTTTATTACATTTAGGAGAACCCAGAATCTAAATTGCCAGTAAAACACTACCTTTAAGGTTAAGTCAATTATGCATTAAACTCACAGCACTAAGTATACTTGTGCACACATTTTCACAAAGCTTGTCGGTTTAAAGGGAATATTTGTTCTAGTTATACATTTGTCTCAGTGACAAAGATGCTTGCTAGATTTCAATAACAGTAGCAATGTTAAGTCTTCTATAGAAAAAACAATAGGCATTTGATTTTCTTACAACCATTACATGGAACTTAAGCTAATACAGACTAGGACATGTGTCCATAAAAAAAAAAAAAAAGTAAAAAAGTGTACAAGACTAGAATGAAAGCTTACCTGCAGAGTTGTCCTCTTCTTTTTTGGTTTTCTTTGTATCTTTTTCAGACTCCTCACTGAAAATGAAATTGAAGTCCATTTTAAAGTAAAAGAAAACTGGGCTGCTATACATTTTAACAAGAATTAAATGGGAAGTACAGTTATTTTTACTCAAGATGAAACTATCTACAATTTATTCCACCTAATATTTGTAACTTGTATAAAGCATTTTTATAATCAAATACTGCTGAAGAAAACCATTTAAATGCAATGGTGCTGGTATGCAGACAATTATATCCAGACTGCACCATAGAGTGTACTGTATGTGAATAGGATTTAAAAAAAATAAAGTGGTCAAAAAGGAACACGCCACACACTTTAAGTATGTTAGCTTGTTTGCAGCAGATAGTAACTGCCTTACACTAGTCTCACATCTCCAGGCTGTCAATATGGCAGCCAGGAGGGTTTTCTGCCTTACTCGCTTTGCACTATAGTTCCCAGTGAAAGTATTAGCGGAGTACATGTCCACAATGCTTCTCTGTGTCAGGGCTTAGAATTTTGAGTTCTAAGTTACTACACAGGCAATAAAAAAACAAAAACAGTTGTTTGCCATGGCAAGCCACACCATACCCTCCATGGGTGAAATATTACAATAATAAAATACAAGATGTATGTAGTTTAAAAGCCCATCAATAACCTCAGAATTTCTGGGAACTGGATACAGCAGCATGTGTTCCTTCACCAGATAGATGTATGTGTGAGGCAAGTAAGAACTAATTGATACAAATAAATAATCAAGTGAAGCACTAATGGGTAAGCCCTACAAGTTTCATCTCAATTCTGAGACTCCTGCAAGTGTTTTTTTGGCGCTAAATAAAGACGGATGAATATTATTTACAGATGGGGGACTATATTCGGATTGGCTGACGGCGGTCCAGAATAGGATTGTTCGGGGTTCAAATATGGCAGGTCTGTATTTTTAGCGATCATTCCCCTGAGGAAGTCTCAGAATTGAGATAACACGCACAGGGCTTACCCATTAGTGCTGCACTTTTTTTTTTATTATTATTTGCTTAAACGTACCTCCCGCATATATCTGGTGAAGGAACACAGACGGCTGTATCCGGCTCCCATAACTTCTGATGTTATTGATGGGCTTTTTAACCATGAAGATTTTAACCATGAAGATTTAACTATGAAGATCCAGAATGTTATCAGATACAATTTAACTCAATTTCAAAACGTGTTACTTTCTAACCTCTCTTCCTGTGAATTTTTTACAGGCCTTTTCTTTTCTTTAACCTCTCTGGGTGATGCACGAGATTTCTTTGTAGGTGGTGCTGCAGCTCTTCCATAGTCTTCATCTGAAGAAATAATATATACATATAAAACTCTTCCCAAGGCAAACACGCCTGAATACTGCCATTACAAAACTTTAGTTGTATATATATGCATCTTAGATTATAACACCTTAAACTAATTTTGGGAATTATTAAAAATGTCAGTTTTTACAACAGGCAAAGAAGTTTTGCCGACTTGTTCCCTGGTGGCAAGCGCTAGTAAATTGCAGAAGCCTTGCTGCCAAGGTGTTACTTCCTTGGAAAATTAGTGACAATTACACAAGTTATGCAGTCATACAACAAGATGATGCTTATCTTAACCAAGAATGAGATCTGTAAGGCACGTAAGAATCAAAGTGCCCTTTTTCCTTGAATATATTTATAAATCTTGCAAGTGTTTGCACAAAAATAGTCTGAAACATTCGAAGTAAAAGGTATTTTACCTTACAAGTAGAAATATAAATGCATACCAGAAAAGGTAAAAAAAAAAATTATTGAAAATAATAAGCTTATATAAAATAAATCTAAAGTTTGGAGGGATGGGGTGACAGGTGGTATAGTGACGGATGGAGGGGTGACACAGTAAGCGACGGGGTGGCAGAGTGACTGAGAGGGGGTGACACAGTCAGGGAGTGGGTGACAGGTGACATAGTGACTGAGGGGGTGACAGAGTGGGTGGCAGAGTGACTGAGGGGGTGATACAGTAAGGGGGGGTAGCAGAGTGATTGAGGGATAATAAACAGGTGGTAGAGGGACTGGGGGTGACACAGTAAGGGAGGGGGTGACAGGTAGCACAGTGACTGAGGGAGGGGGTGAGTGACAGGTGGCAGAGTGACTAAGTGGCTGACAAAGTGGGTGACAGAGTGACTGAGTGACGGACGTGGTGACACAGGTGAAAGAGTGGGTGACAGGTGGCAGAGTTAGCACTCTGTCACCTGAGGGAGGGGTTGACATAGTGAGGGAGGGGGGGTGACAGAGTGACGGAAGGAGGGAATGGCAGAGTGACTGAGGGAGGGGGTGATACAGTGAGGAAGTGGGTGACAGGTGGCAGAGTGACTGAGGGAGGGAGGGGGTAACACAGGTTACAGGTGGCAGAGTGACTGAGGGAGGGGGTGACAGTGAGGGAGGGGATTGTAATTTTAAAAATACCTTTATTTTATTTTCCTGGTGGTGCGGTGGGCTGTCTCTCCAATCTGTCCTGAAAGGCAGCCGCCGGGTGTGAGCTGCAGACTGTGCAGTGTCTTGCGATATCCATAAGTCAGAGCGTTGCCGTGGTAACCCGTTGCAACACTCTGATTGGCCAGAGATTCGAGACACTGCACAGTACGCAGCTCACACCCGGCGGAGCTGCAGACTGTGCTGGCTCTCTGCCTCTCAGGGCAGACTGGAGGGGCCTCGCACCTGGCGGCATACCGGGCAAGCCGCCGAGCCCCCTCATGGTGTTGGATCCTCGGGGAGGGACCGAGGACCTGACACAGTCTGCCTGCCCCATTGTGCGTTAGCGAGGCCATAGGCGGCAGCCTAACTCACCTAATTGGAGAGCTGCAGCCTGGAGCCGTGGCTCAACCGCGTGCTAAGGACGGGCCAACCCAGTATGTGGCAAAATCATCATCTTAACCGTGTTTACAAGGCCCAGCCACGACATCTCTAAATTTTCCCATTTTTTCAGTTGTTGTTTTGATTTAGTTAGTAAGTGTAGCTGGCCTTGTCATTTGAATGCCCAAGTATTTTATGCACTTTTTTCTCCAGTCAAAGTATACTTACCCCGCAATGTCTGGGTGGTTTAAGATGGTAGTCTAATGGGGAGTGCTTGTTTTTTTTTTTTAATATAATTTTTATAATATGACAGGAGGCTGTATCTCTCCAACAATTGCATTAATCTCTGAAGACATTTCTGGATTGGAGAGAAACAGCAGCACGTCATCTGCAAAAAAATGCTACTTTTTAAACCCATATACGTGTATCAATGCCCGAGACTGCTAATGACTGTTTAATATGTCAAATGGACAAAGGATTTTAGTTGTGACCAGCTTTTGAAATGTTCCCATACTCTATAATAACATTCTGATGTTAAAGATATCCTGGATTTCAGGAGCATTTCTACTAGGCTGTCTGAATGGCCTTAGTTTAATAGAATTGACCATTAAAAAGCCAATCCCCCAGATTCTAAAGAGATGGATTCGGATGAAGAGCAGGGCCTTGGATTAGAAGATCTTGTCTCGGAGGTAATCTCCATAGTTGGAAGATGGCAGTCTTGCACAGTAGTGGATACCAAGGCCTTTTGGGTCAAATTGGGATTATAGTACTTACCTTCCTTTTACCTGCTCCTATTTTTTTTTAACAAACGAGGTATTAGAGGTGGGGATCACATACCCAGATTGAATCCCCAAGTCTGGGACATGGCTACCTGGCCTGCAGATAAAGGGTCTGGAGTCAGAGAATAAAATATTGTGGTCTTATAGAATATCTCCAGGTGTAGACTCAATTATCCTTGTTGAATGTTTGTCCTATTAGATAATCTGACAAAAGATTTTAGAATCCTGGGAGATAAATGGCTTTCAGACACGATAGATGTCTCTTGACAAACTTCAGTTCATTCATAGATTCAGTTCTTTGAGGTTTTTTTTGCTCTTTATACTGCCTTGATGATAGACATAAGCTGCTACAGTTCTTTGTCTGAATGAATCAATAACCAATAATTTTTCAATGGGGGTAGAAAATCCTTCAAGAATTTTGAGATGGCTCTTAGGTTTGAATAAAGCTTAATTTTCTGTAGGGACAAGTCCTCTGAGTGTAAGTGAAACCTAGATGCGCTCCCCAACCTTGAAAACTGGCGTCTGTGGTGATCACTAGTCATTTTGGTTCTTCAAGTGGAAAACCTTTTTGAAGATTTAGTTACAGTCTCTACCATCATAGATGAGATTTTACTTGAGGAGGAATCGTAATTAATTGGTCCCAATTGTTCTGTTTTTTGTTGAATTGGTTGAGGAAATTCAGCTTAATGGTCCTTAAATTACACTGGGCCCATCTCACCAGACCTATTATAGACGTGAGAGATCCTAGGAGGCTCATATAGTTTCTTTCTGTGATTAATTTCTTTGTCATTATTTCCCCAATTTTTGTCTGTGTGTGGGATATTCTGTCTGTTGAAATTTGAACTGAGGAATTCATGGTGTTTATAGCTGCTCCAAAAAATATGATATGGTGAGAAGGGACCAACAACATTTTCTCTTAGTTTATGTTTCAGCCATGACCTTATAGACATTTGATAGCAATATTTGTGTGTTGATTTGCTACTGTAAGAGATGGTCTGTGCAGGGCCGCCACCAGAAATTATGGGGCCCCTGACAAAGCACAAGGCCTGGCCGCCGCCCCCTCAGGTACAGAGTGTAGTGGTGTTATGGAGACAGGCTCAGGCACCGAGTGTAGTGTTATGGAGACAGGCTCAAGCACGGAGCGTAGTGGTGTCATGGAGACATGCTCAGGTACCGAGTATAGTGGCGTTATGGAGAATGGTTCAGGCACCGAGTGTAGTGGTGTTATGGAGACAAGCTCAGGCACCGAGCGTAGTGGTGTTGTGGAGACAGGCTCAGGCACTGACTGTAGTGATGTTATGGAGATATGCTCAGGTACCGAGTTAGGGGTGTTATGGAGATATGCTCAGGCCCTGCAATTTATTTAACCAACTGTTAACAGGAGTAGTCCCAGAAGATTGGAAGTTGGCAAATGTTCTGCCCATTTACAAGAAAGGTAGTAGGGAGGAGTCAGGCAATTCTAGGCCAGTAAGCCTTACTTCAGTAGTGGGGAAGTAATGAAAACCATGTTAAAGGATAGGATTGTTGAAAATCTAAAATCACATGGATTTCAAGATCAGAGACAACATGGGTTTACTTCAGGGAGATCATGCCAAACTAATCTTATTGTTTTTTTTTGACTGGGTAACTAAAATAATAGATCAGGGTGGTGGAGTAGACATTGCTTACCTGGATTTCAGTAAGGCGTTTGACACTGTTGCACATAGAAGACATCAATAAACTGCAATCAGTGACGGAGTGACAGGCAACAGAGGGTTGTAGTCAATAGAGTATATTCAAAGTAAGGTCTAGTTACCAGTGGGGTACCTCAGGTACTTGGACCCATTCTCTTTAATATTTTTATTAATGATATTGTAGAAGGTCTTGATGGTAAGGTATGTCTTTTTGCTGGTGATACTAAGATATGTAACATGATTACTGCTCCAAGAGGGATAAGCCAAATGGCAAATGATTTAGGCAAACTAGAAAAATGGTCAGAGCTGTGGCAGCTGAAATTTAATGTGGATAAGTGCAAGATAATGCATTTTAGACGTAAAAACCAAAGAGCAGATTACAGAATATTTGATAGTCCTAACCTCAACATCTGAGGAAAGTGATTATGGGGTAATTATTTCAGATGACTAAAAAGTAGGCAGACAAAGTAATGGAGCAGCAGGAAATGGTAGCAGAATGCTTTGTGGTATAGGGAGAGGTATTAGCAATAGAAAGAGAGAAGTGCTCATGCCATTGTACAGAACACTGGGGAGACCTCACTTGGAGTATTGTACGCAGTACTGGAGACCATATTTCCAGAAGGATATTGATACTTTGGAGAGAGAGTTTAGAGAAGGGCTACTAAACTAGTTAATGAATTACAGGATAAAACTTACAAGGAAAGGTTAAAGGATAACATTTATAGCTTGGAGGAATGATGAGACAGGGGGATATGATAGAAACATTTAAATACATAAAAGGGAATCCGCACAGTAAAGGAGGAGACTATATTTAAAAGAAGAAAAACTACCACAACAAGAGGTTTAAAAATAATATCAGGAAGTATTACTTTACTGAGAGGGTAGTGGATGCATGGAATAGCCTTCCATCTGAAGTGGTAGCGGTTACACACCGTTAAGAAGTTTAAGAATGTGTGGAATAGGCATAAGGCTATCCTAGCTATAACCAAATCAACATTTCCAATAGGAATTAATGTAAAATTTGATTAATCCGTTCCAGACCCCCACAATTACAGCAGTTTAACAAAAATGTTACTGTGTAGTAATGCCTTTCATGCATAAAATAACACAATGTACAGTAAATTAAAATGTCAATTCACTTTACCTGTGATGAGAGTTGATGGCGTAAGTGGAAAGATATTCTTGGATGGGGGTATGCAACCATTCTTCTGTCATTTAAAATGTGTCAAATTGAACATGTTTGTGGCATGTGTTTGGGTACAGAGGATCGACCGAGTACCGAGACACTTTTTTACGCAAAATCTTAGTCCGACTTCCAAGATACCACTGTATTTTACAAATTGGGAAGACTTGATGGGCCAAATGGCTCTTATCTGCAGTCACATTCTATGTTCATATTTTGTATTTAAACTTTGCATTGCCTTTGAGGCTCTGATTTTCCACTTGCTTTCCCAGAGTAACATGGGGGATTGATATAGAACACATTACATTCCGTGTAGGTGTTCCACTTACTACTTGCAGGGTGAACGACCAGCTGTCCCTCCTCCTAGGCCCATTTATTTCAGCTTACAACATTTGGAACATATTCTCTGCATGCAGTTTACAACTGCAAATATGGGAAATGCCGCTTAAACACTATAGGGCACCCTATTCCCTAAATAGTTTTTCATGGAATTACTGCCTTACTATTACTAACAAAAGTGCTACAATTATACTTTTTCCCCCTCTCCTATGAAGCCCTTAAAGAAAGACACAAATGGGTATTCCTGACCCCCCCGCCACTAAATAATAAGTCACTTTTATTCCAGCACCACCCTGTGATCATCAGAATTGACAAAAAGTCAATCCAATACACACACTGAGCAAAATGCTATTCTGAACAATCAGCCTGCCATTAACCCAGGAAACACCTGTAGGCACATCCCTTTAACGCCACTGAACATCCAGCGTCAGTGATATCCCTGTTGGAAAGTCTAATGCATTCGCCATGCATGCACATCAATCCCCACCCTCCAAAATCAGATATGTTTGGAGCGTCGAGAGACATCTGTGCTGGAATCAGGTGAGTAAATATAGGATTTTTAATGGGCGGAGTGGGGAGTAGGCACTATACTGTTAGTGAATACAACTTTGTTCCCTCTACAAAGATACTATAGGTACCAAAACAACTGTAGGTGTACAATTCATATCCCCGCAATCTCACTGCTCTATTCTCTGCTATTTAGGAGTTAGATCACTTTGGTTATGCAGCCCCACGTAGGACTTGCACAACCATCCTAAACTCTCCCTGTAAAGCGTTCTTATGTCTAAACTTCAAGGTTAAACTTGGACTTTAATTTTTTATTTATTCCAACCTATGTAACTGTATGGCATTCTGTTTGACGAATTTCTGATCTCTTGCTCTGTTAATAGCCTCCCGTGTGGAATTCCATTTACAGAGCAGGAGATAAGAACTTCTAAAGTAAGTTAAGGTCGGATTGAATATTAAACCAATTTACTTTTTCCATGGAGACAGAGTCAGATGAGAAATAAGTGATTTAACTCCTAAAATATCAAATAATTGAGCAGTTAAACTACAGGAGCATGATCTTTACTCTAAAACTAGTAATTCAAAGGAATACAAATTCCTGACCCAACAGTCCATTAGGTGATCAGCCCACCTTCGAATGCAGTTACAAAAAACAAAAAAGCTCTGCTGGTCTAACCACCATGGCAAATAATCTTTAAAGTCAGTCCACCCTATCCCATAGGGAAGCATTGGGAGGCTATTAAACCAATGCATGTCTATGGGGAACATTCAGCATCTCCATGCAGAACATGGAGATACTGGATGCCAGTGCTTCACACTGTGCAGCAGTGGACTAGTCTAAGTGACAGCCACTAAAGGGGTTCATAGGCAACAATTTTAAAACACTGCCTTTTCTCTGAAAAGGCAGCACCAAGAGTGCTCAGCCTCCTGGGTCAAGATATAGACACAAGAACCACTACATTAAGCTGCAGACTACAGTATCCTTTATGGTTAAGCTGTTTTGCTACCTATAGTGTCCCTTTAAAGAGCATGTGACCTTTCTACCATAAACCCCTACATGGCATCCCAGTACAATAAAAAGGGAACATGTACAATGTCCCAGGATAAAAAACACAAACATGTTAATGACCTGTAATAAACAGGTTTTAAGGCAAACAGGGAGGGTTGAAAGTGGGCTTAGGATTTTAAGTTTTTTCTCAAGCTTCAGTGAACTACAGCAGGGTGCAAACAATTAGCCATAAAAGGTAAATGCAGAAGCTGTGCGCAAGGCAAAAACTACATCTAATAAGAATTTCACATATGGCTGTGGGGAAATGTGTATTACTTTTTCAAATTTAGGAATCCCAGCTTCAGTTGGAGTAAATAAAAATATACAACTTTCTATCCCACCTCATGGAGCAACAGTCTTCCCTATAATCTGTGATAGTATTTCAGTGATTTCATACCCGTGAATATTGTACTTGTGATTCTGCAGCATCAAGACTGATATTTTAAAATACACATATTTTGGATTTGAGAAGCAACCTAAAAAATGTTGCATGATATGCTGTGGCAACGTCCTCTAAAGTAACAATGCTATATAATTTAAGCATGTTAACAAAAAAGTAAATATAATCAATCTTACTTTAGGGAAACATTTATTGTAGTCAAAGCACAAGTGTGTAGTAAAGATTCTATCACTGCTTTACAGTGGTATCTGCAGGATTTGTGAAGGAGGAAAAAAAAAATCCCAAAAACAAAGTCACAAATGTTCACGGTAAAAGTTATCAAACTTTTATCAATTGCCTTTCAACAGAAGGAAGTTACATGTTTGCATACAGCATGGATGGAGGCCATTTAGATTTTATATACAGATCTTTAGTCAATATTGTCACACAGTCACTGCAAAAGTTGAGCATTTAAAGAATATCAAATTAAGTGATGTGGGTTTAGGCATCGTAAAATCTCTAGCAGGGCTCCAAAATATATTCTATCCCGTGTTTCAAATGGCTTTAAGGGACAAAACAGTCCAATATTTAAAAAAAAGGTATCATACATTCAAAAGTACAATGTACCCTCAACCAGTGTGCAATTCCTACGTGGGGCATGGGCACTAAACAATGAGATCCATGTTCAAAATATAGGGATTGGTGGGGGGGAGAATCATGGCAACATGTCCATACCCACTTGCAAAACTGGCTAGAAAGAGTAAAAGCACAAATGCTATTCATTTAACCCCTTTTCCTTTGTTTTACATCAAGACACTGCCATCACACATACATTATGGATCACTAGAATTTGAACATGGCAAACGTACATTACACATGCATGCCAAAATCTCCACTAGAAGAGTACATTTGGCAGATTTTTATTGATGTTAGGATACTGACTGGGAGTACAATATAGTAAAATTATATGAACTTCTTCAAACATGTATTTGGTCTAAGATTGTGATGGTCCACAGCCTAAAAAGGAAGAAACCTTAGACTATATACAAAAATAGAGGTTGAAGCTGTTTTCCTTCTACAAAGTCAATCGCAGTAAAATATTGCCATTTCATTAGCCCAAAAGTATTTAAAAACATGCCAAATGAAGGAGGCATAAGAGTCACTGCATTATACCAATACTTTGCAAAACATTGTTGACCCCATTAATGTGAGGTAAAAAAGTAACAAGGGGACTGAACATAAACACATGCTGAAAACCTAGTACTAAAGTACATACAGGGGAGCTCAACTTTCAGCAAAGAAATCCTACAACTAGACACCTCAATTAATATATATATATTAAAAAAAAAAAAAAAAAAAAGAACAAAACAAAAAAAACAGACATACATCTTACCAATGCAAACTTATTAAAAATGTGCATGGCTTTATTTCATACAGGTGATAGGAAAGACTGACCATTAACCCCCAAATTGCAAAAGAAGGTTCACCTTCTGCTGAATAAAAAAAAAAAAAAAAAAAAAAGCGCATATGTAACTCTTAAAACAAATGAAAGACAGAATTGGTGGTGCACGAGTCAAGCAGTTGCCTAAATCATGTTTTATCTCCAACCTGGCTTCTTTTTTCCTTTTTTTAACTTTTGTTTTTTGTATTTTTTAATAAAATCTCCCCAATATTCACCCTCACACCCACATACCCAACCCACCCCTCCCTAAACACAACAGGCTAGTCCTCCGCGGACTGAGCTTCTTCATCAGAACCCTCTTCTCCAGACTTCTCCTGTGCAGGGCTTGCAGGTTTCTTCTTTGGTGGGGGTGTCTCAGGATCATCCTCCTCCTCCTCCTCTTCTTCCTCTGCTTTAGGCGACGGAGATTTCTCCTTGGGTGCCTTTGAGGCTGGGCGAGTTTTTGCTTTGGCCTTTACAGGACTTGGTGTTACTGCGGAATGCAGATTTTAAAGGTTAATACACAGATTATATGCTTGGCCAAATGGAGGGACTCCCATGTACTTCAAATATCTTTTTCTATAGCTGCCATTTTCCTTCTAAATCTAAATAAATTATACTGATTTTAGAAGTCAACCAAAAATTAGTATTCCTGACAGATTAGAATATGTTGGATATGCAGCCTTTCATGGAACCTGGTCATACTGGCTTCTCAATACTTTAAGACCTGTTACAAAACACTAGCAGCATACAAATTTAAACTGCAGTTTAATAACTACATTAACCACATCTTGAACATGCTGTGCAATTTTGGGCACTAATTCTAAAAGAGGATATTATGGCACTGAAAAGAATGCAAAGGAGGGCTACAAATTTAATAAAAGGAACAGAACATTTTAGCTATGTAAAAAGGTTAACAAATGTAAACCGCTTTACTTTAGAAATATACAAATATATTTGTGGCTAATACAAACTATTGTGTTAAAATCCAACAGGACATAAGGTCATGCATTTAGACTGGAAGAAAGAAGATATAGTATATGGAAAGGTTTTTTGTTTTTTTTTTACAGTAACAATAAGAATATTGAATTGTCTGCCTGAAGAAGATTTTTTTTTTTTTTAATTCTTTATTTTGGTGTGCAATAAAGAAATAACATACAGGCTGGTAGCGCCACAACAGCATCTACAAGCTTAATGTGGTCAAACATTTGTATACAGTGTCATGGCATGAGAGACAATTGCACTTTTTTTAAGTTAAAGGGACACTATAGTCACCTGAACAACTACAGCTTAATGTAGTTGTTCAGGTATTATCTATAGCTCCCTGCAGGCAATCTAATTTAAACACTGTATTTTCAGAGAAAATACAGTGTTTACATTGATTGATAGGAATACCTCCAGTGGCCGTCACTCAGACGGCCACTAGAGGGACTTCCTATCACGCAGGGCCCTAAAAAGGCACTGTACACGTCAGACGTATTAAAATACGTCTGGCGTGTTCAGGAGAGAGAAGGCACTGTGTGCGCGCCTTCTCTCTCCAGCCTGTCAGCGGAGATTGGGGGCGGGCAAAGACCGCGAGCTGAGCGGTCACTCAGCTCAGATCGCGGCCGCGCGCATGCGCGGTAGTGCGCTCAGCACTTCAGAGGGCGGCATGAATGCCGCCCTCTGAAGCATGTGCGCATGTGCGGCGAAGCCGCGCATGCGCACAAGGGAGCAATGACGCTTCCAAATGGAAGCGTCTGATTGCTCCCTGCTCGCGCCCGCCTATTTCGTCATTTTGACGAAATACGGGGCGCGGCTTCACGAGGGTCCCGGCACTGGAACGAGGTGAGTAAAATCACCTCCCTGGAGAGTCCCTTTAAAGAAACAGGCTTCATTATAGATATTAGTATAACACTTGAGTAATAAACATAGTGATGCAAGCTCCGGTAATTGACATAAAGTGAAATTTGACTTTAGGTAAAACGTTATTAAGAAAAAATACAAACATATATGAATATCGGCCCAACAACTCTGCCTTAAAGTTAAAAAAAAACAGTTACATGCCTGCATATCCAAAGCAAATGTGTTTGCCGTAAAGCTTGCTGATGTAGCATAATAAATGATAAACGTCACAATTTAAGAGGGGTATGTCGAGTTTCAAGGAAATTATTAAAAGAAAAGAAAAATGCTCCAAAATAATATTATGCTGTGTGCCTTGTTAATCAGATGGTTAATAACATGTTATTCATCGCAGTGCATGTTGTAAAAGTGAGCTTAAGTGACGACAAGTACAGGGTCTGAACAGAAAGGCTTAAAGCCTAAACATTTGCACATTGTGATATTTTACACAGGCTAATTCTTAATATTGTCGATTGACTATAGCTTAATATTTATTAAAGGCAGCTGGGAGGGTTAGTTACTGGCTATAATAAGGTAGTTTTACCACTGGAAAGAAATTATCAAAAATAACATTAAGAGTACGGGTTAATGTTAGTACGGGAGTATAATAGGCATGAGATATGCATTTGTTATCAGAGTCTGGGTATTTAGCTGTTGTATCGGTCGGTGACATTCGAGGCTAGGAATACCCTTGAGCGGCAGTATGGTGGGGGCTTCAGCCGATACCCTGAGTTGGTAAGTCCAAGTTTCTGCCGTTGGGAGTCCCATCTTTGTTGCCCCTGGGCATGGCGTCTCTGCGTCGGGAGGCAGCTCCTGTAGAGCTCTGTGGGGTGTGCAGCTGCACAGCCTTATGTGTTGTAGCGTCGGCTGTAAAGCGGTGAATCCTGTAGCACTGAATGCCGTGATTTTGGCCGGGTGAGGTGCTCATAAGTGCCGCTTGTTTTATGGTTGCGCTTTTGTTGGTCAGGGAGTGGGAGCATGCGCTCAAGGAACATGGCGCCTGTTCCCGCCTTGAGGACCTTAGATACCTGCTCCGCCGAACGGCCTCTTTGCAGGTTCGAGGTACGAGCCTGTGGTAGTGGCGGCATGTCGTTGGTCGGATCCATGAGGCCTCCTCGGCTAAGCAGCGTGTCTCTGAGGATTGCGCAGAGCTGGTCAAAAATCCCCAAAGGTGTCGTGGGTAGTTGGGAGCGGGTGCTCTGCTCCTTAGCTCTACGTTGGGCGGCCATTTAAGCTGCGCCTTTGTGGCCTGGTGCCCCGTACGCCTTGTAGTCGGCAAGTCTGCTGTCCGTTCCGTTTGATTTGTCCAGTGGGGACCGGGATATCCCCCACCGGTCCGGGGGGGGGGGGGGGGGGGTATGCTGAAGTGAAGTCGCTTATGGGACCTTGTGCAGAGGAAAGCGGACGCCTCTCCCCGGCTCCTGCCCCAGTAGGCCACATTTGGGTTTCAGCTCTCCCGTGTCCGACAGGCCCCGGGGTGGTGTCATTTGGTTCAGGGGGGCACCCCCAACGTGGGTGGTGTACCCTCATAGGACCATGGGCCATATAGCCGCCGCTTTTGTCCCGGGTTCTGCTCGCCAGACAGGAGCTCGTGCCAGACACGTCTGCCCAGCTTGGTGGTCAGGCTCCGCCCCCCTGAAGAAGTGGTTTTAAACTACCTTTCCCCTATATAAACTCCAACTAGCCAGGTTGTATGTTTTTTATTCTATTTGAAAAAGCCTATATTGGTGAAACGCGTTATGAATATTACTTTGCATTTTATTAAATAAATGATTTTGGTTATCACAATAGTCTATTGTGCCACCACCTTTTTATTTTAAAAATGTATACTTCCTGGCATTTTTCATCTTTTTTTTTTATCATCTCTACTCAAGAATATACCAGGTGGGGATCATACCACCGCCATCATCATACTCTTGTGAGTATAGTTCTGATTCATTTTATACAATTTTTACTATTTTACTGAGAGCACTATTTGTGGCTATTTTTATTCCCTTTCTGAGTACTTGGACACCATCTGCTGTGAACTACCCTCACCACTGTATGCGATATACACTAGAGATGGTCATAGCTCCTTTACATGTGAGTGCAACATCATTTTTATTAACATACGGTCACACTAAACTCTTGACATATTGCACTATTAGATTGTCTTTTTCTATCCACATACAGAGACTAAAGGCACTCAGATCTATCTCTTGACAAGAGACATCTTTATATGTGACAACTTGCATTGTTGGGACGAGAGACTTTTCAGTACCATCTATTAAATTTTATGTGGCGCTGCCCTTCTTTTTTTCTTGTGTTATTTTGAAGGGTTGAGAGGGATCCCCCCTTCTTAAGGTTGCTGCCTTGTGGTTTATTTTGTGTTATTGAGCGCTGACCCAATTGTGTGTTTTATCTACTCCTTACCTGTGGCTTTTAGTCGTGGCTTAGGTACTTTTCTCTCCCTTCGCTCTGGTTTAGATTTTTTAACCACCTTCTTCTTCTTTTTGGAGCGACCATAATCACTGTCATCATCATCTTCCACCATGAAATCCTCATCACTGCCTGAATCCTCTGTTCAAACACAAATTAAGAATTTTTGGTTTGCTTTCTCACACAGTGTAAAAGGCACAATTGTTTGAACATCTTAGGATAGAAACATCTAGCAGCAACAAAGTATCAGTAATCAAGATTTTCACTTTAACAACGTTGCTTACTCCACCTATCTTGTGTGGCTTTCCTTCAATAACAAAATTTTCACTACTACAGCTTTAAAGGACCACTCTAGGCACCCAGACCACTTCAGCTTAATGAAGTGGTCTGGGTGCCAGGTCCAGCTAGGGTTAACCAATTGTTTTATAAACATAGCAGTTTCAGAGAAACTGCTATGTTTATCAATTAGTTAAGCCTTCCCCCTAATCCTCTAGTGGCTGTCTCACTGACAGCCGCTAGAGGCGCTTGCGTGATTCTCACTGTGAAAATCACAGTGAGAGCACGCAAGCGTCCATAGGAAAGCATTATGAATGCTTTCCTATGTGACCGGCTGAATGCGCGCGCGTGCATTCAGCCGACGGGGAGGAACGGAGGCGGAGAGGAGGAGGAGGAGAGCTCCCCGCCCAGCGCTGGAAAAAGGTAAGTTTTTACCCCTTTCCCCTTTCCAGAGCCGGGCGGGAGTGGGTCCCTGAGGGTTGGGGCACCCTCAGGGTACTCTAGTGCCAGGAAAACGAGTATGCTTTCCTGGCACTAGAGTGGTCCTTTAAACTTGCTAATAAAACACCTACTGAATCTTGAATATAGGACAATGTGTAAACCATTCACTGACCACTGTATACAAGCTGCAGAAGCCTGGCTCATATTACAGGTACATG
Organism: Pelobates fuscus; assembly: GCF_036172605.1. Taxonomy (NCBI): domain Eukaryota; kingdom Metazoa; phylum Chordata; class Amphibia; order Anura; family Pelobatidae; genus Pelobates; species Pelobates fuscus. The sequence continues at coordinate 159,555,582 of NC_086317.1, read as the reverse complement.
AGATGATTATACTCATTTTAAAAATTAACAAAATTTAGAATAAAATATTCCATTGTCTATTTAAGTTCTGACTGAAAAAAAAAAAAAAAAAAATCCCAAACAAAAAACACAATGTATTGCAAACAAGTAAAGCTGTGCAGTGCAAAGTTTTTCAAGCCGTTTAAACTTACTTTCTAGAAATTGTGCTTCTTCCTCCTCCTCTGGCTCCTCCTCTTCACTGCCCGCATCACCCATCAACATTTCCCTCTGCTTAGAAACAGCTTTGGATGCGGCTTGTCTTTGCTGGCGGACATTTTTGCGTTTATCTTTTTCATCATCACTATCATCTGTGGGGAAACAAACTTTAAATCTTAAAGCAACCTTATGTTTGGATTATATTTAGCAGATGAAAAAAATATTCATATATTAAAAAACAAAAAAGGGTACTTATGTATTCTTGGCATTGTCTTTACCTGGGGAAGTTTTCTTCCTTGATTTTGGAGTCCTCTTCTTGTCAGGTGTAGGCTTTTTGACCATTTTACTTTTTTGGGGGCTCTCATAGTCACTATCGGCTTTACCATCACCTGCTGCAACTTCATCATCACTACCAATGTCTTCCTCTGAATTAAACATGAAAATAGACAAATACATAAATAGTGCCACAATTGCCTCTAAATTATAATTGTTTATGAAACTGGACCACTTTCGCTACAAAGTACTGCTAAAATCTGTTTGACTCCTTACACAGAGAGGGGTGCAAAAACATCAGAAGTAATGTAAAAAGAAAAACCAACAACCACCCACATCCCAAGATGCAGACATAGAAACATAGAATGAGACGGCAAATAAGAACCAACCAACTATTCGGCCCATCGCCAATATTTTGAGATACCTTTAATTAGTCCCTGGCCTTATCTTAAGTCTAGGATAGCCTTAGGCCTATTCCACAAATGCTTAAACTCCTTCACTGCATTAACCTCTACCACTTCAGCTGGAAGGCTATTCCATGTGTCCACTACCCTCTCAGTAAAGTAATACTTCCTGATATTATTTTTAAACCTTTGTCCCTCTAATTTATGACTGAGTGGGACTCAGTGCTGAAAAAGTTTCCATTTATTACATTACTTTTTTTTTTTTTTTATTACATTTAGGAGAACCCGGAATCTAAATTGCCAGTATAACACTACCTTTAAGGTTAAGTCAATTATGCATTAAACTCACAGTCCTAAGTATACTTGTGCACACATTTTCACAAAGCTTGTCGGTTTAAAGGGAATATTTGTTCTAGTTATACATTTGTCTCAGTGACAAAGATGCTTGCTAGATTTCAATAACAGTAGCAATGTTAAGTCTTCTATAGAAAAAACAATAGGCATTTGATTTTCTTACAACCATTACATGGAACTTAAGCTAATACAGACTAGGACATGTGTCCTTAAAAATAACAAAGTAAAAAAGTGTACAAGACTAGAATGAAAGCTCACCTGCAGAGTTGTCCTCTTCTTTTTTGGCTTTCTTTGTGTCTTTTTCAGACTCCTCACTGAAAATAAAATTGAAGTCCATTTTAAAGTAAAAGAAAACTGAGCTGCTATACAATTTAACAAGAATTAAATGGGAAGTACAGTTATTTTTACTCAAGATGAAACTATCTACAATTTATTCCACCTAATATTTGTAACTTGTATAAAGCATTTTTATAATCAAATACTGCTGAAGAAAACCATTTAAATGCAATGGTGCTGGTATGCAGACAATTATATCCAGACTGCACCATAGAGTGTACTGTATGTGAATAGGATTTAAAAAAAATAAAGTGGTCAAAAAGGAACACGCCACACACTTTAAGTATGTTAGCTTGTTTGCAGCAGATAGTAACTGCCTTACACTAGTCTCACATCTCCAGGCTGTCAATATGGCAGCCAATAGGGTTTTCTGCCTTACTCGCTTTGCACTGTAGTTCCCAGTGAAAGTATTAGCGGAGTACATGTCCACAATGCTTCTCTGTGTCAGGGCTTAGAATTTCGAGTTGTAAGTTACTATACAGGCAATAAAAAAAACCAAAGTTGTTTGCCATGGCAAGCCACACCATACCCTCCATGGGTGAAATATTACAATAATAAAATACAAGATGTATGGTTTTTAAAAGCCCATCAATAACCTCAGAATTTCTGGGAACTGGATACAGCAGTCTATGTGTTCCTTCACCAGATAGATGTATGTGTGAGGCAAGTAAGAACTAATTAATAAAAAATAAATAATCAAGTGAAGCACTAATGGGTAAGCCCTACAAGTTTCGTCTCAATTCTGAGACTCCTGAGAGTGCTTTTTGGCGCTAAATAAAGACGGATGAATATTATTTACAGATGGGGGACTATATTCGGAGTGGCTGACGGCGGTCCAGAATAGGATTGTTCGGGGTTCAAATATGGCAGGTCTGTATTTTTAGCGATCATTCCCCTGAGGAAGTCTCAGAATTGAGATAACACGCACAGGGCTTACCCATTAGTGCTGCACTTTTTTAAAATTATTATTTGCTTAAATGTACCTCCCGCATATATCTGGTGAAGGAACACAGACGGCTGTATCCGGCTCCCAGAACTTCTGATGTTATTGATGGGCTTTTTAACCACGTACATGTACACGTGTACCTCAATAAAGCAGTGTATTTTAAAAATGAAAAGTGCTGCACCTTGGTGACATCAAAATTGCAGATTTTTAGCAAATCCAATGTTTTCCCATGGAGAAAGCATTGGATTGGCTAAAAATCGGCAAGGGGCGAGCCAAATGCCGTTTTGGACAATCAGCACCTCCTCATAGAGAGGCCTTGAATCAATGCATCTGAGGAAAATTCAGGGTCCCCATGCAGAGTGTGGGGATGCTGAATGGCAGGGCTGCTTACTGTGCATCTCTAAGCCAGGAAGCCCCTCCAGTGGCCATCTGAGGAATGGTCACTTGGAGGTGTCCCTATGGGCAATGTAAACACTGCCTTTGCTCTGAAAATGCAGTGCTTACATGAAAATGCCTGAAGGGAGCCATTATACTCACCCTAACAACTACATTAAGCTGTAGTTGTTCTGGTGACTATAACTTTAACCTTGAAGCATTAGAACTTTTTGGTGTTTTAACGATATTACACCTTCTTTGCCGTTGTATAATCTTTTGTAGATATTTTGATGTATGGTTTTAACACTGTAGGGTCAGGAATACATGTTTGAGTTCATCTAATTAAAGTAATCACAGCAACTCCACATATATTTAAGCACTTTCTGTAAGAAAACATAGATTTGTATAAAGCATTATTGGTGTAATTCCTATACGTTTGTGAATATATGAAGATCCAGAATGTTATCAGATACAATTTAACTCAATTTCAAAACGTGTTACTTTCTAACCTCTCTTCCTGTGAATTTTTTACAGGCCTTTTCTTTTCTTTAACCTCTCTGCGTGATGCACGAGATTTCTTTGTAGGTGGTGCTGCAGCTCTTCCATAGTCTTCATCTGAAGAAATAATATATACATATAAAACTCATCCCAAGGCAAACACGCCTGAATACTGCCATTACAAAACTTTAGTTGTATATATATGCATCTTAGATTATAACACCTTAAACTAATTTTGGGAAGGATTAAAAATTTCAGTTTTTACAACAGGCAAAGAAGTTTTGCCGACTTGTTCCCTGGTGGCAAGCGCTAGTAAATTGCAGAAGCCTTGCTGCCAAGGTGTTACTTCCTTGGAAAATTAGTGACAATTACACAAGTCATGCAGTCATACAACAAGATGATGCTTATCTTAACCAAGAATGAGATCTGTAAGGCACGTAAGAATCAAAGTGCCCTTTTTCCTTGAATATATTTATAAATCTTGCAAGTGTTTGCACAAAAATAGTTGGCCTGTCTGAAACATTCGAAGTAAAAGGTATTTTACCTTACAATTAGAAATATAAATGCATACCAGAAAAGGTAAAAAAAAAAATTTATTGAAAAAAATAAGCTTATATAAAATAAATCTAAAGTTTGGATCCCTCTGATTTCCTGAAATAAATAGAAAATAGTATTTTCCTCTCCAATAAGGTACAGATGAAACATTAACATTACCAAAAGAAAGTGAGAAACGTATCTGCAGCACTCCTGTCCAAGACTTACCGTTTTTAGCCTCGGACAGAAGTGGATGTCTGTGTGAAGAGCCAACAGATGCCTACATGAAGCTACAAAAGGCTCTCCACGGAGATGAATTTAGCTAATGCATCTCAATGAGGAAATGATAATCAGTGGAGCATGGTGATCTTGCATGAGAGGGCCCCCTTAATGCATTCCTATTTGGAAGCACTTGATTGGCTGAAATCATAGTCACCGATGATGCCTTCCAGGGTGGGACGATCATGGCATTGGATATGAAGGGAGTATAACTTAAAATGCATGGTTGTATTTCTAATGTTACAGTGTCCCTATAAACAGTACGACAAACCTAGATAGGCTGCATTCTAATGTAAACACACAGTAGAGGAGCACTTACTAAAATGGGGTTGCTGTATAGACCGCTGGTATTGCTCCACCAGTATTAAACTAAAAAAGATCCAGTACTCTTCAAAAATAACAGTTTTATTTAGTGCATAGCAGGAATCGTGCAACAATAGCAATATTTAGGGCTATGCACTATATAAAAAAGACAATGGACAGAGCAAATTCACACTTATGTAATTACTAGATGAGCTTGTATGGAAGTTTCGACAAATCTCAGAATGCCCAAAACATAATGGCACCCACAAAGCATAATTGCAACAGAGGTCCCCCCCCATCCTTTAACACTGGCAAAAAGTTAAAGTAGAATTCTATTGTGGTGAAGAAAGTGAACTGTCGCTTCTCTGGAAGATAAAGTTCTGTTTTAATGCTAGAAATGTAATTCAATTATTACTTCTGTAATGGGTTTTAGGGAAACCCATTAATATAGTTGCCCTTGGAGATCACCTGTCATCCAAGTAATAACAATGCATTTTTTTATTGCATTGTTTCTTTACACACACATCACAACATTTCTTCCAATTCTTCAACTGAAAAATAAGTACCATTACTAAGCCTTTTTAGGAACCTACCATCAGAGTCCTGAAACTGTGAGTAGTCGACCACCTTCCTGTTCCTATTTGAAGAAAAAAAAAAAAGTTAAAAATTCGTATTTAAGAACAATCAGGCTGTCTTGGTTCAACAGGGTGATATACCTTTCAAAAACATCTAGACTGGCATTTTGATTATCCCATTACTTGGTAAAGCGTACAAATAATAGGTATGGATGGAGAAATAAATCTGGCAAAAAGCTGTATCAACCTAATCCCTAGTGGGTTGTTGTATCAACACATGATTGTCCAATTTGTTATTGTTAGACGTGAAGCCAAAAGAGACCATGCAAAGGTGTTATGTGAATTAGCAAAACAAGACTCTGGTAACCATGACCGGTCATTTTACTAGTTTACTTAAAGAAACACTCAAGTCACCTAAACAAATTTAGCTTAAGGAAGCAGTTTGTGTGTGTAGATCATGGCTCTCAAGTTATAACTGCTAAAATAATTTGTTTCAGCCCTCGTCACATGTCCCCTGGCTCTGATTGACAGAGCCGGCATGAAAAAAAAATTGTTTCACTTTCAAGCAGATGTAATTTACCGTAAACAAGTGTATCTCCTGCTCTGTAAATTTAACATTAATCACATACAGGAGGCTCTTGCAGGGTCTAACAAACTATTAACATAGCAGGGGATAAGAAAATCTAAATTAATCAGAAGTTGCAATAAAGAGAGGATAAACTTTAGATGACTCTTTACAGAAAGTGTTTAGGAAGGCTGTGCAAGTCACATGTAGGGAGGTGTGACAAGGGTTCATAAACAAAGCAATTTAACTCCTAAATTGCAGAGAATTGATCAGTGAGACTGCAGGGGCATAATCTATACACAAAAACTGCTTCATGAAGCTAAAATTATTTTGGTGTCTACAGTGTTTCTTTAAATAGTATGCAAAACGGTACCTACTGAAATAAAGGTCAATAAAACTGTTCTGAAGCAGGCATTCCTACGGTATAAGCATGCACAAATAAAAGACAACCTGCTGTTCAGACCGTGGCAATGTTTATTGCCTCGTTTGAAACTCCCTTATGTCGCATGAGTGAATGACACTCAAAAAGTTTATGCTGTACAATAAGGATTATATGTTAACTTTATAGCTAGAAAAAACATCTTTGAAAAAACCCAAACCAAACCAATAGCTGCCTACAGGAACTCCATAAATTAAGATACGTACTGTCTTTTTCCGGCAAACAGGTCTTTACATTTTACTTGGGACATTTGATTTTGCTCACAGAACCTTGTCACTATTGGTTGATATCCTATGATTGTGTAAAAAACTAAAATACAGTAAACGTCAGCCATTTGCATGCCTTCCGATAGAAGCCGGTGTCGTATGAGTGTGAATGCAACACTGACACATACTAGACGAAAAGGCTGCAAAAATAAACATACTGAGCCTTATATTAACTATGTATCGGAGACAAAACCACAGAAGAAAAGCACACGAGACAGAATGGCTACATGCTCTCACTATAGAAGGACTATTGTATCCAGTTTAGCTTTTTGAATGACAAGGAAATATAGGAAACACATGACACCACATGCTTGAGAAAGGATATCTACCTAGCAAACATTAAGTTAGACCTTTCAGCCACAGCATAAGCCATTCTCAAGCAAACCTTAAAAACGCTAGGTGATGTCCATCCGCTACAAGAGTAATGTGAGCAATTAACTCTTCCTTTGTTTCACATCGCTTACAATGTGCTTGCTTGTGTACACTTCTTGCCCTTCCCCCAGGAACAGCTGCAAGCCCATCCCACTGTAACCTTGCATACATGATGTAGGCCCAGATTTGCATACACATGCCCCATTTTAAAAAAAAAATCCCTATAAAAGGTAGGCCTATTTGTGCACGAACCTTGCGTAGTACTTTTCTATATCAAATGCAATAGTTTGCATTCCACATTTACATGTGCACATACAGTAATGCACAGCACACGCATAGTCTCCAATTTCTACCCCCTTTGCATGGTATATAACACGCTATTTTTTTGGGCAGAATGAAGCAGCAGCACGTTTCAAACCTACCATTACATGATAACAAAAGGAGCTCCTGTGTCCCCACAATAACACAATATAACCAATGCAATCTCCCATACGAGCCACATGTATCTATTACAATGGTCTCATTGATACAAAGTAGCCATTGAATAGTGGAAGGCGAGCTGCACAGCCTGCTGAGCTCCATGCCATATCCCCACATTATACCAATATATCACACACACTGTGTGTATGGGGAGTTGGTATGTCTGCCAGCAGGATCCCAGCCTCCATGCAGCCCTCCCGCCCTCTCCAGCTCGCACAGCCAGCAGGCTGAGAGGGAAGGAGGCCATTACACTGCGAGCGATCCCTGCACCTACAATGCCAGCCACCATTGGCATGACACGTGGGTCTGGCACGAGATGGCCGAGCATCATGGGACAGGCCGCTATGGAGGCAGTCTTGTTACGGAGGGTAGGCCCCAGCCTGGGTCTCGGCACTCACCTGACCGGCCTGGACATGGCTCCGGAGGGTCGGTGCGGGTCTCGGCGATGGGGCTGGCGGCGGCTCGCTGTGTACCAGGCCGCGGGGGGAAACACAGGGCCCAGGCGGCTTCTCCTTGGAGCAGATAGGACAGATCGAGGCCTCGCTCCCTGCCTGCTGCTAATAGCTCGGTTTAATGGCGGTCAGCGGCTTGAGTGAAAGAGGCGGGAAAACCGGAGAGAGGCGGAGCGCCAACCCGGAGCGAGCTCTGCCTAGACACTGCGCTGACCTATCCGAACAGCCTGCCTCCAGCACTCTGCCAACACCCCCCGCGCTCTCACTGGGGCTTTCCCCTCCCCCGAATGCTTAATTCGAATTAAACTGCACAGTGCCCGAGCCTTCACTACGCGTATCCCCCCTCCCCAACCGCCGCCTCTAGCCCCTGAGCCAAGGACGCAACCTATCACGCTGGGAAGCCGCCTCGCCTTGCCATTGGTCGATCGGGGTCTTCCAGGCCGTCCAGTGGATGGTTCAAAAAATCATCCTGCTACGGGATTGGCTGCCGCACCTGGGGGTGGGCGGGGCTAATCTCTGCAAGGGCGGTTGAGAGCGCAATTCTCAGAGAACAGAGAAATCAGAAGATGGAGTCGGTGCTTTATTTGAGGCAGCGGCAGATTCGCCATAGACAATACATTGACTACCGGAAACGTCTTTTAGAAATATGTTTCTTTGCACCGTCAGTTTATACACTGACCAGCCACAGAAAGTCATGCTAAATGATCAGGATATTTATTTATAATTGTATTTATTTTTATTGCTAAGGTATTCTTACTGCGCTACATTGTAGAGGGGGTTTCCAGAACCGCAGATTCGTCAGGGCATTCTGATGTGTGTTTGGAGCCAATATTCTTCGTCGAATGTTATGGTAATCCGTATATAGTTGTGTTTATTTAGAAAATAATTTAAAATATTTGATTAGTTTGATTCAAAGTGGCATTTTTTTTTTACTGATTTCACCCAACGATGCAGTTTTCTGTTTAAATTATTTTAAATATTCGTGCTTTAACAGCTTAAATAAATCTCACAAAATGATCCAAGATGATTGCATTGACTGTATTATGTTTTATTTTACACTTTGGTTGCCCTTTTATGTCTATCTGTTGTGGATTTTTTTTTTTTCTGTTTTCTTTTGTATTAATGCTGTAGTTTTGAGAACAGTATGTGCTGCACACCCGCTGTGTTTGAATCACTTTTTAGTATGGTGCTAAGAAAATAAAATGGGGGGATGAAGGCAATTTATTACATGCACCAAATTGTCTACACATTTGCTCATAAGGTTTGTGCACTATACTGTAATTGCCAGAAATTAATCAGGAAATGTAAAAATAAAAAATTGTCTGAAATAGCCAAATTGAATACATTCCAGATATTTAGGCCTACAACTTTTAATTCATAAATCCGTTCTTGATATAGTGAATCATTTCCACTTGGCTTCGTTTTGGAGAGTCCAAACACCTCTTGTTTGTATAAATAGATAATGAGGGAAAATAACAAAATAGTTGTTCTGCAAACTTGAAAGTCAAAAACACCAGAGTACAAAATGTAACCACATCTACCTATCTGCAAAATGTATAGCTCGAAAAGAAACCAACATACAATTTATAATAATAGTGTATATCACCCAACTGCAACCATATTATTATTATTACTGGCATTTATAAAGCACCAACAAATTCCGCAGCGCTGTACAATTGGGGAAAAAGACAAACACAACAAGAACAGACCTATACAACAGGTAGATGTCCCTGCCTGTGAGCTTACAAGCTAAAGGTGCTTGACACATTTCACTGGGATGTTCACCAAGCAATTCTATATTAAAATTTATAAACCCTTAAGAATGTGAATTTTTATTAAAGGGACATTCCAAGCATCATCACTTCTACAGCCTGCAGTAGTTGTTATAGTGTGTGTGTTAGCGTTCCAGAAAAATTAGTCAAAGCATTTAAAACAGTCTGACAACATATCTGCATTCCACCAGGTACTGGTTCTGGAACTTGTCAGTTCCTTATGCAGTATCAGCTGAGCACTGTCTGCCAGTGAGCACAGCCATACACAGCTGGGTCAAACTTAGTGGCAGGACCCTTCGGCAGCTGGTGCTTGGTGGGACCCAGGTAAGTTGTAAGATGGTTTTAAAGACTTTAAGCTCACGGATCTCATTGTGGATGGAGGGGTGGAGGCTCCTGCAGTCAAAAGCTATGTCATCATTCATTCTTGCAACCTCCACCAGTATAATCTGCACAGTAAGAAGGAACATTCACAAACATCTGTGCACTTCTACTCTCCCTCCTACTCCATTGTAACCAATGAAACCTTGCTTGTGTTATGAATGTCAGCTATCTTAATTTTTCTTGCAAGTTGTTCCTCCTGGTTTGGTACTTTTATCTGCCGAACACCGACCACACCACCGGCTCGTTATCTTCAAACAAAGCCAAAACTCAAGTGCTTGCTCTGGGTTGCCACCATTCGTATAACTGAAAACACGTGCTCTGGTAAAGGGCGTCTATTTTGTCTCCCAAACGCAGGCAGCAGTACGAGGTCGTCGAGTGCCTTGAACGCGAGGATGGATACTTTAACCTGTAAACCTTGGTAACTTTGTACTGTTGCCTGCTTCCTTTCCCGACAAGCCAGGAGAGTGCTGTTAGGTGAAAAGACCCTCCCGAACGAGGCGACCATTCGCTCCCTATAAGCCAGGGAAACTATTTGTTTAATTTCGTATAGGAACTCCCGAAAAAAGCTGACCGACCGGTACCACTTTTCTTATGCAACCAATTTGGGCAGCCGCAATGTACAGGTGATACTCGAAAAATTAGAATATCGTGCAAAAGTTAATTGATTTCAGTAATGCAATGTAAAAGGGGAAACTAATATATGAGATAGACGCATTACATGCAAAGCAAGATAATTCAAGCCGTGATTTGGCTTACAGCTCATGAAAACTCCAAATCCACAATCTCAGTAAATTAGAATATTGTGAAAAGGTGCAATATTCTAGGCTCAGTGTCCCACTCTAATCATCTAAGTAAGCCATAACACCTGCAAAGGGTTTCTGAGCCTTTAAATGGTCTCTCAGTCTGGTTCAGAAGAAATCACACTCATGGGGAAGACTGCTGACCTGACGGTTGTGCAGAAAACCATCATTGACACCCTCCATAAGGAGGGAAAGCCTCAAAAGGTAATTGTGAAGGACGTTGGATGTTCATAGAAAGTTATGCAGAGGGGAATTTAGGAGGAACCATACAAATGTGTTCTTCTTTTGTTGTTCATGTGCATTGTTGTTTATTTGCATATTGTACTGACTAGCACCTTTGACTGCCTCTATGGGTTGCATACAGAGCGGTGCCCCTGCTTCTCCCCTTTCCCAGCCCAGCACTTCAGGTCACTGCCACCTACAGCAATGACATATTCTAAAGACATCCAAGGCCCTAATAGGCTTTGTGCACAAGATGGACTGCCCAAGATTTGGTATCTGACACCGCAATGCCTTGGCCATACCTCAAGAGCCCCACTGCAGGCCTTACACCACACAATAACTCACGGTCTAATCGAGCGGTTCACCGACATTTTGACCTCCAGGAGATGGGGGGATATGCATGCAGGTTTCCCTTGACAGTGTTATGTTACCAGACTTGCCCCATAATGATTCCCACCCTCATCAACCAAACACGATCTCTACTTAGTGGAACCGGTTGTGTGTTCGGCCTGATGTCGAATACATTGCACCTGTGGTTGAGAAGGTGCTGGTTAAAGGCCAGCCAAGTATAAGGCCAGTGGGTCTGGCCATTGCATAGAGATAGGTGGCAGTTGCAAATCATGTGCAAGGGTGTCCAGGTCTCAAGGGTCTTTCACTAGGAAAGGTCTGTGAGTAGTGATTGGGCAACAACTGCAGAGGGGTCCTTTGGAAAGAGACATGGGTCAGGTTGCATGCACTGCACAAGATTTCTTCTTTCAGGACTAAATTATTGAGAGAAAATAACATCCCAGTGTATACTCTCTGGAGGCGTTGGGCATAATTCCTTAAGGCTCACACAAAATCTATGTCTTCCTCTGTGGCCCAGTTAAGAAGCTCATTGAACAATGTGGTAAGGGTTGCGCACAGGTGGTTCATTAAATCTCCGGTCTCTGGCAGACCCTGGAACCTGATGTTGTTTCTTCTTCCCCTATTGTCCAAGTTTTAAATATGGAGAGCCATAGGCGTGCGCAGCCTATTGCATTAGGGTGTGCACCCTAAAGCACAAACACGCCGCATGTATATGTATATATATATATAAATATATATACACACACACAGTGCTGTGTGCTGTGTGAGGGTGGTGTGTGTAAGGGTGCTGCTGTGTGTATGTGTGAGGGTGCTGTTAGTGTGATGTGTGTGTGAGGGTGCTGGTAGTGTGCTGTGAGGGTTTGTGAGGCTGCTGTTTGTGTGTGAGGGTGCTGGTAGTGTGCTGTGTGTGAGAGTGTTTGTGTGTGTGTGTGTTTGTTAGGGTCCTGTTAGTGTACTGTGTGTGTGAGGGTGCTGTTTGTGTGATGTGTGTGGGTGTCGTGTATTTGTGAGGGTGCTGTTTGTGTGATGTGGGTGTCGTGTATTTGTGAGGGTGCTGTTTGTATGTGTGAGGGTGCTGTTAGTGTGCTGTGTGTGAGGGTGTTGTGTGTTCGTAAAGGTGCTGTGTGTGTTTGTGAGGGTGCGGTTAGTGTACTGTGTGTGTGAGCGTGCTGTGTGGGAGGGTGTGGTATGTGTACTGTATGTGTGTGGGTGCTGTTTGTGTGCTGTTTGTGTGTGGGTGCTGTATGTGTGTGTGTGTGCTGTATGTTTGGAGGGATTGTGGAGGTGGGGGCAGACTAGTAAATATCCCCCCTCCCTTCTTACCTTATGTAGGGAGGGCCCAGTGGAGAGTGAACTCTAGCCTGCGGGGCTAGAGTTAACTCAGATCTCGCGAGAGGAACCTGGCGGAGCTGCTGTCTAGAGCTCCCCGGGTCCTCTCCTGCATCCCTCCATGCTGCTGTGGGCTGGTGAGGTAGATCTTTGATCTCCCCGCCGGCCCATGGAGGCTTAGAGCAGAGCCGGCACTCAGATAGCGCTGGTTCTGCGTGAGCCGACAGGGGTGTCACGTATTCATCCGCTTATAGAAATGTGGTTAATGACATTTACTGTCCACACAGGAAAAGTTGTGCCGAGAAGGGTTAATGCTGAGCAGCAATTATGCAAATGAAACCTGGTAACTGACTTTGGGATCAAAGGCCGGTTACAGCCTATCAGAACTAAAGGAGGGGTATTTAGGCCCAGTTCTCATCCTGCTCAGTGCCCTGTCGTGGTTCCCCTTGTGGTTGTCCGAGAGCGTGTTCCTGTTATTAGTTTTCTACCTGTTTTTTTACTTTGGCTTTGTTTATTGACTTCTCTATATTCTGGTATCCTGACTCCTGGCTTTCCTCTTCGTTGCGTCCCTTTCTGTGTTCCCTGACCTCGGCTAGTATTTTTGACTATTCTATGTACGTTAAATCCGGCCATTCTAAGGACCGGTAATACGTTGCTTATTTGTCATCCGTGCTATACAGTTCTACGTGCTGGATCAAACAAAAATCCTGACATTACGACATGGCCATAGATCCTGTAGAACTGTGTCAGCACATAGCTGCTTGCGAGAGGAAATTTGAGGAGAATGATCACCGCATGGATCAATTCGCTCAGGCTTTCAGTACGCTTCTCGCTAGAACGGCGCATCTGCAGCCTGCAGCGTCTCCTCCTGTAGCACCTGCAAAGGGTTTCTGAGCCTTTAACTGGTCTCACAGTCTGGTTCAGTAGGAATCACAATCATGGGTCAAGACTGCTGACCTGACAGTTTTACAGAAAACCATCATGGACACCCTCCATAAGGAGGGAAAGCCTCAAAGATAATTGCGATGGAAGTTGGATGTTTCCAAAGTGCTGTATCAAAGCACATTAATAGAAAGTTATTTGAAAGGGAAAAATGTGGAAGAAAAGGGTGCACAAGCAGCAGGGATGACCGCAGCCTGGAGAGGTTTGTCAGGAAAAGGCCATTCAAATGTGTTGGGGACTTTCACAAGTAGTGGACTGAGGCTGGAGTCAGTGCATCAAGAGCACCACAAACAGACAGATCCTGGACATGGGCTTCAGATGTCGTATTCCTCTTGTCAAGCCGCTCCTGAACAACAAACAACGTCAGAAGCGTCTTACCTGGGCTAAAGAAAAACAGACCTGGTCTGTTGCTCAGTGGTCCAAAGTCCTCTTTTCTGATGAGAGCAACTTTTGCATCTCATTTGGAAACCAAGGACCCAGAGTCTGAAGGAAGAATGGAGAGGTACATAATCTGCTGGTGTTAGTCCACTGTGCTTCATTAAGTCCAGGGTCAACGCAGACGTCTACCAGGAGATTTTGGAGCACTTTATGCTTCCTTCCGCAGACGAGCTTTATGAGGATGCTGACTTCATTTTCCAGCAGGACTTCGCACATTCCCACACTGCCAAAAGCACCAAAGCCTGGTTCAATGACCATGGGATTACTGTGCTTGATTGGCCAGCAAACTTGCCTGACCTGAACCCCATAGAGAATATATGGGGCATTGCCAAGAGAAAGATGAGAAACATGAGACCGAACAATGCAGAAGAGCTGAAGGCCTCTATTGAAGCATCCTGGTCTTCCATAACACCTCAGCAGTGCCACAGGCTGATAGCTTCAATGCCACGCCGCATTGAGGCAGTCATTTCTGTAAAAGGGGCCCAAACCAAGTACTGAGTCCATATGCATGCTTATACTTTTCAGAGGTCTGATATTGTTCTATGTACACTCCTTGTTTTACTGATTGCATGTAATATTCTAATTTACTGAGATTGTGGATTTGGGGTTTTCATGAGCTGTAAGCCATAATCATTGCACTTATGACAAATCACGGCTTGAACTATCTTGCTTTGCATGTAATGCGTCTATCTCATATATTAGTTTCCCCTTTTACGTTGCATTACTGAAATAAATGAACTTTTGCACGATATTCTAATTTTTCGAGTATCACCTGTACAGTTGCACAGACGCACTTGCAGATACATAAACACACATGTACAATACACATGCAGATACATAGACACACATATACGGTCATTGACACACATGCAGATACATAGACTGATCGGCTGATCATCTGCAATAAGCAAAGCCTGATTTCCAAACTATCAAGCCCCAATACTGTTATAAGTAAGTCTGAGCTCCATCAGCTGATATCGTCTGCAATACGCAAAGGTAGCCTCCTGGAAGACCTCCTGCACAGCATCATTAATATTTAATTTAACCACCCTGTACATTTATTTTATTTTATATATCCTGTGTGGATTGTAAATTTTCTTGCCTTTATATCTGTTCTGTTCTGTTATGTTAAAGTGTAGTTTTGCTAGTCCTGTATGTAATTATTTTATTCACCTATATGCATTCCTCTATTTCCCTTCTGATTTCTGACGGACCTCTGATCCCTCCCTTTTTATTGATATGTTTGTTTTTATTTGAATAACTATCCCTTCATCTCTGTGCCTAGATACATATCCCCCTCCCTCAGCTTTATTGCAAGGCTATCTGACCCTCACATATCTTTATTCAACAGCCTGATTTCCAAACTTTGAAACCCCAATACTGCTGTAAGAAAGTCTGAGAGACGCCCTCCATTCCCCACCCTACGCTCATTATTACATTTATAAATTGTCTGTCACACCCACATTTTAAATAAGTAAAAATAACACTGCCTCTTATTAGTACACTCCTGCACTTTCTTAACCCATAAAGTTTAATATTTACCCTACCTTCATCTGCTCTTGATATTCCAATTATTTCCAATTTACTTTTTCACAGTTTAGCAATGATCTGTCTTCTCATCCTATTTATTTCCTTCTTCTCCCTCAGTATAAAAATCTCTGCTTACACCCACTTCACTCATCCCCCCATCCATATTTACATATTCCCCTCTCTGCTACACTCCCCCCTTCTCTCATCTCATGCCTTGCACTAATTTTTCTACTCTCTCATTCCTACCCACAATCAATCTCATCCTAGACCCCATGCATACAAAACCCATTCACAGCTCCTGTCACTTTCTCTCCTCCTGCTTCTAGCAGCTGGTAAAGTGTCACTCCAAAATCCAGGGCCATTCACTTTCTCTACACACACTAAGAAAACCAGAAACCTCATCACAATACCCTGCCCTTTACCCTCACTTACCAACATTCAGTGTGCACTCTGGAATGCCCGCTCCATCTGCAGTAATTTAACATCAACAGCCATACATGACTTTTTCATCTCCAACTCACTCACAGTACTTGCACTTACAGAGACCTGGCTGTCCCCTTCTGTTAGCGCTACTCCTGCCTCTTTGTGTTTTGGTGGGCTACAATTCTCGCATACTCGCAGACTCAACTGTAGGCATCCTTCTTTCCCCTCAATGTACCTTTCAACCAATCATAACTCCCCCTGCCCTATCCTTTTCTTCTTTTGAAGTTCACACTGTCCGCCTATTTAAACCCACTGCTTTAAGAATTGCTATCATCTCTCTTTTGCGATCCTTGATCTACAAATCATTTGTTATTAAAGTGCCTGCTTCGACCTATTCCTTTATTTCCATGATTGTGTGTAAATACACTACTCAAAAAAAATAAAGGGAACACATAAACAATAGAATGTTACTCCAAGTCAATCACACTTCTGTGAAATCAAACTGTCCACTTAGGAAGCAACACTGAGTGACAATCAATTTCACATGCTGTTGTGCAAATGGGATAGACAACAGGTGGAAATTATAGGCAATTAACAAGACACCCCCAATAAAGGAATGGTTCTGCAGGTGGTGACCACAGACCACGTCTCAGTTCCTATGCTTCCTGGCTGATGTTTTGGTCACTTTTGAATGCTGGCGGTGCTTTCACTCTAGTGGTAGCATGAGACGGAGTCTACAACCCACGCAAGTGGCTCAGGTAGTGCAGCTCATCCAGGATGGCACATCAATGCGAGCTGTGTCAAGAAGGTTTGCTGTATTTGTCAGCGTAGTGTCCAGAGCATGGAGGCACTACCAGGAGACAGGCAGTACATCAGGAGACGTGGAGGAGGCCGTAGGAGGGCAACAACCCAGCAGCAAGACCGCTACCTCCACCTTTGTGCAAGGAGGAACAGGAGGAGCACTGCCAGAGCCCTGCAAAATGACCTCCAGCAGGCCACAAATGTGCATGTGTCTGCTCAAACGGTCAGAAACAGAGTCCATGAGGGTGGTATGAGGGCCCGACGTCCACAAGTGGGGGTTGTGCTTACACCCCAACACCGTGCAGGATGTTTGGCATTTGCCAGAGAACACCAAGATTGGCAAATTCGCCACTGGCGCCCTGTGCTCTTCACAGATGAAAGCAGGTTCACACTGAGCACATGTGACAGACGTGACCGAGTCTGGAGATGCGTTGGAGAACGTTCTGCTGTCTGCAACATCCTCCAGCATGACCGGTTTGGCAGTGGGTTAGTAATGGTGTGGGGTGGCATTTATTTGGGGGGCCGCACAGCCCTCCATGTGCTTGCCAGAGGTAGCCTGACTGCCATTAGGTACCGAGATGAGATCCTCAGACCCCTTGTGAGACCATATGCTGGTGCGGTTGGCCCTGGGTTCCTCCTAATGCAAGACAATGCCAGACCTCATGTGGCTGGAGTGTGTCAGCAGGTCCTGCAAGACGAAGGCATTGATGCTATGGACTGGCCCGCCCGTTCCCCAGACCTGAATCCACTTGAGCACATCTGGGACATCATGTCTCGCTCCATCCACCGTCACGTTGCACCACAGACTGTCCAGGAGTTGGCAGATGCTTTAGTCCAGGTCTGGGAGAAGATCCCCTCAGGAGACCATCCGCCAAATCAGGATCCGCCCCGAGTGCCAAATGCTTTTGGTGCACCCCTATGTGTCAGTGTGTGTATCTTATGTGCGTCAGTGTGTATTCGTGTTTTTGTATGTTTGTCATTGTATCTGTATATCTATATCTGTATGTGTCAGTGTTTGCATAAATGGAAGTGTGTGTGTGTGTGTCTGTACATCTGTATGTGCCAAAGAAGAAAAACACAGGCAGCACTCCAGGATATAGAAGGTGAATTTATTTGTGGGTTCACCACCTCACCAAAATAAGTGCGATGTTTCGGCTCCTGAGAGCCTTAATCATGCATGATTAAGGCTCTCAAGTGCAAAGTTTTAGCTCCTATTTTAGTGAGGTGGTGAACGTACAAATAAATTCACCTTCTATATCCTGGAGTGCTGCCTGTGTTTTTCTTCTTTGATACTACATTGGTGGATTCAGCGGTGTCCATCCTATACACAGAGTGCCCCCTTGGTGGAAGGCATATGTGCAGGACCTGAGTGCAGGGTATTCTGTTTTTGTTGCATCTGTATGTGCGTCAATGTGTATCTATTTCTGTATGTGCACCTGTGTGAGTGTACATCTGAATGTGTGTCATTGTTTGCATCTGCATGTATGGAAGTGTGTATGTATGTGTCTTTACATCTGTCAGTTATGTTTCTGTATCTGCGTGTGTACCTGTGTGTCAGTGTATCTGAATGTGTGTCAGTGTTTGTAACGGTGTCTGTATCTATGTATTCTCACGTGTGTTGGTGTGTGTATCAGTGTGTCTGTGCAACTGTATGTCTGTCAGTGTATCTGCATGTGTATCAATGTGTCTGTGCATCTGCATGCATTTCAGGGTTTGGATCTGTAAATCTGTATGTGTGCCAATGTGTATCTGTACATCTGTATTTGTGTCAGTGTTTGCATCTGTGTGTCTATACATCTGTATATGTATCTGTAGCAGCAAGTGTGTGCCTTTACAACTGCATGTGTGTCTGTATATTTACATGTGTCATCATGTGAGTCTATATGCATGTGTGTCAGTATCTGTATGTGTGTATATGTGTGAGTGTGTCATTGTTTGTATCTGTTTGTCTGTACATCTGTATATGTGTCTATGTGTCTGTGCAACGGTATGTGTTTGCATTTGCATGTGTTTCAGTATTTGTGTCTGTGTGAGTGTCTCCTTGTTTGTACCAGTGTATCTGCATGTGTGTCATTGTTTGTATCTGTGTGTTGCATGTGTGGCAGTGTTTGTATCTGTGTGTCTGTACATCTGTATGTGAGTCTGTATTTGTGTTAATGTTTGTATCTGTATGTGTGGCAGTGTTTGTATTTGTATGCGTCTGTATGTGTGGCAGTGTTTGTATTTGTATGTGTGGCACAATATGCATCACTGTGTCTATGCAACTGTATGTGTGAAGTGTTTGAATATGTGTATCTCTGTATGTGTGTATCAGTGTTTGTATCTGTGTACCTGCATGTTTGTCAGTATGTGTATCAGTGTCTGTGCATCTGAGTCAGTGTTTGAGTGTTGGTACCTGTATCTCTGTGAGTGCTATTGCTTGGATCTGTGTGTCTGTACATATGTATGTGTATCAGTGCAACTTAATGTGTGTCAGTGTTTGTATCTATGTATCTGTCCATCAGTATAATTGTTTGTATGTGTGTGATTTTCGGATATGTATTTGCAAGTGTGTATTTATGTATCTCTGTGAGTGTCCCAGAAGATAGGAAATTAGCAAATGTTGTACCCATTCTCAAGAAAGGAAGTAGGTAGAGTCGAGCAACTATAGGCCAGTAAGCCTTACTTCAGTAGTTGGGAAAGTGATGGAAACCATGTTAAAGGATAGGATTGTTGAACATCTAAAATCACATGGATTTCAAGATCAGAGACAACATGGGTTTACTTCAGGGAGATCATGCCAAACTAATCTTATTGATTTTTTTGATTGGGTAACTAAAATAATAGATCAGAGTGGTGCAGTAGACATTGCTTACCTAGATTTCAGTAAGGCTTTTGACACTGTTCCACATAGAAGACTCATCAATAAACTGCAATCTTTAAGTTTGGATTCCAATATTGTTGAATGGGTTAGGCAGTGGCAACAGAGGGTTGTAGTCAACAGAGTATATTCAAAGCAAGGTCTGGTTACCAGTGGGGTACCTCAGGGATCTGTACTTGGAACCATTCTCTTTAATAATTTTATTA
Organism: Pelobates fuscus; assembly: GCF_036172605.1. NCBI lineage: Eukaryota > Metazoa > Chordata > Amphibia > Anura > Pelobatidae > Pelobates > Pelobates fuscus. Next base: position 159,535,905 of record NC_086317.1, on the reverse strand, counting down.
GTGATATTGCAGAAGGTCTTGATGGTAAGGTATGTCTTTTTGCTGAAGATACTAACATTTGCAACAGGGTTGATGTTCCAGGAGGGTTAAGCCAAATGGCAAATGATTTAGAAAAATGGTCAGAGCTGTGGCAACTGACATTTAATGTGGATAAGTGCAAGATAATGCATCTTGGACATAAAAACCCAAGGGCAGAGTACAGAATATTTGATAGAGTCCTAACCTCAACATCTGAGGAGAGGGATTTAGGGGTGATTATTTCTGATGACTTAAAGGTAGGCAGACAATGTAATAGAGCAGCTGGAAATGCTAGCAGAATGTTTGGTTGTATAGGGAGAGGAATTAGCAGTAGAAAGAGGGAAGTGCTCATGCCATTGTACAGAACACTGGGGAAACCTCACTTGGAGCATTGTACGCAGTACTGGAGACCATATCTTCAGATACTTTAGAGAGAGTTCCAAAAAGGGCTACTAAAGTAGTTCATGGATTGCAGGATAAAACTTACCAGGAAAGGTTAATGTATCTTAACATGTATAGCTTGGAGGAAAGACGAGACGGGGGATAATATATTGGCCTGTGTCCTTGAATATTCTGTCACTTCAAGACTAAGTTATTACTATTTTTTTTTTCGTGATTTGCACTGCTAAGTACCCAATTGTTTTCTGTAAGTTTTGAACCACATGTTCTATTTATTTAGTTCTGTTCACCAGCTAGACACAATCTGTATTCTTTGTTTTTATCTTCTAATTAAGGTTGAGTTAAGAGGACTCGAGCAACAGAATCATAAAATCCATGGTGGAAAATGAACACTGATTCATTTCAAATAAAGGAAGGTAACTCAATATCTTACTGCTTAATTAACTTTCATTAATTTGTTCATGTTTTTGCTTCCTAATGCCCTTTATCAAACTGTTACTTACAGCATGTAAGAAGACCACACCAATTAACCGCTATTCAACATCAGAAATGTCATTATAGTATCTTGCACAGTAAAGTATATCCAATATCCAGATACCCATACATTTATTTACATGAAACAAAAAAACAAAATGAATTCTACACAGACTGTCCTCCTCATTGTTTAACCTGGCCACACAATTATTACCTTTATGTGGGAACTACCTGTAGTATAACTTGTGTGTCATATATCAAAAGAGTACAAGCACAAAGTCTATTTCCTGTTTCCATACACTTTTTACTTTTTTTTTTTTGGAGATTTTGGACCAAACAGGTTATCATTACAGGTCTATATATATTCATAGGAGTGCTGTAGATTTCATACATTTTAAAGACAAACTCATCGCCTTTTAGTGGTGGGATCGCCTAATACATAGTATTAGTTTATTTACAAATATCATCAGTAAGTTAGAAACCTGCTTGTATGCATGGTAGACATAGAATAAGGCATAGGCCAGTGGACACCTGGTGATATGATCCCCAACTTCCCATCTGAAGAGAGCCCAAAAATAATGCAACATTATCAAAATAACCTGAAGCCATAATGTATTGGAAAAAACGAAAATAAATTGTAATAGAAAAAGATATGACAATGATTCAGTGAAAATCAGCACCATTACAGTGTCAGTATTTGACAGACAAGAATGCTTCACTTATATAGACAACCCAAACAAGAAAGCAGTTATACTGCATCTGCATGCACTACATTATTAGACTTTTCTTCCTTTTTTGCAGCAGTTCAAAACTAAATTTCTGTCTTCACACTAGGTAGATCATCAGCCTGACCAAAATCTCTCTGGCATAATATTTCTTGCAACAGTACCAGCTGCCCACAGAGAGGGTAAATGTGTTTTAATTAAGCTCTTAAGAACCAAGTACTTCCAGGGAAGAATACAAAAATAAAGTGCTCAATACCATCGAAAATAGTGAGATTATGGAAAAAAAAATTAACGGAAATGTTAAAATAAAAAGAAAAGCAGGAAATTAAAAAGCAACAATGTCATCATTTTCAATGGTATGCCCAAAAACACAATGCATATTTTCACGGCAAATGTAGCTATGTACAAGGGGCTGTATCCAGTCTTACTAAAAGGCATGGAGGGAACGGTTTGTATACACAACGCATTCGATGTTCTAGCAGCATCCTGAACTAGAATCAGAAATGTCCTTTAGTTGAATGTAATCTCCTTGTGGTGGTAAAATGATGTTTGAATAATTCGACTCCATCATCCTCTCAATCAGAACTCTAGAAAAACAGGAAAATAAGAAAAAACATAAGGTGATTTTAATAACGCAAAGTAGACCCAGAAAGGGGAGGAAAAATTGAGATACGAATTAAAGGAACACTATTTGGTCAGGAACACAAGCATTTATTCCTAACCCTAAAGGGTTAAAAATCCCCATTCAGGTGGCTAGTCCACCCTTAGCACCATTAAAAGGGAATAAACCTGGCCCCGCCTCCCTCCTTACTGACATCATCAGAATTGATCATTTTTAACCAATCCAATGCTTTCCCACAGGTGTGGGGACAAACTCCTGCATGGCCAATCAACACCTCCTTATAGAGATCTATTGAAACAATGCATCTCTATGAGAAAAATTCAGCGGCTCCATGCAGAGCGTGGAGACGCTGAACAGCAGGTGTCCCTAGGGGGCAATTGAAACACTGCCTTTTTCTCTGAAAAAGGCAGTGTTTGCATGAAAATGCCTGCAGGCAATTATTATACTCACTAGAACACCTACATTAAGCTGTAGTTGTTCTGGTGACCATGATCAAAGTCATGTGTGCAAGCAAATACTGAAAAATAAACCTCATATTGGTGGCTAAGCAGAAGTTAAAATGCTCTTTGTAAGACACAAATTATATTTATAAAACTGCTTACCAATAGAAAAAGTTTCACAATGTAAATATGGCAGCTTTTAACCCCTCATAGCACTCTTTTTTTTTTTTGATTTTTTTTTAATTGAAAATAAGGTGTTTTTTTCTTGGATTCAAGACCAGTGAATTTGACTAATAAGAAATGTAACGTAAATTTAGGATAAAAAACAAACCAAAAAAAACCAAAAAAAACCAAAAACCACCAGCCCAAGTGTGTTTTTTTTTTGCCATATGTTTCACATTTTGGGCACTTCATTGAAATTTGGAAGCAAACTCCTCCTTATTGCGTCTAATTTACCCTCTCCAAATTTATCCAGACTACACTTGAATTGGTGTCAAATTACCCAAATCAGCCATAACCAAGCATTATTCCACAAACCATGGGCTGGAAATATTAAATATAGAGAGATGTAAATGGAGTTATTAAGTATAACAGGGGTTTTGAAAATCTATCAATGATGGTAACCTACTCACTGGCCCTCTATGTCCACAACATGTGGGGTAGTGTGTGACTAAAGTATTGGTGTTGACGATCCACACTTTTCCTATTCACGCTCCTTCCTGGTGAAATAGAGGCAAGTAGCATAGAGGGGTCCCATGAACACTTAATTATTTAGAATGGAATCTTGGTTTCCTATGTCACCCCTTTATCGAATGTCCAGCTTGTGATGGGTTAAATGTAACTTGTGAAGAAGCCCTATGCCCCTAATATATCACTTCTTTCCTCCCCAAATATTTCATACCTTTTTTCCTGAATAACCACTTCTTTAAAATGGACAGCCAAGGTTGCCCACACAATTTTAATACATTTGATTGGTTTTAGCCTCATGAATATACTGCACATTTTTCATGCTCAAATCTTTGTAGTATTTTGGGAACAAAACCAGAATTCTGCACAACACAGACATGCACTGAAGACATTTAGTGACACTCTATGTGCCTGCCTGGTGTCCTAAAGCAGGCTCTTTGGATTCTAGCAGTGCAACTCCCAGTGACTGAGCTGTGCAAATACACTAATAAGGAACTCTTCTGGAGAGAGGTGACACACTAAGAAGTCAGGATTACTTTCCAGCATTCTGCAAAAATTACAAAGATTTAAGCATGCAAAAAATGGCTGCATGTTTAGGATGTCAAAACACTGAAGTTGTGGTGTAAAGAGTGCCAATTGTAAAAACAAAAAACCAAAAAACAAACCACACAACTTACAAATAAATACTGAATACCACAAGTAGATGTGTATTTAGGGTAATAGCTTCTTGATCCAAGGATAAATCTGACTGCCATTCTGGGGTCAAGAAGGAATTTCTTTCCTAGCTTGTTGCAAAATTGGAAGTGCTTCAAACTGGGTTTTTTTTGTGCCTTCTTTTGGATCAACAGCAAAAACATATGTGAGGAAGGCTGAACTTGATGGACGCAAGTCTCTTTTCAGCTATGTAACTACGTATATATTTATACCCTATGGGTCCTAGCTGCAAACACATTATTGGAGGATTTATTCCAACATTGACCAGTACATTTCCCATAAGCAACCTGTTTTTAACCCCTTAAGGACACATGACACGTGTGACAGGTCATGATTCCCTTTTATTCCAGACGTTTGGTCCTTAAGGGGTTAAAGGGACACTCCAGGCAACCAGACCACTTCTGCCCATGGGAGTGGTCTGGGTGCCAACTCCCACCACCCTTAACCCGGCAAGTGTAATTATTGCAGTTTTTATTAACTGCAATAATTCCCATGCAGGGTTAAGTCCTCCTCTAGTGGCTGTCTATCAGACAGCCACTAGAGGGACATCCGGGTTCCTAGAACACAAAAAATGACGCTGGATGTCCTCACGCTATGCACGAGGACCTCCAGCGTCGCCAGAATTCCCATAGGAAAGCATTGAATAAGGCCATTGCCGCGCATGCGCATTAGGGCTCCCCCGCCGGCTGACATCGGCGGTGGAAGAGCTGGATTCAGGTAAGTGACTGACCTTTAGACAGAGGCTTGCCTGCACTTTTTTCCGGTATCATTCTATTCACTCACCCACTTATTTTTTCTATTATTTATTCTATATTATACTTTTCTGTATAAGTTACACTCCTTAGGGTTGGTGTGAGATTGTGTGATTTATGCACCTTAGTCCTCTTTACGCTAATTATTGTAGTGGTCTACTATGGCTTATTGTAGGCTAATGACAACTACAATGAGAGATGCAAGGAATAAAAGAGTTGAAAGTCTGTTCTCGAAGAGAGAGACCACACCAAATCTTAATACCAATAATTTTTCCTTCCAAAAACTTAAAAGATTAGCGAAGAAGGAAGTGAAAAAGGATGGGAGATAAGATAGCTCCAACAATATCCAAAACTAGGGATTATCCCTAGAGGACGGAGGATTGAAAAAGAACCAGCTTTTGGCCATGAGAATTATAATTTCATGGCTAGATGGAATGACACTTTAGATAAGTGTTTAAACCAATTAATGGAAATCCTGGTAGAATACCAGGAAGATTGCCTTAAAGAAATTGAAATAGAATCCGAAATCAGTAAGGATTTTGATGAAGAAAAAATTTGAGAGCATAGCAAACTATTAAAATGCTCTCTCTTCTAGTTTCTCTGTTTTTATTTAACAATTAAGGAAAACAAATGGATTAGGAACAAGTATGATTATAAGAATAGAATGGAGGAGAAAAAGATTTAGGGGTCCTAATAATAAGAACACAAGAGAAAATAAGTTCCGTCAGAGTAAGAATGGAGCAAGGAATAGACGTGAAACAAATAATGTGTTAACCCAGAAAAAACCTAAAACAATAAGAAATTTAAATAATGAAGATGTTAGAAAGAAGAAAAGAAACTCTTATAAATATGACAAATAGTAATATAAGAAAGAAGTCTGAGCAACGTGGAGGTGTTTTTAGAGAACCGCCCAAAAGGTCATTACCGTTGAAGCCCAAATGTTTGGTTCCAGAGGAACAAGTTCTCCCCCACCCCCCACTGACAACCCAGACTCCACCCAAAAAAGAAAGCTCTTGGGAGCAACTGGAGGACTAGGGGAACCAGAGGAAGGAGAAATAGATTAAATAAAGAGATCAGCACTGAAGGTATTTTTAATTTATCTAAAGAAATTCTGAGTACTGAAAATGTAAGAATTTTGAATAAGACTTAAATTTGCCCCACAAACAAATCCAAATATGTTTAAATTCATTATAGATACTCAAAAGGTTTTTAAGGAAATTAACGATCAAATGATTTTTTGAGAAGAAGAAGAAAAATAAAAATAGTCAATAGAAAAATAGTATGGATTTTAGTGTGAATTATAAGTCTAATGACTCTATTGAAAGTATGGCAACATCTGATGAGGGCAGCATGGTACCTGAAATAATTCATTCTGGTTTAAAAAATAAATCAAGATTTTTTTCCCACATGGGGAAAAAGGGGACCATGTCCCTGTGTTTACGGAGATGATAATGAGTGAATTTGAGAAAATTTCTAAAAACAAGGGTAAGGAAAACAAGCTTTGAAGCAATTGACAGATAAAGAAATCGTTATCAAACAGGCAGATTAAGGGGGAAGTATTGTTGTTATTTTAAACAGACAAGATTATATGAAAGAGTCTCAGAATACTTGGAGACTAACACTTATAAAATATTAAAAAATGTAACCCAATGAATGATGTTAAAGAAAGGTTACGTAAAGTTTTCAATGAAGGTTTGGGCAAGAAAAAAAAATAATTGATAAGGATGAGTTTAATTAAGTCACAAAGAACTGCAGTATTTTATTATTTGCCTAAAGTCCATAAAAGTCTTGAATCCCACCAGAAAGGCCCATTATCAGTGGGATTAGTTCCCTTACCAGTAATGTCTCATTATATAGACTTATTTTTGCAAAAATATGCGACACATATGCTCAAGTTATTAAAGAATTTGAGGGTCTCGATTGAAAGAAGGAGTATCTTTGGGTAACCGTTGATTTGGCATCTCTTTATACCGTTATTGATCACGAAAAGGGTATAAAAGCTGTCCAAAATGATTGAATTAACGATTATGAGATGCATTCTGACCAGACATAATTAGATTAGATTTTTTTTATGTATTGGGATTGACATCATCATATCTCATTGGAGGGGTGGTGATACAGAACAAAATGCTAGCAATGAGGGAGACAGAGTGGATATACAGATTGAAATACTCTGTCCCCTGAGGCCTTAATACAGATCTTGACATATTGGCTTTTATGGAATGATTATGTACTCCGTGTTATTAATTATATATATTTTTTTATCTCCGTTTATTATTTATTATTTTTCCTCACATTTTTACATATACACACACACACAATAAATATAAATATATATATATATATATATATATATATATATATATATATATATATATATATATTTTTTTTTTTATGTCTATTCTCTTTATTTATGTGGGTTTGTGCTGAACCATTGCTCGGTCTGCCGTTTCGGTGCGTGTCCCTCCATACTTCTCGTTGGTATCTTTTGCGGAGGCGAGAGACCTTCAGGATGGGTGCTTGGGCGCTGGATGTTAGGGCTGGCTGCCTGGCGGGTCCGGTAGCTTCCTCTCGGGGCTGCTGTGTTTCAGGGCATGCGTGGGGAGTGCTTGAGGTTGGTCCCACTGTGGGAGCACCTGGCTCGGCTGCTGGGTTAGTGGTCGTTGGCAAGGATAAGCGTGGTGTGGTGTGGCAGGCTGCCAGGTCGGCAGTCAATGTGGATCCCGTCCTGCTTCCTCCGCAACATGGCTCGTGGGGAGAACTGATAAGCTTTTGTTTGTGGGGCCACGGTGCAGGACAGGTCCTGGGTTATTTTAGCCCTCTGGGTCCGCGTGTGGGGGCCCTGTTGGTTTCTCTGACCTGTGTGGGAGAGCAGTCGCTTCCGCCGATTCCAGCGCACATGTCCTCCGCCATTTTGGGCGCCGTGCTCGGGTCCTCGAGCGGGATAGTGGCAGCTTTGGGCTCTGGTTACAAAGCCTCTGGATGAGGACCGGAATCACCCCACCAGTCCAAAGGGTCCACCTGGGTCTCGGCTTCCATCTGGACACCATGTGGCAGGATAGTGGGGCAGCTGCCGTCCGCCCCTCTAACCGCCGGCGTGGGCTCCAACTTGGCCATCGGGAGCTTCACCTCCTGGGGACTGTAGCTCGTGGAACCAGCCTCTCCCTGGAACCGGTATTCCCGTGGCGCCGAAGACCCGCTCTGCCGGTCAGTTGTTTGGTCTTTTTCCCTGTTTAATACGTTTTATTTGAGCTGGATTGAAGGAGCTGATCTCGTATGCGACCAGCCAGCTCGGTGGTCCAGCCCCGCCCCCCGACTACACATGATTTTTAATGAAAACTAAATATATATGATTTTTATTTAAATATAAACGTTCCTGTTGAATATAGATTGTTGCACATTTATGTATTGTGCCATTGCTTAATTATCTCTGATTTTCAATAAATTGTATTATATTTTCGCTGATTGTTTTTTATTCTCTTTATTTGTGAGAATATCTCAAAAGAAGTTGGCTACTAGAGTGACTGTGGCGCCCTGTTTTATCTTTGCAGTTTATTTCTTATACTGAAGGGGTTTTAACCCCATCAGCCACATGGGATGGGGGTGGGAGCGATGGGAGCACTGCAGGATTCTGCAGATTTTCCTGGCACTGGAGAGTCCCTTTAACATTTGGCTAAGCTCTGATGAAGATTTTCTCACATGTTAAACACTATGTACAAATTACAACTTACTACTAGCCAATGACAAGTAAAAATTAAACTGCAAAGTTAGAATTCACCATTGTGAGTGTGCCATGGGCCCTTCAGGCTTGCAGTGGCGATTAACCTTTAAGGTCAGGCTTAAAATTTGAAGTCCTGCTATACAATAGTTGCATTCATGCTATTCGCTTGTTTGTGATCTAAGGGTGAGGAATATTTATTTATAGAAACAGTCAATGCATACTGACCTCATGGACTCATTAATGTTTTTATTTTCTTTGACTGATGTCTCCGTCCATCCAATGAAGCTATTCTCTTTACTAAATCTGTCAATCTCTTCTCTAGTTACTGCCCAAGGGGAGAGGTCACACTAGAAGAAAATACAATAATAAATAAACTAATGTGACAGACAAACAATCTGATGACTGCAGCCAAATAAAATGATGATTTTTGGAAGAATTAATCCTCCAAAATTATGTAAGTGAAAACAAGAACAAATAAATGAATCTTCTTTTGAATTTTGCAAAGTGTGTATCAGGAGGTATTACCAAGGAGATTTATAGGTTTTAAAAAAAAAAAAATTCTCTTGAAATAGGCACTTTTCTAAAATAAGCCAGAGGAGACCTTAACCGGTGTTAACTGCTGAAGTGCCTTAGGAGACTGAAGTGTACCTTTAAATGGAATTATGCACTAACAGCAAATAGTTTACCTTATTAGCCAGTAATATACATGGCAGAAGAGAGCCGCTTGACAGCGTTATTTTACTGTCCAAGTCATTCTTCCACATTTGGCAGCTCCTAAACGAATCGGCATCAGTCAGGTCAAACATGATCACACAAGCAGATGCCTGTTTGTAGTAGAGTCTAGTCATAGATGTAAATCTCTCTTGACCTAAGCAATGAATGACAAGAAATAGTTAATAAAGACACGTCACAAACAGTGAATTTTACATAAATCCAAAGAACGCCCATTAGGTTACATGCATCACTATGATACAGAAATAAACAGACAGTATTTAAATAAAAATAGCAATCCATTAAAATCTTATACAGAAATAAGGCAAATATTTCCATATGTGTATTTCTTGGCACTTGATTTTAAGAGTTTGACAAAATCAAACATTAGTAATCTACAATTTACTCCCTTAAAAGTAGAATATTTCTCTATAGCATTAGCAGTTATTAACCCTTTAAAGAGCAATGACAGAATTATTCCATAATGGATACTCTTCTTTTAAGCACCCATCACAGTACTTTACCAGCAGGGACGGTTTCTCTGCTGTTACCTGGAACCCCAGGTATCTTTCAATAGCTGGGGCCGCAATAAGTGGTTCCACGCTGACCGAAGAGCTACATGCAGCGCTCAAAGGGAGTGCTGCATCCAGCCCTTTAAGTCCCCGTGGCTGGAACTTGGTGTCAGCAAGCTCAAATCACAATCACTTGCCCTGCTTTTGCTCATTCCCCTAGGCTTAAATCACTGCTCACACCAGAGAGACACAATCAATACATGGGCCTTCCCAATCTCAGTTGGAATGATATATAGTGGCTCCAGACTGACAAATGAGCTATATGCAGTGCTTCATAGTCCCAGTGAGGTCACTTCTGATGGTGATGTACAGCGCTACTGAATTTACTGGCGCTATATAAATAATAATATCATCATTACATTTTGTCACTGTAGGATTTACCAGATGATAGGGAAACAAACCCTCTGATGCTGCAATTGCATGTGTTAAACTAAGATTCCAACAGACCACAAACAGGACCATCATCCTGCTCTGCCCAAAGATTTTTTATTTTTTTTGCATATATTTTATTATTGCACAAGGAATACTTTAAAAAGAATGGGGGTCACTTCCACCCTGGAGTATCCCTTTAGAAGCTCTGTCTATGCACCATAAACACCAAAACGCTACGTAATGGTTATGGAGTCCTCTTGGAATCGTCCCATGTAAGTAGTCAAACATTTATAAAGATACAGAATTAAGCCCTGTACTCATATTACCACTACCCCTGGCCAGCAGCAACAGCTATAGTATTTATCATCCCCAATATATAGAATAAAACAAACAAACCCCCAAAAATATATAAAAAGAGTTACCTGCTCAAAATCCCAAATCCCTATGCACATTTAAAAAAAGTGGAGGTTTTTTAGTATCACTCCAATGTGTTAATAAGGGGCTTAGAAAAATATCACTTTCTGTCTCCTTAGACTTTGCATTTAGATCAAAGAAGTAAGCCGAATTGTTAATTTAGGACTTGCTTAAGAGTTTTGCCTTGACTTGACAGTTGAGCTTGCACTTTAGTAGCCATAGGAGGCTACTAAAGTGCAAGCTCAACTGTCAAGTCAAGGCAAAACTCTTAAGCAAGTCCTAAATTAACAATTCGGCTTACTTCTTTGATCTAAATGCAAAGTCTAAGGAGACAGAAAGTGATATTTTTCTAAGCCCCTTATTAACACATTGGAGTGATACTAAAAAACCTCCACTTTTTTTAAATGTGCATAGGGATTTGGGATAATGTGCAGGTAACATTTCTATGAGCACTCCAGTCCAGCATCTTCTCCAGATATATCTGTTTTGTCTGGATTTGGACAAAATTCACTGTCTGATGAGGGTCAACTGAAAATCTATGCCAATGAGTTGGATTCCTATAGAGGTGCCCTTTGGACCTATGCAAGTATCCAACTGTTTGAAAATGGACCGACTACTTACTGTGGGACAACAAAGGGAACAATTAGCACCAAACTGCTTTGTGCGGTGGTGGAAAGTAAAATGTAGTGTCAACTGTAAAAAAGTGATAAGCCAAGCAAAATATGGACAACAGCACAAAGTAGGTATATTTATACCAAGTATACACAAAGCAGTAGTACTGTATTTTATAAATCTAATAAAGAACTTGCTTTTAGAATTTTTCTTCTAAAATTACAACATAATATTTAAGTTTCAGGAAGTCAAGTGACTTCACAAGTATCTTTGACACACTTGGCTCTGCTTAAACATTCAAGAATTTAAGGAACATTAAAACAGTTCATATACAACAGTTTTTAACCTATACAGATAAGAACTTTCAACTATACTATTGAACAATTAAACAATTCTACATACACACACACACACAGAATATAGAATTGTATCCAGGAGTTTCTTCTGAATTGTGTTCACAAACAACATTCCCACATTTGTTAAAAGAGACATTGGATGCAAGACTGGCAGCTTGCTGGTATCTCAAAACTTGCAAGGAAGGATTCTTGCAGCAGAAATAGATTTTGAGCGTTATTTTGCCTTACTAAACACTGCAATAGGGTTACAAGGTGTGTAAATTATGAGGCAAGAGAGAAAAAAAACATATATATATATATATATATATATATATATACACATACACACACACATATACACACACACACCCCAAGTCAAAATGAAGCGCAGTAGTGTGTGTGGCCTCCACGTGCCTGTATGACCTCCCTACAACGCCTGTGCATGCTCCCGATGAGGTGGCAGATAGTCTCCTGGGGGGAGGGATCTCCTCCCAGACCTGGACTAAAGCATCTGCCAACTCCTGGACAGTCTGTGGTGCAACGTTACGTTGGTGGATGGAGCGAGACATGATGTCCCAGATGTGCTCAATTGGATTCAGGTCTGGGGAACAGACAGGCCAGTCCATAGCATCAATGCCTTCGTCTTGCAGGAACTGCTGACACACTCCAGCCACATGAGGTCTAGCACTGTCTTGCATTAGGAGGAACCCAGGGACAACCGCACCAGCATATGGTCTCACAAGGGGTCTGAGGATCTCATCTCGGTACCTAATGGCAGTCAGACTACCTCTGGCGAGCACATGGAGGGCTGTGCGGCCCCCCCAAAGAAATGCCACCCCACACCATTACTGACCCACTGCCAAACCAGTCATGCTGGAGGATGTTGCCGGCAGCAGAACGTTCTCCACGGCGTCTCCAGACTCGGTCACGTCTGTCACATGCGCTCAGTGTGAACCTGCTTTCATCTGTGAAGAGCACAGGGCGCCAGTGGCGAATTTGCCAATCTTGGTGTTCTCTGGCAAATGCCAAACGTCCTGCACGGTGTTGGGCTGTAAGCACAACCCCCACCTGTGGACGTCAGGCCCTCATACCATCCTCATGGACTCTGTTTCTGACCGTTTGAGCAGACACATGCACATTTGTGGCCTGCCAGAGGTCATTTTGCAGGGCTCTGACAGTGCTCCTTCTGTTCCTCCTTGCACAAAGGCGGAAGTAGCGGTCCCGCTCTGTTCCCCTGCCTAAAGCAATTCATTTTCAGATCGCTTGCTCAACTTGTTGCATCTGTTGGGCTTCCTAGGTGGTCTTAATTTTGTGTACTGCCTGTCTATGGGGCTCAGTGGGTGTTTTTCTTCGGACAGTTTTAAATTGTAGAGAAGTGAAGTGCTTTTTGTTGACGACGTAATTTCGCGCCATTTTTGATCAGTACTCTGCGCATCACCGCCTTACCGTGGTTATGGTCATATCGGTGTACTGGTTATCCACAAAATAATTTGCTAGGGATCTCCTCATCTCTGCTGCCTGTTCAATACGGTCTATAAGGGACTCATTAAGTCGCCACCTTCCCCGTCCCCGTGAATGAGGATCGGAGGGGGGCGTGGTCGGACCAGGTTATTGGGGCAATAGTGACCTTGTCTAGTGTATCTAGGGTTTTCACATCTATCAAGCACATGTCTATACGGGAATATTGGTTGTGGACTTTAGAGTAAAACGTGTAGTCCCTAGTGGCCGGATAGGGCGATCAGCAAGTATCGTGTAGGCCATGCAGGTGGAAGAAGTCTGTCAACTAGGTGAGTGGATCGGAGGTGAGAGCCTTGGACTCCGGATCTGTCAAAGTTCAACACACAATTGACGTCTCCGCATATGAGCGTTTGCCCTTGTTTCAGTCGGTCAAGTTTTTTCAATGCTTTCCTAATAAAGTCATATTGGTTGGTATTGGGGGCATATAGATTTGCTATGGTCACCTGGGTTTCATTAAGTACTCCCCCCAGAATTAGAAGTCTGCCATCATTGCTCTTATACTCATCTACACATTTGAAATGCCAGTCAGAGTGAAACAATATACTATTGAGGAGAATTTAGGGGGATGTTTGACAGAGAAGCAAGTCTCCTGTATGCAAACCACTGAGGCGTGCAGTGCGCGTAACTGGGAAAGGGTCAACCTGCGCTTCTGCGGAGTGTTTAGACCATGGGCGTTGAGGGACACCAAGTTAAATCTATGAGGAGGAGTCATCTTGGTAAAGTCGGGGGGACCCTGGGGCCTACCCAGATGGCAGCACCCTTCCCGACTCCTTCTCTGCATTGTAATTGTGGGGGTTTTGTCTCTAGGTTTCCCGGTACGCCCAAGCCAGCGTGTGGAGAGCATCTCAGAGAGAACAGAAGGCAAGGGGTATAACAGATTTTGCAACAGTAATAACGAAAATAGTAAACATAACCAAGTATATACACATCAAAACCCTAAAGAGCATTGTGTGGAGACCAGCTACCGAGCGCACACCCTCCACTGCACAGGGGGTGTCTTGAACTTCAAGGGGGAGGGGGGCGGGAAGGGTAATTGGAATTCGGTGTTAGTCTTTATATTTGTACAGAACATGTCCTTATCGGGGGGGATGCCAATATTGGTCTTTTTTGAGAGCCTGCTCGATGTGTAGGCAATAAGTCCTCTGTTCATAGCAGGTGAGTAAACTTGTTTGTTAGGCAACTGTGCCCCACATGAGGGTATGGAATGAGTAGATGGAATCTTCCCTCTGCCAAATGCTACGGGTGGGCTGTCCAAGCCGCCCATTAAGGAGGAGAGGGTTTATGGCGGCTGTAGAGAAAAGGCAGTGTTTACATTGCTGCCTAGGAACACCTCTAGTGGCAGTCACACAGACGGCCCCTAGAGGTGCTCCCTGGGTCTGTGCTGCCTAATAGGCACCACTAACTTTCAGCGTCTCCACGCTTTGCATGGAGGTGCTGAACATCCCTCATAGAGATGCATTGATTCGAGAGATGCTGACAGGGGCACCGGCCATCTAAACATCACATACATGTTTGTATTCCTGTAACTATAGTGTTCCTTTAACAACCAAAATTATTTTTACAAAAGCGTTAATACAAAACTGTATTCATAATGCTTTAGGTTTCTGTCCCTAAGTTAATCCAGGTCCCTCAGCTCAGCAGTTTGCAATAAAAAAAAAAAAAAAAAGTTTTAATTACCTTTTTGCAAGGTCCAAGGCTTTTTTTGTCACTACTTACCTCTCTACCTCCTCCAGGGTTGTTCAATCTGGAGACCTGATAGGCAAGCAACCAAGCTTCCTTAATGGATTAATTGCATTCAGATCACTGAGATGAAGTGGCTTGGGTGACTTTACTGGTCTTTCCACTGTGCCTGACAAGTATGCACAACAGCTCTTGTATTTGAAAAATGTAGACCAAAAGAAAGGAAAAAAAAAAAACAAAAAAAAAAAAAAAACACACCCTTCCCCCCAAAAACATCATGTTACTCAAACTGGAGACAATTCGATTTGCATGTCTGCAGTTGCGTCAAGTCGATTTCGATACTTTGTTTTTGTTGCAGAGTAAAGCGAGAATCCAGTTTCACATAAGTACATGCTGGCGAATGGCAACAGAACCTTGATTGCCCGCTTGGACAATTCTGGGTATTCTTCGCGTAAATCACCCCAAAAAGCAATAAGAGGAACTTCTTGAAATTTTTGGCTTTGTTGACTGCCAAAAATTATATTGATCAGATTCTCAAAATCTACATCAGAAATATAGGTTGGCATTTCTTTTATGAATGGATTTCGAACCCAGTCATTTTTTTTCATTCAAGAATGGAAAATACTGATTAATAGATGTGATTAAATGGCGAAGATGATCTACAATTTCATTGCAAATTTCATCTTCAAGTTTAATTTCTGATTCTTCAAGAAAATCCTTAAGTGTTGGCAAAGAGTTCAAATTATTTTGCTCAACAGATGAGGTACAAATCTGCAGCTTATGAGGCAGTGAAAATATTTGCATTAAAAAATATTAGTGTTTTTTCCTTGGGGTGATAAACATATGTCGATTCATTTTGTGAATATGTCTGCAAGCTATGCTACTTTGGATACCAAAAAATGTTTGTTAAAGTGGCACTGTCATGCCGAACTTACCTTTCCCCAAATTCATCTTCTCTCCCTCTCTCAGGATCTGTTCTTCTTTTCTTCCTATCTGCTATGGTTTTCTTTAAAACTTAAGAAAAAGTAGGGACTATTTATCTTCTGGAGGTTTCCTATGCAGTGACCAGCGGAGGAGCAAAGTGTGCTTCGTTTCCAGTGGTCACAGCAATTTTCCCATGATCCTTAGCTTTCCTCCCTGTTCCCACGATGCTTCCTGCCACTTAGACAGAACGCCGGCAAAACTGCCGAATTGCGTTCTAACAGTTTCTCCATTCGTGTTAGAACGCCATTCGGGACTTTGTTCGGATCGGAATATCATTCGAATGAATGAAACTCCGATCCTATTCATTGCTGTGGCTGCATCTTGCAGCCGCTTAGTAGATAACTCCCTAATTCCCACGGTATTAGGGAGCCATCTACTAAAAGGCTGAAAGACCTAAATTGGTCTTTCAGCCAAATTTACTAATACTAAGTAAAAGATTACTTAGTATTAGTAAATTATGCCCCTACTCGCTATACTGCGAGTAGGGGCATGTCTATTAAACAGCCTGTGGCTGCTCACAGTTATCAAAAAAACTACTAACCGCCCCTCCCCCCCTTCTGCGCGGGCGGGTGGGGGCCCCCTAAATAACAAATAGGTGGGGGGACCTATTGTCCTCACCCCAGCCCCCACCCATGGGCGACGGGTGGGGGCCCTATATAAGAATGGTGGGGGGGGGACCTACTGGCCACCCCCCCTAGCCCCCACCCCTGAGCGGTGGGTGGGGGCCCTAAAAAAACAATAAGCGAGGGGACCTACTGTCCTCCCCCCCTAAGCGGTGGGTGGGGGCCCTAAAAAAAACAATAAGGGGGCGGGGGGGACCTACTGTCCTCCCCCCCTGGCCCCACCCCTGAGCAGCGGGTGGGGGCCCTAAATAAAAATCCCAATCAAGGTGACTAGGGGTCGAAAAATACAGATCTCTCCTCTGACTACAAAAAGATACGGATTTTGATAAAGCTTAGAAAGAACTGAACTTAAGAAGATTTTTTGAGTCAGACTTGGAGCAAAAAGATTTGTACACTTTGAAACAGATCTCATTACCTGGCTGAAAAGGTTGCAGATTTTTACAAATCTCTTAGAAAGAATGTAACGTAAATGCCTCAGCCTTGGAGTAAAACGAACACTTTAATACAGATCTCATTACCTGACTGCACTGTTTTGCTAACAGCTCAGATATATAGAGAGAGGTATACACACACACACACACACTTTATAATTTCAAATAATTTCTAAATAAGTTTAAGAAAAAAAAAAATAGATGAGAAGCCCAATCCAAGTTCAGTTAACAGTTTTTTGCCCCCAACAGAGGCTTTCTATGTCCCTACCTAACAGAGAATTTCAATGCCCATAAAAAGAGCTTGCACATTCAGGTCCACTCTCTATCACGAGTGATAGGAAATGGCGGGCTCACTGACGGCAGGGCGGGCTTAAAATCGCACTCCTGCGATCTTTTATGAGCTGTTTCCAACCTTGGTTGTGGCGAATTGCCGCGGAACACCACCAATTGAGAAACGCTGTTCTATACCATGGTCTTAAATGGGAGGGATCCTGAAAACCTATTGAATGGAGGGTATAGGGAGAGGAAGGGCAGAAAAGATTCTCCTTGCAGGCACTGCCTTCAAGGGAAGAATCAGATTAAAACCGTTGCCAGCTTGCAGTGCGCGCTTACGACATAAGTAAAATATGCACAGAATTGAGTTCCGGGCTGTCAAAATCATGTGTGCCACGTGGGGGTGTAACTAGCCCCCAAAACACAAGAGCAAATAACTCTGGATGTGCAGTGTTTCAAGCAAAAACAAAATTGCACAGCCAGATTCCTTCCTACATGACCACTTTGAAATACAGAAGGTGCCATTGACATTGGAGTAATCCTTTAATGGTCCTTTAAGCATATGAAGTACTTAAATATCTTTGTATTGTAAAAATGACAGCTTGAGACAGTGTAAAAGGAACTTTAAACATGAGTTAGTGATCATCACAGCACATGAGCAGTATAATAGATATAGATGTACAGTACCTGCAATATCCCATAGCTGCAGTCTCACTGTCTCACTTTCTGACCACTGCACAACTTTCAAAGCAAAGTCCACTGGAAGATTGTAGAGAAAACAAAACAAAAAACACATCAACAGTGCATACATGTGCATTTTTTTGTTTTATAACCTTTTGAGATATTGGCTACAAATATTAATGAACTTTCAGAAACATGCATAATCAGATAAATCACCATGGAAACTGCACTAAATTGACTTCCATATATAGAGTAAATTTAACAAGGCAAAAACACGTGCCATTTTGGATGCAAATTTACAAATATTGTTTTTTTGCAATGAATAAAACCTTCCAGTTCTGCTGCAATGTGTCCTTCTGTAAGCTCTTCCCTAGAAACAGCAGAAGTTAATGGGAACCCTAGACCTGTACATTTCCAGCTATCGTCTGTCTATTTAAGTTTAGAAAAACAATCATTCATTGAATCTATACAATTATGGCATTATGGCAGTGGTGGATGAAATATGATGTTGGCTTCTATAACCACTTCTATAGCTTCTACACTCTATGAAGAGGATTCAGAGATCCCTAACACATACATCATTATTCTGATATGTTGAAACTAACTTGGATAAATCTCAAATTCAGACAGACATACTTGTCAACTTTTTTTTTTTCTTTTTAATTCTTTATTTTTTCTTCTTGACAAAGATAGCGATTTAACATTAGCAGAAAGGCTTGTGCAAAAGCCGAATAAATTGCAATACATATAAACACTTATGCATATGAAACCATTATGCCTTACACATTTTCCATTAGGGGTTAACTTTTTCTGCTACCCGTCTTAATTACCGGTAGCTAATTCATGCGTAGTCATCGGTTGGGAGATTGAACACGTTATTCATAAGTTACACACATTACACAGGACAGGGAGAGAGTACACATGCAGGTAAATGGGGTTTCGTTGAGTAAGTGTCCTTGCCACAGTTGTCCACCTATCTATAGGGCGATCTGTGTAGGTTTTGCATAATATGGTCACTAGGAGCAACATGATCAAGCAAGATCCGTCCTCCGGCGTTTGTGTGCTATACAATTCCAGATCTCCATTTGCTCCATCACATGTACAACCCGACTTTCTGTACGCTTAGTATGCATGAACCAGTTTTAGTTTATTTCAGAGTTTCCCAGCAGTAGGGGAAGAGTAAGAGAAAGAGGGGAGGGGGAAAGAGTATAGGAAGGATAGAGGGAGGGAGCGAGGAGAGGGGTAGAGGGATAGCTTACCACAGCCAGGGGGGGTGAGAGGACACATGTTCACGTGTCCAGTTTGCTACTGGTCAACTTTCTTTCTGGTTTCTCAGGAAAACTCGCACACTACCTGATTAGTATGTTTACTCCAACTTAATCTGCCCCTCATTCCTCCATTCCACTCCCTGCTCTTTACTTTCCATTCCTCACATCAAAAAGAAGGTCGGCCAGGCAGCTTTCTCATATACAGCAAACATGGAATAACCTGACAAATATCAAATTTGCTACCACTCTGAAGTCCTTAAAAAAAAAAAAATACACCAGCTTCAATTCAAATTCAGTCAAAAAACAACTGCACTCATTGCTATTAGAACACTCAAATCACAATATCCATTACAGGGCACTTGACAAAGGCCCTGTTGTAGGCCGAAACATTGCTTTGCATCTGCTTCAATAAATCTGCCCAATGGATTGACTTAAGTGCCTTGACCATCATTACTTTTCTGCAAATTACATTGTGAGGATTGGCCAGCCTCAGGCCCAGTTGCACCCTGGGATCCAGGAGAGTGCAGTATCCATTTTTGTAATTATAGGAGGTCCACGAGGCAGCAATGTAAACACTGCCTTTTCTCTGAATACATTCAGGGACAAAATATAAACACCAAAACCATTACATTAAAGGACCACTATAGGCACCCAGACCACTTCAGCTCAATGAAGTGGTCTGGGTGCTAGGTCCATCTATGGTTAAGCCTGCAGCTGTAAACATAGCAGTTTCAGAAAAACTGCTATGTTTACAATAGGGTTAATCCAGCCTCTAGTGGCTGTCTCATTGACAGTCGCTAGAGGCGCTTCTCACTGTGAAAATCACAGTGAGAAGACGCTGACATCCATAGGAAAGCATTGAGAAATGCTTTCCTATGGACTGATTGAATGCACGCGCGGCTCTTGCCGCGCATGTGCATTCGGCGGATGACGTCGGAAGAGGGAGGAGAGTTCCCCAGGGAGCCCGGCACTGGAGAAAGGTAAGTGTTTAACCCCTTCAGCCCGGCGGGAGTGGGGCCATAAGGGTGGGGGGACCTAAAGACCCTATAGAGCCAGGAAAATTAGTTTGTTTTTTCTGGCACTGTAGTGGTCCTTTAACCCCTTAAGGACCAAACTTCTGGAATAAAAGGGAATCATGACATGTGTGACATGTCATGATTCCCTTTTATTCCAGAAGTTTGGTCCTTAAGTGGTTACGCTGTAGTGGTTCTGGTGTTTATAGTTTCCCTTCAAGAATTTTATTTTTGTTGTTGAAAATAAAACTGTTAGTTTAAAAAAAAAAAAAAATCTGGCTTCTATATTGTTTAGCTGGCTGCAAGATTCCAAGCAAATTTATCAAACCCTGAGCTAAGCCTTGCACTGCCGGGCTTAGCTCAAACAGTCTAGAGTAGATGTTATAGTGCTTGGAGAGTATATTTAAATGTATAATTGTTTTGTATATGTCTGCAATTTGTGTGAAAATGTATCTAGAATTGTAATGTGGGTAAAAATGTATTTATTTATACGTGCTCTCCAGGACATACTTGAGAATGGGGCATATCACAATGTACACTATCTGACAAAATATATGTATAAAAAAAAATAAAAAAATTAAAAAAAAAAGACTACCGTAAAACCAAATCTCCATCTCATTAATATTATTACCCAACTTACATTCACTAAACAGGGAATTCACCAAAGTATTGCAAAAAAAAAAAAAGATTTGAAATGTAATTAATGAACTGGTAACCAGGGCCGGATTAACATAGGGGCTGATGGAGCTGCAGCTCCAGGCCCAGGCCCATTGGTTTAAAAAAAAAAATAAAACATTTTTTACACTTTTTTTTTTTTTTTTTACACACTACTCTTAGGGTTGCCAGGTATTTCTCATGTATTTCTTAGGGTTGCCAGGTATTTCTCAGAAGTATTTCTCAGGTATTTGAGGCTGCCTAGCCGGTGCCGGTATTGCAGTAATACCGGCAATACAAATGTCTGTCTCAGTATAAACCTAGATTATTCTGCAATACCAGCGCCGGCCAGTCGCTGTTTGTGTGGAGAGAGGCAGTGATAAGAAGTTACGGCATCTCCCTCCCTGCCTCTCTCTACTCACTGATCCGCGGGGGAGCAGCTCTGCACAGAGAGTCCAGACAGCAGCTCCGAGACATGGGGACGCTGAGACATTGGGACACTGGGAACATGGGGACCCTGAGCATGGACGTCCGCAGGAATTTTTCGGGGGGGAGGGGAGGGGGCATAATTGTAATGACATCCATGCTTGGCCCCTTTATGACAGTGTCATGAAAGGGAAGGAGCATAGTCATTTTCACATAAAGCAAGGATGAATAGCGTTTTCACAACTATGGTGTCAGGAATATATGTTTGTATTCCTGACACTATAGTGTTCCTTTCATCAAATGACAGGAACATTCTGGTCACCATAACAACTTTATCTAAATGAAAATGCTGTCATGCAAGGAGGCCCATGGGTGCTCTTTCTTTGAAGGGGTGAAACCGCTCTCAAATGGTTTACCCCCAAAGGCTTCCTTCAGCTCCAGATCTCCAGGTCGCTCAGTGGTATTCGACTTCTGAAACAGAGTGTCCGGAAGTGCAGATTGACGTTTGGGCATGGGTGCCGCTGATTGGCTAGAGTGGTCAGCTGACACTCTAAGCCAATCGCTAGTTCCCGATTCATAAAAATGTTTTAAGTTTTTATAAATGGGGAGCTACTGATTGGCTTAGAGTGCTAGCTGACCCATCTAGCCAATCAGCGGCACCCCTACCCAGCGGCCCTCTGTGTTTCCTGACACTCAGTAAATAAAAGTGAACACATTAACACTGATATTGTTTTTTTTTACCTGGGGAGATGAGAAGGTCCAAAGTTTCCCTTCTCATTCTTGCAGACCCATCCTGCTCCTTGCAGACCCATCCTGCTCCTTGCAGACCCATCCTGCTCCTTGCAGACCCATCCTGCTCCTTGCAGACCCATCCTGCTCCTTGCAGACCCATCCTGCTCCTTGCAGACCCATCCTGCTCCTTGCAGACCCATCCTGCTCCTTGCTGCCCCATCCTGCTCCTTGCTGCCCCTTCCTGCTCCTTGCTGCCCCTTCCTGCTCCTTGCTGCCCCTTCCTTCCTACTCCTTGCTGCCCCTTCCTGCTCCTTGCTGCCCCTTCCTTCCTACTCCTTGCTGCCCCTTCCTTCCTACTCCTTGCTGCCCCTTCCTTCCTACTCCTTGCTGCCCCTTCCTTCCTACTCCTTGCTGCCCCTTCCTTCCTACTCCTTGCTGCCCCTTCCTTCCTACTCCTTGCTGCCCCTTCCTTCCTACTCCTTGCTGCCCCTTCCTTCCTACTCCTTGCTGCCCCTTCCTTCCTACTCCTTGCTGCCCCTTCCTTCCTACTCCTTGCTGCCCCTTCCTTCCTACTCCTTGCTGCCCCTTCCTTCCTACTCCTTGCTGCCCCTTCCTTCCTACTCCTTGCTGCCCCTTCCTTCCTACTCCTTGCTGCCCCTTCCTTCCTACTCCTTGCTGCCCCTTCCTTCCTACTCCTTGCTGCCCCTTCCTTCCTACTCCTTGCTGCCCCTTCCTTCCTACTCCTTGCTGCCCCTTCCTTCCTACTCCTTGCTGCCCCTTCCTTCCTACTCCTTGCTGCCCCTTCCTTCCTACTCCTTGCTGCCCCTTCCTTCCTACTCCTTGCTGCCCCTTCCTTCCTACTCCTTGCTGCCCCTTCCTTCCTACTCCTTGCTGCCCCTTCCTTCCTACTCCTTGCTGCCCCTTCCTTCCTACTCCTTGCTGCCCCTTCCTTCCTACTCCTTGCTGCCCCTTCCTTCCTACTCCTTGCTGCCCCTTCCTTCCTACTCCTTGCTGCCCCTTCCTTCCTACTCCTTGCTGCCCCTTCCTTCCTACTCCTTGCTGCCCCTTCCTTCCTACTCCTTGCTGCCCCTTCCTTCCTACTCCTTGCTGCCCCTTCCTTCCTACTCCTTGCTGCCCCTTCCTTCCTACTCCTTGCTGCCCCTTCCTTCCTACTCCTTGCTGCCCCTTCCTTCCTACTCCTTGCTGCCCCTTCCTTCCTACTCCTTGCTGCCCCTTCCTTCCTACTCCTTGCTGCCCCTTCCTTCCTACTCCTTGCTGCCCCTTCCTTCCTACTCCTTGCTGCCCCTTCCTTCCTACTCCTTGCTGCCCCTTCCTTCCTACTCCTTGCTGCCCCTTCCTTCCTACTCCTTGCTGCCCCTTCCTTCCTACTCCTTGCTGCCCCTTCCTTCCTACTCCTTGCTGCCCCTTCCTTCCTACTCCTTGCTGCCCCTTCCTTCCTACTCCTTGCTGCCCCTTCCTTCCTACTCCTTGCTGCCCCTTCCTTCCTACTCCTTGCTGCCCCTTCCTTCCTACTCCTTGCTGCCCCTTCCTTCCTACTCCTTGCTGCCCCTTCCTTCCTACTCCTTGCTGCCCCTTCCTTCCTACTCCTTGCTGCCCCTTCCTTCCTACTCCTTGCTGCCCCTTCCTTCCTACTCCTTGCTGCCCCTTCCTTCCTACTCCTTGCTGCCCCTTCCTTCCTACTCCTTGCTGCCCCTTCCTTCCTACTCCTTGCTGCCCCTTCCTTCCTACTCCTTGCTGCCCCTTCCTTCCTACTCCTTGCTGCCCCTTCCTTCCTACTCCTTGCTGCCCCTTCCTTCCTACTCCTTGCTGCCCCTTCCTTCCTACTCCTTGCTGCCCCTTCCTTCCTACTCCTTGCTGCCCCTTCCTTCCTACTCCTTGCTGCCCCTTCCTTCCTACTCCTTGCTGCCCCTTCCTTCCTACTCCTTGCTGCCCCTTCCTTCCTACTCCTTGCTGCCCCTTCCTTCCTACTCCTTGCTGCCCCTTCCTTCCTACTCCTTGCTGCCCCTTCCTTCCTACTCCTTGCTGCCCCTTCCTTCCTACTCCTTGCTGCCCCTTCCTTCCTACTCCTTGCTGCCCCTTCCTTCCTACTCCTTGCTGCCCCTTCCTTCCTACTCCTTGCTGCCCCTTCCTTCCTACTCCTTGCTGCCCCTTCCTTCCTACTCCTTGCTGCCCCTTCCTTCCTACTCCTTGCTGCCCCTTCCTTCCTACTCCTTGCTGCCCCTTCCTTCCTACTCCTTGCTGCCCCTTCCTTCCTACTCCTTGCTGCCCCTTCCTTCCTACTCCTTGCTGCCCCTTCCTTCCTACTCCTTGCTGCCCCTTCCTTCCTACTCCTTGCTGCCCCTTCCTTCCTACTCGTAGCAGACCCTTATTACTACTTGCTGACCCCTCCTGCCCCTTGCTGACCCCTCCTGCTCCTTGCTGCTCCTTCTACTTTACCCCCATCCCTCACTTACCTGCTCTGTAGGCTGCCTCTGTGCTGCTTCCCTGCGGTTTCAGTCATGAGAGAGAAGCAGGGATAAGCTGCATCTTCCTGCCTTTCTCCATTCACATGCACTGGTATTGCACTGTATTCTCACACTAAAACGAAAAATAGCAGCACAAGCTGAAAAATCCGGGGGAGGGGTACCCCTCTTACCCACCCCCCCCCCATTCGGACGCCCATGACCCTGAGACACTAGGGGCACAGTGGCCCCATGTCTCCCAGTGGCCCCTAGTCTGTGTCCCCATGTCTCCCAGCCACTGTCCCTAGTGTCTCCCAGTGTCCCCATGTCTCTAAGTGTCCCCTAGTGTCCTAGTGACATCAGGACACTGGGAGACATGAGGACACAGACTCTAAGGGACACTGGGAGACATGGGGATACAAACACTAGGGGACACAGAGGCATGGAGATACAGGGAGACATGGGGACACTGGGCGACTTTGAGACATAGGAAACATGGCAGTGTCCCCATGTCTCCCAGCCAGTGTCCCTAGTATCTCAGTATCCCCATGTGTCCCTGGTGTCTCTCAGTGTCTGTAGTGTGCCAGTGTCCCTAGTGTCTCATTGTTCCCTAGACTCCCAAAGTCCCCTAGTCTCCCAATGTCTCTGTGTCCCCATGTCTCCTAGTGTCTCAGTGTCCCCTAGTATAAAATAAAAAATCTCAGGCACTCACTGTGATAGATTTAGGCAGGTTTATTGGACACCGCGACTTGTACCCAGGTCTTTATCAAGTCTCCAGTGTCCCCTATGTATCAGTGTCCCCTATGTATCAGTGTCTCAGTGCCCCATGTCTCCCTGTGCCCGTAGTGTCTCTGTGTCCCCTAGTATAAAAGAAAAAAATCTCAGGCACTCACTGTGATAGCTTTAAGCAGGTTTATTGGACACCGCAACATTTTGACCTGTACCCAGGTTTTTATCAAGTCTCCAGTGTCCCCTATATATCACAGTGTCTCAGTGCCCCATGTCTCCCCGTGTCCCCTTGTGTCTGTCACCCAGTGACCCCAAGAGTCTCAGATTTCCTAGGTCTCCCAGTGTTCCCTAGTATCTGTGTCCCCCATGTCTCTCAATGTCCCCTAGTGACATGGGGACACTGGGAGACATGAGGACACAAACACTAAGGGACTAGGAGACATAGGGACACAGACATTCCCCCTTTTTGTGTATGTTCGCCCTTTCGGCCGTTCTGGTTATGAGATTTGTGTCAGTATCCCACCCTTTTACCGCATCCATAGACTTCCTGCTTTACTGGACACTGCTGTTAGGGGGTATGGGTTTACTTGAAAGATGAAAGCATGAGATTAGCAAAGGGTATGTGTTCTCATAGTTGTGTCCTATGAGTTTCCCTACAGCATCATCTCCATCAGATACATGACGCTTAGGAGGTAGGACTGTTTTAGTGTTTTTGGTCAATAAGATTTTGTAATTAGGCCCATCATAATTATCAGCACCAGGCCCACTGGGCTCTTAATCCGGCCCTGCTGGTAACTAGTCATCACAAATGTTTTACTACGCATTGCTGGTTAGTATGATGTATAGGGTCTTACAAAAAAAATAAAAAATAAAAATGATCTCAACACTGGTTCATTTGAAAGATTTAGGGAATACCCCAAATCTGGGGGGGAAAAAAGCTTTGACCAAGTTCCTAATTTTTTCCAATGCAGCTATTTTAAAGCTGGTAATTCCCCGGTCAACTGCATTTTTTTTTATTTTTTTTTTTATTAAACACAGTTATTCAAACAGCTAAGAATTTGTCAAAGCAATCATTTGGTAGTCAACACATTTTGGAATATAAATTATAGAGGTAGCCTGACCTCCGCTCCCCGCCGCAATCACACTAGCGAGGTTAACGCCTGCTCCTCCTCTGCTGCTTTCTGGTCCACCCAAGCTCCTCCTCTCACCATCACTTGATCTGATCTACTTGAGGACACTTTCCCAAGCAGGGGAAACCTCCTCCGTCACACCACTGCCTTCCTATACTCCTTAACAGACACTAGCAGAGCCAGATAGGGATTTTCCATAGCAACCACAGCGCATGCAATGCTCTTTTTAAAGAGTTAAAAATTGTTTTGAGCACTACAGGTGCCCTTTAACTACCAATCCTAATTTACCAAATTCCTTCTAACTTATAAGAATAAGAGCTAAATGAGAACGTTTCTGAATACAAAGTTTTTCATACATATATCTATTTTTAACATTAGTTACACAGGCTGAAAAAAAAAGACTTGCGTCCATCTAGTTCAGAATTCTTGTTGCTTTTATTATTTAAGATTCATTAAAAGTCACTTTACATAAAATAAAGCAATGATCTCTGTACAAACCAATGCTTCTAACAGAGCAGCCTTGGTCAGACGAGGTGAAGGCACAGCAATGGCCAGCACAATGTTACTGTATAATTGTGTGAGCAAGGCAGGAATGCATTACAAAGACAATATATTAAAGTGCTGATTTATCTTGATAACGCTGCTTTTTAAAAAAAAAAAAAAAAAAATGTTTGAAATGGGAATGGCTAAATGAAGGCAAAAATAGCCAAATTGAGCTTGGAAATAAATCTCTCACTCTGCTATAGTCACAGTTTAGATATTTTAGTCTATATTTAGCTTTTTATGTTTTGAATTCCCCACAATTTGCAGTTTAGTGAATATCACTGGGGATGTATTGAGAATATTCAGAACAACCAAGTGAGGGGTTCGGTTTTGGCCACATTCTAAAACTCAAAATGCCAAAAGTTAAAAAATTTTTTTTTAAAAAAAATGGCCAGTTCAGGTTTTTTATTCTAATATTCTGTTTTCAGCTCAGTGTTTAGTAAGTAAACCTCATAGTAAACAGCAACACTAACTGTTCAGTGTCTGCATGGAGCAGTGCATTATACATGTTATTACATGAGCAGCCAGCACTGTTCATGGTGTTATTGTTTCCCAGATCAGTACTTACCTCCCATAGTGGTCTTGTAGTCACTGGCGAACACGTCATGGACATACCTGTGCAGTAGGGAGGTCTTCCCGACCCTACAGTCACCAATAACAAGGACTTTAAACAAATGGTCAAAGCTCCCCATGGCACAGCCCCCCAGCACTATCTATACATTATCTCACAGCTCCTGGGACCAGCTGGGGTAAAGGAGTCACAGAGTCCAGTCTGTAGGATAGTTATGGAGAGTTCAAGTGTAAGCTGATTGGGGGCGTGCCTGCACACATTGCCCTCCTCTGTGTGCCTTGTAACCCTGGCAGGCAATTCCTCAGCTTGTCATGTGAGTGCAAAGACTCGCAGTGCAATGGGGAACTACAACTCCCGGCGTGCACCTAGCCGGAAGCACGTGCTTTCCTCCTTGCGCTGGGCCGCCCACATGGTTTATAAAGACATATTGTGAAGCGAGATGTTCGCTCACTGTTTGTTAGCAGTCTGATAGGTTTATGCATTGACTCACAGCTGGAGGGTCAGAGCTGTTCTTACAAGCCTAGTGGGAAATTATTTTCATTTAGATTTATTATTTTGTCCCAGGTTGCATGTAAGAAAGTCATCTATTGAAATGCAGCCAGTTGTTTTTGAGAATTAAAAGAAAGTAAAGCCTTGCCTGAAGTGTTTTGCATGTGAAGTACAAGATATTCGGAGGAAAACAAAAAAGTTACATCAGTATAGCTCCATATACAACAGAGTGCTGTAGGTGGTTATGGTGCCTATGGTGCCCGTAGTGCCCTGGTAATAGTCTTTGTTTTGTAGTTTCGCTGGGTTTAGAGTTTCAGACTATGAGGTACGGTTTCTGAGCGCTGGCCAATTAGAGCATTGCTGTGAATTATCAAACGTATTACGGTGTAGGGAGGTTGGACAAACGGGTGTGAAATTTGAACACATTAATCCTTGTACACGTAACCCTTAACAATGCCACATTCGCCCTTTAACATTAACCAACCCTAATACTGTCACACCCACCCCCATAACCTTGTCACCCCCCATAGACCTGCCACACTCACCCCCTTTAACATTAACCCCCCCCCCTAATCCTATCACATTCACTTCCTCTATTTGTCACACTCATCCCCCCAACCATGTCACATTTACCTTCCCAACCAACACTCAACCCACTCGCCCTGTCATACACACCATGCCAAATTTACCATCTACTCATGCTATCTCAGTCACCCACTGACAGTTGTATTGTGCACACAGTCACCTCCCATACATGAAATACAGCCTTACCATAAATACAAAGACCTCAAGCCGCCCCCACATACAAACAATACTATGCAAGCAGCTTTCCCACACACATATGGTCCCAGACCGACATATACATGCTGATCCAAATATAGTCCATATTTTATATTTTAAATCTACTGTGGGGAACCGTTGATCTCTTTTTCACGTTGCTCCTGCCTGGGTGTGATACCGGAGAAACTGACGGAAGCCAAGCACAGAGAGATGGACACAGGTTTCTTCAGGAAGGAAGAGATTCTTTATTGGATCACCGATCGGGACTCAGAGGGACTAATGTCACCAAAATACAGCAAGTTCTGAGCCCCGGACAATAGTGCAGGCTCCTTATATAGGCATATAACTCCTCCCATATTAAGCTCCACCCGCACATTCTCTCAACCAATCAACCCAAATAAGAATTAACTTCCTGTTTGACCGCATGGCTTGTCCAGCACAATGGAGGAGGGGGAATACTATATCCTGTATTCTTGCACATGCTCCGTACACTACTGATCGTATCTTGCCTCGTGCAACCAACTGATCGATACGTCAGCATATGCACGTACACATGCCACGTGGTAATCTCGGCCTACTAAATTTATTTTTACCGAGATTCCACCACATTCCCCCCTTTGATGCCTCTTGATATTTTACAATTACTTGAGGCATCACATAACCTTAGTTTTGCTTACACCGCAAGTTACCTTGAACCAGACCAGACTTATCTTATGATGTGAATCTTCAACATTCATCTTCTTGCATTGGTTCTCCCTGATCTAGAGCCTTATATTTATATATCGCCATTATCTGTGCAGCAGACTTCCTCTCTGCTATACTTCCTATCAGGCTTTGCACAGACCTAACTACTAGGGGTATAAGACACGGTAGGAGTAGACACAACAGTAAAATCAGTAGGACTCCACCTACCACTGCCTTAAGCCCTCCAAACCACTCATACCAGCTACCAAACCAACTACTTGGATTGTACCCTTTCCATACCTGAGTAGGCACATGCGCTAGTTTAACCATATGGCTAGTAAGCTCAGCTATTGCTTGCCCTTCGTCATCTATTTGAAGACAGCAATTGCTTAGGTTAAACTTCCCACATACACCTCCCTCTACTGCCAAAAGGTAATCCAAGGCTAACCTATTCTGGTATACTGCTGTCCTCATCCTGGTATTATGTTTCGCTAGAAGATTGAGCGCTTGTGATGTTTCATTTGTGATAATCTCAACCACCGCCTGTAATCTTATAATGCGGTTGAGCATATAAATAGGGGTTCTATAACCAAAGGTACCATCCTCAGCCCACGTGGCTGGCCCATAATAATCTATGATACGCTGGGGAGGCCATTCATTATCTTCCCAGGCGCCTATCTCTATGGGTCCCCTTTTCTTCCTATGATTCACATCATACACTTTAACACCTAAAGTCTCACCTGTTTCAATCGGTAACAAGAAGAAGGATGGTTTGAGCATACCCAACACACATGCCCCTTCCCAGTCCTGTGGCAGCTCCGAATAGGCTTTCTTACCACAGATCCAGTACAAATTTGCTGGGGCTCTCCAGGTAGATGTGATAGATAGATCAAACCACACATCCTTTAAATTGGCGTATCTAGCAAACGGGTTTGATGGTTCTGAGACATTTGAAGCCGACCACCAAGTTGTATTTTTAGTATCATCATCATAAGCTTTTTGCCCTAGACAAGTTAATTCTCCTACAGAAGTATTATACATTATTCCTTTCCTTGCTATGCAAACATAACCTATGATGGAGGTCTTTAATCTCCACTCAGATTTACCTCTAACACTCATATGATAATCGGCTTGTGTAGATATTAGTTGGTCAACTGCCTCAGAACCGGACATTACCTCCTTTGCTTCCCAAGGCCATTGGTCTCCCATGTTAGTACCTCCACACACATAGCAGTTGGTAACATTAAGACTACCGGCAATACTTTCAGCTAGGTCTATGAACAGGTTTTTAGCGTTATGGGGGATCTTATTATCTATACTCATCTCTTCATAAAAGGAATGGTATACTTGATGAGTCTGGGAGGATACCGTATCAGTCTCTATTCCTATAAACAATAATGTCCCAGGATCTAAACCCGTCCCGTATATCTGAAACCCAAATAAATTTCCATACTTATCTAGGAACTTGTCGGGGTTATTAATAAGTATATGGACTGGGTTGCATTCCATAGACTTACAATAAGGGCTAGTCGGCAACTTAGTCACTATCATGTCTTTATCTACTGTCTGTCCCCAAGTCGCCCACCCCACACAAGACCAATATGGGCAAAAGTTATAGTCTTTATTTGGGCATCTAGGACTTACATATTTATTTTTACTACTGGGACAAATATATTTATCATTAGACCCATACGTCCTCTCCCATCTAAGATCCCCACATACATTCCACGGTTTTCTACCACTCGATATTGCTTTACACGCATCAAATAGCAGAACACCCGAAGAATGTACGGATTCTAACACCGTCTTATTAATTAGGGTCCCCTGAGGATCTCCATTCCTGAGAGTCAACCAAATTGTACGAGGTTGATACTCTGGACTGAAGCACTTAGGTTCTCCTACTCCTAAATGGCACACACTATAGTCTATATTTAGGTATCTACATCTTGATACCTCTCCTTTACACTCGTATTGTGAATGCCAAATTAGGGTTTGGGAAATATGGTTACCTGTTCTCGTAGTCTTAATGCATACCTCACAGCTAGGAGTGTCGGTACCTCTACCTTCCTGAATATAAAAACACATATAAATAAACACAATCAAAAGCACATCTTTCGCCGTCATCCTCAGTCTTCGTCCGTGCGATGGAACCTCAGCTTCCAGGATGTGAGGGCTGCAGGGAATGGAGTTCTGCTCGTCTTCACAGGTGTCCCTTCGAGACTTTCCTGGCTTATACACTATGTGTTGGTAAGAGGACAGGCTTTATTATGGCCTTCTCACTCACACCTGTAACAATAAAATTTGTAATCCACAATAATTCCTCGTTACTCCGACTGAGTAGTGCGTTTCAACCGGATCTTGCAGGGATTCTCTGGATCTGCTGTAACTTGCCAAGAATCGACTGCTGCTGGCTTAACCCTGGAGTGATGTATCCACGGAGTCACTTCTGCTACTTTTATCGCTGTAGGGGTAGACAAAAGAACAACATAAGGACCTCTCCACTTGGGCCCTAACGGTACATTATTCCACTCTTTAATCCACACTTGGTCTCCTGGATGATAACTATGAACAGGGGGATAAATATTCACAGGTAATCTATCTTGTACCCATTTCTGTACCTCCTCCATAGTCTTACCCAACTCTACAACCTGCTGCCGGGTAATTCCTTCTCCCAACTGACTCAAATCCCCCCTTAAGTTACCAAGTACGGGAGGTGGTCGCCCATACATAATTTCAAAAGGAGAGAGGCCCATCCTTCTGGTAGGGGTACTGCGGATTCGCAATAGAGCTATAGGTAAGAGAACGTTCCACTTAAGTTGGGTTTCCTGACACATTTTAGCCAACTGGTTCTTAATAGTTCTATTCATTCTCTCTACCTTACCAGAACTCTGGGGTCTATATGCAGTATGAAGCCTCCACTTTATACCAAGCATATGAGTCAGTTGTTGTAGGCACTGGTGAACAAAAGCTGGACCATTGTCCGATCCTATAGAACAGGGTAGTCCATATCGGGGTATTATTTCTCATAGCAGGAATCTCACAACTTCTCCTGCTTTCTCTGTACGAGTAGGACATGCTTCTACCCAGCCTGAATAGGTGCACACAATTACCAGCAGGTAACGATGTCCACCCGATTTAGGCATCACTGTAAAGTCTATTTGTAGATCGGACATGGGGAGTCCCCCCATAAACTGGACTCCTGGTGGCTTTACTGGTCCTTGTCTTGCATTATTCTTAGCACACGTTACACATCTGCGTACAATGGCCTGAGTCAAGTTGGACAATCTTGGTATGTAGAAATGTTTCCTGAGAGATTCTTCAGTACTGTCTCTCCCAGAATGTGTCCCGTTATGATAATTTTGGACAATTTCTACTGCTAGTGATGCTGGTATGACTATTCTTCCATCTTCTAGCTGATACCACTTGTTCTCCAGATACTTTCCCGGTTCAGTCTTTAACCACTCCTCTTCTTGAGCTGTATAAACTGGAGTCCATTGAGACAGTGGGGTTGGTATTAGAGCAGCTATATGCCCCACATACTCCTGTCTTCCTGATTCAGCAGCACGCTTAGCTGCACTATCTGCCATCCGATTTCCTTTGGTTACATCACCATCTCCTCTCAGATGCGCTCGACAATGTATAATACCGACTTCTTTCGGCTCCCACACTGCTTCCAATAGTTGTAGGATTTCAGCTGCGTATTTGATTTCTTTGCCTTCTGAATTCAGTAGTCCTCTTTCTTTATACAAAGCTCCGTGGGCATGAGTGGTTAAGAACGCATACTTAGAGTCCGTATAGATATTTACTCTTAAACCTTCAGCCAATTGTAACGCTCGTGTTAGTGCTATCAATTCTGCCTTTTGTGCTGATGTTCCTTTCGCCAGTGGCCGAGCTTCTATCACCTTGTCTATTGTTGTTACTGCATATCCTGCATAGCGAATCCCTTCTTTCACATAACTACTGCCGTCGGTATAATATTGAACATCGGGGTTCTGGATGGGAAAATCACGAAGATCTGGTCTACTTGAGAATACTTCATCCATTACTTCCAAACAATCATGTTGACTTTCAGTAGGTTGTGGCAAAAGGGTAGCTGGATTTAAGGTGTTTACAGTCTCTAAATGCACTCTTGGGTTTTCACACAACATTGCTTGATACTTGGTCATACGGCTGTTACTAAACCAATGATTTCCTTTGTAATCCAACAACGTCTGTACTGCATGTGGGACTCGTACATAAAGTTCTTGACCCAGAGTGAGTTTATCGGCTTCAGCTACTAGCAGGGCGGCTGCAGCTACGGCTCTTAGACAAGGTGGAAGTCCGCTGGCCACTGCATCCAGTTGCTTAGACATGTAGGCAACAGGTCTTTGCCATGATCCCAAGTACTGTGTCAATACTCCCACAGCCATTCTTCTTTGCTCGTGTACATATAAGTAGAATGGTCGTGTGTGATCAGGTAGACCTAATGCTGGGGCACTCATCAAAGCCTTCTTCACATCTTCAAATGCCGTTTGCTGTTCTTGGGTCCATAAGAAGGGATCGTGCTCTGTACCTTTGATGGCTGCGTACAGAGGTTTTGCTAGTATCGCATAGCTGGGAATCCATATCCTACAGAAGCCTGCTGCCCCCAAGAATTCTCGCACTTGTCTTCTATTCTTGGGTATTGGTATTTGGCAGACAGCTTCTTTTCTCTCTGGCCCCATAATCCTTTGACCTTCAGAGATATGGAATCCCAGATACTTGACAGTTGGCAAACACAACTGAGCCTTCTTTCTAGACACCTTGTATCCTGCCTTCCAGAGAATATGTAGTAGATCGTGCGTTGCTTGCTGACATTTTTCTTTTGTAACTGCTGCTATCAACAAGTCATCTACATATTGTAACAATACACATTCTCCTGGGATAGACTCGAAATCCAGTAAATCTTGACTTAGAGCTGAACCAAATAGGGTAGGTGAATTTTTAAACCCTTGGGGCAGTCTTGTCCAAGTCATCTGGCGTTTTGAGCCCGTTACAGCGTTCTCCCATTGGAAAGCGAAAATACATTGACTTTCTGCGGCAATTCGGAGGCAAAAGAAGGCATCTTTGAGATCTAAGACTGTGAAGTAAGTAGCCCCGCCCGGAATTAAAGCAAGCAGGTTATATGGATTGGGTACAACTGGATGTATACTAACAACCGCATCATTGACTGCTCTCAAGTCCTGCACAGGTCGATACTCATCTGTACCGGGCTTTTGAACAGGCAGCAATGGGGTGTTCCAGGGGGAAGTACAGAATTTTAGGATACCATACCGTATGAACTTATCCAGATAGGATTGGATGTTCTTCTTAGCCTTCTGTGGGATGTGGTATTGTCTTAGGCTCACTGGATAAACCCCAAGTTTCAGTTCAATTTTTATAGGTGGAATATTGCGGGCCAGTCCTGGTGGGTTGTTCTCTGCCCAAACTCCTGGTATGTTAAATAATGTCTCATCACTCCTAGGGTTTTGGCTAGTCAACACTGTATAAAGTCGCCACTCTTCTTCCTTTGGTACGGATAAAGTCATAATACCTGAAGGTCCATTAAACTTTAAAGATGTTGTTCCATTTGGTAGGAACGTAATCTGCGCTTGTAATTTTGATAGCATATCACGTCCCAGCAATTGGACTGGACATTCAGGCATATAAAGGAATTGGTGTTTTACTACGTGGCCTCCCAATGTACAGAGTCGACTTTTAAGAACCGGTCTTTCAGCACTTCTTCCAGTTGCTCCTATCACAGTAATAGTCCTTCCAGATGGAGGAGCAACTAGATTAGTCACCACTGAATGTTCAGCACCAGTGTCGATCATGAACGCACTCCTTTTTCCCCCTATTGATACATCGACCATAGGCTCCGCTCGACCAAGGGGGATGGAGCCCGGTCGGTATCAATAGTCCTCCATGACCGTGTCAGCCAATCCTACGAAGTCCCTACCTTCTCTATCGCGGGACCTTTGCGCTGCTGGAATATACCTGTCTTCCCTAACACTTCCTCTGTTCCCATTACTCCCTCTATAACCATTACTCCCTCCGGGGCCTCCTCTACCTCTCGCTCTGCCTCTAAAGTTTCCGTAGCCTGCCCTGGGTTGGTCTCTCTCGTACTGCTCTCTTTGCGGACATTCGTTCCTCCAATGCCCTTCTTCCCTGCAATACGCGCACTGATCCCTACTCAAAGGCTCCCTACTCCATCTATTATTGCCTCTATCTGGGCCCCGTTTATCTACGCCTGCGATCGCTACCGCTAGCATATCAGCCTTTTTACGCATCTTGCGCTCTTCCTCTTTCTTACTTTCTGTATCCCTGTTCATATAGACCTTATTTGCTACCTCCATTAGTTGGGTGATGGACATACCTGCAAACCCTTCTAACTTTTGTAGCTTGCGCTTAATATCTCCGTATGCTTGGCTGACAAAGGCGGAGTTAACCATTCGGGAATTGTCTGCGTCTTCCGGATTAAAGGGGGTATACAAGCGGTATGCCTCCAATAATCGGTCATAAAAGACACTGGGCGCTTCATCGCTTTTCTGAATCACCTCAACTGTCTTCGACATGTTAATGGCTTTCTTTCCTCCTGCTTTCATGCCAGCAATTATAGCGTCTCTATAGGCTCTGAGTTGAACCATATCAGCACCATTTACGTTCCAATCGGGATCAGTGTTGGGATAATGTGTTGCGGCCCATGCTGCTGGATTAGCTTGGTTCAAAGCACGGGCTCTATCCTCTAGTGCTTTAATGGCTGCTTGATTTATTCTTGTCCTTTCCTCATTGTTAAATAAAGTCATTAATAACTGCTGGCAATCAGCCCATGTCGGATTATGCGTCTGTACTATTGAGGTGAACAGATCAGTCATGGCTTGTGGTTTCTCAGTATACGAGGAATTATGGGTCTTCCAGTTTAAAAGGTCGGTAGTGGTAAATGGGACATATACGAAGACTGGGTCAGCGTGTGCCATTTGACCTGCGGCATCGATATAAGCTGACCCGGGATTTAGGCGAAGAGGCATCTGATAGTGCTTTAATTGTTGGGCACCAGTCAACTGTCGGGTTTGGATGGGGCTACGTAGAGAGGCGTCAGTCATGGGTTCCGGTCGGGGAGAGATAGGGTATGGGGATGTGGGAGGTTGGTTTTGGGAAAAGGTCGTAAATAAAACACTTCGAGCCGAGCTAGATGAAGCTTGACCGGAAGTCTGAAGTGGCGCCAAATCAGGATATTCGTTTTTAATGGGGGTGGGTTCTGGTTCCGGAAGGGGAGATTTAGTACGAGGGGGGGTGGATCCTGTACTGGAGGAGGAAGCGGAAGTGGATGAGGGTAATGAGGGGAGGGGTGCAGGACTTCCTGCGTTTGCGTCACTTCTTCTTAACGGAAAGTAAGGGGGCGGCAAAGGGATCTCGGACTCAGGGGGCGTGTCCAAAATGGGCCTAACACCAGTCCTAGTGGACGAACAAGTCCTAGCTACCATGAGGCGACACTGCTCCTCGTGGCATGTCTGGAGCCATTTTGGCGAGTCATTTACGGCCTGTCTCCAACAGTCAATATAAGGAAACTGGCCGTAAAGTTCAGGCCTACCTGATACAGCCACGTGTAAGCGCTGTACCAGAGTTAGATCCAAACTGCCACGTG
Source organism: Pelobates fuscus (assembly GCF_036172605.1). Taxonomy (NCBI): domain Eukaryota; kingdom Metazoa; phylum Chordata; class Amphibia; order Anura; family Pelobatidae; genus Pelobates; species Pelobates fuscus. The sequence goes on along the minus strand of NC_086317.1, from coordinate 159,499,024 downwards.
GCGGCCATGCCGCAACCAAAGTAGGCCACTCTCTAGTACACAAAGTAACTAAACGCACAGGAGACATCTTAACCCCAAAATCACAAGTTTTGAATCCCTTTTTAAAATTCTTCACCATACAACCTAAGGGATCCGGAATCGTTGACTGCGACGCACCCATACTTAACAATGGAACGTCGTCGACAACGAATACTATACACGCGTACTATTCAACAGTCACACCCGTTTCCTCTGGCAACAGCACCACGTGGTACGGTTACCAAGTGAAACGTACACAATAACAATAAACACTCAGGGAATTCCCGTACACACACAGCTGTTACACCAGTCACTATATAATCAATATTATGCCCTTTGGCGTAACTATACAGTCACCCACGCTATAATTCTCTATATACGAATTACCCGTCTATAACACACCCCAGTAACATCGTCTTTTACAAATAGCGGTTACAGTACGGTTAGCATAGGTCAAAGCACAAGTTAAGGTCACAATACAATTATTAGTGGTTATGGTGTTAAAACATGCAATTGACGACAATGATTAGTACTTATATACAATGTCAGTAAATATACAGGGTTATGGTACCGTGCACTATAATACAGCAACACACTATTAACACTCTCGCTAGACGGCTGAGCTCGCGCTATCTAACAAGATATACACTTTACTAAAACAATCGTTAACACATTTACAATTCCCAACTAAACTATTGGCCAGTACCTTGAATGGACTACCTAAAACTATATACACCCGTTTTGGTTAGCCACACTGCCCAATCACCACATATATAGCGAGCTAGAGAACCGAATTTACACAGGCGCCTCTTAGTCGCACTATCAAAAGTCTAGTGGGTTCCAAATTTACACGCCTTCCCACTTAGCCCAGATAGGATGAGAACTAGCGAACCGAATTTACACAGGCGCCGCTTAGTCTCCCGGTCCCTCCGACCTAGCGAACGTAATATACACCCTAGAACGCTAGTCTAGACAAGACACCGGTGTCCGGCTAGGGCTATTTACACCAGAACCCCGCCTGACTAACCAAATCAAACGGTCTGACTAAAGAGCGTTCGATCGAGCGGTGCGCCTTCGCTCCTTCCCTCCGACAGAGGGGGCAGATACACAGATTCAAAACCCCTTTGGGCCTACCGCACAATCGGTATACCCCTAGTGGGTCCTGCCGTCTAAAACAGCAGTTGTCTTACCTCCTCGTTCCTGAACCTGAGTTCACACTCATCGACGGGGACACCCCAGCACTTCTCACGTAGAGGCCGATGATCTCCTGGACAACAGACCAGTGGCGCCGAGACGAAGGGAGGTCCACGCAGAAGTTCAGGGGTGCAGCCGTAGAGAACGTGGGCAAAGATAGACCGTCTCACGCCTCTGCCTCTCAGCTACCGTTGAACGATGAGCTTCCCGGCCAATGCACCAAATGATACCGGAGAAACTGACGGAAGCCAAGCACAGAGAGATGGACACAGGTTTCTTCAGGAAGGAAGAGATTCTTTATTGGATCACCGATCGGGACTCAGAGGGACTAATGTCACCAAAATACAGCAAGTTCTGAGCCCCGGACAATAGTGCAGGCTCCTTATATAGGCATATAACTCCTCCCATATTAAGCTCCACCCGCACATTCTCTCAACCAATCAACCCAAATAAGAATTAACTTCCTGTTTGACCGCATGGCTTGTCCAGCACAATGGAGGAGGGGGAATACTATATCCTGTATTCTTGCACATGCTCCGTACACTACTGATCGTATCTTGCCTCGTGCAACCAACTGATCGATACGTCAGCATATGCACGTACACATGCCACGTGGTAATCTCGGCCTACTAAATTTATTTTTACCGAGATTCCACCACAGGTGCTGTTTACCTTGAACTGGTTATCACCCTGAGTGCCGCACCACCCCGCATGGAAAGACATACACATGCACACATACACAGAGACACACATTCACACACAAGGATATTCACTGTCAGACATACACTCTCAGACTGTATGCCTGTATTTGTCAATGTGTGCATCAGTACGCATGTGTGTGTATTGTGGTGGAATCTCGGTAAAAATAAATTTAGTAGGCCGAGATTACCACGTGGCATGTGTACGTGCATATGCTGACGTATCGATCAGTTGGTTGCACGAGGCAAGATACGATCAGTAGTGTACGGAGCATGTGCGAGAATACAGGATGTAGTATTCCCCTCCTCCATTGTGCTGGACAGGCCATGCGGTCAAGCAGGAAGTTAATTCTTATTTGTATAGATTGGTCAAGAGAATGTGCGGGTGGAGCTTAATATGGGAGGAGTTATGTGCCTATATAAGGAGCCTGCACTATTGTCCGGGGCTCAGAACTTGTTGTATTTTGGTGACACTAGTCCCTCTGAGTCCCGATCGGTGATCCAATAAAGAATCTCATCCTTCCTGAAGAAACCTGTGTCCATCTCTCTGTGCTTCGCTTCCGTCAGTTTCTCCGGTATCATTTGGTGCATTGGCCGGGAAGCTCATCGTTCAACGGTAGCTGAGAGGCAGAGGCGTGAGACGGTCTATCTTTGCCCACGTTCTCTACGGCTGCACCCCTGAACTTCTGCGTGGACCTCCCTTCGTCTCGGCGCCACTGGTCTGTTGTCCAGGAGATCATCGGTCTCTACGTGAGAAGTGCTGGGGTGTCCCCGTCGATGAGTGTGAACTCAGGTTCAGGAACGAGGAGGTAAGACAACTGCTGTTTTAGACGGCAGACCCACTAGGGGTATACCGATTGTGCGGTAGGCCCATCAGGGGTTTGAATTGTGTATGGAATCTGCCCCCTCTGTCGGAGGGAAGGAGCGAAGGCGCACCGCTCGATCGAACGCTCTTAAGTCAGACCGTTTGATTTTGTTAGTCAGGCGGGGCTCTGGTGTAAATAGCCCTAGCCGGACACCGGTGTCTTGTCTAGACTAGCGTTCTAGGGTGTATATTTTGTTCGCTAGGTCGGAGGGACCGGGAGACTAAGCGGCGTCTGTGTAAATTCGGTTCGCTAGCTCTCAACCTATCTTGGCTAAGTGGGAAGGCGTGTAAATTTGGAACCCACTAGATTTTTGATAGTAATCGACTAAGAGGCGTCTGTGTAAATTCGGTCCTCTAGCTCGCTATATGTGGTGCTTGGGCAGTGTGGCTAACCAAAACGGATGTAGATAGTTTTTGGTAGTCCATTCAAGGTACTGGCCAATAGTTTAGTTGGGAATTGTAAATGTGATAAAGATTGTTTAGTAAAGTGTATATCTTGTTAGATAGCGCGAGCTCAGCCGTCTAGCGAGAGTGTTAATAGTGTGTTGCTGTATTATAGTGCACGGTACCATAACCCTGTATATTTACTGACACTGTATATAAGTACTAATCATTGTCGTCTATTGCATGTTTAACACCATAACCACTAATAATTGTATTGTGACCTTAAATTGTGCTTTGACCTATGCTAACCGTACTGTAACCGCTATTTGTAAAAGACGATGTTACTGGGGTGTGTTATAGACGGGTAATTCGTATATGGAGAATTATAGCGTGGGTGACTGTATAGTTTCGCCAAAGGGCATAATATTGATTATCTAGTGACTGGTGTAACAGCTGTGTGTGTACGGGAATTCCCTGAGTGTTTATTGTGTTATTGTGTACGCTTCACTTGGTAACTGTACCACGTGGTGCTGTTGCTAGAGGAAACGGGTGTGATTGTTGAATAGTACGCGTGCATAGTATTCGTTGTCAACGACGTTCCATTGATAAGTATGGGCGCGTCGCAGTCAACGATTCCGGATCCCTTAGGTTGTATGGTGAAGAATTTTAAAAAGGGATTCAAAACTTGTGATTTTGGGGTTAAAATGTCTCCTGTACGTTTGGTCACTTTGTGTACTAGGGAGTGGCCTACTTTGGTTGCGGCATGGCCGCCATGTGGCAGTTTGGATCCAACTCTGGTACAGCGCTTACACGTGGCTGTATCGGGTAGGCCTGAACTTTACGGGCAGTTTCCTTATATTGATTGTTGGAGACAGGCCGTAAATGACTCGCCAAAATGGATTCAGACATGCCACGAGGAGCAATGTCGCCTCATGGTGGCTAGGACTTGTTTGTCCACTAGGACTGGTGTTAGGCCCATTTTGGACACGCCCCCTGAGTCCGAGATCCCTTTGCCGCCCCCTTACTTTCCGTTAAGAGGAAGTGACGCAAATGCAGGAAGTCCTGCACCCCTTCCCCCATTGCCCCCATCCACTTCCGCTTCCTCCTCCAGTACAGAATCCACCCCCTCTCGTACTAAATCTCCCCTTCCGGAACCAGAGCCAACCCCCATTAGATTCGAATATCCTGATTTGGCGCCACTTCAGACTTCCGGTCAAGCTTCTTCTAGCTCGGCTCGAAGTGTTTTATTTACTACCTTTTCCCAAAACCAAGCTCCCACATCCTCATGTTTTATTACCCCCCGACCGGAACCTCTAACTGACGCCCCTCCACGTAGCCCCATACTAACCCGACAACTGACTGGTACCCAACAATTAAAACATTATCAGATGCCTCTTCGTCTGAATCCCGGGTCAGCCTATATCGATGCCGCAGGTCAAATGGCACATGCTGACCCAGTCTTCGTATATGTCCCGTTCACAACTACCGATCTCTTGAATTGGAAGACCCACAATTCCTCGTATACTGAGAAACCACAAGCTATGACCGATCTGTTCACCTCAATAGTACAGACACATAACCCTACATGGGCTGATTGCCAGCAGTTATTAATGACTTTGTTTAACAATGAGGAAAGGACAAGAATTAATCAAGCGGCCATTAAAGCGTTAGAGGATAAAGCCCGTACTTTGAATCAAGCCAATCCATCAGCATGGGCCGCAACACATTATCCTAACACCGACCCCGACTGGAATGTAAATGGTGCTGATATGGTTCAACTCAGAGCCTATAGAGACGCTATAATTGCTGGCATGAAAGCCGGAGGAAAGAAAGCCATTAATATGTCGAAGACAGTTGAGGTGATTCAGAAAAGTGATGAAGCGCCCAGTGTCTTTTATGACAGATTATTGGAGGCATACCGCTTGTATACCCCCTTTAATCCGGAAGACGCAGAGAATTCCCGAATGGTGAACTCCGCCTTTGTCAGCCAAGCTTACGGAGATATTAAGCGCAAGCTACAGAAGTTAGAAGGGTTTGCAGGTATGTCTATCACCCAACTAATGGAGGTAGCGAATAAGGTGTATATGAACAGGGAAACAGAAAGTAAGAAAGAGGAAGAGCGCAAGATGCGTAGAAAGGCAGATATGCTAGCGGTAGCGATCGCAGGCGTAGATAGACGGGGCCCAGATAGAGGCGATAGTAAGTGGAATGAGGAACCTCTAAGTAGAAATCAGTGCGCATACTGTAGGGAAGAAGGGCATTGGAGAAATGAGTGTCCGCGAAGAGAACAGTGTGAGAGGACAGGTTATGGAAACTTTAGAGGCAGAGCGAGAGGTAGAGGAGGCCCCGGAGGGAGCAATGGTAATAGAGGGAGCAATGGGAACAGAGGAAGTGTTAGGGAAGATAGGTATTTCCCAGCAGCGCAAAGGTCCCGCGATAGAGAAGGCAGGGACTTTGTAGGATTGGCTGACACGGTCATGGAGGACTATTGATACCGACCGGGCTCCATCCCCCTTGGTCGAGCGGAGCCTATGGTCGATGTATCAATAGGGGGAAAAAGGAGTGCGTTCATGATCGACACTGGTGCCGAACATTCAGTGGTGACTAATCTAGTTGCTCCTCCATCTGGAAGGACTATTACTGTAATAGGAGCAACTGGAAGAAGTGCTGAAAAACCGGTTCTTAAAAGTCGACTCTGTACATTGGGAGGCCACGTAGTTAAACATCAATTCCTTTATATGCCTGAATGTCCAGTCCAATTGCTGGGACGTGATATGCTATCTAAATTACAAGCGCAGATTACGTTCCTACCAAATGGAACAACATCCTTAAAGTTTAATGGACCTTCAGGTATTATGACATTATCCGTACCAAAGGAAGAAGAGTGGCGACTTTATACAGCGTTGACTAGCCAAAACCCTAGGAGTGATGAGTCCTTATTCAACATACCAGGAGTTTGGGCAGAGAACAACCCACCAGGACTGGCCCGCAATATTCCACCTATTAAAATTGAACTAAAACTTGGGGTTTATCCAGTAAGCCTAAGACAATACCACATCCCGCAGAAGGCTAAGAAGAACATCCAATCTTATCTGGATAAGTTCATACGGTATGGTATCCTAAAATTCTGTACTTCCCCCTGGAACACCCCATTGCTGCCTGTTCAAAAGCCCGGTACAGATGAGTATCGACCTGTGCAGGACTTGAGAGCAGTCAATGATGCGGTTGTTAGTATACATCCAGTTGTACCCAATCCATATAACCTGCTTGCTTTAATTCCGGGCGAGGCTACTTACTTTACAGTCTTAGACCTCAAAGATGCCTTCTTTTGCCTCCGAATTGCCGCAGAAAGTCAATGTATTTTCGCTTTCCAATGGGAAAATGCTGTAACGGGCTCAAAACGCCAAATTACCTGGACAAGACTGCCCCAAGGGTTTAAAAATTCACCTACCCTATTTGGTTCAGCTCTAAGTCAAGATCTACTGGATTTCGAGTCCATCCCAGGAGAATGTGTATTGTTACAGTATGTAGATGACTTGTTGATAGCAGCAGTTACAAAGGAAATATGTCAGCAAGCAACGCACGATCTACTACACATTCTCTGGAAGGCAGGATACAAGGTGTCTAGAAAGAAGGCTCAGTTGTGTTTGCCAACTGTCAGATATCTGGGATTCCATATCTCTGAAGGTCAAAGAATTATGGGGCCAGAGAGAAAAGAAGCTGTGTGCCAAATACCGATACCCAAGAATAGAAGACAAGTGCGAGAATTCTTGGGGGCAGCAGGCTTCTGTAGGATATGGATTCCCAGCTACGCGATACTGGCAAAACCTCTGTATGCAGCTATCAAAGGTACAGAGCACGACCCCTTCTTATGGACTCAAGAACAGCAAACGGCATTTGAAGATGTGAAGAAGGCTTTGATGAGTGCCCCAGCATTAGGTCTACCTGATCACACACGACCATTCTACCTGTATGTACATGAGCAAAGAAGAATGGCTGTGGGAGTATTGACACAGTACTTGGGATCATGGCAAAGACCTGTTGCCTACATGTCTAAGCAATTGGATGCAGTGGCCAGCGGACTTCCACCTTGTCTAAGAGCCGTAGCTGCAGCCGCCCTGCTAGTAGCTGAAGCCGATAAACTCACTCTGGGTCAAGAACTTTATGTACGAGTCCCACATGCAGTACAGACGTTGTTGGATTACAAAGGAAATCATTGGTTTAGTAACAGCCGTATGACCAAGTATCAAGCAATGTTGTGTGAAAACCCAAGAGTGCATTTGGAGACTGTAAACACCTTAAATCCAGCTACCCTTTTGCCACAACCTACTGAAAGTCAACATGATTGTTTGGAAGTAATGGATGAAGTATTTTCAAGTAGACCAGATCTTCGTGATTTTCCCATCCAGAACCCCGATGTTCAATATTATACCGACGGCAGTAGTTATGTGAAAGAAGGGATCCGCTATGCAGGATATGCAGTAACAACAATAGACAAGGTGATAGAAGCTCGGCCACTGGCGAAAGGAACATCAGCACAAAAGGCAGAATTGATAGCACTGACACGAGCGTTACAATTGGCTGAAGGTTTAAGAGTGAACATCTACACGGACTCCAAATATGCGTTTTTAACCACTCATGCTCACGGAGCTTTGTATAAAGAAAGAGGACTACTGAATTCAGAAGGCAAAGAAATCAAGTACGCAGCTGAAATCCTACAACTATTGGAAGCAGTGTGGGAGCCGAAAGAAGTCGGTATCATACATTGTCGAGCGCATCTGAGAGGAGATGGTGATGTAACCAAGGGAAATCGGATGGCAGATAGTGCAGCTAAGCGTGCCGCTGAATCGGGAAGACAGGAATATGTGGGGCATATAGCTGCTCTTATACCAACTCCACTGTCTCAATGGACTCCAGTTTATACAGCTCAGGAAGAGGAGTGGTTAAAGACTGAACCTGGAAAGTATTTGGAGAACAAATGGTATCAGCTAGAAGATGGAAGAATAGTCATTCCAGCATCACTAGCGGTAGAAATTGTCCAAAATTATCACAACGGGACACATTCTGGGAGAGACAGCACAGAAGAATCTCTCAGAAAACATTTCTACATACCAAGATTGTCCAACTTGACTCAGGCCATTGTACGAAGATGTGTAACGTGTGCTAAAAATAATGCAAGACAAGGACCAGTAAAGCCACCAGGAGTCCAGTTTATGGGAGGACTCCCCATGTCCGATTTACAAATTGACTTTACAGTAATGCCTAAATTGGGTGGACATCGTTACCTGCTGGTAATTGTGTGCACCTATTCAGGCTGGGTAGAAGCATGTCCTACTCGTACAGAGAAAGCAGGAGAAGTTGTGAGATTCCTGCTACGAGAAATAATACCCCGATATGGACTACCCTGCTCTATAGGATTGGACAATGGTCCAGCTTTTGTTCATCAGTGCCTACAACAACTGACTCATATGCTTGGTATAAAGTGGAGGCTTCATACGGCATATAGACCCCAGAGTTCTGGTAAGGTAGAGAGAATGAATAGAACTGTTAAGAATCAGTTGGCTAAAATGTGTCAGGAAACCCAACTTAAGTGGAACGTTCTCTTACCCATAGCTCTATTGCGAATCCGCAGTACCCCTACCAGAAGGATGGGCCTCTCTCCTTTTGAAATCATGTATGGGCGACCACCTCCTGTACTTGGTAACTTAAGGGGGGACTTGAGTCAGTTGGGAGAAGGAATTACCCGGCAGCAGGTTGTAGAGTTGGGTAAGACTAAGGAGGAGGTACAGAAATGGGTACAAGATAGATTACCTGTGAATATTTATCCCCCTGTTCATAGTTACCATCCAGGAGACCAAGTGTGGATTAAAGAGTGGAATAATGTACCGTTAGGGCCCAAGTGGAGAGGTCCTTATGTTGTTCTTTTGTCTACCCCTACAGCGATAAAAGTGGCCGAAGTGACTCCGTGGATACATCACTCCAGGGTTAAACCAGCAGCAGTCGATTCTTGGCAAGTTACAGCAGATCCAGAGAATCCCTGCAAGATCCGGTTAAAACGCACGACTCAGTCGGAGTAACGAGGAATTTTGTGGATTACAAAATTTTATTGTTTCAGGGATTTGGTGCGTGAGTGAGAGGGCCATAATAAAGCCTGTCCGCCCACCGACGTATAGTGTATAAGCCAGGGAAAGTCTCGAAGGGACTCCTGTGAAGACGAGCAGAACTCCATTCCCTGCAGCCCTTACCTCCTGGAAGCTGAGGTGCCTTCGCACGGACGAAGACTGAGGATGACGACGAAAGATGTGTTCTTGATAATGTTTATTTATGTGTATTTTTATATTCAGGAAGGTAGAGGTACCGACACTCCTAGCTGTGAGGTATGCATTAAGACTACAAGAACAGGTAACCATATTTCCCAAACCCTAATTTGGCATTCACAATACGAGTGTAAAGGAGATGTATCAAGATGTAGATACCTAAATATAGAATATAGTGTGTGCCATTTAGGAGTAGGAGAACCTAAGTGCTTCAGTCCAGAGTATCAACCCCGTACAATTTGGTTGACTCTCAGGAATGGAGATCCTCAGGGGACCCTAATTAATAAGACGGTGTTAGAATCCGTACATTCTTCGGGTGTTCTGCTATTTGATGCGTGTAAGGCGATATCAAGTGGTAGAAAGCCGTGGAATGTATGTGGGGATCTTAGATGGGAGAGGACGTATGGGTCTAATGATAAATATATTTGTCCCAGTAGTAAAAATAAATATGTGAGTCCTAGATGCCCAAATAGAGATTATAACTTTTGCCCATATTGGTCTTGTGTGGGGTGGGCAACTTGGGGACAGACAGTAGACAAGGACATGATAGTGACTAAGTTGCCTACCAGCCCATATTGTAAGTCTATGGAATGCAATCCAGTCCATATACTTATAAATAACCCCGACAAGTTCTTAGACAAGTATGGTAATTTATTTGGGTTTCAAATATATGGGACGGGTTTAGATCCTGGGACAGTATTGTTTATAGGGATAGAAACTGATACGGTATCCTCCCAAACTCATCAAGTATACCATTCCTTTTATGAAGAGATGAGCATAGATAATAAGATCCCCCATAATGCTAAAAACCTGTTCATTGATTTAGCCGAAAGTATTGCCGGTAGTCTTAATGTTACCAACTGCTATGTGTGTGGAGGTACTAACATGGGAGACCAATGGCCTTGGGAAGCAAAGGAGGTAATGTCCGGTTCTGAGGCAGTTGACCAATTAATATCTACACAAGCCGATTATCATATGAGTGTTAGAGGGAAATCTGAGTGGAGATTAAAGACCTCCATCATAGGTTATGTTTGCATAGCAAGGAAAGGAATAATGTATAATACTTCTGTAGGAGAATTAACTTGTCTAGGGCAAAAAGCTTATGATGATGATACAAAGAATACAACTTGGTGGTCGGCTTCAAATGTCTCAGAACCATCTAACCCGTTTGCTAGATACGCCAATTTAAAGGATGTGTGGTTTGATTTATCCATCACATCTACCTGGAGAGCCCCAGCAAATTTGTACTGGATCTGTGGTAAGAAAGCCTATTCGGAGTTGCCACAGGACTGGGAAGGGGCATGTGTGTTGGGTATGCTCAAACCATCCTTCTTCTTGTTACCTATTGAAACAGGTGAGACTTTAGGTGTTAAAGTATATGATGTGAATCATAGGAAGAAAAGGGGACCCATAGAGATAGGCGCCTGGGAAGATAATGAATGGCCTCCCCAGCGTATTATAGATTATTATGGGCCAGCCACGTGGGCAGAAGATGGTACCTTTGGATATAGAACCCCTATTTATATGCTCAACCGTATTATAAGATTACAGGCGGTGGTTGAGATTATTACTAACGAGACATCACAAGCGCTCAATCTTCTAGCGAAGCATAATACCAGGATGAGGACAGCAGTCTACCAAAATAGATTAGCCTTGGATTACCTTTTGGCAGTAGAGGGAGGTGTATGTGGGAAGTTTAACCTGAGCAATTGCTGTCTTCAAATAGATGACGAAGGGCAGGCAATAGCTGAGCTTACTAGCCATATGGTTAAACTAGCGCATGTGCCTACTCAGGTATGGAAAGGGTATAATCCAAGTAGTTGGTTTGGTAGCTGGTATGAGTGGTTTGGAGGGCTTAAGGCAGTGGTAGGTGGAGTCCTACTGATTTTAATGTTGTGTCTACTCCTGCCGTGTCTTATACCCTTAGTAGTTAGGTCTGTGCAAAGCCTGATAGAAAATATAGCAGAGAGGAAGGCTGCTGCACAGATAATGGCAATTTATAAATATGAGGCTCTAGGTCAGGGAGAACCAATGCAGGAAGATGAGTGTTGAAGATTCACATCATAAGATAAGTCTGGTCTGGTTCAAGGTAACTTGCGGTGTATGCAAACCAAGGTTAAGTGATGCCTCAAGTAATTGTGAAATATCAAGAGGCATCAAAGGGGGGAATGTGGTGGAATCTCGGTAAAAATAAATTTAGTAGGCCGAGATTACCACGTGGCATGTGTACGTGCATTTGCTGACGTATCGATAAGTTGGTTGCACGAGGCAAGATACGATCAGTAGTGTACGGAGCATGTGCGAGAATACAGGATGTAGTTTTCCCCTCCTCCATTGTGCTGGACAGGCCATGCGGTCAAGCAGGAAGTTAATTCTTATTTGTATAGATTGGTCAAGAGAATGTGCGGGTGGAGCTTAATATGGGAGGAGTTATGTGCCTATATAAGGAGCCTGCACTATTGTCCGGGGCTCAGAACTTGTTGTATTTTGGTGACACTAGTCCCTCTGAGTCCCGATCGGTGATCCAATAAAGAATCTCTTCCTTCCTGAAGAAACCTGTGTCCATCTCTCTGTGCTTCGCTTCCATCAGTTTCTCCGGTATCAGTATCATTGTGTGTATATGTCCATAACTGTAATGTGGTGGTGATAGGTGGTATGACTTTGGGCAATACACACATAGGTTGTACAAATTTGATAATAAATATATGAGATAATTATAGAATATGTGGTGAAAAATGTCTATGATACTGTTTTCTTATCTGTAACTTCATTATTTGGCAAACAATTGTTTTAAAGGTTTTTGTCAAATCAGAATTTTAGTTTATATTTCCATTATCCCTGTGCACACACAATTTCTGGGGTATGCAGCCATCCCTTGCAATAATGTGTACATGATTATCATAACTGCAAATAAAATCCATTACATACCGACTCCTACCATGATGAGCACTTCCAATCACTAAAGTGGTCATGGTGGGTGAAGTAACCCTTTAAACACCCCTGTAGTGGCTGTGTTTCTGACAGCCACTAGAGGCATTTCACCTGTGAGAACAGAGTAAGACTTGGTTCTAAATCAAATTTGTCATGCATGGAACCTAGCCTCCTAATGCTTCTCTATGGGGAAGCATTGGATTGGCTGAGATAATTAAGATTGATGACCTCAGCCAAACAGGCTGGACCAACAGCTGTGACATGCACAACAAGAGCTAAAGGTGAGTTAAATGCTTTTATTATTTTGCAGCAGGGTAGGGGGGATGTCTTCATAGTTACCGTAGTATAATACTATAGCATTAGGAATACATTTTTATATTCCTAACACTTTAGCGCTTCTTTAAATAATGTGCTATCTATGCATACTGAATTTAAAATTACATTGAAACGTTACTTTCTAGGACACCCAAAATGCTTGGATTCTGGTGGTGTTTTTTTTGCAAACCATTTAGTAGTGAAGGGGTTAAACATTAACCAGTCATGTATATATGAATGTCGGGGTATGCAGCCATACCCCACAATCTTGTATACACAATTTTAACAATTGCAAATGCAGACATACCAACTCCCACATTTTGAATGCAGCTCCCTGACACAAGCAAATCATATATAAAATCCTGAAAAACCAACACACAATCTAATAAACAATGTGTGTGTCTGATTTTCCAGATGTTGTATATAATTTGAACCCCTTCACCCCATAATACTCACTAGACTGGGGCCCGGTTAAGTGCCACGGTCTTTTAAGAGCCAACTGGACCCCTGTGATATCAGCCAGCAGGGAGGAAGTGACAGGTTTTCACTTCCTACCTCCTTCATAGAGAGCTGCCAGGGAAGAATAGAGGAAGGAGGAGGCTAAAGGCACCACCACAGGCAGTATTTAGGCAGAGGAGAGGCTGGAGTGAGCTACTGCTGTATTCTCACTCCTATCAGCCTTAGCCAAGACCAGAACCCCAAGCAAGCCACCCTCCTGGACACAAAGGTAATCAAACAGGAGGGTCGATGCAAATATATAAAATGTGACATGTATGGCTCAGTAACTGATGAAGCCACCTCCTTGAAATGCATTTTTGCATGCTGGGATGTCTGAAAATGAAATTTGTTTGTTGCCATTTACAATGGATGTCAGGACAACAGAAACTCCAATGCAGCTGCACAGGTTGCCCGGAGCCCCTCTCTGCAAAGACCAGAAGGGGGCACTCAGAGGGCTCTGCACCAAGCTGGAGTTGCAGAGTTGCAGAACCATGAAAATGGTTGGACCACATGGAATCAAAAAAAGGTAAGCTAGAGGATTGCTCAATGAACTGGGAAATGAAGCAGATGCCCGACCCTGAGCTCTGAGCCCAAATCGGCAAAACAAGAGATATTCTGGTGAAATTTGGTAACGAAATTAAGTGCACACCTAGCTTGCAACACCAAAGCAAGGAATGGGCTGAAAAACAAAACAATCTAGAGCCGAGAAAGGCCCTACTAGCAGACCATAGGTGGTCTGCTGTGGAGTTAACAGGTCACATGGGCCAAGATGGTGCTGGGTGATAAACTAGCTTCTTAATCCTCAGAAGACGCCTCCACTGATCGTGAAGAAGGGGCATCATTCGGCTTACAACCTGGGCCTAAAACAAAACCCACCACAACTGGGGACCCAGTTACAGTAGACCTACTCAAAAGTATGCTGACAGACTTGCGCAAGAACATCACAGCAGACATGGCCTGCTTTATGGTTGTTATTGAAAGGCGCAACCACCAAGATTGCCCCACTTGAAGCCTCCACAATCACCCACGATACCAGACTAATGGCAGTTAAACAAAAGGTGGCTGACCTCCAGCGTCAACAACTTGCTACCAAGGACTGAGTTGATACAATGGAAGACCTGCCATTGTGCCACATTAAGTGCCACAGTTAGGGGTTTACCTGACTCTGTGGCACTTAATGATATACTCTACTTCATCCAATGCCTACTAACGAGCCTGCTGCTACCAAAACAGGCGAAAACCCTACAGCTAGACGGGATGTTTCGTTTGCCTAAACTGGCAACCGCAGTCGGCAACAGCTGATCTAATTCGCCAATTTCAATCTCTCCAAGATAAGTCTTTGGAGAGACCCCGCTGCTCTTTGAGGGCGTCACACTTCTTATATTCCCAGATCTCACAAAAAGCACATTAACCTGAAGGAAAACTCTGCAACCACTCCTACTACGTCTTCGCAACAAGAAAATTCCATATAGATGGGTAAACCTTGAGTGCTCCTCTTCACCCATGAAGGGACTACATATAGAGCGTGCAGCTCTCACGAGCTGTAAACACACCTGAGTACCTTGGGACTCACGGATCCCTGGATGATGGCTAGATTGGGCCTGTCCTGGCTGAACCCTTCTACTGTTGTAGAGTTCACTCCCCGAGCGGCTATACTCGAGACTTGCCGGAACACCAACTTGAGGGATTGTCTTCGGATGTGAGCGAGTGCCAGTCCTTCTAGAGGACCCCACATTTTACCAAAACAGTATATATTTTAGAAATCGTTTGAGCTTATCGTCAACTTTTGTTTTCTCTTTGTCTGGTTCCACTCTCTTAGTTTTGTTTTTTCACGCCGGGGTATAGCGTCCCGCTTTGAGAACCTATATTTCCATATTTCTGTACAACCTGTACACTTAACTTCATACTCTCTTAGGTTGTTCACTACCTTTCCAATAACCCCCCCCTCCCCTCACCGGTTAACTGACCGCATAATCTCGAGTATCATTCGTGACCACTAACCTACGATAGGGGCACTAGTTCACTATTGTTTTTTGCTGTCCTGTTGTTATATTTTTATTTTATTTTATAAAAACTCATGTTGCATTCTGTCCACCACATTAAAATGTGATGGCCTTGAGGGGTGCTTTTCCATATTTATACATTGCTGAAACTCATTCTGATCTATGTTGTATACTTTATATGCAGCATGTCAAAAATAAAGAATTTAAGAAAAAAAAACATTACTTTCCAGGATTCCCAAAATACTAGGATTATAGTAGCTTTGATCTTTTTCTTTTCTGTTCGGGCAACTAGAAGGTTAAAGAAAATCAGTGGCTGAAATTTAAATGGTCCGAAGTGCATATGGAAGGCAACACAGAACTGAAAGGCGACGGTAAAAAATTACCCAGAAAAAGCATTTTGTTTTGACGAATAAAATAAGTACAAAGCAAGAACCTGAACAGAAAGCCAACTATTATTGGACTAGGATTTCCCACACGTTTTTCTTTTCAAATCCTGAATCTGGCTCTAGCACTTTCTCTAGTTTCTCAGACCACACTTTTTATGTTTACATTGAAAGGTGGCATTCGGACCACAAACAGCCAAATATGTCTCTCTGTCTGTAGATTTAATATGCCAATTCCACAAACTTTCCTACTGTTGTTGTTATACAAACCATGTGAAGATGTTTTATTACTCTAGAAAGAAGGATATTAACTAAAGCCAGAACTGTCAGAAATGCCAAGTGAATTTCAAATTTAAGAGTAAAGTAGTCTAACTGTAAGAATATCTGACTTAGACATTTTTTGTTCCAGTTCAGACATTTTAGCTGTAAATTTAAAATCCACTTAGACAATTCTCACTTTAGTGAATACTCTGCTGGAAATTAGCCTGCAGGTAGCACTATTAAATAACATACTTTATTTTTCACTTCTGCACGTAACTGATGATTTTCTATACTACACAGGTTTTTCCATGACCTGGTAAATTGAAGCACTCACACAGTTGGAAGGAAATTGGAGTCTGTCACTAGTCCACTAGTCCATTTAAGAATAGGAACTAAATCCTTTTTCAGTCAGTGGGGGATTCCAAGCCTACCATGTATATACAGAGATCATTTTGATAGGTTCCGTGTATGTATAGGGTATATTTCAGTTTTCTATACTTCTGAGAACGACAAACCACTTTCATTTTCCAAGTCACTTTAAGGAAGTGGATACTCAGATTTCTGGCTTTTCCATCTCAAACATTATATTTCATAGGAAAATCAGTGTAAACGTTCTTCCTGCATTATTGGTTGTGCACCCCTATAACAACAAAAAAACTTACTTCACAAAGCTATTGCAACCTCTGAAGAGAGTAAATAGTGTTTTTAAACTATGTTTGTAATAGAAACATAGTCCAGAGCCAGAGCAACCAATTACACACTTTGGTCATGGACGGATGATTCAACTGGTGCTGTCCATCCACATGCAGACTAGGAAGATCAGCAGATCTTCTCACCCCATGAAGATCTGACCAATTTTATTTAATTAATGGAACTTAGAGAGTGCCGTGATATGTAAGACATCATATTTAGCCCTGCTTTATGATGACCCTGAAGAGTGGCTGGCTGAAATTGTGTTGACTGTGTTAATTCTCTGTCTGCAAGGTCTCGTAACTCATTCATGTTCAGTGTGTGAATAGAGGTGGGGTTTTGGGTCTACAATAATATCCATCTCCACACACAGAACCACTGCTACAGAGGAAGATAAAGAATGATCACAAATAGCAGGAATCCAGCCTGATGGCCACACACAGGGAGTGAAAGGCAAAAATCAAATGGTGAATGGACTGTCATCTACCCCACTCACACTGCAACATGCTACCATCAAGCCATAAACTCCCACCCAGTCACTCATCTAATAACATACTCCATCATAGATCCATTCACCCATTCAGTTACACATCCTGTCCCGTAGCCTCAACATCTCACATACACACCGAGTCCAACACACCTACCAATCCACATACATACCAAGTAACCTACATACAGTCATTACACACAGACTACACTAATTACATTACACACATTATTTAGCAGAGGGTTTTATTCACTTAATTATAACTGCAGCAATTTGAAAGTTTATTTGGAATGTTTTGACTAGAGCCCAGTTAGACTTTGCAGTTCCAGTTATGGCATACCTTTCAAATAAAATGAATTTCAAATAAGCTAATTCAATTTGCAAGTATTGCGGTGTATGGCTGTATATTGGGGTTAATGGAAACAAAAACATCTGTGTGACAGTGTTGGGTGTGTGTAGTTTGTCTGTTGAGTAGTGCCAGTGAGAGATTCTCTTATCATTTTCTTTAATAACATTACAGCTTATGGTGGTGTCCTGTATTTGTGTAAAGATAGTGGTCCATTAATCGTCCGTTAGCGTGATTTGAAGGTCCGTGGCCCAAGTTGTAAATGTAGGTTGTGAGTATTTGTGTTCTAGTCTAGTTTTATAGATTGTGAAAAGGGGCTTATTTTTCACACTGAGGGGAGGCTGTGTTTTTGTGTCCAGCCTCCCCACACTGTGAAACATTTCTCTGATGTTTTTTTCTTTGTGGCCCAGTGGGCTCCATGGTTGTCCAAAGGCCTGATTATCTGTACTGCAGCTCTGCCAAGGTCAGAGTTGCAGACCATGAATATTTGTCTCAAGAGCTCCGGTATTTGAAGTATCAGAGCATTGCCATGGCAATGCTCTAATTGGCTGGAGCATGGGGACAGTTACTCAAGGTCTGTTAGAGGGAGTCCTTAGCCATTTAACTTGCCTAATTAGAGAGCCACATATGAAAGCAGTGAGTAGTGCACTGTGGGGGTGCCTATTTGTAGCAGAGCGCTAGTCCTGACAAGGACTTTTCCACCACTGGATCCTTGAAGACTGGAACTCTGGAACCAGGCGCTGAAATGTAAATAGCTCTTTTCCCCCCAGTAACTGGACGACACACAGTTCTGGGAGTACAACTGATTTATTTCTCTCAAACACAGCATTTTATGCACAGCCCCCCTGCATGGGGTCTCTATACAAAACATACACAAGCCCCTCCTAAAATCGAGTAACTCAATTATCTCTCAGGTACAGTAAAATATACAACATATATACAAAACACTCCAAAACAAAGTCATAATTCACAGCAACCCCACATTTCGTATGTCCCTGAATAGATCTGATCTGAGGACCCCACATATCCAAAAATCGCTCAGATCTGTTCGGTAGAACAGAATCACCATTCGGGTAAAGTTCTGACAGGCCGGCCACGAGGCGATAGCCCAAAACAGTTCCATACGAATGAGGGAGGCGGCCGGTCAGCTTTCGGGCGTTCCTGTGCAAACACAGATGAACGCTCCCCCTGGCTTTTAGGTAGGGAATGCTCATCCCAGTCAGTAGTTTATATCTCCAAAACGTCGTTCGTCTAGGTGGTCGGGAAGTAGAATGGGCTGCAGTACGAACTCCTCCCGAGTTTGTGGACTTGCGTAGCCAAAAATAGTTCCAGGTGTTCGACGACCATGTATCGCTGCCTGTGTTCAGGAGACAAAATAGCCACCATGCACTG
The DNA here is from genome assembly GCF_036172605.1 of Pelobates fuscus. Taxonomy (NCBI): domain Eukaryota; kingdom Metazoa; phylum Chordata; class Amphibia; order Anura; family Pelobatidae; genus Pelobates; species Pelobates fuscus. The sequence continues at coordinate 159,480,242 of NC_086317.1, read as the reverse complement.
GACCACGTGTGTTCGGTTATATGAATAGCAGCCACCCAGGGAAAGCACTTGTGTTAAGGTCTTAGGTTGTTGATTGTGGTTAACAGCCAGGGGAGGTCGGTGTTCGGGGAGGTATAAACGGGGGACCACACACCATCCATTTGGGAGATAAACAAGGGGGTAAGGACAACCGAACACAAGGGAATCAAGTCTGCTGCACTAAAATCTGCCTGTTAAAGTCCTTATTCCTACCTCCTGCCCTGTCAGAGCACTGCCTGGAGTCAGAACAGATGTATCTGTCACACAGATACAGTCCAGATAGAGTTAGATGTGGCTCTTGCCAGAGGGCTAAGCTATGTGCATGTGATATCACACAGTACTAGTGTGAGCCATGGGGGCTGTGCTTAGAACTCCTGGAAGCAGAACTAACTCTAGCTGGGGACAGGAGACTCAGAATGAAGACAGAGAAAAAAGCGAGGAGAGAAAGGAGCAGGAGTTACGTAAATGGGGACAGATACTAGGAAAGATACAATTGGAAAAGACAGAGAATAAAATGAAGCAAAGGAGAGGAAATTATGGTAAAAGCACAGGGAAATGTAACTGGCTGTGAAAAGGGCTGGAAACATGGCTAATGGAAAGGGACAGGGGACGTAGGGCTACAAACATGGCTAACTAGTAAAAAAAAAAAAAAAAAAGTAAGTGACTGGATACATGGCTAATGGAAATGGTAAACGGGGGGATTGGGCATGAAAACTTGGCCAATGGAGAGAGAGAAGAAGCCTAGAAACATGAGATATTGCTGTCCCAAGATTAAAGAGGACTTGAGATTGGCTATATGTGATGGATTGGAGAAGGATCTGGGATATGTCTGAATATGGTGGCATGGAGACTATAGATATGATTGAATGGAAGAAGGGGTTTAGGGAACACACATTATACACACTAACATATACACAGATATACATAGACATAGACACAAACACATACATACACATACATTTATACACACTACTACACATGCACACACTCAATTTATATGTGTGTATCCAATTCTCCTACCCATCCACATACATACCAAGTAATCTACCACTGCCAACATACCCACTGATCAGCCATTACATTAAAACCATCTGCCTTACAGTGCCTTGCAAAAGTATTCACCCCCCTTGACTTTTGACCTATTTTGTTACATTACAGTCTTACATTCAAGGAATTTTATGTGATGGATCAGAACACAATAGTCTAAGTTGGTGAAGTGAAATTAGAAAAATATATACATAAAACTATTTTTTAGAAATAGAAAACAGAAAATTGGCATGTGCGTATTTATTCCCCCCTTTGTTATGAAGCCCATAAAAAGCAATGGTGCAACCAATTCAGACGTCACATAATTAGTGAAATGATGTCCACATGTGTGCAATCTATGTGTCACATGATCTGTCATTACACATACACACCTTTTTTGAAAGGCCCCAGAGGCTGCAACACCTAATCAATAGGCACCACTAACCAAACACTGCCATGAAGACCAAGGAACTCTCCAAACAAGTAAGGGACAATGTTGTGGAGTACCAGTCAGGGTTAGGTTATAAAAAAATATCCAAATCTTTGATGATCCCCAGGAGCACCATCAAATCTATCATAACCAAATGGAAAGAACATGGCACAACAGCAAACCTGCCAAAAGATAGCCGCCCACCAAAACTCACGGACCGGGCAAGGAGGGCATTAATCAGAGAGGCAGCACAGAGACCTAAGGTCCACAGGAGAGACTGGAGTACCTGTACATAGGACAACAATAAGCCGTACGCTCCATAGAGTTGGGCTTTATGGCAGAGTGGCCAGAAGAAAGCCATTACTTTCAGCAAAAAACAAAATGGCACGTTTTGAGTTTGCGAAAAGGCATGTGGGAGACTTCCAAAATGTATGGAGGAATGTGCTCTGGTCTGATGAGACAAAAATTTTACTTTTCAGCCATCAAAGAAAACACTATGTCTGGAGCAAACCCAACACATCACATCTCCCAAAGAACACCATCCCCACAGTGAAACATGGTGGTGGCAGCATCATGCTGTGGGAATGTTTTTCAGCAGCCGGAACTGGGACACTGGCCAGAGTTGAGGGAAAGATGGATGGTGCTAAATACAGGGATATTCTTGAGCAAAACCTGTACCACGCTGTGCGTGATTTGAGGCTAGGACGGAGGTTCACCTTCCAGTAGGACAATGACCCCAAACACACTGCTAAAGCAACACTTGAGTGGTTTAAGGGGAAACATGTAAATGTGTTGGAATGGCCTAGTCAAAGCCCAGACCTCAATCCAATAGAAAATATGTGGTCAGACTTAAAGATTGCTGTTCACAAGCGCAAACCATCCAACTTGAAGGAACTGGAGCAGTTTTGCAAGGAGGAATGGGCAAAAATCCCAGTGGTAAGATGTGGCAAGCTCATAGAGACTTATCCAAAGTGGCTTGGAACTGTGATTGCCACAAAGGTATTGACTTTTTCAGTTATTTTGTACTTTGTTGCTTGCTTCACAATAAAAAAAAAAAAAATCTTCAAAGTTGTGAGCATGTTCTGTAAATTAAATGTAAATTAAATGATGCAAATACTCAAACAATCCATGTTAATTTGAGGTTGTGAGGCAACAAAACACGAAAAAAGGAAAGGAGGGGTGTGTGTGAATATTTTTGCAAGGCACTGTATATAGAGTAAGTCTCCCTATGCTGTAAAAACAGTTCTGCTGCAACGGAGCATGGACTCCACAAGATATTTGAATGTGTCCTGTGGTATCTGGAATCAAGACATTAGCAGGAGATCCTGCAAGTTGTGAGGTGGGGCCTCCATGGATCTGTTTTTTTTTATTTTTATTTTTTACAAATCTTTATCCTCAAACCTATGTTACCCCTGGTCCACTCTTGAAGCATATGATGGGTTAAAAAAAATCTTTGCTCACCCGATTCCAACTCAGATGTCCCTCTGCGCCCCACCTCATCCGAAGGGAGGACCTAATGCGCATGCGCATGCGCGGCGAGTCAATCAGCTGCAGAGGAACAGAGAGACACCAGTCAAGCTTTGGGAATTGGGGCTGAAACATTCCAGGCTCCCTCCCCAAAGGCCAGGAAGCATATTTGGCAGAGGTACTAGGTCGGAACACAGGAGCTCCGTTACAGGTCTTTCACTGATGCTGGATGGATGTCCAGTGTCGTTTAGGGAAACCAGGAAGTGCCTCTAGTGGGTGTCTTGAAACAGTCCTGCAAGGTAATTATTGTGTCTTAGTCCTGCAAGGTAATTATTGTGTCTTAGTCCTGCAAGGTAATTATTGCAGTTTCTCTAAAACTGCAGTGTTTTACGTTCCAGGACTAAGGGGGACAGGGACAGTACACCCATACCACTTCAATGAGATGAAGTGCTCTGGGTGACTATAGTGTCCCTTTAAGGGTTAATATACATAATCTCCCCCTGTGCCAAATATATGTTGTTCATTGCAGAATTCTACCAACTATTCAGTCTGAGAAGGAGAGCAAAGTTTACAAATAGATCACATCTGGCTTTGACATGTGATTTCATTTATGGCTATACTGAACTAGTCACGTGAGTTCCCCTTCAGAACACAGGGTGCAGGTGACCTAGGGCTCCAGTTTATATTATTCACATGCAAAAGCCAGGGAAAACAAACCTAATTATATATAATTAAAATTATATTTATATTTATATATATATATTTATTATATTCATCTTGAGACAATCACCAAACCCAGGAAAAAGAGATTCCCACCCGTGGCACATTATTCAACATACACAACCACAGTTTCCCTTTGTTGTTTTCTCCACTCCAATGACTAATTCAGAGCAAGGGTGTGTAAACCATTAGCATCAGATTGTCAGGGAAGTTTACACTATCATTGCTATAATCCGACAATAAACGGAACAATTTAACTCCTTATACGATGTGTACATTCTCTTGAACTTGTCCTTTCAAGACTGCCACTTTTACAGGTTTCAACACTTAGAAGTGACATTTAAAGGTCACATATGTTGGGTCAATCTTGATCTGCTTGTTTGTTTACTCAGATGCCATCCAGATGTATCCAAAGACTGGAATGGATCATAGTAGATGAAAATCACATAGCTAAAACCTGCAAAGAGCTTCTACGTGCATAAATAACACACACAAAGGGGACAAATGGCCTTTCAAAAAGTGCAGAATATCCCTTCTTGGAAAGTGTCCTTTTGTTCTGTAATTGCACTGATACCGGAGAAACTGACGGAAGCCAAGCACAGAGAGATGGACACAGGTTTCTTCAGGAAGGAAGAGATTCTTTATTGGATCACCGATCGGGACTCAGAGGGACTAGCGTCACCAAAATACAGCAAAGTCTGAGTACTGAATACATAGAGTACATTCCTTATATAGCACTGTAGCTCCTCCCACAATTAACTACACCCACACATACCCTTAACCTATTTAATGAATAGAGTCTAAACTCATCCATCCGGTCTAACCACGTGGCTCATCTGATACAAAGGAGAGGGACGCGTAATTCCAGTTCTTACATTCCTGCACCTGGTCAGTACAGTGATGACAGTATCTTAGCTACGTATAATTAACTAGCTGATACTACAAACACATATACATACATATGCCTTGTGGCAATCTTAGCCTGCTAAACTTGTATTTTACTGGAATTACATCACATTCCCCCCTTTGATGCCTCTGATATTTCACAATTACTTGAGGCATCACTTAACCTTGGTTTGCATATACCTCAGGTTACCATGAACCAGACCAGACTTTTCTTATGATGTGAATCTTCAACATTCATCTTCTTGCATTGGTTCTCCCTGATCTAGAGCCTTATACTTATATATCGCCATTATCTGTGCAGCAGCCTTCCTCTCTGCTATACTTCCTATCAGGCTTTGCACAGACCTAACTACTAAGGGTATAAGACACGGTAGGAGTAGACACAACAGTAAAATCAGTAGGACTCCACCTACCACTGCCTTAAGCCCTCCGAACCACTCATACCAGCTACCAAACCAACTACTTGGATTGTACCCTTTCCATACCTGAGTAGGCACATGCGCTAGTTTAACCATATGGCTAGTAAGCTCAGCTATTGCTTGCCCTTCGTCGTCTATTTGAAGACAGCAATTGCTTAGGTTAAACTTCCCACATACACCTCCCTCTACTGCCAAAAGGTAATCCAAGGCTAATCTATTTTGGTAGACTGCTGTCCTCATCCTGGTGTTATGCTTCGCTAGAAGATTGAGCGCTTGTGATGTCTCATTTGTGATAATCTCAACCACCGCCTGTAATCTTATAATACGGTTGAGCATATAAATAGGGGTTCTATAACCAAAGGTACCATCCTCAGCCCACGTGGCTGGCCCATAGTAATCTATAATACGCTGGGGAGGCCATTCATCATCTTCCCAGGCGCCTATCTCTATGGGTCCCCTTTTCTTCCTATGATTCACATCATACACTTTAACACCTAAAGTCTCACCTGTTTCAATCGGTAACAAGAAGAAGGATGGTTTGAGCATACCCAACACACATGCCCCTTCCCAGTCCTGTGGCAGCTCCGAATAGGCTTTCTTACCACAGATCCAGTACAAATTTGCTGGGGCTCTCCAACTAGATGTGATGGATAAATCAAACCATACGTCCCTTAAATTGGCATATCTTGCAAACGGGTTAGATGGTTCTGAGACATTTGAAGCCGACCACCAAGTTGTATTCTTTGTATCATCATCATAAGCTTTTTGCCCTAGACAAGTTAATTCTCCTACAGAAGTATTATACATTATTCCTTTCCTTGCTATGCAAACATAACCTATGATGGAGGTCTTTAATCTCCACTCAGATTTACCTCTAACACTCATCTGATAATCGGCTTGTGAAGATATTAATTGTTGAACTGCCTCAGAACCGGACATTACCTCCTTTGCTTCCCAAGGCCATTGGTCTCCCATGTTAGTACCTCCACACACATAGCAGTTGGTAACATTAAGACTACCGGCAATACTTTCAGCTAAATCGATGAACAGGTTTTTAGCATTATGGGGGATCTTATTATCTATACTCATCTCTTCGTAAAAGGAATGGTATACTTGATGAGTCTGGGAGGATACCGTATCAGTCTCTATTCCTATAAACAATAATGTCCCAGGATCTAAACCCGTCCCGTATATTTGAAACCCAAATAAATTACCATATTTATCTAAGAACTTGTCGGGGTTATTTATAAGAATATGGACTGGATTGCATTCCATAGACTTACAATAAGGGCTAGTCGGCAACTTAGTCACTATCATGTCTTTGTCTACTGTCTGTCCCCAAGTTGCCCACCCCACACAAGACCAATATGGACAAAAGTTATAGTCTTTATTTGGGCATCTAGGACTCACATATTTATTTTTGCTACTGGGACAAATATATTTATCGTTAGACCCATACGTCCTCTCCCATCTAAGATCCCCACATACATTCCACGGCTTTCTACCACTCGATATCGCTTTACACGCATCAAATAGCAGAACACCCGAAGAATGTACGGATTCTAACACCGTTTTATTAATTAGGGTCCCCTGAGGATCTCCATTCCTGAGAGTCAACCAAATTGTACGAGGCTGATACTCCGGACTGAAGCACTTAGGTTCTCCTACTCCTAAATGGCACACACTATAATCTATATTTAAGTATCTACATCTCGATACATCTCCTTTACACTCGTATTGTGAATGCCAGATTAGGGTTTGGGAAATATGGTTACCTGTTCTCGTAGTCTTAATGCATACCTCACAGCTAGGAGTGTCGGTACCTCTACCTTCCTGAATATAAAAACACATGTAAATAAACACAATCAAAAGCACATCTTTCGCCGTCATCCTCAGTCTTCGTCCGTGCGATGGAACCTCAGCTTCCAGGATGTGAGGGCTGCAGGGAATGGAGTTCTGCTCATCTTCACAGGTGTCCCTTCGAGACTTTCCTGGCTTATACACTATGTGATGGTAAGCGGACAGGCTTTATTATGGCCTTCTCACTCACACCTGTAACAATAAAATTTGTAATCCACAATAATTCCTCGTTACTCCGACTGAGTAGTACGTTTTAACCGGATCTTGCAGGGATTCTCTGGATCTGCTGTAACTTGCCAAGAATCGACTGCTGCTGGTTTAACCCTGGAGTGATGTATCCACGGAGTCACTTCTGCTACTTTTATTGCTGTAGGGGTAGACAAAAGAACAACATAAGGACCTCTCCACTTGGGCCCTAACGGTACAGTATTCCACTCTTTAATCCACACTTGGTCTCCTGGATGGTAACTATGAACAGGGGGATAAATATTCACAGGTAATCTATCTTGTACCCATTTCTGTACCTCCTCCATAGTCTTACCCAACTCTACAACCTGCTGCCGAGTAATTCCTTCTCCCAACTGACTCAAGTCCCCCCTTAAGTTACCAAGTACGGGAGGTGGTCGCCCATACATGATTTCAAAAGGAGAGAGGCCCATCCTTCTGGTAGGGGTACTGCGGATTCGCAATAAAGCTATGGGTAAGAGAACGTTCCACTTAAGTTGGGTTTCCTGACACATTTTAGCCAACTGGTTCTTTATAGTTCTATTCATTCTCTCTACCTTACCAGAACTCTGGGGTCTATATGCAGTATGAAGCCTCCACTTTATACCAAGCATATGAGTCAGTTGTTGTAGGCACTGGTGAACAAAAGCTGGACCATTGTCCGATCCTATAGAACAGGGTAGTCCATATCGGGGTATTATTTCTCGTAGCAGGAATCTCACAACTTCTCCTGCTTTCTCTGTACGAGTAGGACATGCTTCTACCCAGCCTGAATAGGTGCACACAATTACCAGCAGGTAACGATGTCCACCCGATTTAGGCATCACTGTAAAGTCTATTTGTAGATCGGACATGGGGAGTCCCCCCATAAACTGGACTCCTGGTGGCTTTACTGGTCCTTGTCTTGCATTATTTTTAGCACACGTTACACATCTACGTACAATGGCCTGAGTCAAGTTGGACAATCTTGGTATGTAGAAATGTTTTCTAAGAGATTCTTCAGTACTGTCTCTCCCAGAATGTGTCCCGTTATGATAATTTTGGACAATTTCTACCGCTAGCGATGCTGGTATAACTATTCTTCCATCTTCTAGCTGATACCACTTGTTCTCCAGATACTTTCCCGGTTCAGTCTTTAACCACTCCTCTTCTTGAGCTGTATAAACTGGAGTCCATTGGGACAGTGGAGTTGGTATAAGAGCAGCTATATGCCCTACATACTCCTGTCTTCCTGATTCAGCAGCACGCTTAGCTGCACTATCTGCCATCCGATTTCCCTTGGTTACATCACCATCTCCTCTCAGATGCGCTCGACAATGTATGATACCGACTTCTTTCGGCTCCCACACTGCTTCCAATAGTTGTAGGATTTCAGCTGCGTACTTGATTTCTTTGCCTTCTGAATTCAGTAGTCCTCTTTCTTTATACAAAGCTCCGTGGGCATGAGTGGTTAAAAACGCATACTTAGAGTCCGTATAGATATTCACTCTTAAACCTTCAGCCAATTGTAACGCTCGTGTCAGTGCTATCAATTCTGCCTTTTGTGCTGATGTTCCTTTCGCCAGTGGCCGAGCTTCTATCACCTTGTCTATTGTTGTCACTGCATATCCTGCATAGCGGATCCCTTCTTTCACATAACTACTGCCGTCGGTGTAATATTGAACATCGGGGTTCTGGATGGGAAAATCACGAAGATCTGGTCTACTTGAGAATACTTCATCCATTACTTCCAAACAATCATGTTGACTTTCAGTAGGTTGTGGCAAAAGGGTAGCTGGATTTAAGGTGTTTACAGTCTCTAAATGCACTCTTGGGTTTTCACACAACATTGCTTGATACTTGGTCATACGGCTATTACTAAACCAATGATTTCCTTTGTAATCCAACAACGTCTGTACTGCATGTGGGACTCGTACATAAAGTTCTTGACCCAGAGTGAGTTTATCGGCTTCAGCTACTAGCAGGGCGGCTGCAGCTACGGCTCTTAGACAAGGTGGAAGTCCGCTGGCCACTGCATCCAATTGTTTAGACATGTAGGCAACAGGTCTTTGCCATGATCCCAAGTACTGTGTCAATACTCCCACAGCCATTCTTCTTTGCTCGTGTACATACAGGTAGAATGGTCGTGTGTGATCAGGTAGACCTAATGCTGGGGCACTCATCAAAGCCTTCTTCACATCTTCAAATGCCGTTTGCTGTTCTTGGGTCCATAGGAAGGGGTCGTGCTCTGTACCTTTGATAGCTGCGTACAGAGGTTTTGCTAGTATCGCATAACTGGGAATCCATATCCTACAGAAGCCTGCTGCCCCCAAGAATTCTCGCACTTGTCTTCTATTCTTGGGTATTGGTATTTGGCAGACAGCCTCTTTTCTCTCTGGCCCCATAATTCTTTGACCTTCAGAGATATGGAACCCCAGATACTTGACAGTTGGCAAACACAACTGAGCCTTCTTTCTAGACACCTTGTATCCTGCCTTCCAGAGAATGTGTAGTAGATCGTGCGTTGCTTGCTGACAGATTTCTTTTGTAACTGCTGCTATCAACAAGTCATCTACATATTGTAACAATACACACTCTCCTGGGATGGACTCGAAATCCAATAGATCTTGACTTAGGGCTGAACCAAATAGGGTAGGTGAATTTTTAAACCCTTGGGGCAGTCTTGTCCAAGTCATTTGGCGTTTTGAGCCCGTTACAGCGTTCTCCCATTGGAAAGCGAAAATACATTGACTTTCTGCGGCAATTCGGAGGCAAAAGAAGGCATCTTTGAGATCTAAGACTGTGAAGTAAGTAGCCCCGCCCGGAATTAAAGCAAGCAGGTTATATGGATTGGGTACAACTGGATGTATGCTAACAACCGCATCATTGACTGCTCTTAAGTCCTGCACAGGTCGATACTCATCTGTGCCGGGCTTTTGAACAGGCAGCAATGGGGTGTTCCAGGGGGAAGTACAGAATTTTAGGATACCATACCGTATGAACTTATCCAGATAGGATTGGATGTTCTTCTTAGCCTTCTGCGGAATGTGATATTGTCTTAGGCTCACTGGATAAACCCCATGTTTCAGTTCAATTTTTATTGGTGGAATATTGCGGGCCAGTCCTGGTGGGTTGTTCTCTGCCCAAACTCCTGGTATGTTAAATAATGTCTCATCACTCCTAGGGTTTTGGCTAGTCAACACTGTATAAAGTCGCCACTCTTCTTCCTTTGGTACGGATAAAGTCATAATACCTGAAGGTCCATTAAACTTTAAAGATGTTGTTCCATCTGGTAGGAACGTAATCTGCGCTTGTAATTTGGATAGCATATCACGTCCCAGCAATTGGACTGGACATTCAGGCATATAAAGGAATTGGTGTTTTACTACGTGGCCTCCCAATGTACAGAGTCGACTTTTAAGAACCGGTCTTTCAGCACTTCTTCCAGTTGCTCCTATCACAGTAATAGTCCTTCCAGATGGAGGAGCAACTAGATTAGTCACCACTGAATGTTCAGCACCAGTGTCGATCATGAACGCACTCCTTTTCCCCCCTATTGATACATCGACCATAGGCTCCGCTCGACCAAGGGGGATGGAGCCCGGTCGGTATCAATAGTCCTCCATGACCGTGTCAGCCAATCCTACGAAGTCCCTACCTTCTCTATCGCGGGACCTTTGCGCTGCTGGAATATATCTGTCTTCCCTAACACTTCCTCTGTTCCCATTGCTCCCTCTATAACCATTACTCCCTCCGGGACCTCCTCTACCTCTCGCTCTGCCTCTAAAGTTTCCGTAGCCTGCCCTGGGTTGGTCTCTCTCGTACTGCTCTCTTTGCGGACATTCGTTCCTCCAATGCCCTTCTTCCTTGCAATACGCGCACTGATCCCTACTCAAAGGCTCCCTACTCCATCTATTATTGCCTCTATCTGGGCCCCGTTTATCTACGCCTGCGATCGCTACCGCTAACATATCAGCCTTTTTACGCATCTTGCGCTCCTCCTCTTTCTTGCTTTCTGTTTCCCTATTCATATAGACCTTATTAGCTACCTCCATTAGTTGGGAGATTGACATACCTGCAAACCCTTCTAACTTTTGTAGCTTGCGCTTAATATCTCCGTAAGCTTGGCTGACAAAGGCGGAGTTAACCATTCGGGAATTGTCTGCGTCTTTCGGATTAAAGGGGGTGTACAAGCGGTACGCCTCCAATAATCGGTCATAAAAGACACTGGGCGCTTCATCGCTTTTCTGGATCACCTCAACTGTCTTTGACATATTAATAGCTTTCTTTCCTCCGGCTTTCATGCCAGCAATTATAGCGTCTCTATAGGCTCTGAGTTGAACCATATCAGCACCATTTACGTTCCAATCGGGATCGGTGTTGGGATAGTGTGTCGCGGCCCATGCTGCTGGATTAGCTTGGTTCAAAGCACGGGCTCTATCCTCTAATGCTTTAATGGCTGCTTGATTTATTCTTGTCCTTTCCTCATTGTTAAATAAAGTCATTAATAACTGCTGGCAATCAGCCCATGTCGGATTATGTGTCTGTACTATTGAGGTGAACAGATCAGTCATGGCTTGTGGTTTCTCAGTATACGAGGAATTGTGGGTCTTCCAGTTTAAAAGATCGGTTGTAGTGAAGGGAACATATACGAAGACAGGGTCAGCTTGTGCCATTTGACCTGCGGCATTAATATAGGCTGACCCGGGATTCAGACGAAGAGGCATCTGATAGTGTCTCAATTGTTGGGCACCGGTCAACTGTCGGGTTTGGATGGGGCTACGTAGAGAGGCATCAGTCATGGGTTCCGGTCGGGGAGATATAGGGTATGGGGATGTGGGAGGTTGGTTTTGGGAAAAGGTAGTGAATAGAACACTTCGGGCCGAGCTAGATGAAGCTTGACCGGAAGTCTGAAGTGGCGCCAAATCAGGATATTCGTTTCTAATGGGGGTGGGTTCTGGTTCCGGAAGGGGAGATTTAGTACGAGGGGGGGTGGATCCTGTACTGGAGGAGGAAGCGGAAGTGGATGAGGGTAATGAGGGAAGGGTTACAGGACTTCCTGTATTTGCGTCATTTCCTCTTACCGGAAAGTAAGGGGGCGGCAAAGGGATCTCGGACTCAGGGGGCGTGTCCAAAATGGGCCTAACACCAGCCCTAGTGGACGAACAAGTCCTAGCTACCATGAGGCGACACTGTTCCTCGTGGCATGTCCGGAGCCATTTTGGCGAGTCATTTACGGCCTGTCTCCAACAATCAATATAAGGAAACTGGCCGTAAAGTTCAGGCCTACCTGATACAGCCACGTGTAAGCGCTGTACCAGAGTTGGATCCAAACTGCCACGTGGCGGCCATGCCGCAACCAAAGTAGGCCACTCCCTAGTGCACAAAGTGACCAAACGTACAGGGGACATCTTAACCCCAAAATCACAAACTTTGAATCCCTTTTTAAAATTCTTAACCATACATCCTAAGGGATCCGGAATCGTTGACTGCGACGCACCCATACTTAACAATGGAACGTCGTCGACAACGAATACTATACACGCGTACTATTCAACAGTCACACCCGTTTCCTCTGGCAACAGCACCACGTGGTACGGTTACCAAGTGAAACGTACACAATAACAATAAACACTCAGGGAATTCCCGTACACACACAGCTGCTACACCAGTCACTATATAATCAATATTATGCCCTTTGGCGTAACTACACAGTCACCCACGCTATAATTCTCTATATACGAATTACCCGTCTATAACACACCCAGTAACATCGTCTTTTACAAATAGCGGTTACAGTACGGTTAGCATAGGTCAAAGCACAAGTTAAGGTCACAATACAATTATTAGTGGTTATGGTGTTAAACATGCAATGGACGACAATGATTAGTACTTATTATATAATGTCAGTAAATATACAGGGTTATGGTACCGTGCACTATAATACAGCAACACACTATTAACACTCTCGCTAGACGGCTGAGCTCGCGCTATCTAACAAGATATACACTTTACTAAAACAATCGTTAACACATTTACAATTCCCAACTAAACTATTGGCCAGTACCTTGAATGGACTACCTAAAACTATATACACCCGTTTTGGTTAGCCACACTGCCCAATCACCACATATACATAGCGAGCTAGAGAACCGAATTTACACAGACGCCTCTTAGTCGCACTATACAACGAGCTAGAGAACCGAATTTACACAGGCGCCTCTTAGTCGTACTATCAAAAGTCTAGTGGGTTCCAAATTTACACGCCTTCCCACTTAGCCCAGATAGGATGAGAACTAGCGAACCGAATTTACACAGGCGCCGCTTAGTCTCCCGGTCCCTCCGACCTAGCGAACGTAATATACACCCTAGAACGCTAGTCTAGACAAGACACCGGTGTCCGGCTAGGGCTATCTTACACCAGGACCCCGCCTGACTAACCAAATCAAACGGTCTGACTAAAGAGCGTTCGATCGAGCGGTGCGCCTTCGCTCCTTCCCTCCGACAGAGGGGGCAGATACAGATTCAAAAACCCCTTTGGGCCTACCGCACAATCGGTATACCCCTAGCGGGTCCTGCCGTCTAAAACAGCAGTTGTCTTACCTCCTCGTTCCTGAACCTGAGTTCACACTCATCGACGGGGACACCCCAGCACTTCTCACGTAGAGGCCGATGATCTCCTGGACAACAGACCAGTGGCGCCGAGACGAAGGGAGGTCCACGCAGAAGTTCAGGGGTGCAGCCGTAGAGAACGTGGGCAAAGATAGACCGTCTCACGCCTCTGCCTCTCAGCTACCGTTGAACGATGAGCTTCCCGGCCAATGCACCAAATGATACCGGAGAAACTGACGGAAGCCAAGCACAGAGAGATGGACACAGGTTTCTTCAGGAAGGAAGAGATTCTTTATTGGATCACCGATCGGGACTCAGAGGGACTAGCGTCACCAAAATACAGCAAAGTCTGAGTACTGAATACATAGAGTACATTCCTTATATAGCACTGTAGCTCCTCCCACAATTAACTACACCCACACATACCCTTAACCTATTTAATGAATAGAGTCTAAACTCATCCATCCGGTCTAACCACGTGGCTCATCTGATACAAAGGAGAGGGACGCGTAATTCCAGTTCTTACATTCCTGCACCTGGTCAGTACAGTGATGACAGTATCTTAGCTACGTATAATTAACTAGCTGATACTACAAACACATATACATACATATGCCTTGTGGCAATCTTAGCCTGCTAAACTTGTATTTTACTGGAATTACATCACAGCACCACTTTATACAGGTTTTGATTGTTCTATTACAAACATGTCAGCTTAAATGTACTCAAACTGAGAGTCTCCAGATAGACTTTCTATTAGCTAAAATGAATACTCTAATAAACGGGAGAAGTGTTTGTGTGGTTGGAGGGTTCAGTAGCGAAAGATTCATAATTTGCTTTTAGCAAAGAAATTGTAGTTTACTGGAATGTATGACTTTTTCTTTTTAAAATTCTTTATTTTATTTGTGCACGGTTACGTCACATCAGGCTTACGATGCCCCAACAGCGAGGGTAAGCAGTTATTCAAAACATAGTTTTACAATTGCTAGGCATTACAGGAGGCTGCACATTTTTATATGTGTTGTTATCACTTGTCGAGTAGTTGTACAGTACAACAGTAGTAGAGAGATGTGGTACATGGTTAGGTGGAACAGTAAAACATGGGTTAACATAGGATAGATATCAAAGCTTAAAATGTTGCTTAGCAGGCTGGCAGTGCTAGCACTGCTTGGGTGAGCATGCATTGTAGATAACTTTCACATTTTCTAATGTAGCAGATAGTATGTTAGACAAGGTGTACATTTTAACGTATCATATATAATGCTAGATAACTTGTACATTTTGTTTTTAAACAGGAAAACAACCGGCTAATGGAACCTTGCATATATAGTGTAACATGCTGGGATAATTAAACATAATAATAGTGGGACCTGAGCTGAGCTATCATACTGTGTGGGAGAGAAGAGTTTTTCAAAACTGCTGTCGTTGGGTAATGTGTAGTGCAGGTGAAGTGGGTTATTTAGTGGTGAAGCGGTGTTGTGTGTCTTCGGTGAGTAAGGCGGGGAAGTAAGGTTTTTCCCCTGAGAGTAGCGGCTATAGGAGCGGAAGCACTGTTATGTGGGACCATGAACCCTCGGCATTTCAGAGCTGCTGTGATTGCTGTTGCGTCGCTCGTAAGCTCGCGTTACCCCGTGGCTACCCTACGGTAAGCCGATATGTTGAGGCAGTGCATGGTCTATCGGGCCTAGTCATTTCCGTCCTTACGTCAGGGTGCACCCCGTTATGTGATCAATATGGCAGGTCTTATCTGTGCCATGAGTGTTATATATTCTTCGCTGGTTAAAAGAGAGTTAGTGTATAGCTTAGTGTGTTGTGTGCGGAAGGAGTCGTGTGTCCATGTGCTGGGGGCAAATGGAGGCCATGGCTGGGTGTGTATGTCGGCTGGAATATGTATGCTGAGGTAGCGGGGGTTTGGTGTTTGGGTTGAGACCCTTTCGGGGCACCTATCAGAGTCCCTGATACCAGAGTCTCTCGGTTCAAAGTCCCTCATTGGAAGGTGTTTTCGCTAAGGCAAGCAGCTTATCAGGTCAGCAGTTCTTTTCTGTGTTGGGCCGTGTATTCATTCAGGTGGTGAGTGCCACGTACGGGTCGGGCGTGCCTCCTGTCGGCAAGAACGGGATGGATCTCTCCAGGTCCCACGAGAGTTGTTGGGGAGTTGCCCTCTCATGGCCCGCCTGAGTGAGCCATGTTGAGTGAGCGTCGGCCAGTTCTCTGATTTGGTGGGAGTCCAGCCCCAGCTGCACGGTGCGTATGTGGGTCATCTGCCATCTGTATTTAAGTTCTCGTTGGCGGAGAAGCGTAGTAAGTGGCTGGAGGGAACGCCGCCATGCCAGGGTGTCTCTCGAGAGGTCGGCGCAGAAGCTCACCGCCATCCCATCAAATTGGTACGGTGTCTTTTCCCTCAGGGCGGCTTGGACCGCTGTTTTATCCCTCCTAGTTTGGAAAGTATAATGTCTCGCGTGGCTTCGGTTGGCGCCCTAGGCGGTTTTGGGATCCTGAATATGTTGGCGAGGACCATCTTGTTAGCCTGTGCAGGTGGTAGTATAGCTGCAAGTAGGCGCTTGACAACCTGTGGTAGATCTGTGTCGGGGATCGTTTCAGAGATCCCTCTGATTTTCAGGTTATCACGTCTTCCGGCGTCTTCCTGCTCCGCCATATGGTGTTCATGTAACTTTTGTTGCCGTTGAAGATCTTGTACAGTCTGTTTAAGTTCCCCGAGGTCCCGAGCGGTGGTTTCGGTTGCGCATTCCAGCGTGTTTAGGCGGGTTGTCAGACCCTTCAGGTCGCCCCTTAGAGCCGTGATATCGTTATGCAAGTCTTTGTGATGGCCTGCAAGTAGCCGCGTGAGGACCGATATAGTCACTGGAGCGGTGTCTGGGTTAGCGTTAATCGGCTGTGTCGGCTTGCCCAGTGTGGGGGCTGGCAGATATTCCTCCCTGGATAGATCATCGGAAAAGTCGGAGCAGCCGCCGTGGAGCGCCGCCATGTTGGTCTCATTTGCCTTGCGGGCCTGTCTCCACTTGTCACCAATTGTAAGTCCCTGGGTGGTTTTTTCCTTAGGTAGTTTTTTTGTTTTTCGCCCCATGGCATGCAGGGGAGTGTAGAGTGTCGTTGCTGTGATTTGGGGGTTTGCAGCCTAGGCTTTTTCCCGTTTTTGTCACGGAGCTCTCTGTCCGTGCGACCGCTTGTCTCGGCAGTCAAGCCTCGCTCCCCATTACTTTTTCTTTTTATAAAAATCAAAGTATCCTCTGACATTAAGCAGTGTGCAAATAGAAGTCTGAATATTATTTATTTTTACGAGAAACTATGACAGCTGTGATGGGTTGAGCAAAACCTTGTTCTCCACCTGACATTGGTAGTCTTAAAAAGGAACACCAACAAAAAGAACAATTCCCAAAATGCTACAAAAACCAAACACATTTATCTATAATCTAGTGCTGGGAAAGCATGAACATTGATAATCTATTCACTGAGAAAACAGCACAAGCATTGGATCGACACATACACAGGGTTATTCACTAAAGTCCGAATTGCCCAATACCGAAAGCGGCAAAAAGACAATTTTTTTTTTTTTTTTAACTATTTAGGGCCATTTGAACTGCAAAATCCACACATTGTACAAACTATTTAATATTACCCAGATTTTGCAATTTACCAGACGGCTTAAATCCAGACCTGGTTAAATTTAATCCGGGCAATTTGCTAGCAGCCAGCAGGCATAAAGTTAAAAACCCTCATTGGCACAAGAGTTAATTATGCACTTGCAAACCCCCCCCCCCCCCCCCCCCCCCACCACAAAAAAAAAACCCACTAGCCTTATAGTAATATAAATATACTATATTTGTATCATTTTATTTAATGTGGCTTTTTCCAGGATTATTTAAAGGGAAACTCCAGTGCTAGGAAAACAATCCATTTTCCTGGCACTGCAGCTCCCCTCTCCCTCCCATCACCCGGTCGCTGAAGGGGTGAAAACCACATCAGGTCACTTAACCGAGACCCCGCTGATGTCCCTCGGCGGTGGTTTCTTCTCGCCACCGCTCCTCCCAGTCATTACGGGATCAGTCTCGCCCACCGGCCGGGGAGACCTAATGCGCATGCCCGGCATTAGAGCTTCCCACAGGAAAGCATTGAAAATGCTTTCCTATGGGGAATTGAGCGACACTGGATGTCCTCACACAGCGCGAGGACGTCCAGTGACACTCTAGCACAGGGTTTCTGTGCTATAGAGCAGGAAGTGCCCTCTAGTGGTAGTCTAGTAGACAGCCACTAGAGGTGGGGTTAACCTTGCAAGGTAATTATTGCAGTTTATAAAAAAACTGCAATAATTACACTTGCAGGGTTAAGATAGTGGGAGTTGGCACCCATACCACTCCAATGGGCAGAAGTGGTCTGGGTGCCTGGAGTGTCCCTTTAACTATACGTCCACTGACTGCTAGCAGGCAAAGAGCACTAAGATTATGGTTTGCATATTATCGCTTATTTGCTTTCATGCAGGACCTGTATTCTGCTGGTTGCATTTGGTTCCTTATTTTGTTTAAAATTATAGCTTTGTGAATTCTCCGAATCCTATACGTTGTATAATTTCACAACAATCTCTTTTTGACCTCGACACTGAATGCATTTGAACAATTGCTGCAGATTTGCACAGGGAAACTGACTGTATTTAGCTTTAGTATATCTGAGAACGGTCATTGAAAATCAGAAGTGGGTCATTTTCACAGGATTTTGTCCATCACGACTAACAGTCGGCATACTTTACATGCGGATGCTGAATGTCAAACAGATTCAATAATTGTTCATCTGAAGTCCTTAGTGCTCTATTAGTAGGAGTTGGAAAGTACAAAATTTAAGCCAACATAAAAAAAAAAAATTTTTTAAACGCAACTGCTCGGTTTACGACAGTAATGCTACAGGGGCAGTATTTATGCCTCATATGTCCGTTAATTAAAAGGGACACTCTTAAACCTTAATGTACTCTAGTTTTCTGAAGTGCTTTGTGTGTCAAGGAGTTTTCATTTCCTGCTCCCCTCAAAAATATTTCAATAGGAATTGCCACTTTTACAAAGGAACCTTGTTACACCCCCTGACTGTCACACAACCGGCCCTGCTATTCTTGATAGTTTGCTTAGTGCAGTGAACTGTAAGGCAAGTGCCCTGGAAAACTGCCTGACTCTTGAAAGAGTTCTCATTGAGCTGCATTGGGATGCCTGTGATTGGACACCCACAAAAAGCCTGAGCTGGGTTAGAAGGGGAGGTCTTACAATGGACTCAGACAAGAGAGTCTTAGCTTTTTAAATTTTTTTTAGATATATTCCCAAACACAATTTTTTTTATTTTAAATAAATTATTCAAATGCATGCATGTTTTCATTGGATTATATCTAAATTGTGATATTTGTATTTGGGCAGAGGAGTGTCTTTGTAAGAGAATGTGGTATTGGTGCATGAATTGTCCTTTTAGTCATCCAAAAGATCAAGATCTTTTTTGCGATCCCTGATCTACAAATCTTGTTATTCCAGTGTCTGCTTCGACCTATTCCTTTATTCCCATGTTTAATTGTGTGTAAATATATAAATTTACACAATATATTTATATAGTAGTTTGATCTTTTTGGGACTTTGATTTAAATGCATGCTTAATTTGAACAATTTATATGTATATTTAGGGCGTTACATTATAATAAATGCCATTAGGTTTATTAAATACAGTACAGTATATTGGCATGACAATGAAATGCATCTCTTTATGGACAGTATACAGAATGTACATGATGCAGTCAATGCTATTGCTAACAAACATACATCATAGTGTGCCCCCTTCTGGTTGAACATTTCAGTGTTACTGCAGACCAATTGGTACGGTATAGGTCAAACAGTAATATGGTGACCATTTGGACAGCAATCAAACAAACTTGCTGAAGGTTTTACAAATAAATATGAATATTTGGAAGGATTACATAAAGAACCAAATGCCAATATAAACACAAGTTCACAAGTACATTTTCCACACCAGATTTAATTAAATAACTTTATTAAATATCTTTAGACAAATATAATTTAGACAATTTCTTTAATTTAGAAGCTCCACAATTTGTGGAAGATGGCCACTGCTGTCCTTGAGTTGAATGCAGAGTGTCCAACTTTTGTTCTCAACATTTACAGAATTTGTTTAGCGTATTTGTAGCGGTAGTGAAAAAAAAAAAAATTCCAATAAGTTAATTCTTGGTTTTCCAGTTTAATAAACAAACACATTAATGCAAGGGCATATGAAAATTTATGCAAGACCAAAGTCAGGTCATCTGGTAGAAAAACAAAACCCATCTTGTGTGTTCTGTGACTTGACTTTTGTAAGTCCCAACATAATTAAGATTTAAACGTGTAAGGAGCCCACTAAACTGTAATACTGTAGTGTAACATGTGACCCAAAAATATATATATTTTTTTTTAAATGACCTATTCACAGGGATCCTGCTAGAAAATTAGCAGATGTTAAGAAAACCAAAATTTAGACTCTTGAAGCAGAGTCTAAAAAAAATTGGGTGAACACCTCCTCCACATATCCACAGACCAGGGTTTGTGATTATAGCCAGTTTTTTTACCTCTATTCATCAATTATGGCGTTTACTCTGCCATGGTTTTTCTCCACTTTTTGGAGCAGAGACAGAACAAGACTTGTAGTCGAAGTGTCAACCACTTATCACCATTTCTGACCCAGGGTTAAATGTCCCATATTGTCAACAATATATATTTAGCTTTGTGCCATATAAGACTAGACACCATTTCAAATTTGCCCTCTCACCAAAGGTGGGTGAGTGAGTGTGTGTTAAAATTCATTACTTTAACCCCTTAAGGACCAAACTTTTGGAATAAAAGGGAATCATGACATGTCACACATGTCATGTGTCCTTAAGGGGTTAAACTAGTACAAATGATCAAAAAAGACCCATGCAATCAGCAGGGACTGTTGCAATAGTAAGGCATGCCATTTGATGTTGTCATGGTAGAAGAACCAGGTCTCCAAAAATTTGCAAATTATTTAGATGTTGTATAGATCAAAAATAACCATGAGAGAATATCTGAAGTGCAAAAAGGATAGGCGATGTTGCAAACCTATATGGTGCGTAAAGGATTTAAGGCAGACAATGGCTAATTGTACAACAACATCATAAAGCACAATATGGCCATCTGTAGAAAAAGGCTTCAAATAGACAAATAACCTAAACATGCAAAAAAAAAAAAAAAAAAAGGGAAAACAAAAAAACCCACAACATTCCTGCAGAGATTGTATGTAATTAAGGAGGTCATCGGTATCTGCACTTTAATGTGGACTATTACACATTCCCATTGCAGAGGAGCGAATAAGTCATTTGTAACGGGAAGACAGAACATTCTAGGAAACCAGTCCTTCTATACAATGTATAGGACTTTAACAGATTCTACTGCAATACTAAGCCTGAGCTGCTATTCAATTTGAATTTAGAAGCAGCTTGCATACGCATCCTTTGCATACAGAAATGGACAAGCAGAGAAATTGCACTGGTCCTTTAGGTATGAGGTCCTCCAGGCAGTTTAGTGGTCCCCATTTCTTTAACCAGGGAATCCAGCATCCAGGTTAAGAAAGACATTCCCATGGAAGGCTAGATTCAATCGCCAACATCAGTATCTCGGTCCCCAATGAGCCACAACACATGGAAACTTAGAGCCAGCAATCCAGTTCCTAAAAGATCACCCAATGCAGTGAGATAAGGGATTGAAAAGTTGTCAGGGTCCATCCCTCGGCCCCACATCCAACGAACCATCCAGTTAGCGATGTACAAGAGAACCAGGACCTGCAGTGCACAGAGTAACAGTGTCTCAAACAGTGAAACAAAGCAGGTTAAAAAAAACAAACAAAAAAAACACAAAAGAAAAGAAAAAACCATAGCCCTGTAAAAATGTGTTGTACATGTAAAAGATGCTGCTAAGAAATCATTTCATTCTACTTTTGATTTAATTGAATTAATTAAATGTGATTTGACTTAGCTGCTCAATCACCTACAGTATATCCTTGCAGTATCCTAAAAATATCTGATGTGTTGTGTGATGGTGGAGCACTTAAAGGGACACTCCACTGCCCAAATACAGATAAATATTTGTAAGTCAGTTTGGTAGATATGCCCCAATGAAGACACTTATGCCTTTAATAATCCTCTCAGAGTTCTATCTTAACAGTTTGCAAAAACTGTAGCTCGCTTGTCTGCTGCCTTTGCAAGCCCTCCTCTTCTTACCCTGCCCAGACTATGTAACTGTTCAATCTGACTTCCCACAGCAGCTCAATGAGGTTTTTGGTTTTTAATTTTTTTGGCAAGGCAGGTGCTCAGGGCAATTGCTGCCTCTTGAGTTCAGTGCAACTAACTAAGATAACTAAATAACCAGTATAATTTATATTAAAAAAAATAAATAAAAAGTTTCAGTTGAAATCTCCACTATTTACAAAATGAAAAGAGGACACTTCACACATGAAGCTTTTCACCAAGCTAAAGTGCTGTACGGTTCCAGAGTGACAAAACAATATGCATATTCAAAATGTTCTTAAACCCTTCCCTTCCCTTCCCCCCCCCCCCCCCCGAAAAAAAACCCAGACAAGAACAAAATAAAGATGTGGCTTTTCTCACTGATCATTTTCATGCTCACTACTTGTATCTAAGGAGGTCAGACAAGCTGAATTGCAGGACGAGACAGACAAA
Organism: Pelobates fuscus; assembly: GCF_036172605.1. Taxonomy (NCBI): domain Eukaryota; kingdom Metazoa; phylum Chordata; class Amphibia; order Anura; family Pelobatidae; genus Pelobates; species Pelobates fuscus. The sequence continues at coordinate 159,457,852 of NC_086317.1, read as the reverse complement.
GTTATAGATACACAAAAAAAAAAAAAAAAAAACACAAAAAAACACACATACACGTACCTGAAGCAGAGCTGCTGTCATATAGAAAACTATAAAGATGAGAGTCATAGTAGTGTGCCCACCCTGCATAGAATTTATGGTGTACAGGAAAACAAGATGCCCAGGGACCACAAGCAAGAAAAGCACACGGGTGGATCGTGAATTCACATCTGAATTGAGGGAAGAGGAAAAGAAAATGATAAAGAAATAAGTCTATAAGCTGCTCAATAAAACGGTCTAGAGATGTTACATAGATCACTATGGAGGTCTAACTATAAACCCCCATATAACATACATATTAAAATAAGATTTTTATTTTCTTAGAAAGCATGTATGTCCCTTTATTAAAAAAAAAAAAAAATCTATTACAAATATATAAAGACACCTCTAGATTTCCCCCTTTGGTAACTCCATGTTCCTAAGGCCTCCCCCTGTCTAGTATGGGGAATTTACTGACTGTAGACTTTTTGGTCCACAGACCCTGCTCCTAACAGACACCATTTGACAGATCCAAGTGATTCAAATTGGCAGTTTAAATTGCCAATGCACTCATTATTAAAAACGGAAACAAATATAGCACATCTTTTCTACTTGCCTTTATAATCCTTTTGAAGGAGATAGAAATCTAAAAAAAAAAAATCAGTGTAGCCACCATCTGCAAGAAACTAGCCAAAATATTCTATGCTTCTTGAAAATTGCAATGGATTTTATACAATGATCCAGTAGTATGATGTAACAGGGATGTATGAAAGGCTGTACACCGGAAATAATAATTTTATGGTGCTTTTTGAATGTTTGGAAGTCTGCTACTGTGGCGGTTATTAAAAAGGTGGGCAGTTATGCAGAGAAAATTTGCGATAGGGTTGAATAGCCTTTTCATTTTGGCCTGCTGGATTTTTGGGGCTTTCCTAGAGAATCTACCCAACTGATACATCCACTCTATACTACCTTGCTTCTTGTTCCATTTCCAGCCTCTTCCCTGCCCTCTCCCCAAAACGGGTCTAGATACCCTTAAGAGTGCAGTTGATGCCTTGTCTGGAGGAAGAGGAAGTGAGGAGTAGTCCGATCATTGTTATTTTTCCACATACAGCAAGCGGGATTGTTTACAAACCTCATGTGAGTTTACCCAGACTTCCCCTCAGTCTCTAATGACATTTCTCAGGAACAAGGACCTTCCTTCAGGTATGACACCACTGGACTTTAGATTTGTTAAACTCGTATGATACGGACATCCTCAAGACCCCTATAGGGGGGTCACTTGATTATTACTTTTCATGACCTCAAGAAGGTGGTCCCCCTGACGGTCAATGATCACTTAATTAAAATGGAGGATTTTTTCAGGGCTCTGTCATCTGTCAGATGGACTTCCAGAAGGGAGATAAGCTTTCAGATCCTATGTGACCAAGGGTCATTTGTAAAAAAGACTGAACTCTACTTTACCGCCTGCTCACACTCTTGGGTATGGGGACAACTCAATTACTGTTAGCAATGGGAAAGGGACCTAGGGAGGGCCCTGGAGGAGTGGGTTTGATAGGAGATACTTGATGTAACAAAAAGGTAGCCATCTGTGTCGATCATCAGGAAAAATGTACAAAACATTAGAGGACCACTCTAGTGCCAGGAAAACACTCGTTTTCCTGGCACTAGAGTGCCCTGAGGGTGCCCCCACCCTCAGGGTCCCCCTCCCGCCCGGCTCTGGAAAGGGGAAAAGGGGTAAAACTTACCTTTTTCCAGCGCTGGGCGGGGAGCTCTCTGCCTCCGATCCTCCTCCGTTCCGCCCCGTCGGCTGAATGCGCACGCGCAGCAAGAGCTGCGCGCGCATTCAGCCAGTTGCATAGGAAAGCATTTACAATGCTTTCCTATGGACGCTTGCGTGCTCTCACTGTGATTTTCACAGTGAGAATCACGCAAGCGCCTCTAGCGGCTGTCAATGAGACAGCCACTAGAGGATTTGGGGGAAGGCTTAACCCATTTATAAACATAGCAGTTTCTCTGAAACTGCTATGTTAATAAAAAAATGGGTTAACCCTAGCTGGACCTGGCACCCAGACCACTTCATTAAGCTGAAGTGGTCTGGGTGCCTAGAGTGGTCCTTTAATACGCTGGCAGACACTACTTTTAAGCTCTTTTGCATGGAGAAGTAAACCACGGATCCATGTTTAAGCTTATGTGGTACAAACGGCACACATCTACACATGTGCTGGTCCTGTCTTAAGGTGGTTTAATTTTGCCGTTCTATGCAGAACCTCCGCACCCAAGCATTTCATAGACACTTTTTAGCTAGATCACTGGCCATTTTTGCCATCTAGGCCTTTGGATGGGTTCCTCATTCACCTACAGAAGCTCTATAAGAAGATCATGTTTGTTTCCCTGTAGGACCTTGGCTTCCAAATGGTTGCAGACAGATACCCCCTTTCCTACAGGAGGTTACCACTAAAATTACATGATACATGCTACATGCTTTCTCGACAGGCTCGCCACTGCCTTGGTACAAAATTCATTGCCTAGGTATGAGCAGGTCTGGTCCTCTTGCAATGACTACACAGCTGGAATGTTGTTCTATGTGATCTTCCATGGATGGTTCCACTTACTTACATGCATACTCTCTTTACTTGGTGTCAAGTGTGTTGTGTGATTCCCCACCCTTCATGTAACATTACAGGTCACATGTAACTTTTATAGCCTGATGTTGCCTTACAGAAAAGGAGGAAATAAAAAGTGTAAAGTTTCATGGTGCTATCCTCCAATTATTTCCATGTATGCATTGTTCTTGCACTATAGAATTATGAAGTTGCTCTTCCTCAAGAATCAATAGTATCATTCTAAAAACACTTCAAACAGCAGTTTGTATTGAGCCATATGTTTGTGGCACAAAGCCTCATAGTGAAAGTAACTAGTTTTTCCTTTGCAATCTTCCACTCTTTATACATGGCATTTGCTCTCCACAATGTGCAATGTAAAAACGCAGAAAGTAAGCTGAGAAAGTTAAATGAATTACCAGAACTGAAGAATGTCCAGCATGGATTTGGACACTTGCGTATGCCAAGCCCTGGGTCTTCTCCTGGTGTCCCCAACATATGGAGGTAGGTGGATATGCGACTTGCTTGAACTGCAACAAGGTTCCCTCCGACTCCTTAATACGATTTAAAAAATAGAAACAAAAATAAATAAAAAACACACTCATATTCCAATAAGAGTATAAACCAGAGAACATGTATATATACCCTGAAATTTTAATAAAAAAAAATAATATTTAAAACACAAAACAGAGGTGTCTGTAAACTTTGAGGCCTAAGGCAAAGCTTCAATTAGAGACCCTATAATGACATGCGTAGTGGCATGGGGGGGGGAGGCGCGCGTGCGCGCAAGTATATATTTTTTGTGTGGGTTCCAGAGGACATTTGAGAGATAGGGCTGGGAAAGTTGTTTGTGTGGAGGTTGCCTGTTGCGTGTGGTCGGAGACTACTTGCGGTGTAGTAGGAGTAGATTGCTTGTGATGTTACATATCTGTATGGACACTGCTTATGATATGCATTTTACTGATAAATGCTTCAGCACACCTCTACATACGTACAGCAGCAGACAGTTAGACCAAAGAAATCTCTCTTTATCAAGCGGTTTGAAACTATTTGATTATTTCCAGCTGTTATAGGTCTAGAACACATCTCGATGGATTAATATGGAACAGCTTTTATAAAGACCTCCAAGTAACAGGTTTTAAAGACAATAGTTCGTAAATCTTTATGGTTTGAGTACAAGTTTAAAAACTGCTGACTTGGAGCATATATAGCTGTACTGTGCGGCACGTAGTAAAATACTTTAATGTAATCCACAATGGAGAGTATGCAAAAAATTATATTTCAGATCTCCTTAGCAGACAAAGATGGGATACAAATGGAAGAGATAAAAGTGCGTATAGAAATTAGGAAAGATGTGACCATCTGATAAGTGCAGCAGGTTCAAACACACATTTGTTCTAGATCTGAAGATCACAAGGCATGGAGGGGAACATATGAACATACTTACCATTGATAACAGGTGTGAAGACAGCCATCCCTGCAAAGTTTGGGTTCGATACAGTTTTATCCAAAATCAATCCTCCTACACTGGAAAACAAAAACATACAGTGTGAGGTATAAATGTTTAGACAACAGGCACACATTTCTCTATTTAACCCCTTAAGGACACACGACATGTCATGATTCCCTTTTATTCCAGAAGTTTGGTCCTTAAGGGGTTAACAAATTACCTTGAAATACCACCCACCCATCACTACCCACCCCCTTTGTTAATCACGAGTTTGACATGCGTTACAAAAGCAGGGTGATCAAAAGGAAACAAGTGGCTAAAAGACCACGGTCTCTTATACGGTTAAATTACCGAACGAGGACAGCACTTAGAACTTTAAAATAGTACTATTTTCTGTATAAAAAGGTATTTCTTTTTGCCTGTGAATTTTTGGCATACCTGAAGTAACCATTCTCCTTCTAAGCTATAGTTACAGCTTGCTTATGTTTACCATTCAGATTTCAATTTACAGAAGATTGGAGTTTATAGAGAAAAAGCACTAGCACCGTTATTGAATAGAACAACGGTTCTTCAAACTCTGGCCCTCCAGACATTGCTGATCTACAATACCCATGATTCTTTGTATGAAATAGATAGCCAGAGAATCATGGGAGATGTAGCTCTGCAACATGTGAAGGGACAGAGTTTGGAAAACCCAGTGGTAGACTTTCCATGGATCGGCTTGATCGCAGTTTAGGTCTACCACACGATTTAGAGCTGTAAATAGCAGCCAAGGAACATGTGCATTTGCTGTAAAGTACATTTTTTTTGAAAATACAGACCTGCTAATAGCCATGGCAATGATGACTGGCTCCCACCCATTGGCAAGCACCTCTCGTGTTGCTGGGTTCCTCCTCGCGATCACAATCCATATAGGTAGTAGAGCGATGAACAGTACACAGACAATTGGGTTCATGAAAACATGATTTTCTACAGGAATGTACAAATATAAAAAAGTTAGTTTAGCATGACACAGAGGCGCATATCAACACGTCATGATGCACCAGAAAAGAAGATCTCCTGCCATTTACACCGCGTAATTGTTTCCTCACATTCCAAGAAAAGAACACATTCTGCTTTGCTTAACAGTGACCTATAATTATTTACCCACCAGAATTTGGTAGTATGAGCAATTAAGGCTTACAAACAGTGGGAGCAATGGAAGGGAAAATAAATATGCAATACATTCAAGAACACCATGAAATATTGCCCAGGCACTAAAGTGCTCACTTTATCAGGTTAAAAAAAAAAAAAAAAAAAAAAAAAAAAAAAAAGGTAAGGCCACAAAGTTTATACGAACCGAGAGCTGAAGACTCACAAAACCCTGACATTTCAACGCTCTGCATTCCTCAGGAGGGATGGAAGGCAAAGCGCCGAAAAGTTTAATTATAAACATTTCTAGATTAACCTTAAACAGTTTTTTTATTTTATTCATAGATAGCAAAGTCTTTGAGAAAACCACGCTCTAAATAAATGTAATTTAAAGCAGCAAGCTGTAGAGAATGGGAAAAGGGGTTTTGAACTGGACTGTCAGAACCATGAAAGCACTGCTCGTGAGCACAGAGCTTTGGAATGCAAGCAAACGAAGCACCTATATTCTGCCATAGCATGCAGACACAAACATAAAAAAAAAAACCACACTTGAAGAGGAAAACTAATATTAAGGAAAATACATATTTCTAATGTTGAATAGTTTCCTATAGTTTTATATTTAGGGCCCCAGTAACCACAAAAGAAAGCAGAGGGAGGATAGAAAAAACAAGGAAAAGTGGGGGGTTATGTTTGTATGTCAACCATAGGTTAAAGCCAAATCTTAACCAAGTGGAATGTTATAAAGAGAGTGTGGAAGCTTTATGGGTAGATATCTGCTTGGGTCAAAACAATGGAAGCCCTTTATTGGTTGGGATGGGTTATAAACCACCTAATGTTAATATTGATGAGGAATTTGTTATATCAAATTGGGCAACATGTTAATTATTGGTGACCTTACTTTACCGCCAACATAAAATTGGGATAGAGGAACTAGTTCAGCAAAGGGAATCCGGTTTTTGAACCTGTTAAATGTCGCAAATGGTACAAGCATCAACTAAAAAGGACGCTTCTCTGGATCTGGTTAGAACAAACAATGTTGACCTTCTGATCAACATTAAAGTAGAAAAGCACTTGGGAAATAGTGATCACAATATGGTGTCTTAAAATAAACTCAAAAATCACATGGGGTACACAAAAAAACAAAAAAAAAAACAACCTATTTTAAACCCTTAGTGACTGCAGACGTACCAGGTGCGTCTGATATTTAAAAAAAAAAAATTTTTTACTCTGCAAACAGGCAGAGCGGCTTTTTTAAAATAAAAAAATAAATTTAACCAATACACCATCTCCCCCCCCCCCCCCCTCCCCCCCAAAAAATATTAGGCGATATATACATATATTATATCTATATATAATAAGTATGACATTATGCACAAGATATATACAAAGTATTTGTTTTTATTACTATATACACACACATTAATATTAAAAAAAAAAAAAAAAATATATATAATTTTATTCTAACTGTATTTTGAATATATATACATACATATATACATACATACATACATATATATATATATATATATATATATATATATATGAGAAATATACATATGTCCATATACATAATTACACAAATAATTTCATAAATATACACATAGACAGGCCGGCAGGACCATGCTTAACAGGGTACTGGGCACCAAGGGAGGCGCAGAAGCAGTAGTGTATCTATTAATAAAGAAACATGAAAAGTACGGGGTATTCGAAGGTTGGCAGGGAGGTCAAGGACATAAGACACCGGATTGATCCTACGGAAAAGGACCAATGTATCTAGGAGCGAACTTCATAGAGGGTACCCGGAGTCTAATGTGTCTAATGGATAGCCAAACCTTGTCTCCTACTTGATAAGAAGGTGCAGCACTATGTCGCTTATCAGAAAGAAAAAAAAAAAAAAAAGGGGGGGAAAAGCGCCAGCTAAGGAAGAATGAACTAGATCCCATGTTTTCCTCATAGAGGTCAGATGCTCATCCTGAGTGGGGATATCTGTATCAGAACACAGAAGGTAATACAGTAGGGTGGAGACCATATACAACATAAAAAGGATTACGTTTGGAAGAGTCATGCGTAGTGTTGTTCCGGGCAAATTCCGCCCAGGGCAGGAGGTCAACCCAATTTGTTGGGGGAAAATATTATGATTATAGATCTGTTTAATATGTGCTTGATTAAGTCTGTGTGTATGGGAGATCGGGAATTATCTTCAAAGGGAGTTTCTGTTTAGATAATTGGAAAGATACAGCACCTGAAAGGCACCGATCACATTTACATATCAACTGGTCTTCAAAGGAGTCTATCTAGGAAAACACACCTTAGGTTAGAGGCAAAGGGATGGCTGGGAGAGTTCACACTTAAATAAAATAACAGGATAGACAACACGTTGGGCCTTGTGAAAGTAAATCACATTTACATATCAATTGAGCTGAGGAATTTGCCATTTACAACATGGGAACCAATTCCTTTAAAAATAGAAGATACTGACATCACATTAGACTAGGTTGGTAAGACACACGCTGCACCCAACATCTCACAGCACATACACAATGTAGCAGATATTATTAGATAGATGGAATGTAGGAGTGTTATGAATGTATTGTAACTCTGTAATACTATAACCAACATTCTTCTGTAATATTTAACTGGGCAGATTCTAAGTAAAGATTTCTCTCTGGTAAGAACTATGGTGTTGGCTGTGTATTTGTAATATCGGGTAGAATACCTTAGTAGTGCTAGTCATATATTTATCTGGACAAGGGGATAAAGATATATGTTAGTTCTTGGAAGAGGTGACACAGGGATATTACATTCACTATTAATACACAACGCAGAGTGGATTTCTCTCAAAAGGATACCAATTGGAAGTATTGGTGGTGAGAGAAGAATTATACAACACAATTATCCTGGGAAACGTTAACAAAACAAAGTAGAAATACTTTCAGAGACTGATTTGCCCTTTCAGCAGCCCCATTGTTTGGGCATGATAAGATGAAGAAAACGACAGGTCAATACACAATTCCTTACAAACAGATTTCCAGAATTGAGAAGTGAACCTCTGTCCGAAACAATGTTTTGAGGAATCCCATGTAACCTCACAATTTCCTTAATAAAAATCTGAGCAAGGTCTTATGATGAAGGTAATGTTTTTAAGCGGGACAAAATGGGCCATTTTGGAGAAATCGATCTATGACCATGAGTACAGTGTTATATCCCTTTGAGATAGGCAACTCCACGGCTATATGAGACCATGGAATGAGAGGCACAGGCAGCAGTTGTAACAACCCACATTTCAATTTGTGTGGAAACTTAGAGACAGCACAAATCTGGCAAGTATTAACATAAGTGATCACATCAAACTGAAGAGAGGGCCACCAGGACTTTCAGGTTACCGAAATGGTTTTGCATGTACCTGGATGCCCAGCTGTAACGTTATTATGAAACAGCAACAAATCGACCTTCTTTCAGTTCCAGAAACAAACAGAAGACCTGAAGGTTTATTGCTAGGTGTCTGAGGTTGAGCCGCGTTTATGACACCAAAAAGAGGCGTGGACACCAAAATACATTCAGGAGGAATAATAGGAGTGTTCTCTTGCTCCTGTTCCTCCTCTGTGTCATACTGTCTAGATAAAGCATCAGCCTTTATGTTCCTAGTACCAGGCCTATAAGTGATGATAGAATTTAAATGAGAAAGAAACCAAGAGCATCTAGCCTGTCTGGATGACATTCTTGTAGCCTCCCCTGTATATTCCAGTTTTTTATGATCAGTCTTTGGATCCATCCACTAGATGTCTCCACTCTTCAAGTGCCAATATGATGGCCAATAGCTCTGTTACATATGTCATAATTTCTTACCGCTGGGGATAGCTTTTTAGGAAAGAAGCCACATGGGTGCAGATTTTTGTCATGACTTTCTCTCTGGGACAGTATAGCACCAGCCCTGGTTTCAGAGGCATCCACTTCTAATATGAAAGATCTGCTGGAATCAGAATCAGCAAGTATAGGTGCTGAAACAAACAAAGCCTTGAATTGTTCAAAGGCCTTAATGGCCTCTTTTGGCCATAATGTACCTTAAACCGTCTTATGTGTCAAATTGGTGATCGGGAATATTATCGTAAACTTTTAGTATCTCCCCTTTCCTCCAATCTACACGTGGATCATATTTGATTAGCCATGGAAAACCAAGTATAATGGGACAAGAGGGTGAGGAGATAACCTGAAAAGTGATTTGTTCCTTATGCAAGGCCCCTACTTGCAATAAAACAGGCAAGGTCTCATGGGTAATAAGCGTATTCCTAAGAGGTCTACCATCTATGGACTCAACGGCCAAAAAGGTGTTGACCTCTCCCTTAGAGGTATTGTGTGTGGACACAAAGTGTGCATCAATAAAGCTTTCTGCTGCTCCCGAGTCTAATTGGGCTATGCAATTAACCTCAAGGTTGTGTAACAGAAAAAAGTAGTATTGAAAGAGGCATAGTGGGGGACATATACACAACACCTAAGGCTGGTCCCAGAATGGTATTTTGTTGCGAGTGTTTTCCGGACGAATCGGGCAATTTACCCTTATATGTCCCTTCTTGCCACAATACATACACAAACCCTCCTGAATTGTCTTTCTGCTTCAGATGACCTAACTCAACTGCATAGGTTCAGGTTCAGCAGCTACAATAGGGGGTTTGTGAACAACAGAGTTGGAGAAGTGGGGAGCGAGAAAAGTGCTATTTCTTCTAGGTTTGTTTCTGATGCTTTCCCTTAGCCAGTTATCGATATGCATCATATAAGTTATATACTTGTTAAGTTTGTTTGGCAAGTCTCTGGCAGCAACCTCATCTAGAATGACTCCTCGGCCTGTGGGCGGGATCAGTCTCGGCTGACGGAGGAAGAAGGTGGAGCGGCGGGGGAGGAGCAGGCAGCGACGTGGGACATGTCGCTGCCTGAGGTAAGTGACTGAAGGGGTTTTCACCCCTTCAGTAACCAGGGATTGGGGGGTGGGAGGGAGAGGGACCCTCCAGTGCCAGGAAAACGGATAGTTTTCCTGGCACTGGAGTTTCCCTTTAACCAATAAATACCCTCATCTCACTCTTATCAGTCTCACCTCGGCAGTCCCCAGCTCCTGTTTCTCACCCCCTTCCATAAACACTTCCTGTAAAGAGAGCCCTATTTAGGCTCTCTTTATTGCAAGTTCTGTTTAATTAAGATTTTCTTATCCCCTGCTATGTTAATAGCTTGCTAGACCCTGCAAGAGCCTCCTGTATGTGATTAAAGTTCAATTTAGAGATTGAGATACAATTATTTAAGGTAAATTACATCTGTTTGAAAGTGAAACCAGTGTTTTTTTCATGCAGGCTCTGGCAATCATAGCCAGGGGAGGTGTGGCTATGGCTGCATAAACAGAAACAAAGTGATTCAACTCCTAAATGACAGTGAATTGAGCAGTGAAATTGCAGGGGAATGATCTATACACTAAAATTGCTTTATTTAGCTGAAGTAATTTAGGTGACTATAGTGTTCCTTTAAAGGTGATTTAGTCCACAACATGTGGAGTGCCAAAAGGTTGCCTACCCTTGATTTAGACCAAGTTCACACAAGATGGGTCCCTCAACTCATTTTGTGTTGCAACATTTTTTTTACTTACACCAAGTCAAGTGGACAGTGCGAAAGATAATGTTCTTAGTTATAGAGCACAGAATAAAATCGCCTATTTTTAAGAAACACAGACTATCTAGTAGGACATTTTGTCGTGGTTCAGCCACTTACTCATCTCCTTGTAGAGTCCCCAGCTGATTCCAGAAAGCAATGCCAGAGTAACCAGGTCTCCTAAACTTGCAGCGATAGGCGTTGCTACATTATCTGGGTTGATGCCCAACTTCTTCGAACCAATAATCACACCGATCATCACCAGTCCTGTCAGAAACAGAGAGAAGATCATTAAGGACATAGCCATATTTTCTATGTAAATACACCATCTCCGCAATGGAAACAAACAAATAAATAGAAAAAAAAAAACCACATTTCAAAAAAAAAAAAAAAAAATTACATTAGAGTTTCTCACCAAGAATCAAAGAAGCTATGAATGCAGTGGAAACGCTACTTGCGCACAACAAGACAGCATGATCAATGCGGAAGATTCCATCTGGGATCCAGCCAAAAATAACTGCTGCTATGGAAGCCAAGAATCCAACAACTGTAGCTTGGACCTGAAAGTGTGAAGATTAAGACAACCATGAGGAATAAAACAAGAGTACGCACATCTTCGAGAGATTGATTCCAATCTTAGCAGGTTTAAAACATAGACCAACAATTTCATTTGCAGCTCATATCTTACATTAAATAACCCTATAGGGTCAGAAACACAAACATGTTCACAAATTCTGACCCTGCAGTGTTAGAAGCACCATCTAGCCCCTCTCCCACCACTAAATATAGTAAAATCTTACTATCCCAACCCCCTCCCCCACAGTCTGCGGCTACTGGCTCTGCCCCTGATCTGCCTCCTTGGCTGACATAATCAGAAGTGTTGTTCTCAGCCAATCACAACTTTCCCATATGATTGGCAGATCAGGGGCAGAGCCAGCACAAACCAAACACAGCCCTGGCCAATCAATGCATCTCTATGAGGAAAGTTTAGTGTCTCCATGCAGAGGATGGAGACACTGAATTGTAGTGCTGCACAGGAAACACCTCTGAGGAGTGACTAGTGGATTTATCACTAGGCTGTAACGTAAACACTGCATTTTCGCTGCAAAGACCGTTTACTGCAAAAAGCCTGAAGGTAATGATTATACTCACCAGAACAGACTAAGCTGTAATTGTACTGGTAACTATAGCGTTACATTTGTCTTTCACTTTTCTACCTCTTGCATTTTTATTTGAAAGTTATCCAGTTTTGCCCTAATGGATCTTACATTGGAACATAGGCTTAGAAGAGTCTTGTGTCCAAGTTCAGCATCACATCTGTTTCTGCTGTTGATCCAAAAGAAGGCATAAATCCTAATTTGAGGCGCTTTCAAACTTTGAAACAAACTGAGAAAAAAAATCCCATTGACCCTAGATCCCAGTCAAATCTTTCCTTGGATCAATATAACCCTGAATAATAGGCCAGTATGCCTGGACATGAGAACCAGGAAGTACCAGTCACAGCTCTCCTACACAGAGGTCTACAACCTAAGCTTCCAAGTCTAATTATTAAAATACAACATTTTGGGGATGTAGTCAAGTTGTGGGGTGGGGGTAGACTACTAGACACCAACAACTTCAATAAGCTCAAGTTGTTATAGCAAGTACATTGTTCCTTTGAATTAACTACCTTATTAGATAAGGACCAAGTCAATAACAGGAAAGATTGTGTATTTACCTTGAAACTTTAGCTTTCAAAAAATTAAATAAGAATAGGAGAAAGGAGTGGAAGACGTTAGCTCCCGGTATAAATGAGCCGTCTCCATGCTGAGAGAGAGAAATGCTACATAGCAGAGACTTATTCTCCTTGGAGAATGATTGCTCTCTTGGGGACAAAGTAACTGAAAAATTACTGGAAGTAGTTACACATATGGCCACAATATGAGCTGGAGATCGTTTACAGATATATATTTCTAGGCAAAATTTTGTTTGCCATTATCTTAACGAGTGGTAATGTACAATAAAAGGAATGGGCAACCATGCATAACATCAGGAGAAAAATGAATAAATAATAATATTATATATATAATAATAATAATAATAATAATACAGAATCTCTGGCACTCTTCCCACCAATGCTGTAAACAATCTCCGACCAAGGTGCTTCTCAGTGCATGTATACAATCCAAAAGAATGAGACCACTCACTGGTTTTAGAAAACAGTGAATTAAATGTTAAGCAAAAAAATCAACGTTTCGACCGTCAAGCGGTCTTTATCAAGATGCCTGGACAATGCACACACAAGCAATATATAGCATAACAAGTTAAACTTACCCTATCACCACTAATAGGGTTCACTTGGTGATAGGGTAAGTTTAACTTATGTTATGCTATATATTGCTTGTGTGTGCATTGTCCAGGCATCTTGATAAAGACCGCTTGACGGTCGAAACGTTGATTTTTTTGCTTAACATTTAAATTCACTGTTTTCTAAAGCCAGTGATTGGTCTCATTCTTTTGGATTATATCACACACACACACACACACACACACACACACTTTATATTTATTTAAAAACATCACTTGCAGAAAAGAAAACAAAAATACTCAAACCCACAATTAATTTCAAGATACACAGCATTTAAACTAAGCAAGCCACCACAGAGCATTATAGTAAGGAATGCTGGTCATTGCCAGTCACCCGCTGCAAACTGCAGGGAGTTACTTTTTATTACAGGTAATTTATAGAAGGAGACATCTCTCTCGTTGGGTTTTAATTTCATGGCAAAATAAAGTCCACTGCAAGAACAGTGAAAGCCCGTCTGCCGTCACTTAAATGTTAAATTTATTTTATACGGTTTTGAAAAATGCTGATTTACTGCAGATCAGAAAGGAGACCAAAGCAGCAAAGAGTTTCAGAAAAGCTTAAAAATGTATAACCATGAAAAAATCACACAATGTGTCAAATCATGAACTTGAGAAGGATCAGAGACTACTAGAAAATGTGTTGCACAAAAAGGCAAGGCAAAACGATCTTTTAAACATAACAAATTGAAATCAATTGTATTACAAATACACACACACACACTCCTGCTACAATGAATGTTTGTATTACCTACCTGTATCAATGCCATGTTGCCAATAATCATTGCCCATTTTTCTTTGGAAGTTTCCATTTGCCCAATATTTGCCTGTAAAGTAAATTAAAATAAGTTAAGGGAAGTTAAGGTAAAAACACCACTTAGCCTTTGTATTCTACTGTGAAAGAAAGACAATAAATGGTCATGTTAGTAAGTTATAGTGTAATTGTAGATTACTAGAAAGAAATCAGACACTTTCCAAGTATCACTAACTTTCCCAGCTGGGTATGCATTAGAACGACGGATCACGAAGTGGAGAAATTGGAAATAGCGTGGACAAATGAAACTCTGCATTTGTGCAGGATACTCTAGACAGAGCCAATTACCTGCAGCCATCACTGGTGACTGCTCTCGGGATTGACACTTAGACTCCGCCCAGAGTCAAAGAAATTCAGGCGGAGAAAATATACAGAGACAAAGCAGTCCCTGTAGAACAATTGACTGGGATGAGTATTTCATAAAGAGTCTATCTGAAATACTAATTGTTTGGATTTTTTTGGCGGGGGGGGGGGGGAAGGGGGGGGGGAGGGGCACGAGAACATGTACACCATATAGTCCTGGTATGGCTGTATAGATGTCCAGAACCCCTGTGCCTCGCTTTAAAAATGTTTTATTCACCTTTTCTCCAACGCTGCGCCAATGCATCTCTATAAGGAATGTTCAGCTCCTCCTCTGCATGGAGACAATGAATGCCTTTCCTGCACAGTGTGCAGCACTTCTAGTGGCAATCTGTGTTACTGGGTACCAATGTAAACACTGCCTTTTTTCTGAAAAAAGCAATGTTTAGATTAAAAGGCCTGCAGGGACAGGATATAGACACCTGAACCACTACATTAAATTTGAGTGGTTTTGGGGACTATAGTGTCCCTTTAAATGATAAGGGAACATGGATCAGTGCAGAGTGCATTCGTTTTGTACAGGTTTTTTGGGAATTTCTGGCATTTTATAAGAGGTGTTCAATATTTTGAACAGGTATGTGGATCGTAAACATAATGGTTCATGTTTAGCATTGTAACAGTGGTTTGCCCAATGAAAACACACACTAAACGTGGTAAGATACATTCCAGGCACCAAAATAAATTCATATTATTATGTTACCATTTACATAGCGCCAACAAATTCCGCAGCGCTTTACAATGGGTGGACGAACAGACATGTAGTTGTAACCAGACAAGTTGGACACACAGGAACAGAGGGGTTTAGAGCCCTGCTCAATGAGCTTACATGCTAGAGGGAGTGGGGTAAAGTGACACAAAAAGGTAAGGATAATATTAGATTAATGACAGTTGCAAGAGAGGAATCAGTCGGGAGCTATTAACAGTTTGATGTGCCTTTATGAAGAAGTGGGTTTTTAATTATTTGTTGAAGGAGTGGAGACTGGGTGAGCATCTAACGGAGGAGGGAAGTGAGTTCCACAGGAACGGTGCAGCCCTCGAGTCTTGAAGGCGAGCATCAGAGGTGGGAGTAAGGACAGAAGACAGACATAAGTCTTATGTTACTTTGGAGCATAGATGCGGCCTCTGCAGCCCTGCAAATGTCTCATTTCATTTGCAAGGCCCCATTTAGATCACACACTTTCCATGCCTACTACTGGCCAAGGAGACAGATTCGATAGTTTAACTTACCTGTGGCTATCTACTTGCTGTCTAGTGTCAGCATGAGAGTATGTTGACAGCAGATGCTATGCATGTCCATGGTCGAGCATCTGGAACATCTTAGCTTAAATAAAAGGCCCACTAATCAAAACAAAAGTATTAAAAAAAATTTAAAAAACCTATATCAATCCACAGCATGGAAACCCTTTGGTAACCTATCAAACACTACACACACACACACACACCGTGTGTAGTGTAAAAACCACCAGAAGTAAAAAAATAAAATAAAAATTGAATACGGAGTACTGTTACTCTTCTGCTGCTGCGTGTGACATAAAGGTAGAAAATCTCACTACACTACGATTTATCCAATTCCTTTGATGGTGGAAAGTGTGGATATAGCACTCTACCGGCAGAAAGATCGGCCAGATTCCCTCCCCAAGCCATAGCCTAACCAAGGATCATGGAAATTGTTGCTCAACAATGCCTGGAGAACAAGAACCAAAATATTCAATTAATTAGTCATAAGTTTTACAAAAGTTTAAGATACCAACACAAACAGGAAGCAGAGAACAACAACAACAACAAAAAATCCCACATACCTTGCAAAGCTTAAAAAAAAATAAAAAAAAAGTTAAAATAAACATGCCATGTCACAGGCAAATTGACAGCAGTATAGAAACAAAAATGTCATTGTCAAATAGGGAGAGTGATTAAAAACTTGTAAGACTGGAAATTAGAAAGAAAGCTATGCCGCTGCTCTATAGAGAAGGTCACGCAGCACATCTAAAATAAGTTTGTTTTAAAAGGAGTTATCACAGGCATGTTATTCTTCACGTGACATTAGTTAGCATGACATTTTGAGGGACTCACGGCAGTAGAGAGACGAGATGCCAGTGTCATTTCCAGGTTACCCTTCAACCCAAGCAGAGCTGGCACAAGGATAAAAACTTCTGTTACTTCTGTGAAGACATCCCAATGCTGGAGCAAGAAAGAGAAAAACAGAGAACCATGAATTCAAATGGCACTCTAGTTTCAATCCGTCTTTCATCATACACACGTGTAGATTACATGGAGAGGAAAAATTTTGTTAGAAGCATTTTTTTTTTTTGGAGCAATAGTCCTGGTTTTTATCACATAGCATCAAGTAATGAAAAAAAATATATAAATAAAAATCTACAGTGCCTTGGATGGGATCTAGTGCATGGGCTAAAAATGCAGTGTTATTCACTTAAGAATTGTGGGGAATTAAAATGAACCTCAAATTTAAAGCGCTAAAATAGCTGGACTGGAAACATTTAAATCAGCTGTTCCCAGTTCAGCTACTGTGGCCTGAAGTTTGAAATTCACTTTAAAATTTCCCCCGCAATTCCCACTCAGGTGAATAATCCAGAGAGAGTGTTCACTTGAACATTATTGAAATCCTTTAGACATTTCCTCTATAAAAAAGGAACCTCTAGAACAGGTGTAGGCAACCTTTTTGTAGTATTGCGCCAAAACAAGATCTTGAAGTCCCTTGGTGTGCCAGTCAGAATTTTTTTTTTTTTTTTTTTTAAATTGAGGGGGATGTATATTGCTTATATTGTGTATGGGTGCTGCAGTTGCTTTGCAGCATTGTATTTGTGCGTGTGTGGGCTGTTATATTGTATAGGTTAATAAATTAGTTTGTGGTATTGTGTATGATACCTATGAATGTGGACTATGTATGCGGGCTAATTGTGAAGTGTGTGTGGATGATATGTCACATTGTATGATTGGTAGAGTGTGTATATGTGGGGCAGCTCTGTGTATATCTGGCAGTATGAGTGGCTTCCCTGTAGTCCACTGTGGACAGTGGCCAGGTACAGGTAAAGGGCGGGAGCTGCTCTACTTCAGTGTGGATTCTTGTGCTGAGAGATAGAGCAAGTGATCTCAGAAAACCAAGTGCTGCAAAGTTTAAATTGAGGGTTATCCCTTACTACCTACAGTCACCGCTCAGTTTGCACTAGCCGATATCTGAAGTCCCACTTGGACTCCCAATAGGCCAGAGACTGTTTGGCTCTGGCAGCCTTGAGTACATGCAAATGCACTTTGAGTGCCATAGGTTGTTGACCTCTGCTCTAGAAAGTTTATTTTAGAGACCAGAAGCCAAATTGACAGGGGGGGGGGGGGGGGGGGGGCGCGGCTGGAGAAGAGAGTGACAAGGGAGGGAGAGGGGGGAGAGAGTGACATCCATCACACACAATGCACCCCTTACACACAGAAAAACACAATGCATTACACAGACACACACAAGCAATGCAACCCTTACACACAGAGCATTCCTTACACACACTTAATGCACCCCTTACAGACGCACACACACACACACACTGCGTCCCGTACATACACAGAAACACACCTTACAGCCCTTACACATACAAACACAGATTCACACAATGCATTTCTTTGCACTTTACTTTTGCCCAGGGCGGCAAAAATCCTTGCACCGGCCCTGCCTATAGTGCCAGGAAAACAGGTTTGTTTTCCTGGGACTGTAGTGGTCCTTTAAGAAAGGGGTGGACACAGGCAATGTTTTTAAAGGTGGAATCGATAAGATGGGGCAACAGACTTGACAAGAGATGTAAGGGCGAGGCCAGAATCAAAGAGAACACCAAGACAGCGAGCTTGTAAGGACGGGCTGACAACAGTACCGTTAACTTACATGGCAATAGAAGTCAGTATGTGCAGTATTTCTGCTTGAACATACAGGGATACTTGCACTTGTGTTCTGGGGGCCAAATGTCAATTCTGTGCAGTGGGTCTGCGTGTGGAAGTTTACTCTGAGCAGTCCATCCTACCTCTCTGTATTGATGTATTAAATTATAAATACCCTCCCCTTCCTGCCTCAGAGAACGTACATAGTAGTGGTACAATCAAAACCTTCTGTACGAGAATCATTTAATTGGACCTAAACAATGACAGAGCGTAGAAGGTAGCGCTGTGAACTTGCCCAGCACTGGATTCCAGGTAAAACACATACACACAAAATAGTGTAGAGAAAGCCCTGTGAGCCATGATATCCTTTAAAGAATAGCACCTACTTTTGCCTCGATATAGAGCTCTTGATCTTCAGGAAAACCCCTTCATTAGACGTTTTCAACATTACAAACAGCTTTAACTGAAATGTGGTAAGCAGTGCTGCTTCATCAATTAACTTCTTATGGCTGTGACTAGGACCCAATAAATGAGATGCCCTTGCTCCAACCATTTTCAGTTACAAGGGCAACCCAAGTGTTAAAAGTCAATGCATTAAAAAAAAAAAATAATCTCACTATGGGTGTCATTTTGTTAGAAGGCATTTGCTTTCAAAAGGGTGTTCAGTTTGATAAAAGCAGACACCCAGAGAAAACAGTAAGGCCTAGATTACGGAGTTCCCCTCACCCCTTCCCTGGCAGAAGGGTGAAGGCAAGAAGCCAAGGAAGAGAAGTTCAACCACAAGGAAATTAAAGAGTTTGGCTAAATCCCTTCTTCCTGAAAACGTACACAGACAACCAGTGAAGCCACAAACTTCCAAAAATAATCTTAAATTGAAAACAACTAGACCAGTTCTTAACCTTACTTTGTCAGGTAGCAGAATAAAATACAGTATATTGTGTTATTACTCACACTTATTCCATGCAGATGTAAAAAAAAAAATTAACCACGTGACCCATTCAAGTGTACCAAAAACTTGTACTTTCTATAGTAAACCTTACTAACTTTAGGACCTGGATGAGACCCCTCTAAGAAAAACAGGTTAGTCACGTTTTAAATTGAAAGTTGGAAAAAAGGTCAACACTAAACAAAATGAAAAATCTTTATTTCATGCTACTTGTCATTTACAGTTTGCAATGGCTATTTTGGGCTTTTGCTGCTTTTAGAGTAGGGTATCAGCTGACTTGTGATCGAAGCATAAAAAGGTCTTCTAAAAGGAGGTAGAATTACAATTAAAAAGGGTCAGTCGGGAAAATTGCTTGCCCAAAGAACTGCCACAATGTTGTCCTGTCAGTAACATCCAATTATAGGATAGGAATAGCTTCCAAACAAACTATAAGAATGGCCATGTGATTGTGTGCATAGCACATTCCAGGGCTGAAATACAGGACATTGTGCAGTCTAGAGCCTTAAAGTGTTAAAAGGCCACTAAGAGGAATAACGTCTCCCATGGTTACAGACGAATGTTTCCAATAAGTCAGACTGACGCATGAAGATCCAGTCCAAGCTGCCTGTCCAGGTTTACTGTAACATAATCCAACATAGCTCGGACATGGGTTTGTGGGTGTTTGATTAAGATTCTCCATATAGTTTGTTTTTAACATTTTGTGTACTCCACTGTAGGTGCAGCCATTAGATTTCCAGCAATATATTGCCCTAACCCACTGATTGAAATGGTGGTAGAGCAGGGACAATTTGTAAACTACAAATTTTTGTGCAATACACATTATAGCCAGTGCCGTCACTGTCCATTGCAGGACACTGAAGAGTGGGGTCAAGTTTATCAGTTAGTTTAGATAGACACAGGTAAAGGGCATATTTTTTTTTTTTTTTTTTTAACCAGATTTTCATGGCCCCAAAAAAAAAAAAAAAAAAAAAAAAAATTATATATATATATATATATATATATATATATATATATATATATATATATATATATATATCTCGCGTCTCATTTTGTTCAGGAGAAACATTGCTTTCATTTTACATCAAATACTTATATATGAAAATAAGACAAAATAAATAAAAATTATCGGGAGAGGGAGAAAACACACACAAACGGTTGTCCCACAAATCAGGATTGTCGAGCAAGGCTTAAATTGCCAGTGTCTGCTGAACGCAATGACGTATCATGCTGCCGTAACTTTGTTTAAGCCCAAATTGTGCAGGGTGGCATAGTACGTCAGAATGGTCTTAAATGGTTTTAAAAAAAAAAAAAAAAGTCAATAAACTACATTAGTCTCGTTGTACATTACATTTTAGTTGCATAAATTGTTATTCGCAAGTCACCTAAGATTTCAGACAGCCCTGTCACTGGAAGCACTCCAAAAATGAAGGCAACCGTCCCCACTCCCTCTAAGATGTAAGCTCATTGAGCAGGGTCCTCAACCCGTCTGTTCCTCTGCGTCCAACTTGTCTGGTTACAAAATACGTGTCTGTTAGTCCACCCATTGTACAGCGCTATATAAATAATCTAACAAATTTAAGCCTCTTTAGTTTAGAAAAGGTCGTCTGAGAGGGGAAATTATAACATACATTCGTGGCCAATACAAACCATTGTGTGGAAATCTTTTCACAAACCGGACTTTACATAGAACACAAGGTCAAAAATAAATAATTATTATTTAGTCTAAAAGGCAAAGGAAAGTTTTTTTTTTACTGAAAGAACAATAAGGATGTGGAATTCTCTGCCTGAAGAAGTGGTTTTATCAGAGTCCATACAGATGTTCACAACAGCAACAAGATGCATACTTGAAAAATAAATAAATAAAAAAACGAATATTTAAGGATATAATTTTTTCAATGTAGGGTAATAGCTTCTTGATCCAAGGATAAATCTGACTGCCATTCTGGGGTCAAGAAGGAATTTTTTTTTCCTAGTTTGTTGCAAAATTGGAAATGCTTCAAACTGGGGTTTTTTGCCTTCTTTTGGATCAACTAAAAAAAAAACACAAGTGTGAGGAAGGCTGAACTTGGACGCAAGTCTCTTTTCAGCTATGTAACTATGTAATAATTTGATAAATTGGGACTTTTTTTATAAATTTTTTTGCAAATATGGCTTGTTTGAGCCTTCACCTTTTGAAGGTTTCAATAACCACAGAGAAAACTTCTAGTGCACTATGGAAGATGTCCACTCTAAATAACCAACTAAAATAGAGGGAAGAAGAAAAAAATAAATAAAACAATAAACCACAATTTGTAAACTCAAGCCTGGTATATTGTTATATACTAGGGTAAAATGTCCACTGCCAAGATAAAACTGCATGGTTCATAAACGTATAGCGAGAAACGCAACCTTTCACGAATAGTGCCTTGCATTACAAAGGTTATTTCAGTCTGTTTCTAAACTGACAGAGCCTACTGCCCAGTCATCTCCTGCAATTTAGAAGAAGGCTCAGATTTCTTCCAAGGGATAGTATTCTAGAATGAGGAGGAGGGTAGGGCAGTTAAAAGGAAGGTACAGATCAGGAACAGCTTATCTGGAAAGTCACTGCCAAGAGTAGTTACTCCTAAAAGAACACTCCACAGAATTTAGTTTTTAAAAGATGCTGAAGTCAGCACGTTAGGAATTGGTGACAAATATGACAGACTCAAAAATGTCAGCAAGCTTGTTGCTTTGTGTGTGGAGTATGCCTTTAATATCAGTTTACCTAGATTGACCATGGAACAAGGTATAAGGCATACATACACCTACCTTTCTAGCAGTATGAACTGGATTTAAATCAATAAAAAACTAAAGTTTGGGAAAAAGAGCAAAATTTGGTGCTACCATCACCTGGTGTGAATCACTTAACCACACAAATTTAAAGTGCACAAGAAATATATAATGGTGAGAGAACTCAATACATGCAGTTAAATTGTTACCAGTACTGTCTTTAGTGTATATCTAGAAGATTTAAAAAAGAAATATAGGGTAATATTGTCATACATGTATATATTGACCAGAAATTACTGGTTAAACTCACATGCTTCTGAGTCACTTATACAAGCTGACTCAGACTATGAACTTGTAATGGAGATGAAAATGTAATTTATATGATTACCTGCCCCTGTGGATATCAATATATTGGTAGAACATTGAGACCACTTAAAATACGAATCAGGGAGCATATCTATAATATCATTAGGAAATATACCCTACATAATGTGTCAAAACATTTTTTAGAAGACCATGGTGGCAACACACAGGGTATTGAATTTATGGGAATAGAAGCAGTTAAAGTACACTGGAGGGGATATAGAAAACCTCCTCAATAAAACTGAAATGAAATGGATTTTTAACATGGAAACTTTGTCTCCATATGGTTTGTATGTGGATTTTGAGGTGAATTACTATATATGATAATATTTAAAATTTTATTTTGGAGCTTTTAATTTCTTTTTAACCATTTTGGGATATTTATTTAAAGGAGATTAAATATATATATATATATATATATATATATAATTTGTTACATATATCTTATGGCTTTTTTTCTTCTAACCTAATAACATCTTTCCTCTATTCCCCCCTTTAGAAGTTTTTATTACGGGTTTATATTTACATTTATGTCCAAACGATTGATTTTTACCAAGCACTGGCAAGTTATACAATGTAAGGACATTCCAAAATGGTGCCCGCTATACTTCCGGTATACAGCTGCCGAAATGACGTCATGACGTGCGGAACACGTCGGACGACCGATGACGACAAATGCGGAAGTAAAAGAACCCGGACATTGCGAAAAAGAGCGCCAAACCTTTCATAATATAAATGGAAACATTGGAGATAGACAGATAGCACCACTTGAGAAAGGCTTCCTTGCCGAAACGCGTAGTGGTATATTTTATGGACAATTTTTAATTTGTATTTGAGTTTTAATATTTTTTGATTTTGTATCAAATAAATAAGTTTTACTTTGATCCTGTATCCTGGAATAATTGTAAAGTCTACATCCAGGGAAGACTCATCAATATCAACTACAAGACGTCCTGTCTAAAAGGCTTTTTCATCTCCATTACAAGTTCATAGTCTGAGTCAGCTTGTATAAGTGACTCAGAAGCATGCGAGTTTAACCAGTAATTTCTGGTCAATATATACATATATGACAATATTACCCTATATATTTCTTTTTTATATCTTGTTCTAGATATACACTAAAGACAGTACTGGTAACAATTTAACTGCATGTATTGAGTGCTCTCACCATTATATATTTCTTGTAGATTTAAATCAAGTCTATTTAAACTAAAAAATAAATAAAAAAATTCTGTAAGAATCAGGGTATACATATATTTACAGAAAAATGGTATTAACAAAAAGGTCTTTCAGAACTTTGTATTTATTTTATTGCTATGAAAAACTGCATGCCATCTCAGCAGACACGTTCAATTAAAGAATTACTCCAAGCTTTAAAACCACTACTACTATTTACAATGGTTTGCCCCTTTTACTTTGGTCCATGCAGACAGGTGATGTGTACAGAAGCACGATGCAGTTGCCATTTGTTGGCAGAGAGAGTCACCTGATTGCTGAAGTGGTTGTGGTGCTTGGAGTAACCCTTTAACTTTGGATTAATGGAATCCATTATTGAAAGCTATTCAGCATAAAATTTTGGTTATGTAGAATGAGGCGGTTTACTTCTGAAATAACTTGTTGACAACGTACGTTAAATAGAAAACTACAGCTCCACGTTTCTTTTAGCTTACTAGTTGTGGTCGTACAGACACAATCAGCAGATCCCAACTAGTGGGCTACAGCTGTGATTGTGAATGATGCAGTATGTGCGTGTGGAAATATCTCCCCCTAACTGAACTGCAGTCGGTTGGAGTGCACTGTAACAGCTTATGGGCGCCATCTTGTACAAGCATGCCAGGTTTAAGGAATAAATGGGAGCCCTCCAAGTGTTTAATAATGCTTGGATTCCCGCAGACAGGAAACACTTTTTTTTTTTTAAATTACAAAAAAAAAAAAAAAAAAAAAATAATACACACCCGCTAAATATACATACACACTGTATGTAAATGTTCTGTTTTTTTAGTAGATGCAAACATAGTGTGTGTGTGACGCACGTGATCTTAGCTCTGTTCTGAATGGCAGAATCTGGCGGTATTTCTGTTGAAAAATCGGCCACCTACAGTCCTGGTTTGTGGTCCTATTTACTTCATAATAGATAGGGAAAATTTTTTAAAAAGTAAAGCTCAGATATGGGCTCTGGACCCCATGATAATGAGACTTTCCTGAAACAGACCTGTAGGCCCAAAACTACCAAGATGGCACCCATGGAGGTCTATACTTAAGCTTTCTCAGATGACAGTTTGCATGCCACAATAACTTCCATGCTTCCGGAGCTGGTACTACCTACATGGTCCATACTAGCGGTGAACTGCCCTTTGTGGTCTGTGAACAAAATCACAACATTTGTGCCAAGAACATGTGAGTGTGTATGTGTGTGTTCTAAGCTCGTAAACGTGCCTAAATGAAACCTGAGGTAGGCAAATACCAGTTATTGTATACCAAATGCCAGTTTATTTTGCTTCAAAGGCCTCCCATGAACTCTTAATAAATGACATTAAAAAAAAGAATAAATAATTCTTCACTAGAAAGCTATGGCAGACTAAAAGCTATGGCAGACAACTTACATACACACCTGGTTGTTTTTAGATCACACCCCTTACAATGATAGAGATATAGATAGAATATATAAAAAAAAAAAAAAAAAAAAAATATGTAAACAAACGTAATTACAACCAGACAAGTTTGACGCACAGGAACAGAGTTCAGCTGTTAATACCAGTTATACCAAGAAACAGTTCTGCTGCCATTACTGCTTAAACAAGCAGTGTTTTCTCAGTATTATCACACGGTGCCACGAAGCTTAAGAGCTTAAAGCAATAGATTACTTCCACTCACCTGCACTATATCCAGAACCATTCCAGCTGCCACAGTGCCAAATCCAGCAAGGAGAAAAGGAAAGAGGACCTGCAGACCTATGGAGAATGAGGTCTCTTTAAGGGGGGCTACTATTTCAGAAGCTGGGTCCACGGTGTGGTCATCACCTTCTGTGCTCTGGCTTCCATTTTCCAGCAAGGAATCCTCCTCCTGTACACCTTTGGTATTTGCACGGGATCCTAAGCCAATTAGCTGAGTTTCTTTAGGCCCCACAAAACCAGGTGTTGCCATTAGTGGGCTGTGCTCCACATCCAAGACTTGGTGGCTTTCTAGAACATGATGAGCTACCCCATTACTTGCACACTCATCCATTTGCTCAGTGACAGGAGCCATGACAGCAATCTCTAGATTTTCCTGATGTTAACAAATAAATTTCGCTTAGAGGGGATAGTGGCCACCGCTTCAAGGAGAGGCCTACAAAATAGTCTGCGCCCCCCTTGACTGTGAAGAATGAACAGATAGAAGTGCTCCCCATTAAGTACCCAGTGTGACAAAATTTTGGAGTACTGGAATCTTCAAATGATCTCAGAGAACACAAAGAATCTTCCAGAAAAAGATCTGAAACATTGACACAGTATGGAAGCAATGTACAACCAAAGTATAAAAATGTAGAAAGTCAGGAAGTAAGCAGTTAAGCAATTAACTTGTGATTTACTTCTACTTTGATAATTAGGGATTGAGAAAAGAATTTAAATGTGGGCAAGAGGGAAAACTTGCACCATGGCATCTTCTTCCTAAAAAAAACAAAAAATAAATAAAAAAACAGATAAAGATTATTTGGAATGTAGAGCAGATCTCTAAAATGATTCTAAAGCACTGTGGGCCAGTAACCATCTGTTAGAACCTTGGGATTTCACATGCAAAAAGAATTATAAGATGATCTACGACTATATTAGGGGTGCCCAAAAGGTAGATCCCGAGATGTAAGAACTCAAACTCCCATGATGCTTTAGAATGACAAAGCATCATGAAAGCTGGAGTTTTAAAACATCTGGGGAGCTACCTTTTGGGCAACCCTGCACTATACAGACCAAACAGTCCCTTTAGCTTTCGATAAAGGGGCTTGTTCAAGGGCCCAAAGTTGAATCATGTTTTGCCAAACCCTATGTTTGTTTCTACTGGTTACTCTCAGACATTAAGAACAGTTAAATTTAGAATATGTGTATGTGATAATGAGCTAGCTTGAATTTGCTACTTTTAGCCACTGGAATGTATGCACGATTTTCTGTGTTATCACATATCTATATATTGCTATAATCTACACCATTGGGGGGCCTTGAGGGCTAGATTCGGACCCATTATTATATAGGTATACACAGGCAATGGTATGTAATGCATTGCCACAGACAGGCAAACAAGCACAGACAGTTTATTTCACAGATGGCCATATACCCCACTTGGCTGAAAGGTGGTCACTTACAGCAATTAAAGTCATCTATAACCGGTGTTCACCTTTTCCCAGGGAAGTTCAGTTTACTTTTAAAAATATATCTTTTAAAAGGAACACTCCAACCACAACATGCTGTAGCAGTTATGGTGCTTTGCGTTTTCCTTTAAAAGATTTAGCAAGTTACATTACAATCCTGGGTGCACATCGCTAATGAATAGGAAAAACAAACACTTGAATTTATCTTCCTATGAAGTCAGGTGCAAAGACAGCTTTTAAAAATGATTCCCAGGGTACCAAGGACGAGGTACCTGGTTTCAGGTTAAAGAGAAGTGAATTACTTCCATTTATACATTTTAAAGCTCATAATATACATATTTAATAGAACAGAACATTATAAATCTTTGAAAGACAAGTCCGTTTAGAATATTTTATAGAAATACGTGTAAAAATAATATATTTTTACTTATTTATATATAACAAAAACTTGCTTAAATACAATAACTACAAAATGCTTCACGATCTGACTATTTTTGTTCCCCATACACTTGAAAGTATTTCGAAACAGCATTCTTTAAGTGATAACTCAAAAAGTTTATACAACAGTGGCAAGAGAAAAACCATTCAACATTTTTCAAAAATTGACCCATAATGCAGAGATCATCATCTGATCCATCCTTACCCCCTACCCCCTAAACTTATAACGTGGGTCAGCCTGAACCCCTTCATGGGGAGAGTATTTAAGTATTCTGCAGAAAGCTGGTACTCACAAAAATCCTGCACTGCAGATTTAATTAATATGAAGTGGCAAAAACGTTAAAGGTTTCGGTCAACTACTATACATACACAACTCCCCACTTTACCTGCTGCAATGCACATGCTAAGTGAAAAGACAAGGCTTGCACTGTTTGAGGAAAGGGCTATGTTAGAAGAGACCTAGCCACAGGAATTCCTAGTTCTGCTGACACAAAGAGATAATATACAGTCTACATCCTGCAGAGCAAAGCACAGCAGTTACTAAGTATCCGCTATCTGCAAAATTTACTGCAGTGTCTGCCACCTTCACAGTGCCAACTGATAGGGGCTCAGCTACTGGCCATGACAACTATGGGAATGGGGGATCTGACACATGGCAAGACAGGTCGGAGGGGTCTAGATACTCATTAGGAGATTAATACAATGTAAAAAATAATAACGTACAAAGCAAAAAGATGGCCTAAATATATATATATATATATATATATATATATATTTTAGATTATGGATCACCGGTACATACTAAAAACTTTATTTTAGATTATTAATCTCTGACCGCAGCTGTTGACAGATCTTTTAAGGATGCGTACTGCCAGAAGAGTCAGAGGATTGGGTAGTTTGTGTTGCAACGTGCAAAACCCACAAAATAAAAAACAAAAAAAAAACAAACACACATCGACCCCCCCTCCCTTTCATGTAAGGAAATCACATAGCAATGTAACCAACCACCCCTGTGCAACATACCACCAGAAAGGAGTCAGGGAAATGGAGTCAGCTGTTGTTATGGACTCCCACCGAAGGTACATAGAGAAACAAACAGTCTATTTTAACCCCTGAAGATTTCTGAAATACCATGTACATAAACAGCAGCAGTGGTAATGGTCACAGCTATTGCAGGGTAAAAGACACACAGGCTCAAAGACACACAGGCTTAAGCTAAAACCTAAAGTACAGAGAGCAAGCAATGTCTCCCACACTGGCTATCTATATCCTAATCATCATGTGCCATTAGAGAGCAAACAGCCCCCTAATAATAATAAACCCCAAGGATAATACAGCATGCATTCCATGGAATTATAGCAAACACTCACCTTCCCTGTCTGGCAGCTCACACACTGCAACACTTACAAGGCACCAGCAACACTTTAACTTCCCCGTGACGTCAGCATCCTGCACACACTACACCAATAGTCACAGGCAGTATGAAGTCCAGTCTGCAAGTGATTGGCCAACTCTCCCTCCCTCTCCAAGCCAGGCAGGGACTTATCAGACTGAGACTGACATACGCTGCAGCCTATCAGGAGGCGGACTGAGGCTGAGCCAGCCATGGACATCATAGTATATTACTATACAGAAGGATAAAGCAGTAGGGGTTAAAGAACACTCCGAGCACTGTAAGCACTGCAAGCGCTGTAGTGATTCCTTTAATAACAATGGGTTGCATACTGATAGACATTATGGGCTCCTAAACTTTGTATATATTGGAACAGGGGTCCTCAAACTCCGCCCCCCCCCCAGATGTTGCTGAACTACAACTCCTATGATTCTTTGAATTACATAGATAGCCAAAGAATCATGGGAGTTGTAGTTCAGCAACATCGGGGGGGGGGGGGGGCGAAGTTTGAGGACCCCTGTATTGGGTGTGCACCGTGTGCAGATTAGTAATAGATGAACAAACATAAATATATTTTTTTAACTTATAACTGGGTGTATTCACTGAGCCATGTAACTAGCTGTGTGCTCTCGGTGTATCCATAGTCCACTCAGCTGCACTACATCCAGCACCCTTCCTACAGGCTGCAGCCACTGGACCAAATCCAACAAGAATGAAATTAAAAATGACCTGCAGACCCATGGAGAATGAGGTTTCTATAAAGGGCCCTGTGACAGACATCTAAGCCTTGGTGATTTTTTAACATAATACATTATTTCATGTTTGCACGCTTCACCATTTGCACATTGACTGGTGCTATGGCAACAGAGTCTAGAACTTCTTGAGGACTCGAATCTAGTTTACTTTCAAGGGTAACTCTGGATACCCTTCTAGTAAATGCCTGACAAAATATTATGTGCTCACCTTGTTTTTAGAGATTGAACAGAGTGATAGAATCCTCTAATGACGGAACAAGATCTAGAAAAGGGACCCAGTATGCCAACTCATCACACTGCTACCGTACATATTAGTATTGTAATGTAGGGTGCCAGGAACTAAGCAATTAAATAGATTGCAATTTATTCTGCTTGGGACAATAGATCATTTGGAAAATAATTTGGTAGGCGTTACCAGGGTGTGTTCTGTGCCAGTCAGTATACTGGTTAGTCCAGAAAAACAAACTAATGGTGAATATATTACCCCTTAGCATCATTTTGTAGTCTAAACAGGATTATTTCCTGAAATACATGAAATACATCTGTCACTGTACTTGAGTTTTAGGTCAACAGGGTTATTCTCTAAAGTGAAAACTCAAAGTGAATTTAAAATTTAAAGGGACACTATAGTCACTAGAACAACTACAGCTTAATGTATTTGTTATGTTGTCTATATCCTGTCCCTGCAGGCTTTTTAATGCACTTTAATGTAAACTCTGCCTTTTCATAGAAAAGCCAGTATTTACATAACTGTCTATTATTATTATTATTGTTGTTATTATTATTTTATTTATATAGCGCCAGCAAGTTCAGTAGTGCTGTACAATGGGTGGACTAACAGACACGTATTTGTAACTAGACAAGTTGGACGCAGAGGGAACAGAGGGATTGAGGGCCCTGCTCAATGATCTTACATGCTTGAGGGAGTGGGGTATAGTGACACAAATGGTAAAAGTATGAGTATCAAAGTAGATTGCTAGAAAGTATTCAATGAGGGCTCAGTAGGTTATTTTTGACCTGAGAGGAGTCAGGGTGCGGTGATGAAAAGCTGTCGACAGTTTAATTGACATGCTTTCCTGGAGAAGTAAGTTTTTAATGATTTTTTGAAGGAATGAAGATTGGGTGAATGTTCAGTGGAGAAGGGAAGGGAGTTCCACAGAAAAGGTGCAGCCCTGGAGAAGTCTTGGAGGTGAGCATCAGATGTGGGAGTACGGACAGAGGATAGACGTAGGCCTATACAGGACAGACTTGTGTATTAGGGAGGATAGGTAGGTTGGAGCAGCATTGTGTAGAGACTTGTAAGCAAGCACCAGAATCTTAAATTGAGCCAAGCTACTGACAGAGGGTGGAGGCATAAGAGGCGTGGGCGGACAGAAAGATGAGCCTCGCTGCTGCATTCATTATAGATTGCAATGGTGTAAGCTGGGAACACGTACGACCACTAAGAAGGGGATTACAGTAGTAAAGGCGAGAGAGAACAATGGCATAGACCAGCACCGTAGCTGTTAAATAGAGGCTGGAAACGAGCTATGTTTTTGAGATGGAAGCGGCAGGATTTGGCGATCGACTGGACATGAGGGGTGAAAAAGAGGTCGGAGTCAAAGAGGACACCTAGGCAGCGAGTCTGCAAGGTAGAAGTGATGGTAACGCCATTGATTTGGAGGGAGACAGACACAGGAGTAGCAACACTTGAGGGAGGAAAGACCAGAAGTTCTATTTTGGACAGGTTGAGTTTAAGGAAGTGAGCAGCCATCCAGTTGTAAATCGCGGAAAGGTAGTCAGAGACACAAGTCAAGATGGGCGGAGAGAGATCAGGAGAGGACAGGTAGATTTGCGTGTCATCCACATATAAATGATAATGGAAGTCAAAAAGCTTCTGAGTTCACCAAGTGAGGCAGTATAGATAGAGAACAGTAAGGGACCAAGGACAGAACCTTGGGGAACACCAACAGAGAGGAGTTGGGGAGAAGAGTCAGAGTCAGAGAATGAAACAAAGGAAGCGCGCTGGGTGAGGTAGGAGGAGCACCAGGAGAGAGCAGTATCGCATAGATCGAGATTTCGGAGAATGAAAATAAGCTGTTGATGATCAACAGTGTCAAAGGCAGCAGAAAGATCAAGGAGAATTAGTTTGGAGTAGTGGTCGCAAGACTTAGCAGCGATTAGCAGAGTAACGAGTGCGGAATCCAGACTGAGGCGGGTCAAGCAGAGAATTGGATTAGAGGAAGTCTGTCAATCTCGCATACACTACTCTTTCAAGGATCCTGGAGGCAAATTATAGTGGTAAAATAGGGCGGTAGTTGGATGGGGAGTTGGGGTCAAGGTTATGTTTTTTTCAGAATCAAAGTTACAGTTGCATGTTTGAAAGGTGTATGAAATGTGCCAGAGGAAAGGGAGAGAGTGAAAATTTTAGTGGTAGATCAAGAGAAGGAGACAGAGTGCGTATGAGATACAAGGAAATAAGATCGAGGGAGCAGGTGATGGGGCGGGAGGACCGGAGCAGAGCAGAAACCTCTCCCGCTGTAACGGGTGCTAATGAGCATAGAACAGTGGAGGGAGTGGGGTTAGGGGAAGTATTGGTTGGGGAGGGAGAGTGATTGGAGATCTCTTGCCTGATAGTAGAAATCTTCTCTGTGAAGCAAGTTGCAACGTTTGTTGCGGACAAGGTGGTAGGAGATGGAGGAGCAGCAGGGCGAAGAAGAGCATTAAAAGTGTGAAATAGGCATTTAGGGTTGGCGGGACAGTGTGCTTATGAGGGTGTTGAAGAAGTTTACTTTTGCAGAGGAAAGAGCCAAACTGTAGGAGCGCAGCATAACTTTATAGTGGAGACGCAGAGTGAGATTTTCTCCAGCAGCGGTCAGAACTTCTGGAACATTTGTGGAGGTATCGGGTCCGCTTGGTGTGGCAGGGTTGTAATTGGGAGCGCTTACTGCATTTAAATGTAGGAGGTGCCATGATGTCTAGTTGGGCAGGTGAGATTTGAGATGGGTAAAAGGAGAGTTTGGAGTTTGGTGGTGAATAGCTGGAGGTCAAAGCAGTGGAGGTTTCTGCGAGATTGGTAAGTTGAGGGTGTCAAGAGTGTTTCCTGCTGTATGAGTTGCTGAGGTAGACCACTGTGTAAGGCCAATTGAGGAGGTTACAGAGAGCAGACGGGAGTCATCAGGGCAGTTGAGGTTGTTGATTGGGATGTTAAAGTCCCCAAGTATAAGGGAAGTAGTGCTAGAGGAGAGGAAGTGGGGATGACCAAGGGTGGCGATTCTTAAAGGAGTCGGCTTAAATAGGCGGAGAGTGTAAACTTTAAAGGAAGTGAAGGAAAGGGCAGAGGCAGGGAGAATAGGTTGAAAGGTCCACCATCATCTTTACAGTTGATTCTGGGAGCGTGGGAGAATTGTAGTCCACCAAAAAATAAAAAAGCAGGGGTAGCGGTATCAGAGGGGGACAGCCAGGTCTCAGTGAGTGCCAGTGGCGTAAGTGAATTAGAGATGAAGAGGTTGTGTATAGCTGTTGATTTAATATTTCTACGGATGAAACTGGTGTTCCAGAGTGCACACTGAATGTTGGTTGAGGTTTGCGTGGTTTCTGGTTGTCTTAGTGTGAGATTGTCTAGTAACACCTCTAGTGGCAGTCACTCAGATAGCCACTAGAGGTGCTTCCTGAATCAGTGCTGCACGGTACTGGCATTCGGCGTCTCCACGCTCTGCATGGAAGTGCTGAAAATTCCCCATAGACATGCATTGATTCAAATTTAATGATCTCAGCCACAGCAGTAAAGCAGGGCCTGCCGAGGTGAGAAAAAAAGTGAGTTAAAAAGTAAGAAAGGGGGCCGAAAACATAAACTGTTACTTTACCATTATATCGTCAGGAATACATGTTTGTGTTCCTGTCACTATAATGTTCCTTTAAAGGATCACTATAGGGTCAGGAACACAAACATGTAATTCTGACCCTATAGTGTTAACACCACCATCTAGCCCCCCTGAGCCCCTCATGCCTCCATAAATATAGTAAAAATCGTACTGTATTCAAGCCTGAAGCTGTAACTCTGCATGCTATTAGACTCAGAAAAACAAGCAGTGTGCTGACATCATCAGAAGTGGTGGTCTGATCCAATCACAATGCTTCCCCATAGGATTGGCTTAGACTGACAAAGAGGCAGATCATGGGAAGAGCCAGCATGATTCAAACACAGCTCTGGCTAATCAGCATCTCCTCATAGAGGTGAATTGAATCAATGAATCTCTATGAGGAAAGTTCAGTGTCCGCATGCAGAGGGTGGAGACACTGAATGTTTGGATGCATTTTCGGCAGCCATGACCCAGGAAGGATCTCTAACAGCTATCTGAGGAGTGGCCAGTGGAGTTATCACTAGGCTGTAATGTAAACTGCATTTCTCTGAAAAGACAGTGTTTACAGCAAAAAGCCTGAAGGTAATGATTCTACTCACCAGAACAAATTCAATAAGCTGTAGTTGTACTGGTGACTAAAGTGTCCCTTTAAGATCACTATAATTCTCTAAGTCAGCCATGCTTTCAAATCTGCTGCTCTGACCTAAAATTTGAAATTCACTTTGGATTCTCACTTTAAATAGGTAAATAACCCTGCAACTATTTTCCCACAAAGTTTGCCATTTGAATTTTAATTTGGTACAATTTGGAGCTTAGTGAATAAACACAAATATTAAAGGGACACTATAGTCACCCAGACCACTTTATCCCATATGGGTGCAATGGCATACCTACCAACATTTCGCAAGGACAAACAGGGATACTTTAATTTTACGGTGTAAGTGGGGGTTTGGCAGCTCTTTTAAATTCCCTGTGATGTCCACAGAGTGTCAGCTAATAATTGTCCAACTTATAAAATCCAACCTGCATGTGACTGGCTAGTTACACTGTGGTGAAAACTGCAATTTTGATATGGTCCCCTGGCAAGCAAAGGCCCTGGACCCATTTTACCTCTGAAGGGACTATTCTATATACCACCCTACATTGAGCTCTGTCTATATCTTCTTTGTTTTACTATATATATCCTATTACTCAGAAGTCCACGTTACAATCCTATTCTTATTCCCACAAGCTAAAATAGTTGTTGGTTACAGGAATTCCCACTTTCACCCCCACATGGAAAGGTTCAGAGGCACCCAGAGAACGTGACCTAGGTGTTATAATATGATATATTACTTCGCAGTTGGCATGTACAGCGTTGTCACTCGTATATATTTCAGTGACATGAGACCAGAGTTATCTGACACAAAGACACAGCCAGACTGTGACCTGAGAATAACACGTACTATAGCCTATTAGGAGGTAGATTAATGGTGGGGAAAATGTTTAAATATTTTTATTAGTACAACGTACATAAAGGTGTAAGTATTAACGGGGCATCCATCAATCTATTAGAACACTGTGCTCACAAACGGTGTCTTCTAAACTAGAACAAAAAGCAATGGTGTGCAGCAAAAGTGAATGCAGTAATTGTGAAAATTAAAAATACAAAAAACTAAACCTGTTCTATACTTATATTTAGGGTTATTCAATATTGACTGCAATTTTTTTACAATCTTTATTTAGTTTCATAAGAAGACAATCGCATGTATGCCAGGTTCATAGTATATACACTGAACAAAATTAAAAACGCAATACTTTTGTTTTTGCCCCCATTTTTTCTGAGCTGAACTCAAAGATCTCAGTATTTTTCTATATACACAAAAGGCTGATTTCTCTCAAATATTGTTCACAAATCTGTATAAATCTGGTTTAGTGAGCACTTCTCCTTTGCCAAGATAATCCATCCACCTCACAGGTGTGGCATATCAAGATGCAGCATGATTATTGCACAGGTGTGCCTTAGGCTGGCCACAATGAAAAAGGCCACTCTAAAATGTGCAGTATCTGGTGTGACCACCATTTGCCTCACGCAGTGCAACACATCTCCTTAGCATAGAGTTGATCAGGTTGTTGATTGTGGCAGGTGGAATGTTGGTCCACTCCTCTTCAATGGCTGTGCGAAGTTGCTGGATATTGGCAGGACCTGGAACACGCTGTTATATACGCCGATAAACATGCTGAATGGGTGACATGTCCGGTGAGTATGCTGTCCATACAAGAACTGGGATGTTTTCAGCTTCTAGAAATGATGTACAAATCCTTGCAACATGAGGCCATGCATTATCATGCTGCAACATGAGGTGATGGTTGTGGATGAATGGCACAACAATGGGCATCAGGATATCGTCACGGTATCTCTGTGCATTCAAAATGCCATCAATAAAATGCACCTGTGTTCGTTGTCCCTAACATATGCCTGCCCATACCATAACCCCACCGCCACCATGGGCCACTCGATCCACAACGTTAACATCAGCAAACCGCCCACCCACACAACGCCATACACGCTGTCTGCCATCTGCACTGTACAGTGAAAACCAGGACTCATCCAAGAGAACACCTCTCCAAAGTGCCAGACACCATCGAATGTGAGCATTTGCCCACTCAAGTCGGTTACGATGATCAACTGCAGTCAGGTGGAGACCCCGATGATGACGACGAGCATGCAGATGAGCTTTCCTGAGATGGTTTCTGACAGTTTGTGCAGAAATTCTTTGGTTATGTAAACAGATTGTTGCAGCAGCTGTCCGGGTAGCTGGCCTCAGACGATCTTGGAGGTGAAGATGCTGGATGTGGAGGTCCTGGGCTGGTGTGGTCACACGTGGTCTGCGGTTGTGAGGCCGGTTGGATGTACTGCCAAATTCTCTGAAACGCCTTTGGAGTTCAGCTCATGGAAAATGGGGGCAAAAACAAAAGTGTTGCATTTATAATTTTATTCAGTGTAACATCCGACTTACTACCATGAAATTAATATCTGAACACATAAATCTTGTACAGCACACATAGATCTAACATGTTTCCTTTTTTCTTTACCCCCTAACAAACTCCCGCTGAAGTTCCAAAAAGGAATTAAATGGCATGCTAAGGAGACCTCAAGTGGGGATAACCCACAAAATCTATGGAAATAAATATAATATTAAACAAATGATATAAGAACTCATCATTCTAGCAAAAGGTTCCTTATATAGAATAAACGTAAAATAAATAAACTTTATTGCTAAGATTAATGTAAATACAAAGAATAATAGGAGATAGCAAATTGCACAGTAAAAAGCCTTAGGGCCGTCCTCCCCCAAGCATCACAACCCCAACACGTGTCTCCAAAAAGGGATAATGCATCTTGAGCCTGTCGAGTTACGTAATCAACCCATAGAGTCCGAGTCTGCTGACATTTATCCTTGATGCCATTTATCAGTGCAGTCAGGGACTCCATAGCGTAGGTCAGCTTTTGTATGATGGCAGTGGTTGAAGTAAGAGCTTAGTATCTATGATTTCTGTTATCTTGGAATGGAACAGTTTTCAATATGGGGCTATCACTGATCATGATCACCAAATGTGTCAGCTTGTATCAATTTCCTCTCCGCATCTTCAGCAGAATTAACTAACACCTGCACAGACCCACGTGTCAGGTGTTTTGTACCAATGTGTTAGCAATTTATAGTTTACTTCTTGGGTTTTGAGCATATCGAGCTCTGGTGCGAGAGTATGAAAGTTTTTTCCCATTGCTTCTCGCTGAGTGTCTCCCCTATCTTAGTCTCCCACTTTGATACGAACATAGGAAGCACTTGTCATACCCCCAAAGCTGTAATGTTAGGATCCCACCTTGTTAGTCTCGGGTTGTGGGATGTTGGTTGTAATTGGTTGGGAAAAGTGGTCTGTTGAGTTTTATGTCGGATTGTTTGCCACACTTTCAGAGAAGGCCCTAATAATGGATGTTGAATGGTCAGGCATTTGACCACTGCCCAGCTGACCATATTAGCAAGGGAAGCATAATCTGTCTGTCTGTGAGAGTTCCATCGGGACCCAAAGTTTAGGGGATCTTGTCACGTGCAAGTGAATTATCCAAGGGAGATTGGTTGCTTGATGATCTTTCTGCAAAAAATGCATCCCAGCTCCACCTAAACATTTTGGGAGTTTAAGTTGTGTTTGTTTGACTCCCCACCTTGCCAAATAAATCGGAGGATGGAGTTGTTCAGTGACCGGAAATATATGTCCTAGAACTCTTTATTGGAATCATTGTAATGTAATTGTCTGAAAAAAATATATAGCACTCTAGGGAGCAAGTTCTTCCTAATGGCATTAATTCTGCCAAACCAATATATGATATGCCCTACCCATCATGTCATGTCTGTATTAAGCGTTCTCAGCAAGGGAAGGAAATTATTTGATTCAGGTGACCCAGATCATTTGTTACCCAGATCCCCAAGTATCTAAGGCAGTACTCCCACCAGGCAAAAGGGAACTGGGGCCCAAGGTGTTTGGTCAGTCATTTTGTGAGTGAAATCTCCATAGCTTCAGATTTGTCCATATCAAGCTTAAAGTTAGGTAGCGGTCCATATTCCCTAAACAGTGCCAACAAGTTTGGTAAGGAGATCATTGGTTTGACAAAAGAAAAAATTGCGTATAGCACTAATTTGTGTTCCGTTGAACCCTGAATGAACCCTGTTACATTTCCCTCCTGTCTGACCGCCAGAAAAGGTTCCAAAGTGAGGGCAAACAGGAGAGGAGGCAGGGGACATTCCTGCCTACTTCATTTTTGAATTGTAAAGGAATTTATTGCAAATTTAATTTCAAAATACAGTAGCCCAATCAATGTGTTACTCTTAGTCAAACATTTTTATAACAAGTTTTCTGTGTTTCAGAGGCATTTAATTTCTTTTCTTTCTGGAAGGTCACCAGGTGATGGCAGCCCTGAATGTTCTGTAAAAATGGCTAGTGTTTATGATTGTTCTGCTATGCACTAAGCTGGCTCGGTTGAACCAACATCAACAGAAAATGAATTAGAACACAGACTGTTGAAATCATCAGTTATCTGAGCTATAAACTCTTATTATGTAAATGTGACGTACCTAACCTATTCATTTCAAAATAACAGTTAAAAAGCAGCAAAGTTCAGCTTTTGGGTGCAGCACTGAAATGTAACACACAAAAAGAATTTAAAAAAAATCAATGTTAAAACACGCAACCCAAGCAGACAACAAACGCAAAGCAAAGGCCTGTTGCTTATCCTTCTCTCCCTCTCCCCCCCCCCCAATTTTTGTTTCAAAGATTTAATCAATAATATTTGAAAATAAATTATGTCAAGAAACAGAACCCTGATTATGTGGTCATTCCTCAAGTTGTATATGTGCCTTTGACCAGGCCTAGCTTATACAATTCTAGATCACATTTCAGCTTGTGCTGTCTTACTGCCTGAAGAACAAAGTTTGAAACCTGTTATTTTTCAGCATTCTCTTCTGTTCATGTACCCACTTACCTGCATTCTTTATTTCTGTACTTTCCTCTGAATATCCAACATCTGGATAGCCTGTTGGACTGCCAATTCTCACTGCCTTCCCGGATTACTGGAATTTACCTGACCTGTAACATTACAACATTCCGACCTTGACCAGGTAATTGTGAAATAAAAAAGTTATGAAAACCAACACCTGTTTTCTTATTATAGAGTCAACATGTAACATTGGAGAACCAGCCAACTAAACAATGTCGATTAGGGTAAGCTGACCTAGTCAGGCACATATTCAGAATTCAAAGCCTTTGAACTCGAACAGGCTGACCTGTTAATATTTGGATGTGATCAGATGTCATTCCGTCATGAAAAACACATTTGTTTTATCAAGGTTCAACCAGGTCCTTTTGACACAGATGACTTTCAGGAAATCATGTAATATTTTGTGTAAGAAAATATACATCAAGTACTTTTTTTGTATCTGTTATAGTAGATGAGAAAGATTCTAGTTCAAATTTACATACATGATCAAAAGCACTGTGTTCTTATAATCTAATCCATTCAATAGGTAGCATTTTCATCTGCGGTAAAAAGGAAAATAGTGAAAGGTCCTACAGTGATCCACATGACAGCGACACATGTGACATGGTCTAAGCTGCTGAGAACATAATGTCCACGTGAAGAAAGATTTGAACAAGATTCTTTAGTGCTCAGGTTACA
Organism: Pelobates fuscus; assembly: GCF_036172605.1. Taxonomy (NCBI): domain Eukaryota; kingdom Metazoa; phylum Chordata; class Amphibia; order Anura; family Pelobatidae; genus Pelobates; species Pelobates fuscus. Next base: position 159,418,603 of record NC_086317.1, on the reverse strand, counting down.
TAGTGTTGTTAAAACACAAAGATCCATCACGTTCACATGTTCTGTGTGTTCTTATGTGCTAAACTTTTAGAAGGAAAAATATATATAAATTGATGCTGCTTCCAATTTATTTTATAAAGGGCTGTAAGTTGGCATTTAACTTCTGGTGGTCAAATTCCATTTTGTTTTTATTTATTCATTCATTTTATTACTAATTGTTTTCACTGGCCCCATATTCTTAAAAAAATATATATAGACTATAGAGTAAATAATGAAAAATGTACTGATACACTATAAAGCATTTGTAATAAGTATTAGAGTGGCTCTGTCACTTACAGGGTCTTGCATATATGATGCCCAGCCGGGTACTGGCTTGATGTGTGGTGGCATTGTGAAGAAGCTAATGAGAGATATACTTACTTTTTCTACCAAATATCTTTGTTAAAGATAGTTAGTGGAATAGTCTAGACATCAGAAAGATTACTTTAAATAAAAATAAGATTCTGGTACATTAGCAGAAACCTTCATAGATTACAAGAGACTGCAACCCCTGGAGATACATACCTGATGTTCTTGTTTACATGCACCACCATCTTCTGATCTTTGTTGTAGTTACTGCATTCTGCTTTTGGCTCTTTATCCTGTAGGAGTCCTTGGAGTTCCAAAAAGACAGAGGTTTATGGAAGACCACATGAGATATGTGAAAAAGTACCTTTTCCCATAGCCATGTCTAGTGTTGGTTGGAAAATTACAAAAAGTGACTATTGTCAACCTTGGCTTTGCCAAATCCCTACAGTAGCGGAGCTCCCTGCACCCCGGCTGGGTACCTCCACCAAGGATCACTTCCTAGCTGGAACCGGGAAAAAAACCTAATCGCTTCTGCCCCAGTAGCCGTAGCTTGACTAGGGTCCTCCTGGAGCCTCTCCGTCCTGGGACAGGATAGGGGACTAGCTCTATTCCTTCCTAGAGACTGGACAACACACAGTCCTGGGAGCTCTAGTCCTTACAAGGACTTCCCACGATAAATCCTCCCCGAGCTCAAACAAGGTGCTGAGCAGTGATTAGCCCTTTCCCCTCCCAGTAACTAGACGACACATAGTTTTGGGACTACAACTGCTTTTAAAGGGCCAAGCTTGGCCTTTTATGCACAGACCCCAACATAGGGTCTCTGTTGTATTCAACACAAGCCCCTCCCAGGAATTTCTGGGCCTGTGAGATAATTGAATTAAAGACCAGTAATCTAATTATCTCCCAGGAACAGAGAGCCCAACAAACATAAAAACATAAAAGTACCCCAAAACATAATAAAAACATACAATAACCCACATATTTTACATCCAAAAGGCTCTGATCTGAATGCCCAAGTTGTCCAAATAGCACGGTCACCTCATGCCGAAAACAGTTCCATAATATTTGCGGCTAAGTACCGCTGAGGTGACCGGGGACTCATGAAGCCCTATTGTCGAAATTAGTTCCATAGCTGTCACGGCTGAGTACCGCTGAGGACCATTTGTGGGTTTGGTTCATGCGTACGGCTGTTCGGTTCCATTCGAATGAAGAGAAAGTGCTGAACCAGGGGCACCCAGGTATAGCTGCCAATGGCGACTGGTCAGGGAAACTCTCGAACAGTGTCTGAGACCTGGACCATAGTTGGTGGCAGGAGGCCAGCTTCCACACTCCTCTAGGAGTTTGTGGCAAACGTTCATGGGAAGGAGCGTTTGTCACACCTACTTTGTTTTATGATATCTGATTCCAGAGCAGTTAACATTAGTGATGTCGTGAACACGAAATTTTCGGTTTGCGAATGGCGAACGGGAACTTCCGCAAACGTTCGCGTACCGGCGAATCGGGCGAACCGCCATTGACTTCAATGGGCAGGCGAATTTTAAAACCCACAGGGACTCTTTCTGGCCAAAAAAGTGATGGAAAAGTTGTTTCAAGGGGACTAACACCTGGACTGTGGCATGCCGGAGAGGGATCCATGGCAAAACTCCCATGGAAAATTACACAGTTGATGCAGAGTCTGGTTTTAATCCATAAAGGGCAGAAATCACCTAACATTCCTAAATCACAATGGATATGGATTGACACCTGACATATGACATATTGACACCTTGACATATGGATTGACACCTGTCCTCAGAAACCCTGATACACACTGACACAGAGCAGAATAGGGACTGTTCCCCCTACATAGGGTCACTTGGCAGATATGGATTGACACCTGTCCTCAGAGACCCTGATACACACTGACACAGAGCAGAATAGGGACTGTTCCCCCTACATAGGGTCACTTGGCAGATATGGATTGACACCTGTCCTCAGAGACCATGATACACACTGACAAAGAGCAGAATAGAGACTGTTCCCCCTACATAGGGTCACTTGGCAGATATGGATTGACACCTGTCCTCAGAGACCCTGATACACACTGACACAGAGCAGAATAGGGACTGTTCCCCCTACATAGGGTCACTTGGCAGATATGGATTGACACCTGTCCTCAGAGACCCTGATACACACTGACACAGAGCAGAATAGGGACTGTTCCCCTTACATAGGGTCACTTGGCAGATATGGATTGACACCTATCCTAAGGATCCCTGATACACACTGACACAGAGCAGAATAGAGACTGTTCCCCCTACATAGGGTCACTTGGCAGATATGGATTGACACCTGTCCTCAGAGACCATGATACACACTGACACAGAGCAGAATAGAGACTGTTCCCCCTACATAGGGTCACTTGGCAGATATGGATTGACACCTGTCCTCAGAGACCCTGATACACACTGACACAGAGCAGAATAGGGACTGTTCCTCCTACATAGGGTCACTTGGCAGATATGGATTGACACCTATCCTAAGGATCCCTGATACACACTGACACAGAGCAGAATAGAGACTGTTCCCCCTACATAGGGTCACTTGGCAGATATTGATTGACACCTGTCCTCAGAGACCATGATACACACTGACACAGAGCAGAATAGAGACTGTTCCCCCTACATAGGGTCACTTGGCAGATATGGATTGACACCTGTCCTCAGAGACCATGATACACACTGACACAGAGCAGTGTGAGATAATTGAATTAAAGACCAGTAATCTAATTATCTCCCAGGAACAGAGAGCCCAACAAACATAAAAACATAAAAGTACCCCAAAACATAATAAAAACATACAATAACCCACATATTTTACATCCAAAAGGCTCTGATCTGAATGCCCAAGTTGTCCAAATAGCACGGTCACCTCATGCCGAAAACAGTTCCATAATATTTGCGGCTAAGTACCGCTGAGGTGACCGGGGACTCATGAAGCCCTATTGTCGAAATTAGTTCCATAGCTGTCACGGCTGAGTACCGCTGAGGACCATTTGTGGGTTTGGTTCATGCGTACGGCTGTTCGGTTCCATTCGAATGAAGAGAAAGTGCTGAACCAGGGGCACCCAGGTATAGCTGCCAATGGCGACTGGTCAGGGAAACTCTCGAACAGTGTCTGAGACCTGGACCATAGTTGGTGGCAGGAGGCCAGCTTCCACACTCCTCTAGGAGTTTGTGGCAAACGTTCATGGGAAGGAGCGTTTGTCACACCTACTTTGTTTTATGATATCTGATTCCAGAGCAGTTAACATTAGTGATGTCGTGAACACGAAATTTTCGGTTTGCGAATGGCGAACGGGAACTTCCGCAAACGTTCGCGTACCGGCGAATCGGGCGAACCGCCATTGACTTCAATGGGCAGGCGAATTTTAAAACCCACAGGGACTCTTTCTGGCCAAAAAAGTGATGGAAAAGTTGTTTCAAGGGGACTAACACCTGGACTGTGGCATGCCGGAGAGGGATCCATGGCAAAACTCCCATGGAAAATTACACAGTTGATGCAGAGTCTGGTTTTAATCCATAAAGGGCAGAAATCACCTAACATTCCTAAATCACAATGGATATGGATTGACACCTGACATATGACATATTGACACCTTGACATATGGATTGACACCTGTCCTCAGAAACCCTGATACACACTGACACAGAGCAGAATAGGGACTGTTCCCCCTACATAGGGTCACTTGGCAGATATGGATTGACACCTGTCCTCAGAGACCCTGATACACACTGACACAGAGCAGAATAGGGACTGTTCCCCCTACATAGGGTCACTTGGCAGATATGGATTGACACCTGTCCTCAGAGACCATGATACACACTGACAAAGAGCAGAATAGAGACTGTTCCCCCTACATAGGGTCACTTGGCAGATATGGATTGACACCTGTCCTCAGAGACCCTGATACACACTGACACAGAGCAGAATAGGGACTGTTCCCCCTACATAGGGTCACTTGGCAGATATGGATTGACACCTGTCCTCAGAGACCCTGATACACACTGACACAGAGCAGAATAGGGACTGTTCCCCTTACATAGGGTCACTTGGCAGATATGGATTGACACCTATCCTAAGGATCCCTGATACACACTGACACAGAGCAGAATAGAGACTGTTCCCCCTACATAGGGTCACTTGGCAGATATGGATTGACACCTGTCCTCAGAGACCATGATACACACTGACACAGAGCAGAATAGAGACTGTTCCCCCTACATAGGGTCACTTGGCAGATATGGATTGACACCTGTCCTCAGAGACCCTGATACACACTGACACAGAGCAGAATAGGGACTGTTCCTCCTACATAGGGTCACTTGGCAGATATGGATTGACACCTATCCTAAGGATCCCTGATACACACTGACACAGAGCAGAATAGAGACTGTTCCCCCTACATAGGGTCACTTGGCAGATATTGATTGACACCTGTCCTCAGAGACCATGATACACACTGACACAGAGCAGAATAGAGACTGTTCCCCCTACATAGGGTCACTTGGCAGATATGGATTGACACCTGTCCTCAGAGACCATGATACACACTGACACAGAGCAGAATAGGGACTGTTCCCCCTACATAGGGTCACTTGGCAGATATGGATTGACACCTGTCCTCAGAGACCCTGATACACCCTGACACAGAGCAGAATAGGGACTGTTCCCCCTACATAAGGTCACTTGGCAGATATGGATTGACACCTTTCCTAAGGATCCCTGATACACACTGACACAGAGCAGAATAGAGACTGTTCCCCCTACATAGGGTCACTTGGCAGATATTGATTGACACCTGTCCTCAGAGACAATGATACACACTGACACAGAGCAGAATAGAGACTGTTCCCCCTACATAGGGTCACTTGGCAGATATGGATTGACACCTGTCCTCAGAGACCCTGATACACACTGACACAGAGCAGAATAGAGACTGTTCCCCCTACATAGGGTCACTTGGCAGATATGGATTGACACCTGTCCTCAGAGACCCTGATACACACTGACACAGAGCAGAATAGGGACTGTTCCCCCTACATAGGGTCACTTCGCAGATATGGATTGACACCTATCCTAAGGATCCCTGATGCACACTGACACAGAGCAGAATAGAGACTGTTCCCCCTACCTAGGGTCACATGGCAGATATTGATTGACACCTGTCCTCAGAGACCATGATACACACTGACACAGAGCAGAATAGAGACTGTTCCCCCTACAAAGGGTCACTTGGCAGATATGGATTGATATAATCCATCCACTTGGCAGATATTGGTTTTATAAAATTGGCAGGGGCAAGGAAATTCCCTCTAAATAGAGGGGTATAGGCAGAGACTATGGAGACCGGAATGATAAAGTGTCAATAAGGTGATATAAAGCATACTTTTAAATTTATTTTGCAAATGCTGCATCCTTTCCGACTTGTTGTAATTCGGTAACATTTCAGGCACTTTCTGCTTATGCCGGGGGTCTAGTAGCGTTGACACCCAGTACAGGTCGTTCTCCTTCAGCCTTTTCATACGAGGGTCACTCAACAGGCACGACAGCATGAAAGACCCCATTTGCACAAGGTTGGATGCCGAGCTACTCATTTCCTGTTCCTCCTCCTCAGTGATGTCAATGAAGGTATGTTCTTCCCCCCAGCCACGTACAACACCACGGGTACCAGATAGGTGACAACGAGCACCCTGGGATGCCTGTTGTGGTTGGTCTTGCTCCTCCTCCTCCTCAAAGCCACATTTCTCCTCTGACTCCTCTTCCTCACAATCCTCTTCCAGCGTTGCCGCAGGTCCAGCAAGCGATGCTGATAAGGCTGTTTCTGGTGGGGATGGTGACCACAACTCTTCCTCTTCCTCTTCACGCTCATCTACGGCCTGATCCAGCACTCTTCACAGGGCACGCTCCAGGAAGAAAACAAATGGTATGATGTCGCTGATGGTGCCTTCGGTGCGACTGACTAGGTTTGTCACCTCCTCAAAAGGATGCATGAGCCTACAGGCATTGCGCATGAGCGTCCAGTAATGTGGCAAAAAAATTCCCAGCGGTGTCACCAACTCCTCTGCAGAGCCACACATTCCATGCTTGGCAGCCGTCAGCAGGTTTACCCAATGCGCAGTGTAGGTGATATACCTGCCCTGACCATGCTTTGCAGACCAGGTATCAGTGGTCAGATGGACCCTTGCCCCAACACTGTGTGCCAGACATGCCATTACTTCCTTTTGCACAATCGAGTACAGGTTGGGGATTTCCTTTTGTGCAAAGAAATTTCGTCCGGGTACCTTCCACTGCGGTATCCCAATAGCCACAATTTTTTTTCAACGCCTCAGACTCCACCAGCTTGTATGTTAATCCTTGTATGTTAACCCTGCAACAGTTCACCTCCCTCCTGCGCATGTAGAAAATCAAGTACCGCTGGGACCCAGCGCATACTCTGCAGGTTACCAAGGATGACGCCAGGCATACCGTACGCAACATGCAGGAGGCAGAGGGAATCCTGGGGCAACTGGGTCTCCCCCCGGACTCGCTACTCACATCAAAGCCTCCAACAAACTCCATGCTCCCTCCATATTGGGGCAACGCCGAGGCTCCAACATTTGTCCCTAGAAACTAAGCCGGAACATCATCCGCAACTTGAATGGAAAACGGGACTAACAGGTCAACCCTGCTTACGGAGACTCTCAGGTCATTGATCGTGTCAAGAGGAGGGGAACAGCTTCAAAAATAGATTCCTGGCAAATTCTGAAAAAAAAAACGTGCAAACATGAATCCTGAAAGTACAGAAAGACAAAACCACAAGAAGAATTTTTTGAAGACGACAAATAGCTGTGTGATATAATGTAGAAACATTTTATTCACCAGATAAAAAGAAAACAACCGACAGTTTTTTACAACTTTGCTAGTTTTGCATTGAATTTTTTAGCCAGTACTTCCTTTAGATATTGCACTGAATATAGTAAACTCTGTAGTATGTTAGTTTTAGTTGCCAGAAAAGCTAAATAATAGTTTTCGCATTTGGTAGATAGCTTGTGTGTGCTAATATTCATACTTGCATTTTGAATTTTAAGGCAGTATTTCTTTTTTATAAGCAGATTTTGATATTTTTGTATCTTTTGAAACATTTATTTTCTCAAGCCGCTTTGATAGAGCAACATTTCTTTATTTTATTAATCAACGTGCTTAATCGTATTGGTGTACTAATTTCCAGTATATCTAAAAATGTTTTACATATTTTCTGATTTTAATTGCCATGTGTACCTTTTGTATGCCCATGTGAAACGTTTTACCATTTAGGGCCCAGAGTGGGGTCATTTAAACAGATCATACCTCGAGTGCAGAGTGCGTTTAATCCGACTCGTTAATGTTAGTTATTCACTAAGCTTAGTGAAAACATAGTTGGCTTAAAGATGTTTTCTATTCAAGTTCTTGTGCCCCACAGTTCAAATTAACATTCAAATTACAATTCATGACAGATCACACAAGTGAATAGCCCTGCCAATGTCGTCTCAGAATTTTTTTGTTATCTAAGAAGAAATAAAAATGCATTTCAACGATGGTATTGAAAGCCAGCTGTGATTTCCCTATGCACAATTAGCAATGCTAACTGCTGTATGACGCCCCCTAGCTGTGTACACATAGTTTAACTTTTATAAGTATTATTCCAACTAGGTACTACTATATTAATCATCAGTCAGCTGTTAACTACTTTTCAATGCTTTTCCTGTGCCTAGTCAGGGTAACAAGATCTTTGAATATTTTATACTATAGTTAGCGATGTTACATTTGTATTCAAGTGTCCTAGATCAGTTAGATAAGCCAGTGCCTAGATTGAATGCTCCATAAAGTTTATAACGCATTGTGCCACCAAGATTTCGTTAGACCTGCTCAGCTAAACTAGGACCACATTTTAATCGTATACTCAGTGTAATGTGTAAACGTGGACAATCTCGACATACATAACTAAAATATGTGCTCGGATTTATGAAAACCCCATTGTTAAAAATGTTGATGATCAGCGTGAGGAATGCTATTGGGGCACCTTACGCCTGCTGTTATGATTTTTTTGCACTGCAAGAATTAAAAAAAAAAAAAAAAAAGCTGTAGGGCTAATAGTTCGGACAAGCCAGCTGTCAGACGCTGGGCAAGAGGGTGACTTTCTGACATTGGCTTCTTACGCTCAAACATGTCCTTGACAGACACCTGACTGTGGGCAGATGAGCGGGAACTGCTCAAGGCGAGAGACGGAGTGGCGGATGGTTGAGAGGGGGCAAGGAGGACAGCAGTGGTTGACATGGCTGAATATGCTGGACCAGGAGGAGGATGGCGGCTTTGAGTTTGTGTGCTGCTTGTACTCATGTGTTGATCCCATAGGCGTTTGTGATGTGCGATCATGTGCCTACGCAAAGCAGTTGGACCTTGGTGGGTGTTGGAATTCCCACGACTCAGTTTCTTTTGGCACAGGTTGCAAATGGCATCGCTGTTGTCAGAGGCAGACACACAGAAAAAATGCCACACTGCTGAGCTCTGCAATGACGGCATTCTGGTGGTAGACACAGCATGCGTTGATTGGCGTGCTGTCGGGCTGACCCCGGGTGCCGATGCATGCTGTCTGACTGTGCCACTAGCTCCTTGCGACGACCTCCCCCTGCTTCCAACTCCTCTCCTCCTCCTCCTCTCTGTCTCCCCATCTGAACTTTCGTCCTGTTCTTCTTCTTGCCGAGCGGGCACCCACGTGACATCCATGGACGCATCGTCATCATCAACTGCTTCACTTGTATCTGACAACGCAGCAAAGGAAGCAGCAGCGGGTACAACATCATCATCATCACACCGTACGTTCATGTGTGTAATGCTGCCTGCCTGAGACATATCCCTGTTATCTACATCCTCTGGCAATAATGGTTGCGCATCACTCATTTCTTCAAACGGATGTGTGAATAACTCCTCTGACATACCAAGTGAAGTGGCTGTGGTGCTAGTGTTGGTGGTGGCGGCAGGTGGGTGAGTGGTATCTTGAGAGGTGCCCGAAGCTAAGCTGGAGGAGGATGGTGCGTGAAGTTTCCGAGCGGAAGCTGTAGAAGATTGGGTGTCCTGTGTTAGCCAGTCAACTATGTCCTCAGAACTTTTCAAGTTCAGGGTACATGGCCTCTGAAAACTGGGCATTATTCTAGGGCCAAAGGGAATCACAGCACCACGACCATGATGGCCCCTGCGGGGTGGCCTGCCTCTGCCTGTCATTTTTTTTTGGATTAGTGGTACTATGCGTGCAAGCTACTGTGAGACCAGATATGAGTGGCACTGTGCAGTGGCAGAGGTTGGCAGAGTACACGCTGTAGGCCTGACACACCCGCTTGAAGACAACTAACTGCTATTCATCTATAACAGTGAAAAAAGTTTTTTCTTTTTAAATGCACGCTATTGTGACACCAGATATGAGTGGCAATGTGCACTGGCAGAGGTTGGCAGAGTACACGCTGTTGGCCTGACATACCCGCTTGAAGACAAGTAACTGCTATTCAATCTATAACAGTGAAAAAAGTTTTTTGTTTTTAAATGCACGCTATTGTGACACCAGATATGAGTGGCAATGTGCACTGGCAGAGGTTGGCAGAATACACGCTGTTGGCCTGACACACCCGATTGAAGACAAGTAACTGCTATTCAATCTATAACAGTGAAAAAAGTTTTTTGTTTTTAAATGCACGCTATTGTGACACCAGATATGAGTGGCAATGTGCACTGGCAGAGGTTGGCAGAGTACACGCTGTAGGCCTGACACACCCGCTTGAAGACAAGTAACTGCTATTCAATCTATAACAGTGAAAAAAGTTTTTTCTTTTTAAATGCACGCTATTGTGACACCAGATATGAGTGGCAATGTGCACTGGCAGAGGTTGGCAGAGTCCACGCTGTTGGCCTGACACACCCGCTTGAAGACAACTAACTGCTATTCATCTATAACAGTGAAAAAAGTTTTTTCTTTTTAAATGCACGCTATTGTGACACCAGATATGAGTGGCAATGTGCACTGGCAGAGGTTGGCAGAGTACACGCTGTTGGCCTGACATACCCGCTTGAAGACAAGTAACTGCTATTCAATCTATAACAGTGAAAAAAGTTTTTTGTTTTTAAATGCACGCTATTGTGACACAAGATATGAGTGGCAATGTGCACTGGTAGAGGTTGGCAGAATACACGCTGTTGGCCTGACACACCCGATTGAAGACAAGTAACTGCTATTCAATCTATAACAGTGAAAAAAGTTTTTTGTTTTTAAATGCACGCTATTGTGACACCAGATATGAGTGGCAATGTGCACTGGCAGAGGTTGGCAGAGTACACGCTGTAGGCCTGACACACCCGCTTGAAGACAACTAACTGCTATTCAATCTATAACAGTGAAAAAAGTTTTTTGTTTTTAAATGCACGCTATTGTGACACCAGATATGAGTGGCAATGTGCACTGGCAGAGGTTGGCAGAGTACACGCTGAAGGTCTGACACCCGCTTTAAGGACACTGACTGCTATTCAATCTATAACAGTGAAAAAAGTTTTTTCTTTTTAAATGCACGCTATTGTGACACCAGATATGAGTGGCAATGTGCACTGGCAGAGGTTGGCAGAGTACACGCTGTTGGCCTGACATACCCGCTTGAAGACAAGTAACTGCTATTCAATCTATAACAGTGAAAAAAGTTTTTTGTTTTTAAATGCACGCTATTGTGACACCAGATATGAGTGGCAATGTGCACTGGCAGAGGTTGGCAGAGTACACGCTGAAGGTCTGACACCCGCTTTAAGGACACTGACTGCTATTCAATCTATAACAGTGAAAAAAGTTTTTTCTTTTTAAATGCACGCTATTGTGACACCAGATATGAGTGGCAATGTGCACTGGCAGAGGTTGGCAGAGTACACGCTGTTGGCCTGACATACCCGCTTGAAGACAAGTAACTGCTATTCAATCTATAACAGTGAAAAAAGTTTTTTGTTTTTAAATGCACGCTATTGTGACACCAGATATGAGTGGCAATGTGCACTGGCAGAGGTTGGCAGAGTACACGCTGAAGGTCTGACACCCGCTTTAAGGACACTGACTGCTATTCAATCTATAACAGTGAAAAAAGTTTTTTCTTTTTAAATGCACGCTATTGTGACACCAGATATGAGTGGCAATGTGCACTGGCAGAGGTTGGCAGAGTACACGCTGTTGGCCTGACATACCCGCTTGAAGACAAGTAACTGCTATTCAATCTATAACAGTGAAAAAAGTTTTTTGTTTTTAAATGCACGCTATTGTGACACCAGATATGAGTGGCAAAGTGCACTTGCTGAGGTTGGCAGAGTACACGCTGAAGGCCTGACACCCGCTTGAAGACAACTAACTGCTATTCAATCTATAACAGTGACATTTTTTTTTGTTTTTAAATGTCAAGCTTAAGCTATTGTGACACCAGATATGAGTGGTGGCACTGGGCAAGTGGGCACAGTATCCACTGTGAGCCTGACACAGAAGCTGGCAGACAACTAACTGCTATTCAATCTATTACAGTGAAAAACTTTTTTTTCTTTTTAAATGTCAAGCTTAAGCTATTGTGACACCAGATATGAGTGGTGGCACTGGGCAAGTGGGCACAGTATCCACTGTGAGCCTGACACAGAAGCTGGCAGACAACTAACTGCTATTCAATCTATTACAGTGACATTTTTTTTTATTTTTAAATGTCAAGCTTAAGCTATTGTGACACCAGATATGAGTGGTGGCACTGGGCAAGTGGGCACAGTATCCACTGTGAGCCTGACACAGAAGCTGGCAGGCAGGCAACTGCAATTAGATTACACAGGAAAAAAAAGCAGACTGATGTTCTAGCCCTAAAAAGGGCTTTTTGGGGTGCTGTTCTTACAGCAGAGATCAGATGAGTCCTTCAGGACTGTAGTGGACACTGAATACCCTAGCCTAGCTATCAATTTCCCTATCTAATAGGCAGCAGCTACACTTTCCCTCCTCTATCTAAGAATGCAGCTTCAAAATGAATCTAAAATGGATGCTGTACAGGAGGTGGGAGGTTCTGGAAGGGAGGGTCTGCTGCTAATTTGCTGGAATGTGTCTGCTGACCGTGAGGCACAGGGTCAAAGTTTGCTCAATGATGACGAATAGGGGGCGGATCGAACCGCGCATGTGTTCGCCCGCCGTGGCAAACGCGAACACGCTATGTTCGCCAGGAACTATTCGCCAGCGAACAGTTCGGTACATCACTAGTCAACATGATAAAGATGTTATGTTTATGAAATACTCAGAAGTAACATAGCTGGTTTTATAGAGATGAATGATGTAGTGTTATTAACTTAAAGAGAATGCAGCTCTCTTTTCTTTTGTATTGATAAAGCATATAGTCAGCGTAATTGTTACTGTTATGCAGTGATCTTAGTGATCATGGTGATTATCTGACCACAGGGTTATAGAAATAATCTTAGAACTCCAAGCAGTTACAAATGTGTCGGGAGTGTGAGTGAAAACGTAATATTTAATCATTTATCCCATGAAATATACAAAACAGTACGGTAAATACATTTTTTACCGTAGTTAATAACATTCTATGACCTTTGACATGATAAAGGGCACTACTTTCTTTCTATTGTATTGCCTTTCTTTCTATCCTAATGAACACCAAAGCGTGTTTCACTATTAGCATGGCTCTTTTAAGGGGGTGTAACTGAGTATTACAGCCTAAATTTGGCTGTATAAAACCTGTACATGAGGAGTACTGTTATACTCAAGAGACTTCGTTAAACAAAAAATATTAGTGTTTCAAAACAATAAAACGTATCACAACGATGATATAGGCAGTGAAAGTGCAGTTTTTTGCATTTTTCACACACAAACGGCACTTTCACTGACTATATCATTGTTGAGATGCGTTTTACTGTTTTGGAACAATAATATTTGTGTTCAGCGTACTCTCCGGAGAATACCAGTACCCCCGATGTATAGGTTTTATGGTGTTTTTGAAAATTACAGAGTCAAATATAAGGCATGCATTTCAGTTTTTTTTACATTGAAATTTGCCAGATTGGTTATGTTGCTTTTTAGGCCGTATGGTAGCCCAGGAATGAGAATTAATTACCCATGATGGCATACCATTTGCAAAATTAGACAACCCAAGGTATTGCAAATGGGCTATGCCCAGTCTTTTTTAGTAACCACTTAGTCACAAAACTGGCCAAAATTAGCGTTCAAACTAGTTTTTTGCATTTTTCCCACACAAACAAATATGAACGCTAATTTCGCCCAGTGATTATGACTAAGTGGCTTCTAAAAAAAGACTAGACATACCCCATTTGCCAAACATTGAGTTGTCTACTTTTGCAAATGGTATGCCATCATTGGGGGTAATTCTCATTCCTAGGCTACCATACGTTCTCAAGTTCAACATAACCAGTGTGGCAAATTTCAATGTGTATAAACTGAAAAATGTAACATGCTATATTTGACCCTGTAAGTTTCCAAAACACCATAAAACCTGTACATGAGAGATCCTTTTTTACTTGTAAGACATCGCTGAATACAAATATGTGTATTTTATTGCAGTAAAAGCTAACAGTATTATGACATTTACTGTTAAAATGCAATGCAGAACTAAAAAAATACAAAAAGATTCTTCATTTTTCAAACTTTTGTATATTTTTATTTATAATATATTATATTTCATATATGCATATTCGATGTGAAATGAAAGCTCTGTTTCTCTTTTTTTTTTTTCAATCTTTCTTTTATTGAGGCATATGTGATGGGTACAGAATAAAGAAAGGGAAATGCACGGGTGATTTACAGGTTAGGGTTAATACAGCAAAAGCATAGTTTGATTACATTTCCAGAAAATTAATGCCTCATTTTTTATTTTTGTATGTCGATTAAGGCTAGCGTTTTATAAACAGGCTGAAATGAGATATGAGTCAAACGTGGCATATCCATTGTAACTAGATACAAGTTGAAGAAAACAAGATGGTACATAGTACACTCCTACGAAGGACTGACATATATTTTTTGTTTTTGAAACGTCAAGTAAACATAGTATTACAAGCAATTATTGAAGAAAGGGGTGTAACGGTCAGTTAGTAATTGCTCAAATGGTATGTTTCATGTGTACAATATAACAGGTTAGTCATGCTATGTGTTATGCAGCTCTGGCTCTCGCTCAGTACATGTCAGCATGGCATTGGTAGCTTACGGCACAGCAGGTCAAGCGCTCTGATTAAAGTAACAGGATTCTGCCACAGATTAATAATGTTAAACATATTCACACGGGCTAAACTCAGCCATAGCGTGCTATGGTGAAAGATTACTCTGACTGCTCCTATTCTAAAGCAAGTTTGAGAAGAGACAAGCTTATTATTATTATAAGCTATGTGTAGAGCATGTTAGGTATTTATCAACAGTGTCTGCGATCTATAAGCAGGTTTGTGTTGCCCTAGGAAATAGTACAAGCTAGCAATATATCACATATCAGACTTTTGTAGGGCTATTGCCAACAGTGCCATTTTCGGTAGATTGGCGTATATTGTAAAACAAGCGTGATAGGGATGTCAGAAGTGTTATGCAAGATACCAAGTAGTAAGGCATAGACATATTGTGCACTCTGGGTATAAGATAGGCATATTTAACAGGTTAGGCTGGCTGTTGGTTTAGGCAGCATTAGGTCACATTGCTTGCATGGTAAAAACTAAAAGAGATCCTCATAGGAACCTGCAACACTACTAGGGCAAGCTTATGGAGTTGTCGACATGCTTGGCAGCCAATAAAACTAAGTAAACGACCAGGCCTATGTACTTAAAATAAAGAGGCATTCATGACTCTAGGTGTGCAGTCTATTATAGTAGTGAGGGAGCGTCCAAAATCCTGTTCTGTGTCCAGGCTGGTAGCTGGGCTGCGATTTCTCACCCTATGCCACTGGTGTGCTGTATGAGGTGATCCACTCTGTGGTCCTGCGTGATGAGCATGTAGGTGTTTCATGGGCCGCGACGGCTCCCGCTCCAGCCCCAGGCCTCATGGAAGGTCTGCATCTGTATTCCACAGACTCGGACTTGCAGTGCAGCCGGGTCTTCCCTTTTATGGGCGCAGCGGAGGACCCCGATATTGCGACGACGCCAGCGGCGGGCGGTTCTCCGGTGTCGTGGGCGATGCTGTGGGGGTTTACCCCTCTTGACCTTCGGCCCAGGTAGGCAGGGAGCCTGGGTGGCGTTTGCTCCAGGCTGGGGTCTGCCCGAGCGGGGCTCGCTCGGCCCTGTCCTCTCGGCTTCCCTCACCTCGGCCTCGGTGCTTGCAGTGCCATACGCTGCTCTAAATGCTGCCAGAAGCGCTGGAATGCCTTGTCTATGCGTCGGAGGGAGCGCTTGATCATGTCGTCGCCGTGGCCTGCATCTGTAGGCGCCATTCGTGTTGCGGCGTGCATGCTGGGCCCGTATTGTGTTGGGCCTGGGTCTTTGCAGGCTGTTAGGGTGTGAGTGAGAACCTGCGGTTTATCGATGGGGACCGGGATGACCCCCGCCGGTCCAAAGGGGGGGAACGAGGGCCCAATATCGAGTGTCCAGTCGTGAATGGCATCAGAGGAGCGTCGGTCTCCTCCGCGCCGGCCATGCTTGTAGGCCGCATACGGTACTCAGGCGATTCTCGCTTCAATTGTGGCATGTTTACTACCCGTTGATTCGCCCGGGTGTCACCAGTAGCTCAGTGGCCCTTGTGAGTCGAGTACATGCTGTAGTTTGGTGATTTCGTCGCTTTATTTGCCAGTGAGAGCAGGAGCTGTGTCTACAGGCATCCACTCAGCTCAGCAGCCAGGCCCCGCCCCCCAGAGCTCTGTTTCTCCTGAACAAAATTATATATAATAAGTGTGGGTGCACTTGATATGGAAGAGGTGAATTATGGTTGAACAGGCACATAGTCAAATTGTAGATTATGCTAGCTTTAGTGTACCTATAATCTTAATTTTCTTAATGACAGGAGGCGAGTATTTGCTTAAGTCCCTCTTTACTAGAACTCCACAGCAGCACATTAACAGAGATAGAAAACAACCAATCAGAAAAAAGTAATGCATAATAAAAGTCCCCTCACAACCAACTACTTCCTCTTTCAAGCTGCAACAAAAACAAATGACAGTATAAACTAAACAAAATAACTGGATTCCCAAAAGAAGCTGGAGCCAACTGATGAGCATCATCCCGAGAAGTGGTTCAAACGTTGTACCAGCTTTAAACTGAAATGAGATAAACAGAATCGAAAAATTGGTTAACTAGTGAAATGTTCTTAGAAAAGAAAATGCAGCCACCCAGAGTAAAGCTAACCATTACTAAAATCTACAGGAATGGGGGGCGTGGCTAACCACGGAGCAAGATGGCCGCATAAATCCTTGCTTCGGCACCCTGGGCACCTAATCCAGCATAATCCGAAGGAGTAAAGCTGCATCCAACTCCAAAATTACAAAATGTTTCAACACAAAAGCAAAAAGAACTCGGCCAAACCGGACAAACTACATTTCTTTAGCCAAGAACAGGCCCAAACGGCTGAAGCGCCGCAGGCCTCAAGCGAACCCAGAAACCCGGAATCAGAGGACAGAGTGCAAAGCCGAGGACCCAGTATGCAAACAGAAGCCACACAAATTACAAAAGCCGACCTCACAGCAGCCCTGGATGTCCTCTCCAACAAATTGGTCACAACAGGGCAACATACAGCGGACGCCATGCGGAGGGACATTCAGGAACTGGGGAAACGGACATCGCACATGGAAGACAAATGTGATGAATTCGCAACAGCCCATAATGACCTGGCCACAAACGTGGAACAACTGGTGGCAAAACTGACCTCTATGGAAGAAAAAATGGCGGACATGGAAGATCTGCGTCTAAGAGGAATCCCTGAGGAAATCACAAGCAGCGACCTTCCAGTATACGTTCGAACACTTCTGCATGCGCACGCCCCAGACGTACCAGCGGACATGTTGCTCGTGGACCGGGTGCACCGCATCCCGAAACCCCGTTACCTCCCACAAACAGTACCGAGAGACGTGCTGCTACGCGCTCATTATTTCCACATAAAGGAACTTATCTTCCGGAGTAGCAGGATGAGAGCTAAGCCTCCAGCAGACTACCCCAATGTGAGGATCTATGCAGACCTTTCGGCGGCGACTCTCAGGAGACGAAAAGATTTCCACCAAATCACCAACACGCTAAGATCTCATGGCCTACGGTATAGATGGGGGTTCCCCACAAAACTAATAATCATAAAAGATGGCGACACAACAGTAATACCCACCCTTGAAGAAGGTCTGAAACAGCTAAGAGCCTGGGATATGCCAGTGGAGCCTGCTGAACACGCGACACAGCAAACCGGGAATCTCAGGCCGGAATGGAAAAAAAACCACAAGAAACACTAAAACCAGTCGGCCCGCTGGTTCACAGTAGTGAGACATGCTCGAAACAGAGAAAAAAGCGGGCGTAAAATGGGACATAACCAAGCAAGCATCACTGGACCGGGGCCTCCCGCCATCCCTGTGACGAGGCGCAAGCAGAGCAGGGGCCAATGCGGGGGTCCCCGGTCTGGACCAACAAGCGCAGACTGCGCTGTCTGTCTCTCGAACAGAGGAGCATGCAGGCCGCAAAAAGGACATACACAAGCAAGCATCACTGGACCGGGGCCTCCAGCCATCCCTGTGACGAGGCGTAAGCAGAGCAGGGGCTATCCCATGGGTCCCCAGTCTGGACCAACAAGTGCGGACAGCGCTGTCTATCTCACCGCTTTCCTTCACTCCTCTCCCTGCGGCTTGGGGCGCCAGAATCTGAGCCGCGCCACAAACAGGGACGCTACAAACTCTGCCAGCAGGCTCAAGAGAGCTCCAAACATACCCTGGGACCCACGACCAGAGAGTCCCCACAAGCGATGCGGTCTACGGGGCCTCCAAACTGTAATGGGGTATGGTGGTTGGCGGCTAGGGAGAAGGCAAGCCACTATTGAGAGCCAGGGCAGAAACAAGAGAAAATTAGAATGGGATGGGGGGTGGGGGTGCTAACTAGTAAGATAGGCTGACAAAAGCAAGAATGATATGATATCAGTTGTTGAATGATATGCCGTAGTAATGTTGTAAATGTATATAACATGATGCTGTTAACCCCCACACACTAAGTTACATATGCAGATGCTTGCAGGACCTACACACCATAGACCGATAGGCCGCACAGATGGGGAATCCCTTAGTATACGACACGATGCAAAAGGGAAGAGGTACCCAATATTACCCCATCAGTGTAACTTATAACCCAGCCCTATGCCCATGCCCGCGTGAAACACGCACTCAACGGATGCAGCAAAACACAACAATATCAGAATTGTGCCAATAGCCACGTTAATGGAGGAACTTCCTTTCTCCAATCCCCCAAGTGTGGAAAACCCACACAAGGTCTCCGAAGGAGACACTATGTACATAGTTCTCATACCTCTCCCAAGTTACACCCCCTCGAACCCAACACACCCAAGGTCGGTCATGAACTTAAGGAAAACCCACAAAATAACCCAAGCCACAACCTCCCTGCCCACATTGACCATAGCTCACCTCTCATACACTACACCCTATACCACCTAATTGGCGACGCCTATATAGCACTGTACAACATAGAGGCACAGCAATCCCTCAAACGACAGAGGGCACAACACGGGCACATAACCCCATTACATATGCGAATATACCACATAAATTGTATACAGTATGAAAATACAAACCATTAACGTACGTGGCCTGAATACGCCACACAAAAGGAGACTCCTCCTTGACGATGCAAAATGCACAAAAATAGATGTACTATGCGTACAGGAGACGCATTTTGTACACAACAGGATACCCAGCTTTGCCAGCAGAGACTACCCCATACAATATCACTCGACTTACTCCACTAAATCACGAGGTGTTTCCCTTTTTATACACAACTCAGTATCATTCGAACTCCTAAACCTTAAAAAAGACGCGCAGGGCAGATACCTGATGCTACACTGCAAACTCAATGACACACTATACACCCTAGTGGGAGTGTACGGACCCAATAACAATCAGAGAAACTTCCTGCACAAGGTCCTAAATAAAATCCCGACCACCCAACATCAGTCCACGATTTTATGTGGAGATCTAAACCACATAATGCAACCCAAATTAGACACCACATTGACAGATAAGTCACCCAGGCTCAAACAATTACGCAAACAGGCCACAGAAATTTTAAAACTTCTAACAAAATACAACCTATATGACATATGGAGGTCTCAACACCCTAATGACCGAGAGTACACATTCTACTCATCAGTACATGGAACATACACCAGAATAGACCACTTATTCACATCAGGGGACCTGCTACCAAACATAACACATAGCGGGATAGGAAACATTGTTTGGTCAGACCATGCCCCAGTATACCTGACCCTGAGAGATAAATTTCGCTTCCATGGGACAACCCCGTGGCGTCTCAACGATACTCTACTACACAACCCGGACTTTCGCACCAAACTTGCAGAAGAGATGACCTCATACTTTACCACAAATGAAACACTTGACACCTCTCTAGCCACAATATGGCAAGCTCATAAAGCGGTCATGAGAGGCATTCTCATTAGCCAAGCATCCTACCTACACCGACAATACATCGGTCTCTTAAGAACACTGAGGGACGAAACCGCCACACACATACGAAACCCATCCCCTACATCGCAACTCCACATTGACCAGCTAAAAGGGAAATTGAATGACATACAGCTGCGCACCACAGCCTTCATGACACATAAGCTAAAACTGAATACATACACCCAGGGCAACAGAGCAGGAAAGGCTCTGGCAGCACTCTTGAGACACAAAAGACAAAATGCAAAAATACCATACCTCATAAACCCACAAGGGAACAAAGTATATAACCCACAGACCATAAATGACATGATGGCAGATTATTACGATACCCTGTACAACCTACGGAAAGACAGACACACACACCAACCTACCGAAACAGACATTGATCATTTCCTGACCGAAGTTCAATTGCCACAACTCCCACTGACGACCCAAAAACTATTAGAAGAACCCATCACCCAAACTGAAATTGCAAACACAATCAAAGCCCTCCCAAAGGGGAAATCACCAGGCCCAGATGGCTTTACAAATCTCTACTATAAAACCTTTGCACATATACTGATCCCTAAATTGGAAAAACTATACAATAACATACTAACTACAGGAACTATACCTGGGTAAATGCTACTGGCCCATATAACAACATTACCAAAACCGGGGAAGCCCCCGCACAAATGCCAGAACTTACGCCCCATATCAGTACTAAACACGGACTTAAAAATGCTAGCGAAAATCTACGCTAACAGACTGGGGAACATCATACCGTCCCTGATAAGCGATGATCAGGTAGGCTTTGTGCGGGGAAGACAGGGTTCAGATGGAACCAGGAAACTAATCAACATCCTCCACAGGGTCCAGAAAACAGGGGAACCCAGTGTGGCACTGTCACTAGACGCGGAAAAAGCGTTTGACAGACTACACTGGGGATACTTAGAAGCAATACTACGGAAATTCGCGTTTCCCCACAGTTTCATTGCATTAGTCTCGACAATCTATGATAATCCAGCGGCAAAAATAATCAATGGGGGGTTCTCCTCCAAACCATTCCACATCTCTAATGGCTCAAGGCAGGGCTGCCCACTGTCCACACTAGCTTGGATACCTAAACACAAAAGACCAAAATATAAAGACATATGCCCCACAACGGCAGCAACACTCCAAGCATGGGACAAATACTTTAAAAAACATTATCCGGCGACACATATATCCCCAGCCTTACAGATCCAAGCACTCAAACTACTCATCCCGGGGTTTGACTACGGGGTATGGAATAGGAGTGGTGTCATACATCTCTCCCAACTACTGACAAATGGCCAATTGACTAACTTTACAACCTTAACTAACACATTTAACATTCCATCAAAGGCCTTCTTCTCATACATGCAGCTACAATCCTGGGCGAAAAAACACATGAAAACAAATACAACACAAACTCAGAGCTACTCACCAACCGAGCTAGAAAACCTGTGCACGACTCAAAAACCACCCCAAAAGATGCTGTCACTCTGCTGTCATATATAAAATGCTCAAGAAATGCGAACAAACAGAGAAGCTAGGTTATATGAGGGCATGGGAAAAAGAACTAAACCAAACCATCCCTAGTGAGGTATGGTCCAAGACCTTAACTGCACACAAGCACCTCACTCTGAATGCATCCCACATTGAAACCAGTAGGAAAGTGCTATACTGCTGGCATATGGTGCCGGCCAAGCTACACAAACTCGACGGTCGCAAGTCGGCGGCCTGTTGGAGGTGTCAAGAAGAACCGGGTTCAATGGTCCACATCTGGTGGTCCTGCCTGGCACTCAAAGCTTTTTGGGATGGCATTTCGAATGTCATAACAGCATCTACGGGTAACGCAGTACCACACACGCCAGAAACATACCTATTATTAGCAATACCACATAAACTGCATAAGGTTGACCAATATCTCACGTACCACATCATCATTGCAGCGTTAACGACAATCAGTAGAACTTGGTTAAATAAACACCCACCTAGTGTTGAGCAATGCATAGACACAATAGATACCACTAAGAGATATGAAATGGAAGCAAGACGGTTGCGGACCGCAAATAAAACTTGGCCAACTGCATGGCAAAAATGGGATCAATGGCGAAACATGAACCGCTACCCAAATTAAAACCTACTACGTGGAAACGATCACGATCACTAACAACCTCTACTCAAGTACATGACCAACCCCCTCCCCCCTATCTCTCCCCCTCCCCCCGTTATATTACAAGCTTACAATTCTTACAAACCTTTACAATTTTTTTTAAATCAGAGCCACCTAGCCACAAGATTGGGTGAGCAGACTGATAAACATGAAGCAGTTGCAGAGATATTTGTATGACACTGGGTTATATGTCCACAAGCATAGTAAAGTCGACTGATATCACCTGTTTTTCGTTTGATGTACAACATGACATGCTTAAATGTACGACATACCTGCTGTAACTGTAAAATACTTTAAAACTCAATAAAATATTGAACATAAAAAATCAACAGGAATTTCACCCGAACATTCCAGAAGTATACCCCAAAAACAACTGTGACAGACAGAAGTGAACACCAGCCACAAAAAAAACCCCAGTATATTTACCTGATAGACCCAAATCACCTGACAAAACAGAAAAAGGGTAGGGTGAAAAACTGGGACAGAAATATTCGCCTCCTGTCATTGATAAAATTAAGATTATAGGTACACTAAAGCTAGCATAATCTACAATTTTAAAACATGACAGGAGGCTTTATATTTGCTGTTTATTTTTTTAAATTCTTTATTTTATTGTGCACAAAAAATACAGTGAGGCAAGCAATGCCACAACAGCTATTGCCAGCATGTCAGTCAACATTCAACGGTAATTGTTTGGCATATCAGGGCATAGCACATTTTATATTTTAAGGTAATGTAGTTGCATCAAAGTTAAACCACGTGTCAGTTACAAGTTATGGCAGACCAGGTACTAATTCTGAGTTACATACTGACATTTATCATATTTGCTGTTTTAACGCTCAGCCAACAAGGCAAACGAAGCATAAACAGCCGGTCTGAAATAAAATTTTCAGAAAGTGTTTTCTCGAGACCAGTCCGCCGAACGCAGGATGTCTTGCAGTGAAGCGCCAGCAACTAGGACGCCAAATGCTGCTGCGCCCCTTAACCGAATGCGCTCCGAAAGCTGGATCCACGCCTGCCAAAGACAACAACCATCTGATCCATCGCGCCAAGGTTGTAGAGGAAACCGGTTTGTGAGGTCGCACGTAAGAGACCAGCAATTGTCCCGAGCGAGAAGAGCGAAGAGGAGTCGTAATCGCCACACAACGAGATTGGGCTGCCACCACGCAGAGCTTAGGTGAGTCCCGGAAATATGGGTAGAAAATAGCCGTCGAGTCTGACTTGGTACGTCTAGACACAGAGAAGTTCAACCCCTCTGGAGAAAAGGAGAATGCGTCGACATTTAACGTCCAAGACCCTGCGAAAGGAGATGAGGCATAGCAGAAGAGCGAACTTAGCCGAAAGCTGTCGGAGGGACAGGTTGATTGTCCGGCCAATCCTGTGGAAATGATAAGACTGTGCGCACGTCCCAGAGTAAGGAGTACTTAGGTGTCAGAGGACGTGTTAGTCTGATGCCCAAGGGGCATGAGCCGCAGAGATCGCCGACCTGGCAAAGTTAACAAACAATACGAACTTCCCTGGTCAAAAAAGTGAGAGAGGAAGTTCAAAACACTGAATACAGGTGCTGTAAAGGGATCGGTATTCCGTTCCAGGCACCAACGACACCAAGTTCTCCATGCGGATAAGTAACATCTCCTAGTCCCAGGAGTCCTAGAGGAGAGTCTAGCCGAATGCGATAGGTTGTCGACATTCCAGGTTCCCCTGAAAGAGGTCAGGCCACTAAGGAGAGGCGGCTGTCCTCCACGAGGAGATGAGGGTTGCCTCGCGGGTCCGAGAGGAGTGCCTGTAGGGATGGCAGGAGAAGTGGGTCCTGATGCGAGAGTTCCAGAAGCTCCAGGTACCAGGTCTGGCCTTGACAAAGGGGGGTTAGTAACACTAATGACACAAGTTGATGACATACTTGCAGAAGGACTCTGGAGATCATAGCGAACGGAGGAAACGGATAAGCTCCCTGAGATGGCCATTCCTGAAGAAAAGCATCCACCGCCGTGCACTCCAGGTCCAGAAGCCAACTGAAGTAAGATGGGACCTGGAAGTTTGCCCTGGAGCCAAAAAAGATCCACTGTGAACGGTCCCCTCCGGTCCGTGACCTCTAAGAAATGTCTGCCATCTCCAATGACCTCCAATGTCTGCCATCAGGTTTGAGACTCCCGGGAGATACCCTGCCTGGAGAGTGATGTTGAATTGGAAACAAAAGCTGTAGATCTCCTTCATTACCTCCAAAAGTATCCGAGAGCGGGCCCCTCCTAGGTGGTTGATGTATTGCACCGCCGAGATGTTGTCCATCCTCTGAAGAATGCAACAATCCGATAGGTGGTTCACAAGGCTCTGTATTGCAAATGAGCCCGCAATCAGTTCTAGGCAATTTATGTGGTATTCCGTCTCCATTTCCAACCAGGGACCTCCCGTGGAGGCGCTTGGACAAGTTGATCCCCAACCCCAGTGACTCACATCGGACTCCAGTACAAAATCCGGGGTCGGGCCGCAAATCGCCTTGCCGTTCCAGGCTGACATGTGCAGTAGCCACCAGCAAAGGTCGATCTTTACCTCCGGTGTGAGAGGGATCACTTGGTCATAGGAGGGCCTCCTGCACAGAAAACTGGCCTCCAGGCATTGCATGGCCCTGTAGTGAAGGGGTCCAGGATAGATCGCCTGGATCGATGTGGAGAGGAGACCCACTACGCGAGCCAACATTCGGAGTGGGATCTGGTCCTGCCTCAGAATCCTTTCCAGATGGAGGAGATCTTTGACTGAGGAAGGCGTAGGATGCACTCTGTCGCTTCTATTTAAAAACCCAAGAAGTCAATCACCTGCGTCGGTGTGAGGAACGATTTCTCCCGGTTGACCACAAAACCCAGCAACTCGACAAGGAGATCGCAGAGAGTGTCTGAGATTTCACTCTGGAGAGTTCCTCGCAAAATATTAGTAGATCATCCAGGTAGATGATACAACAGACACCCCTGAACCAAATTTGTGCTGTCACTGGTTTTTGCAGTTTGGTGAAACACCAAGGTGCTGAGCAGGGGCCGAAGGGTAGGCAGGTAAAATGGCAAGCTCTGCCCCTCCAGAGAAATCGGGGGAATCATCAGCACCTTGGATCCACCGGTTCAGACAGATAGGCGTCCTTCAGGTCCAGTTGTGTGAACCAATACCCGGAGCGGAGGAGGTCCCGCAGTAGATGGATGCCCTCCATCTTGAAATGTCGGTAAGTGACGAAGGCATTCAGGTTCCTCAAGTTTATCACCGGGCGGTAGTCCCCGGATTTCTTACTCACCAAGAATATGGAGCTAAAGAAATCCTCGCCATCTGGTGCCCACTGGACTGCGCCCTTTTTGAAGAGGGGCTGGATTTCGGTATCTATTTGAGACTGACGTACCCTTGAAGACACGGGGATTGGAGGAAGGTGAACCTGTGTGGAATGAAAGTCTATTACGTAGCCCTTAGCCGTCTGAAGCACCCACGCGTCTGAGTAGACCTCCTGCCACCTGTCTATGCAGTGATACAACCTGCCCGCATGTAACAAAGTGGAAAAAATAACTGACCGAACAGGGCTCACCTGTGGGCATCCTTGCACGTCCGCGGGCTCTGCTCCCTCTACCGCGGTCCGACCTTTGGGAGGTGAAGAACCTGGAGTGGTAGGTGCGGAAGAAGGAGGGTGCCTGGGATTCTCGATGGCCAGAGGGCCAGAAATGGCTGGCGACACGACCCCGCTGTCGTCCAGCCCTGCCAAAAACACATGAGCTTTGTGGTCGGAAGACCCTTTTCATCGAGTTTTGGGCTTTGCTCAGGGTAGCTTTTGAAGCTCCTTGATGAAGGGTTCTCTTTAGAGCAGACCCTTGGCCAGGGATCCTAGTTCTTTCGACCTCAAGTCTGATAGTTTTGCATCCATGCGTAAGAGGACCGCCTTCCTCCGCTCTGTGCAGAGCGCCACATTGGTGTTGCCCAGCAGGCAAATGCAGTGCAGGGCCCAGTCTCATAAGTTAGCTGCGTTCAGGGCGGCAGCCTGAGAGAAAGCCTCGTCTGCCAGCAAGAGGATTCTGGCCAGCAGGCCCAGCATATTCAACAGCTTATCCTGCACTAGTCGGCACCTTTCTTAGGGTCACGCCAGGTACGAGTCATGTAAGTGGAGACCATGGTGTCAAATTCCAGGGTCATGTCGACTTTATCCGGCAAAGGGGGTCTGTGGCATTCCTCCCGTAACTTCTTCCATACCTCCCAGTCTAGAGGTCTGCGGACCCAATAGTGCACGAACTGTGCCAGGTGGTCAGGTAATGACCATTCAGAGAATCTGGGGTGCCTGATGGACGCGGGCTCAGCAGAGAAATGGGTGCCATTTGCATAGAAAGGACTCCGGAGTCTTGGGGCCACATGGGGTCGTCCATCTTGTCCTCGCCCCACATGTCTTCCTCATCCGAGGGTGACTGGTCTGCCCGCCATTCGTCTAAGATGGCTAGGGGTGGGGTAAGAAGTCCACCTCCTCGTCGGAGAGGCGCCTCTGCCGGGTGGGTGAGTATGGTCTCGGGTACTTCGCTGGAGCCTTGTCCTTTTGGGGGCATGGCTCAGGGTCTTCACCCTTCCAATAGTGCTTGCGTGCTCTTGCCTGTTCTCCCCTGGGAGAGTCTGACTCCGCAGAGTCTTCTGCCATGTGGGGGGTCCCCCTAGAGCCCCTATCCTGTGGAGCTTGTGGGAGGGCCCTAGCCAGGGCTTTCTCCACAGAGGCGGCCACCGCCGCATTAATCATGGCTTGCAGGCTTTGTTCTTGGGATCCATCGTAGAGGAGGACCTTCTTGTAGTGTAACACCTAGGGTAAAACAGGACAAGTGTCACAAGCAGAATAACCGGGGCGGCACCCCAAATACTGCTGCAGAGGCAAGATGGTTAGTGCATGTAAACACAAGGTGGACTGGGAGCTGCCGCTCCCATGTGGCAAGCCCGCACTCCCCCCTCCGCCTCAGGTGTACGTGGGCTGCGACCGGGGTTTTACCACCCGGTTACGGGATAATGGAGGCAATATGGGGAGAGAGGTCCCGGCAAACGGGAGGCCAATAAGCCGTGGGGTCCAAACATGTGGTGTTATGGACGTAAATTAGAATTAGTAAAATGTCTATTTACTCATATATACTCATATTCAATATTTACTCAAAATGGCCGCTAGAGACAACCCCTCCCATCGACTAACTACCTCGTGTAACAAGATGGTGCTGGAATCCGGAGGAGAATCCTGTGATGACAGTGCCATCACGCCTTGTAGGATGTGCATTACATAAAACACTTAACACCTAACCAATTATTGATGTATTTTCTCTGTTATCTATAATTTTGCATATGATGTATTCTTGCTTTATAAGCGCCTTGCCGGCCCCCTGAATAAACATTCCTGAAGTCTTTCATTAACCTAAAACTTGTGTCTGGTGTGAATTACTTCTGGAGCGTGCACGCACTTATATTAATAATTTGGACAGGGACAGATATTCAATTAATCAAACACTTGATTTGATGCACAACAGTGGGGCCGCCGGAGACGTACTCCGTGGCCCCATCTCCCGAGATGTCCCAGCTGAGGCCAACTTGGATGGTAAGAAAAAAAAGGAATACAAAGTACAAAACAAGCAGTGGGATGAAACAAGAAAAACGGAATCCCTCAAATGGAGGAAAGGGGAAATAAAGCAAAAGGGAGAGATAAGTAGAGCCTAGATACAGAAAACAGGCACAAAACGAGATACAATCAAGTTACTTAGTAAATGAGCTAAAACAATAAAAACAGAAATATAAACAAAATATAGCATACTTGCCAACTGTCCCGTTTTTGCTGGGACAGTCCCGGCAAGCTGGAATCTGTCCCGGGTAAATCACCTTCCTGGGACAGTCCCGGCAACTTGCTGGCCATGTGCTTTTATTATTTTACAGTCCAAGGGAATCCTGGAGAGAGGTGCTGGGGGCTGCATTGAGGCTGCTGGGGGTCGGAGGGAGCAGTCTCCCTTCCGATTTCCAAGCAGCTTCCTCGGCACACAGGCTCCTGCTCTGCCTTGCGGATGCAGGCTCCGCCCCCACAATGAAAGCTCCACAAGTGTATGCAAGCCCCGCCTCCCGCCCCCAGGTTCCGCCCCCACCGTTAAGAAGGAGACCTTGCTGCAGTTGGAAGAGGCCAGAAGATGGCTACCTGGCCAACCTGCAACAGACTCCAGTGCCAGTTAGGCTTGATACACTCAGGTGTGTGTGTGTGTGTGTGTGTCTGCTAGTGAGAAAGCTTGTGTGTTTCTCAACGAGTTTGCTTGTAGTGAGCTTGTGTGTCTGTGTCAGTGAGCTTATTTGCAGTGAGCTTCTGTGTGTGTGTGTGTTTGTGTGTGTCATTGAGCATGTCTGTAGACCACAATGGCACAGCACCCCAGCACACACACAGCACCCATCACACACCCCTTAAACGCACACACTGCACCCCTCATGCACACACAGCACCCGTCACACACTGCACCCTTCTCTCACACACAGCACCACACACACAGCACCACACACACAGCACCCCTGACACAAAGCCCCCCTCACACACACACAGCACTCCTCACACACTGCACCTCTGACACACATACACAGCATCCCTCACACACACTCAGCACCAAACACACACACCCCTCACACACACACACATACAGCAGACATCATAAACTGCCCTTGTCACAAACTGCACCCCCAAACACACACTGGACCCCCTACACACACACACAGCACCTGTCACAAACTGCACCCCTCACACACACACGCAGCACCTGTCAAACACAGCACTCTTCGCACACTGCAGCCCTACACACAAACACGAAGCCCCTACACAGACACAACACATACATTGCACCCCTTTTTGCCGTCTGTGTGTATTCAGCAATGTATGTCTGTGAAGTCAGCAGTGTGTGTGTGTGTATTCAGCAGTCTGTATGTATTCAGCAGTCTGTGTGTGTATAAAATAGCCTGTGTATTCAGTAGTCTTGTGGTGGAATCTCAGTAAAAATAAATTTACTAGGACAAGATTGCCACGTGGTATGTGCACTTGCATATGTTGATGTATCGGTCGGTTGGTTGCACGTGGCAATAATACAATCAGTAGTGTAAGGAGCATGTGTAGGAATACAGGATATACGAGTATTTCCCCTCCTCCATTGTGCTGGGCAAGCCATGTGGTCAAACAGGAATTTAGTCTCTATTCAGTTGATTAGATAAGAGTATGTGTAGGTTGAACTGATTATGGGAGGGGCTACATGCATATATAAGGGACCTACACTGTATGATCAGGACTCAGACTTTGCTGTTTTTTGGTGACATTAGTCCCTCTGAGTCCCGGTCGGTGAATCGAATAAAGAATCTCTTCCTTCCTGAAGAAACCTGTGTCCATCTCTCTGTGCTTGGCTTCCGTCAGTTTCTCCGGTATCATTTGGTGCAATTGGCCGGGAAGCTCATCGTTCAATGGTAGCTGAGAAGCAGAGGCGTGAGACGGTCTATCTTTGCCCACGGTCTCTACGGCTGCACCCCTGAACTTCTGCGTGGACCTCCCTTCGTCTCGGCACCACTGGTCTGTTGTCCAGGAGATCATCGGCCTCTACGTAGTAAGTGCTGGGGTGTCCCCGTCGATGAGTGTGAACCCAGGTTCAGGAACGAGGAGGTAAGATGACCACTGTTTTAGATGGTGGACCCACTAGGGGTATTGGATACCGATTGTGCGGTAGGCCCATCAGGGGTTATTTGTGTATGGAATCTGCCCCCTCCAGTGGAGGGAAGGAGCGAAGGCGCACCGCTCAATTAAACGCCCTGTAGTCAGCCCGTTTAATTTGGTTTGGAGTCAGGCTGGGTTCTGTGTAAATAGCCCAAGCCGGACACCGGTGTCTTGTCTAGACTAGCGTTCTAGGGTGTATATTACGTTCGCTAGGTCGGAGGGACCGGGAGACTAAGCGGCGTCTGTGTAAATTCGGTCCGCTAGATCTCAACATATCTTGGCTAAGTGGGAAGGCGTGTAAATTTGGAACCCACTAGATTTTTGATAGAGTATATAGACTAAGAGGGTGCTGTTGTAAATTCTGCCCTCTAGTTCGCTATATGTGGTGCTTGGGCAGCGTGGCTAACCAAAACGGATGTAAATAGTTTTAGGTAGTCCATCGAGGTACTGGCCAATAGATTAGTTGGGAATTGTAAACGTGTTAAAAATTGTTGTAGTAGCGTGTATATCTTGCTAGATAGCATGAGCTCTGCCGTCTAGCGAGAGTGTAAATAGTGTGTAACTGTATTATAGCGCACGGTACCATAACCATGTATAATAACTACTGATATTGTAAATAACTACTAATAACTGTCATCTATGTTGTATGTTGAACACCATAACCACTACTAATTGAACTGTGACTTTAAATTGTACTCTAACCAATGCTAACCGTACTATAACTACTGTTTGTAAAGACGATGTTACTGGGGTATGTTATAGATGGGTAATTCAGATATAGGGAATTATAGCGTGGGTGACTGTATAGTTTCGCCAAAAGGCACAGTAATAGTTATTTAGTGACTGGTGTAACAGCTGTGTGTGTACGGGAATTCCCTGAGTGTTTTCTTGTGTGCGTTTCACCTAGTAACTGTACCACGTGGTGCTGTTGCCAAGGGAACGGGTGTGACCGTTGGAAGTGTGTTTGTTTAGTTTCTGTTGGAGACAACGCTTCATTGTTAGTATGGGTGCGTCAGATTCAACGGTTATGGATCCCTTAGGATGTATGTTGAAAAACTTTAAAAAGGGATACACTGTGTATGATTTTGGGGTAAAGATGTCTCCAACACGCCTGACTACTTTATGTAGTAGGGAATGGCCTACTTTGGTGGCTGCATGGCCACCACGTGGCAGTTTGGATCCTAATCTGGTACAGCGTGTACACGTGGCTGTATCAGGTAGGCCTGAACTTTACGGCCAGTTTCCGTATATTGATTGTTGGAAGCAGGCCGTAAATGACTTGCCAAAATGGATCCGGGTATGCCACGAGGAACAATGTCGCCTCATGGTGGCCAGATCTCGCTTGTCCACTAAGGCCGTAATTACTCCCATTTTGGACACGCCTCCTGAATCTGAGATCCCCATGCCGCCCCCTTTCTCCTCCTCCACAGGAAGAGCTGTTGGTAACGCTACTCCCCTTGCCCCGTTGTCCCCACCTACCCCCTCCTCTAGCTCAGAGCCCAGCCCTCTTGTTTTAAACCCTCCCCTTCCGGTACCTACCTCCGTTAACCCCACCTATCCAGATTTGACGTCATATCTAGTTCCTGGTCAGGCTCCTCCTAGCCCAGCCCGGAATATTTTACTCACTGATCTCCCTCTCACTAAAGCGTCCCCTTCCCCTCGTCTTACTACCCCTCGACCGGAACCCCTAACTGACGTTTCTAAACGAAGCCCCATACTAACCCGACAACTGACCGGTACCCTCCAACCGGGACAATATCAAATGCCTCTCCGACTGACACCAGGCCGACACACATTAACGGTGACGGCCAGTTACAACACGCTGATGCTGTATTCGTCTATGTTCCCTTCACTACTACTGATCTATTTAACTGGAAGACCCATAACTCCTCATACACCGATAAACCTCAAGCCATGATGGATTTGTTTACCTCCATAGTCCAGACACATAATCCCACTTGGGCTGATTGCCAGCAACTGCTTATGACATTGTTTAACAACGAGGAAAGGACACGGATAAACCAAGCGGCAATTAAAGCGCTGGAAGAAGTGGCCCGTACACAAAATCAGGCCAACCCAGCAGCATGGGCCGCAGCACATTATCCAAATACTGATCCGGAGTGGAATGTCAATGGCGCAGATATGGCCCATTTAAAAGCATACAGGGACGCTATTATTGTTGGCATAAAAGCCGGAGGAAAAAAGGCGATTAATATGTCTAAGATGGCTGAGGTATTGCAGAAATGTGATGAATCGCCCAGTGCCTTTTATGACCGATTATTGGAGGCATACCGTTTGTATACCCCCTTTAATCCAGAGGCTCCTGAGAATTCCCGAATGGTTAACTCTGCCTTTGTCAGCCAAGCCTACGGAGATATAAAGCACAAGCTACAGAAGTTAGAAGGGTTTGTAGGGATGTCCATAACCCAACTAATGGAAATAGCAAATAAGGTCTATATGAACAGGGAGACAGAGACGAAGAAGGAGCAAGAGCGAAAGATGCGTAGGAAAGCAGATATGCTAGCAGTAGCTATCGCAGGCGTAGATAGAAGGGAAAAGGAAGTATATAGGGGAATGGATAAAGGTGAGAATAAGTGGAATGGGGAACCTTTGAGTAGGAACCAATGCGCGTACTGTAGGGAAGAAGGGCATTGGAGAAGTGAGTGTCCACGAAGGGAACAGTATGAGAGAGACAGACCTAGGGCAGGATATAGCAGTAATTATAGAGGTAGAGCGAGAGGTAGAGGAGGTCCTGGAGGAAATAGTGGGAATAATAGAGGAAGTGTTAGTGGAGATAGATATTACCCAGCAGCGCAGAGACTCCGCGAGAGAGAGGATAGGGACTTTATGGGTTTGGCTGACACAGTCATGGAGGACTATTGATACCGACCAGGCTCCATCCCCCTTGGCCGAGCGGAGCCTATGGTCGATGTAGCAATAGGGGGAAAAAGGAGTTCTTTCATGATTGACACTGGTGCTGAACATTCGGTGGTGACTGACCTAGTCGCTCCTCTTTCAGGAAGAACTATCACTGTAATAGGAGCAACTGGAAGGAGTGCCGCTAAACCGGTTCTTAAAAGTCGACTCTGTACATTGGGAGGCCACATAGTGAAACACCAGTTCCTTTATATGCCTGAATGTCCAGTCCAACTGCTAGGACGTGATTTGTTGTCGAAATTACAAGCACAGATAACATTTCTACCTAACGGAACAACATCTTTGAAGTTCAATGGACCCTCAGGTATAATGACAATATCTGTACCAAAGGAAGAAGAGTGGCGACTTTATACAGTGTTGACTAGCCAAAACCCTAAGAGTGATGAATCCTTGTTCAATATACCAGGAGTGTGGGCAGAGAATAACCCATCAGGACTTGCTCGTAATATCCCACCAATTCGTATCGAACTAAAGCTTGGGGTTTATCCAGTAAGCCTGAGACATTATCACATTCCACAAAAGGCCAAGAAGAACATACAATCTTATTTGGATAAGTTCATAAGGTATGGTATCCTAAAATTCTGTACTTCCCCCTGGAACACCCCATTGTTGCCTGTTCAAAAGCCCGGTACAGATAAGTATCGCCCTGTGCAGGACTTGAGAGCAGTCAATGATGCGGTAGTAAGTATACATCCAGTTGTGCCCAATCCATATAACCTGCTTGCTTTAATTCCGGGCGGGGCTACCTATTTCACTGTTTTGGATCTCAAAGATGCCTTCTTTTGCCTACGAATTGCTGCGGAAAGCCAGTGTATCTTTGCATTCCAATGGGAAAATGCTGTAACGGGCTCGAAACGCCAGATGACTTGGACAAGATTGCCCCAAGGGTTTAAGAATTCACCTACCCTATTTGGTTCAGCTTTAAGTCAAGACTTACTGGATTTCAAGTCCATCCCAGGAGAATGTGTACTATTACAATACGTAGATGATTTGTTGATAGCGGCAGTTACAAGAGAGATATGTCAGCAAGCAACACATGATCTACTGCACATTCTTTGGAAGGCAGGATACAAGGTGTCCAGGAAGAACGCTCAGTTGTGTCAGCCAACTGTCAAGTATCTGGGATTCCATATCTCTGAAGGTCAAAGGATAATGGGGCCAGAGAGAAAAGAAGCTGTATGCCAAATACCAATACCCAAGAATAGAAGACAAGTGCGAGAGTTCTTGGGGGCAGCAGGCTTCTGTAGGATATGGATTCCCAGTTATGTGATATTGGCGAAACCTCTTTATGTGGCTATAAAAGGTACAGAACACAATCCCTTCCTGTGGACCCCCGAACAGCAAAAGGCATGTGAAGATGTGAAGAAGGCATTGATGAGCGCCCCAGCATTAGGTCTACCTGATCATACACGCCCATTCTACTTATATGTACACGAGCAAAGAAGAATGGCTGTGGGAGTATTGACACAGTACTTGGGATCATGGCAACGACCTGTTGCATATATGTCCAAACAATTGGATGCAGTGGCCAGTGGTCTTCCACCTTGTCTAAGAGCCATAGCTGCCGCCGCCCTGCTGGTAGCAGAAGCTGATAAGCTCACTCTGGGTCAGGAACTCTACGTGCGAGCCCCACACGCAGTACAGACGTTGCTAGACTATAAAGGCAATCATTGGTTTAGCAATAGCCGCATGACTAAGTATCAAGCTATGTTATGTGAAAACCCGAGAGTGCATCTAGAGACTGTTAATACCTTGAATCCAGCTACCCTTTTGCCACACAACCTACTGAGAGTCAACATGATTGCCTGGAGGTGATGGATGAAGTGTTTTCAAGTAGGCCGGACCTTCGTGATTTTCCCATCCAGAACCCTGATGTCCAGTACTATACGGACGGCAGTAGTTATGTGAAAGAAGGTATTCACTATGCAGGATATGCAGTGACAACCATAGACAAGGTGATAGAAGCTCGGCCATTGTCAAAAGGAACATCGGCACAGAAGGCAGAACTAATCGCACTCACACGAGCGTTACAATTGGCTGAAGGTTTGAGGGTGAACATCTACACGGACTCCATGTATGCGTTTTTAACCACTCATGCCCATGGAGCTTTGTATAAAGAAAGAGGACTACTGAACTCAGAGGGTAAAGAAATCAAGTACGCAGCTGAGATATTACAACTACTGGAAGCCGTGTGGGAACCGAAAGAAGTTGGTATCATACATTGTCGAGCGCATCTGAAAGGTGATGGTGATGTAACAAAAGGAAATGGGATGGCAGATAATGCAGCCAAGCATGCCGCTGAATCAGGAAAACAGGAGTATGTGGAACGTATAGCTGCTCTCATACCGACCCCTCTGTCTCAATGGACTCCAGTTTATACAGCTCAAGAAGAAGAGTGGTTAAATACTGAAGCTGGGAAGTACCTGGAGAACAATTGGTATCAGTTAGAAGATGGAAGAATAGTGATTCCAGCATCGCTAGCCGTAGAAATTGTCCAGAATTATCATAACGGGACACATTTCGGAAGAGATAGCATGGAAGAATCTCTTAGGAAGCATTTCTACATACCAAGATTGTCCAACTTGACTCAAGCCATTGTACGAAGATGTGTGATATGTGCCAAGAACAACGCAAGGCAAGGTCCAGTGAAACCACCGGGAGTCCAGTATATGGGAGGACTCCCTATGTCCGATCTCCAAATAGACTATACGGTAATGCCTAAATCCGGCGGACATCGCTACCTACTAGTAGTTGTGTGTACCTACTCAGGTTGGGTAGAAGCATGTCCTGCTCGTACAGAGAAAGCAGGAGAAGTTGTGCGATTCCTGTTGTGAGAAATAATACCCCGATATGGACTACCATGCTCTATAGGATCGGATAATGGTCCAGCCTTTGTTCACCAGTGCCTACAACAACTGACTCATATGCTTGGTATTAAGTGGAAACTTCATACGGCATATAGGCCTCAGAGCTCTGGGAAAGTGGAAAGGAGAACAGAACTATTAAGAACCAATTGGCAAATATGTGTCAAGAAACTCAACTTAAGTGGAAAGTTCTTTTGCCAATAGCATTCGTAGTGCACCTACCAGAAGGATGGGTCTCTCACCTTTTGAAATTATGTATGGGCGTCCACCTCCTGTACTTGGTAACTTAAGGGGGGATTTGAGTCAGTTGGAAGAAGGAATTACCCGGCAGCAGGTTGTAGAGTTGGGTAAAACTATGGAGGAGGTACAGAAATGGGTACAAGATAGATTACCTGTGAATATTTATCCACCTGTCCATTGTTATCATCCAGGAGATCAAGTTTGGATAAAGGAGTGGAACAGTGTACCGTTGGGGCCAAAGTGGAGGGGTCCTTATGTTGTTCTTTTGTCTACCCCTACAGCTATAAAGGTGGCTGAAGTGACTCCGTGGATTCATCACTCCAGGGTTAAACCAGCAGCAGTAGATTCTTGGCAAGCTACACCAGATCCAGAGAATCCCTGCAAGATCCGGTTAAAGCGTGTAACTCAGGCGGAGTGACGAGGAGATATTGGGACTTCAAGAGTAAACAAAGAGATCAGCAAGTAGGTGTTTTGACGGCCATAATAAAGCCTGACCACCTACCCACGATACATAGCCAGAGTGTCTTGAAGGGACCTCTGTGAAGGGAAGAGAGGACTCGAAGGACTCCATTCCTTGCAGCCCTTACATCCTGGAAGCTGAGGTGCCATCGCACGGTCGAAGAATGAGGACAAAGATGTCAGGAGTGATGTGTTTTATAATGTATATATGTGTGTTTTTAATTATTCAGGAAGGTAGAGGTACCGACACACCTGGCTGTGAGGTTTGCATTAAGACTACAAAAACAGGTAATCATATTTACCAGACCCTTATTTGGCATTCACAATATGAGTGTAAAGGATATGTATCTAAGTGTAGATACTTAGGTATAGATTATAGTGTATGCAATTTAGGAGTAGGAGAACCTAAGTGTTTTAGTCCAGAGTATCAACCCCGTACAATTTGGTTGACCCTTCGGAATGGAGACTCACAGGGGACCCTAATAAATAAGACAATACTAGAAACCGTACATTCTTCGGGTGTTCTGCTATTTGATGCATGTAAGGCGATATCAAGTGGTAGAAAACCGTGGAATGTATGCGGGGATCTTACATGGGAAAGAGCGTATGGGTCTAATGATAAGTATATTTGCCCCAGTAGTAAGAACAAGTATATAGATCCAAAATGCCCAAATAAGAATTAGAATTATTGTCCATATTGGTCTTGTGTAGGGTGGGCAACTTGGGGACAGACAGTAGATAAGGATATGATTGTTACTAAGTTGCCTACCAAACCATATTGTAAGTCTATGGAGTGTAACCCAGTCCATATACTTATTAATAATCCTGAACAGTTTATAGATAGGTTCGGAAACTTATTTGGGTTCCAGATATATGGGACAGGTTTGGATCCTGGGACAATATTATTTGTAGGGATAGAGACCGATACTGTGGCAGCCCAGACTCATCAGGTTTTCCATTCTTTCTACGAGGAGATGAGTGTAGAGAATAAGATCCCCCATAATGCTAAGAACTTGTTTATTGATCTAGCCGAGAGTATTGCCGGTAGTCTTAATGTAACCAACTGCTATGTGTGTGGAGGTACTAATATGGGAGACCAATGGCCCTGGGAAGCAAAAGAGGTAATGTATTCCGGTTCTGAGACAATTGAACAGATAACATCTTCTCAAGCTGATTATCAAATGAGTGTTAGAGGTAAATCTGAGTGGCGATTAAAGACCTCCATTATAGGTTATGTTTGCATAGCAAGGAAAGGAATAATGTTTAATACATCTGTAGGAGAATTGACTTGTCTAGGGCAAAAAGCTTAAGATGATGATACAAAGAATACAACTTGGTGGTCAGCTTCAAATGTCTCAGAACCACCTAACCCGTTTGCAAGTTATACGAATTTAAAGGATGTGTGGTTTGACCTATCTGCTACATCTAGTTGGAAAGCCCCAGCAAATTTGTACTGGATCTGTGGTAAGAAAGCCTATTCGGAGTTACCACAGGACTGGGAAGGGGCATGTGTGTTAGGTATGCTCAAACCATCCTTCTTCTTGTTGCCTATTGAAACAGGAGAGACTTTGGGAGTTAAGGTATATGATGTGAATCATAGAAAGAAAAGGGGACCCCTAGAGATAGGTACCTGGGAAGATAATGAGTGGCCTCCCCAGCGTATTATAGATTATTATGGGCCAGCTACGTGGGCAGAGGATGGTACTTTTGGATATAGAACCCCAATATATATGCTCAACCGTATTATAAGGTTACAGGCAGTGGTTGAGATAATTACCAATGAAACATCGCAAGCGCTCAATCTCCTAGCGAAACATAATACTAGGATGAGGACAGCCGTTTACCAAAATAGATTAGCCTTGGATTATCTATTGGCAGTAGAGGGAGGTGTATGTGGGAAGTTTAACCTAAGCAATTGTTGTCTTCAAATAGGTGATGAAGGGCAAGCAATAGCTGAGCTTACTAGCCATATGGTTAAACTAGCGCATGTGCCTACCCAGGTATGGAAAGGGTATAATCCAAGTAGTTGGTTTGGTAACTGGTATGAGCAGTTTGGAGGACTTAAGGCATTGGTAGGTGGAGTCATGCTAATCTTGATGCTGTGCCTTCTCCTACCATGTCTGATTCCTTTGGTAGTTAGGTCTGTGCAGAGCATTATAGAGAATATAGCAGAGAGAAAGGCTGCTGCACAGATAATGGCTATATATAGGTATGAGGCTCTAAATCAGGGAGAATTAGTACAGGAAGAGGAATGTTGAGGGATTCGTATCTTTAGGGAGTCGCAAGGTCTGTTCTGATTCATGGCAACTTGAGGTGTAAGTAAGCGATGATTAGGTGATGCATCTGGAATTATTATATATATCAGAAGCATCAAAGGAATGTGGTGGAATCTCAGTAAAAATAAATTTACTAGGACAAGATTGCCACGTGGTATGTGCACTTGCATATGTTGATGAATCGGTCGGTTGGTTGCACGTGGCAACAATACAATCAGTAGTGTAAGGAGCATGTGTAGGAATACAGGATATACGAGTATTTCCCCTCCTCCATTGTGCTGGGCAAGCCATGTGGTCAAACAGGAATTTAGTCTCTATTCAGTTGATTCGATAAGAGTATGTGTAGGTTGAACTGATTATGGGAGGAGCTACATGCCTATATAAGGGACCTACACTGTATGATCAGGACTCAGACTTTGCTGTTTTTTGGTGACATTAGTCCCTCTGAGTCCCGGTCGGTGAATCGAATAAAGAATCTCTTCCTTCCTGAAGAAACCTGTGTCCATCTCTCTGTGCTTGGCTTCCGTCAGTTTCTCCGGTATCAGTATCTGTGTGTGTTTCACAGCATGTGAGCAGTGTGCAGTCTGTGTGCGTGTATTCAGCAGTCTGTGTGTGTGTATTCAGCATCCTTTGTGCATTTAGCAGTCTGTGTATATATTTAGCATTCTGTGTGTGCGTGCATTCAGGTGTCTGTGTGTTTGTGTGTGTATTCAGTGTACTGTGTGTATGCACTCTGTGTGTGTGTGCTCAGCAGTCTGTGTGAGTGTACTCAGCAGTCTGTCTGTGTGTACTCAGCAGTCTGTGTGTGAACTTCCCAGTCTGTCTGTGTGTACTCCGTAGTCTGTCTGTGTGTACCCAACAGTCTGTGTGAGTGCACTCAGCAGTCTTTGTGTGTATATTTAGCAATGTGTGTGTGCGTGTATTCACAAGTCTTTGTGTGTACTCAGCAGTCTGTATGTGTGTACTCAGCAGTCTCTGTGTGTGTACTCAGCAGTCTGTATGTGTGTACTCCATAGTCTGTCTGTGTGTACTCAGCAGTCTGTGTGAGTGTACTCAGCAGTCTTTGTGTGTATATTTAGCAATATGTGTGTGTGCGTGTATTCACCAGTCTTTGTGTGTACTCCGCAGTCTGTATGTGTGTACTCAGCTGTCTGTGTGTGTGTACTCAGCAGTGTGTGTGTACGCAGCAGTATGTGTGTGTGTACTCAGCAGTCGGTGTGTGTGTATTCAGCAGTCTGTGTGTACTCAGCAGTTGGTGTGTGTGTACTCAGCAGTCTGTGTGTGCGTGTATTCAGCAGTCTGTGTGTGAACTCCCCAGTCTGTGTGTGAATTCCGCAGTCTGTGTGAGTACTCAGCAGTCTGTGTGTGTATATTTAGCAGTCGGTGTGTGAATGTGTTCAGCAGTCTGTGACTGTACTCAGCAGTCTGTGTATGTGTATGTAGTGTATGTATGTATTGCATTTGTTGGAGGTACCAATAAATATAAGCTTCATTTTTTTTATCGATAATCGATAAAGCTGTTTTGCCTGTTAAGATGGCACTGCTTGTGTGTGTCAGGGAGCTTGTATGTAGTGAGCTTGTGTGTGTCAGTGAGCTTGTATTTAGTGAGCTTGTGTGTGTGTCAGTGAGCTTGTATGTAGTGAGCTAGTGTGCCCGTAAACTTGTCTGTAGCGAGCTAGTGTGTCAGTGAGCTTGTATGTAGTGAGCTAGTGTGTAAGTGAGCTTGTCTGCAGTGAGCTCCCTGTATAGTGCCGTTTTCTGTATAACACAAGTCTGTTTGTGTATAATATCCCAGGGCAGTCAGTGCTCCCTGTATAGTGCTGCACTCTGTATGATACAGGTCTATGTGTGTATAATATGCTGGGACAGTCAGTGATCCCTGTATAGTCCTGTATCAGTATAATACAGGTCTGTGTGTGTATAATATCCCGGGACAGTCAGTGCTCCTTGAATAGTGCTGCTCTCTGTATAATACAGGTATGTGTGCATAATATCCTGGTACAGTCAGTGCTCCCGGTATAGTGCTGCTTTCTGTATAATACCGGTCTGTGTATAATATCCTTGGACAGTCAGTGCTCCCTGTACAGGGCACACATGCAAGCAAGCAAGCAAGCTCACTAACACACACACACACACACAATCCTATGGCAAGCTTGATGATCTCAGCCATAGAGGCAGGGCCAGTCGAGGGGAGACCAGCATAGCGTGGGGGGGAAAAAAGGTGAGTAAAAACACTATTTTTAAAACACACACAGACACACACAGACACCATGACAGACACACACACACACCACAACAGACACACACATACCACAACAGACAGACCATGACACAGACAGACACACACACTCCATGATACAGACACAAACACAACGTGACACAGACACAAACACACACATCATGACAGACACACACCATGACACACAGACACACGCCATGACACACAGATACCCACACCATGACACAGACAGACACACACACACCCACCATGACACAGACAGACACATACCATGACACACACAGACCATGCCACATACACACACACACACCATGACACACAGACACACACACACCCACCATGACACAGACAGACACACACACA
Organism: Pelobates fuscus; assembly: GCF_036172605.1. Lineage (NCBI taxonomy): Eukaryota > Metazoa > Chordata > Amphibia > Anura > Pelobatidae > Pelobates > Pelobates fuscus. The sequence continues at coordinate 159,377,320 of NC_086317.1, read as the reverse complement.
TACACACCATGACACAGACAGACACATACCATGATACACACAGACCATGCCACATACACACACACACACACACAATGACACACACACACCCACCATGACACAGACACATACCATGACACACACCCTGACAGACAGACACACACACACACACCATGCCACAGACAGACCATGCCACAGACACACACACACCATGCCACAGACAGACACATACCATGACACACACACACACACTGACAGTATAACACATATTACCTGTGGGTGACCAGCCAGGGGGGTCATGCAGGGCAGAGAGCTGGGTGTGATGGCGGCCGCTGGAGGAGCAGGGATGTGGCGGATCCAGAGCCTGACCTCGGGAGGGGCACTTGCAGATTATTTAGAGAAATAATCCAGACACAATACCCACTACAGCTCAGTGTAGTGGTTATGGTGCCAGTACCCCGTCCCAGAGTAAGTAGTCAAACCGTTTAGGAACAGTTTGACAACTTACCTGAGGTCTGATTGGAAATGGGGCTGTAGTAGGGCATAGGAGCAGGGGTGCAGTGTGTGTGTGTGTGTGTTTGTGTAAGGACTGTGTGAGCAGTGTGTGTGTGTGAAAGTTGCAGTGTGCACGTGAGGACGGCAGTGTGTGTTAGGGGGGCAGTGTGTGTGTGTGCGTTGCAGTGTGAGTGGGGGGCAATGTGTGTATGGGGGGAAGTTTGTGTGTATGGGGGGAAGTTTGTGTGTATGAGGCAGTGTGTGGGGGGCCAATGTGTGTGTAGGGTGTGTGTGTATTGGGGGCAGTGTATGTGGGCAATGTGTGAGTATGGGGGAAGTGTATGTGTGTGTATGTGGGCAGTGTATGTGTGTGGGATCAGTAGTGTATGGGGGCAGTGTATGTGTGTGGGATCAGTAGTGTATGTGTATGGTGGGCAATGTGTGTATGGGGGCAGTGTATGTATGTGGGGCAATGTGTGTGTATGGGGGCAGTCTATGTATGTGGGGGACAATGTGTGTGTGTGGGGGGGGGGGGCAGTGTATGTGTGTGTTTGTAGGGTATGTGTGTGATAAGGATGTGGGGCTTTTTTAATGTTTTTTTTTTCATTTGATAAAATGTTTTTTTTTTTTCAAATATACATAATGTCCCCCCTCCCTTCTTACCTTTGTTTAGGGAGGAGGGGGGAACATTTCTCGATCCCTGGTGGTCCGGTGGGGAATCCCTGGTGGTCCATGTGTGAGAGTGAACTCTAGCCCCTGTCTCCAGGGCTAGAGTTCACTCTCACGAGATCCGGAGCGTTGCCATGGCAACGCTCCGTGCTCGTGAGAGAAGGACCTGGAGGAGCTGCAGACTGAGCTCTCCCAGGTCCTCTCTCTCTCCCTCCCCTGCCGGCGGCCAGCAAACAGTGCCTGCGGACCGGAGAGGGAGATCTCTCCGGTCCATGAAGGCACATTGCAGGGCTGGCGCTTGGACAGGCCAGCCCTGCATTAGCCGGCAAGGGAGAGGGAGAACCTTGGATTCTCGGGGGGGCAATTGCCCCCCTGGATCCGCCAGTGCAGGGATGGCGGCCGCTGGAGGAACTTTTCTGGCGGCCGCAGGGGAAGCTGTGCTGTGTCTGCTCCCCCGCCCTCACGCGCTACTGAATGAGACCGGGGCCGGAATATGACGTCATATTCCGGCCCCGGTCTCATTCAGTAGCGCGCTGGAGAGAAGACACAGCACAGCTTCTCCTGCGGCCGCCAGAAAAGTTCCTCCAGCGGCCGCCAGCACACCCACATGTCTGCCCGGCCCCAGGTGCCGACGGCCCACCGGGAAATTTCCCGGTATCCCGGTGGGCCAGTCCGGCCCTGTCCCTGTATAGTGCTGCACTCTGTATAATACAGGTCTGTGTCTGTATAATATCCCAGAATAGTCAGTGCTCCCATATAGTGCTGTACTCTGTATAATACAGGTCTGTGTCTGTATAATATCCTGTGACAGTCAGTGCTCCCTGTATAGTGCTGCTCTTTGTATAGTACAGGTCTGTGTATAATACCCTGGGATAGTCAATGCTCCCTGTATAGTGCTGCTCTCTGTATAATACCCACATACTCCAGGAACTAGAAGAATCAGAAGCAGTGGAGTGGTGACTGAAGCCTCAATCTGAGACATTCAACATGTTGAATTAGGGGCATAAAAAGGGGCTAATGGAAAATGTGCATATATTTTCCTTTTGCTCCCATTTCTCTCATTAATTCCATTCTGTACATACTCCTATATCTTTCATTTCACATTTTCAGCTTTTTATTTTTATGTATTCACTTCCCAATATAATTATTTTTGTGAACTTATGTATGTTCTATGGTGTAGACACAGCCCTCTGACTGAAGCACATCTACCCAAGGTCTTTCTATATTTGTAGTGATAAAATGTACCTGCCTGATATAGATGCTCTGCTGCGAATGCATCTATCGCACACCAAGTATGCACGGTACTGTTGGTGGGAACTTGGTGTTATAAAGGTCTACTCAATAAAGAGAGAATTGCAGGGAATTTTGATGGGAATTTCCAAATTTAGGTCGAAATAGAAACAAAAAAAGGGGATGATCTGCTGAACCAATCACAAATAAAACAACATAGCGTATAACTGTGTATATAGGCAAATTGTAGAAATTGCATTCACAAATGGCCACTCACACTTTCACAGAAGTTTGCAAGCCTTGAAATTTTTCTTTTCAGAATAGGAGTTCCAAATCTTCTATCTGGGTTAGAATCTCCATAGATGTATTTGTATATATGTGCTCAAGAAGAAAATATAATAAAAATAAGATGCACGCTCAGAGTGAAGTACAAAATAAGTATTTAATAACTGACATCAAAGTTTAAAATCATCAGTGTAGTCCCTCTATGTCACCACCAGGGGTACCAATAGTGCAGCTGAATGGGAGAATTTTTCCAACTCGGCTACTTTGGCCTTGTTTAAAATTACCATCTCAATTCCTTGCAATTCTCTCTTTATTGAGTAGACCCTATATTCTGCACTATACGTAGGCAGTGATTAATTATGTGGGGTGGACATAGTGGGCAGAGCTTTGCAGCAGTGGGTGTGGTAAATTTTCAAGGTAATCATTGATAGCTGTGCTGCAAAGTGTCCCTGGATGTTTTTTGCAAAGGTGGGCAACTATGATATAGATCTACTCAATCCCACAGTCACCCACAAAGCAATAGGAGGCAGTGGTACTCTGACCTGTGCTTGATGCAGAGCAGCAAAGAAAGAGGAAGTAGTTGGTTGGGAGGGGACTTTTATGGTTGCATTACCTTTTTTCTGATTGGTTGTTTTCTCTCTATGTTAATCTGCTGCTGTGGAGTTCTAGTAAAGAGAGACTTAAGCAAATATGAAGCCTCCTGTCATGTTATAAAATAAAATAAAAAATGTCTTCACATTTTGTTTGATCAGAATGTGCACAATTGCCTCAGTCCTTAAGGGGCTAAATGTAACAGTTTCAAACTGTAATGCAACAAGTTTATAGTAAACATATTCACACACAATTGACTCAATTAATATGCTATTATGTTATTACAATCATCATGGTCATATGAAAACCACTAAAGTATTTCAGTCGGCTGGATTGGCTGGGAGATCATCACTGGTGGCAGAGTAGAATGACACAATCTCTCGCTGCTGGATCAGAGAGTTAAGTAAACTATTTTTCAGGGTAGTTTGGTTGGTGTGCAATAATCTTTTTATTATTATTTATATTTTTTTAACACTGGAGTGTTCCTTTACTTGGATTCTTGGAATAAATCAGTAAAAGTATGTGGGTATTGCAGTTAATGTGATCTATTCAGATTTTGGTATGTTGCACAGTTCTACACAAAGTATTTAGATTGCACATTGGCTTAAAGACAGAGTGCAGCTAGTAGTAGTAGTTGGTCAAACTTGGTAAGTGAAGCACCTCGGGTTCTCTTCTTGGTTTATTGATGTAACATGTTTATTAATAGTTTTGAAATGGGCATCACAAGTCACATTGGTATTTGTAGATGTTAAAAATAGATCATGTAATACAGTCTAAGCAGGATGTTACTTATCTACAGGGGGATTTGGATAAATCAAAGGACTTGGTAGGAAAATGGCAGACGAACGAAATTCTAGACAAAATGAAAAGTTATACAGTCTGACATACAGAATGCACATGTAACATGAACACTTAGCATGAATTCTGAATATCCTTAAACAAGGACTAATAATTATATACAGTAGATTAGGTAATATTATTATGGGTACATTTCTAATGTGTCATTTACGTCACCCTGGAGTGTCATGGAGGGTACTAGAATAGGCAGAGTGTGGCAAAGCTCATTTTGATTTATTATGCCTTTAAAGGAACATGTCAGGCTAGAATTCATCCATAGTTTTCTAATACATGATAAACAGTTGTAATCAAAATTATTCAACCTCCAATGATCAAATCAAACAAAAGCAATTGAAATAGTTTAACACAACAAATGCGTCAAGTGTTTTCCCCAAATTCAAATGAAAATGCAACTTCATGGTAAGCATCTTTTGTACATAGTAGAGCACCTGTTTGCTGTTATGACCTGCTGCAAATGAGATGCATGGCCAGATGTAGCTTCTGGCAGCGTTCCTGAGGAATCTTAGTCCATTGTTCATGAGCAAAGGCCTCCAGTTCAATAACATTATTATTATTATTATTGCCATTTATATAGCGCCAACAGATTCCGTAGCGCTTTACAATATTATGAGAGGGGATTTAACTATAAATAGGACAATTACAAATAAACTTACAGGAACAATAGGTTGAAGAGGACCCTGCTCAATCGAGCTTACATTCTATAGGAGGTGGGGTGTAAAACACATTAGGACAGGAATTTGCAATCAAATAAGGTGGGCTGCCCTTTAGGAGAGGGCAAGAGACAGGTATGTGAGGTAGGGGTTAGTCTTGGAGGCCATAAGCTTTCCTAAAGAGATGGGTTTTAAGGCACTTCTTAAAAGATGCAAGACTAGGGGAGAGTCTGATGGCGGTAGGCAGGCTATTCCATAGGAAGGGAGCCGCCCGCGAGAAGTCCTGCAAGCACGAGTTGGCCGTACGAGTGCGGACAACGGACAGGAGGTGGTCACGGGCAGAGCGGAGAGACCGAGAAGGGACATACCTATGGATCTGTGAGGAAATATAAGAGGGGCTAGAGTTGTTCAGTGCTTTATAGGTGTGAGTTAGTACCTTGAATTGACTCCTATATCATACAGGAAGCCAATGTAAGGACTGGCAGAGGGGTGAGGTGTGAGAGAAACGACTAGAGAGGAAAATCAATCTAGCAGCAGCGTTCATTACGGACTGTAGGGGTGCAGTACAGCTATTGGGAAGACCAATCAGGAGAGGGTTACAATAATCCATGCGGGAAATTACTAGAGCATGGACAAGCTCCTTGGTAGTATCTGGTGCAAGAAAGGGGCGGATACGGGCTATGTTTTTAAGATGGAATCTACAGGATTTGGCAACATGCTGGATGTGAGGCTCAAAGGTTAGACCAGAGTCAAGTATGACGCCAAGACAGCGCGCTTGCAAGCATGGACTGATGTTGGTACCACAAACTTGAAGGGAGAGCGAAAGAGGAGGATCAGTATTAGGAGGATGAAAGACAAGGAGCTCAGTTTTTGAGAGATTGAGTTTCAGAAAGCGGGAGGACATCCAGTCAGAGATGGAAGAAAGGCAAGCAGTGACACGTTGCAGGACGGCAGGGGAGAGGTCCGGGGAGGAGAGATATAGCTGAGTGTCATCAGCGTACAGGTGGTAGTGGAATCCAAAAGAGGTAATAAGTTTGCCAAGAGAGGCAGTATAAAGAGAAAATAGAAGGGGACCAAGGACGGAGCCTTGGGGGACTCCAACCGAGACAGGGCAAGGGGAGGAGGTATCATTAGAAAAGGAGACACTGAATGAGCGTTGGGAGAGATAAGAGGAAATCCACGAGAGGACAGAGTCACAGAGACCAAGCGATTGAAGAGTTTGAAGAAGGAGAGCATGATCAATGGTGTCAAAGGCCGCTGAGAGGTCAAGAAGAATTAGTATGGAGTAGTGGCCTTTGGATTTAGCTGCGATTAGGTCGTTAGTAACTTTGATAAGGGCAGTCTCTGTAGAGTGGAGAGGGCGGAAGCCAGATTGAAGGGGGTCCAGGAGAGAGTTGTAATTGAGGAAATGAGACACACGGGTAAAGACAAGTCTTTCCAGAAGCTTTGAGGAAAAAGGGAGCAGGGATATGGGACGGTAGTTAGAGAGGGTGGATGGGTCGAGGGATGGTTTATTTAGTATAGGTACTACCAGCGGCGGACTGAGAACCCTCAGGGACCCCGGGCAAAATAAATCAAGGGCCCCCTTACAGGCCCCACCCATACTCCGCAGCAAGCGCCACCCATGTCCCGCCTCCATGCACCGCCTCCAGCCACCCCCTACACAATCTTTAGACACAAGGAACAAAAGTGCAATAATCCCTTCGAGGCCCCATTAGAGACTACAACTGAGGGCTAATGGGGCATGGAGGGGGGTCTTTCTAGCAGAGGCTATCTCAGTGTCCTTTAGAGAGTGTGTTAGAAAGAATTTCCTCCAGGTCCCATTAGAGACTACAATGGAGTCTAATGGGGCCTGGAGGGGGGTCTCTCCAACACGCTGGTTCCTATTCACAATATAGCAACACAACATAGCTCGCTGATACCTAGGCCAAGTTGGCTCCTCTTACCTTAATTACTGTTGCTGGGTGGCAGTCTGTGGGCTTGCTGGAAGGCTGTGGGCTTATTGGCTGCGGCTGGCAGGCTGTGGGCTTGCTGGCAGGCTGTGGGCTTGCTGGCTACTGCCGGCAGGCTGTGGGCTTGCTGGCTGCGGCTGGCAGGCTGTGGGCTTGCTGGCTGCGGCTGGCAGGCTGTGGGCTTGCTGGCTGCGGCTGGAAGGCTGTTGGCTTGCTGGCTGCGGCTGGCAGGCTGTTGGCTTGCTGGCTGGCAGGCCGTGGCTTGCTGGCTGCGGTTGGCAGGCTGTGGGCTTGCTGGCTGTAAGCCTAACTGGTGGCCTGTGGGCTGGCTGGCAATTGCCCTCCTCTTACTCCCCGTTCCCCCTCTTCCTACCCCCCTCCCCCTCTTCTTACCCCCTTCTTACTCCCCCCTCTTCTTACTCCCCTCTCACTCTCTTCTTACCCCCTTCTTACTCTCCCCCTCTTCTTACTACCCCCTCCCCCTCTTCTTACTCCCCCTTCTTACTCTCCCCCTCTTCTTACTCCCCCCTCCCCCTCTTCTTACTCCCCCTTCTTACTCTTCCCCTCTTTTTACTCCCACCTCTTCTTACTCCTCCCTCCGGCTCTTCTTACTCACACCTCTTCTTACTCCTCCCTCTTCTTACTCACCCCTCTTCTTACTCCCCCCTCCCCCTCTTCTTACTCCCCCCTCCCCCTCTTCTTACCCCCACCTCTTCTTATTCCTCCCTCTTCTTACTCCCCCCTCCCCCCTCTTCTTACTCCCCCCTCCTCCTCTTCTTACCCCCCTCCCCTCTTCTTACTCCCCCCTCTTCTTACCCCCCTCTTCTTACTCCTCCTTCCTCTTTTTACTCCCCCCTTCCTCTTTTTACTCCCCCTCTTCTTACCCCCTTCTTACTCCCCCCTCCTTTCTTCTTACCCCCCCTCCTCTCTTCTTACCCCCTCTCTCTCTTCTTACCCCCCTCCCTCTCTCTTCTTACCACCCTCCCTCTCTCTTCTTACCCCCCTCCCTCTCTCTTCTTACCCCCTCCCTTTCTCTTCTTACCCCCTCCCTCTCTCTTCTTACCCCCCTCTCTTCTTACCCCCCTCCCTCTCTCTTCTTACCCCCTCCCTCTCTCTTCTTACCCCCCTCCCTCTCTCTTCTTACCCCCCTCTCCCTCTCTCTTCTTACCCCCTTCCCTCTTCTTACCCCCCTCCCTCTCTCTTCTTACCCCCCTCTCCCTTTCTCTTCTTACCCCCTCCCTCTTCTTACCCCTCCCTTTCTCTTCTTACCCCCCTCCCTTTCTCTTCTTACCCCCCTCCATTTCTCTTCTTACCCCCTCTTTCTCCTTACCCCCTCCCTCTTTGTTCTTACCCCCCTCCCTCCCTCTTTGTTCTTACCCCCCTCCCTCTTTGTTTTTACCCCCTCTTTGTTCTCACCCCCTCCCTCTTTGTTCTTACCCCCTCCCCCTCCCCCCTCCCTCTTTGTTCTTACCCCCTCCCCCTCTCCCTCTTTGTTCTTACCCCCTCCCCCCTACCTCTTTGTTCTTACCACACCCCACCTCCCTCTTTGTTCTTACCACCCCCTCCCTCTTTGTTCTTACCACCCCCCTCCCTCTTTGTTCTTACCACACCCCCTCCCTCTTTGTTCTTACCACCCACCCTCCCTCTTTGTTCTTCCCCCCTCCCCCCTTTTTGTTCTTACCACCCCCTCCCTCTTTGTTCTTACCACACCCCTCCCCCCTCTTTGTTCTTACCACACCCCCTCTTTGTTCTTACCCCCTCCCCCCTCCCTCCCTCTTTGTTCTTACCCCCTCCCCCTTTGTTTTTACCCCCTCCCCTCTCTTTGTTCTTACCCCCTCCCCCCTCTTTGTTCTTACCACCCCCTCTTTGTTCTTACCCCCTCTTTGTTCTTACCACACACACCCCCTCCCTCTTTGTTCTTACCACACACCCCCTCCCCCCCTCTCTCTGTTTTTACCCCCTACCCTGTAGCATGGCCAAGCTGCTCTGCCGGTCCGCGGTGCCCGGCCGGAGTGATAGGAAGAAGGTGCACACTGAGTGTGCACCTTCCTGTCAGTCCGGCTGGGTACAGGAAACAGAAACTCCTGTTCCGCGTGGAACAGGAGTTTCTGTTTCCTGTACCCGGCCGGACTGACAGGAAGGTGCACAGTGTGCACCTTCCTATCACTCCGGCCGGGCACCGCGGACCGGAGAGCAGCTCGGCCACGCTACAGGGGAGGGGAGGTGAGAAGCTGCAGCCGCCTGAGGCTCTTAAGAGAGCACTCAGGCGGCTGCAGCATTTAAAGGGGCGGCCGGGCCCCCTGATGGCGTGCCCCCCTCCCGGCCGGGCCCTCGGACCATGTCCGAAGTGCCCGACAGGTCAGTCCGCCCTTGGGTACTACAGTGGCATGATTAAGGTCAGCAGGGACGATGCCAGAAGAGAGCAAGCAGTTGAAGATGTAGCAGAGAAGGCACAAGACAAGTGGAGAGAGATCTAATAAGGTGAGATGGGACAGGATCGAGCGGGCAAGTGGTGGGGCGAGAGGAGCAGCCACCTCTTGGTCAGTAGCTGGGGAGAATGTCTGAAGGGTAGGAAAGGCATGATCTATGTGTGATTGAGAAACAGAAAGGCAAGGAGGGGAGAATTCTTTCCTTAGCTGTTCAATCTTGTCAGTGAAGTAACATGCAAAGTTATCAGCAGTAAGGTTAGTTTTGGGGGTGGCCACAGCAGGGCGGAGAAGAAAATTAAAGGTGTCAAAGAGACGCCAGGGGTTGTGGGAACATGAACTAATGAGAGAGGAAAAATAGCACTGTTTGGCAAGGGCAAGGGCTGCCATGTATGAACACAATATGAATCTATAATGGAGAAAGTCTGATTGGGTACGAGACTTCCTCCAGGAGCGTTCAGCACAACGGGAGCATAAAGGTAGCTTGATAAAGACCCTTAGGGGTTGAAACGTCGTTTTGTAGCTGCTGGTTCCAATAAATTGCCTTTTTTTGGAATTCATTTGGAGTGCCTGGATTCATTTTTCTATTTCTACTATTATTTTTGGTCCATTTGGGTACTGGGACATATCCAGTAAAGCACCCTGGATTCCTTGGCAAGGGGTGGAGTGCACTTCTATCAATTTTCTCCATTCAGATAATGTAACCACTGTTCCTTCAACTTTCAAATGCTTGAGTAATCGTTACTTAGATAAGACACTTGGGACTTAACACAACAAACTATACTAAGAAACTGTACAAACAATCTTGTTTGATATTCAAGCTAATTCTCTATCAAAAACCAAAATATCTATTCAAATCACAGTCTACCTATAATTGTAGAGTTAATGCTTGTAAAACAAAGAAATTAATTGCTTTAAATACAAAATTAAACCCCTGAGGACACCTCTCATCCAACTTAAAGGACACCTGTCATTAAATTATCACTTTTAATTTAGAACAGTTTATCACATTTAATAAAACTAAAAGAACACTCTGGGCACCATAGCATTTTAATTGAAATTAAGTTGTTGTGGTGCCAGGAGAACCCTGGTGCTTGCTGACCTACAGAGGCTTAAACTATTTTTGAATGTTTTAACCCCAAAGTCTGTTTTCCAGCGCTGGATCTCAGTACCCCTTTGCTCAAATTCTAGTAACTAAAAGGCAGCAGCGCCGCTAATTGGCTGAAAGTCATCAGCTGACACTCTCAGATAAGCTGTGACTCCCCATTCATAAAGCTGTCTTGAAAAGGTATGTTCCTAATAATGAGCCAGTTCCAGGGACCTCGTGGCATCATAACAACTTAATTTTGATGAAGTTGTTATGGTGCCCAAACTGGACGTTTAATGTTTTTGTTTTTTTAAATTATGTATACTGATTTTTTCTTAGAACATTTTACTTTTACTGGCTGAGCAGCCATGTTGGGTCAGACTTGCCATGCTGCTAGGGGAATTAATGTGTCCCTGTGCATCCTGGACCCCACCTACAGGTAATAACCAGTCATGTGACCTTAGAAGCCTACAAAAGTCCCATGGTGCACCTCAGTAGTTGCTTGCTTGTTTTTTAGTTTGCTGTCACTTCTGGTGTTACGTGCTCCTGTCCTGCTGTCCCATTTGAGACCCATCCCAGTGATTATCCTTTGGTTTATCAGCCTAGGCTTGTTTCTAACTGTGCTACTACACTGCCTTCCTTCCCTGATCTATGGTCTTGCCCTATGTCAGATATCTTGCTCCATAATAAAGGCCCATGCCACCGCAGACCTATCAGGACATTAGACATGAATGGGTCACAACATAATAACCAATTTGTAATAGTACTCATGAGAGCAGCTGAAGCATTACTCCCCTTACCGATCTGATGGCTGCCTTGGTCCAGTCAATACAGGAACTACAGGGCTGCCATGTTACCTTTCTCCAACGTGAAAGGCAAAGAGCAGAAGCTGGCCCATTACCTCAACATCAAGCTCCTTCAATGCTACAATCTACTACTCCAGAACTAGATATTCCTATGTCTGAAAAATTCACTGGGAAAAAAATAGATTTTAGGTCCCTTATTGCTGCTTGTGAGCTGCCATTCACCTTGGAACTTTGCATTTACTCCAATAATAACATCAAGGTCCATACAGCAATTTCCCCCTTCAAGAGTCAACCACAGCCCTGGGCTCAGTAGTTATTACATACCAATCCGCACAGATAGAATAATGGTCTTCCTACACCGTAGCCATGTATGCCTTATATAATGATCCCTTAAAGGACCACTCTAGTGCCAGGAAAACATACTTGTTTTCCTGGCACTATAGGGTCTCTAGGTCCCCCCCACCCTCGGCTCTAGGGGGTGCAAGGGGTTAAATCTTACCTTTTCTCCACCACTGGGCTCCCTCGGCGGTGGGGTATCTTCGCCTCCTTTCCCCGTCATCGGCTGAATACGCATGCGCGGCACGAGCTGCGCGCGCATTCAGCCAGTCTCATAGGAAAGCATTCTCAATGCTTTCCTATTGACGCTGGCGTCTTCTCACTGTGAAAATCACAGTGAGTAGCGCGGAAGCGCCTCTAGCGGCTGTCAATGAGACATCCACTAGAGGCTGGATTAATACATTTGTAAACATAGCAGTTTCTCTGAAACTGCTATGTTTACAGCAGAAAGGGTTAATTATAGATGGATCGGGCACCCAGACCACTTCATTAAGCTGGAGTGGTCTGGGTGCTTATAGTGGTCCTTTAAGGCAGTCTACTGCCCATGCTGCACTACATTATCTGTGTCAATGATGACGGTCATTGGAAGGCTACATAACCAAATTCTGGGAATGAGCGTTTGACACTGACTTCAATGAGACAAATCTCATTGAATAATTCCACCTTGGATTGTCAGAGGCTCTTAAGGATGAGTTGGCCCTGGTGGGTAACTCCAGTTCCCTAGAAGAGCAGTTAGTTTTGGTTACCCAGCTATATCCGTGCTTCTGTGAGCAGAGACTGGAAAGACACCAAGGCACTAAGGTGCAAAGACATCCAAAAAGTCTTCATCACCCACTTATTCAAGGAAGAACATAAGAGCCGTAGCTCCCAGGGGCTCTGTCTATTGTGGTAAATTTGACCATTTACTGTGAAATTGCTCAGTTCTCCCTATGCTGTCTCTCCTGGAATTGCAGTGCTTCCTCCATTTCCTCATACCTGTCTTTTTCCCTATCCCTACAGTGAGAGGATAAAAAATGTCCTGTTACAGTTATCGTTGGCCTTTGAGTCAATGGATGCTTCATAGACCAAGCTCTGGCAAATACATTGTCCATCCTTACTATGAAAAAGTCATGTCCATTGCTATTAAATGTGATTGATGAAACACACATCAAGACAGGTCCCATCCACAATGAAACCATTCCCATCACTGTCCTGATCAGAGAACTGAATGCTGAAACACTGAACTTGATGTAGTTTTGACTCACATGTTTTCACTAACCTAGGTGCTCACCTGTATTTAATCCCACAACCCAGTTATAGAGTAGAACAAGGCTACAGCCACTTTTGCTTTATCATTCTGTACCTCTACTGCCGGAGCCCAAGTAACATGTTGTCCATGTCCTCTTCAGTGGTACTCTGTGAAAAATATGCAGGATTCCACAGAGTGTTCTGCAAAAAGAGTGCACACAAGCTTCCCCCTAGATGCCCATTTTACTGGTTTGTGTTGAAGGGACACTATTGTCACCAAAAACAACTTTAGCTTAAATATGCAGTTTTGGTGTAAAAACCATACCCCTCCAGTCTCATTGATCAATTGTATGCTATCTAGGATGAAATCCCTTTGTTTATGGACCCTAGTAGTCACACCTCCCTGGATGTGACGTGAATATCGATAAATAGCCTTCCTAAACATTCCTGTAAAGAGTCATCTAATGCTTACACTTCCTTTATTGCCAAATTATGTTTCATTTAAAATTTATTATCTCCTGCTCTGTTAATAGCTTGCTATACCTTGCAAGAGCTTCCGGTTTCTGATCAAAGTTCAAGTTACAAAACAGGAGATAAAAACTTTTAAAGTAAGTTACCATCTGATTAAAAATTAAATATGATCTATACACTTCAACTGTTTCATTAAGCTAAAGGTGTTTAGGTGACTATGGTCTCATGAAATCCTGGAAGCCTGATCACTTTCCACAGCGCAACTCCATTCCTCCTGCTCAGCATATTGCGACTGGCAGGCTTGTTACGTTGAGATAAAAGGGAATCAAACCCCTAGCTAATGTCTACAGTGTCTGTCAATTTCGGAGGTCTATGCACATTTTGCGAAGTAGGTAAATACACTTACATGAAAAAGTCTCTCATGTTGTCACCATTTTCTTCCTCATGACTTATGAGTTCTTCTGCTATGAGCTTTGTTAGTGCTGTACTCTTGCACATGCACAAGACTGAAGAGGATGGTTTACACATAGTCTCCCTTTTTTTACCATCAAAAGGAGCTGGGATGGAACCTGATACCTGAGGTCCATTGGTTTCTTACTGGTCCAATCTCTTTACTGATCGGTGATGTCACATCCTGCTTTCAGCATAACCCAAGGGTTGCCCTCCGCATTCAGTTCCAGGACAGCAGCAGAGCAGGCACCTGCCACACAGCACCCTCACCAGCGATGCGCCAGTAGGTAAATGTCTGCTCTGGCAGGGGGGCTACTCTGTGCACCCCACTTCCTCTTGTCACCCAAAGCAGACTGCTCCTGACCCCCCCTCCACCCAGTTTGAATTCCATTGCTGCCTACTTTGTCAAATGGTATCTTTGGTTTGTGTTGAAATTTCAATGAAATTCCAACAGCGTCAATATGAGTATTTTTACATCATTATGAATATGGCAAAATTGAGAGAGACACATTTGATTGTAACATCTGCACAGTGAGGATTAACAACACTTAGCAGCAGTGTGAGATGCACGAATGTGAGTCACCAAAGAGCATTTTAGCACAAACATAATTAGCACTTTTAGACATGAGGAGTTTCATTAATTTTTGTTTAGTGGAGTATACAATAAAAGTTAAAATCAGAGATGGCTCTCTAATTAGGCGATTTTGGCGACCGCCTAAAGTCTTGCGCTGTCTGGGGCCACGCGGCTGCCTAAATCGCCATAGGGTAGACTGAACTGTTGGGTTCTCGGTCTGTGACTGAGGACCCGACACAGGAGGGGGCCTGGCAGTTTGCCCAGTATGCCGCCGGGTGTAAGGCCCCTCCGCTCAGTCTGCCCTGTGGGAGAGCCAGCCTCCGGTCTGCAGCTCTGCCGAGTGCAGAGCTGCAGACTGAAGTGTCTCTCGATCTCCAGCCAATCAGAGCATTGCCACGGGTTACCACGGCAACCCTCTAATTGGAGATCGCGAGACATTTACCATGTGGAACTGAAGGCCCACGAACCACCAGGGATAGAGGGATCCCACCGGACAACCAGGGACACAGGAAGCCCACTGGACCACCAGGGAATCGTCTAACAAAAAGAAAAAAAAAGGTAGCCACCCCTCTTCTTACTCTTTCACCACCCTCCCCACTATGTCACACCCACTCTCCACACTCTGGAACTCCCCTCCATGCACACTGTCACTCCTCCACACACTGGAACCCCCCTCTATACACTCTGGCACACCCTCTATACACATTATCACCCCCCTCAATACACACTGTCACCAACCTCAATACACACTCCATACCCCTGCGACCTGGTACCTAACACCATCTTTTGCGGCCCTAGCCCGCGCGGAAAACCGCCGGGGCCGCCCTCCAAGGTGTCCATCGGGTGGCCCATGCTGTCAGGGCAACCCGATGGAGATGGATTGTTAGGGGGCCCAGTCAGCGCTGGGCACTTTGACAGCGCGACCAGGTCCCCTGTGATGATGTCAGACATAGCTGGGCAGAAGTGACTGCACGTCACTCCTTCCTGCTATCAGAGAGCCGCGCGGGAGGAATGAGGAGGCAGTCAGAGTGGGAACTCTGACTCCCATCAGGCTGAGCCCACACCGGACCCCAGGGATGTCACCCTCCTGTAAAAGGTAGGAAACAGGAGGGTGACAAATATTTTGTATGTGTCTGTGTGTCTGTGTCACGATTCCGGGAACCAAACACGCTAGCACACACACAGAAAAGGTGCAGTACCGGACCTTAGAGTGGCCGGGCTAAGCACACAGAGAATAGTTAGGAGACAAGCCGAGTAAGGGGAACCAGAAGACAGAATAACAAGAAACAAGCCGAGGTCAAAGGGTAGGAGAAAGTCACAAAGTCAGATAAACAAGCCAGAGAGTGCGTAACCAGAAACAGTAGCAATACTAGCAAGCAAAGACCAAAACAGGGCAGAGAGGAACAGGAAAGGTAAGTATTTCAATCCATAGGTTAATTCTGATTGGATAATTTCCAATCAGAATTAACAATCACACGTGGGAGATATCTAGACCTCCCACTGTGATTGAGGCACTGTGCCTTTAACGCCGGGTCAGGTGGCTGACCCCGGCGTTTATTAAATTGGGCGGTCTCCCAGCGTGCAGCGTCATGGATGCTGCCGCTGGAGGACGTAGAGGAAGACGCGGGCGGCATCCGTGGCTGGGAGGATGCCGCCCGCCGAGCGCACACTCCCTCCTCCAACCGTGCCATACTCATCCCCAGCTCTGTCACCCCCCTAACTGTTCCTCACTGAACCTGTCACAATAACGTCTCTAATCCTGTCACACTTGCCCTCTCAATTAACCCCCCTTAATCCTGTCACATTCACCTCCCCTTGCCCTGTCACACTCACTCCTCCAACCATGCATGTCCCATTTACCCCACCTCTATGATACTCACGCACCAAGTATGCCACATTCACCCCAACCCTGTGATACTCGCCCTAAGCATGCCACATTCACCCTATTACATTAACCCCCTAATCCTGTCACATGTACCTTTTCTCACCCTGTAACACTCTCCTCAAGCCATGTCACAATCATCCTCCCTCGTTCTGTCACACTCACGCCCCTACCCTGTCTTATTCATGCCATTGCTCTGTCGCACTCACCCTGCCACAATTACCCCTTTAGTCAAACTCACCCCCTGAAGACAATCATTATACACACAGTCATAAAAAATAGCTTTGCCATAAACTTAGTGCCCAAATGCCACAGGCAGCACATCCCCCTATACACAAAACACTGCAAGCAGGTGCCCCACAAACAAACAGTTCCAGACCCAAACATACACATGCTCAGAGAAACATACATACAGATACACGTATACTCACTGTCAGATACACACTCTGAGGCACACACTCAGAAATCCACACTACCAGATAAATACAAATTGTGACTGTTTTTTTTTTAAAAGCCCAACCAAAATTAAAATTTCTGTTTCCAATAACCCCTCTACACCAGCCCTTATGTATACATAACTGACAGGCTATGCAACCATACCTAGCAATTGTGTATAAACAATTAGCATAATTGCAAGTTTAAATGTGTTTATTGCAAATTATGTCATGACTATAGTCAGAGAGCTCACAACGCAGCGGCACAGTGAGCCGCAACAATGCAAGCCTCTGAACGATGAATGCAGAGACTAGCTCTCTATACCCAACGCCGCAAGCCCCCCATTCAATATTTCTACAGCTTTTTATGCACACACAAGTCAACTGCTTTTGTTACCCCACTAATGGTGTTAGTGGGGGCCTCATGTTTGAGATTCGCCTCAAGCCTCGCCAAGTTTAGAGCCGCCACTGGTTAAACATAATAAAAATATTTAAATCCGAATTAATTTCAGTAATTATAAAATAACAACCTTTGCCAATGTATTAGCTCTGGCAAACTTGAAACGCCAAGAGTAAAGTACATATTATAGATGCAGGGTTATTCACTGCAGTGAGAATTCAAGGTGATTTAAAAATTTATGGTCAAAATAGAGGATCTGGAAAACTTCTAATAATCAGTTGTGCTTTCAGTTCAGCTCTGGCCTTAAATTTAAAGTACACCTTAAATTAACTTTGAATTCTCACTTTGGTGAAAATCCTGGATAATGTAGCTAGTGTACATTTCAGTAAAATTAGATGTGAGCTTGTTTGGGCAGGTACAAATACACAAAAATAAGTCCTGCGCTCAGACTCCCACATAGGGATTTGGGGTAGTGTGCAGGTAACTCTTTTCTTAGTTTTTTATTGTTTGGGCAGGGCCCTCTTCACCTACTGTTCCCGTTTGTCAGAAATGTTTTGTTTGAAATCTTTGTCTTGTTTGCAGTTGTACAGCGCTGCAGGATATGTTGGCTCTATATAAATAATTATAATTTCATTACTGGTAACATCTGTAGAATGTGGGAATATGATGCCATCTAGTGGTATTCTATATAATTATTTTTAATGTGAGCATGTTCTTATTTAATGATTACTACACCATCTGTATTTAATAAAAAACAAAAACATGTTTAAAAAAAATAGCTTACAAATATACCTTTAGTCCAACACTGGGGCAGACTCTTTACTGCAATCGCCCGGCCACTCTAAGGTCCAGTATACGTACCCTGTCCTTCTGCAATGAAGATATCAGTTCTAATAACTTTTGTTCAATCTAAAGTAAATACCTGTAACAGCAGGATCCTGACCAAAACTGGGAAAACACGTCATGAAGGTTGTCTGTAATGGAAACCTATTGTACATTTTGAAAGTTGTAAGTGGAAGGAGCTTCCAACTTTTTAAATAGTTAATCAGAAAATAAGATTCTGAGACATGGGGTGTATTCCCAATAATCAAAATGCTCTACTTATCCAACACTTTGCTGGGTTTAACTTTCCACTGGACAAATGCACACAAAATAAAAATAAATAATAGACGTCACTGTGTTTAGCAGCTATTTCCCCAATTAAAACATCCTGCATTTAATAATGCATTTCTTAATTGTGAGTTTATCCATATCTCCAACGTTTACCAATTTAGGAGGGACAGTCCTTGTTTTGGTCCCAAATACCTTTGTCCCTCTTTCCTATCCTATAGTCCCGCTTTTCTAGGAGTTCTATATTGTTGGTGTTAATTGTATAACAGAGCCACACTGCAATAATACTTACTGTAATGTGTCCTTAACCCCTTAAGGACCAAACTTCTGGAATAAAAGGGAATCGTGACATGTCACTCATGTCATGTGTCCTTAAGGGGTTAAACTACAACGTATGTGCTCAAAAATCAGTCTCTGTAAATAAGATAGATTGTTCTTGTTCTAAATTATATTTTAGATGCGTAAATTGTTCATAGTAAGTAAACTAAATGTTTTCAGAACAGTCCCTGACCACACCCCTACTCACAGCCCTAACATTAAAATGTCCCTCATTGTCCATTTGAAAGGTATGGAGGTATGGTTTATCTAAAAACGGCTTGCGAAAACTGCAGCTCTCTTGTCTGCAGTCTTTGCCAGCCCACCTGTTCTAACCCTGCCCAGACTTTCTGTGTCTGTCCAATCACAGACTTCTCGATGCAGCTCAATTAGAAGTCTTTGCAAGGCAGGTTCTCTGAGCAATTGTCTGATTCTTGATTTTCGCACCAATGAGCATTTGACATTTACATCCCACCACATGGGAGGTGCTCTCTTCTGGAGGGAAGAGGAGGGAATGTAGCTCACAGAAGTCAATAGCACTGGACCACCAAGGTAAGTAACCTAACAATTTATTGTGCTTGTGGAGAGTTACAAACAGGTATGGGACGAGAGCGGGAAATCGAAATTTTGAGGAGGGAGATGAAGCCTGGGGAAGAGAGGGAGAAGGAGTTGGGAGGGGAGAGATGTTGATGAAACTGGGGGAAGATTGGGAGATGGAGCTGAGGGATAATAGGGAGATGGAGCTGAGAGGGGGATGGAGGGGAGAGAGAAAGGTAGAGCTGGAGGGGAGATGATGCTGGAGGAGAGATGGAAATAAAGTTGCGTGAGAGAGAAGGAGGAAAGGGAAGAGAGTGATATGAATCTTGAGGGAGAGAGGGAGATTGAGCACTGAGAGAAAAGAGGATGGAGCTGGGTGGGAGATAAGAAGACAGAGAAGGAATGGTAAGAGCAAGTTTGACCTTGGAGGAGAGAAGAAGACACTGCCGGTAAGGGGCAGCATTACCATTATCAGGAGAATACAGTCCATAATCTTTTAAGGGGACCAGCCATGCTTTAGGGTATACAAGGGGCAGTGTAATGCCAAGGGGTCGAGCTGGGCAAAGAACCACATGATGGCACAGACTCCTAATAAGGTGCAGCCTCTCCACATGCACATCCACACTGCGATGAAGTGATATCCAATCTATTCCTTCCAGTGCCCAGAGAAGGCCATGTGGGAAGACAGAAACTGCCCATAACAGCCCTCTGACTACAGCCCACAGTGCCAGATCCCCACTGGACCACAGGAAAGCAACCCTTCTGGCAAAAAGTAGGGTGCCTAAAACACCTTAAATTTCAATATTTTCATTTGTGTGTGTCTCTATCAGTGCTTGTTTGGGTGTCTGTCAGTATATCTGTCTGTGTTAGTGTGCGTATGTGTTTTTTTAGAATTTGTCTTGCAGTGGGTATGTGTTTATTTGCCTGTGCACAGCTGTGAGGCATGTGTGTTTCTTTTTGTCAGCGAGCCTGGCATTGAGAGTCACTGTGTGAGTGTATGTCTGTCTGGGAGTTTGTATCTCGGCATGTGTGTGTATCCCCATGAGTGTGTCTGGAATGTATATGTGTGAGTGTGTATCCATGTGTCTGAAAGCATGTGTGTGAGTATGTGTTGGTAAGGTGCAATAAGTGTTGTGCATGTGGCCCTGCAGGATGGACTAAGAGACGTAGCAGCGGGTGATATGCCGGCACCTGCTGGCTGGAAACTGTGCCACATGTGGCTAGTTAAATGTATTATCACTTGCATTTTTCTTTTATTATGGGCTTCAAGGTTCGCCTAAGGCCCGCAAAGTCTAGAGCCACCTCTGGCATAGAGCATTTGAGTAGATGTGTATAAGTACAGGAGTGTACTTGTATGGAGTTTTAATATACAAATGCAGATGTGAATTAATTTATTTGAATGAAGGGTGTATTTGTGTATCATGAAAATGTTTGTGAATGTCAGGGTAAATTTATGTAGAGTGTAAGCAGAGGAGATGGAGTATGACAATTCCACATTGAGAGGAAGAAAGCATGACAGCTCACATGGAAGGATGCAAGAACAATTTACTTATGTGTATGCATCACACATAAATATAACACAAAGAATCTCTAATACATGTAACTACGACAATTTCTGGAGAAGTAGAGAGGGACTGCTTTGCCTTATGAAGTTTTCCACCACTGAACAAAACTTGGATATGACTGATCTACATTTGACAAGGCGTTGCCTCGTTCATTGCAAGACAATATCTATGAAGGCTTCTGTGGTCTCCTCCATAGACCTCAGTGCTGTAGTCTTTCACATGCGCAGATGAAGTGCTAGGAGGTGAAGAAGATCCACAAAGCAATGAAGTGCAAAGTCACTATTGAGGGTCTTTTCAAATTATGAAGGACCCCAGAAGGTGACTGAGCCACTTTAAAAATTTGACGATGGCTCTAAATCACTGATTTACTTGTATAGGATCTAAAATCATATTTGATCTATCATAAATTTTGAGACTTATAATGAAGGACTACATGAAACTTCCTCCTCTTTGGAATCACTGGAACCAAATATGCGTTCTACTTTTCTTTAACAATAGACCAATTTTTTTTTCTGTAATGCGTATATTATCAATTCAGAGACAGACATGTCATATGTCCAAAAACTGATAAACCATTAAATTTATTTTTTTTCCTTCCCTTTGCTCGTTTGAAATTAGATATATGCAAAATAATAGAAAATAAAATAAAAGACCTGTGAGAACTTAGAGAAGCTTTTACTCTTTTTCTTCTCTTCACTTCAAGATGCATAATAAAATGAGAAAATGGTGAGATGGAAAGTAAAAAAGTTGGTTGGTTCAACATTACCCCCTTTTCTAAGTCATTGTGTAAAGGTTACATCCTGTTTTTAAAACTGACTGAAAATAAGTATTGTATCATATTTTCTATTATTAAAGGGACACTCCAGCGCACTGTAATGGTTATTAGAAGAGGAGTGCCCAGCAAATAGTCAAACCATTTGTAAACAGTTTGCCAACTTACTTGGGGTTCACCGTCACCTCTTCATCTGAGAGTCAGAAGCCATCTGATCTGAGCTAACATGGCAGTGCAGGACTGAGCTCATGGGCTAAGGGGTTATATCAGGAGAGATAATGGAAGCTTCTGGCTCTTGATGGAGGAGGTGACTGGCACCTAGTAGACCCTAGGTAAGTTGTTAAACGTTGTGCTGGTATGACTACTTACATAGGTTGGGTGCCTGGGCACATGTGGCACCATAACCACTGCAGCACAGTTAGAATTCCTTACTAGAGATAAATCCTGCACTTTGTTTTAGCCAGTTTTTTCCCCTGCCACTTTCAATTGACTTCCATGTAGTTATGAGATAAAAGCTACACCATTCAGCTCCACTTGAAGGTTACGTGAAAAATATTTTATACAGCAAAGTGTACATATGACCAATAAGGTGATTTTCCCCCTTCCCTCCCCCGTCCCAAAAAAGAAAATATACATTGCAGCTATTTAAATGCCAGCCATTAAAAGCACTAACTTTGCATATTAGCCAAGCTAAAATGTAAAGATTCACAGGATTATTCGCTAAAATTAAAATTTAAAATGAATTCAAAGAGAACTACACATTCAAGGTAAAAATTAACTTGAAGTTAATTATGCTTCGAGTTTGTCTACTACTCATGACCTCTAACGCACTTTAGCTTGCTGAAAAGCTTTATCTGTAGAGAGTGTGTCCAATTTCTTCACTTTAAAAAAAGTGAATATTTCAATAGAAATTGACACTTTTATAAATTAACCTGGTAACACCCCTTTGGCTGTCAAGCAGACAACAAGTAATATTACTTCCTGGTTTTTGTTAACGCAGCAGAGCTTAACTCAAGAGGCAGCAATTGCTTAGAGCACCTGCCTTGCAAATACTTCTATTCTAGCTGCATTGGGAAGTCTGTGATTGGACAGTCACAGAAAGTCTGGGTGGTGTTAGAAGAGGAGGGCTTGCAAAAGGTGCAGACTAGAGCAGTCATTTCCAAAGTCCGGCCCATGTTCCAGTTTAATACGGCCCACAGGTTATTTGGCTAATCCTATCTGTTGTGGCCCCCATTGAATCCCCGAGCGCTGCTCAGGATCCCTGGATCTTTGAACGACGTGGTCCTGAGCAGTGCGCAGGGATTCACTGGGGGCCAAGAGATCAGAAGAACGCAGACAGACGTGCAGTCACTGCTCGTCCTCAGTCTGAGTTCTTGTGATCTCTTGGACAGTGGCGTACACACAATCCATGGGGCCCCGGTGCGAAAACTGATCCGTGGCCCGCCCCTCCCCCCGCGCGAGCGCTTACTCTGCGCAGGCTGGGGCCGCAACACATGGCGGCGGGCACCTGGTCGCAGGGCTGCGACCCATGCGACCGCGGTATGTATGCCAGTGCATGCATAAACACATACACTTAAAGGACCACTACAGACACCCAGATCACATCAGCTCAATGAAGTGGTCTGGGTGCCAGGTCTCTCTAGTTTTAACCCTGCAGCTGAAAACATAGCAGTTTCAGAGAAACTGCTATGTTTCACTGAGGGTTAATCCAGCCTCTAGTGGCTGTCTCATTGACAGCCGCTAGAGGATTTTCTGCGATTCTCACTGTGAAAATCACAGTGAGAAGACGCTGAACGTCCATAGGAAAGCATTGAGTAATGCTTTCCTATGGGCGGTTTGAATGTGCGCGTGGCTCTTGCCACGCATGTGCATTCGGAGCTGAGAGGCGGATGGGGACGGAGAGATCCCCAGCGTTAAGGGAGTCCGGCGCTGGAAAAAGGTAAGTGCTTAAGACACACACACACACTCTCTCATGAACAGACGCACACATTTACTGACAGACACACACTCAGTGACAGACGCACACAAACATACTCAGTAACAGACACACACACTAACACATACACTCTAACACTAACACACAATCTAACACACACACACTAACACACACTCTAACACTAACACACACACTCACTAACACACACTCTAACACTAACACACACACACTCACTAACACTAACACACTCACTAACACACACACTCTAACACTAACACACACTCACTAACACACACTCTAACACTAACACACACACACTCACTAACACTAACACACTCACTAACACACACACTCTAACACTAACACACACACTCACTAACACACACACTCACTAACACACACACTCACTAACACTAACACACACACTCTAACACTAACACACTCACTAACACACACACTCACTAACACTAACACACTCACTAACACACACACTCACTAACACTAACACACTCACTAACACACACACTCACTAACACTAACACACTCACTAACACTAACACACACACTCACTAACACACACACTCACTAACACTAACGCACTCACTAACACACACACTCTAACACTAACACACACACTCACTAACACTAACACACTCACTAACACTAACACACTCACTAACACACACACTCACTAACACTAACACACACACTCACTAACACTAACACACACACTCACTAACACTAACACACACACTCACTCACTAACACTAACACGCACACTCACTAACACACACACTCACTAACACACACACTCACTAACACTAACACACTCACTCACTAACACTAACACACTCACTAACACACACACTCACTAACACTAACACACACACTCACTAACACTAACACACACACTAACACTAACACCATAGGCGTGCGCAGCCTATTGCATTAGGGTGTGCACCCTAAAGCACAAACACACGCCGCATGTATATGTATATATATATATATATATATATATATACACACACACATATATACATACACTGCTGTGTGCTGTGTGAGGGTGGTGTGTGTAAGGGTGCTGCTGTGTGTGTGTATGTGTGAGGGTGCTGGTAGTGTGCTATGTGGGTGAGGGTGTTTGTGTGTGTGTGTGTGTGTGTGTGTGTGAGGGTGCTGTTTGTGTGTGAGGGTGTTTGTGTGTGTGTGTTAGGGTCCTGTTAGTGTGCTGTGTGAGGGTGCTGTGTGTGTGAGGGTGCTGTTTGTGTGATGTGTGTGTGATGGTGCTGTGTGTGTGAGGGTGCTGTTTGTGTGATGTGTGTGGGTGTCATGTATTTCTGAGGGGGCTGTTTGTGTGTGTGTGTTTGCGAGGGTGTTGTTAGTGTGCTGTGTGTGAGGGTGTTGTGTGTTTGTAAAAGTGCTGTGTGTGTTTGTGAGGGTGCGGTTAGTGTACTGTGTGTGTGAGGGTGCTGTATGTGTACTGTATGTGTGTGGGTGCTGTTTGGGTGTTGTGTGTGTGAGGGTGCTGTTTGTGTGCTGTTTGTGTGAGAGTGCTGTATGTCTGTAGGTGCTTTTTGTGTGTGGGTGCTGTATGTGTGTGCAGGGCCGCCATCAGGGGGTGACAACCGTGACAGTTGTCACGGGCCCGGCGGCCCTGGGGGGCCCGGACTGCCCTGGCAGTCCTGGGCCCCACTTTCTTTCTCTGCACACATAGATAGCGAATATCACTATCTATGTGTGCAGCCGCGGGCCCCCGGCTCCCTGTTACCGCAGAGGGGGCCCAGCACACAGCTTCTCCTCTCTTCTCTCTTGTAATAACTCTCGCGAGACCCGGTTGCCATGGCAACGCTCCGCGGGTCTCGCGAGAGTAATTGAAGAGAGAAGAGAAGCTGTGTGCTGCCTGGGCTCCCTATGCGGTAACAGGGAGCCGGGGGGCCCCCCACCAGACCACCAGGGATGGAATCTCCCCCCTCCCTGGACAAAGGTAAGCAGGGAGGGGGAGAAACATTAAAAAAATAAAAAAAAAAAAAAAAAATGATGTAAACATTTTTCCCCCGTCCTCTGAGTCCCACCGGGTGGCCCATGCACTTAGGGCCACCCGGAGGGCTTGTATCAGCAGGGGCCCGGTCGGGCGCTCTTTCCCTTTAACACCGCGACCGGGCCCCTTGCTTTCCGGCAGCCGGCTGGGAGGAAGTGACAGCCGCAAGTCACTTCCTCCCATAAAGAGAGGAGCTGCATGGAAGGTGGCAGGAGGAGTCGCGAGGGAGTGAGGATGGGGGGATCCTCACTCCCATGATCCTCAGGCACCACACTGGACCCCATAGAATCCACCCTCCAGCAAAAGGTAGGAAACTGGAGGGTGGGTTTAAAAATGTACATTTTACATGTGTGTCAGTATGTCTGTGTGTCAGTATGTCTGTTTGTCTGTGTGTCTGTCTGTCTGTGTGTCAGTAGGTCTGTCTGTGTGTTAAATATATTTGTGTGTGTGTCAGTATGCCTGCGTGTGTGTCATTATGTCTGTCAGTGCATGTTCATGCATGTGTCAGTCTCTGTATGTGTCTGTGTGTCTGTCAGTATATCAGTCTGTGTGTGTCCGTATATGTGCCTGTATGTGTGTCAGTGTGTGTGTGTGTGTGTGAGTATCTCGGTCAGTGTATGTGCCTGTGTGTGGGTGTCAGTATTTCTGTCAGTGTATGTGTGTCAGTATGTTGATCAGTGTGTGTGTCAGTATGTCTGTATATGTGCATGTGTGTCAGTATGTCTGTATATGAGCCTGTGTGTGTCTGTCAGTACGTCTACCAGTGTATGTGTCTGTGTGTGTCAATATATGTACCTGTGTGTCAGTATGTCTGTCAGTGTATGTGCCTGCTTATCTGTATGTAGTCAGTGTATGTATCTGTGTATCTGCTTGTGTGTCAGAGTATGTACCTGTGCATCTGAGCCGCAACTTTATATACAAATACACCCCTCCATTCAAACTTCAACACTACATACAAGCACACTCCTACATTCAAAAAACAAACACTACACATAAATGCACACTTGCATTCAAACTCCAGTACCACATACAAACACATTCACACAAACATACTTCATACAAACACATGCTTACATTCAAACACACAAAACAGTGCTAAATACAACCCTGCAAGCATGGGAAATTGGTAGAGCACCAGCTGTCAAAGCATTGTTGGAGTTGCACGACAGATGGGGTTCTACCTTTAGTCTAATCTTGCAATTGGGTGTCCCAATAAAATTCATTCTATTTTAGTGCCGCCACTGCATTGGGATGGATGCCGTGATTGCATACCAGGGAGTGAGGGGCGACGGCGGCAGGGCCCACGGGGCCCAAGCAAACGCTTGCCCAGGGTCCAGTCGTTATTAAAGATGGCCCTGCACACACAAACTGCATACACTGACACAACACACACACACTGCATACACTGACACAACACACACACTCTGCATACACTAACACAACACACACTCTGCATATACTAACACAACACACTCTGCATACACTGACACAACACACTCTGCATACACTGACACAACACACACTGCAAACACTAACACAACACACTCTGCATACACTGACACAACACACACTCTGCAAACACTGACACAACACACACTGCATACACGAATACAACACACACTGCATACACTAATACACTAATACAATACACACACTGCATTCACTAATACAACATGCACTCTGCATACACTACACACTAACACACTCACTGCATCCACTATACTGACACACACTCTGCATTCACTACACTCACACACACTCTGCATCCGCTACACACTAACACACCCTCTGCATTCACTACACATTAACACACCCTCTGCATTCACTACACATTAACACACTCTGCATTCACTACACTAACACACACTCTGCATCCGCTACACACTAACACACCCTCTGCATTCACTACACATTAACACACTCTGCATTCACTACACTAACACACACACTCTGCATCCGCTACACACTAACACACTCTGCATTCACTACACATTAACACACTCTGCATTCACTACACTAACACACACACTCTGCATCCGCTACACACTAACACACTCTCTGCATTCACTGCACTAACACACACACTACATTCATTACACTGACACACTCTGCATTCATTACACACTAACACACACTCTGCATTCACTAAGCTATGCACACACTCTGGATTCACTATACTGACACACACTCTGCATTAACTATACACACAGCATCCACTACACAAACATCCTGTATTCACAGTACACACACTACATCCACCATAAATTGAAACACTCTGCATTCACTATACACAGACACTGCGTCTAATACACACACTACATCCACTACAGACACTGCATCCACTAAACACATTTCATATAGTACATACAAACACTACATCCACTGCGTCTAATACACACACTACATCCACTACAGACACTGCATCCACTAAACACATTTCATATAGTACATACAAACACTACATCCACTACACAAACACACACTACATCACTGTACACACACTACATCCACTACTCAAACACACTCTGTGTTCACTATACACACTGCATCCGCTACACAAACACACACTCTGCATTCACTGCACAAACAGTATCTAATACACACAAACACTACATCCATTACACACATTCTAATTTACTTCCACCATACACACCACATTCAGTCCTGCATCATTGTCAGCGGACTAGGTAGGGCGTGGGCGGGTCCTGGCGGGCCCGGAAGGGGGCCCAGACCTTGTGCTTTGTCAGGGGCCCCAAAATTTCTGATGGCAGCCCTGTGTGTGTGTGCTGTATGTTTGGACAGATTGTGGAGGTGGGGGCAGATTAGTAAATATCCCCCCTCCCTTCTTACCTTATGTAGGGAGGGGGGATCCTTGCTGCCATGTGCCATCCCTGGTGGTCCAGTGGAGAGTGAACTCTAGCCTGCGGGGCTAGAGTTAACTCTCGTGAGATCTGAGCGTTGCCGCAGCAACGCTCAGATCTCGCCAGAGGAACCTGGCGGAGCTGCTGTCTAGAGCTCCCCGGGTCCTCTCCTGCCTCCCTTCATGCTGCTGTGGGCCGGTGAGGTAGATCTTTGATCTCCCCGCCGGCCCATGGAGGCTTAGAGCAGAGCCGACACTCAGCGCCGGTTCTGCGTGAGCCGACAGGGGAGAATAAAGTCCTGGGGAATAAAGTGTGGGAACCAAGATTCCCACCCCCCCAAAAAAATAATATACACTCCAGTGTGTGTATGTATATGTGTGTGTGTGTGTGTATATATATATATATATATATATATATACACACATTGACACACATACTCAAACACACACACATACACTCACAGACACACACACACTCATACATTCATAGACACACACATTCACAGACACACATATTCACATACACTGACACACATACACATTCACAGACACACACACACACACACACAAACAGACACACACACAAACAGACACACACACACACACAGACACACACACACACAGAGACACATTCACAGACACACACATATTCACATACACACACACACACATTCACAGACACACACACACACACATTCACACACACACACACACACACACACACACAGACACAGTCAAAGACACACACACACACACACACACACACAAACAGACACACACACACAAACAGACACACACACACACACACAGTCACAGACACACACACACATTCACACACACACAAATTATTATTTTTTTAATAAAAAAAATGTCCACCCAGCCTCCCTACCTGGAGTGCTGGCGTGGACTTGTCCCTGGGGTCCAGTGGGTCAGCGGCTCTCTCAATATCAGCCGCGGCGAGGGAGCTGTGAGCTCTCTGCTCCCTCTCGCCGCGCGGGCTGTCTGCTGTGGCTGGGAGCCGGAATATGACGTCATATTCCGGCTCCCAGCATCAGCAAGCAGCGCGGCGAGAGGGAGCAGAGAGCTCACAGCTCCCTCGCCGCGGCTGATATTGAGAGAGCCGACCGGGGGGGGGTCCATAACCTCTTGCCCCCCCCTCCCATCCATGACAGGGGGGACATGGGGGGAGGAAGGGGGGCGCTGAGTGCCTGCAGGAACGGCGTTCCTGCACAAAAAAAGTGCAGGAACTCCGTTCCTGCAGGACTCAATCCATAGGCGTGCCGCGGGGATTAGGGTGTGCCCAGGCACACCCGGCACACCCCGTGCGCACGCCTATGACTAACACACTCAAACGTTTTTTTTTTTATTTAATCCCCCCAGCCTCCTTACCTGTGGGAGAGCTGGGGGAATTCCCTGGGGTCCAGTGGTGTTGCTGGACCTGCTGTCACCCGGCTGGCTGTCGGGCGCGCGAGGGAGCACTGTCCCCTGGGTGCTCCCTCTTCAGCTCCCTCGCGCGCCGCGTACTGATGCCGGACTCGGAAGATGACGTCATCTTCCGGCTCCGGTTTCAGTGCGGTGCGCGAGGGAGCTGAAGAGGGAGCACCCAGGGGACAGTGCTCCCTCGCGCGCCCGACAGCCAGCCGGGTGACAGCAGGGCCAGCCTCGGGGGGCCCGGAGGTGGCCGGCTCCTGGGACCCCCAGCAGAAGAGGCTGGCCCTGTGGGTACATACCTGGGTTGCAGGGCGGCCGGGCCCCCTGGTGGGCCGGGCCTGGTCGCAGCCGCGACCCCTGCGACCCTGGTATGTACGCCACTGCTCTTGGACATCGACGTCACGGAATTTGGTTCCTTCTCCCTGGAGGCAGGGAATGAAGGGACAGAGAATGAAGGGGCCGGGAATGAAGGGGCAGAATAAAAGAGAGAAGGGGCAGAGAATGAAGAGGCAGAATAAAAGAGAGAATGGACAGAATGAATGGACAGAATAAAAGAGAGAAGGGACCGAATAAAAGAAAGAAGGGACAGAATGAATGGACAGAATTCAAGAGAGAAGAGACAGAATAAAAGAGAGAAGGGACAGAATGAAGGGACAGAATAAAAGAGAGAAGGGACAGAGAGAAGGGACAGAATAAAAGAGAGAAGGGACAGAATGAAGAGAGACAGAATAAAGAGATGAAATGAAAAGTATGCCGCTTGCAAGAAATTTTGCATAAAAAAGTTTGAAGAATGTCAGGCAAAATGGTCGTCCCTCACGCATGTTCAGTTCATCAAATCTGGCCCTCTTTAAAAAACGTTTGGACACCCCTGGACTAGAGAATTGCAGGTTTTAACCCTAGGGTTAGGGTTAGAAGTAGGGTTAGGGTTGGCCTAGGTGTAGGGTTAGGGTAGGGTTAGGAGAAGGGTTAGGAGTAGGGTAGTGTTGGGTTAGGAGTAGGGTTAGGTGTAGGGTTAGGGTTAGGAGTAGGGTTAGGGTGGGGTTAGGAGTAGGTTACTCCTAACCCTAACCCTACCTTAACCCTAACCCTACTCCTAACCCTAATTCTACTCCCAACCCTACCCTAACCCTACCCTAACCCTAACCCTACTTCTAACCCAACACTAACCCTACTCCTATTCCTAACCCTACCCTAACCCTACTCCTAACCATACGTCTAGCTTAATCCTAACCCAACCCTAACCCTACTCCTAACTGAACCCTAACCCTACTCTAACCCTACCCCTACCCCAATCCAACCCTACCCGGTGTACCACTTTTCAGAAGTCCAAAGCACTTCGGCACTTCTGAAATTCTGCACTTCGGCAATTTGGTTTGGTTCGGCAATTCCGAAATTCGACACTTCGGCACTTTGGCAATTTGGTTCGGCACTTCGGAAATTCGCCACTTCGGAAATTCGGCAATTTGGCACTTCGCCCATTCGGAAGCATCCAAATGTCCGAATGTCCGAAATTCATCCGAATTTCCATTCGGACTGAACCGAATTGCACATGTCTACAGCGAGGAGGGACCGCTGCAGGAGTGGATGGAGACACGGTGGGGGTGCCCACAGGTAAGCGTGGCTGTGACAGAAGTACACAAACTACATATTATTACCTGTTTTTCACTAATTTTTTTCAATAATTTAATATGCACAGAGCAGAGAAACACTCAAATCTAAAAAAAAAAAATACTGTTATGTGTCACCTGCATATCTCAATTTGGACATGGAAGGGTCATTCTTTGGCATAGTAATCAGGCAACCACAACTATACCAGAGTTCCGCGCTTGACATGCAAATAAGCACAGACAGGTATCATGTTTCAGACTTCATACTGCATGTCTTTAGATACCCTTAGCAATGCACACCATTTTAAACACATTTTTTTTTAAAAGCAGTAGTTAGTGACCAGCCAATGAACTGCAGTTTCACCAATGTGGGTCTCATCATCATGACGCCGGTTCTGGTCTGAAAGCTGAAGTTTCTCAGAGAGAATGTTGTGAAGTACCAAAAAGATTGTGGTTTTTGCTATGCATCACCTACATATCTCAAGTTGGACATATTTCTACAATTATCCCCGGATTAACACATTGACATAGAAATGAGAACAGGCAGGCATTTTGTCTCAAACTTCATACTGCATTTCTGTTAATAGCCTTACCAATGCACCAAAGAATGGACTATGATCGAAAAGGATCAGTGATCAGAAACCAACCAATGGACTTCAGTTTGGTGCTTGTGGATCTTATCAGCATGGCACTGGCTCTGGTCTGGAAGTTGACGTCTCTCTGAGACCATACATCTAGGAACTGTTACGGAGCACTGGACAAGAGTAGGGTCTCTCCTTCACCTACCTCAGCATAAACTAGTCAAGACTTACTGAGGCTAAACACACTGTTTTGTTAGCACAATGCACAGAGTATTCGGAGTGCTCCCACGCACCATAAAGTCTGGGCTGATAAGAGTTCATCTCCTGATGTCCTTTTCAGAAAACGGGTAATCCAACAACCAAGGTGTCTTTGGACAGCTCTCCCCCGCCAGCTATCTCCAGTCTAAAAAGTGTTCTGATTGGAGGATAATTTTCGATTGGCACCCAGGTAAAGGTATGACTGGGACAAGGGATATTTTCGATGCCCCTGGCGCAACCAGGGAAGCCAGGTGCCAAAAATCAGAGGCCCCTCACTGGAAACTGTTTTATTAAGTGGCCGCTCACTTAGCTGGGGCACAGGGGGACTCTGGGAGCTGTGTTATAGTTGGGAAACACAGTGGGAAAATACATCAAATGTATAGAACATGGGGAAACAGGGATCCCATCACAGGTACCAAAAGGTATAAAAAGCGAATGCAAGAAAATACACATTAGGTGAGGTTAGTAATTGAGGAAGCTCCATCATTGCAGTAGTCCAAATCCTAAAGCCAAAAAAAAAATGTAAACATGACAAATGTTAAAACAGAAAGAAAACTACATTTCTGGGCAATCTAATTATCTATAAATTAAACACACTATGGTAATGTATCATGAAATTAAACAATCGGTTTGTGTAAATAGGACATGACAGGTATAACATTTTGAATTGGTAAACAAGGTGGGCTTGAGGGCTACCAGAACATAAAAACACAGATTCTGAATAGATTAGTTCAGTACAAAATAGGCCACTGCCAAGTTTACAATTTACAAGTTTACAATTGTTGAGTAACATATATTTGTGTTGAGAAACTCAGTAACAGAAAGCTACTAAACAGTAGTGATCGCAAGTTAAGCAGATGTATTTTACATAGTAATTTTTTAGAAGAAGACATGGACAATGAGGCAGTGCAACAATTTTACTAGTCATTGCCACGTCTCTGGGAGGTCAGACCAGCTCCTCCATAGAGGATGTACCACTGCAGAGCAGATTTGAGAAAAGTTGTCCAGAAATTGAGATAGATATGGTAGTTATTTCTATAAGAGTAATTTGCTCCCTCCATAGCTCTGATATTCCCAACTCTCTCAACCCAATCCAAAATGGAAGGGATTACATCAGATTTCCAATGTGCTCAGCACCTTTGCTGTGTTAAGCAGATGTGGGTGCAGTAAACTTATATATTTATTTAACCCCTTAAGGACACATGACGTGTGACATGTCAGAATTCCCTTTTATTCCAAAAGTTTGGTCCTTAACCCCTTAAGGACACATGACATGTCTGACACGTCATGATTCCCTTTTATTCCAGAAGTTTGGTCCTTAAGGGGTTAAGGGGTTAAAGGGACACTATAGTGACCAGAACAACTATAGCTTAATGTAGTTGTTCTGGTGTCTATAGCATAGCCTTGCAGACTTTTTAATGTTAACATTGCCTTCTCAAAAAATCTAAACAAAATTTCAAAGAAACAGTTGCAGGATTTCATTCTAACTTTACATTAAAGGACCACTATAAGGACCATTGAGCTGAAGTGGTCTGGGTGCCAGGTCCCTATAAATTGCATTCAGCGTGCAGTACGCCCATTGAAAAGCATTAAGAAATGCTTTCCTGCGGGCGTTTTTAATGTGCGCGGCTCTGGCCGCGCATGCGCATTCAGCTCCACTCAGGAGCTGATGTCGGAGTGGGAGGAGAGGTCACCAGCGCCGGGAGCCCGGCGCTGGATTAAAGTAAGTATAGAGTGGGGGGGACCTAAGGGTTATATAGTGTCAGGAAAGCGAGTTTGTGTTCCTGATACTATAGTGATCCTTTAACACATTCTGTATACTCTGATAGCTTCAGAATGAATCTAAACTGGATGCTGGGAGGGAGGTGGGAGGGTCTGGAAGGGAGGGTCTGCTGCTAATTTGCTGGAATGTGTCTGCTGACCGTGAGGCACAGGGTCAAAGTTTGCTCAATGATGACGAATAGGGGGCGTATCGAACCGCGCATGTGTTCGCCCGCGGAGGCGAACGCGAACACGCTATGTTCGCCGGGAACTATTCGCCAGCGAACAGTTCGGTACATCACTATTGGCAGCACATTAGTGCGGCACTGTTTCGAAAGGTAGTGAAGGAGGCCTTACCGAACGTGGTGGTAGTTCAGGGGGGGGGGGAACGACTTAGATTTGGTTCCCCAACGTGAACTGGTTAAACGTATGAAGCAGGATGTTGACAGACTGAAGGGGCTTATCCCTGGCGTGAAAGTGGTATGGTCAGAGATGGTACCTCGGTTATGCTGGAGATACGCCAGGGATGCGAACGCAGTTTCTCGATGTCGGGGTAAGGTGAACAGGACCATGGCGGTGTTCATTCGTAGGTTAGGAGGAGTGGTGGTGCGGCATCGGGAATTGGAGGAAAGATTACCCGGTTATTTTCATGCAGACGGAGTGCACTTATCGCATGTAGGTTGTGACCTATTTAATTTGGGTTTGCAAGACGGGATAGCACAAGCCCTGTTTCTGTGTGGTGGGGGTCACACATGTCCTTAAGGGGTCAAGGTCTTGGTTAAACAGGAAGTTTGGTGGGTTAAGAAATTGGTAGGCCAAGGTCTAGGCTGGAAGTTAATAGTGTGGAGGTAGGTTCGAGCCCATCGGTGGCTACGAACCAAGGGATGTAGGGGTGTCTGGGTACATCCCTGCAGTTAGACAAATGGAGGTGGGGCCTCTTGGTAGGCCGTTGAGTTACGTGTTATGTATTATTGGTTATGTTAATGTTTGTTTTGGTAGGGTCATTGTCGGGGGTATGGTACAGGAGAGAGCGTAACGAAAGGAGTACTGTTGACAATGACCCTAAATTGTTAATTTATATATTGATATTAATTAATAAAGCTGTGGACTTTATACTCCAACAGAACTTTTGGTGTCTGCGTGTTATTAAAGTTATGGTTGGCACATGCCGAATAACGACTGTGCAATAATGTCATGAATATCGTACACTAATTCCTTTACAAAAACAAGTTGTTTAGCTGTTCCATATAGATGCATATTTTAGCCATCTGTTGTTGGACATTTGTTACAAACATAGTCCATACTAGTCACATGCCATAACATGTATTAATAGCATATTTTGTTCTGCTTGGCCCTGTATTGATAATTCAGCCCTATCCCTACCAAGCCGGGATTTTCATGTTTGTTTTTATTTATGGTTTAGGAATATGTGCATATAGCATGTAATTTGTTTGAATATTTATTATCTTTTTTGATTGAATCCGCTTTCATATAGGAGACTGCTATGTTCATCTAATCTGTATATTATTTAGAATATTGGTTGAAATCAAATTATGGCAACACGTATTGTGGATGTCACATTAGCAAACAGATCCATTGAGGATATTCTTGTGAAAATTACAGCGGATTACCAAATCAACACATACTTTATATATGACATGAGGGTCATCATAAAGGAAGTGCACACCTTAGATTCTTGAAAATAAGATTGATTAGATTAGCATATCAGACATCTAGCATGAGCACATATCTGGGGGCATTTCCTGTCTGTATGGAATGACCAGCATCATGTTTAAAGAAAACCTTCCAAAGGGGCAACTATATTACTGGAGAAAATCTACTGTTTGAAAGAACACTCCAAGCACCAAAACCACTAGAGTGTTATGTAGTGGTTATGGTGCAAACTAAATAATTAAAGTGTTTTAGAACAGTTTGACTTCTTACCTGGAGTTCCCAGGGCTCCTCTCCCTACCATCACCACAACTTTCAGCGAGTGGAAAGCTCTCTACCTGAGCTAAGCTTGGCGGTGCAGGGCTGAGCTCATTGGCTGAGAGTAAGCAGCTGATGTATTGCAGGTCTTTGCTCAGGAAAGCTAATGCACACCCCTAAGCAGGAAGTTGCGGCTCTACTGGTCACAAGTGAAGGTGGGGAGCAGTGCCTGCAGACCCAATGTAAGAAGTCAAACTGTTACATACATTAAAAGTATTTTGGGGTAACTAAACTCTTCTTCAGGTTTTATATTAGACGCATGAAATCGCATCTTATTGACAGTGTACGTTTTTGTATATTGACATATGAGTGGAGTTTACTGAATGTAAAATCTTTCACTTCTAGTTAGGTCTTAAAAATGACTGGCCACAGTACGTCTGGATGGTCCATGCCAAACTCACCAGGGGTGCATTTTCTACTCGCCAGTGTTAATTGTCACTCCCCAATGGCATTTTGAGCCCTGAGTGGAGAAACTATACTACTTACCATTTTGTAACATCAAGTTGAAAAATCAGTTTTCCATTAAGATATTTTGCTTAAGCTTTGACATTTATTTTACTGTACAGTTTTAGATCTACATCATAAAATAACATTTTTGTAATATCTTATTTGCTTGGTCACAATTAATCTCTCATTCAGTTGACATTTAGTCTTTCTTGATGGTGTCTTGTATGGTATTTTGTAGATGATAATACCATCAATATAATGGCATTATACATATCACTAGCCCTAAAAACTATGCTATTTTGACTATGCTTTGGTATAGTTTATGGGGAAAACAACACACAAAAAAACTAAACAAAGGACTGTACAATTAAATAATATATTGCACAATAGCAACACATAAAAGATAGAACATGTCGTTGTGTGTATTTACCCCTTTGTCAGACTACAATTACAATATAATAACTAATTTATTATGAAAATGTATATCCCTTAAAGTTTTAATACAATAGGCATGGAGTTAAAGTAAAGCATGTATTTATTCAATATAAACATAACCATATAATAATCTAAATATTCACTTTTTGAAGACCATGATAAATGCGTATTATTTGTTGTAAATCATTATTGCCTTATTTCAAAATGATTGCATGTTAGTATACAAAAGCCTCTCTGTACTGGTCATATTTTACACAATTTAGTATTTTCGACCCTTCTTCTTCCACTCTATGTCCAGCTTGAGATTCTCAATCTGCAGATGAAGATACTCAATCTGCAGGTACTTGATCCAGTCATCAGGTGTTGAAGTACATTTCCTCATTTCTTCCTGTACTGCCCAAATTTTATCACACTGAGACTCTAGAATAAAGTAAAAAGAATGCAGTTTTGAGGTATATATATCGCACTATAATATTATCCACATCACATATTACTCATAATGAAATTGGAATTAAATCAGCAAAATTGTTATCACAAATATTATATCTTATTTATTACAGGGTGGACAAAGGTAGATATCTAGCTGTTGGAAAGGATGCCTCTAATGATGCTTTATATGGCTATAAATAATAAAGAGGATTAGGCGCTCTTTATATAACCAGAAAATGTGAGGCAGCAGTGAACCAGCAGGATTTCCCAATACCTGCTTGTAGTGGACAGAAATGCAAAAATAGAAAGGGTGGTAAACCGCGCCTAAATAGTGCTCAAAAGTGTAGAATAAATATATCATACATACATTTTGATCTTGATTAATACAACTTAGTAAGAAGACCTCAAGAGAAACACAAAAATACAAACAATAGTGCAATATGCTATAATTAATGGATACACATACAAACAATAGTGCAATATACATATGTGTATCCATTAATTATAGTATATTGCACTATTGTTTGTATTTTTTGTGTTTCTCTTGAGGTCTTCTTACTAAGTTGTATTAATCAAGATCAAAATGTATACAAATACAAAAAGAGAAGTCCTGCGCTTAAGCAGCAAGGACTACAACACACATCAGCCCCAATATATAGTAAAAACCAAAGAAAAGAAAATGTTACTTGCGCTTTCTCCTTAATCCCTATGTATATTTAGACAAATGGAGGTCATTTAGTTGCTCCAATGGCCATTGGAGGGATGCCCGCCTGCCAACGTCAAGGCAGACCCCCCTAAGCGGGTCCTAACACTGACCCTTCAGCCTGCTTCCTTGAGCTTCTGGCAAAGATATCTCTAATGAGACAGAAAGGGGTATTTTTTATATACACCCCTTTACTTATTAACCCTTAATAGGGAACACATGGGATGGGTAGCAGCATTGTAACCAGGCTGTGTGATACAAAGTAAATACAAATACAAAAAGAGAAGTCCTGCGCTTAAGCAGCAAGGACTACAACACACATCAGCCCCAATATATAGTAAAAACCAAAGAAAAGAAAATGTTACTTGTGCTTTCTCCTTAATCCCTATGTATATTTAGACAAATGGAGGTCATTTAGTTGCTCCAATGGCCATTGGAGGGATGCCCGCCTGCCAACGTCAAGGCAGACCCCCCTAAGCGGAGCTTTTGCGCTCGTCCTGCGCCGGGAGATTGGCCGCCTCGCTCAGGCTTTGCTCTGGTTTAGGCCGCATGGCTGACGGAGGTTTTTCCATGGTCGCACCGGTACCAGACTGGTATCATTCAGTTTGCCATGTTGCTCTGTGTCTGTTCCCGGTCACATTGTTGGAGTTGTACGACAGATGTCGATCTACCAGTTGGCCACTCTTGCACTAGAGGTGGCCCCGAGAAACTTTCTTGCACCCGGGACCTCACTACATTAGTTCCGCTACTGCCTGGAAATGTAGGAAAGTATGTAAATCTACGCTTACAACTATTACTATTTTATTGAGATGATTGTGTATGTTTCAATCCATAGAATCCTATGTATACTGTGAAATAGTGTGATAATGATTACTGCAGTGGAACAACTCCATAAGAATGACCTCCATAGAATGATGATAAAAAGAATTAGTGATCATTAAATGTAACTAACCGAGCAATACAGGTTTTGTAATGTATTTACATTTATTTAGTATTTATCATTTTATTTACTTCAAATAACATAGAACACCCCTAAAAGCGGAGTAATTTAATAAAAGTAAAATTACCAACCTTTGCAATGAGGAGTAAAAGAGCTCCATTTTCCATGTTCTGTGCAAGTTAGACTTGTTTTACCAAAAAGGCTTAAACCGTCATGACATTTGTATGAGATAGAGTCTTGATATTGGTATTTTTTCTTTTGGGGCCTGTAAGACTCTTTAGGCCCAGTATGTGGAACAGGACAGGTTTGAACTGAAAATAAATTAAAATTAACATGTGAGCACATGTGATGGTTTTGTGTTAAATTTCTTTTTAATTTCGTATGCAGAGTGACATCAGACATATAACAGGTTTCAAAAAGGTGTCAAACAGAGATAAGGCAGGGTACATAGCAAGAAATAAACATCAGGTCACAGTAGTGTGAATAACAGCTTTTGGTGGCGGTACCGCATATTATGCATAATTAATAAAACTTTTGAGAGCATTGTAGAACATTTTTTGGACAGGTGAGATAGGACATTTTGCTGTAGGCCATGAAATCGCGTCACTGGGAAGCATAACAAATAGAGCGATCTGTCTGGACTGGGCTAAAGTGTGGACTGAGTGTTAAACAAGTGCCTGCATATTTATGGATAATGCGCCAGTATATTGGGTGTTACCATAAAGCTTGGGATAGCCTCCTGACCATTCAATCGGAGGCAGCATTTCGGGTTAAGTACGCATGGCAACGTTACAGGTCTGACCATAATAGTAATGTGCATAAAAACAAACTAATTGTATAGTATTGTGCATTAACAAACCTAGTTTGCTCCAACACTATAGCCCCAATGCAAACCATTAGTGTCCTGTTGTTTGGCAAACCATAGCTGAGTAGACCTAGGCAGCCCATATAGAAACAAGGTATTGCTGAATTCGATAGCATTGTAAGGCTAATCCACTACCTGCATATGTGTTGGAGCGGTAGTATGGCATGACCTAAGTAGAGACCATCATCTGGGGGTATGCATAATGTTGACAGCAGGTGTAAGTCAAGGTAGCATACGTATAGATGAGCAGGTTATGCTGACTAAAATAATTAAGGTAGAGACGTTAGTTCTCCTACGAAGAGGTATAGATTGCTTAAGTGCGGTAAAACATATACAGCAAATTTCCTATCGATTCCATCCGGTATAACGATATGGCATTGGTAACATTAAATTGGAAACATTGTGCCCACGCAGGGGCGGTGGTGCTTATACGGTCAGCAGTTAGGGTTGCGGTTTTGACATATCAAAACTCTAGTAACTGTTACCCGTGCAGAGGCTAGTATCTCATTATCCCTGTCATCCTTGAAACAGGTATTGTCATATGTGTGGGGATGGTTACGCTTGTTGGTGGTGTCATAAATTCGAGCACGAGTCTGATCATTGTCACTGAGGTATTGTTATGTGTGATTGGAGGGTGTTGTTGTGTGGTTGGGGTGCGTGGCCGACCAATGTCCGCAGGTCCGTGACCGATCCCACAAAATATTGTGTGAGGGGGGTGCAGTGAGACATGGGAGCTGTGGTGGGTGCAGAGGAACATGGGGGCTCTGGTGGGTGCATGAGGGGATGTACAAAAAAATTGCAAAGAGTTTACCTGTTGTGCTTCTACAGCTCCTCATTTTCCACATGCTCTGCAGGAGAGGGAAGGAAGTGACATCACTTCCAAACCCCGACCCATTTCCTCCTCAGCAAGAACAGAATGATCGCTGCC
Source organism: Pelobates fuscus (assembly GCF_036172605.1). Taxonomy (NCBI): domain Eukaryota; kingdom Metazoa; phylum Chordata; class Amphibia; order Anura; family Pelobatidae; genus Pelobates; species Pelobates fuscus. The sequence goes on along the minus strand of NC_086317.1, from coordinate 159,337,014 downwards.
AGGTCTCACTGAGAGGAAGGGGAGGTGGGTTTTTATAGAATATTATCTCTTGTATGTCTGGTTTCCCATAGGACACTACTTATCTCTAGCGTTTAGCTCCCCCATTAGGTGGGATTTATTCCACCTTCTCTCTTTTTTCTAAATTTGTTTTTTTACCTTTTGTAATTTACTCTTTGAAAGTGCGCCATAGCTACCAAATGAATTAGTTACAGGATTATTCACTAAACTCTGAAATTACGTGAAAGGAATCTGAAAGGGAACGAGTGGGGCAAAGACAGGTGATCTGGACAATTTCTCAGCCATAGTCACTTATTTGTGCTGGAGTTTTTTTATTTGTATTTAATTTGCAAAACAAAAATAAAAAAATAAAATTTAGTGAATAAACCTGACGCTAAAGCAAAACAAACAAGTATTATCAATTAGCAAACTAATTTGTTTGCTTGCTTTGTCTCTAGCTATCCTCTGAACTTTTAGCATGAAAACACTGGTCTTACTGCTTTACCTTCGCATGCAGGAACAATTTCACTCCAATTTCCATTGGCCTGACAGTATCTGAAATTGATGCTAGTTGCCAGTTTATACCTAACAGATGTTGAAAAAGAAGTAAACATACAATTTAGCCATGAGCTGTGTATAGAATATTGAGAAAAACAAACACACATTTAATTACAAAAATCCAATCTACAACTGCAAATTCATATAACTGTGTTTATGTAAAATTTCATTTTTAGGATTTTATTTGAGTAATATACATGAGAATAATATATACTAACCTTTAGAATAGTACTACACGCATTGAAACTGGCTCTGCATATAAAACTCACCCAGTAAGACAATGGTAGGATACATTGGATTCAAATAAAAAGTCTGTTGCTTCCATTTGTGCATTAGGTATCTCTCCAGGATTCCCACATGATCGTCCTATATGGATAATACCATATTACTTTGATTATTATTATTTTAAGCAAGACAAATATATATGTGCTTAAATGTACTTAACCATATTTAAGTGCATGTTTAAATTTAATGTGATTAATAATATTTACAGTTGTTTCTATTACTGTTATCATTATTAATATAAAACGTTTACAATAAGTAAATAACAAGTGTTATTTTTTACCCTTAAATTATATTATTTTGATATGATAGACAAATATATACAATATACCATATCCACAACACTTATAAAAAAAAAAAATAAGGTATAGAGTATATATACCGGTGTATTTGGCACTTAACTTCAGTTCAACTTTTTTTTTAGTTTATGGAACTGATACCTTATAAAAAGAAAATCTAAAAGCTGAACACACAAAAAAAGGAATTTGTACTTACTTTGACAAAATGTTTCAGGAGTAGACCAAGTTAAGTTGTTGGTACAAGTAATTGTGTTGCTTGTGTTAGGAATATGTGAGAATCCAGGCTGGCATACATATTGTACAGTTGCGTTAATATCAAAGTAGCTTGAATCAGCTAATTGTATTTCCAGGACAGTATTCTCTATGACAGGAGGCGAATCGCACACAGCTGGAACACACAATGAGTACACATTTTTATGAAAATAACTTCTAGTATATTGAATTAGAAGTAGAGTTGTGCATTTCGCTTTTAGTTTTTTGGTTTGTTTTAACAATGATAAAATGTTGTGCCTGGTGATTGAGGAATATCCTACACTTGGCTTATTTTGCAGGCAAGTCACATTTTGGGAATACAAGTTCTACCAAGTTCTAGCATTGTGCATAAAAAGTTCTAATTTTGTAGCATTATACCTGATGCTACTGGTGAGAACCCTTACATACACAATCCTTACAATGCTCACTAATGTATGTAATATTTAAAAGGGACACTATAGTCACCTGAACAACTTTAGCTTAATGAAACAGTTTTGGTGTATAGAACATGCCCCTGCAGCCTCACTGCTCAATCCTCTGCCATTTAGGAGTTAAATCATTTTGTTTATGAACCCTAGTCACACCTCCCTGCATGTGACTTGCACAGCCTTCCATAAACACTTCCTGTAAAGAGAGCCCTATTTAGGCTTTCTTTATTGCAAGTTCTGTTTAATTAAGATTTTCTTATCCCCTGCTATGTTAATAGCTTGCTAGACCCTACAAGAGCCTCTTGTATGTGATTAAAGTTCAATTTAGAGATTGAGATACAATTATTTAAGGTAAATTACATCTGTTTGAACGTGAAACCAGTTTTTTTTTTTATGCAGGCTCTGTCAATCATAGCCAGGGGAGGTGTGGCTAGGGCTGCATAAACAGAAACAAAGTGATTTAACTCCTAAATGGCAGTGAATTGATCAGTGAAATTGCAGGGGAATTAACTATACACTACAATTGCTTTATTTAGCTAAAGTAATTTAGGTGACTATAGTGTTCCTTTAATTACAATATATATATATATATATATATATATTTTTTTTTTTTTTTTTTTTTTTTTAAATAGCAACATGGAAATATTGCAAAGTTACAAATTAATATTTTTCTGAATAGTATATATATATCTAACCTTGGCACTCAGGAACAGAAGAATTCCAGACTCCAGGAGACACACAGTGTAAAGAATGGTCACCAATAAGTTTCAAATTGCCATTGCATGAAAATGTCAATAAATCCATTTCAGAATATTTCATCTTTTCCGGGCTGTATGTTCCATCAGTAATACTAGGAGTAGCACAAATAATCTCTAGAAAAAACATACATTTTAAACAATTTAGACTTTAAATTATTTTCAGTTTTTTTCTTTGGGTTCTCTTTCAGCTTCAGATCCCATTACAGTTATATATACACACACACACCATTATTTGTTCTATGTAGCAATCAGGGATATTCTCTAAGGCGAGAATTGCTGGAAATTAAAAGTAAATTTCAAATGTAAGACTATTTTCTGTGTTATTCTGCAGGAACCTTTCAAATATATTTGCAAAAAACTTTCTTGACATTTGAGCTGCCTATATATTTTTATCCTTGTTCATTTTTTATTTTGTCATTTACTTTTAAAGGGTCAACATGTATTCCTGACCCTATAGTGTTAAAAAATCTAGCCCTCAATGCCCCCACCCCCCTCTCCTAAATACAGTTAGTCTAGGCCCCTGATCTGCCTTCTTGGCTGACATAATCAGAAGTTGTGTTCTGAGCCAATCACAATGATTTCACATCGGATTGGCTGAGCTTATCAAGGAGGCAGATCAGTATCTGAGCCAGCACTGAGCCAAACACGACCCTAGCCAATCAGCATCTCCTCATAGAGATGTATTGAATGTGAAGAAGAATGAGAAGCACCTCTAGTAGCCAGTGAAGTTATCACTAGGCTGTAACGTAAACACTGCATTTTCTCTGAAAGGACAGTGTTTACTACAAAAAGCCTGAAGGGAGTGATTATACTCACCAGAACAAATAAAATAAGTTGTAGTTATTCTGGTGACTGTAGTGTCCCTTTAATTTTATTTTCATACTTAATAGATGTATGATTATGCTGTGAGGTTTGTGTTTCATGTGTGAATTTGCTTCTCCTAATAGTTTCTTTCCTGCTCACATGTACAGAGATGGGGTTAGTCACATGGTGCAAATTAGGAAAATTTGGAGGATAGATTATATAGGTAAAGCAGCACCATCTCTACTATTATTTTCGCAACTTTCTTCCTATATGTTTGGCTTATAACTGTCTAGACCAGTGGTAGACAAATTACAGCACTCCAGGTATTGTGGACTACATCTGCCATAATGCTCTTACAGTCATAATGTCAGCAAGGCATCAGAGGACATGTAGTCCCCAACACCCGGAGTTCTGAAGGTTGCCGAACCCTGGTCTAGATCCATCGTTTGATGAGAGTAGGTCACCTAGTGGTGATCGGTGTAAAGGACTGTCACCTTTTTTTTTTTTTTTTTAAATATAATAATTTTTTCATCACATTTTGAAAGGAAATAGATTTTTTAAATGAAGTATATGAAGTATACCTTTAGTTACATGACAGTATCCTTCAGCCATATACATGCAAACTGACAGCCTCTATAGTCTTCCATGCGTCTGTGCAGGGAGTGAAGCAAGGAAGACCATAGAGACTAACTGTAGGTTTACAAATACTGTCTGACCCAAGGTGTATGTAAATGGCTGAAGGATACTGTCATATATTAAAGGTTGGGATGGGTTTTCCAATTTTTTACGTTTACTTCATTTAAAAATATATATTTTTTATTCAAACTTTTATGAAAGGATTATTATACTTTAAAATAGTTTTGAAGTGACAGATGTCCTTTAAGTCCAAGTCTAAATTTGATATATATTTTTAAAAATGTATTTATTTATTCATTTCATTTTTCTTAATCATTAGGATTAATTGCTTTATATTATCCTTTAGTGATTTAATATGTGGAGTTGTTACCCATAAGTTTTAAATTGTCTTCTTGGCTTAGGCCTAACTTTTGTTTTAGGTTATATTCTTTGTATTTGATTTTAAAAGGGTAAGTTCTCTCAGCTATGGTTCCAGAAGAAACTCTGCAGTACTATTAAAAGCTGCATAGCAGTGTATTATGGGAATACAGTTGCAAGAAAAAGTATGTGAGCCCTTTGGAATTATGTGGATTTCTGCACAAATTGGTCATAAAATGTGATCTGATCATCATCTAAGTCACAACAATAGACAATCACAGTATGCTTAACCCCTTAAAACCGGAGGGCGTACTATTACGCCCTATTCTAAGTGGCTCTAAACTCCGCTGGGCGTAATAGAAAGCCCTCCGTTTTGTTTTTTTCTTACCCGTCAACGGCGATCCCACGCTGGCGATCGCGGTTGGGGGGACCCACGGGGAGCCCCCCGCGGCACATCCGTCCTCCTGGAGCCCCCCCCCCCCGGCCACGTGAGAGTGAGGTTCTTGCGATGACCTCACAATCACATGGCCGGGTTAGCTGCCTGCTTACAGGTAGTCCCCCTGCTGGCTGGAAATAAAATAAATGAAAGTTAAATAAGTGTAAAAAAATAATAATATACTTAGATCATATATATATATTATATATATATATACACACACACACACACACATACATACACCGTCTAGGTGTATTTTACTATTAATATATATATAATTATATATATAGAATCCATTGGTGCCCTGCACATGACTTATATCATGTTTTAAAAATTTTGGAATAAAGAAGATATTTCATTATACAGACCGTGAGTGCAAGCCTTCCTTTTGTATATTCCATTTAATTATATATATATATATATATATGTTAATATCAAATTACACGTAGACTGATACTGATTAAATATATATATATATAATTATTGTTATATATATATTTATATATAATATAAAAAATAAATACGTTAAAAAATAAAATTAAAAAAATAATTAAAAATAAATAATTAAAAATATATACAGGGAGTGCAGAATTATTAGGCAAGTTGTATTTTTGAGGATTAATTTTATTATTGAACAACAACCATGTTCTCAATGAACCCAAAAAACTCATTAATATCAAAGCTGAATATTTTTGGAAGTAGTTTTTAGTTTGTTTTTAGTTATAGCTATTTTAGGGGGATATCTGTGTGTGCAGGTGACTATTACTGTGCATAATTATTAGGCAACTTAACAAAAAACAAATATATACCCATTTCAATTATTTATTTTTACCAGTGAAACCAATATAACATCTCAACATTCACAAATATACATTTCTGACATTCAAAAACATAACAAAAACAAATCAGTGACCAATATAGCCACCTTTCTTTGCAAGGACACTCAAAAGCCTGCCATCCATGGATTCTGTCAGTGTTTTAATCTGTTCACCATCAACATTGCGTGCAGCAGCAACCACAGCCTCCCAGACACTGTTCAGAGAGGTGTACTGTTTTCCCTCCTTGTAAATCTCACATTTGATGATGGACCACAGGTTCTCAATGGGGTTCAGATCAGGTGAACAAGGAGGCCATATCATTAGATTTTCTTCTTTTATACCCTTTCTTGCCAGCCACGCTGTGGAGTACTTGGATGCGTGTGATGGAGCATTGTCCTGCATGAAAATCATGTTTTTCTTGAAGGATGCAGACTTCTTCCTGTACCACTGCTTGAAGAAGGTGTCTTCCAGAAACTGGTAGTTGAGCTTGACTCCATCCTCAACCCGAAAAGGCCCCACAAGCTCATCTTTGATGATACCAGCCCAAACCAGTACTCCACCTCCACCTTGCTGGCGTCTGAGTCGGACTGGAGCTCTCTGCCCTTTACCAATCCATCCATCTGGCCCATCAAGACTCACTCTCATTTCATCAGTCCATAAAACCTTAGAAAAATCAGTCTTGAGATATTTCTTGGCCCAGTCTTGACGTTTCAGCTTGTGTGTTGTTCAGTGGTGGTCGTCTTTCAGCCTTTCTTACCTTGGCCATGTCTCTGAGTATTGCACACCTTGTGCTTTCGGGCACTCCAGTGATGTTGCAGCTCTGAAATATGGCCAAACTGGTGGCAAGTGGCATCTTGGCAGCTGCACGCTTGACTTTTCTCAGTTCATGGGCAGTTATTTTGCGCCTTGGTTTCTCCACACGCTTCTTGCGACCCTGTTGACTATTTTGAATGAAACGCTTGATTGTTCGATGATCACGCTTCAGAAGCTTTGCAATTTTAAGAGTGCTGCATCCCTCTGCAAGATATCTCACTATTTTTTACTTTTCTGAGCCTGTCAAGTCCTTCTTTTGACCCATTTTGCCAAAGGAAAGGAAGTTGCCTAATAATTATGCACACCTGATATAGGGTGTTGATGTCATTAGACCACACCCCTTCTCATTACAGAGATGCACATCACCTAATATGCTTAATTGGTAGTAGGCTTTCGAGCCTATACAGCTTGAAGTAAGACAACATGCATAAAGAGGATGATGTGGTCAAAATACTCATTTGCCTAATAATTCTGCACACAGTGTAGATGTATGTTATTTTGTTCTAACTGTATTGTGATATTAATATATATATATTTATATCAAAATACATGTAGAACGAAATAATATATATCTATATACATAAATATATACTTATATATCACTATATATATACCTAAATATAAAAATATAAAAATATATATATATATATATATATATACATATATACATATATATACACACATACGTATATATATACACATATATTAGTTCTACATATATATTTATGTAATATTTTTACATAATTAGGTATCTTCATTAATTACAATTAGCGGGACCTGCCTGACAACCCATGCCGAAAGTATAGGGAATTTAATTTGCTAGCACTATATTTAACCCTATAACTTTCCAAGACACCATAAAACCTGTACATGGGGGGGTACTGTTTTACTCGGGAGACTTCGCTGAACACAAATATTACTGTTTCAAAACAGTAAAATGTACTACAACTATGATATCGCCAGTAAAAGTGAAGTTTTTTGCATTTTTCATGCACAAACAGCACTTACATGGACGCTATTATTGCTGTGATAATTTTTAGAGTTTTGAAACACAAATATTTGTGTTCAGCGAAGTCTCCCGAGTACAACAGTACCCCTCATGTACAGGTTTTATGGTGTTTTCAAAAGTTACAGCGTCAAATATAAGGCTTGTGTTTCATTTTTTTCACATTAAAATTCGCCAGATTGGTTACGTTGCCTTTGAGAGCCTATGGTAGCCCAAGAATGAAAATTACCCCTATGATGGCATACAATTTGCAATAGTAGACAACCCAAGGTATAGCAAATGGGGTATGTCCAGTCTTTTTTAGTAGCCACTTAGTCACAAACTCTGGCCAAAATAGGCGGTTTTTGCATTTTTCACACACAAACAAATACTAACGCTAACTTTGGCCAGTGCTTGTGACCAAATGGCTACTAAAAAAGACTGGACATACCCCATTTGCAATACCTTGGGTTGTCTTCTATTGCAAATGGTATGCCATTATGGGTTTAAATTTAATTCCTGTGCTACTATACAGTGTCAAAGGCAATGTAAACAATCTGGCGAATTTCAATTTCAAATGTAATGTGCTATATTTGACCCTGTAACTTCCCAAAACACCATACAACCTGTACATAGGGGGTACTGTTTTACACGCGAGACTTTGCTGAATACAAATATGTGTATTTTATTGCAGTAAAAGCAAACAGTATTATGACATTGACAGTTAAAATGTCATGTAGAACTAAAAAAACAACAACAATTCTTATTTTCTCCCATTTTATTCATATTAAATTATGTTTCATAGCTAAATATTTGTTATTGAATGAAAGCCCTGTTTCCCCTGAATAAAATGATCTATAATAAGGGTAGGTGCATTTAATATGAAAGAGGTGAATTACGGTTGGACAGACATGTAGCACAAATGCCAGGTTTTGTTTACGTTTTGTTTTGTTCACAACGTGTACATTTGGCTCAGTCCTTAAGAGGTTAAACTAATAATACACAAAGAATGAAATGTTGCCCTGTTTCTATTGAACACATCATGTAAACATTCACAGTGCAGGTGGAAAAAGTATGTGAACCCTTGGATTTAATAACTGGTTGAACCTCCTTTGGCAGCAATAACTTCAACCAAACGTTTCCTGTAGTTGCAGATCACACGTGCACAACGGTCAGGAGTAATTCTTGACCATTCCTCTTTACAGAACTGTTTCTGTTCAGCAATATTCTTGGGATGTCTGGTGTGAATCGCTTTCTTGAGGTCATGCCACAGCATCTCAATCGGGTTGAGGTCAGGACTCTGACTGGGCCACTTCAGAAGGCGTATTTTCTTCTGTTTAAGCCATTCTGTTGTTGATTTACTTCTATGCTTTGGATAATTGTCCTGTTGCAACACCCATCTTCTGTTGAGCTTCAGCTGGTAGACAGATGGCCTTAAGTTCTCCTGCAAAATGTCTTGATAAACTTGGGAATTCATTTTTCCTTCGATGATAGCAATCCGTCCAGGCCCTAACACAGCAAAGCAGCCCCAAAGCATGGCACCCTTGACAAACGTTTTTTTTTTTATTGACTCTGTCCCTGCTTCTCACTGAATTTGGTATGCTTTTTCGTATTTTGTTATATGTTTGGGGTTTGCTTATACTAGGATTACAGTGGTCTGTTTGCTTGTCATTTCTTTCATCTATATACCACGCATTGCGTGTTTATACATGCTCATAATTGCTTTCAGTTATATACTTTATTATAATATGACTTTGTATTCTTGTTGTGAATACCTATAGAGACATTCCTATAGTATATACCCATATTAATAAAGATTTTTTTGTATATATTAAGATTTGGTTGTGCTCTTTACTCTATTCATATTAGTCTAGGGGTTCACATACTTTTTCCACCTGCACTGTGAATGTTTACATGGTGTGTTCAATAAAAACATGGCAACATTACATTATTTGTGTGTTATTAGTTTAAGCAGACTGTGATTGTCTATTGTTGTGACTTAGATGATGATCAGATCACATTTTATGACCAATTTGTGCAGAAATCCTACATGCGTGAGAGTTTAACAATGATACCACGCCTGACATGCCAGGAGTAAGAAAGAGGGTTGAAATTGCCAGTGAAGGAAGATTTAGGGATGACATTTCACTACATTCACTTACCTTGTTAGAGGCTATTATAAGCAGCCATGTCACTAGAAAATACAAAAACATCCCAGGCGAAGTTTAATATTAATACTTTGTTGCTTTGTCACCTACCTTTACACGTAGGAGGTGAACTACTCCAAGTCCCATCTGCTTGGCAATATAATTTAGAATTCGATATCATTTTGTACCTGTGATTTAAAAAGTTATAAGCATACACATTATAAGGCAGCATATCTAAGCATAAAATACTGTTAAAGTGTTTATCTAATGTTGCACTTTAAACATACATTGCCGTCCGTGTATGTATATATCATGCATCCCAAATGTCCCTATTTAGGAGGGACAGTCCCTATTTTGCCCGAACTCTTATGTTCCTTTTTTCTATCCTAATGCCCCTCTTTTCTATGATTTCCATAATGTTGATATGTCTGAGTGCAGGGCCGGATTAACATAGAAGCTGATAGAGCTGAAACTCCATGCCCATGGAATAAACCCACTGATAAAAAATAAATAAAAAAATGATGTATATATATATAAACACTTATTATTTTTATTTTTATTAGCTTCTTCACATGCTCTTGCTTTGTGCAGGGGGAAATAAATGGACGCACTGGAACCCTAGAGCAGTTTAACTTGCTGAAATGCTTTATGTGGGAAGAGTGTGTCGCCTTTCTTTTCATTTTACAAAAAGGGCAGATTTCAATTTAATTTTATTGGGACATATATCTACTAAACTGTGGTTTCTGTTTGTATTTGGGCAGCAGAGTGTTTCTATAAGTATGGAAACGTAAGAGGGATGTAGGGGAACAAACCTTGTGTGGGCTGGCTAACAATAAAAATAAGTTACATAATTACATAGTTACATAGCTGAAAAGAGACTTGTGTCCATCAAGTTCAGCCTTCCTAACATATGTTTTTGCTGTTGATCCAAAAGAAGGCAAAAAAAAACTAGTCTGAAGCGCTTCCAATTTTGCCACAAACTAGGAAAATATTCCTTCTTGACCCCAAAATAGCAGTCAGATGTCTCCTTGGATCAAGCAGCTATTACCCCACTAATTAGAAATTATATCCCTGTATGTTATGTTTTTGTAAGTATTTATCCAATTGCAGTTTAAACATCTGTAATGACTGACAAAACCACCTCTTCAGGCAGAGAATTCCATATCCTTATTGCTCTTACCGTAAAAAAAACTTTTCTTTGCCTTAGATAAAATCTCCTTTCTTCCAGCCTAAATGTGTGACCTTGTGTCCTATGTATAGCCCTGTTTATGAATAGATTTCCAGATAATGGTTTGTACTGGCCCCGAATATATTTGTATAAAGTTGTCAAATCCCCTTTCAGGCGCCGTGTTTCCAAACTAAACAGATTACATTTTTTTAACCTTTCTTCATAACTAAAATGTTCCATTCCTTTTATCAATTTTGTAGCTAGTCTCTGGACTTTTTCTAGTGCCATGATATCTATCTTTAGAACAAGCGCCCAAAACTGCACAGCATATTCAAGGTGTGGTCTTACCAGCGATTTATAAAGAGGCAAAATTATATTTTCATCCCGAGAATTTTTGCCGCTATTTATACATGACAAAACCTTACTGGCCGTAGCAACTGCAGATTAACATTGCATATTGCTGCCTAATTTGTTGTCTATAACAATTCCCAAATCCTTCTCATGTGTGCAGTGGCGTACACACAACCTATGGGGCCCCGGTGCGAAAACTGATCCGTGGGCCCCCCCGCGCGCGCGTGCTTACTCTGCGCGGGCTGGGGCCGCAACACATGGTATGTACGCCAGTGCATGCATAAACACATACACTTAAAGGACCACTACAGACACCCAGATCACATCAGCTCAATGAAGTGGTCTGGGTGCCAGGTCTCTAGTTTTAAAGGGAAACTCCAGTGCCAGGAAAACGATCAGTTTTCCTGGCACTGGAGGGTCCCTCTCCCTCCCACCCCGCAATCCCCAGTTGCTGAAGGGGTGAAAACCCCTTCAGTGACTTACCTGAGGCAGCGACATGTCCCACGTCGCTGCCCGCTCCTCCCCCGTCGCTCCACCTTCTTCCTCTGTAGGCCGGTGGGCAAGACTGATCACGCCCACCGGCCGAGGAGACCTAATGCGCATGCGCGGTAATGCCGCGCATGCGCATTAGCGCACCCCATAGGAAAGCATTGAAAATGAATTTCAATGCTTCCCTATGGGGAATAGAGCGACGCTGGAGGTCCTCACACAGCGTGAGGATGTCCAGCGACGCTCTAGCACAGATAATCTGTGATAGGGACCAGGAAGTTCCCTCTAGTGGCTGTCTAGTAGACAGCCACTAGGGGAGGACTTAACCCTGCAAGGTAATTATTGCAGTTTTAAAAAAACTGCAATAATTACACTTGCAGGGTTAAGGGTAGTGGGAGTTGGCACCCAGACCACTCCAATGAGCAGAAGTGGTCTGGCTGCCTGGAGTGTCCCTTTAACCCTGCAGCTGAAAACATAGCAGTTTCAGAGAAACTATGTTTCACTGAGGGTTAATCCAGCCTCTAGTGGCTGTCTCATTGACAGCCGCTAGAGGATTTTCTGCGATTCTCACTGTGAAAATCACAGTGAGAAGATGCTGAACGTCCATAGGAAAGCATTGAGTAATGCTTTCCTATAGGCGGTTTGAATGCGCGCGTGGCACTTGCCACGCATGCGCATTCGGAGTTGAGAGGCGGATCGGGGCGGAGAGATTCCCAGCGCCAAGGGAGTCCAGCGCTGGAGAAAGGTAAGTGCTTAAGACACACACACACACACTCTCATGAACAGACGCACACATTTACTGACAGACACACACTCTGTGACAGACATACATACACACTCACTAACAGACGCACACAAACATACTCAGTAACAGACACACACACTAACACACTCACTAACACACACTCACACATTAACATACACTCACACACACACACACTCTAAGACTAACACACTCACTAACACACACTCACACTAACACACACTCTGACACTAACACACACTCTAACACTAACAAACACTAACACACACTCTAACACTAACACACACTCTAACACTAACACACACACACACTAACATACACTCACACTCTAACACACACTCACATTTTTTTTTTTTATTAATCCCCCCAGCCTCCTTACCTGTGGGAGAGCTGAGGGGATTCCCTGGGGTCCAGTGGTGTTGCTGGGTCTGCTGTCACCCGGCTGGCCGGTCCTGCGGGCGCGCGAGGGAGCACTCTCCCCTGAGTGCTTCCTCTTCAGCTCCCTCGCGCGCCGCGTACTGATGCCGGAGCCGGAAGATGACGTCATCTTCCGGCTCCGGTATCATTGCGGTGCGCGAGGGAGCTGAAGAGGAAGCACTCAGGGGAGAGTGCTCCCTCGCGCGCCCGCAGGACCGGCCAGCCGGGTGACAGCAGGGCCAGCCTCGGGGGGCCCTGAGGTGGCCGGCTCCTGGGCCCCCCAGGAGAAGAGGCTGGCCCAGTGACATACATACCTGGGTCGCAGGGCGGCCGGGCCCCCTGGTGGGCCGGGCCCGGTCGCAGCCGCGACCCCTGCGACCCCGGTATGTACGCCACTGCATGTGTGGTTATCCCTAATTCACTACCATTTAGTGTGTAAGTTGTGAGTTAAAGGATCACTCTAGTCAAAATATAAAAGCAAGAAAGACAGGTCACCAAGCCTTCTTTCTTGCTTTTATATTTACTTCCCCTTTAAAAAGTGATTATAAGTCTATTTACTTACCTCCCTTCCAGCGCCGAGCTCCTCTTCTGGCCGGGCCCCCTTTTTCGTAAAAATGATGAAGCAGCAGTGTTCAATAGCGATCTGGTGCGCATGCGTGGCTTCGCTCTGCACCAATCGTGTTCTTCATAGAGCGGCATTGAAGACACTCAGCACTATACCGCGCTGTATGTGCGCGGTATGCGCGTTCGCGAGCTGACTGACAGCGCAGCTCGCTGCGTGTGCCCGCCCCCCTACTGTAACCCTCCTAGTCCAAAGTCAGACAGTCACTCAGTCACAAAATAAGTTTATTTACAGTTTGAATCCTCCCCTCCTGCTCGGTCTCGGTCTTCAGCCTGTCAGCTCCAGCCGACACCGTCTCCCACAATCCCACGCGGTGCTGACAGCCTGCAGACAGGATACTCGTGCACAGTGCTACCCTCTGTCTGCTGGCATCACATCTGAGTGGATGGATGAGAATTATGCATCCATCAACTCAGAAGTTCCTCTGGTGGCAGTCTGAGTGACTGCAACTAGAGGTGTTCCTAGGTTTCAATGTAAACACTGTATTTTCTCAGAAAATGCAGTGTTTACATGAGAAATGCTGCTGGGAGCTATAGTTCTAACCTGAACAATCTCATTAAGCTGAAGTTGTTCAGGTGACTATAGTGTCCCTTTAAGGTTAAGCTGACTTTGCACACTGCTAATTTTCTTCCTGCTTTGGTTTCTCTAACAGTGTTGCATGGCCCTTTTAGTCTACATTCACTACATCCACCTGTTCTCTGTTCCAGACTGTATAACAGAAGCTTCTGCATGCTAGTTAGGAGGTAAGGAAAGGAACGGACAAGTGAGTGCTAGGGGACAGTCACCAGAAAGTGTAGAGCGAGCGCATCATTAGACACATTTGCGCCAGGCTCAGAGCGCAATCTGCATAGTACTCTCTTAGTTGGCCAGCCTGCATGAATGATAAAGGGAGAGATTAGCATAGGGTATGTGTTTTCTTATACCTGCATCGTGTGAGTTTTCTTCCAGCATCACCTTCAGATACATGATGCTTGGGGGGCATGACTGTTTAAGTGTTTTGTGTTTATAAGTGTTTTCTGCAATTAGCCCCATCATAATTGTCAGCACCAGGCCTAATAACCTTAATCCGGCCCTGTCTGAGTGTATACCAGAGCTCCACAGCATTAATACTTACATTAATGTGTACATTTTTACTACAATAAATGTGTTTATAAATCAGTTTGTAAAACGATATATTGCTCTTATTCTAAATTACATTTTATTTGGATAAATTATTTGTAAGTAACCTAAAATTTCTCAGAACAGCCCTGCCCCTGGTCCCACACCACAGCCACACCTCTAAAATAAGTGCCCCTCTTTGTCTTTTTAAAAATGTTGCAATATATATATGGATGTAGTTATTTATTTTCACTGCATATGTATGACGTAGTTCTTCAGCACTCTATAGGCACAATAACAAGCATATATCTTTCTAAAACAGTGGGGAATATATTGTGTCCCTCAGCGCTGGTTCAGGCTACGCCCACACCCACGGCTGATGTCGGCGGGGGAGACCAAATGCGTATGAGTGGCAAAGGGTGCGCACACGCGCATTAGACCTCCCCATAGGAAATAATTATTCAATGCTTTCCTATGGGGATTCTTGAGGTCCCCATGCATAGCTTGAGGACCTCCAGCGTCGCCGGAGCTCCCATAGGCTATTGTATGTGGCCGGTATAATTTTGAGGGAAATGTTCCTGATTGGTCCGATATTTAGATAGGATCCACTTTATTTCGATTGCTAGAATTTTAATTAATGGTGTGGAAGGATGTGGACTATATTGGTATAAGGAGTCGCTACAACTATAGATAGGTGCCCTGGAAGGCACAGACAGGATATCTGTATACTAGATCAGAATAGCGAGTTACTTTTATTAGTAATAGATGCCCTCGAAGGCACAGACTAGATATCTACAATTTATTCTACTAACAGTATCATTTAGAAACTTGGAACTGCTATTTCTTACATCTATTGATACTTGGGAGTTTTGATTATTAGTGTTATCGGATAGTGATATTTAGGCGATAGTCCCCCTTCCATTCTAACAGATTTTTTATTGCACCTTTCTCTTCTTTTCTTTTCACAGTTTTTTTTCTTCTCTCTATTGTCTCCTGTTTTTGCAGATTATTTATTAGTAGGGCTGCCATCAGGGGGTGACGTGTAGCGGTGGAACTGCCGCCGGTGCAGTTGCACCGGGGCCGCACGCTGTTGGGGCCTATCGGGTGGCCCACGCACTTAGGGCCACCTGATGGGCCCTATTTCTTCAGGGGCCCGGTCTGCGCTGCGGCTGTGCAATAGCACGACCGGGCCCCTTTAAAACATTCGCAGCCGCAAAGTACTGCTGGGAGGAAGTGGCCATCACTTCCTCCCAGTTCCCTCCGCGCCGCGCTGGAGGGAAGAAAGCCATGCAGACTCCCATCAGCCACAGCCTACCACCTCACCTTTGACAAAGGCGCTCCAATAGCGCCGAAACGTACGTTAGGTCGTTGCTCTTTTTTTTTTTTTATTTCACCACAGGTTTGATGTGACCACTGGGTTAGGGGAGTGGGTCTGTGTTATGCCTAACCGACGTTAGAGCTAGCTACAATTAGTTTTCCAAGTGCAGACTTACTACAGCTCCTTCAATATTAGGGGCAACCACTGCAACAAGCTGCCTTAGCCAGCCCTTAACAGGAATTGGGCTGTTACAAGTGTAGAAATCTTTTTTCTCCTTCAGCAGGTTCATTACAGCTCCTTCAGGAATAGGGGCAACTACTGCAACAACTGACTCTGCCAGCACTCAATAGCCATTGGGCTGATACATTGAATCTCCAGCACATTAAGTTGCAACTTTGTATCTCCTTAGTCATACAGAGATACTTTGTTTCCCACTGGCTGATACTTGGGATTGATTGATTTATTTACTATTTTTTTCTACACTCTGATGCCAAGGGACACATTCAGCTGCCATTTGCCTGTGCCTCTCAGGTTAGCAAGTCCTTAGTGCACAATATCACGCAAGCAGCTGAACTGTCCCTCCACAGCACCAGCCTCACTTCATATTACTAGTATATTTTGCAGACCCACCCCAGTGTGTATATAATGGTTGTGGTATATTAAGTTTTATTTGTTTATTTATTTTTCATTTGGGATCATATTTTCAATGATACCCGCGATGAAATAATTTTAGACCATTATTTAAAGCAGTACAACAGCTGCAGAACTCCTTTTCTTGGCGCTCCTGAAGCTTTCTAGCCAGGGAATACGCCTACTCACTCTATTTTTGTATATATACAAATATATATATACAAGGGTTATCCCCTATAGAGTCCTGCAGACACACTCTAGTTCCCCCTGTTGGGAACCCAGCACTTTGGTGCCTTCTGTTTCTACAGCCTACCACCTGCAAAAAAAAGGTAAGCAAAATTAGCTGTATTTGTGTATGTTAGTATGTATGTATGTGTGTATGTATCTATGTATGTATGTCAGTATGTATGTGTGTATGTCAGTATGTATCTATGTATCTATGTATGTATGTCAGTATGTATGTGTGTATGTCAGTATGTATCTATGTATCTATGTATGTATGTCAGTATGTCTGTATGTATGTCAGTATGTATGTGTGTGCCAGTATGTATGTGTGTGCCAGTATGTATGTGTGTGTGTGTGTGTGTGTCTGTGTGTGTGTGTATGTATGTATGTATGTGTGTATGTCAGCATGTATCTATGTATCCATGTATGTGTGTCAGTATGTCAGTATGTATGTGTGTCAATATGTATGTATGTCGGTATGTATGTCAGTATGTATGTATGTATGTATGTCAGTATGTATGTACGTATGTATGTGTGTATGCATGTCAATATGTCAGTATGTGTGTCAGTATGTCAGTATGTATGTGTGTATGTATGTATGTATGTGTGTCTGCGTGTCTGTCAGTATGTATGTGTGTAAGTATGTATGTATGTGTGTCAGTATGTATGTATGTATGTCAGTAGGTATGTCTGTGTGTGTAAGTCAGTATGTGTATGCATGCATGTCTGTCTGTGTGTATGTATCTGTATGTATTTCAATATGTATGTATATGTCTGTGTCTGTCTGTTTATATATGTATATATGTCAGTATGCATGTGTGTGTGTGTATTTATGTCCTTATGCGTGTGTGTGCAGTGTGCATAGGAATTCGTTCATATTGTTTATTGTCCGGTCCCCGACAGTGTCTGAGGGACCGTGAACTGGCCCCCTGTTTAAAAAGTTTGAGGATCCCTGTCATTATGTATGTATGTATACATGTATGTATGTCATTATGAATGTATGTATGTATGTCAGTATGTCAGTATGAATGTATGTCTGCATGTCATTATGAACGTATGTCTGTGTGTATGGGTGTCAGTATGCATGTATGTCAGTATGTATGAATGTATGTATGTATGTCTGTATAAATGCATGTATGCCAGTATGAATGTATGCCATCATGAATGTATGTCTTTGTATGTATGTATGTGTGCATGTATGTCAGTGTCTCTATGTCTGTCTGTATGAATGTATGTCTGTCAGTATATCTGTATGTATGTATATATGTATGTATGCCGGTATGACTGAATGTATGTCTGTGTGTATGTATGTCGGTGTATGTATGTGTATGTCCTCATGCATGTGTGTCTGTATGTATGTTAGTATGTCTCAGTATGTGTGTGTGTCAGTATGTATGCATGTATGTCTGTTTCAGTATGTGTGTCTGTTAGCATGTATCTGTGTGTGTATCTGTGTCCTTTTGTATCAGTGTATGATTTTGTGTCTGTGTGTGTGTGTATTCCTGTCGGCGGGATTTGGAGGCGGACCCTGTGGGCGGGATTGGAGGAGGGCCCCAGGGGGCCCAGACCCTGTGTTGAGTTTAGGGGCCCCAAAATTTCTGCTGGCGGCCCTGTTTATAAGTGTGTACATGCATCAATACTAAGCTAGTATGCTATTTTACTATGTATAAATAAAAGTTACCGTATATACTCGAGTATAAGCCGAGTTTTTCAGCACATTTTTTCTGCTGAAAAACCCCAACTCGGCTTATACTCGAGTCAATAGTCTGTATAATGGCAATTTTCATTGCCATAATACAGACTGGGGGCTGCAGAGCTGTACTTACCTTTCCTGCAGCTCCTGTCAGCTCTCTCCTCCTCCGCGCCGTCCGTTCAGCACCTCGGTCAGCTCCCAGTGTAAATCTCGCGAGAGCCGCGGCTCTCGCGAGACTTACAGTGGGAGCTGACAGAGGGAGCTGCACAGACCGCGCGGAGGAGGAGAGAGCTGACAGGAGCTGCAGGACAGGTAAGTAACATCTCTGCAGCCCCCACAGCCCCCCCACTGAACTACCAACCCCACTGGACCACCAGGGAAGGAGCCCCCCTCCCTGGCCAGCTAGCAAGCAGGGAGGGGGGACGAAACAAAATAAATTAATAATAAAATAATAATTAAAAAAAAAATTAACATTACAAATAATAAATAATAATTAAAAAAATATGAAAATAATGAAAACAAATAATAAGTAAATAAAAAAAATAATGAAAAAAAATATTAAAATAATGTAAAAAAAAATAATAAAATTGCCCCCCCCCAAGGCTCTGCAACACACACATACACACACACACACACACACACACACACACACATACACACACACACTGCACTCATACACACTGCACTCATACACACTGCACTCATACACACACACACACTGCATTCATACACACACTGCATTCATACACACACTGCACTCATATACACACACACTGCATTCATACACACACTGCATTCATACACACACTGCATTCATACACACACTGCACTCATATACACACACACTGCATTCATACACACACTGCATTCATACACACACACTGCATTCATACACACACACTGCACTCATACACACACACTGCATTCATACACACACTGCACTCATACACACACACTGCACTCATATACACACACGCTGCACTCATATACACACACACTGCATTCATACACACACACTGCATTCATACACACACACTGCATTCATACACACACACTGCATTCATTATATACACACTGCATTCATTATATACACACACTGGAAATAAATATTCAATTAATATAATTTTTTTAGGATCTAATTTTATTTAGAAATTTACCAGTAGCTGCTGCATTTCCGACCCTAGTCTTATACTCGAGTCAATAAGTTTACCCAGTTTTTTGGGGTAAAATTAGGGGCCTCGGCTTATATTCGGGTCGGCTTATACTCGAGTATATACGGTAAGCTTTATATTTCACAATACATAATCACTTATCCCAATTCCCTAGTAGTACACTCCAATATTTCTAATTTTGTTGAATTCCATAGCCTTGGGTTAACCCCATTTGGAGTGTACTCGTCTTAGACCTAGCTCTCTCCTTTTGGATTTCTATATGTGCAAGTGTTAGTGTGTGTATCTAAGTGAGTGTGTATGTGCCAGTGTGTGTATCTGCATTTATCTAAGTGTGTATATGTGTCAGTGAGTGTATCTACCAGTGTGTGTGTATCTGTATGTCAGTGTATATCTGAGTGTGTCTGTGTGTGTATCTGAGTGTGTGTACGTGCTAGTGTGTGTATCCGTGTGTATGTGCAAGTGTGTGTGTATGTGTCAGTGTCTATATCTGTGTGTCAGTGAGTATGTGCATGTGTCAACGTATGTGTAAATAGTTGTTATGTGTAAATAATAGTGTTCTGTCATGATAAATATCATGTCCTTGTTCATACATGTTTGGTGGCTGTGTGTATGTGCGCGCGTGTATGGTTGTGTGTGAGAGGGTGAGGGTGCAGTTGCTGGTGAAGCCACCTCCCTGAAATGAGCTTTTGCATGTTGGGATGTCTGTATATAGCACCAACATTTTGCACTTTATAAATATAGAATGGGGACATCTAACAAAATATTGAGTAAACATTCATGTCTAAAACTATACATCTATGTTTTTCCCTCCATAGAACTGAAAAGCAGAAAGAGACAGGATGAAATAGGCAAGCTGAAATAGGCAGAGGTAAATAGGCTAAACACAGATGACTGGGCAGAAGACAGACACAGTCAAGACACATTCTTACATATAAATAAAGTACATTGCATCCACTAGTAATAGTTACTGTTCTGCAGTTCTGTTTTCACACTATACAGTTACAAACTATTTATCAAACACTGCGTATGTGTTTATTTTGATGTGGTATAATTTAAGTAGAGGTTGTCCTGCCCACGAAGTGTACACATTAAGCTTGCATATTGACTGAATCTTGCATACCCAGTCTGCATTTTACATAACCAGGGCCGGCGCAAAAGTTAGTTGAATTAGGCATTCAGCTGGATTGCCGACCTGCTGGGGGTGCCCACCGGGATGTTTCCTGGTTGGCGTGCTGGGAAAGCGGCTCTTGAACAGCCCCTCCCACCCCCCCAGCGCTGGGTTGATCCTCCAAGTGCCTGAATGTTGATTTTCAACTAACTTAAATTCAGAGTTTAGTGAGTAAACCTCTGTGAGATTGTAGTTGCATTCCTGAGGGGGCGGCAAAATGGTTCTTTGCCTAGGACGGCAAGAATCCTTGCACCGGCCCTTTACATAGCTGCCATATGTCTGTTGTCATAAGTAAAATAACTAAAATATTATATAAGTATTATAATTAGTAAAACTATCGAAACTTTACCACTTCTGCACCACAAAAAAAACCCACAAAACAAATACATACAAATGGATTTTATTACATGACATGGAGGTCCCTATTATGCTTTAACTTTTTCATTACTTGAAACAGCAGGAAAGAAAAATTTAGATACAAATTAACCTATAATGACATCACAACTGACAACCAATCAAATCCTGTGACTGGTTATAAAAGGTTTGGTGGACATTCCATAGTCCTCTTTTTTTGTGGCTCCTTAATTGAAACAACAAGTATTATGGCTTCAGCATATAGTTAATTTATATAATCTTTTGATTGTGTAATCTTTGCTTATATACTTTATTTTTCATTTTATTTTTCAGTTTAATTTAGGAATTTTTCCGTATAGCTTTTGTTTCCTGTTTATCTATTTGGATTTTTGTGGTTTGATTTCTTGTAGTTAGCTTTTTCTTTTCTTCAGATTTTGTTGGCTGTTATCTTTTCCCCTCCAATCATATGGACTCCAGGAGGTAAGTAGCAGCACAGGAAGTTCCAATTGATCACAGTTTTTTCTTCATAATCTATTGAAGATTCGAGATTTGCCATTAGGGATAGCTTCTGTCATTGATTTATCCTGGATTCTGGTTAGTGCATTTGCTACAAAGAAAGATGGCTATAGCATGTTAATTTTATAACCTGTCACTGGATCTGATTGCATGTCAGTTGTGATGTCATTATATATACATTTTTTAGCTGTTTCCTGTTTAATAACCAAATGTTTGTTTGCTGCTATTTCAATAGTTAAATCATAATACTCACATACATCATGAAATAGTAATATCATTGATTTATACTCACCCTTTACTGCAATTATAAATTACATAGGATTTGAATAAAAAGTTATTGGTTGCATTCATATGACCATTTTCTATTTCACCTGGATTTCCACATGATCTCACTGTAAGGAGAAGGAAAGTGAGCATTATCAATTAATTGCATTCCTCCAGTTTAGTATGTTCTGTAAACAATATATGCCATCCATTTGCCAATTTAATTTAGCGGCAATTTAATATCGTACAGGCTTACTTTATAATCCAGAAAGTATGGAGAATTGGAGG
This sequence comes from Pelobates fuscus, assembly GCF_036172605.1. Taxonomy (NCBI): domain Eukaryota; kingdom Metazoa; phylum Chordata; class Amphibia; order Anura; family Pelobatidae; genus Pelobates; species Pelobates fuscus. The sequence continues at coordinate 159,314,908 of NC_086317.1, read as the reverse complement.
GAATGGAAAATGTTAGGTTAAAGTAGATGAATTTGACACATTCTCCTTCTCAGCTATATTTGCATGTTCACCATTTTGACATACATTTTGCAATATCGTTGTCAATTTTTTATAACCTTTTGTCTTGCAATTCAGGCTTTTGTATATGTCTAACAAGTAGAACTAAATATAAATACCCCCTCAATGAACAGTTAGAATTAAAGCACACCACTGCTGTAGTTACAGAGAAAAGAAAAATCAGGGGGGAAAAAATCATATCATACGCTGTGACAACCCAAGGTATTGCAAATGGGGTATGTTCGGTCTTTTTTAGTAGCCACTTAGTCATCTTGACAACATTCTCACTGTCCTCCACTGACCAAAGAAACTCTCCAAACCCTTACTTCATTAGACCTGTTTGAACAGGTGTCTCAATGTAAAAGATTTTATCCTTAGACATGTAAATTTATCTGAATTTGATAATGTAAATTCTTCTACTAATGATGCAAATGTCTTATTTTTCCTTTTTTCATGATATGTATTATTCTATTAATACCCCTATTCTTCCAAGTGGCCATAGACACATTTTCAATAACATAATCCAGCACATCTAACTCTGAAAAGTCGATCTCTTTTCCAGACAGTTTCATTTCCTTCTAATTTTGTGCCAAATTATGAAGATACATATTATAATCTTATTTCACGTCTCTTCTAAGATATATTTTTTAACCTATTTGCCATAGTATTGAGGATCATCAGGTTTTATATCATAAGATTCAGTTCATCATTTATGAGCAACCAACAAGTGTAGTTTTCTCTGTTTAGTACTGTATTGTTATACATTTTCCCTCTCTCTTTGCTCTAAAATATCTCTTATGTGTGACATATATATCTTAAGTATAACACATTTTGTTTTTGCCTGCGAGATAAGCAAGTTAAAGGGAACTCAATCCACCATAATTACTAAAGTGCAATACATTACTTATAATGCAAATTGTCTTGAAAAAGAAAACCATAGGATGGAACCCACATATTATTTGCACAATTTGTTGTACTGGTTATGTTGCTTTGATCCTACTGGTTCAATTTCCAACAAAATTAGTTCAGCCCTTCTTATTTACAACTTTGAATTGCTGTGAATGTAACTCTAAAATGTAATCAATAATAGCCGATTTAATTTTTTGCGTTGCAGATTTAAATTTTCTACAACCCAGAATTCAGTAAATAAACTCTTCAATGATATTAAAGGAACACTACAGCGTTAGAATTACAAACCTGTATTCCTAATGCGGTAGTGTCCTAGTTGCAGGTTAATTTTAGCCCGGGCCCCCAGTTTGCAGTAAAAACATGAAAAAAGTTTTTTACTTACCTTTTCTCCAGTGCAGAGACTTCCTTTGTAGAGGAAACGCCTCTAGTGGCTGTTTACAAAACTGCAATGCTTCTGCACTGAGAACACTTAATTGAGATGAAGTGATCTGGGTGACTTTAGTGATACTTTAAATGATTTTTTAAGGTTACATTCATTGAACAATGTAATTCATCCAAGTAGTTAAACACTACTACACCATTTATTTTATCCTTTCTTATTTTACATAGGAAAAAAAGCAAAAAAACCCAAAGATTAAATGTACTTACAGGTACAGAATCGTTGAGGAGTAGACCACCCTTTTTTGCCCAAACATTTAATAGAAGGCTCTGTGCCAGGAACTGGTTCATAGCCTTCCCGGCAACGGTAAGAAACTTCTGAATCTTCAAGGTATATCTTACCAAATATGCTTTTATCCAACTCAGCATATTCTAAAGATGGAGGATATGACCAACATTTACCTGTCGTGATTAAAAGTAATGAAATGTAATTGTTATTCAATGTAATAACCAACTACTAATAACTAACAAAATGTTGTTCAAAAATATGCAGATCTTTAGCTTAAAGGACCACTATAGTGCCAGTAAAACATACTCGTTTTCCTGGCACTATAGTGCCCTGAGGGTGCCCCCACCCTCAGGGTCCCACTCCCGTGGCGATGAAGGGGGAGGAAGGGGTTAATCCCTTACCTTTTTTCCAGCGCCGGGCTCCCTCGGCGCTGGGACTCTCCTCCCTCTTCTGACGTCCCTGGCTGAAAGCGCATGCGTGGCAAGAGCCGCGTGCGCATTCAGCCAGTCCATAGGAAAGCATTCTCAATGCTTTCCTATGGACGCTGGCGTCTTCTCACTGTGAAAATCACAGTGAGAAGTGCGGAAGCGCCTCTAGCGGATGTCAATGAGACAACCACTAGAGGCTGAATTAACCCATAGGTAAACAAAGCAGCTTCTCTGAAACTGCTATGTTTACAGCAAAAAAGGTTAAACCTAGCTGAACCTGGCACCCAGACCACCTCATTAAGCTGAAGTGGTCTGGGTGCCTATAGTGGTCCTTTAATGACCAATGTTTTTCCAACAGTCTGTGCATTTATATGGCACGTTTGTTATATTTTGTTCCAATTTTATTTTACAATTAAATACACCCATATATTATGTTTAATATAATATTGTTTTTTAATCCCTTACCAAGGCAATTGTACAAGTTCTGACCAAAAATAAAAGTTAGAATTTGAGATATATGTCTGCTCAACCATAATTTACCCTTTCATATTAAATGTACCCACTTATATATAATTTTGTTCATTTTTTTTCACATAAATATTAATATATTAAACAATTTAATATGAATAGAATCTAAAAACGTGTGAGAAATTTTGTTATTTTTCAAGTTATGCATGAGATTTTAACAATAAATATCATAATGCTGTTAGCGTTAAAACACACATATTTAAATGTTGTGATGACCCACAATTATAATGATGCCTGTCATGTACAGGTTTCATGGTGTTTTGGAAAGTTACAGGGTAAAAAAAGAGCTTGTCCAATTCACTTTTTACACATTGAAATTTGCCAGATGTTGCCGTTGAGACTGTATGACAGTCCAGGAATGAAAATAATCCCCATCATGCAAAAGCAGACAACCAATGGTATTCAAAATGGGGTATGTCCAGTCTTTTTTAGTAGCCCCTTAGTCACAAACCCTGGCCAAAATTAGCATTCATATTTGCTTTTTGCACTCAAAAACTGAACTTTCACTGATAATATCATCATCACTACAGGTTTTATCGTGCTGGACACACCTGCAATTTCTACACAATAAATTTTACACTAGTACAACTTAAAAGCACACTACATGTATTGTAACTGCTTCATGATATTGAATAGGTTTAAGGGTCTGAAGTCCCCTGGAGCCACCTTCCATTCAGCATTAACCTCTTAGTGACCAGACCGCTTTTCAATTTTCTTACCGTTTGGGACCAGGGCTGTTTTTACATTTCTGCTGTGTTTGTGTTTAGCTGTAATTTTCCTCTTACTCATTTACTGTACCCACATTATACCGCTTTTCTCGCCATGAAATGGTCTTTCTAGAGATAACATTATTTTCATCATATCATATAATTTACTATAAGAAATTATAAAATATGATTAAATTTTTTTTTTTTTTTTTAAAACCCACTTTTTCTAACTTTGACCCCCAACGCATCTACAACCGCCAAAAAACACTCATGCTAAATAGTTTCTAAATGTTGTCCTCAGTTTAGAAGTACCCAATGTTGATATGTTCTTAGCTTTTTTTTGTGTGGAAGCTATAGGGCAATACGTACAAGTAGCACTTTGCTATTTCCAAACCATTTTTTTTCAAAATTAACGCAAGTTACATTGTAACACTGTTATCTGTCAGGAATCCCTGAATAACCCTTAACATGTATATATTTTTTAAAAGAAGACAACCTAAGGTATTAAACTTGGGGTATTTTGACTCTTTTAATGCTCTTTTCATGCAACCATGTTACCACCAATCTATGCCAAATTAAGAAAAATAAATAATAATTGGTAATTTTTTTAACACACATAGCAATTTAAGAATACATGTACAAAGAACTTTAAGGGTTACTGCCAAAGAACACCCCAATATGTGTTCAGCAACATCTCCTGAGTACAGGGATACCACCCATGTATAGGTGTGTCGGGTTCTCTGGGGGCTAAAATACCTTATTTGGAGGGTGCAAATTTCCAGTTTTCCAACTTCGAATTTTCACAGCTGATCATCATGCACCCATGTCCTATTTGGGACATTTTTAAGCCGGCCAATGTAATTTACCCCCATCAAACCACATATTTTTTTAAAGTAGACAACCCACGGTATTCAAAATGGGGTACGTCCAGTCTTTTTTTAGTAGCCACTTAGTCACAAACCCTGGCCAAAATGGATGGTTATATTAGTTTTTTTTGCATTTTTTTTACACATAAACTGCCATTTCACTGATGACATTATCAGTATAATACATTTTACAGCTCTAAAACACTCATATTTGTGTAGAGTAATGTCTCACAAGTACAGGTTCTATGGTGATTTGGAAAGTTACAGGGTCAAAAATAAGATTTGCCCATTTCTATTTTAGTAAATTGCTATTTGCCAGATTGGCTATGTTGCCTTTGAGACGGTATGGCAGCCCAGAGATGAAAATTAACCCCGCCATGACATACCATTTGAAAAAGTAGACAGCCCAGGGTATTCAAAATGGGGTATGTCCAGGGGCGTACCTAGAGCATTTGGCACCCGGGGGGGATCCTGGGCTTGGCACCACCTCCCCCCCCCCCCAAAAAAAAACTGTAACATTTTTAAAATGTTTTCCTTTTTATTTTTTTATGTATTGAACAAATTTGGAAACTTTGCAAAACCGCTGTCAGCCCCCTTCTACAAAACCCTTGTGTGCCCTACCCCCTCCTACAAAACCCCTGTCCCGCCCAGTCTACAAATCCTGTACTGCCCCCCTCCAGTCTACAAATCCCCTTATAAAGACTCCTGTCCCAATACAAAACCCCTGCCCATTTCTACAAAATCCCTGCAGCCCCACACACATACATTTACAGGCAGACAGTCACACACACACAGTTACAGGCAGACAGTCACACATACAGTCAGAGACAGTCATGCACACAGTTACAGGCAGACAATCGCATATACATTCACACACACACACACACACACACACACACACACACACACACACGCTCACAGGCATACAGTCACACACACAGTAAAAGGCAGCAGAAGACAGTCACATGCACACAGTCACAGACAGTCACACACGGTTACAGGCAACATCAAACAGTCACAGGCAGACAGTCACACATACATAGTCACATGCAGACAGTCACACACACAGTCATAGCCAGGCAGTCACACACACAGTAATTGGCAGACGGTCACATATACAGTCACACACACACACACACAGTCACAGGCAGAGAGTCACACACACATACACAGTTACAGTCACACACACAGTTACAGGCAGACAGACACACACACGCACACACACAGTTACAGGCATGCAGTCACACAAACACACACACACAGTTACAGGCAGACAGTCACACACACACAGTTACAGGCTGACAGTCACACATACAGTCAGAGACAGTCATGCACACAGTTACAGGCAGACAATCACATATACATTCACACACACACACACACACACACACACACACACACTCACAGGCATACAGTCACACACACAGTAAAAGGCAGCAGCAGACAGTCACATGCACACAGTCACAGACAGATAGTCACACACGGTTACAGTCACACACACACAGTCATAGCCAGGCAGTCACACACTCAGTTATTGGCAAACGGTCCCATATACAGTCACACACACACACACAGTCACAGGCAGAGAGTCACACACACACAGTTACAGTCACACACACCGCTACAGGCACACACACACACACACACACACCGTTACAGGCAGACAGACACACACACACACACACAGTTACAGGCATGCAGTCACACACACAGACACACACAGTTACAGGCATGCAGTCACACACACACACACACACACACACACACACACACACACACACACAGTTACAGGCATGCAGTCACACACACACACACACACACACACACACACATACATACACAGTTACAGGCATGCAGACACACACAAACACAGTTACAGGCATGCAGACACACACAAACACAGTTACAGGCATGCAGACACACACACACACACAAACACACACAGTTACAGGCATGCAGACACACACACAAACACAGTTACAGGCATGCAGACACACACACAAACACAGTTACCGGAAGACAGTTTTACAGACACAGTCACACACACTATTACTTACAGACAGGAGCTGGAGGAGGAGTGGATTCCCTGAAGTCCTTCCTTGGAGCCTGTTAGGTGGAGAGGCAGAGATTCCTTTTTGCTGCACCTCCATGTGCAGCAGTAACAGCAGCGGGTAAGGGCCGTATTGAGCCCCGCCCCTGGCCAAACACTGGCCAAAGTTAGCATTTTTATTTGTTTGTGTGTGAAAAATGAAAAAAACTAATATGAACACTAACTAACTTACGGTCTCAAAGGAAACATAACCAACTTGGCAAATTTCAATGAAAAAAATGAAATGGGCAAGCCTTATATTGACCCTGTAACACCATAAAACCTGTACATGGGGGATATTGTTATACTCGGGAGACTTCACTGAACACAAATATTAGTGTTTATTATTAATATATATATATATATATATATATATATATATATATATATATATACATACATACACACTTTTTTATTTACTATATATATAATATATAATACAATAATTAAAGCATTTTATAATATATTATTCATATATAATGCATATATATAATTGCATTATAAGTGTATTTTGAGATATATGTGTATTTATCTGAAAGTACACTTATAATGCAGCAATATATATGAATAATATATGAATAATATATTAGAAAATTCTTTATATTATAATACATTATACATATATACTATATGTATAATATATTAATTACATAATTTTTTTTACCCTTTAGGTGTCTGGAGGACTGCCTGATTGCTGTTGGGGTCTCGAGCAGTCCCCCCCCGACCGGGATCGCCGCGGATCGCTGGTCCAGTTGAGTACTCGGGTCATTTTAGCCGCTGACGTCATTAACTGCTGTTTTTTGTCGGACGTACCCTGCATGTCCGAGGTCAGGAAGGGGTTAAAGGAACACTATAGTGTCCGGAACAAATTTATTTATATAAACATGTATTCCTGACAATATAGTGCTGGTGTGGGCTGGTGGGGCTGTTTAGGTGACTGGCTCCGCTCCAATCACCCTGACATTTTTTATTTACTCACCTTTTTTTCCCATGCCATGCTGGTCTTGTCATAGCTGGCCCTGCCTCCATGGCTGAGACCATCAGTTTTGTTGATCTCAGCCACTTCAATGCTTTCCCATAGGGAGGCTGTTGCGCATGCAAGGCAAAACGCTGAGAAAGCTGAAAAAGCGATTGGGAAAGGATCTGATACTGAGGAGCATTGTATCTGCATGTGTTTTAGTTTGGGTCTACTAGACTATATCTGTAGATTATTATATGTCTGCATGTGTGTTTCTCATTTGTCTGTATGTATTAGTATGTGTTTTAGAATGTGTCTTTGTAAATTTTTGTGTGCTTGTATGTCTGTTAGTGTGTGTCTACATAGTTGTGCAACACACCAAAACCACTCCATTAAAGGGACACTATAGGCACCCAGACGACTTCAGCTCATTGAAATGGTCTAGGTCAGGGGTAGGCAACCTTCGACTCTCCAGATGTTTTGGACTACATCTCCCATAATGCTTTTACAGCCATATTGCTGGCAAACCATCAAGGGAGATGTAGTCCACAACATCTGGAGAGCTGAAGGTTGCCTGCCCCTGGTCTAGGTGCACTGTTCCTATTTCCCTTGGTCCTGCAATGTAAAACATTGCAATTTTAAAGAAACTGAGCCATCTCTCTCACAAAGTGACCTTGATAATGCAATACTGTGATATATATCGTGTATGCACGCGGACGCTGGTCCTAATATGTTTGTCTTTACCATATGACTTATACTGTATATATCCAGAACGTATTACTGTTAGCGATGTCCCGAACTGTCCGCCGAACCGTTCGCGAACTGTTCGCCAGCGAACAATAGCGTGTTCGCGGTGGGCGAACATACGCGCTTTCCGGTCCACCCCCTATTCGTCATCATTGAGTGAACTTTGGCCCGGAACCTCACAGTCAGCAGACACATTCCAGTCAATCAGCAGCAGACCCTCCCTCCCAGAATGTGTCTGCTGACAGTGAGGTTCCGGGCCAAAGTTCACTCAATGATGACGAATAGGGGGCGGACCGGAAATCGCGTATGTTTGCCCACCGCGAACACGCTATTGTTCGCCGGCGGACAGTTTGCGAACGGTTCGGGTGGACAGTTCAGGACATCACTAATTACTGTATCTCTTGTTCAATATATGCCACAATAAAACAAAGATTGACAAAAAAATTAAAAAGGAATACAGATTTGTATTCATAGAATTTGATGGCAGATAAGAACCCATCTAGTCTGCCCATAGAATACATTTAAACTAAAGTTGTTTTGATGTCTATAGTGTCCCTCAAAATAAATACTGGATACTATAGAGTTTGTAGTGATAGGCAACAATAACTTACCTAGACACTTGGGCAATGCAGGTTCCCACTCATTATTTACATTACATTTTACACTGGCGAATCCAACCATTTGATAACCAGAAAGACATTCATATGTCACAACAAAATTCAGTTTATATGAACCATAAAATCCGGATGTCTTTCGGCTATTGGGAACAATTCCAGGTTCAGGGCAGCGCACAACTATGAAAATGGGAGATGCAATAATTAATTTCTGAAGAAAACAAATCAAATGTAAATGTTTTTTATTGCAATTATTTTCTGTTTTAATTTATTAGGCAGATTTGGCATCAATGCTAAATGGTCAAATATCTCACTCTAAAAGTACACCACTAGATGCTGGAATCAAAGATTTGATGATTAAACCAGAAGTGGGATTCAAAAATGTTAGTAACCATTTCTGACTTTTCATTTGTTTTCAATTTCACAGGGCTGGCCCAAGACTCCATCCCCACCCCAACCCCCCAGTTATATATATATATATATATATATATATATATATATATATACACACACACACACACACAAGCATGCACCCTCCCCCACACCCTGGGGCAAGGGAATGCTACTAATGCAGTAAATGCAAAAACCATGTAAACCATGCCAATGAGCAGTAAATGTGTGAGTGGAACATAGGACCGCAGTGGGACATGAGGCGTCAGAGTGTGTGTGAAGGGGACATGGGGCGGCACAGTGTGTGTGAGGGGGACATGGGGCGGCAGAGTGTGTGTGAGAGGGACATAGGGAGGCAGAGTGTGTGTGAGGAGGACAAGGGGCGGCAGTGTATGTTGCAGGGGGTGTGGTGGACCGCCTGGCACCCCGACTGGGTGCCTCTGCCAATCGCTGCTTCTTAGCAACACTAGAGCTGCATAAACAAAGCAATTCTTCTAAATGGCAGAGAATTGAGCAATGAGACTGCAGGGGCATGATCTATACAACATAACTGCTAAATCTGTTTTGGTGACTATAGTGTCCCTTATTAGATATAACAGTTATTAACCCCTTCTGCACAACTGGGTGAGGGGGAAGTTTGAGGGGGGGGGGAGGGGAGGAGGGGCTTTGACAAAGGGGGACGCTATAGTGCCAAGAAAATTAGTTTATGTAATGTGGCTCAGTAGGTTACATTTTTTTTCTCATTTTCCTTTACTCCACACTCTCTCTCTAACACGAAAAGCTCCATGCAGCAAAAAAAACCCACCAAACTTTCATACATATTTGAGTGTTTTCGGAGTACAGTTTTTAAGACATTTAAAAATAATAAGAAAAATATAGACTAAAAATATTATCTCAAGGAGTGTCTAAAGCTTTACTACAGTGCATTGTTCAGTTTCCCAGCACATAATTGGTTAACAGTGGTCTACAATTCTAACCTTTGCATTCAGGTGGATTGGAACTCCAGTTTCCATCACTAGTGCAATATACAGAAGCTTCACCGATTAATTCCAAGCCTTGGTTGCAAGAATACTTCACAGAGTCCAGATACTCATATTGATCTTTGTCTGGACTATAATATCCGTTGGTTAGAGCCGAAGGGTTTTCACAGATTACAGCTGGAAATAAAAAATATGAAAGTTGCACATTTATTACATGTTTTAAGGCAACACACATAGATTCTGCCTGGTTGTGGCTTCCCTAAAGGGACGCTATAGTCACCCATACCAGTTCATCTCAATGAAGTGGTCTGGGTGCCAGGTCCCTGTCCTTTTAACTCTGCAGTGTAAAACATTGCAGTTTTTGTTACAAATCGCAATGTTTACATTGCAGGATTAAATCCACCTCTAGTTATTGTCTTCTTGACAGTCACTAAGGGCGCTTCAGCAGGACTAACCATGTAAAACTCTGTCACATGCCGAAGAAGTCCATAGGAAAGCACTGAATACCATGCTATCCTACTGGGAAGCTTGGATGTACCTGTTGGCACTCAATGCACATGCACATCAGGTGCCCAATGCTCTACTATGAGGAGCATTGAATTGGACCATTGCTAGCGGAAATGACGCATCCTTGATATTGTTGCGGGAGGCTGAGAGGTGAGCCATGCCAAAGGAGTCTTTGCACTGGAAAAACTAGTGCAAGGCCACTATAGCGTTATGAATACAGGTTTGTGTCTCTATCCTCTTGCTGACATTCTGAACATAATTAACAGAAGCAGAAGCTTAGCCCAGGGCTGGCAGTCCATCATTATCATGCATTTGTTTAATTCTTTCTTTAGACAAGTCATAAATAAATGACCGTTACAAAAAGGATGTCTGCCTTTTCCCTTTTAACCCCTTAAGTACCAAACTTCTGGAATAAAAGGGAATCATGACATGTCACACATGTCATGTGTCCTTAAGGGGTTAAAATTGTGAAAATACACTAATTAGTCAAATCTTATTAAAACATGTCAAATCTTACTGAAATATACATACAGATTTGGGATATTGCACAGGTAACCTTTTTGGTTTTGTATTCTTCAGGTCCAATCCATGACAAAGGAAAGAGAAAAAAGTGAGAGAGAAAGGAGTTGAAGTAAGATGTAGGGGTGGGGGAAACGAGAGGGAGAGAGAGGGAGTACTGTGGTGGAATCTCGGTAAAAATAAATTTAGTAGGCCGAGATTACCACGTGGCATGTGTACGTGCATATGCTGACGTATCGATCAGTTGGTTGCACGAGGCAAGATACGATCAGTAGTGTACGGAGCATGTGCAAGAATACAGGATGTAGTATTCCCCTCCTCCATTGTGCTGGACAGGCCATGCGGTCAAGCAGGAAGTTAATTCTTATTTGTATTGATTGGTCAAGAGAATGTGCGGGTGGAGCTTAATATGGGAGGAGTTATGTGCCTATATAAGGAGCCTGCACTATTGTCCGGGGCTCAGAACTTGCTGTATTTTGGTGACATTAGTCCCTCTGAGTCCCGATCGGTGAACCGAATAAAGAATCTCTTCCTTCCTGAAGAAACCTGTGTCCATCTCTCTGTGCTTGGCTTCCGTCAGTTTCTCCGGTATCATTTGGTGCATTGGCCGGGTGTAGCGGTACTTACCCTCTCCAGGGGCCGGCCGGGGTCCTCCCTTCTCGCCGCGCGCGGTCCTGCTCCTGCACGAGCCGCGCGCGGCTCAGCCAACGATGGGATCAGTCAGGCGGGCAGTGACCGCGAGAAGCGGTCACATGTTCCGCCCGACACTAAGAGCGCGCCGCGCGTCTCGGGCGCGCTCTTAAAGGGACAGTGGGAGACTAAATTAGAATCAGTCTCCCATTGGCCCCTGTCAGGCCACATTCCCCATTCACTCACGTTTTGGGGGCGTGGATATGACAGGAGCCAATCAAAGTGAACCTTAGGGTTTTTATACTCACCTGTTTCCCCTTGCTCCTTGCCCTATCGTGGTTTCTGTCCAGTTCCCTTTAGTGCTTGTATCGTTCAGTTGGTTTTTTGGTGCTTGACCTTGGCTTTGTTCCTGACTCCGCTCTCTCCTTATCCTTGCTTGCTTATCCGCTGTTTTGTCCTCTGTGTACCAGTCCTCGGCTTGTTCTACGTTACGCTGTCTCTCAGTTCCCTTGACCTCGGCTTGTTCTGACTCTGTCTTTCTCTCGTCCTAGTCCGGCCATTCTAAGGTCCGGTAAGACGAACACTGTTTCTTGCCTCTTGACTGTGAACTATTCCTGCGTGTTGGGGTATATTACCGTGACATTACGATAGGGCCATGGACCCCGCAGGTTTAGGTCAACAGATGGTCACTCATGAGGCTAGATTCGCAGAACAGGATCACCGTATGGATCAAATGGCTCAAGCCATCCAGACACTGTTATCCAGATCTGTTCCGGTACCTGTTCCTACGCCTCCTGTAAACCCTATACCGGACACAGCTAATATGTCTAATGCTTCTGCACATCTAACCCCGCCACCTAGGTATGGAGGGGACGCTAAGACATGTAGGGGATTCCTTAATCAAGTAGAATTCCACTTCGAAATGTACCCACGTTCATTTCCCACAGACAGATCTAAGGTGGGTTTTCTTATGCACCAGCTTACGGATAAGGCACTAGAATGGGCAAATCCTATTTGGGAGGCTAATGGGCCTATGGTACACGACTTTAATAGCTTCCTCACAGCGTTCCGTAGAACATTTGACACGACTAAAAGGTCAAAAAATGCCGCCAGGGCATTAATGAGAATAAAGCAAGGATCTAAATCTGTAGCCGATTATGCTATTCAGTTCCGGACCCTTGCCTCACAGGTAGATTGGACTAATAATGGCCTTACTACTGCCTTTATGGAAGGTCTGTCTGATACTATCTTAGATGAGGTAGCAGCTAAGGACCTCCCTGTACCGCTGGAGGACCTGATTGACTATCTTATCGATATAGATAACAGGATCCGTGACAGGTTATATACCAGGTCCAGAAATAGACATTTTGTTCCCCTTAACTCCCCTAGAGCTGAGACTCCCGAGGGATCTAAAGGTTCTGAGGAGGAACCTATGCAGTTAGGGGTTGCTAAACTTACCGACGCTGAAAAGCTTTATAGGAGAAAGGAGGGACTTTGTCTTTATTGTGGTAGGAGGGGTCATATGAGACAAGAATGTCCCGTGCGTCCGGGAAACTTTCGCACCTAAGACCGTATAGAGGACTGGCCTTGGGTGTGACATCACAGTCCTCAGATTTGCCTCTTAATAAGCTACTTCTTCCTGTTTCCCTGCACCTTGATAGTAACTGCATAGCAGGGAATATACTAGCCCTGGTTGATTCCGGAGCGGCCGAAAACTTTATTGATTCCAGTTTTGTCAAAGAGAATAACATACCCACCAGAGAGAAGGAGACACCCTTGGCCGTTGAGGCCATAGATGGTAGACCATTATGCTCTCCTATTATCACACATGAGACTGTTCCCCTACATATGTCTACAGGGGTGTTACACTCTGAGACCATTCGGTTTCAGATCATTACTTCTCCTTCCTCTCACCTCGTGTTAGGGTATCCTTGGTTACGTACTCATAATCCCACCATTGATTGGGAGTCAGGACAAATAGTTTCTTGGAGTGATTCTTGCCAAGAGTCTTGTGTTGTTAAAGTCACCCCTTTGAATTCTACTCATATTCCTCCCGTGCCTATGGTCATACCCTCTCAGTACCTGTCTCTTAAATCTGTTTTTGATAAAAGGGAGGCTGAAAGATTGCCACCTCACAGGCCTTACGATTGTGCAATTAATTTATTACCTGGTACGATGCCTCCCAAAGGGAGAATATATCCTTTATCTCCTCAGGAGAATCTGGTTATGGAGGAATATATCAAGGAATCTCTAGAGAAGGGATTTATAAGAAGATCCTCTTCCCCGGCAGGGGCTGGGTTCTTCTTTGTGTCTAAGAAAGATGGCGAATTAAGGCCTTGTATTGACTATAGGGGCCTTAATAAAATCACCGTCAAAAATGCGTACCCCATACCTTTGATCACAGAACTTTTTGATAGGCTTAAACAGGCCACAGTTTTTACTAAATTGGACCTTAGGGGTGCTTACAACCTCATACGTATCAAAAAGGATCACGAGTGGAAGACTGCTTTCAATACCAGGAGTGGCCACTACGAGTACACTGTGATGCCCTTTGGTCTTTGTAACGCCCCAGCAGTTTTTCAAGAATTTATTAATGATGTCCTACGTCAATTTATACATACATTCGTTATAGTATACTTGGACGACATATTAATTTATTCTAATGATTTACAGACTCATCACATGCATGTTAAATTAGTGTTGAGAACTCTTCTGGTTAACGGTCTCTATTGCAAACTCGAAAAATGTTCATTTGATCAATCTGAAGTCCAATTCTTGGGTTATATAATCTCTGCCAAGGGTTTTCGTATGGATCCCAAGAAACTGTCTGCCATTATGGAATGGCCTCTGCCCCAGGGTTTGAAAGCCATTCAGCGTTTTCTGGGGTTCTCTAATTATTATAGGCGTTTTATTAAAGGGTTTTCTGCCATTGTAGCGCCTATAACCAGAATGACCAAGAAGGATGGTAATACTCATGTCTGGAAACCAGAGGCACTCGAGGCCTTTGAATTCTTGAAAGCTACATTTGCCTCTGCTCCTGTTTTACAGCATCCTGTCCCTTCACTGCCCTTTATTCTTGAGGTTGATGCTTCTGAGATAGGGGTAGGTGCTATCTTGTCTCAAAGAGATTCACCTGAAAAGCCGTTACACCCTTGTGGCTTCTTTTCCAGACAGATGTCCAAAGCAGAGAGAAATTATGATGTAGGCAATCGTGAACTCCTTGCTATCATTTTGGCGCTCAAGGAATGGAGACATCTGCTAGAGGGTACCAGGGATCCTATCCTCATTTTAACGGATCACAAAAACCTCTCATACCTTAGTGAAGCAAAAAGATTGTCTTCTAGGCAGGCCAGGTGGTCTCTGTTTTTGTCTCGTTTTAATTACATAATCACTTACAGACCGGGTGATCGTAATACTAAAGCTGACGCTCTGTCCAGACAATTCGAGACTACTGACAAACTCGAGGTCGATGTTACCCCTGTCATTCCGCCTGACAGAATAATAGCGACTACTGTTCTTTCTATTTCGTCTTCTCTCTTACAGACTATTCAGGCTAAACAAAACTTGGCTCCTGAGGAGAGGCCTGCTGATAAGCTATTCGTTGATATGCCAGAGAGACGAGACATCTTGTCATTATATCATGACACTAGAACTGCTGGACACCCTGGTATTTCTAAGACAGTCTCAGCAGTTTCTAGATATTTCTGGTGGGCGTCCTTGCGCAAGGACGTCACCGATTACGTTAATGCCTGTAGCACTTGTGCCAGTATGAAGTCCTCCCACAGAGTTCCCTGTGGGTTGTTGCATCCGTTGCCCATACCCGAGAGGCCATGGTCCAATATATCCATGGATTTTATTGTTGAATTACCTCCCTCTAATGGTAAAACTGTCATCCTGATGATTGTGGATCGTTTTTCTAAGATGGCTCATTTTGTGTCTCTTGTCAAATTGCCATCATCCAAGGAACTTGCCTCTATCTTTGCCGGGCAGGTGTTTCGGTTGCATGGTATTCCCACTTCGATCGTGTCCGATAGGGGTAGCCAGTTTATTTCCAGATTCTGGAGAGCGTTTTGTGCAGAGATGGGTATCTCCCTCTCGTTTTCTTCAGCCTACCACCCCCAGTCTAATGGAGCTGCTGAACGTGCCAACCAATCTCTGGAGCAGTATCTTCGCTGTTTCGTGTCCCACCATCAGAACAATTGGGCTGACCTGCTTCCTTGGGCTGAGTTTGCTCGTAATAATGCTGCTCATGAATCCTCCGGTAACAGCCCTTTTTACGTTGTGTATGGCCGGCATCCCGTGGTTCTTCCAGCTGCATTCTCCTTACAGGGCATGCCAGCTCTGGACGAACATTTGGCTAGTCTACGTAATACTTGGGAGCAGGTTCAGTGTTCTTTGGTGGCCTCAGCTGCTCGCCAGAAGATTCACGCTGACAAGCATCGCAGGGCGGCTCCATCCTATGCGGTGGGAGACCGGGTTTGGCTTTCTACTCGCAATATTCGTCTTCGTGTGCCTTCTATGAAGTTGGCCCCTCGTTTTATTGGTCCTTTTCGTATCTTGCATGTGGTTAATCCTGTCTCGTATGCATTGGATCTTCCAAAGAATCTACGCATTCCTAACGTGTTTCATACCTCCTTGTTACAACCCCTCCTGTGCAACCGTTTTACTCGGCATGTCCCTCCTCCTCCTCCGGTTTCGGTGGAGGGCCATGAGGAGTTTGAAGTGGCGGCTGTAATTGACTCTCGCTTGCTTCGGGGTCGCCTCCAATATCTGGTACATTGGAAGGGCTATGGGCCTGAGGAACGCAGTTGGATTTCCGCTGACGCTGTTCACGCTCCTCGCCTTGTGCGTTCTTTCCACGCTCGTTTTCCTGCCAGGCCTGCTCCTCCCCGCCCGGTGGGCGTGTCTTCAGGGGGGGGTACTGTAGCGGTACTTACCCTCTCCAGGGGCCGGCCGGGGTCCTCCCTTCTCGCCGCGCGCGGTCCTGCTCCTGCACGAGCCGCGCGCGGCTCAGCCAACGATGGGATCAGTCAGGCGGGCAGTGACCGCGAGAAGCGGTCACATGTTCCGCCCGACACTAAGAGCGCGCCGCGCGTCTCGGGCGCGCTCTTAAAGGGACAGTGGGAGACTAAATTAGAATCAGTCTCCCATTGGCCCCTGTCAGGCCACATTCCCCATTCACTCACGTTTTGGGGGCGTGGATATGACAGGAGCCAATCAAAGTGAACCTTAGGGTTTTTATACTCACCTGTTTCCCCTTGCTCCTTGCCCTATCGTGGTTTCTGTCCAGTTCCCTTTAGTGCTTGTATCGTTCAGTTGGTTTTTTGGTGCTTGACCTTGGCTTTGTTCCGGACTCCGCTCTCTCCTTATCCTTGCTTGCTTATCCGCTGTTTTGTCCTCTGTGTACCAGTCCTCGGCTTGTTCTACGTTACGCTGTCTCTCAGTTCCCTTGACCTCGGCTTGTTCTGACTCTGTCTTTCTCTCGTCCTAGTCCGGCCATTCTAAGGTCCGGTAAGACGAACACTGTTTCTTGCCTCTTGACTGTGAACTATTCCTGCGTGTTGGGGTATATTACCGTGACACCGGGAAGCTCATCGTTCAACGGTAGCTGAGAGGCAGAGGCGTGAGACGGTCTATCTTTGCCCACGTTCTCTACGGCTGCACCCCTGAACTTCTGCGTGGACCTCCCTTCGTCTCGGCGCCACTGGTCTGTTGTCCAGGAGATCATCGGCCTCTACGTAAGAAGTGCTGGGGTGTCCCCGTCGATGAGTGTGAACTCAGGTTCAGGAACGAGGAGGTAAGACGACTGCTGTTTTAGACGGCGGACCCACTAGGGGTATACCGATTGTGCGGTAGGCCCATAAGGGGTTTAAATCTGTGTATGGAATCTGCCCCCTCTGTCGGAGGGAAGGAGCGAAGGCGCACCGCTCAATCGAATGCTCTTTAGTAAGACCAGTTGATTTGGTTTGGAGTCAGGCGGGGTCCTGTGTAAATAGCCCAAGCCAGACACCGGTGTCTTGTCTAGACTAGCGTTCTAGGGTGTATATTTTGTTCGCTAGGTCGGAGGGACCGGGAGACTAAGCGGCGCCTGTGTAAATTCGGTTCGCTAGATCTCAACCTATCTTGGCTAAGTGGGAAGGCGTGTAAATTTGGAACCCACTAGACTATTGATAGAGTAGAAAGACTAAAAGGGTTCTGTTGTAAATTCCGCCCTCTAGTTCGCTATATGTGGTGCTTGGGCAGTGTGGCTAACCAAAACGGATGTAGATAGTTTTAGGTAGTCCATTCAAGGTACTGGCCAATAGTTTAGTTGGCATTGTATATGTGTTAAAGATTGTTAGTAAAGTGTATATCTTGTTAGATAGCGCGAGCTCAGCCGTCTAGCGAGAGTGTTAATAGTGTGTTGCTGTATCATAGTGCACGGTACCATAACCCTGTATATTAACTGACACTGTATATAAGTACTAATCACTGTCGTCTATTGCATGTTTAACACCATAACCACTAATAATTGTATTGTGACCTTAAATTGTGCCTTGACCTATGCTAACCGTACTGTAACCGCTATTTGTAAAAGACGATGTTACTGGGGTGTGTTATAGACGGGTAATTCATATATAGAGAATTATAGCGTGGGTGACTGTATAGTTTCGCCAAAGGGCATAATATTGATTATTTAGTGACTGGTGTAACAGCTGTGTGTGTACGAGAATTCCTTGAGTGTTTATTGTGTTATTGTGTACGTTTCACTTGGTAACCGTACCACGTGGTGCTGTTGCCGGAAGAAACGGGTGTGACTGTTGAATAGAACGTGTGCATAGTATTCGTTGTCAACGACGCTCCATTGATAAGTATGGGCGCGTCGGAGTCAACGATTTTGGATCCCTTAGGTTGTATGGTAAAGAATTTCAAAAAGGGATTTAAAACATGTGATTTTGGGGTAAAATGTCCCCTGTACGTTTGGTCACTTTGTGCACTAGGGAGTGGCCTACTTTGGTTGCGGCATGGCCACCACGTGGCAGTTTGGATCCAACTCTGGTACAGCGTGTACACGTGGCTGTATCAGGTAGGCCTGAACTTTACGGACAGTTTCCATATATTGATTGTTGGAGACAGGCCGTAAACGACTCGCCAAGATGGATTCGGATATGCCACGAGGAGCAATGTCGCCTCATGGTGGCCAGGACTTGTTTGTCCACTAGGACTATGGTTAGGCCCATTTTGGACACGCCCCCTGAGTCCGAGATCCCTTTGCCGGCCCCTTACTTCCCTTTAGGAGGAAGTGGTACGAGTACAGGAAGCTCTACACCCCTTCCCCCATTGCCCCCATCCACTTCCGCTTCCTCCTCCAGTGCAGAATCCACCCCCCCTCGTATTAAACCTTCCCTTCCGGAACCAACCCCCGTTAGATTTGAATATCCTGATTTGGCGCCACTTCAAACTTCCGGTCAAGCTTCTTCTAGCTCGGCTCGGAATATTCTATTTACCGACCTTTCCCAAAATCAAGCTCCCACATCCTCATGCCTTACCACCCCCCGACTGGAACCTCTAACCGACGCCCCTTCACGTAGCCCTATACTAACCCGACAACTGACTGGTACCCAACGACCCAAACATTACCAGATGCCTCTTCGTCTGAATCCTGGGTCAGCCTATCTCGATGCCGCAGGTCAAATGGTATATGCTGACCCAGTCTTCGTATATGTCCCGTTCACGACTACCGATCTCTTGAATTGGAAGACCCACAATTCCTCGTACACTGAGAAACCACAAGCTATGACCGATCTGTTCACCTCGATAGTTCAGACACATAATCCGACATGGGCTGATTGCCAGCAGTTATTAATGACATTGTTCAATAATGAGGAAAGGACTAGGATTAACCAAGCGGCCATTAAAGCGCTAGAGGATGAAGGCTGTGCTTTAAATCAAGCCAATCCAGCAGCATGGGCCGCAACACATTATCCTAATACCGATCCTGACTGGAATGTTAATGGCGCAGATATGGTTCAACTAAAAGCCTATAGAGACGCTATAATTGCTGGCATGAAAGCCGGAGGGAAGAAAGCCATTAATATGTCGAAGACAGTTGAGGTGATTCAGAAAAGTGATGAAGCGCCCAGTGTCTTTTATGACCGATTATTGGAGGCATACCGCTTGTATACCCCCTTTAATCCGGAAGACGCTGATAATTCCCGAATGGTAAACTCCGCCTTTGTCAGCCAAGCTTACAGAGATATTAAGCGCAAGCTACAAAAGTTAGAAGGGTTTGCAGGTATGTCTATCACCCAACTAATGGAGGTAGCAAATAAGGTGTACATGAACAGGGAAACAGAGACGAAGAAAGAGGAAGAGCGCAAGATGCGTAGAAAGGCAGATATGCTAGCGGTAGCAATCGCAGGCGTAGATAGACGGGGAACAGATAGAGGCGATAGTAGGTGGAATAGGGAGCCCCTGAGTAGGAATCAGTGCGCATATTGCAAGGAAGAAGGGCATTGGAGAAGTGAGTGTCCGCAAAGAGAGCAGTATGAGAGAGACCAAGCCAGGGCAGGTTATGGAAACTTTAGAGGCAGAGCGAGAGGTAGAGGAGGCCCCGGAGGGAGCAATGGTAATAGAGGAAGTAATGGGAATAGAGGAAGTGTAAGGGAAGATAGGTACTATCCAGCAGCGCAAAGGTCCCGCGATAGAGAAGGTAGGGACTTTGTAGGATTGGCTGACACGGTCATGGAGGACTATTGATACCGACCGGGCTCCATCCCCCTTGGTCGAGCGGAGCCTATGGTCGATGTATCAATAGGGGGAAAAAGGAGTGCGTTCATGATCGAAACTGGTGCTGAACATTCGGTGGTGACTAATCTAGTTGCTCCTCCATCTGGAAGAACTATTACTGTAATAGGAGCAACTGGAAGAAGTGCTGCAAAACCGGTTCTTAAAAGTCGACTCTGTACATTGGGAGGCCACGTAGTAAAACATCAATTCCTTTACATGCCTGAATGTCCAGTCCAATTGCTGGGACGTGATATGCTATCCAAATTACAAGCGCAGATTACGTTCCTACCAAATGGAACAACATCCTTAAAGTTTAATGGACCTTCAGGTATTATGACATTATCCGTACCAAAGGAAGAAGAGTGGCGACTTTATACAGCGTTGACTAGCCAAAACCCTAGGAGTGATGAATCCTTATTCAACATACCAGGAGTTTGGGCAGAGAACAACCCACCAGGACTGGCCCGCAATATTCCACCTATTAAAATCGAACTAAAACTTGGGGTTTATCCAGTGAGCCTACGGCAATATCACATCCCGCAGAAGGCTAAAAAGAACATCCAATCTTATCTGGATAAGTTCATACGGTATGGTATCCTAAAATTCTGTACTTCCCCCTGGAACACCCCATTGCTGCCTGTTCAAAAGCCCGGTACAGATGAGTATCGACCTGTGCAGGACTTGAGAGCAGTCAATGATGCGGTTGTTAGCATACATCCAGTTGTGCCCAATCCATATAACCTGCTTGCTTTAATTCCGGGCGGGGCAACTTATTTTACAGTTTTAGACCTCAAAGATGCCTTCTTTTGCCTCCGAATTGCCGCAGAAAGCCAATGTATCTTCGCTTTCCAATGGGAAAACGCTGTGACGGGCTCAAAACGCCAAATGACTTGGACAAGACTGCCCCAAGGGTTTAAAAATTCACCTACCCTATTTGGTTCAGCTCTAAGTCAAGATCTACTGGATTTCGAGTCCATCCCAGGAGAGTGTGTATTGTTACAATATGTAGATGACTTGTTGATAGCAGCAGTTACAAAGGAAATATGTCAGCAAGCAACGCACGATCTACTACACATTCTCTGGAAGGCAGGATACAAGGTGTCTAGAAAGAAGGCTCAGTTGTGTTTGCCAACTGTCAAATATCTGGGATTCCATATCTCTGAAGGTCAAAGAATTATGGGGCCAGAGAGAAAAGAAGCTGTGTGCCAAATACCGATACCCAAGAATAGAAGACAAGTGCGAGAATTCTTGGGGGCAGCAGGCTTCTGTAGGATATGGATTCCCAGCTACGCGATACTGGCAAAACCTCTGTATGCAGCTATCAAAGGTACAGAGCACGACCCCTTCTTATGGACTCAAGAACAGCAAACGGCATTTGAAGATGTAAAGAAGGCTTTGATGAGTGCCCCAGCATTAGGTCTACCTGATCACACACGACCATTCTACCTGTATGTACATGAGCAAAGAAGAATGGCTGTGGGAGTATTGACACAGTACTTGGGATCATGGCAAAGACCTGTTGCCTACATGTCTAAGCAACTGGATGCAGTGGCCAGCGGACTTCCACCTTGTCTAAGAGCAGTAGCTGCAGCCGCCCTGCTGGTAGCTGAAGCCGATAAACTCACTCTGGGTCAAGAACTTTATGTACGAGTCCCACATGCAGTACAGACGTTGTTGGATTACAAAGGAAATCATTGGTTTAGTAATAGCCGTATGACCAAGTATCAAGCAATGTTGTGTGAAAACCCAAGAGTGCATTTAGAGACTGTAAATACCTTAAATCCAGCTACCCTTTTGCCACAACCTACTGAAAGTCAACATGATTGTTTGGAAGTGATGGGTGAAGTATTTTCAAGTAGACCAGATCTTCATGATTTTCCCATCCAGAACCCCGATGTTCAATATTACACCGACGGCAGTAGTTATGTGAAAGAAGGGATCCGCTATGCAGGATATGCAGTAACAACGATAGATAAGGTGATAGAAGCTCGGCCACTGGCAAAAGGAACATCAGCACAAAAGGCAGAATTGATAGCACTGACACGAGCGTTACAATTGGCTGAAGGTTTAAGAGTGAACATCTACACGGACTCCAAGTATGCGTTTTTAACCACCCATGCCCACGGAGCTTTGTATAAAGAAAGAGGACTATTGAATTCAGAAGGCAAAGAAATCAAGTACGCAGCTGAAATCCTACAACTATTGGAAGCAGTGTGGGAGCCGAAAGAAGTCGGTATTATACATTGTCGAGCGCATCTGAGAGGAGATGGTGATGTAACCAAAGGAAATCGGATGGCAGATAGTGCAGCTAAGCGTGCCGCTGAATCAGAAAGACAGGAATATGTGGAGCATATAGCTGCTCTGATACCAACTCCACTGTCTCAATGGACTCCAGTTTATACAGCTCAAGAAGAGGAGTGGTTAATGACTGAACCTGGAAAGTATTTGGAGAACAAATGGTATCAGTTAGAAGATGGAAGAATAGTCATTCCAGCATCACTAGCGGTAGAAATTGTCCAAAACTATCACAACGGGACACATTCCGGGAGAGACAGTACAGAAGAATCTCTCAGAAAATATTTCTACATACCAAGATTGTCCAATTTGACTCAGGCCATTGTCGGAAGATGTGTAACGTGTGCTAAAAATAATGCAAGGCAAGGACCAGTAAAGCCACCAGGAGTCCAGTTTATGGGGGGACTCCCCATGTCCGATCTACAAATTGACTATACAGTGATGCCTAAATCTGGTGGACATCGCTACCTACTGGTAGTTGTGTGCACCTATTCAGGCTGGGTAGAAGCATGTCCTACTCGTACAGAGAAAGCAGGAGAAGTTGTGAGATTCCTGCTACGAGAAATAATACCCCGATATGGACTACCCTGCTCTATAGGATCGGACAATGGTCCAGCTTTTGTTCATCAGTGCCTACAACAACTGACTCATATGCTTGGTATAAAGTGGAGGCTTCATACGGCATATAGACCCTAGAGTTCTGGTAAGGTAGAGAGAATGAATAGAACTATTAAGAATCAGTTGGCTAAAATGTGTCAGGAAACCCAACTTAAGTGGAACGTTCTCTTGCCCATAGCTCTATTGAGAATCCGCAGTACACCTACCAGAAGGATGGGCCTCTCTCCTTTTGAGATCATGTATGGGCGACCACCTCCCGTACTTGGTAACTTAAGGGGGGATTTGAGTCAGTTGGGAGAAGGAATTACCCGGCAGCAGGTTGTAGAGTTGGGTAAGACTATGGAGGAGGTACAGAAATGGGTACAAGATAGATTACCTGTGAATATTTATCCCCCAGTTCATAGTTACCACCCAGGAGACCAAGTGTGGATTAAAGAGTGGAATAATGCACCGTTAGGGCCCAAGTGGAGAGGTCCTTATGTTGTTCTTTTGTCTACCCCTACAGCGATAAAAGTAGCCGAAGTGACTCCGTAGATACATCACTCCAGGGTTAAACCAGCAGCAGTCGATTCTTGGCAAGCTACAGCAGATCCAGAGAATCCCTGCAAGATCCGGTTAAAGCGCACGATTCAGTTGGAGTGACGAGGAACCTTGTGGATTACAAATTTTATTGTTTCAGAGATTGGTAAGTGAGTGAGAAGGCCATAATAAAGCCTGTCCGCTCACCGACGTGTAGTGTATAAGTCAGGAAAAGTCTCGAAGGGACCCCTGTGAAGACGAGCAGAACTCCATTCCCTGCAGCCCTTACACCTGGAAGCTGAGGTGCCTTCGCACGGACGAAGACTGAGGATGACGACGAAAGATGTGTTTCTAATAATGTTTTTATATGTGTATTTTTATATTCAGGAAGGTAGAGGTACCGACACTCCTAGCTGTGAGGTATGCATTAAGACTACAAGAACAGGTAACCATATTTCCCAGACCCTAATTTGGCATTCGCAATACGAGTGTAAAGGAGATGTATCAAGATGTAGATACTTAAATATAGAATATAGTGTGTGCCATTTAGGAGTAGGAGAACCTAAGTGCTTCAGTCCAGAGTATCAACCCCGTACAATTTGGTTGACTCTCAGGAATGGAGATCCTCAGGGGACCCTAATTAACAAAACGGTATTAGAATCCGTATATTCTTCAGGTGTTCTGTTATTTGATGCGTGTAAAGCGATATCAAGTGGTAGAAAGACGTGGAATGTATGTGGGGATCTTAGATGGGAGAGAACGTATGGGTCTAACGATAAATATATTTGTCCCAGTAGTAAAAATAAGTATGTGAGTCCTAGATGCCCAAATAGAGATGATAACTTTTGCCCATATTGGTCTTGTGTGGGGTGGGCAACTTGGGGACAGACAGCAGACAAGGACATGATTGTGACTAAGTTGCCTACCAATCCATACTGTAAGTCTATGGAATGCAATCCAATCCATATACTTATAAATAACCCTGACAAGTTCTTAGATAAATATGGTAATTTATTTGGGTTCCAAATATATGGGACGGGTTTAGACCCTGAGACAGTATTGTTTATGGGGATAGAGACTGATACGGTAACCTCCCAAACTCATCAAGTATACCATTCCTTTTATGAAGAGATGAGCATAGATAATAAGATCCCCCATAATGCTAAAAACCTGTTCATTGATTTAGCCGAAAGTATTGCCGGTAGTCTTAATGTTACCAACTGCTATGTGTGTGGAGGTACTAACATGGGAGACCAATGGCCTTGGGAAGCAAAGGAGGTAATGTCCGGTTCTGAGGCAGTTGAACAATTAATATCTTCACAAGCCGATTATCATATGAGTGTTAGAGGTAAATCTGAGTGGAGATTAAAGACCTCCATCATAGGTTATGTTTGCATAGCGAGGAAAGGAATGATGTATAATACTTCTGTAGGAGAATTAACTTGTCTAGGGCAAAAAGCTTATGATGATGATACAAAGAATACAACTTGGTGGTCGGCTTCAAATGTCTCAGAACCATCTAACCCGTTTGCAAGATACGCCAATTTAAAGGATGTGTGGTTTGATCTATCCATCACATCTAATTGGAGAGCCCCAGCAAATTTGTACTGGATCTGTGGTAAGAAAGCCTATTCGGAGTTGCCACAGGACTGGGAGGGGGCATGTGTGTTGGGTATGCTCAAACCATCCTTCTTCTTGTTACCTATCGAAACAGGTGAGACTTTAGGTGTTAAAGTGTATGATGTGAATCATAGGAAGAAAAGGGGACCCAGCGTATTATAGATTACTATGGGCCAGCCACATGGGCAGAGGATGGTACCTTTGGTTATAGAACCCCAATTTATATGCTCAACCGTATTATAAGATTACAGGCAGTGGTTGAGATTATTACTAATGAGACCTCACAAGCGCTCAATCTTCTAGCGAAGCATAATACCAGGATGAGGACAGCAGTATACCAAAATAGATTAGCCTTGGATTACCTATTGGCAGTAGAGGGAGGTGTATGTGGGAAGTTTAACCTGAGCAATTGTTGTCTTCAAATAGATGACGAAGGGCAAGCAATAGCTGAGCTTACTAGCCATATGGTTAAACTAGCACATGTGCCTACTCAGGTATGGAAAGGGTACAATCCAAGTAGTTGGTTTGGTAGCTGGTATGAGTGGTTTGGAGGGCTTAAGGCATTGGTAGGTGGAGTCCTACTGATTTTAATGTTGTGTCTACTCCTGCCATGTCTTATACCCTTAGTAGTTAGGTCTGTGCAAAGCCTGATAGAAAATATAGCAGAGAGGAAAGCTGCTGCACAGATAATGGCAATTTATAAATATAAGGCTCTAGATCAGGGAGAACCAATGCAGGAAGATGAGTGTTGAAGATTCACATCATAGATAAGTCTGGTCTGGTTCATGGAAACTTGCGGTGTATGCAAACCAAGGTTAAGTGATGCCTCAAGTAATTGTGAAATATCAAGAGGCATCAAAGGGGGGAATGTGGTGGAATCTCGGTAAAAATAAATTTAGTAGGCTGAGATTACCACGTGGCATGTGTACGTGCATATGCTGACGTATCGATCAGTTGGTTGCACGAGGCAAGATACGATCAGTAGTGTACGGAGCATGTGCAAGAATACAGGATGTAGTATTCCCCTCCTCCATTGTGCTGGACAGGCCATGCGGTTAAGCAGGAAGTTAATTCTTATTTGTATTGATTGGTCAAGAGAATGTGCGGGTGGAGCTTAATATGGGAGGAGTTATGTGCCTATATAAGGAGCCTGCACTATTGTCCGGGGCTCAGAACTTGCTGTATTTTGGTGACATTAGTCCCTCTGAGTCCCGATCGGTGAACCGAATAAAGAATCTCTTCCTTCCTGAAGAAACCTGTGTCCATCTCTCTGTGCTTGGCTTCCGTCAGTTTCTCTGGTATCAGTACACTCTATCACAGAGATAATAATGGCTACTGTAGCAATATGATTTTTGTTTACATACAAATGTGGTACCATACTGCTAAAAAATATTTCATTGTATAAATATAGCTGTCAATTTATTCAGGAGCAATGAGCATGTCATCAGCAATTTTGTGTAATAGTTTAGAAAATGGGGAATTTCATGTGTTTTCAAAAGCACCCTAGAGTATGTTAGATATAAAATTATTTGTGTGTCTTATAAACTCTTTAAATAGCCTAGAAAGAAGGCTATTTAACAGAACTGGATGATGATGGGATGCTTAGATTAAGACCTGTTAGATTTTTAAAATGACAACACTTTCAGCAAGGCAACCACAGATTTTCTCACAACGGTCTTTGAGGTTGGCTCCCATGCTTAAAAGTTTGTCTGGCGTGGTGTGTCGATGCATATGACCTCTATCACTGTTCTTACAATCGATAATGAAGCTTTAGTAGTGGGCCCCCCCAAAATGTTCCCAGTCAATTCCCTCACTTTCGTCTTCCAGGCCCCACAGGCCATGGAGACAAATTGATATGTTATGTTTTTATCCAAATTAAAGACAATTTTCCCTAGGAATTATACCTGCAAGATAAATCTATTTCAAGCATGTGTGTAGGGATGAAGATTGTGTGTATCTCAGTATAACACAACTTGCATCAAAGATACGGGTGATTATATAACTCTTTTGCAAACCATAACACTTACAACTTTTGGAAAAATGCAGTATTGAAGCCGTGGAATTTCTCGATGTCAGAATTGAAAGCTCTAAAAGCCCTTTTGCTGGGAGGAAGGGACAGACGGCATCATATCATATGACTAAACCATAATTTGGTGATGAACTGCAGGATAGTTGAAACATGTGCACCAACTCAGCTGAATTTGCCCCAATTTAGCTATTTGCCAGTGTGGCAATTATAGGCTAAACTTTGCATTTCAATTCACAAGTAATACTCAGATCACAAAATAACTAATGTAAGGCACTAAATAATTACAAGGTTGTAAACTAGATTTTAAATGAATTTACAGTGAAATATAAACTAAAGGGCAATATTGCCAAACTAAAAAATTGCTGATTTGGAGATTATTTCTGATTTGGCATTTGTAGCCTCAGATTTTAATTCCTGACTAGTAACTCATTTTAGACTTCAACCTATCACTTTCATTGCTTTATTTTACCTTCACATTCAGGGGTAATGTTACTCCATTGTCCATCTGCCAGGCATTCTCTGTAGTTCCGTTTTGTCAACATTCTGTATCTAAAAGATATAGAACAAAGTGCATTAGAATAATTTTATTGCATGACAGGAGGCTTCATATTTTTTTGAACTCCTACAGGGCTGGACTGGGGATACAAAGCAGCCATAAAAAAAAATATATATGACAGCCGCATAAAACAAACATAGGCTTATTACACACAAGCTTACTCTGACACACACACACACTCTCTCTCACACTACAAACAAGCTCATTGACACACACACACTCACTACAGGCAAGCTCACTGACACATATACATATGTTCACTACAAACAAGCTCACTGACACACACATTCTCACTACAGACAAGCTCACTGACACACATGCTCACTACAGATAAGCTTACTGACACACACAAGCTCACTGCAGACGAGCTAACTGACACACATACATTCAAGCTCACTCAGTAGCAGGAACATACACACACAATCACTGTCATGGGCTGAAGCCCACCTGGCACTGAAGGCTGTGGGAGCACTGACTTGGAGGTGAAGCTGCCATTTTCTGGCTGCTTTCTGCTGGTTAGGAAAGCAGTTTGAGTGTGGGGTGGAGCTTGCACCTGGGGGCAGGGCTTGCATGCAGGAGGCAGGGCTGGAGCATAAGAGGCACCAAATTGCTGAGAAGTGAGAAGGGACTCTCACAGTACCCCCAACAGCCTAAAAGCGGTCGCACCAGCTTCCAGCACCAGGGCCGGACTTGGAACGAAAAGCAGCCCAGGAAAAAAATTCTATACCAGTCCCATAATGCGTCGAGCCAACATAGTGTGCAGATATAGAGGTGGGAAAAAAACATAAAATTGAAAACTAAAAACTATTACTAAAACGTGAAAAAAAAGCACTGATTAGGCTTCTTTTTTCAAGCAGACGTGCATTTGCATATAATCAATGTTTTGGTCCAACTACCTTAATATATTAACAAAAGTTTGGTAATGGGACTGAAATGGTGAAAGAATGTCATTGCACAGCTTTAAAAAAAATTACGTTATCTTGGTAATTTTGATAAGTAATAAGAGAGGCTATTAAGCATGTGTGTCAAAATGCTGCACCACACCAATCGGCATCTCCTCATACAATTTATCATGGGGAGCATTCAGCACCTCCATGCAGAGAGTGGAGGTGCTCAACATAGGTGTTGCACACTGCACAGCACTGTATTAGGAAGCACCTCTAGTGACCGTCTGAGGGACTGTCATTAGAGATGTTCCTAGACAGCAAATTACAGTGCTCAGCCTACAGGGACAGGCTACAGACACCACCATTAAAGTGTAGTGGTTCTGGTGAGTACATTGTCCCTTTAATAAGATGCCTTTCTCTCCCCTGTCGATCAACTCTTCGGCATAGACTCCTGTGCTGAAGAACTTAGTTACAGGGAGAGCAGGAGACACAGGTGGAGATGCATTCCATACAAAAAAATGCATCTTCACCTGTTTGCATTAGATGAAAAAAAATAATGCATCTTCATCTGTTTCTCTTAACATAACTTTTGAATTTCTTGCCTTCTTTTGTGTTCCTTATCCCCTCTTTTGATTGTGTTACCAGCTTTAGTGTATCATATACAGGGGCGGCGCTTTCTATTGGCGAGATAGGGCGCATTGGAAAAGGGGGTGCCGGGTGAGCACCTCTGCTGTACTCTATGCGCCACAGGCCGCATTGAGCAGGGCCCTCCACCTCTCTGTTCCTGTACGTCCAGTTGTCTGGTTACAATTACATGTCTGTTAGTCCCCCCATTGTACAGCGCTACGGAATCTGATGGTGAAACCTTGATGAATCAAACCTTGATGAAATTATCATTCATAAAAATAGTGTTGAGTGTTTATCAAAATGTTCTATTCTAAACAAATCGTCTAAAGTACAAAAAGTGTGGCAGTCTTTGTGCAAACCAGTGGGACCAGCAGGCACAGTCCATTGTTGACGTTTCCTATTTTACATTTGTGCTCTACTTTTTAGAACATAACACTTTAATAAATATCTCCCATAGACTGTTTCTGATGATTCCATTAAGTTTGCATGGGGCTAGCAAAGGCAATCTACAATTACTGAATGCAGCCCCACTCTGCAGTACTCAAATCATAGACACCACCAAATACCCTCTTTTTGTCAGCATAACAATTGTGCTGTGAGACTGTGGCCCAATACTCATGTATGCTAGTGTCTGCTGGCTTTTAAAAGATCCTGTTTGTAATATATGGACTTATCACAGAGCACTTACCCATTATTACACTTATAGACTGCTTTGGAGCCAAATGTAAAGTCGGCTGCTTCATAAGCTCCATTAATAATATCTCCAGGATTCCCACATGATTTTCCTGCAAAAATGTAAATAGATGTTCTTTGCAGTATTAATTAACAACAGCATTAGCAAAATTTCACTTAGGAACATATTTACTAAACAGTGATTTGTAGTGAGTTCAGGCCCAGACTGGCCATCGGCAAACAAGGCAAATGCCTGGTGGGCCAAGTTGACCATCCAATGCAGGGTAGTACCGGCCCTAAGAGGGACCAACTTTAAGGGCCGAGAGATGATTCACTTGCCAGACGGGAGGAACTGAGATGGACACCCTGCATGCCTGACAGCATCTGTCTGCGCTCAAGCTCCAATAGTATCAGAGTGTTGTCATGGTAACCAGAGGAAACACTGAAATACCAGCGCTCACTAGAGCGAAAAGCATGGTCTGTACCCTGCGGAGGTACAGACCACATCAATAGCCCACTGAACCACCAGGGATCATAATCGTGTCCCTTTCTCTAATGGCATAGTAATAAAGGGGAGAGTAAATGTGTTTTACATATATATATTTTAATTATTAAATTAAGCCACCACTATCCTACCCCATTATATACACACATTACACTACCTGCAATTACACGCTACACACACACTGTCCACATTTACACACACATTACACCTCCTGAACTCCGACACAAACTATATATATATATATATGTACTATGTTTAGACCTATGCTTGTGATGTAGAATTATTAAAAAACCTTATTGTACTTGTATTCAATTATTGCACTAACTCCATTTTAACCTTATACTGTGACAATCCTCCATTTTGTCCTCCTAACCTGACTTGTTCATTTTAAAACTACATTACATGACAGTATTTCTCAGCACATCTAATACAATAGACAAGGACAGTATTCTCCATAAGGATATGACTAACCCAGGAACTGTTGAATTTCCCCTAACTCGCAACATAATATAATTTAAAGGCCATGAGAACACAGTAGTAATGAAATGTTCTATTCATAAGAGACCTTGCACCTAACCACGAGATTTGACATCACCGACCGAGTAAAATGACGCTCAAGACCCCTTGTCCCCCACCCGTGTCCGGAAAAGTACCACCTCTTGGTGGGTGGACACGGAACTAACCACTTAGCTTTTGATCCAATTAATTATATTGATAGGTGGACACTAACCCAGACACTTAACAATTAATCCAATTAATGATGTTTATTCACTGATATCTTGATAATCAATGATGACGAAAATGTCTCTTAAAAGGGCCTGCGCGCCCGCTGATTCTGCACTTGCCAATAAATTTCCTCGAAGTTATTTTAACCTGAACTCCGTGTGTCAGACTGAATTACTTCAGCGTATATACGCAATTCAATTCTCTTTAATTTGGACAGGAACAGATAGACACTTAAACATTTTGGTTTACTGAAAAAGTACCATAACAACTTTGGCGCCCGAACAGGGACTCCGGGCTATGTCTGGCCGGTGAGCCGTCCTAAGGAAGACAAGGGTGGACGGAGGAATCCAGGGGGAAGGAAAGGGAGACTGATCACCTCCAGTTACACGGTAGAGACTTCTGCAGAGCCACCGGTACGTTCCGGCCCCTTTGATTGACCCGTCCACGTGTCTGTGACTGCTTCCCGGGAGGACATCAAAGACAGGTAATATCTTGCCCGGAGTCTTATTACCCATTTGTTACCTGCATTTAGTCTATCTGTTGCCTGGGTGTGTCTAGTTTGGTTGCCCGGGCTGAATGTTTATTTGTTTCCCCTTTTTGGGATAAAGGGGGGGTGGTGGACCAGTGGTAGTTTGCTTGAGGGTCCTGTGTGTGTCTGTTTTCCCCTTTTTGGGATAAAGGGGGGGGTGGACCCGAGGGATTTGCCTGAAGTCCTGTTGCCTGTTTTACTCCTTTTAGGAGCCACGTGTTTGTGGCTGTAGGGAAAAAGGGGGGTTGACCTGTGGATGTGTTCCTGGGGGTCTTCTTTGCCTGTTTACTTCTTTTAGGAGCCTCGTGGCTGTGGCTGTAAGGAAAAAGGAGTTTGTGGAATTGTGGGATCTGTGTAGAATCATAGTTTCCTGTGATCCAATTTTGTGTCACTTTGATAGCCTAGCTAGCTTCACTGTGCGCTTTCGGACCATCCAGCTCTAGTTGAGTTGGGGACGTCCTGACCCGGACCCTTCGGCTCTAGTTGAGTTGAAAGGTCCACTGATTATTTTAACTGTGATAGGAGACTTAGCCTTGTGGCAGGGGACTCAGTTTCCTGGGGGGATTCAGGCAGGTATTGCTTGTTTTCCGCATCACGTGGTAGTGAGACTTATAGAGTGGGTTTTATAAGGGCACTACGGGAGTGAGGGTGGCGTGGCCACTTTAAGTGGACTGCTGTAACGAGGGAGGCTAGAAAGGATTTCGGACCGGTGTTAGCTGTTATCCTTGGCCGCTGGTAGTGAGACTTGAGGAAGTCATTCTCCGAGCGGGGACACTACGAGGTTGAGAAAGGTGACTTTGGAGTAAGCACATGTAGAAAGAAAGGGATTACTGTTGATTTCATTTGAACTGTGATGCATGCACTGTATTTCAACTGTACTGTTGTCTTGTTTGTTTAATGTGGAGTCATTTAAACTCCTGTATCTGTCTCTAAGGATTTTCCTTCCCTTACTCTTTACCTTTTCTACACTTCCTGTACTATTGTACTATCCACTCCCATTCCTCTTAATAGAGAAGTGATTGGTCACACACTTCTCACCTCGCTCCAATCCGTGTCTACCACCCCGGGTAGGCGGATTCAGTGACTAGTCTACGTTTTGGGAAGACGCACTTGAGAAAGACCCACGATTCTCAGGTGGCAGTCGAGCATTGTAGACGTTCTGGTTCAATTTTCCTTATCTTTCCCTATATCTGGGACGCTGGTGTAGGGGAGAAGGGATTATGGGGCAGGATTTAGGTAAGCCCAGTAAGGGCTGGTTAGCATGTGATTTAGTTGATGACAGAGAGGGTGAGGAGATGGTTAAAGGTGTTGAAAAGATTGCAAAAGTTTGTAAAATTGCTGTGCCGACATGTGGTAGATTACAACCAGAAAGTTGGCGTAGATTGTTGATGGAAAAGAAAGGCAAGCTTGCAAATTATAATTTATTAAAAACAGCTGAAGCATGGTACAGAGTAGCAAAGGCTATTCAGCAAGAAGGTTGGGTTGAGGAAGAAATAATTCACAAGGGTGTGAAATTGTTTGTGTACCATAATAATTGTGTTGCTGGGGCTCTTCCTCAGCCAGCGCCCCAAAATGGCGCCCGGGGGATGTCTATCCCAAAGGTCCAGTCAGCAATGGGAGATTGCCAGCTGACTATGTATCCCACTCCCAATCCTCCCAATCCCCATCCCGTCACCTCTCCCGTTTGCCCGGTCCTAAATTCTGATGGATCCTACTTTTCCCCTTCTCCTTCCCTAACATTCCCATCATCCTCATCCATCCCCAAGCCACCTTCTGAGTCTAATGCTAACATCTCATCTGCCATTCCTTCCTCACACTTTGTCTCCGTAGATAATCCTACCCTCCCATCTGCATCTGCCCAGTTCACTAACCCCTCCTCTCCTGCCACTGTCAATCTTGCTGATCCCACTCCGGCTCCTCCTTCTTCACCCGCCTCTACTGACTCTTCTCCACCCTCTCCCTCGCCCGCCCCGACCACAGCCCAGGTTCCCACCCCCTCTGCTAATCCCTCCCCAACCTCACTGCCCACTCCAGGTTCCGCCCCAACCCCCACCCAAATGGCCTGGCCATACCCCTTCCCATACCCCTATCCTCACTGGCCATACCCCTTTCCCCAAGCCACTCCCCAGGTTCCGGTCATGCCCAGTCCGGTTCAGTCTGCCCCGGATGTGCCCACATCCAACATGGCCGCCACATCTTCCCTTAACCCCAATGCAACTTCCTTCCCCGCCTCCAATATGGCGGCCCCCAGCCATTCAGCACCCCTGATGCCGGTGCTTCCCGGTGATTACCGGTCCCAAGATTATGACCCAATGGCAACTCCCGCCTCCGGAGCTCCCTCCTATCCCCCGGCCCTGTCTCCTCAGGTGATCCCCTCACGCAGAAGGTCCCAGATAATAGAGCTAGATGAGGGAGAGGATGACAGGCTGTCCCAGGTTTCAATGGAGGCTGCGAGAGCCCACCGTTCTATTGAAGATCCCTTCGGCCATCAGGGTCGGGGAGAACAGGCCCCTCCTAAATATGTCGCTTTTAACCCCACACAAGCTAGTGCTTTAATGAAATCTCTCCCTGACCCAGAGAAACAGCCTATGCCTTTTTACCGAGGGATAGTTCAGATACAAAAGACTTATTCCGCCGCCTGGCGTGACCTACTGAGCATTTGTGCTATTAAAGCAGGGGATGCATATTGGCCCAGCATGGCCCGCCACCTCAGTACAGATCTGCTTACAAGTGATGTTGATTATCCCTCCGGAGTAACCTTTTGCAATCAATTGAGAGATTGGGCTAAGGATAAACTTGCAGATCAAGCTGCTGGCCTTACTGATGTTGTGCAAGACAAAGGAGAATCAGTGGAAAGGTTTCATGCAAGATTATATCAAATGTTTACAGATTTGGGATTTGATCTCACTGACAAAATTCATTCACAAATGCTATCAGGTGCGTTTGTCCAAGGTGTTAAAGATTCCATACGCAAGGGAATCATTGCTGCACGCCCTGAATACAAGGTTGTTCCCCTAGATACGTTACTCCTAGTTGCTAGAGGTTTGGAATCTGCCCAAACCCCCAGAAGACCCAATTCAGCTCCTCTCATGGTGGCCCGTGCCACCCCCATCACCCCTGGCACCAAGGGTGTCAAGTTAGAGGACGTATCATGTTTTAATTGTGGGGCTAAGGGACACTACAGAAGTGACTGTCCAGAACCCAAAAGGGAACCGGGGGAGCCCAAAAAGTTTCCTACAGGGGAGCCCAAAAAGTTTCCCAAGCCTGCCCCGGCCCCTAAGACCATGAAAACGGTTCCAATTGTTGAGGAACCAGATGATGATTAGGAAATTGGCAAACCTGTGTCATTAACCCCTGTCATGGCAGTGTTTACAGGGGATAAGGGAGGGGGGCCACTTGCCACAGTAACTTTACCCATTGAAGGCCAACCTACCACATTTCTTATTGACACAGGCGCAGCCCGAAGTGTTCTCAGAGAACAAGACCTGCCAGACCCATCTTTCTTGTCAAGTATTGATGTCTCCTGTGTTGGAGTGGATGGCCAACCGAGACACAGTCCTCTAACAACCCCTCTGCGGGTTGGCACAAGCTTACTTGCTCGTTTTGTAGTTTCCTCCACATGCCCAATTAACCTGTTAGGCGCTGATGTCCTTTCACGCCTACAGGCGTCTATAACCTTCACTCCAGATGGACAGGTAGAAATGTCTACACCTCTATCTGTTTCTGACACTTCAGCCCTGTGCTCCATACCTTTGATGCTGCAATTAGATATATCCAATGAGCAAGCAGCAGAACCTAGGTCCAATTTCCCAGATGAGTTAAAAACTCAGGTGCCTGCTAAGTTATGGTCCTCAGGTCCAGAGGATATAGGTCATCTAAATGTCCCACCTGTGGTGGTTAAGCTTATCCCAGGAGCTAAGTTACCAAGGAAACCACAATATCCTCTAAAACCAGCACAGGCTGCAGCCATTTCTATTCACATCAAAGCGCTCCTGGAAAAGGGTGCTTTAGTGGAGTGTAAATCAGAATGTAATACTCCATTATTTCCTGTGAAGAAAAAGACTCTAAAAGGTGAGCCAGTAAAGTACAGGATGGTTCAGGATCTCCGTGCAGTCAATGAAGCCACTGTCCTGGACACTCCTCTTGTACCAAACCCCCATACCCTGCTCTCTGGCGTCCCACCTTCTGCAAAATACTTCACAGTCATTGATCTAGCTAATGCCTTTTTCAGTGTTCCACTAGATCCATCCTGTCAATACCTGTTCGCTTTCACCCATGAAATGCAACAATATACATGGACTGTCATGCCCCAAGGGGCACAAAATTCTCCAAGTCAATTTGCCAAAGCCATGTGTACTATTCTTGACCCATGGCAAGCTGAACATCCAGAAGTTGTTTTACTCCAGTATGTGGATGATTTGTTGCTCTGTGGAGATGATATACCCACTACTGAAAAATGTTCAATCAGTCTGCTTTGCTATTTGGCAGAACAAGGATGCAAAGCTTCACTTCTCAAGCTGCAATTCTGTCAACCTTCTGTGATTTTCCTTGGACATTGTCTATCTCAAGGTACCAGACATCTCACTCGGGACCGAGTCAGAACAATTCTGGACATTCAACCCCCAAGGACTTCAAAATCTCTTCATGCCTTCTTAGGCCTCATTTCCTACTGCAGAGCATGGATCCCAGAGGCCTCTCTGCTTATGCAACCTCTCTACGATGCACTCAAGTCAGATCCATTCGGCCTGACCAACGAAGCTCTGGACAATTTCAAATCTCTTAAGCGTGCCATTGCTTCTGCTCCTGCCTTGGGCCTACCTGACTACTCAAAACCTTTCAAATTATTTGTCTCTGAAAGACAAGGCCACGCAACAGGAGTTCTCACCCAAACTAATGACTTAAGAGGCCGCCAGAGGCCTATTGGATATTTCTCATGTCAACTGGACATTGTGGCCAGAGGGACCCCTTCCTGTCTCAGAGCTGTTTTTGCTGCAAGAGAGCTCATAGAAAGAACCTCAGACCTGGTCCTTGGCCACCCCCTGGTTGTTTTGGCCCCTCATGACATTTCTGCCATCATCAACCAAGTCCAGCTCAAGCACGTGTCTCCAGCCAGACACCTACGCCTGCAATGCCATCTTCTTCTACCTGACAACATTTCCATCCAAAGATGTCAAGTTCTTAACCCTTCCACTCTTCTTCCACTCCCTGAGGGGGGTATCTATTATGGATTTATCACAGATGAAACCTACATTTACCTGCTTTGTGGATGTATCAAGAAAGTCATGCATCCACATTTGACATTTTATGAAGATGAAAAGCCTCTCTGTGAAGGCCCAGATTACGCCTTCTGTACCATGTGGTACAAACCAGACATTACTCCCGAGCCTTGCTATGAAGATGAGCTCTACCATTGGACTGATGTTAAGCTCACTGCTCAAGATTTCTATTGTGACTCTGAAGGCAATAGCATGGTCTTGGTCCAATTACCTCAACAACTTAACTACCTTTACCGCCATAGGGATACTGCTATCCCACATATTCCTGTTACCAAATTGAAGACAAAGTCATGGAATGATCTTGGGCCCATGGCAAAGTTATGGGCCACCATGGATGAAGAACAGCTACAGGAAAATGGTATTGTCAAATACCCAACAACTGACCTTCTGGAAGCATGGCCACGCCACTTCCTAGAAAAAGAATTTAAAGACCTAGTTATAACAAATGACTATGACCCAGAAACTCCTCATGACTGTTTCGAACAGATGAAAATGGAAACAGTACACTTACCAACTGTGCATGAGAATCCATTACCGGATCCGGATTTTACTCTGTTTGTGGATGGTTCAAGGTATGCTGATGAAGAAGGAAAATACCATACAGGATATGCCGTAACCACAACAGAGGAAGTTCTCAAGTCATCACCTCTACCGCCAGCAATGTCTGCGCAAGAAGCTGAATTGCAAGCCCTGACTTCAGCATGCAAGATTTCCAAGGGAAAGCGTGCCAACATCTATACAGATTCAAGATATGCTCTGGGTGTGGCACATGACTTCGGCCTCATTTGGAAGACAAGAGGATTTCTTACCACTGCCGGTACACCAGTCAAACACAGCTCTGCAATCAAGGAACTAATGGATGCCCTCCTACTCCCTGAAGAAGTGGCCGTTTTGAAAGTAAAGGCACATGGGAAATTGGATTCAGATGAAGCAAAGGGCAACCATTTAGCTGACCAGGCTGCTAAGCAAGCGGCCAGAGATTTGCAGGAAGTGGATGAAGAAGTGTCCGGTCAAGAAGAAGAAGTTCCTATCTTTACCTTGCAAACTCTTCCTACTGACCTAAGAATTTTGCGAGAACAACAAGCTGCAATTACCCCTGAAGAAATCCAGAAATGGAAGAAGAAAGGAGCTGTCCTAAGGGACGGAATTTACTACAACAATTCTAAATTTTGCCTTCCAAGAAGCTTATACCCAGCAGTTGTCCAATGGGCCCATGGGCCTGCACATCTGTCAAAAGACCTAATGGCCGCCCTCATTCAAAAATATTATGAAGCACCTGGAATCACAACCCTGATCAACAGCTTCTGCAGGGCCTGTGTCATTTGTGCAAAATGTAATCCAGGAAGACCAATCAAGGTGCCTGCAAAGCACCTAGCAAAACCCATGTACCCATTCCAGAGAATTCAAATTGATCATATCCAAATGCCCAAGAGTGGGTCTCATGAATATGCACTAGTAATAGTGGACATGTTCTCAGGCTGGCCAGAAGCCTACCCTGTAGCCAATATCACTGCAAAAACAACCGCAAGACGCCTACTTACAGACATTGTATGTAGATTTGGACTTCCAGAAGTCATTGAAAGTGATCAAGGCCCAGCCTTTACAGCAACAGTGACTTAAGAAATTTGGACTGCTCTGGGAGTGACCCTAGCCTTCCACACCCCTTACCACCCACAAAGTAGTGGTAAAGTAGAGCGCATGAATGGCACTCTAAAAGCCAGAATGTTAAAAATGTCACAAGAAACAAAAATGCCCTGGCCAGAAAGTCTGTCAATAGCTTTGTTCAGCGTTAGGCACACACCTAGAGGGAAACACTCGTTATCCCCATATGAAATTCTATTTGGGACAGCACCCAGGCTAGGTTGTTATTATCCACAGCAGTTACAGCTTCAATCAGATGTTTTAGTAGACTATGTAACTGAACTTGCAAGTGCCTTGAACAAAATACATGCCCAAGTTTTCTCTTCAATTCCAGATCCTGATCTGAACACAGGTACCCATAACCTGCTTCCCGGAGATTGGGTTCTGGTTAAGAAGTTCGTGCGGAAAAGCTCCCTGGAACCAAGATTTGACGGGCCATTTCAAGTTCTCCTGATCACCGCAACCTCCGTCAAATTGGCCGGCAGGCCACATTGGATCCACGCTTCCCACTGCAAGAAGTCTCCTGCCCCAGAGGAAGCAGATACCGCACAACCATGTACCTCTGGTACATTGTCTCCTTAGTTAGTTTAATTAAGGCCCAGCAAGTAGCCATCACTAAAGATGCTAGTGGGTACACCTTCTGGTATAATTCATCATGTACCCGTGTGGCTACCTATACCTTTGATTATTGTGACATCGTAGAATGCCCATTCACTACAACACAGATCCAGAATATCTATAGAGATATCCCTCATGTAAAAGATCCATATGTTTGTGTAGTTGACAAACAATGGGGGCATGATTGTGGCCATTGGGGGGCGGCGGGATGGAATGCCGGGCCTTCCTGGGGCTACAAGCCAAAAAGTGCCCTATCTAAAGTAGATGATCATGGTAGGTCCCTCCTTCAAAGAATGACTCTGAGAAAGCCTGGAGGAGGCACACCAATGAAATTAATTCTTAATGTTGAACATCCAAGCCCAACAGATGCAGATCAGTATGTATTGGGAATGTACTGGAAAAAGGGCCACTATACTAAATTAGGGCATTTCTACCTTAAAGATATGTGTAATTCCCCTGAGTGGCGAGGAGCTACTCATATGGTCACAAACCCATTAAAACCACACATCCAGTCCTTTAAGGACATGATGGCCATTGCTAACCCCACCTTTGAAGATACTATGGCCGCTGAAACAGGTTTTAATGATGTTAACCTATGGTTAGAATGGATGAAATATAATGCCAACAAACATAACCGAACCGCATGCTATGTGTGTGGTGGTGCCCGGCCTCATCTGGGCACTGTACCTTTAACCCTGCCAGTAAATGAAGAAAATTGCATTTTAAGTCTTTTTGCCTACCAATATAATTTCAACAGGTCTCAATGTCAAGCATGGACAACGGAGTATCCTCTTATAGCCAAAAATGTAAGACCTCCTCATGGTGTTACTGTATATAAAGGTAATTACACTTGCTATGCCAAACATGATGGGATTGGTAAATTTGTGGGTAACTTTCGCGCAGGTTATTGTAGTACATATAGAACTGTTCCTGTACGTTTGCTGCAGCAGCACACTAGGTCACTGGGAGATATTTACTGGTTGTGTGGGGATTTACAGTTAAGATCCAGAATGGACACAGAGTGGTGGGGGGAGTGTACATTGGCCAAGGCCATTATGCCTATACACATTATTTCTGACACACACACCAACACCCATGAGTCCAGCCACACTAAGGCCAAGCGTGAAGCCCCAGTAAAAGGAAGCTTTGACCCTCACATTTACATTGATGCCATTGGGGTGCCTAGGGGGGTACCCAATGAATTTAAAGCAAGAGATGAAGTTGCTGCAGGATTTGAATCAATTTTTACCATAGTTACTGCAAACAAGAACTTAAATTGGATAAACTACATTTATTACAATCAACAGCGTTTTGTTAATTACACCAGAGATGCCCTCCAGGGATTAGCCGAACAATTGCAGGCAACATCCCAAATGGCCTTCCAAAATAGAATAGCCCTGGATATGATCCTAGCCGAAAAAGGAGGGGTATGTAAAATTTTGCCCGACACCATGACATGTTGTACCTACATCCCAGAAAACACAGGTCCTAATGGTAAAGTTACATTAGCCATAGCAAAATTAAATGACCTCTCAGAAGAATTAAAAAGGAATTCTGGGATAAAAGATCCCTGGGACAGATGGTTTAGTTGGATGACAGGTTGGAAGAAGGCTTTAATGTATATTGGTATGGCAATACTAATTTCTTTTTTTATCTTTGCTCTTCTCTTTTGTTGTGTCTTCCCCTGCCTAAGGAAAGCTCTCACGAAGACTATTGACCAAGCGGCACCCACTTTCACACTACTTGATGTTTATGACCAAGATTTCCAGGATCTCAACTCACCCTGTTTGCCGCTGCAATCCATCCCTTTTGATGATAAAGTGCAGGAATTCTAGGAAGGGACTAACTTAGGGACAGCATCTGTCAGTGAATGGTAAAGACCCCGTGTTGGAGAAGTGGTGGATTAGCTGCCATGGGATACCCATGGGTGTGAAGTGTTCGAGAGCCATACTGACGGATGAGTTAGCCTATCAGGGTCAGAACTAGGGACAGCCTTGCACTTTGCATTAACACCTAGCTAGCGGCCACAGGGTTTCTGTGCCTTTGGGTTAACACGTCTTCCTGGTACTAACTTAATAAAGTTTTATCTCTTAGAATCTAACATTTCATAGGGGGGACTGATGTAGAATTATTAAAAAACCTTATTGTACTTGTATTCAATTATTGCACTAACTCCATTTTAACCTTATACTGTGACAATCCTCCATTTTGTCCTCCTAACCTGACTTGTTCATTTTAAAACTACATTACATGACAGTATTTCTCAGCACATCTAATACAATAGACAAGGACAGTATTCTCCATAAGGATATGACTAACCCAGGAACTGTTGAATTTCCCCTAACTCGCAACATAATATAATTTAAAGGCCATGAGAACACAGTAGTAATGAAATGTTCTATTCATAAGAGACCTTGCACCTAACCACGAGATTTGACATCACCGACCGAGTAAAATGACGCTCAAGACCCCTTGTCCCCCACCCGTGTCCGGAAAAGTACCACCTCTTGGTGGGTGGACACGGAACTAACCACTTAGCTTTTGATCCAATTAATTATATTGATAGGTGGACACTAACCCAGACACTTAACAATTAATCCAATTAATGATGTTTATTCACTGATATCTTGATAATCAATGATGACGAAAATGTCTCTTAAAAGGGCCTGCGCGCCCGCTGATTCTGCACTTGCCAATAAATTTCCTCGAAGTTATTTTAACCTGAACTCCGTGTGTCAGACTGAATTACTTCAGCGTATATACGCAATTCAATTCTCTTTAATTTGGACAGGAACAGATAGACACTTAAACATTTTGGTTTACTGAAAAAGTACCATAACACTTGTATGCTTAAATACGTGACTTTACATTTATATTTGTGTATGAGTTCATGTGCATGTATGTATATGTGTTCATGTGTTTATTTGTATGCGTATACATATATATATATATATATTTGTGTGTGCGTAGGTATAACGTGTGTATATGTATGCATGCATGGATGTATATGTGAATTACATAATATTGTATGTATATTGGATGTATGTGTATATATACATAATATTATTATTATTATTATTATTATTTTCGCTTTTTCTATAGCGCCAACAGATTCCGTAGCGCTTTACAATAATATGAGAGAGAGGATTTAACTATAAATAGGACAATTACAAGAAAACTTACAGGAACAATAGGTTGAATAGGACCCTGCTCAAACGATCGTACAGTCTGTCTATAGGAGGTGGGGTATAAAACACATTAGGACAGGAAATATCAATCAAATAAGATGGGAGTGAAGCAGAGCTGGAGGAGAGAGTAAAGGAGAGAGCAAGAGACAAGTGTGTAAGGTAGAGGTTACTCTGGGAGGCCATAAGCTTTCTTAAAGGATTGAAGACTAGGAGAGAGTCTGATGGGGGTAGGCAGGCTATTCCATAAGAAGGGAGCTGCCCGGGAGAAGTCCTGCAAGCGAGAGTTGGCCGTACGGGTGCGAGCAAAAGACAGGAGAAGGTCACGGGCAGAGCGGAGGGACCGAGAAGGGTCATACCTGTGGATTTGTGAAGAGATATAAGAGGGTATAGAATTGTTCAGTGCTTTATATGTATGGATTAGCACTTTGAATTGACTCCTATAGGATACAGGAAGCCAATGTAAGGACTGACAGAGGGGTGAGGTGTGAGAGGACCGACTAGAGAGGAAAATTAGTCTGGTGGCGGCATTCATTACACACTGTAGTGGGGCAATACGGCTTTTGTAGAGACCAGTCAGGAGAGGGTTACAATAATCCATGCGGGAAATTACTAGAGCATGGGCAAGCTCCTTGGTAGCATCTTTTGTAAGATAGGGGTGGATGCAGGCTATATTTTTAAGTTGGAATCTACAGGATTTGGCAACGAACTGGATGTGAGGCTCAAAGGTGAGGCTAGAGTCAAGTATGACGCCAAGACAGCCAGCTTGCAAGGATGGACTTATGTGGATACCACTGACATGAAGAGAGAGCAAGAGAGGAGGATCAGTATTAGGAGGAGGAAAGACAAGGAGTTCAGTTTTAGAGAGATTGAGTTTCAGAAAGCGGGAGGACATCCAGTCAGAGGTGGAAGAAAGGCAAGCAGTGACAAGTTGCACAACGGCAGGGGAGAGGCCCAGGGAGGATAGTTATATCTGGGTGTCATCAGCGTACAGGTGGTAGTGGAATCCAAAATAAGTTTGCCAAGAGAGGCTGTATAAAGAGAAAATAGAAGGGGACCAAGGACAGAGCCTTGGGGTACTCCAACCGAGACAGGATATATGAGTCTATGTATCTGTAGGCACATTTCTATATGTGTAGGTACATGTATTGGTGCTTGTGTGTGAATGTATGTGTAGGTGTGCATGTACATATAAAAACACAGAAAAACAATAGGTGGCACACTCAACATGCAATCAAAGGTGTAAGTGCAAAACAAATTAATACCTAATCAGGTTTATTTCTTTGCAACTGGCTGTAAGAGATGAACTTAACATAGAGCAGTATAGTCAGGGAACAGCCAATATCTTAAATACATATTTGTGGACGGGGCAAAAAAACTTAATGATAGCATATTAGAAGTAGGTATGTAAGGTCCCTATATGAGACCTATAGTAATATGAAAAAGTCGGTTGTGGTGTGCCGGAACCGACGATGCGGTGGGCCTGTAAAAAAAAAAAAGAGGGGAGTATACCATACAAAATTATACAGCCTACAAATCAAGCATATTATTATATATTACATATACATGTTATGGAAGACTTGGAGTATTTAAGAACAGGTTGATGTATATATCTGGAGTAAGTGGAAGCCTCTATTGCCTCAAAGTCCCATTAATATGTACCGAATATTCCTGGAGGTATGGTTGTCAGCACTAATGTGGAAGGAGTGACCTGCTTAATTACCTGAATTAAGACCTTATCTGACCATACAGTAAAATCCTGAGATAAAGACTGAATTACTTGTCGTTAGAGTATTGCCGTGTAAGGCTACAAAGAGCAGATCAAGGGAACCTTGAACAGAGGTTAGGTCATTATCCAGAATTACTAGTGACAGAATTGTAAAATATTATTTAGTAGTGTTAAAATATTTAAGTAACAGGTGGCAAAAGAAGTAAAATCGACTGTTGTACTCAAGAAGCTTGATTACA
The DNA here is from genome assembly GCF_036172605.1 of Pelobates fuscus. Taxonomy (NCBI): domain Eukaryota; kingdom Metazoa; phylum Chordata; class Amphibia; order Anura; family Pelobatidae; genus Pelobates; species Pelobates fuscus. The sequence continues at coordinate 159,270,272 of NC_086317.1, read as the reverse complement.
ACATAAAATTCTAGCCATAACCTGTTAAACTGTAGACACTCAGCGGGAAGCCTGTAATAGAGAACAAGATAAATATTGATAAAGTAGTAATTAGCAGCTGACCAAGTCAGTATTCTCACAAAGTGCATATGACAAGATCTGTTCGAGGCACATGGAGATACATGAGAAATGCCATAGGTGAGACAAAATAATTAAACGACCCTAGAGTTATGACATAGGAACCTAGGATAACTTAATCGCATATTACCAACATACCAGTGAGTACAATAGTTCGAAATATGGAACCAGAGTGTGAGTGAATACACGCGAGCACATGAAAATATAAATATTTGCGTACACACAACCCCACCCACAGACAGATATGTATGATGTATACAGGGCCGGCCTTAGGGGTGTGCGAGCTGTGCGGCCGCACAGGGCGCCATGGAGCAGGGGGCGCCGTGCGGCCGCACAGCCACTTAAAAAAAAAAAATTTTTTTTTTTTGTAAAAAAAAATTTGCAGCGGGGGCGGAGCTTACCGTGCGGCGGGGGCGGAGCTAAAAGCGCCGGAAAACGGCTGCAGGGGAAGCAGGAAGGAGTCCCTGCTTCCCCACCAAACAGTCACCAGGAGCTGCACTGCCTCAACAATGAACTCCACAGGTAACTGTGTGATTGTCAGGTGAGTGTGACTCTCTGCCTGTGTGTATTACTGTCTGTGTGTGTATGACTGTCTGCCTGTGTGTGTGTGTGTATGACTGTCTGCCTGTGTGTGTCTCTGTGTGTGTGTGTGTGTGTATGTATGACTGCCTGCCTGTGTGTGTGTGTGTGTATATGACTGTCTGCCACTGTGTCTGTGTGTATTACTGTCTGCCTCTGTGTGTGTGTCTGTGTGTATGACTGTCTGCCTCTGTGTGTGTGTCTGTGTGTATGACTATCTGCCTGTGTGTGTCTGTGTGTGTGTGTGTGTGTGTGTGTGTGTGTATGACTGTCTGCCACTGTGTGTCTGTGTGTATTACTGTCTGCCTCTGTGTGTTTGTCTGTGTGTATTACTGTCTGCCTCTGTGTGTGTGACTGTGTATGACTGCCTCTGTGTGTATGACTGTCTGCCTCTGTGTGTCTGTGTGTATGACTGTCTGCCTCTGTGTGTCTGTGTGTATGACTGTCTGCCTGTGTGTGTCTGTGTGTATAACTGTCTGCGTGTGTGTGTGTATGACTGTCTGCCTCTGTGTGTATGACTGTGTGTGTGTCTGTGTGTATTACTGTCTGCCTCTGTGTGTGTCTGTGTGTATTACTGTCTGTGTGTGTCTGTGTGTATGACTGACTGTCTGCCTGTGTGTGTCTGTGTGTATGACTGTCTGCGTGTGTGTGTGTGTGTGTGTATGACTGTCTGCCTCTGTGTGTATGACTGTGTGTGTGTCTGTGTGTATTACTGTCTGCCTCTGTGTGTGTCTGTGTGTATTAATGTCTGTGTGTGTCTGTGTGTATGACTGACTGTCTGTGTGTGTGTGTGTATGACTGTCTGCTTGTGTGTGTGTGGATGTCTTCCTGTGTGTGTATGGCCGTCTGACTCTGTGTGTGTGTGTGTGTGTCACATACAACCAATACACGCATATCACACACTGTTAATATACCCATTACAAATATCACACATAGCATACATATCACACACAGTCATCACACGTACTATTACATACACAGACAACACAAACATAACAGCATACATGGATGACGGGGGGGGGGCGCTGTGAAGATTTTTCGCACAGGGCGTCTAAATGCCTAAGGCCGGCCCTGGATGTATATCGTGGTTATCTACAGTTTGCGAGCCAGGCATAAAACTGATTCAGTCTGTAGTGACACCTGCTATTGAGGGGAGCTAGAGTGAATTACCATATAGAAAACGATATGTCTTCGTAAGGGGCCTAATACTGAAAGGGGCCTGATACTAAATGAGGCATGCTGTGACACTATGTTTAGATGAGAAGCTGAATTAGTGGAATGCATGTTATCTGGAACCTAATTTACTTATGATGTAGACAGATAGTCAATAACCAGTTGGACACCTCGAACGTACCGAAACATGCACTGCATATTGAGTTATGTAACGTATGCTCGAATACATATTAAGGACCCTGCAATGGTCAGCGTAAGGAGACAGCCCCTTGTAAAAGTCAGAGTTCGAATGTATTTACAAGACGTAAAGGAGAACGGAGTGACGTCTTGAATTGATATGAAGTTGAATGAAATGTAATGTTGAATACCTGAAACCCAAATTCATAGGACAACCTATTTTTTAATCATACTGCATCTAACCAGCTAACAGCCTCTACCTGACTGATATTTGCAATGATAGGCCTATACATGTTACTTATAGCCAAAACTACTGTGTGTACCTAATATAGATCATCACGTGATATTCTAATACATTATTATTGTAACAGAAGGAACTTACCATTACCTAATAGTACCAGCCACATAACTTTAAACACATTTAATTTTACAGGCTTTACAGATTTACGTCCAAGTTAATTCAATCTGCTCAATATAATTATACAACAGGGTAGGTTTCCAATACTAGACACAGTTCTAATACTAAGCAGTTGCCTCCCTTCTAAAAGCCTGTTTAGCAGTACCTATATATATACGAATATATATATACGAATATATATATATATATATATATGTATTTATATGATTAGATAAATTGGTTTATATATTAAAATAGCTGTTGCTGGTACCTTAGGTGCCATTCAAAGGTTCTACTATGATGCGAGGTATAGGCCAAGATTAAATAGAAGTAGGACTAGCCATGTCCCTTGTGTGACATTGTATCAGACCTAGTAGGAGTACTGGGCAGGGACAGGACTTTCCACCTTTCTGTCATTGAGATATGTGAAACAGCATGAAGTAGTTGTGTATACCCTTGCAACATACTGGCTTACTAGCTATTGTCAAGTGGTGAAACCATTAAACAAGGTTGTTGATGGGTGAGGCCCTGCTAGATGCCAAGCGGCTCGAGAGGCTCTATGCGTTAGTGTGAGGGGCCACTGAATGTTGTGGCGGGGTGTCTGCCTCTCAGTGACTTTTTGTCAGGATCGGGACAGGGATCCAACACGCAGAGTACAAACAGTAGCCAGATACGTATACCGGACCTTAGAATGGCCAGACTAACGTAAGTAGTACAGTATAGAATGGTCAAAGACAAGCCGAGGTCGAGGGTAACAGAAGACAGGTAAGCGAGAGACAAGCCAAATCAAGGGTAACAGAGATAAGCAGAGTGAGGTAAACAAGCCGGGTCAAAACCAAAAGGGATAATAGAATACACAAGCACTGAGTGACTAGAACAAGCTAGAACCACGACAGGGCAATGAGCTAATGAAAGAAGCTCTGTTAAATACCCTGTTCAGAGCAGTAACCACACCTCCAAGGCGTCCTGATTGGTCCTGCAGCCATTGACTGACAGGTTGTTCCGGGGGAGTGTCCTGATGACTACTTCCTGCCTAGATGCTGTAAAAGGCAGTCACTCCCTCGCGGCCGGCCTAGCATGACCGGATAGACCGCGGGGAAGGGAGCCATCAGACCGTCTGGATGGAGGAACAGCTAAGTCTCTACCTCTTTCGGAGGTAGAGACCACAGGTACCCTGACACTTTTAAAGCATAAGATAGAATGGGAATGACAGGTGAGGCCCTCTCTATGCCACCATGCAAGGCGACTAACTATGAGTTGGGCCACAGGGCGTAATACCTCAGAGTATGAGGATGGGTGTTGGCCTCGCGGGACCACTAACGTAAGGCATAGAGGCCTGAGAAAGTATAAGCTATCGGGTTCCTGGTGCCCTGTTAGCCAGTAATGAAACTAACTAAGGGAGGCAGGGCAGGGTATCGAATAAGTACGTGTAATTTGTCGTATCTGAGAATGAGTAGTCAGAAACCACAACAAGGGAATTAGGATAAGGATCCTAAACTTAGTAAAATAATTATGCACCAAGGCAATAATTAAGGTAACTTACTATACATTACAAGTGATAACATCTAATCCCCAGTTAAGTGTCTCTCTTGAATATAGAAACAGATACAAGAAATCGTAGTTCTACATTGGAAATGGAATAGTAGTAGCATAGGTGCAGGTTATACGGTGTGATGTTGGATATAGGTTAAAGAATCAAACCTTAGTGACATGAGTATAGAAATGCACCGGATGAACATTTAGAGGCTTAGTAGAGTGAAAAAAAATCAGCATCTACTGAAAAAAGCCTGTAAAAAACTAGCAAAGTGTTTGCCTTACCTAAATTAAATCCTATATTCAACAAAACATTAGACTAACTTAAAATAGACACGTGCAATATCAACACTGACCACCAGAGGACGTCATTTAACACTCACTATTACACGAAACAAAGAATTATAAACATTCCATAAGATTACATGTAGAAAATAAACATTAAGGACTATAAAAACGAAAGAGGGCCATATGTGGCTGGAATAACTGTAACCACTAACCAAATGCACAGTGAATTGTGAATAGTAGCAGTGACGGAGCTCAAATGCTGAGTGCTCTGTGGATCTGAAACAAATATAATACATGTGATTCCGCATCCACTCACTATGATATGAATATAATATATATACGTATAAACCCACCTAATTGCTTCTAGAGAGCAAAAACTTTAGAGTCGTGACCGAAAGACCAATGGCCTTAATGTAACTTAAGTTAGAAGATCGATAACCACACCTATGGTTTGAACAATAAGAACTGGCAATTAACCTGAATAACACAAATGAGCCCCCTATATAGAGAGACAAGCGAAATGTCAGGATTTACTGATAAAACGTGAAAAATAATTAACAAGCAAGTGCTTCTTTGACCTGAATTAATTATCACTTTAAAATAACTAGAGGTCGACATTAAACATGCAGTAATTACCCGAAACAATGAATTTAAACATTTTGTATGATTTCGTGTAAATCTTACTGCTAAAATAGGGTTAAGTTTTGTATATAACCGAACGTTCCGTGAATATTGAAAAACTACACAAAATAAGTGTAAGAAAACTATAACAACTTGGACCTGCATAAATCATCATTTCAAATAACAGACAAACTTCTAATTTACTCCTGTGCAATATCAAAACTGACCACTAGATGCCGACATTTAAAACATACAGTATTTAACTGAAACAGTGAAGTAAAACAATTCATATGAAATCGTGTGAAACCTACGGCGAAAATAGGGTGTTCGGTTATAAATATGCGAACGGCCCTTGTGATGGGCTAACTTTCGCATATAACCAAACGTTCCGAGATTAATGAAAAACTGCCCGAAATAACAGTATGAGAAATACAACAACTTGGTGTTCGTATGTTTGAGCCGAACGAGAGTGAAGTATAGAGCTGACCCAGGATAACAATGAGCGCCCGCGACTGAGGCACAACAGGCGGCTCAACTCATGGTTTTGACGATTCAGTCAACAAAGTGACTGGAGCAGGAACGGGAGTTCCTCTGGAGAGTTTGAAACTCTGGAGAGTTTGGAAGACAGCAAAACAGACGACCAGGGGCTGCCAGACCAGGTAAGCATTCCCACGAGTTGAAGGTAAGTAAAGGCGATTTTCACTGACCGGAAGTGACGGTATGCAAATCGCTAGACAGACACGGTAATGGGGAGAGGTCTGGTATCCTTAAAAAGGGAAACCAATCCCCTCCCACAACTACAGGCCCAGCCTTACATATATAAGATTATATGTGCACATCCCACTCACTGCCACTATTGTATACAAATAGTATACAAAAATAAAATAGTAAAGGAAGAGAAAAAAAGTGGGTTTTTTAACCCCTTAAAGACACATGACATGTGTGACATGTCATGAATCCCTTTTATTCCAGAAGTTTGGTCCTTAAGGGGTAAAGAAAAAAAATGCAACATGGCGGGAAAAAACCCAATTGAAAACAAACCACACACAACAAAAGGAAGCTAAAACTGAAAAACGTTTATCTGTCTTTTCTCCCCAAAATAAAAATACAAGTTTTAAAAAGTCAATTTTAAAGGAACCTGAAGAAATTCCAACCCAGTTGCTAGATGAAGCAGAGAAAGAAAGAACAACCCTTACTATAAATCAATCTATATCACAAGAACATCTTATGACTGCACTTGATATTCAGTTCGAGAAAATCACACGAGAAATTAATTCCAATATGCAAGATTTGAAAAAAATATTGCAATACTTGGAAACAGAATTAAAGAAAATTAAGAAAAAAAATCAAAACCTTGAACCGCAAGCCCTGACTTATAGAGAATCCCATATACAAAACGAGAAAAAAATTGAGCTGCTGCAACAAGACATAGCGGATTTGGAAGATCGTTCCAGACAAAATATTTTAAGATTAAGAGCAATACCTGAATTTATCATGAATGAAAATCTGGAAAAATTCCTGCATGGGCTATTTTGAAAATTACACAAGAAAGACATACAAATATCTGGGACAGATGCCATAGAACGGGAAAACCTCCTGACTCAGCAGGGGATCTATCAAGGGATGTGCTGATAGCCTGTCAAACATACGGAGGAAAGATAATGTAATGAAAGCAATGAAGACAATTGCACTGCAAGAACCATATGACAAAATCAAAATATTTCCAGATTCATCATTTCATACAAGATCAAAGGGATATATGCAACAATGACGGACATATTCAGGAAGGAAAACATCAGATTTAAACGGGGGACACCAGTAAAGATAATCGTTACATACGAATATGAGACATACTCATTTGACTCTCCTGAAAAACTAAGAATCTGGATGAGAGATAACATTATATATGCTCCATAGCAACTGTAATGGGAAACTACAAGTAGCTATATGTACTTATGCTATATAATGACTATTGTGTTTTTTTTTGTTTTTTTGGGGGCATAAATGAGGAGAGGAGGAAAGAGAGCGGGAAACTTATTAGGTTCCTATAGGGATAATATTGGGAAAATGTGGTTGTTCACTTGTTTTTTTTTCTTATTGTTTTTGTTTAATTTACATAGGATTAAATGAAAAAAGATAGCTATTTATGCACAATTAATGATAAATATCATAAATATTAAAATACGGCAAGAATGAAGGTAGGAAATGAATATAAACCACAAATTAAACACTAAAAGAAAATAACCACAATATTAGACATTAGGTAAATAATTCAATTATAATAATTCAATTATGAACCACATATAGTAAAGATAGAGGAAGGAAGAAGTAAGAAAAGAAAATACACAGTGTTATATAGTAAGAAAGTATAACAAAACTGGAAAAAATATAATGAGTGGAAAGAAAATAAGGGATCTGATGTTATGGCTATTTTTTATTTTTTTGTTTTTTACTTTCTCTCCTTTGCATTCAATCTTTTTAAAAATTGGGCACGAGATGAACTAAGGAGGATTAAGAGATTGGGAAAATTTACTAGACTTCTCATTATTGGGAAAATAGAAGCAGTCTTTACTCACTTGTAAGGGTATTTTTTTTCTTTAAATTTATTTTCTACGTCATAAAAATAGTTAACCAGCGATGCATAATTATTATAGTCAATGTTGGTGCACTCCTCTTCGATGGCTGTGCAAAGTTGCTGGATATTGGCAGGACCTGGAATACGCTGTCGTATACGCCGATCCAGAGCATCCCAAACATGCTCAGTGGGTGATATGTCCGATGAGTATGCTGGCCATGCAAGAACTGGGATGTTTTCAGCTTCCAGGAATTCTGTATAGATCCTTGCAACATGGGGACGTGCATTATCATGCTGCAACATGAGGTGATGGTCGTTGATGAATGGCACAACAATGGGCCTCAGGATCTTGTCATGGTAACTCTTTGCATTCAAAATGCCATCAATAAAATGCACCTGTGCTCGTTGTCCATAACATACGCCCAGTGGTGTATCCTGGTTTTGTGCTGCCCTAGGCAGAACAAAACTCAGGCGCGCACCCCCCCCCCGCGCGCCACCCCCACCCAACCTTTACCCCGCATTCTAAATACACACACACACACACATTCACTGACAGATACGCATACACTAGCTAACAGAAACACACACACTAACAGACAAACTCACACTCAGTAACAGACAAACACACTCACTAACAGACACTCACTAACAGACACACACTCACTCACTAACAGACAAACTAGCAGACACACACACTCACTAACATACACACACACTCACAGGCAAACACACACACTAACGGACACACACAGTCAGACACACACACACACACTCACAGGCAAACACACTAACAGACACACACACTAACAGACACACACTAACAGACAGACACACTAACAGACACACACACACTCACACTCACTAACAGACACACACACACACACACACTAACAGACACACACACACACACACACACACTAACAGACACACACACACACTAACAGACACACACACACACACACACTCACTAACAGACACACACTCACTAACAGACACACACTCACTAACAGACACACACACACTCACTAACAGACACACACTCACTCACTGACACACACACTCACACTCACTAACAGACACACACACTCACACTCACTAACTAACAGACACACACACACTCACACTCACTAACAGACACACTCACACTCACTAACAGACACACACACACTCACACACTCACTAACAGACACACACACTCACTAACAGACACACACACACTCACTAACAGACACACACACACACACACACTAACAGACACACACTCACTAACAGACACACACTCACTAACAGACACACACTCACTGACACACACACACTCACTGACACACACACACTCACAGACACACACTCACTCACTGACACACACACTCACACACACTCACTAACATACACACACACACTCACTAACAGACACACACACTCACACTCACTAACAGACACACACACACTCACACTCACTAACAGACACACACACTCACACTCACTAACAGACACACACACTCGCACTCACTAACAGACACACACACTCGCACTCACTAACAGACACACACACTCACACTCACTAACAGACACACACACACTCACACTCACTAACAGACACACACTCACACTCACTAACAGACACACACACACTCACTAACAGACACACACACACTCACACTCACTAACAGACACACACACACTCACTAACAGACACACACACACTCACTAACAGACACACACACACTCGCACTCACTAACAGACACTCACACTCACTCACATTAACACTTTTTTTTTTTTTACTTTAACCCCCCCCAGCCTCCTTACCTTTGGGAATGCTGGGGGGGGTCATCTTTTTTCCCTGGTGGTCCAGTGGCTGCTGGGCGGTCGGGCGGCGCTGCTAGGCTGTCTGCTGGGCGGGCGGCGAGGGAGCTCTTCCTCTGAGCTGTCTGCTCAGCTCCCTCGCGCGCTGCACAGTGAGGCTGGGAGGCGGAGCCGGAATATGACGTCATATTCCGGCTCCCAGCCTCACTCTGCGGCGCGCGAGGGAGCTGAGCAGACAGCTCAGAGGAAGTGCTCCCTCGCCGCCCGCCCAGCAGCGCCGCCCGACCGCCCAGCAGCTCGCCGGCAGCCCAGCATGTCTGTTAGCCGCAAGGCTAACAAGACATTTGCCTTGGGCATTTGGGGGTGGCTTTTTTTGCCGCCCCCTGGAAAATGCCGCCCAAGGCAAATGCCTTGTTTGCCTCGTGGCTAATACGCCCTTGCATACGCCTGTCCATACCATAACCCCACAGTCACCCGATCCAGAACGTTGACATCAGCAAACCGCTCATCCACACAACACCATACACGCTGTCTGCCATCTGCCCTGTACAGTGAAAACCGGGATTCATCCGTGAAGAGAATACCTCTCCAAAGTGCCAGACGCAATAGAATGTGAGCATTTGCCCACTCAAGTCGGTTACGACGATTAACTGCAGTCAGGTCGAGACACCGATGAGGACGACGAGCATGCAGATGATCTTCCCTGAGACGGTTTCTGAAAGTTTGTGCAGGAATTCTTTGGTTATGCAAACCGATTGTTGCAGCAGCTGTCCGGGTGGCCGGTCTCAGATGATCTTGGAGGTGAAGATGCTGGATGTGGAGGTTCTGGGCTGATGTGGTTACACATGGTCTGTGGTTGTGAGGCTGGTTGGATGTACTGTCAAATTCTCTGAAACGCCTTTGGAGACTGCTTATGGTATAGAAATAAACATCCATTTAACGGGCAACAGCTCTGGTGGACATTCCTGCAGTCAGCATGCCAACTGCACACTCCCTCAAAACTTGCGACATCTGTGGCATTGTGCTGTGTGATAAAACTGCACATTTTAGAGTGGCCTTTTATTGTGGCCAGCCTAAGGCACACCTGTGCGATAATCATGCTGTCTAGTCAGCATTTTGATATGCGAAACCAGTGAGGTGGGTGGATTATTTTGTCAAAGGAGAAGTGCTCACTAACACAGATGACAGATTTGTGAACAATATTTGAGAGAAATAGGCCTTTTGTGTACATAGAAAAAGTCTTAGATCTTTGAGTTCAGCTCGTGAAAAATGGGGGCAAAAACAAAAGTGTTGCATTTATGTAGCGGAGTAGTAGTATTATCCACGGTATCTCCGCTGGTAGACAGGATGAAGCAGGTAACATGTAGGTAAAATGCAGGTAGCGTAGTTACAATCCTTAGCTTAGAGGTTTAGACTGGCATCTCACCAGGCTGAGACACACTCTTTATTATTACAGCTTCCTTTAAGTACAGACCTCCGCGGAAGGGTCTGCATTCCACACAATACACTTCCCTTAGTCTCTGGGCAGGAGGGTGTTGGGTTACAGATAGCAATCTCCCGCCTTAGGAGATACCAAGCAGTACACAGGAATACACTTTACATCATATTACATTCGGGGGGGTTACACTTTAAGTGTCTGGTTTGGCCACAGATAGGAATAGCAATGCAGTAATAGCAAGATATATACAAGGACATTCTATAAGTGGGTGGGTTTGCCACAGTTTATAATTCTGTTCAGTGTGTGTGTGTATATATATATATATATAGTCTTATACACAGAATGTTACTGCAGGGGTTAACAAAAAACATTTGTGCACGGGGCCTAAGTTAAGATAGCGCCTGCTGCATTTCAGTGTGCCACGGCCCACACACATACTTGGCCTCCCTCCCACCGATCCACTTCTGAATGCTGTGGCAAGGAGGAAGAGGTCCCTATATGCGTGGGAGCTGCAGCAAACATCAGCACTTACCACCAATGGAGCCTCAGAGACCTGCCACACTATAAATGGAGCAGCCATATTAAGGTTTGCTCCACCTCAGGTAGGTCTTGCTTTATATTTATGTTTATGGTGGAGGAAATGGCCGCCATGTGGAGCAATTACAGAAAGCACGAGCTCCATATTTAACTGCCTTAAACTCTGCATTTCGTGCTGCTGTAAATACTCAACTGAGCTGAGCTGTTACCTGGCGGAGTAAGGGAGCTGTTGTGCTCTTTTTGCTGCATCCGTGCTCTGAGCTGTTTGGCCCCGCGCCTAGTGTGGGACAAGCTGGAAGTTACGGCTGACCTCCCTGGTGTACCCTTGCTGGTTGATCCGCGGCCAATTCCTTTGTCCTCCCCCCTTGGACCGGTGGGGATTATCCCGGTCCATGCTGCCACAACGCTCAACCCACTACTATCACTTACTTATGCTGCCTCCGGAATCTTGGACAAACAGCTGGCACACAACAAGTACCGCTAAGATGGCGGATGCGCCCACCCCAGGGCACGACAAATCCCAGGCACCAGGTTGCCATGGCGACCTGGAAATTTGTCCTGGCGCATGGGATTTGTGAGCCTGTTCAGCCCCCGATGTCACCGTCTGCCTGAGAGCAGAGGCAGGCAGTCGGATCACGGAGGGCTGAGGCAGGCTGCTGACTGAGTGACGTGGACGGCTCATTGAGAGGTAAGGGAGGGAGGCCGACTCATGTATTGCTGAGGGAGGGAGAGGGGCGACCCACATGGAGAGCTGTGAGGGAGTGGAGCGGGTGACAGAGGGAGTGGACTGGCTCATGTATTGCTGAGGGAGGGACGGAGGGAGGGGGGGCGGCCGGATAATAAAGAGAGCAGAGAACATGACTTAATGCCACGGCGAGAGAGCTGTAATCTCCCTACTCACTTCCCTTGCGCAGCTTTAAGTGATGCCGAGTTATGACGTCACTCCGGCCCCTGGCTCACTAAACAGTGCGCGAGAGGGAGATGAGTAGGGAGATGACCACAGCCCCACTTGACCCCAGGCCCAGGAATACCTATCCACTCCAGCTCTCCAGAAGTAAGGAGGCTGGGTGGATTTAAATAAAGTAATTACTTGTGAGTGTGTCTCTGTCTGTGAGTGTGCCTGCGAGTATGTGTCTGTATGCCTGTGTGTGTGTGTGTGTCTGTATGTCTGAGTGTGTGTGTGTGTGTGTGTGTGTGTGTATGTGTGTATGTCTGTGAGTGTGTGTGTGTGTCGGGGAGTGTGTCTTCTCTCCAATCACATGGGAAATGTGTTTTTACTCACCTTTTTTCTCCCACACCGTGCTGATGACACTGCACCTGGCCGCACCTCCATGGCTGAGATTATCAAATTTGACAATCTCAGCCAATCCGATGATTCCCCATAGGAAAGCATTGGAAGACTATTGCACATGCACGGTAAAATGCCACTGCGCCAATTTAACTTCTCAAAGAGGTGCATTGAATCAATGCATCTCTATAGGAAACTGACCCAGGAAGCACTTCTGAAAAGTCAGTGTTCACATTGAAAAGCGTTCAGGGATAGGATATAGACTTTAGAACAACTGCATTAAGCTGCAGTGGTTCTGGTGACTACAGCGTTCCTTTAATAATTTTATTTTTGGCGTTGATTTCTCTGGCTCCTAATTTTTCTAGTTGGCTCCTAGATTCCAAGCAAATTTGTCAAGCCCTGGCCTACCCTCTCTGCAAGCTTCTCTGTACAGCCAGATGGGGTTCTGCCTGGCTCTTTGGAGCGAATCCTGCAAAGACTGGTTGATATTTTTACCAATTTCTGGGCAATGCTGGAAAGTATTGCAATATCCCGCAGCTATCACAGGAGAGTGGCTGGGAGGGAGGTGGCCTGGAAGTGAGCAGCACTCCGTCAGGCATAGTCTCATATACAGATCCAGGGCCGGACTGGCCCACCGGGATACCGGGAAATTTCCCGGTGGGCCGTCGGCACCTGGGGCCGGGGTGACCTGCGGCCGCAGGGAGAACTTGAAAGGCGGCCGCAGGGGAAGCTCTTCATGAGGCCGGGAGCAGGCTCTTCTGGGGGAGCAGGCTGTTCTGTCTCTGCTCCCCCTCCCTCGCGCGCTAGAAAGAGACCGGGGCCGGAATATGACGTCATATTCCGGCTCCGGTCTCATTAAGCTGCGCGCGAGGGAGGGGGAGCAGATACAGAAAAGCCTGCTCCCCCAGAAGAGCCTGCTCCCGGCCTCATGAAGAGCTTCCCCTGCGGCCGCCTTTCAAGTTCTCCCTGCGGCCACCAGCACAGCTACCAGTCTGCCCACCCACAGGTACTAAAAAATATGTATGTCAGTGGGAGTGTGTGTGTGTGTGTGTCATGCTGTGTGTGTGTGTGTGTGTTCCATGCTGTGTGTGTGTCTGTCTGTCTGTCATGGTGTGTGTATGTGTCTGTGTCATGCTGTGTGTGTGTGTGTCTGTATCATGCTGTGTGTGTGTGTCTGTCTGTCTGTGTCATGATGTGTGTGTCTGCGTCATGCTGTGTGTGTGTGTCTGTGTCATGCTGTGTGTGTGTGTCTGTCTGTCTGTCTGTGTCATGCTGTGTGTGTCTGTATCATGCTGTGTGTCTGTCTGTATCATGCTGTGTATCTGTCTGCGTCATGCTGTGTGTGTATGTCTGTGTCATGCTGTGTATCTGTCTGTGTCATGCTGTGTGTGTGTCTGTATCATGCTGTGTGTGTGTGTCTGTATCATGCTGTGTGTCTGTCTGTGTCATGCTGTGTCTGTATCATGGTGTGTGTCTGTCATGGTGTGTGTGTGTGTGTCTGTCATGGTGTGTGTGTGTCTGTCTGTCATGCTGTGTGTGTGTCTGTGTCATGTGGTGTGTGTGTCTGTCTGTGTCATGCGGTGTGTCTGTGTCATGCTGTGTGTCTGTCTGTGTCATGCTGTGTGTGTGTGTCTGTCTGTGTCATGCTGTGTGTCGGTCTGTGTCATGCTGTGTGTGTGTCTGTCTGTGTTACGCTGTGTGTGTGTGTCTGTATGTGTCATGCTGCGTGTCATGCTGTGTCGTCTGTGTCACGGTGTGTCTGTATCATGGTGTGTGTGTCTGTCATGGTATGTGTGTGTGTCTGTCATGGTGTGTGTGTGTGTCTTTGTCTGTCATGGTGTGTGTGTGTGTCAGTCGTGGTGTGTGTGTGTGTGTGTGTGTGTCAGTCGTGGTGTCTGTGTGTGTTTTTAAAAATAATGTTTTACTCACCTTTTTTTTTTTTCCAACGTCGTGCTGGTCTCTGCCTCTCTGCCTCTATCATCAAGCTTGATGATCTCAGCCAATCCGCACTGACACAGGAAGCACCTCTAGTGACCGTCTGAGTGTCTGTCACTAGAGGTGTCACTAGGAAGCAATGTAAACACTGCCTTTTCTCTGCAAAGTCAGTGTTTACATTCAAAAGCCTGCAGGGACAGGCAATAGACACCAGAACCACTACATTAAGCTGTGTGTGTGTGCGCCTGCTAGTGAGCTTGCTTGCATGTGTATGTGTGTGTGTGTGTGCCTGCTAGTGAGTGAGCTTGTGTTTTTATGTCAATGAGCTTATGTATATTAGTGAAATTGTTTGTCTATGAGGCTGTGTATCAATGAGCTTGTGTGTGTCAGTGAGATTGTCTGTGTCTGCATGTGAGTATGCTTACTGTATAATTAAATGTTTTACTCTGAAAGGACCAATATATTATATTAGAAAAAGCAATATATATATATATATATATATATATATATATATATATTGCGACAATATATGGCGCAATGACTTATGGGGCTGGCATAGATTTTTTTTTCCAGGGCTGCTTTGTATCCCCAGTCCGGCCCTGTACAGATCCTGACCCCACTCCCAATATTCCACCTGGGCTAAAGACCCCCAAGGGTGGCCCACACAGACAGAAGGCCACATGCCGCTGGCTGTGCAAAACCATCAGGGCATTTTATGTCTCCTTGAAAGGGAAGGACTGGGACTTACAAAGTCTCCCTATCTGCGGCTCGAAAATACAAGCCTTCACAGGAGCCTGGGGCTTTTGCCTGTCTCCATTGTGCCTATACCTTCACTAGCCCCCAAAGAATACCATCCAGCATTCCACGCAGGGGAATCGACTGAACGCTCTCAAGCATCTCTCTCCAACTCTACAGCTAGCCATGAGAGTCTTTCTGTTACCAGAAAAAGCTAATGTTGATTGATAAAGTATTTCTTTGTATTTGCCTTTTCTTATAACGTGCTTTCTATTTTTTTTAATACAACGCTCACAATTTGCTTGCTTTGAAGTTATACTGAGGAAGGGGTCACGTAGTTCCAGGCACCTGTACTGTTATTATAAGCTGTGTAGAACTACTTTTTTGTTGAGGTGTTGTGACAGCGCTCTAGATACAGTAGTTCCTTTTTTCAGCAACATGTCGATTTATTAGCAATTTCTAAGACTAGATAGCAAGTCTTAAGCCAGTTTACTTTGTCTACCACAAATAATAGCATGTTTAGCTATATAGCCCAGCAACTAACTCTTTTCATTTCATCTTTACACCATTGTTTTATCTTCTGATATTTTTATCTATATGCATGCCATAGTATGATATCCATGACTGGCTAGCTTGCTCTGTTAAAACGCAAAGCACCTGATTATTGTACAGACATGTTAGTTTAGCCTGTGTCTACTCCTTTGTCTCTTATGTTTACTGTTCTCTTAAAATGTCAAGCCAAGCATTATGTCAAGCCATGGCACTGTATTTTCATGTACGTACGTAACGTTTGCGCTTGTCCATGCTGTCGTGGCATCATAAGTATGCTTGTACACTCTTGCACGATAAAATAAAGAATGTTTAAAAAAAAAAAGACAGAGAACCGTAGCACAAGGGGGGCATGAGAATCAGAAGTGTGTTGTTCTCCTCTAAAATATCAAAGTTGTTCCATTTGATGTTTAAAATATTGATTTCTTAATTTTGGGCTAAAAAAATAGGGGTCGTCTTATACATGAGGGCATCGTATACACGAAAAAATATATATAAAAATATATTTTTTTCTTATTAAAAAAAGTTCTATTTAATTTTACTGTGAAATTACGTTTTAAAGTAATCTTTTGGCGGCATCTTGTGACTATACTCTGTGTTGCACTTGTAATTTGAGTTTTGCCTCAAAATAACCTATTCGTTTCACTCATTAATATGAATATGTCTGTATGGTTTATTCCCTATATATGCGATCAGGGCTGCCACCAGAAATTTTGGGGCCCCTAACTCAGCTCAGGGTCTGGGCCCCCTGGGGCCTGCCTCCAATCCCGCCCACAGGGTCTGCCTCCAAATCCCGCCCACAGTAATACACACACACAAACACACACACTGATACAAAAGGACACAGATACATACTAACAGACACACATACTGAAACAAACATACACGCATACAGGGCCGGATTAACATAGGGGCTGATGGAGCTGCAGCTCCAGGCCCAGGCCCATGGAATAGGCCCATTTAAAAAAAAAAAAATTTTTTTTTTTTTTTTTTTTACACACTACTCTTAGGTTTGCCACCTGACTGGTATTTTACTGGCACAGCTGGTATTTGAGGCTGTCTGGCCGTGCCGGTATTGCAGTAATACCAGAAATACAAATGCAGGTATATTTCTCAGAATAAATGGAGATTACTCTGCAATACCAGCACCAGCCAGTAGGGGTCACTGTGTGTGGAGAGAGGCAGGTATAGGAAGTTACAGCATATCCCTGCCTCTCTCTACTACTCACTGACCCATGAGGGAGCAGCAACACAGCACAGAGTCCAGACAACAGCTCTACAGTAAGTGAGGGATGGGGGAAAGATAGTAGGGACACATGGGGACACTGAGACACTAGGGGACACATGGGGACACTGAGACACTAGGGGACACTAAGGGACATATGGGGACACACAGACACTAGGGGACACAGACACTAGGGGACACAGACACTAGGGGACACTGAGACACTAGGACAAATGGGGACACAGACACTGGGAGACCTGGGAACACAGACACTTGGGGACACTGGAAAACATGGGGACACTGAGACACTAGGGGACACTGGGACACATGGGGATGCTGAGACACATGCAGATGCTGTGAGACATAGGGACATTGGGAGACACTGAGACATTGGGACACGGAGACACTATGTCCCCATTTCTCTCAGTGTCCCCATGTCCCCCAGCCAGTGTCCCTAGTGTCTCACTGTCCCCAAGTCTCCCAGTGTCTGTGTCCCATGTCTCTCAGTGTGCCTAGTGTCCCCATGTGTCCCTATATGTCCCAGTGTCCCCATGTCTATGTCCCCATGTCTCCCAGTGTCCCCAAGTGTCTATCTCCCAGCCAGTGTCCCCTAGTCTCCCAGTGTCTGTGTTCCCATGTCTCTGTGTCCCTAGTGTCTAAGTGTCCCCAAATGTTGCAGTGTCCCCATGTCTCCCAGTGTCTGTGTTCCTAGTGTCTCAGTGTGCCTAGTGTCCCAATGTCTCCCAGTGTCCCTATATGTCCCAGTGTACCCATGTCTATGTCCACAACTGTCCCCATGTCTCCCAGTGTCCCCAAGTGTCTGTCTCCCAGCCAGTGTCCCCTAGTCTCCCAGTGTCTGTGTTCCCATGTCTCTGTGTCCCTAGTGTCTTAGTGTCCCCAAATGTTTCAGTGTCCCCATGTCTCAGTGTCTGTGTCCCTAGTGTCTCAGTGTCCCCATTTCTCCCAGTTTCCCTAAATGTCTCAATGTCCCCATGTCTGTGTGTTCCCGGGTCTCTCAGTGTCTCCATGTCTCTCAGTGTCCCCGGGTCTCACTATGTCCCCAGTATCCTAGAGACATTTGGACACTGGGAGAAATGGCGACACTGAGACACTGGGAGACTAGGGGACTGGGCGACATGGGGACACTGACACTGTGATACATAGGGACACTGAGACACTGGGTGACTTGCGAGACTGAGACACTGGGAGACAGGGAGACATTGGGAGCAATCCATCTATACAGCAGAATCAAACTGTGAGTAGTTTGTTGGTGATTTTACAGAATTTTCTCTGATGTCACTCCTTGTGATTATACAAATGATTAAGGCTGGTATTTTTTCCCAAGAAAGGTGGCAACCCTAACTACTCTTCACATACTCTTGCTTAAAGGAGCACTACAAGGTCAGGAACACAATCATGTATTTCTGACCCTATTATGTTAAAACCATCACCCTGGCCCCTTCTTGCCTCCCTAAGTATAGTAAAATATAACGTGTGTTCAAGTCTGCAGCTGCTGGCTCTGCCTCTGAACTGACTGTCTGCTGACATCATCAGAAGTGGTGGTCTGAGCAAATTACAATACTTGCCCATGGGATTGGCTGAGACTGTTAACTAGACTGTTAACTAGGCAGATCAGGGGCAGAGCCAGCACAAGGCCAATCAGCATCTCCTCATAAAGATAAATTGAATCAATGCATCTCAATGAGGAAAGTTCAGTGTCTGCATGCAGAGGGTGGAGACACTGAATGGCAGTGCTGCACACTAGGCAGTACTGCCCCAGGAAGCACCTCTAGCAGCCATCTAAGGAGTGGCCAGTGGAGTTATTTTCTCTGAAAAGACAGTGTTTACTGCAAAAGGCCTGAATGGAATGATTCTACTTACCAGAACAAATACAATAAGCTGTAGTTGTTCTGGTGACTATAGTGTCCCTTTAAGTTTGGAAGCTTAAGAGGGATGTATGGGAACAAAACTTGTGTGGACTGGCTGACAATAAAATTAGTTTAGGTAATGCTGTTGGTCTCTCTAACACTGTGGTATGTCCCCTCCTTTCTTCTACACTCACTACATACACATTTTCTCTGTCTCAGACTGTATACCAGGAATTTCTGCCTGCTAGTAAGAAGATAAGGAGACAAGTGGACCAGCGAGTGCTAGGGGACAGTCCTTAGAAAGCATGGAGTGAGCGCATCATTAGACGCATTTATGTCAAGCTCAGAATGCTGCCTGCATAGTATGCCCTTAGTTGGCCAGCCTGCAGGATTGGCGGGCAGCCTGACATGCATTCATGCCAGGCTGTCCTTCAAATTCTTTGGACAGACATGCCCCCTTTTTGGGCATGTTCTCCCCTTTTGGCAGGTCTGATGACGTGATTCGCACCAGTGGCCCACCCTTTTACCCCGCCCATTGACTTCCTGCTTCACTGGACACTGCTGTTAGGGGGTATGGATTTACTTGAAAGATGAAAGCATAAATTAGAGAGAGATTAGCATAGAGTATGTGTTTTCTTATGGCTGCATCCTATGAGTTTCCCTCCAACACCATCTCCATCAGATACATGACGCTTGGGAGGTATGACCGTTTTAGTGTTTTGGGCCGATAAGATTCTGTAAATAGGCCCATCATAATTGTCAGCACCAGGCCCACTGGGCTCTTAATCCGGCCCTGCACGCATATAGGCATACACAAACATACTGAGACATACACACATATACAGACACACAGGCATACATAGTGACAGACAGACACATACTAACATACATACAGACACAGATGCATGAGGACATACAGACACATACATACATACACACTGATATACATACACACAGACATACATTCATAATGACATACAGACATACATACATTCATACTGGCATACATACATATATCCATACATAATGCAATCATAGTTGTTCCATATAGATATATTCCTACCCGTAATGAAAAAGATTTAGGGACAGAGTCAAATCCACGTATCCAGTCTGGTTCCCCACCAAATTGATAAGTCACCATCCACGACTGATGCAAATATAGACAGGCACAAATACCCATACACAGGCACAGACAAGCTGACACAGACAGGTGCAGACTAGTAAACACAGGAATAGACAGGTACACACAGGACTAGACAGACACATGCAGGCACAGACAAAGACAGCCATACACACTGACAAGCATGCAATGTACATCTGAGGTTTGTTGAGGCCAGCAGCTGCAAACTTTGTGTAGGGAAATCAGGCAGCGTGCCCGTTAATCATATTGAAAAAAGACCAATTGCTCCAAGTACCACATTACTGTGTATTAATGCAAAGGTTATACTGCAAAAATACCCTGCATTGACTCTCTCTGTTGAGAGAGCAATATATAACATTCTCTGTAGCTACAAGTTAGCAACCCTGGCTTTGATTTAGCAAAGAAGGAGTTTTCACTTCTTTCTTTTTTATGCAAGCTTCAATCAGCTAGTGTATGCAAAACTGGAGACTACATTATTAAAGAGACACGTTATACAACCATTCACTATTAAGCCATCTGATCAGCCTGTTTGAAAATGCATTAACACCAGTGGCGTCTCTAGGATTCATTTTTAGGGGGGCCAGGGACAAAAGTAGGGGGGCACATTTAACCGCGCCGTCACTGCAGTTTGACCCCGCCCCTGTCTCATGTTAAGCCCCGCCCCGACACAATGTGTTTTTTTCCTCTTTTTTTTTAAATAATCCCTGGTGGAGAATTCATTATTTTCCACCAAGGATTATTAAAAAAACAAACACATTTCCCTTGATACAGTCCATACACACACACACACACAGACTGCTGAGTCCTTACACACACAGAGAGAGAGACTGCTGAGTCCATACACACACACACAGAGACTGCTGAGTCCATACACACACAGACACACAGACTGCTGAGTCCATACACACACAGACACACAGACTGCTGACCATAAACACACACACACAGACTTCTGAGTCCACACACAAACACAGACTGCTGAGTCCATACACATATACACACAGAGACTGCTGAGTCCATACAAACACAGACACATAGACTGCTGAGTCCATACACACACACACACACAGAGACTGCTGAGTCCATACAAACACAGACACATAGACTGCTGAGTCCATACAAACACAGTCACATAGACTGCTGGGTCCATACACATACACACAGACTGCTGAGTCCATACACACACACACACACACACAGACTGCTGAGTCCTTACACACACACAGAGAGAGACTGCTGAGTCCATACACACACACACAGAGACTGCTGAGTCCATACACACACAGACACACAGACTGCTGACCATACACACACACACACAGACTTCTGAGTCCACACACACAAACACAGACTGCTGAGTCCATACACATATACACACCCAGACTGCTGAGTCCATACACACACACACACACACACACACAGAGACTGCTGAGTCCATACAAACACAGACACATAGACTGCTGAGTCCATACAAACACAGTCACATAGACTGCTGGGTCCATACACATACACACAGACTGCTGAGTCCATACACACACACACACACACACACAGACTGCTGAGTCCATACACACACACACACACACACACACACAGACTGCTGAGTCCATACACACAGACAGACTGCTGAGTCCATACACACACGCAGACCGCTGAGTCCACACACACACAGACTGCTGAGTCCATACACACACTGCTGAGTCCATACACACACACACAGACTGCTGAGTCCATACACACAGACAGACTGCTGAGTCCATACACACACACACACACACTGCTGAGTCCACACACACACAGACTGCTGAGTCCACACACACTCACACACAGACTGCTGAGTCCAAACACACACACTGCTGAGTCCATGTACACATACAGACTGCTGAGTCCACACACACACACACACTGCTGAGTCCATACACACACACTGCTGAGTCCACACACAGACTGCTGAGTCCATACACACATACACACACAGACTGCTGAGTCCATACACACATACGGACTGCTGAGTCCATACACACACACTGCTGAGTCCACACACACACACAGACTGCTGAGTCAATACACACATACAGACTGCTGAGTCCATACACACACACACACACACACAGACTGCTGAGTCTATTCACACGGACAGACTGCTGAGTCCATACACACACACACAGACTGCTGAGTCCACACACACACACAGACTGCTGAGTCCACACACACTCACACACAGACTGCTGAGTCCATACACACACACTGCTGAGTCCACACACACACACACACACAGACTGCTGAGTCCATACACACATACAGACTGCTGAGTCCATACACACACACACAGACTGCTGAGTCTATTCACACAGACTGCTGAGTCCATACACACACAGACTGCTGAGTCCATACACACATACACACACACACACACACTCACACACATACTGCTGAGTCCATACACACACACTGCTGAGTCCATGCACACATACAGACTGCTGAGTCCACACACACACACACACACAGACTGCTGAGTCCACACACACACACACACACACACACACACACACACAGACTGCTGAGTTCATACACACACAGACTGCTGAGTCCATACACACATACACACACACACAGACTGCTGAGTCTATACACACATACAGACTGCTGAGTCCATACACACACTGCTGAGTCCACACACACACACACACACACACAGACTGCTGAGTC
Organism: Pelobates fuscus; assembly: GCF_036172605.1. Lineage (NCBI taxonomy): Eukaryota > Metazoa > Chordata > Amphibia > Anura > Pelobatidae > Pelobates > Pelobates fuscus. The sequence continues at coordinate 159,247,583 of NC_086317.1, read as the reverse complement.
CACACACACACAGACAGACTGCTGAGTCCATTCACACATACAGACTGCTGAGGCCATACACACACACTGCTGAATCCACACACACACTGCTGAGTCCATACACACATACAGACTGCTGAGGACATACACACACACTGCTGAATCCACACACACACACATACACTGCTGAGGCCATACACACATACAGACTGCTGAGTCCATACACACACAGACAGACTGCTGAGTCCATACACACAGACTGCTGAGTCCATACACACATACAGACTGCTGAGGTCATACACACCATGTACCGGTATCTACATTCCCAATGCAAGACACTGTTTTCCTGGTTCCTATATCTTTTGTCTCCATACCCAAAATCTAAAAGGTACATATTTTCCAGATCTCCACCAGGTATCCATGAGTTTCTCTCAATTTTAGATTTTTTTTTTTCACTCCAATTATCCCATGTCCCACTCTGACCTCGGAATATTGGGCTCCGGTTCACGCTAAATATCTGACCAATACTGTTTAAATAATACGTTACAAAACTGTACATATACGTGGCCATTTGGAGAATACAGACCCTTCACACTTTACACAGAGAATATAAAAAGCCACATATACATATTAATCAGCAAAACATAAAATGGTACCTTTACTTAGAAAATAACATCAACACACAGACTGCTCAGTCCACACACACACAGACTGCTCAGTCCACACACACACAGACTGCTGCGTCCACACACACACAGACTGCTGAGTACAAACACACACACAGACTGCTGCGTCCAGACACACACACAGACTGCTGAGTCCATACACACACACAGACTGCTGAGTCCATACACACATACCCACACACACACACATACACACTGCTGAATCCACACACACACACACACACACACTGCTGAGTTCATACACACACAGACTGCTGAGGCCATACACACACACACTGCTGAATCCACACACACACACACACACTGCTGAATCCATACACACCAACGGCTGAGTCGATATACACACACACACACACACACACTGCTGAGTCCACACACTCACAGACTGCTGAGTCCACACACACACACACACACAGACTGCTGAGTCCATAAACACATACAGACTGCTGAGTCCATACACACACACACACACACTGCTGAATCCATACACACACACAGACTGCTGAATCCATACACAAACGCTGCTGAGTCCATACACACACACACACACACACATACAAACTGCTGAGTCCATACACAGACACACAAGCTTCCTCACTAGCAGACAGACAGACAGACACACACCTGAGCATATCACGCCTACCTGTTGCTGGGGGTCACACAGCCATCTTCTTGCCTTTCCAGCAGGAGCATGGTCTGCTGCTTAACGGCGGGGGCGGGGCTTATGTGCGGGAGGCAGGGCTTCACTTGGGGGCGGGGCCTATGCCGGGGAGCCTGTCTGTCCGTTCCAGCTGCTCTGCCCTGCATTCCCTCAGGCTGTAACAGACTGTTACAGCCTGAGGGAATAGAATCCAAGCACATGGCCAATTGGCCAGCAAGTTGCTGGCATTTGGGGGGGCACAAGGGGGGACACAGCATGATGTAATTTAACACTGATTAGAGCGACAGTGCCAGGGGACTCCAGGTGCTTTAACCAATTTAAGGAGATTAAATGTTTATTGTGTCTTTAAGTTAAATAGAAAGACAAACTATGGGTAAGTTAGTGTAAATACAACCTGCTTACCAATATCACAAATGACTTGTATTTATATTCTTGAAAAGTTTTCATACACATAAAATAAATGCAATCCAAGTACTGTGGAACAAGAATTGTACTTACGTTTGCAAAACGTGTTGGAACTAGGATGAGAAAAAGACCATTCAAGATTAGATTCGCAAGATGCAGCAATATTTCTAAAACGAGAAAAAGAAAAAGTGTAGCCTGGGCGGCACTGGAATTCCACTTTTTCCTTTACGGCAAATGAAGTCCTACTCAAGTACGCTTCCTTAGGTTCTAAATCTTGTAGCCTAGGAGGAGGCCCACAGGTAGCTGTACAAAGAGAACAAAATTGAAAAAAATAAAAGATTGAAACAGCAATTCATTTGTTGTCCTACGTTGTTATACAAACAAAATATCCACTTTGGATTAGCAATAACCAATTTAATATTTTTTTAAAATAATTAACTGTTAATAAATTGTTAGTGAGTGATATTGTGTATATAATTATGGTGAATGCTATTTTCCTTACAGATTTTAATACATTTTAATGGCAATTGACTTTAACTTTCTATTGTGTTTTATTGTGTTTTATGGCTGTTAAAGTACAAATAAGAAAAATAACAGAATATTAATTATTATTCTCGTGCATAGTTCTTTATTATTTTTGTTTCGTTAAGATAATCCTTGTGAGTGAAAAATAATAAAACATGTTTTGAGACAATGGTTCTTTTAGGTCAGGACCCAAAAGATGGGTTCCCAACTCCCCATGAGTTTGGACATGCACATCATATTCAAACATCAGGCACCATGCAGAAGGCCACAATAAGGGGCATACCATAGCAGAAAGTGTCTTGTTGAATTCATATTTGTATTTTTACTATTAGTATTAAAATAATATATGTCAGAGATTGCTTTACAGATTGATGAATACAGTTAAACATATCTCTCAGGAAACATCGAAAATGCATTAATCCAGATGTGGCGAGTGAAGGTAACATCCAAACATATCAACACTATTACACCATGTCAGTGAACTTGTTCCCAACCCCTATGATGATACGGGATGATTAAATGGTGCCATATGGGTTCTCCAATGTATAGCAGATAAGCACCAAATTAATAACCTGGGGGTATCAATCCTAGATATAAACTGTGAAGATTCAGTAATAGCAATGGGCAGATGTAATAGGCTGATAACGGTCAGCTGACTATGGCACCCAAATTCCACTGACTGTTGCTGCTTGGGATAATGTTGTATTTTCATAAATTCAAACAGCACAGAGATCATGGGACTTTAATGTCATTTTCTTTTAAGCAGATGTGTATAAAATAGAGCCAATGTTTGAGCCCCTTTTACTTAACTAATTAGACTTGGGCACTGTTGAAATTTTCGTTTCCACCAAATACATTTGTTCAGATGAAATTCTCTATTATTCTCATTTTGAAATTTCATTCGGACAAATGAAATTCCGCAATCTCTGCTACAGCTGCATCTTGCAGTCGTTTAGCACAAAACGCCCGAAATTGGTACCCTTGTGGGAATACCATATTTAAGTGTAACAAATCAGGGAGCTGTTTAGTACATAGCTCCTATTTGGTATCTTTAGTAGCCTTGGCAATCCCACACAAGGCTTAGGGAGCTATCTTGTAAGAAGCTGAAAGACCAAATGTTACAAAAAGCTCTTCCTTTTCTTAATTTTGGCCTTTCAGACAACTTTAATAATACTAAGTAAAAAATACTTAGAATTAGTAAATAAATAATCCCTCACTCATGCCCCTACCCGACATGCCACGGGTAGGGGCATGTCTACTAAACAGAGAGGGGGACCTTACAAGCAGCTGTCTGGATGCCTTCATGGGCTAACACTAACTCTACAACCTGTTCCCCTTCTTTCTCCTGATGTACAAGTGTCAGTCGCCGGTATATCATGTCATGATGTTTCCTGGCGGCCACAATCTTTGTGCATCCTCACACCTCCCCATCACTGGCAGCCCTCTTCAGCTACGTTTTGTGCATTTTGTGTAGTGTGTATTCACTGGTCCCATGTTACAACAACCCACCATGGAATTTCATATTTTCCAGGTGGGCCTATCCGGCCCTGATTATCTATCACAGAATCAATATTCAGATACTGAATATATTGTTAGAATGTGTATGTTCATTTTGTTGCTATATGTTGATGTAGTGTATGCAGGTTAAACAGATGTCTGGTAATTAATCCAAAATAATCATGCTCACACTTTTGTTATGACTTACTTCAGGGCCAGCCCAAAACATTGTGCTGCCTGGATCCAAGTATGAAATGCTGCCCCCTCCTCTCCCCCCTTCAACATAAATGCTTCTGCAATGGTAGTGTCTCTATGTGGGTGTGCTGGGGATGAAGTGTGTGTGCTGGGGAATCTAGTATGTGTCTATGTGTGTGTGCTGGGGTTGTACGTGTGTCTGTGTGTATGCTGGGGATGTAGCTTGTGTCTGTGTATGCACTGCAGCCAATAAACTTACCTATACACTGTGTCTGTGTATATGCATGTGTGTCAGTGTTTGTATTTGTGTGTCTGTATCTGTATGTGAGTCAGTGATTGTATCTGTTTGTCTATGTATATGCATGTGTGGCAGTGTTTGTGTGTCTGTATATCTGCATGTGTATCAGTGTGTCTGTGCAACTGTATATGTGTCAGTATATGTATCAAAAAACGGACACACATGCAGATACTGACACACACACACAGAGATGTACAGACACACTGATATGCTTGCAGATACACATACATACAGACATACACACAGACACATAAAGACGCTGACACATACAGATACACACATTGCCACGCATGCAGATACACAGACATACAGATACACACACTACACACAGATACACATTACACACATAAAGTATACACTAACCTCACACTACACACATACAGGCACACACTAAACATACACACTACACACACAAACACACATACAAACACACACTACAGACATTGCACACATACAAACACAGATACCCACACTACATACAGATACCCACACTACACAGATACAAATACAGATACACACACACTACACACAGATACACACACATTATACTCATACAAACAGATACACACTACACATACACAGATACACACATACAAAACACACAGATACATACACTACATACACTACATACACACACAACACATACAAACACACAGATACACACACATACCCACACTACATACATATACACACACGTTACACACATACAAACAGATACACACACACACATACACATTAAAAAAATTAAGCCACCCAGCAGGTTCTTACCTTCTGCTGGCTGTGGCTGGTGGGAGTTGGGGGCCTGCTCTGCCAATCCGGCACCATCCTTGCTGCTCCCTCCTCCTCCTGTGCGGATGACTCTGTGTCAGCTAGGAGGAAGTGACAGCAATACGCTGTCACTTCCTCCAGCTCTCCATGCGGATAGGAAGGGGCCCGGTCGCTCTGTCAAAGTGCCGCAGCTCACAACTGGGCCCCTCATTGCACATGTTCATCAGGTGGCCCTAAGGGCATGGGCCACCTGATGGACCCTCACACAGGTTCCCATCCCATGTGGTGCTGCTGCACCGCTGCCAAGGGTTGGGAAACCCTGTTTAAGATTATGACAGGGGCGACATTTTGTCAGAGTGCCGCCTGGAGCCGTGGCTCCCGCGCGGTATATGGACGGGCCGGCCCTGACTAACTTACTTGAAATTTGTTGCACCTGTGTGCTCACTTTAAACATGTTCACTGTGTATTTCTGATCTTAGGTCTGACAAATACCTCTAAGATGTTGAAACATTGCATGGCACTGGAAACCAAGAGGTGGAGGCCGTCTAAGCTATGTGAGTGTAACCCAATGAGCTGTAGTGCTTCTGGTGACTATAGTGTTCTTTTAATGCTTCCTCATTAGCCTGAGCAGCACAGAGGGGATGGACAGCTGAGGACCCTCTTTTATCATTAAACTATTACAAACAGTGTAACGCTGAACCAAAGGATGGAGCCAGGGGATCCCAGACACTAAAACCACATCAGTGAGATGAAGCAGTTACAGTTCAGTGTCCCTTCAACTGATATGGCAGCATAGTGACTTAAATGTAATGATCATTCAGTCCTAGGGCTTCCAGTTTACTCCAACTTGAAAAAGACATTACAAGGAGTTAAAACTTACGTGCGGATTTGCAGAATATGTCAGGAACAGACCACTCTAATTCCTCCAAGCATGTTATATCTGTTTTGGCACCTTGAACATATACGTAATCAGGCTTGCATTTATAATAAACCTTGTCACCCACAGGAAAGTAAGCTACTTCCACAAAGTTTTCCTGAAGGTCGCCGTATTCCAATACAGGGGGTTGTCCACATGCAGCTGGAGGAAAAATAAAATCAAAGTGAATTTGTGGCAAACCTAGCCACTTCAGACTATTTTGTTTATCTTTGAGGGTTGCCCTAGAAAGGCTGGTTTATATATGATGTTTGATGTGTTTGCTTAAAATGTGAAAGAGGGAATTCGTATGCTAGTGGCACGAAAGCCGCTAGCATTCATATGGTAGTTTCACGAACAGTGATTTTCAACACTGCTCGTGAAACGAACAAAGTACCGAATGGGAGCCCACACACAGGGGGTTGTGTGGCTCCCATTAACCGATTGCAACAATGTATCCATCGGCTGTTAATTGATTCACAGGGTGGCCGTCGTTCGGCTACTGACCAAAAGGCGGCGGCCATCTTGAATTCCCTTTTTGCCCAGCGGTGTTTGGTCGTCGAGTGCCTGGAATTAAAATCAGCTACTCGACGGCACGAACACCGCTGGACTTCCAGACCGTTAGGGAGCGCCGGTCTTGTGGTACTTTTTCCCCACTTGTGTATTCGTGACTTTTATGAGGTATGTATACTGAAGTGTATTTCGTGCGGCGTTCGGCTGATTGTGCTGGGATCTGAGCGGTACTTTCACGAAGTGTGCGCTCAGACCCCAGCTATTCGGCACGAATAATATGTAAGTTACGGATTTTTATGTGAAAAGCCAGTTCTGCTGTATGGAGGGAATATCTACTTAACAGGATATTCTAGTGGGAGTATCCCTCTCGTACAGAAGTGCATGGTGGGAGAAATGTTCTGTATGTTAAGTCCCCATGTACAACCCCTTTAAAGTCAGTAAGGAAACCCCTTGCATGGGGAACCACATAATTACTGGAGCTTGTGAATAAAATCGTCAGTTGACTCCCAGAACTGTGTTTCGTCCGGTTACTGGGGCGATTTGGGATATTGTCTTAATTTTCAGCACTTTCCTTGGATTACCTTATTTTACCAGTGGAGATATTGGGATTTAAAAACTTATTGACTCGAGTATAAGACTAGGGTGGGAAATGCAGCAGCTACTGGTAAATTTCTAAATAAAATTAGATCCTAAAAAAAATATTTATTTACAGTGTGTGTATATAATGGATGCAGTGTGTGTGTATGAATGCAGTGTGTATGAATGCAGTGTGTGTGTGTATGAGTGCAGTGTGTGTGTATGAGTGCAGTGTGTGTGTGTGAGCAGGGCCGGACTGGCCCACCGGGATACCGGGAAATTTCCCGGTGCTGTGCTCAAGCTAAGGACTAGCTGACAGTTTTAACTAACCCATATAATCATGACAGACAGTGGTTGACATATTGTAAAAAAAAAATCTGTGCTCTGTATAGTTTTGTAGGATATGCAGTTCAGTATTTGGCAGCAGTAACCTTCATCAGAAAAGGTAAATCATAATATTGCACAGGCTGAAATTAGCTGTGGCATCTCGGGAGAGCAAAAAGTAAGGCGCAAGAGAGTTCTGAGAACGGGCAACAGCTCAAATAGCCCACCCTTTGGTGGGTCCCCGCTCAGATCTCAAACTGGTTTTAGCTGGTTTTATATCATTGGCATATTGGACTGATCCCAACCAAAAGGGCGGAACAGATCCAAAATGCAGGCCGGCTCTCTCTGCACGAGAGATACAGCAACCCCAGACGATTGTTTCAACCTTGTTAAGCATCGTCAGTGAGGTATAGCCCATATCCCTCTAGGCACCGTGAGCAAGGGGTCCACATCTGAATTATCCTTTAAACTTAGGGAGAGCAAAAAACAAGGCGCAAGAGGCATCTCGTGCACAAAGGTATAAAACAGGCTCTTTCCCAGATATTGAGACAGAAAATTACCAGAATGTACATATTTTGATCTCGCTAGGCATGACATGAACATTACACAGGTGATGGTATATACAGCTGAAATATATGTTTTTATACTCTCTGAAGAGTGGTAGATTGATTCCAGTAGTATTGTGTATACCGTTTGGTAATTTCAGCAGCACAAAAGTTTTACTGTTTAAATTGCACTTAAATAATATAATTACTAATTATGCATATGATATGCACATATATCTTGCACTAATTCAAATGTATAAATTCACAGCATGTGAAGTAGCATACTACCACACTCTCTAAAAACATCTGCTAACATGGCTACTAAATTACCAATGATTGTATCCAGCACATAACATGAAATGGACACGTTTGCGACATCTTATAATAGAGGACACTTACGATTGCAGAATACGTCTGGTGAAGACCACTGCGATGCTCCCAAGCAGGTAATATAGGTTTTGGTGTTGGGAACAGGTGCATAGCCAGGACGGCATTTGTAATACACTATGTTGTCTTTTGAGAATTTGTTGGTGTCCATATAAAATTCTCTTAGCTCTCCATATTGAAGATCAGGAGGAGGGCCACAGTCATCTAAGGCAAAACAGGAGAGAAAGATATTTAAACATTTTTTACGAAAAAATGTTGATATACTGGACATTGAACTTTGTCACACCAGTATACAAAACATGCCAAATGGAAGACAAATATGATAAATAAAGAAGGATAGATCACAGCCGCACTAAAGGAAAGGCATATTCAGTACAAGTTTGGGTACGCAGTCAGTCTCCAAGCCAAGAACAATAATAACTAGTGGATCCAGCTGAGGTTGCCTTGGGAGGTACCTAGTTTTCTACTGAACATGAATCTCCCACATATTGCCATACAGAATTGGGTTCTGGGACCCTTGGACGCCAGGCCATGGTGTTGATAGGGAGATTCCCCACTGGGCCCACTAGGCCAAAGTTGTTCAGACCCATCCAACTTTGAAGGATAATTTCCCCACAAGATCTGAGCTGGGGCTTGAAGACTTGATGGTCTGTCACCATTAATTATTTCTTCATTACATAGCTTCAAGCAGTTGCCACTATTTTGTATAATTACCCTTCAATACGCAGTTGTTTTTGAGGAAAAAAAGTAACAGTTTTTGAAAATATGAACTAGTGGATGCTGTAGTTTAGTGTGTATATTGTTGTTTAACCCCTTCAGGACCGGACTGTTTTGGCCATGTTGTACGTTAAGGACCAGAGCTGTTTTAACACCCTTTGTGGTGTTTGTGTTTAGCTGTAATTTTCTTCTCTCTCATTTATGGTTCCCATACAAATGATATATTGTTTTTTTCGGGACAAAAAGGGCTTTCTTTACATACCATTATTTGTATCATGTCATATAATTTACTTTGTAAAAAAAAAAAAGGGAAAATCAAGCCTTATATTTGACCCTGTAACTTTCACAAACACTATAAAACCTCTGCATTGGGGGTACTTTAATAATCAGGAGACTTCGCTGAACACAAATATTAGCTTTTCAAAACAGTAAAACGTATCACAACAATAATATCACCAGTGAAAGTGCCGTTTGTGTGTGAAAAATGCAAAAAAAGTCACTTTCACTGACAATATCATTGCTGTGATATATGTTACTGTTTTGAAACACTAATATTTGTGTTCAGCGAAGTCTCCCGAGTAAAACAGTACTCCCATGTACAGGTTGTATGGTGTCTTGGAAAGTTACAAGGTTAAATATAGTGCTAGCAAATATAATACCCTGGACTCTCCGCCTGGGTTTTCAGGCAGGTCCCGCAAATTATAATTAATAAAATGACCTTATTATGTAAAATTATTACATAAATATATACGTAGAATATATATATATATATATATAAAATATATATATATATATATATATATATCGAATATAATATATATATGTATATAATTTTTTTAAATGATTTTTATTATATGTATATATAAGTATGTATATAGTGATATATACGTATATACTTATGTATATAGGTATCCAAAGAGGTAGCAGCACTCACGGAGTTTAAACGTTCTATTCTTTATTTAGTCATTTAAAAATTGCGACGTCGTTTCAGTCCTCTAAATTGGACTTTCCTCAGGATCATATTCCTATTGATTCTGAGGAAAGTCCAATTTAGAGGACTGAAACGTTGATAGCAATTTTTAATAATGGATACCTGCATAACCAAGCCCTGGCTTTAGCACCCGGCATACAAGGGATAACTTTCAGCGTGAGTGCAAGGATTTTTTCTTTACTTATGTATATAGATATATATATTATTTCGTTCTACGTGTATTTTGATATCTATATATATTAATTTTAAAATACAGTTAGAACGAAATTACACATAAATATTTATTTAATTTTAATTTTTTTAATTTTATTTTTTAACGTATTCACATATTTTTTATTTTATATTATATATAAATATATATATATAATTATATATATATATATAAAATCAATATCATTGTACGTGTACTTTGATATTAATATGTATATATATATACATATATATATATATATATATACATATATATATATATTTAAATTATATAAACAAACTCAGACAGGAACACTCGCTTGGATTTTCCAATAATGTATTATAAAGTGTTCATCAATCTACATCAATGATCTTGATAAGGACTCTGAAGGGTCGAAACGTTGATGTAGATTGATGAACACTTTATAATACATTATAGGAAAATCCAAGCGAGTGCTCCTGTCTGAGTTTGTTTATCTATTGGCCTGGAGGCACCCGGGTAATATTGTTTGATTCTTATTTTGGGTTGAGTGCCAGAGTCTGGATTTTTATATAATTATATATATATATATATATATATATATATATATATATATATATATATAATATTAAAATACACTTAGACAGTGTATGTATATTTATGTGTATGTGTGTATATGTGTATATATATATATATACTTAGATCATATATATAATAGATCATACTTAGATCATATATATAATAGATATATATATGATCTAAGTATATATTATTTAATTTTACACTGTTTTAAACCTTTATTTTTTTTTCAGGCAGCAGGGGTAGTACCTGTCATTACAGGCACTCCCCTTGCTGGCAATGCCTTGGACGGCTATGCCGTCCATGTGATCGCAAGGACCTCGCTATCACATAGCCCAGTGGGGCCGAAGAGGACGGAGGGGGACTCCCTGGGCTCCCAGGTAAGTCCCCATACCGCGATCGCCGGAATGGGATCGCCCCGACCGGGTAAGTAGAAAGGACGGTTTGGGGGTTCTATGCTGCCCTCTGGCGTTTAGAGCCTATTCCCTAAGGATGGCATAGAACGCCCGCCGTCCTTAAGGGGTTAATTTACTTATTATTTGTATTTTATAATAATATATATATACAATATATATAGTTATTATATATTATATATATACGTGTGTAATTTAATTCTAAGTGTATTTTTATATTAATATATGTATATATATATATATATTAATATAAAAATACACTTAGTATGACATTATGTATATGAGATATATATACACATTATATAAAGATATAATACATGTATATATATACACATAAAATCCAAACAAATGAGAGCACTCACTGGTTTTGAAAAACTGTATATTCAAATGCTAGGCAAACAAATCAACGTTTTGACCGTCAAGCGGTCTTTATCAAGATCTTGATAAAGACCGCTTGACGGTCGAAACGTTGATTTGTTTGCCTAGCATTTGAATATACAGTTTTTCAAAACCAGTGAGTGCTCTCATTTTTTTGGATTTTATATTTTGCACTGAGAAGCCCCTTGGTCTGAAGTCTTCTGAGAGTTTATTTGTGGGAAGAGTGCCAGAATTTGTAAATATTTGTATATATATATACATATATATATATATATATATATTTTTTAACACTGATTGCTTTTTTTAATCATTTTTTTTTATTTTACACTAGCAGGGAGACTGCCTGTCAGCACAGGGAGTCCCCTTGCAGGCAGACACTTGGACACCTATTGTGGCCATGTGACCGCTCTGTTAGAGCGAAAAAAACATTGCTCTTTTCTAAATTACATTTTAGCTACATAAATTCTTAGTAAGTCATTTCAAATTTCCCAGAACGGCCCTGCCCCTGGCCAAACCCCCACTCACACCCCTAAAATTAAAGTGTCCCTCTTTGTCAATTTGAAATGTTGACAGGCATGCACAAGTGTCTATTTGTTAGCACTCAAGGGGATGGTTGTGACAAATTAGATATACATTGATAATTAAATAAATTTCTGTATTATTATTATTTATATAGCGCCAACAAATCCTGCATCGCTTTACAATGGGTGGACTAACAAACATGTAATTGTAACCAGACAAGTTGGACGCACAGGGCCTGAGGAATTGTGGGACCTGCTCAATGAGCTGGTCTAGTGACATAAAATGTAAGTGTAGGAGTAGAGAACTGGATAGGTAGACTAGTGTTCACTGAAGACTTAGTGTGTCAGTTGCAGGAGAGGAATCAATGGGGAGCTAGTATCAGTTTAATTTAAACGCTTTTATGAAAAAGTTAGTTTTTAATGATTTTTTGAAGGAGTGGAGACTTGGAGAAAGTGTAACGGAGAAGGGAAGGGAGTGCCACAGGAATGGGGCTGCCCTAGAGAAGTCTTAACCCCTTAAGGACACATGACGTGTCTGACACGTCATGATTCCCTTTTATTCCAGAAGTTTGGTCCTTAAGGGGTTAAAGGTTAGCATCAGAGGTGGGAGTACGGACAGAGGATAGACGTAGGTCTTCGGCAGAGCATAGGGGCCTAGACGGAACATACTTTTATATTATGTAGGATAGACAGTTTAGAGCTTTAAATATATTTAGAGATTGCCAAATACCCTGGAAATTTGTAAGAATACTGGCAAGTTTAGAATCTAGCTTACCAAAATGCTAGGGGAATATAAGGAGTTTACCAGGCAAAAAATGCAATCTTCCAAAACCACTTCACTATATTGTGCCCTTAATCGTGGTATACATTAGTAACAGTTTAATAAAAGCATACTCTTATACACCACATACCTATTTCAGATAATTTTGCATGATCTACATTTTCAGTAACTGGAAAACTAGTGGTTGGTTGTTGGGATATTTGAGAAAATAAAGAACCACGATCTGCAGACAGAAAAACACAAGCGGTGAGCCATATAATAAAATTATTTACCATTAGGACAGGGAAGAATAGAATGAAGGCAATAGGCAGGTGTATATATTCACATAGAAGTGGAAGAGTAAGGTCCAAAAGAAGAGAATAAAACACAATTAAAGGTTAACCTCTCAACTGAAGGAAAGGACTCCACTAAAAAATCCTTATAGATGCAATGAAAAAAAACTGTATTAGATAAATAATCCAATGTGATTTCAGGAGTGGTATATACCTTTAAATATTCAAATAACATGCAACAATGCTAAAATAACATAATATGTCTTGTATTTTCAAAATAAATACAATATAAGTGTGCTTGATAAAAATGAGTCAAATAGTATAAGGAATGTCTCTATATTGATACAACTGTATCACTTGAAGTAAAAGTTCATAACAATCCGTGAATAATGTAAGCTATAATAGCCTGTACCAGCTATAGATAAAACTGGATTGTGTAAAGCTGATTTAGCTAAAATAATCTAGTCCAATAATGTATCAATCTGCATTAATAGCAGTAATGATTTATCATATAACTCTGTACTAAAATAAATGAATAGATAATAAAATAGCTAGCAGGTCATGAGTAATGACCTGCAGTTTGATGGGAAATAAAACCCCTCCGTTCTTGCAGAGACTGATGGGAAAAATTCAATAGTGCTTTCTTTGTTAAAATGAATTTTCATTTTAACATTCATTCATTCATACAATTCATTTTAACAAAGAAAGCACTATTGAATTTTTCCCATCAGTCTCTGCAAGAACGGAGGGGTTTTATTTCCCATCAAACTGCAGGCCATTACTCATGACCTGCTAGCTATTTTATTATCTATTCATTTATTTTAGTACAGAGTTATATGATAAATCATTACTGCTATTAATGCAGATTGATACATTATTGTACTAGATTATTTTAGCTAAATCAGCTTTACACAATCCAGTTTTATCTATAGCTGGTACAGGCTATCATAGCTTACATTATTCACGGATTGTTATGAACTTTTACTTCAAGTGATACAGTTGTATATATTCACATGAATTCAATATGTTTTTATTAATTGCCCACAGCTGAGAGTGATGGTGACCAGGATGACAACATGATGGTAGCTATGAGGATTTTTTCGCCTACATGTACCGATTACATTGCATTAAGAAAAAAATTTGCAAAAAATATTTACCGTCGCTAACATGATTAATTATTATTTATATAGCACCAGCTTGTAACGCAATGCTTTACATCATTATGAGGGTGGGAACTTAACAACAAATAAGACAAACTACAGCAAGAAGTTGATGAGGATTCTTTGCAAGGAAACTTACAATCGAATTTAAAAAAAAAAAATCCCAAATAAAGAATTTAAATTGAAAATGTATTGGCAAAAATGTTAAAATGCCAAAATAAAAATGATGAAATTTTGAAAAAAAAAAGTTCAATCTTTAGTGGTTTTGGGGGCTAACCCTCTGTGAGCATTTATCCCTTTGGGAAAAACAAAAAAAAAGGTTTTATTGATCCCTGCTTATCAGAAATGCCACAATTTAGTGAAAGCAATAACAAATGATGAATAATAGTAATTAATAAAATGACAAAAAACACTCAAGGTTTAAATTGTTTCAACTAGCCACAGTAAAAAAAAATTAGGAAAAAGCATTTTGTCGATTTACATGTATCCCCAGCCAGAAGTTAAAGACACACATGGAAGAAAAGCAGAATGCTAATAATTTGACAGTAAAAAGTACTTACCTTGATAGCCAAATACCACGATTGTAAGGTAAAAATTAAGTAAGATAAAGTAGTTTAGTTTGGACCTCAGCATCATGGTGAAGTGTTCAAAATAGAAGGGAATTCTGTAGAACAAACAGATAGATAACTAACATTAAATTATTATTTTTCTGCTTTGCATTTTTTTTTTTTTATTATCGAGGAAGAGGTAAGTATAATCCTTCAAATATATATAAAAAATATATATATATAACTCTGTTTTTTCTGGCATATAAATTACTTTTAAGTGTTGATCAGATTATTTACAATATAGCATTCTTCTACAATGCTGTGAAAGAACAGAGCTATGGGATGTTTCAAGAAGCAAACTCATTCACCTTAAAAGACATAAAGGTAATTGACAGACAAATAGACAGGCAGACAGTCAAAGACAGAATAGTTAGGGTCTAATCAGGAGCAACTAAAGTCACAATGGAAGTAAATAGTTTAAACACACAAAACATAAGCTTGTTTTCAGGAACTTTTAACACTTCTCTTTTTTCGTTTCTGCATTTCAAGCATTTCTCATTTCTAAAATGATTAATTTTGCAGAAATACATTATTTTTTTTAATATATTGAAACTTCTAATAAAAGTGAAAACACTCTCATGTTATGCAATTCTGTGTTGTAACACAGTCTTGAAAAAACATGTTGCCACTATGGGGTCTGCTCACTAGAATGTGAGTTGTTTTTTTTTTTTTTTAATAATGATATTTATTAAGCATTTTATATATAACACCAACACATACATAGACACCAATCCTCAGGGATTAATTCCTTCTATATACAACCATATAATATAATAATAATATATCCCTCATTCACAAACATTTGACATTAACAATATATTACAGTACTTTGTTGCAAATACAATACAATGCACCCAAAAATAATAAGAAAACCAAATTGCCAAGAAGAAATGAGAGATTTCATGATTCCTAATTTATCCAGAGTATGAACAATATTTAAAATTCTTTCAGAACCTCATAAAGAATAAGATTGACAGATAGTCTGTTCACCAACATTTGTTCCACACACTTGCTTTTTTACTTAAATTATATTTACTTAGCACTAGTTCCATTTTAATCTGAAAAGTAAGTTGAGCTTTGACCTTCTCCCAAGGAATGTAATTACCATTTTTCCAATTTCTCGCAACAACAATTTTAGCTGCCAAAAATAAATTAGGCAAATTTAGATGAAGCAAAACAACTTCTGGGGAAAGCCTTAACTCAAGGTTTAGATTTTTTAAAATAAAAGTTTGGATTGCATCCCTCAGATTGTTCAGTTTATTGCACTCCCACCATATGTGTTTGTATGTTCCAGTGGTTAGTGCATATCTCCAACATAAATGGTCTATTGTGGGGTACATTTTATTCAGTTTTTCTGGAACCAGGTACCATCTGTATAACACTTAAAAATGGGATTCCAGTAAATTCAATGAGTGTGTGATTTTTGAAACTTCTACTACAGAGGAGACCCAATATTTAATATCTATATCAATATTCAGTTCTCTCTTCCAAACATCTAGAGCCGTCGATATTTTTTCTTTGTTACAGAGTCTGCTTAAAGATAAGGCTTTTGTAAATTAAATAATGTATTCATATATTTGTACAAACTGGACTCTGATTCCATTAAATTTTAATTCTTTAGAAATTAAACAATTCTTTTGATGGTAAATTATATTCCTGCGTTAATTGAACAAAGGGTTTAATTACTTCCTTTGTTACTAGCTGAGATATATTAATAATTCCAATGTATCCACTTGTTCAAGTTGATGTCACAAACCTGCTGTTCAATAAATTTCAGCTCTAAATAGTTTGGAGCTTTGTTATTGATATTTAACGCTTTTTTTTTATTTTTTTTCCAACTGTTTAACAAGTGTGTTAGAATTATGTTGGGATATGCTTTATTATCTGTTTATATAGTGTTCCAGATTAAAGATTCCAAACTAGGAACCTCTCCAGCTTTAGTTTCGATCATATACCATCCTTCATTTCTATTCTCAGATATTTGCATCCTATATATATCTAAAATTATTGCTGCTTTGTAATTATTTTGTATAAGGAGATAAACCAGTCTTCCCCTACTCAGTTTTTGTGCCAACGTTTTCTGGCTTAATCTTTTTTTTTGCCTTTCCATATGTATTGCATAAAGCTTCTCTGAATCAGTTCCAGCCAATAATTAGAAATATGTAATGGTAGCATTTAAAGACATGTAGTTCCACTTTGGGATGACATACGCGTTGATTACATTTATCCTTCTCTAAAAGGTTATCTCTAGGTTTCTGCGATCTTTTAGCCATCTATTAATATTTTGTAATAAGTCTAAAAAATGTGTCTCCATGAGTTTATTTACATCTCTAGTTAACTTAACACCCAAATTATCCATTTTATCTTCTACCCATAAAAAGTCATATTTATCTTTAATTTTCTTTTGTGTTGCTCTATCTCAATTGATATCTAAAATCATAGACTTGTTGGTATTTAGTTTATAATTAGATATCTGACTATATCGTGCTATTTCTAACATAAGGGTATCTAATGAGACACTAGGTTTAGTTAGCTTGATTAAAATGTCGTCTGCATACAGACTGATCTTCTGATCCCTATCAAGTACTTTATAACCATTAATTTCTTTATTATTTCTTATGGTCTCAGCCAGTGGTTCGATGGAAAGCAGGTACAGTATTGGTGAGAGCGGACAACCCTGACGTGTCCCAGAATGTGAGTTTTGATGTTCAGAGTAGAAATGTCTTCATCAAGTTTGATTCTCAAATATCAGTGCAAAGCTGCTGATCAAATATGTGCAAATAATGTTAAAACAGAGTACCTTTTTAATGACTGCGAATGAGACTACACTGAAGGAAGTAACCCAAACTACATACGATTTGATTTATGGCAATGCTTTAGAGAACTGTACAGAAAACTACACGAATATTAGCGCAAATAGACTGTCCACATATTCTGTTTAGAAAGATTATGGCATAAAGATATACCATCAGGGCCGCCATTAGAAATTTTGGGGTCCCTAACACAGCTCATGTCTTGGCCCCCTGGGGGCCCGCCTCCAAGCCTGCCCCCAAGGCCCACCTCCAAATCCCGCATACAGGACCCACCTCCAAATCCACCCAAAAGGAAGCAGTGTTTTTAGAGTGGATACAGGGTGTGTGTTTTGTGGATGCAGTGTGTATTTGTGTATTGGCTGCAGTGTGTGTTAATGCATGTGTAGTGGATGCAATGTGTGTATATTGTGTGTGTGCATGTGTGTGCGTATATATATATATATATATATATATATATACACACGCACACAATTTGTGTTTGAATGTAAGCATATTTTTGTATGGAGTATGTGTGTGAATGTTGGTGTTTAAATGCAGGTGTGCATTTGTGTGTAGTGTAAACACTTCCACTCACACGGATACTCAGATACATACACACATATATACCCACACAGACACACGCATACATAGACACTCAAACATTAATACAGAATACACACACAGACACACGCACTGATACAAAAGGACACAGATACACACACACACACACACAAAGATACACACATACTGACACACACACATGCATACCGAAACAGACATATACACATATACAGACACACAGGCGTACATACATACACATACATACACATACATACATACATACTGACATACATACATACAGAAACACAGACACATACATACTGACATACATACATACAGACACACATACATACTGACACACACAGCTCCCTTCTGTTTCTTACCTTTTCATTGCAGGAGGGTGGTTGGGGCTGATGGGAGTTGGTGTGGCTCTCCCTCCCGCGCAGAGTGAGCTGGGAGGAAGTGACTATTGCTTGGAGGAAGTGGCTTCCTCCAAACAATAGTTGCGGCTGACATTTTTAAAGGGGCCCGGTCAGCACTGCGGCCGTATAATTGCATGACAAAGATATAGGTCCCATCGGGTGGTTCTAAATGCTTGGGCCATCTGATGGGCCCCATCAGCGTGCGGGCTCCAGTGCAGCTGCACATGGGGACCGGTCCACCGGGTCCGTGACAACCATCATGGTTGTCACCCCCTGATGGCGGCCCTGTATACCGTTATTCACTGAGCCAGAAGTCTGTGGTCTGAAGCTGGTCTTAACCTGTCACTATAAGAACCAATGCTTACGAGGAGATTGATCCCTCCACTTTACGATCATTCCTTGTGAGTTGTCATACATAAGATTTCTAACTCATATTTTATAGTTAAATTGTTTGTACATACAGATGGTCTGAACTATATTTGTATTACCGTATATACTCGAGTATAAGCCGAGTTTTTCAGCACATTTTTTGTGCTGAAAAACCCCAACTCGGCTTATACTCGAGTCAATAGTCTGTATTATGGCAATTTGCATTGCCATAATACAAACTGGGGGAGAGGGGGCTGGCAGAGCTGTAACTTACCTGTCCTGCAGCTCCTGTCAGCTCCCTCCTCCTCCGTGCCGTCCGTTCAGCACCTCGGTCAGCTCCCAGTGTAAGTCTCTCGCGAGACTTACAGTGTGAGCTGACAGAAGAGCTGACCGGACGGCGCGGAGGAGGAGAGAGCTGACAGGAGCTGCAGGACAGGTAAGTTACAGCTCTGACAGCCCCCCTCTCCCCCCCACTGAACTGCCAATCCCACTGGACCACCAGGGAAGGAGCCCCCCTCCCTGGCACGCTAGCAAGCAGGGAGGGGGGACGAAAAAAAATAATGAATAATAATAAAATAAAAAAAATAATTAAATTAAATAAAAATTAATAATACAAAATAATAATTAAAAAAAATATTAAAATAATTTAAAAAAAATTATGAAATTGCCCACCCCCCACCAAGGCTCTGCAACACACATACACACACACACACACTGCACTCATACATACACACTGCACTCATACACACACACTGCATTCATACACACACACTGCATTCATACACACTGCACCCATACACACACACTGCACTCATACACACACACTGCATTCATACACACACACTGCACTCATACACACACACTGCACTCATACACACACACTGCATTCATACACACACACTGCATTCATACACACACTGCACTCATACACACACACTGCACTCATACACACACACTGCATTCATACACACACACTGCACTCATACACACACTGCACTCATACACACACACTGCACTCATACACACACACACACACACACTGCACTCATACACACACGCTGCACTCATACGCACACACTGCATTCATACACACACTGTAAATAAATATTCAATTAATATATTTTTTTTAGGATCTAATTTTATTTAGAAATTTACCAGTAGCTGCTGCATTTCCCACCCTAGTCTTATACTCGAGTCAATAAGTTTTCCCAGATTTTTGTGGTAAAATTAGGGGCCTCGGCTTATATTCGGGTCGGCTTATACTCGAGTATTTATCTTTTAAGATTATATCCTAAATTGATCTGTGGAATATTGGATTTTATGTATCATACATTTTTTATTGTTTTGTACACAATTTCTTGTGTTTTCTCAAAGTTAGAGTGTAAGAGTTTTTACTAGGAAGCACAGTGCTATGGTCATTTATCAAAAAATGCACTTACTAACTTCACTACTTCTTGATGCATCAGCAGGGCTGCCATCAGGGGATCAATTTCTTATCAATTTCTCTTTAAACATGAGACAAAGCCATTGTGCATTTTTCCTATATTTGGCGAAGTGTGGAGCTTAAGCAGGGCCGTCCCGTCCATAGGTCCCTGTGGGGCCATGGCTCCAGGCGCCACTGTGACAGGGGCGGCATTTTGCCAACACTGTACACTAAGAAATCAACTGTAAGGGCCCGGCCACCTATCTGCATATACATATAGCGAATATCAATATATATATATATATATATATATATATATATATATATATATATATGCAGGTCCGGGCCCATGCTGGCTTACACAATGCAAAGGGAGTGTAATCTTTCACCTAGAGCAGCATCAGCTCCTCTCGCAAGCCTGGAGAGCGCTGCCATAGGCTGCCATGGCAATGCTCCCAGCATGCATTACGTGCCACATGGAATGTTGCCATGGCAACTCTCGAGTGGAGAACAAATGCTGCTTGAGTTGCAAGATTACATTCTTGTGCCCCTTCTTCATAGGGCACTCATGTGGTGCCAATGGGTCACAAGTAAGTCCAGTTTTGGTATCATGAGTTACTTATTTATATCTTTGGGCATAAAAATACAAGGCCTCAAATCTATTAAGTTCCATCAGTCTCTCTAGGACTGATTTCCGTTAGGTCCCTCATGCACGTATCTGCACAGAATATAATAAATAATTTATGAATAGTGCCAGCAAGTCTCTGGCACTCAGGGCAAGTTGCAACTCCTTTTGTGCTAAATTATAACAGAATAGCACAATAGCCTAGAACCTGTAAAATAAAGAAATGTTATGCCCAAATAATGATTACCTAGAATGACCACATTTTAACATAATTTGAATATGGAGTAATTTTATTCCTGCATTGTATATCTGCTTGTTTTTCTTTTTCTTGACATCTAATTGGTATGTTATAAATGCTGATAAAATGTAAAGTGTTGATGGCGTAATGTAGACACGTATTAATGTGTTAAACTTTTAACTTTTTGCCCTCTTTTTACAGGCCTACATGAATGTCGGTTTTGGCACACCACAACCGACTTGTGCACCACTAACATAACTCTGCTTATTGTCCCTGACCACAAATACATATATATATACACTGACTGTCCTCTTTTAATGACTGAATGGCAGTGTTGCTAGAATGTCAGATCCCTTCCTACCAACATACCTAACAGCTGGAGGGTGAGAGGTTACAGCAGTGTATGGATTAATCTAATTTACTCAGTGTGCCAAGCAAAACATTTAAAGTAAAAAAACAAAACAAATACTAGTGAGATCTTTAAGAACTATATAACTCAGCCCCTAGCTTACTGTCCTGCAAACAATATTTTTAATTACTTACATTTATTGATATTCCGAATTTAGCAAATATTTTCTGTATGCTGCAGTCCCCTCTGTGTGCGATTTAAAATGGAATTTGATGTGATAATCCACTGAATTTTAAAGGGAATTTAGACATGGCACATACACTGTTTAAGCAACATACACTTTCACTGCTAGGCATGCACATTCTCACCTCCAAACAAACACTGACATACACTCACTGGCACGCGCATTTAGACTGATTTGAAACACACTCATTGACAGACACACAGACTCACTGATACTGACACACTCACATATAAACACATTCTCTTACACACAGTCAAAAATTTATTTTATTTGTTATGCTGTTTTTTTTTGGGCAGTTTTTCTAGGCCCATCCAGCTGCTGAAAGTCCTCTCCCTGGGATCCAGTGACTGCTCTAATCTTTATGCCCTTCCTCGAGCGCCATTTAGTGTTGCAAAGGCCGGAGTGACATCACATCCTGTCATCACAGCACATTGCACGAGGGGACAATGAGAGAGAGCAGGAACATGAGCGATTCCTGGCTGCCTGCCTCCATTCTCTCTCTCCTGGACATTGTATACTTCAGCAGAGTAGGCACCTGCAGTCCAGGTAAGCAGGTGCCTACTCTGCCTTAGGGGCCTTAAAGTCGGAATGCAATTCTGACCTTAACAACATTAAATGCATCTCTATGGGGAACATTCAGCATCATCATGCTATCCGTGAGGTTGCCAAACGTCAGCCCTGCAAATATTGCAGCCAGTCTTACAGCTCAATGTAAACACTGCCTTTTTACAGAATCGATCTATCTAATTGCTTTTGAGAAGTAGAAGGTTAACTGCTTTTAAATTTAATGCTGTATATGTGTTGTGATTTTAAAAATATCTGTGTCAGGATAATGTTCATAATTTTTCTGTATTTATATCTTGTACTTAGTAAGCATAATGCAACACTTGCAACACCTTAAACTGCAACTATTCAGCCAAGTTTTTCCAATTAAGGGAAGTATCGGTTTGAGAACACTTGTTTTAATGTTTGTTTGGACAGTTAAAGAAGAAAAGTGAAGTGAAATTTTAAAATGAGCTGAGGGCTGCATTTCTAGAATTCTAAAATTATCTGCCAATTATCTGTTTTCTTTCTAAAACAAGTTAACATACCAATATGCTAATACATGAAAATATAAACTACTTTAAAGCTTATTTTTTTCCACTTTTTTTTTCAGTGGATCGATTGGTGGGAGAAGACAATATAGAGACATTGCTTGAGCCAACAAGTTCTTGCATTTTGTATAAACAAAAAACAAAACAAAATACACTGATTATCATAGTCACCATGTGCAATCAACTTGAATGCTTCAGGAGAAACAATAATATCTTTGGTCCCCTTTCAAGCACACTGGACACTCTGAAGGATAGCTAGATAAATTACCTCAGTATGAATGCATCCGTTACGTTGTCTCAGCAAAAGATGGTTGCCTGTCTGGTTCAATATCCCCTCTCTGTGTGAGGTAGGTGTTTCCCTTCAGGCTTTTCCCATCCATTGTGTTCAGCACTTTTATCTAGGTTTATCAAATTATCTCTAGGAATTCCTACTGGGTGTGCTGTGATAACTATTGTCTTTTTCATTGGGACAACAAACTTAATTGTAAACAATGTGTGTGTATAACAAACTTGATGTTTGTACAGGCAGTTGCTCTTTTCTACATTTTAATTACCTAAGTTGCAACATGATATGAATTTGTGCAAATGCTATTTTAAGTAAGTGTAATATAATGATGTTTCTATCTAAGATTATACATCATGACATAATTAGTTTCCTGGATTCTAAAGGAAACTTTGCATGAGGCCATCGAACGTCTTGAAAATCCCCATAGGAAAGCATTGATCCAATGCTTTCCAATGGGGAAGCTCTAATGCGTGTGGGGTGCTCACCCTGCATGCACCTTAGGTTACCCTGTTGGTGTGACGTTGCTGGAGAAGGAGACCGATCCAGCACTCAGGGATCTTGGTGCTGGAAAGAGGTAAGTGTAAAAAGGGTCCTACAGAAATAGGCAGCGGGACACTATAGCATTATGAATATACTTTTGTATTCATAATGCTTTAATGTTCCTTTAAGGACAAGTCAGTGTAATTACATCACACACCTAATCTCCATTTATCCTTCCTGGTAAAATATTTTATAAATAAATACATTTGCTTACCCCAATCCCATCTCTTCTTAGACGCTACTTTCCCTTAACAAATCCTCATTTCCTTATTCTGACCCCATATTTATAGTAGACCCTTTCTCCTTAGTCATACTTACTTCATCCCTTTCACTTGCATAATCCCCCTTTATCCTATATCTAACTCTTTTCCTCCTCCAACATCCTCTTTTTCAAGTTCCCCATTTCTTCTCAGGCACAAGCATTAGGCATGTGCATGGGGAAAATTTTTGGTTTGGTTCGGGATTTTCGCTATTCGGGACTTCGGCAATTCAAGACTTCGGAACTTCGGCACTTCAGCACTTCAGAACTTCGGCACTTCGACACTTTGGAAATTCGGCAACTTCGGAACTTCGGCACTTCAGCACTTCGAAACTTCGGAAATTCGGCAACTTCGGCACTTCGACATTTCGGAATTTCGGCACCTCGACATTTCGGGACTTCGGCACCTCGGGACTTCTCTTGCAGCCGCTTGGTAGATAACTCCCTAATTCCCACGGTATTAGGGAGTTATCTACCAAAAGGCTGAAAGACCTAAATTGGTCTTTCAGACAAATTTACTAATACTAAGTAAAAATTTCTTAGTATTAGTAAAATTTTGCCCCTACTAGCTATACCGCGAGTAGGGGCATGTCTAGTAAACAGTGAGCAGCCTGTGGACGCTCACTGTTTAAAAAAAAAAAAATAGCACCCCCCCGGCTCCCACCCCTGAGTGGTGGGTGGGGGCCCTAACGTAAAATGATGGGGGGGATGTATTGTCCTCCCCCCTGGCCCCCACCCCTCAGCGACGGGTGGGGGCCCTAAATCAGAATAAGGGGGGCCTAATATCCTCCCCCTGGCCGCCACCCCTGAGCGGTGGGTGGGGGCCCTAAATACTAATAAGGGGGGGGACCTAATGTCCTCCCCCCTGGCCCCCACCCCTGAGCGGTGGGTGGGGTCCCTACAGTAAAATAAGGGGGGGGACCTAATGTCCTCCCCCCTGGCCTCCACCCCTGAGCGGCGGGTGGGGGTCCTAAATAGAAATAAGAGGGGGGGGATCTTTGGGATGTTTTTACAGACATAGTGTATCATTGTTACACACATAGTAACAACTTTTTCTCCCGTTCCCCCAGGGGCATCACCTGTCCAGATAATCATAGTCTCCCTCCTGTTTCAATTGAGATAAATACCTTTTTTTATGGGATAACTTATCCCATAATTTGTTTTTTTCTTTACTTTAGATTTGATTCACCAAGTTATATGTTGTAAATGTGGAATTTTCTTCACCATACAAGTATAGCAATAAAGATCAATGTCTATTGTGTACTGGGATATTTAGGTGGGTTCCCTCTGTATCTTGTGGAGAGAATAATTGTGGATGTTCACATATACACATGGTAATATTTTAAATCGTATATAAATAATAATAAAGACTTTTTTAATGTTAGGGATTCCTTTCAAGTACTCTCCCTCCCACTGTGGAGGACTTTTTTGTATGATAATTTGTGCTATGAAACATGTTAGCTGCTTCTTATTCGTTATTACCACTGCAGATAGATCATATTGACAGCTGCAGGGACAATAAAGAGTCTACCAGTATCCTGCTGCTCTTAACCGTGTTAACACTGTGCACTGTGAGCTTGCTCTGCAGTGCACAGCTTCACAAGTTTTTAACTAGTGACACCATGAGTGTCTCAGGTGTCAGCTACAGAGTGACTGAGCACTTTAAAAAAAGATGGTGGGCACTGGACTGCCTAGCCTACACTATACAATGCATAATAGGTCATATGGCTAACTTAAGTACTTGTCAGGATCGGGACAGGGATCCAACACGCAGAGTACAAACAGGACAGGATACGTATACCGGACCTTAGAATGGCCGGACTAACGTACAGAGAATATAGAGAATGGTCAGAGACAAGCCGAGGTCGAGGGAACGAGAGGACAGGTAAGCGAGGAACAAGCCGGGTCAAGGATAACAGAGGTAAACAGAGTAAGTCAAACAAGCCGGGTCGGAACCAAAGGGATAACAGAAAATACCAGAGCACTGTGTGACTAGGCAAGCTAGAACCACGACAGGGCAATGAGCAAATGAGAGAAGCACTGTTAAATACCCTGGCTCAGAGGGGTAGACACGCCTCCGACGAGTCCTGATTAGTCTCCAAACAATTGAGTGACAGGTCGTTCCAGGTTGGCGTCATGACGTCGACTTCCGGACGTCATGCTACAAAAGGAAGTGACTCCCTCGCGGCCGGCGTTTATGTGACCGGGTGGACCGCGAGGAACATGGGAAACAGACCGTCCGGATGGATAGACGTCTAAGTCTCTACCTCTCCCAGAGGTAGAGACCTCAGGTACCCTGACAGTACCCCCCCTCTCAGATACGCCCACCGGGCGGAATGAACCGGGACGAGATGGGAAGCGGAAGTGAAACGCCCTGCGGAGACGAGGAGCATGAACAGCCTCTTGAGGCACCCAACTCCTCTCCTCAGGACCATATCCCTTCCAATCGACCAGATATTGTACTCTCCCCCGGGAGATTCGAGAATCGATGATAGCGTTAACCTCATACTCCTCCTGACCCTCCACCTGAACAGGGCGAGGGGAGGAGACCGTGGAAGAAAATCTGTTACAGACTAGTGGTTTCAGCAATGAAACATGAAATGAGTTAGGGATGCGTAAGGCAGATGGAAGAGCTAGACGATACGCAACTGGGTTAATTCGAGTCAGCACCCTGTAAGGTCCAATATAACGAGGAGCGAACTTCATGGAAGGCACTTTTAAACGAATGTTTCTTGTACTCAACCATACTCTATCACCTGGAACAAACACCGGAGCCGCCCTTCTACATTTATCAGCGTGTTTCTTAACCAGCATAGAATTGTGCAGAAGAATTTGTCGAGTCTGATCCCACAACTTCCTCAAATTGGCAACATGAACATCAACCGACGGTAACCCTTGGGAAGGAGAAGCCGAGGGAAGAATAGATGGATGAAAGCCATAATTCATGAAGAAGGGGCTTGAATGAGTAGAATCACAAACGAGATTGTTGTGTGCAAACTCCGCCCAAGGAATCAAACCAACCCAATCGTCCTGGTGTTCAGAAACAAAACAACGTAAATATTGTTCAATCTTTTGGTTGGTGCGTTCAGCAGCTCCGTTAGACTGAGGATGATAGGCAGAAGAGAAATTCAATTTGATACCCAGTTGAGAGCAGAAGGACCTCCAAAAACGGGAAACAAATTGGGAACCTCTGTCAGACACAATTTGGGAGGGTATCCCATGTAAACGAAAAATCTCCCTTGCGAATATCTCTGCCAATTCGGGGGAAGACGGGAGTTTAGGCAGAGGAACGAAGTGAGCCATCTTGGTGAATCTGTCAACCACGGTGAGGATAACAGTCTGTTTTTTAGAGATAGGTAAATCGACAATGAAGTCCATAGCTAAACAGGACCATGGTTTCTCTGGAACCTCTAAGGGATGCAGAAATCCACATGGGAGTGTATGAGGTTGCTTAGTCTTAGTACAGACCTCACACGTACCGATGAAATCCTTAACATCCTTACGTAAAGCAGGCCACCAGAAATCTTTGGAGATTAAAGCATACGTCTTGCGAATGCCAGGATGCCCAGCTACCTTGCTGTTGTGGAAACACCTTAACACCTCCAGTTGGAGAGCAGGGGGAACGAAGTGTCTATCCCCAGGAGTCTGTTTAGGAGCTAGATGTTGTAACTTCATGATCTCAGCAAGCAACGGAGAATGAATCCTGAGATTCGTGTTAGCGATGATATTACATTTAGGAACTATCGAGGAAAGAACTGGCTCAGCTATAGTGGACGGTTCATATTGGCGAGATAAAGCATCGGCTTTAGAGTTCTTAGAACCAGGTCTATAAGTAAGCACATAATTGAAGTGAGTCAGGAATAAGGACCAACGAGCTTGCCTGGCGGATAGGCGCTTAGCCTCCCCAATATAGGACAAGTTCTTGTGGTCCGTTAGAATCGTAACAGGATGTAAGGTCCCTTCTAATAAATGTCTCCACTCCTTTAGGGCCATAATGACCGCTAACAGTTCCCTGTCACCGATGTCATATCTGCTTTCAGGACCAAATAGTTTCTTAGAGAAAAAACCACAAGGATGTAACGGTTTGTCCACCCCTAACCTTTGTGACAGAACAGCACCTACTCCCGTCTCAGAGGCATCGACCTCGAGTAGGAACGGCAGAGTCGTATCAGGATGGACTAAAATTGGGGCAGAAGCAAAAAGTTCCTTGAGAGTCTTGAAAGCAACAAGGGCCTCAGTAGACCAGGTCTTAGTATCAGCCCCTTGTTTGGTCATATTGGTAATAGGCGCACTAATAGAAGAGTATCCCTTAATAAAGCGCCTATAATAATTAGAGAAACCAATAAACCTCTGAATCGCCTTGAGTCCCTTAGGCAATGGCCAATCTAAAATAGATTGGAGTTTGTCAGGATCCATCTTAAAGCCTTCCCCAGAAATCACGTAACCAAGAAAGTTTATCTGAGACTGGTCAAAACTGCATTTCTCCAATTTACAGTATAAGCCATGTTGCAGAAGTTTGTGCAATACCTTTCTGACTTGTCTGTGGTGGGACTCAATGTCCCTAGAGTGTATAAGTATGTCATCCAGGTATACAATAACACAATCATGTTGAAACTCCCTAAGAACTTCATTAATCAAATCCTGAAATACTGCCGGAGCATTACAAAGACCAAATGGCATAACCGTGTATTCATAGTGACCATAACGGGTATTGAACGCTGTCATCCACTCGTGTCCATGCTGGATTCTCACCAAGTTATACGCCCCTCTGAGATCTAACTTGGTGAAAATTTTAGAGCCCTTTAAACGATCAAACAGCTCGGTAATCAAAGGAATCGGATAGGCATTTCTGATGGTTATCTTATTCAAACCTCGGTAATCAATACAAGGTCTCAGCGTGCCATCCTTCTTTTTAACGAAAAAAAAACCAGCCCCGGCGGGAGAAGAGGATCTCCTAATGAATCCTTTTTCTAGATTCTCACGAATATATTCCTCTAGAACTGAGTTCTCTTGAGTGGATAGAGGATATACATTGCCCCTCGGAGGCATAGTACCAGGTAGAAGCTTAATTTTACAATCAAATGACCTGTGTGGAGGTAAGGTATCAGCCTTCTTCTTGTCGAATACTGCTTGTAAGTCCTGGTAGAGAGACGGTATCTGTCTCTCTGTAGACTGAGTGTAAGTACCTGGTGTGTTTATTACAGCCAATGGAGAAACCCTGCGTAAACACCTCTCCTGGCAGCCCTGGCCCCATGAGAGTATCTCCCCTAACTCCCAATCGATAATAGGGTTATGTCTTTTTAACCAAGGATACCCCAGGACTATGGGGACAGAAGGGGACGAAATGAGCATAAGTGATAACTCCTCCTCGTGTAAGATACCAACAGTTAAGTTAACGGGTATGGTCTCACGGGAGATAACAGGCTCAAGTAAAGGTCTACCATCTATGGCCTCAACGGCCAAGGGTGTATCCCTTAACTGGGATGGGATAGTGTGTTTAGTAGCAAAGGCTTGGTCGATAAAATTCTCAGCAGCTCCGGAATCTATCAAAGCCATAGTCTTTAGTACTCCCTTCTCCCAAGTTAAAGAAACTGGTAGCAGAAGCCTGTGATCTTTATAATTATGAGTAGAGGACAAAATAGAAACACCCAAGGCCTGTCCTCTAGAGAAACTTAGGTGCGAGCGTTTCCCGAGCGATTAGGACAATTCAGGCGTAAGTGACCTCTGACTCCACAATACATGCATAATCCCTCTCTTCTCCTGTACTGTCTCTCTTCTTCTGAGAGGCGAGTATTGCCTATCTGCATAGGTTCAGGAAACAGTGAGGTAGTGGAATCAGGACTTTGAAATGCGGGAGCTAATTTAAAGGAAGGTCTAAGGTTCCTCTCTCGAGTGTTTTGTCTCTCTCTTAAACGCTCATCAATACGAGAAATGAACGAAATTAAATCCTCCAAATTTTCAGGGAGTTCTCTAGTAGCAACCTCATCAAGGATTACGTCTGATAGCCCGTTCAAAAATACATCTATATAAGCCTGCTCATTCCACTTAACTTCTGACGCCAGAGACCTGAACTCTAGTGCATAATCCACAAGTGTTCGGTTCTCCTGTCTCAGGCGCAACAGTAATCTGGCTGCATTGACCTTTCTACCAGGGGGGTCAAAAGTTCTTCTAAAGGCAGCTACAAAGGCATTATAATTATATACTAACGGGTTATCGTTCTCCCATAGTGGGTTGGCCCATCTCAGAGCTTTCTCAATGAGTAAGGTGATAATAAATCCAACCTTTGCCCTATCTGTAGGATAGGAACGGGGTTGCAATTCAAAGTGGATACTAATCTGGTTTAAAAAACCACGACACTTCTCAGGTGAACCACCATAACGTACTGGTGGGGTAATGCGGGAGGAGGCACCTACCGTGGCTACCTCTAGGCCAGAACTTACAGGGGAGATAGAAGTAGTACGTGTCTCCTCTGGTGGATTATTGGCACGAGATAATAACGCCTGTAGCGCTAGGGCCATTTGATCCATTCTGTGTTCCATGGCTTCGAACCTAGGATCAGAGAGACCAAGCTGACGGTTTGTACTTGCAGGATCCATTGGCCCTGTCGTAATGTCAGGATCGGGACAGGGATCCAACACGCAGAGTACAAACAGGACAGGATACGTATACCGGACCTTAGAATGGCCGGACTAACGTACAGAGAATATAGAGAATGGTCAGAGACAAGCCGAGGTCGAGGGAACGAGAGGACAGGTAAGCGAGGAACAAGCCGGGTCAAGGATAACAGAGGTAAACAGAGTAAGTCAAACAAGCCGGGTCGGAACCAAAGGGATAACAGAAAATACCAGAGCACTGTGTGACTAGGCAGGCTAGAACCACGACAGGGCAATGAGCAAATGAGAGAAGCACTGTTAAATACCCTGGCTCAGAGGGGTAGACACGCCTCTGACGAGTCCTGATTAGTCTCCGGACGTCATGCTACAAAAGGAAGTGACTCCCTCGCGGCCGGCGTTTATGTGACCGGGTGGACCGCGAGGAACATGGGAAACAGACCATCCGGATGGATAGACGTCTAAGTCTCTACCTCTCCCAGAGGTAGAGACCTCAGGTACCCTGACAGTACTCTAAGTACTCTAAGCATCTAGTCTACGATACTTAAATACTATAGAGACTATTCTAAAGTTAGATATACACTATGCATTCTGATGTTAGATAGAGGTTAGATAGACTAAGCATTCTAAAGTTAGATATACACTATGCTTTCTGATGTTAGATATAGGCTAGATAGACTAAGCATTCTAAAGTTAGATATACACTATGCATTGTGAGGGTAGAAAAACTAAGCATTCTTAAGTTAGATATACACTAAGCATTGTGAGGTTAGATAAACTAAGCATTCTAAAGTTAGATATACACTATGCATTGTGAGGCTATATAAACTAAGTATTCTAAAGTTAGATATACACTATGCATTCTGAGGTTAGATAAACAAAGCATTCTAAAGTTAGATATACACTATGCATCCTGAGGTTAGATAGACTAAGCATTCTAAAGTTAGATATACACTATGCATTCTGAGGTTAGATAAAAGAAGCATTCTAAAGTTAGATATACACTATGCATTGTGAGGTTAGATAAACTAAGCATTCTAAAGTTACATATACACTATGCATTCTGAGGTTAGATAAACTAAGCATTCTAAAGTTAGATATACACTATGCATTCTGAGGTTAGATAAACTAAGCATTCTAAAGTTAGATATACACTATGCATTCTGAGGTTAGATAGACTAAGCATTCTACAGTTAGATATACACTATGCATTGTGAGGCTAGATAAATGAAGCATTCTAAAGTTAGATATACACTATGCATTCTGAGGCTAGATAAACTAAGCATTCTAAAGTTAGATATACACTATGCATTGTGAGGTTAGATAGACTAAGCATTCTACAGTTAGATATACACTATGCATTCTGAGGCTAGATAAACTAAGCATTCTACAGTTAGATATACACTATGCATTCTGAGGGTAGATAAAAGAAGCATTCTAAAGTTAGATATACACTATGCATTCTGAGGTTAGATAAATGAAGCATTCTAAAGTTAGATTGACACTGCATTTTTAGGCTTGATAGACTTTAGGCATTCTAAGGACAGATAGATGAATCATTCTGAAGTTAGGTATACTCAGCATTATGATGTTAGATAGACTCTATTCATTCTGAGGTTAGCTAGATTCATTATTCTGAGATTAGACTCTATTCATTCTGAGGTTAGCTAGATTCATTATTCTGAGATTAGACATACTTTGTTTATTCTGAGGTTAACTGGATTTATAATTCTGAAGTTAGATATACTACATGCATTGTAAAGTTAGACTCAATACGTTCTGATGTTACACAAAATCTATGCATTCTGAATCTAAAAAAAATAGTAGCAAGGCAGACTGTATTCTCAGGGACAATGCAAAGCCCAACAGGAATCATTACTGCAGGAAACATTACTAATAAATGCACCTTACTGTATCAATTATTAAATGAAATAAAATTCAGTAGCGAAATAAACATATTCGAAAAATTGACATTCAACATAAAGTATATGAAGTTGTTACCTCGGGCAATGGAAGGAACGCTAATAGATCAGCCACTCACTCTCAGTCAATGACACCAAAGCTTGTCTGCTAATAGTTTTAAAATCTGTTGTCCACTCCCTCCATCCTTTTGCAACATAGTCAATTGACTGTCCAATTCTAAAGAAGTTAAAGTAAATAGCCTCCAAGTGCCAAAACAAATAGGAAAGTGTTCCCTAGGTCATGAAACACACTAGTTTAAAAAAATAAGTTGCATAATATTAGGGTTTGTACGGAGGTGCAATTACATCGTAGACTGTATTAACAGTGGGTCCAGCAGTTCTGTGTCTTTAATTATGTACATATTTCTAAGTTCTGCTGCAATAATAATATTGAAACCACTATGAACTAAACTATTATGGATGCAGGAGAACTAGTTTGGGAACCACTGTACTAGATCACTGTACATTCCAGTATTACATGGATGTGCGCAAGAGGTGTGCTCAGCTATACTCTAACGTAGGGCAAAATTGTCCTCCCTGTTTCCTGTGTAAGTCTGATTGGGTTAGCTTGTTATATTCCCAAGTGTCCCTATTTTGAAGAGACAGGCCATATTTCAAGCCCAAATTCCTCTGTCCCTTTTTTATCTTGATGTCCCTCTTTTCTATCCTGTCTATATTGTTGGTGTGTTCGAGTGTATAGCAGAGTTCCACAGCAATAATACTCTCAGTAATATATATTTAAACTACAATATATATGTTTAGAAATCAGTCTGTTCATATACGATATACATTGTTCTTGTTGTAAATTACATTTTGTACATGTTGTAAATTCCTATTAGTAAGGCACCTTAGCTTTCTCATAACAGCCCCTATCTTATTGGAATTGGCCCCTTTAAAATGATATGTTTTGGTATACCCCATGTGGTTTTGCTTTTTTGAGTTTATTTTAAAAAGACACCATATTGTGATCACTATGTCCCAAGTGCTTTGAATGTTGGTCAAAAGATCAACATTGCTTGTTATAACCAGATCCAGACAATAGATGTGCAATTTGTTTGGTACGAATGTACATTCTGGCGAATTTAGTGAAATTTGGACATTCGAATGCTTACGAATGTCCGAAGTGCCGAAGCTCCGAAGTGCCGAAGTTCAGTAGTTCTGACTGCCAGCACAACCACTTACACATCCGTAGGGCTCCCAGTGCCAGGATTGCCACCACAACCACTTACACATCTCTAGGGCTCTCAGTGCTAGGACTGCTACCACAACCACTTACATATCTATAGGGCTCCTAGTGCCCGGACTGCCACCACAACCACTTACACATCAGTAGGGCACCCAGTGCCAGGATTGCCACCACAACCACTTACACATCTATAGGACTCCCAGTACCCGGACTGTTACCACAACCACTCTAGACATGTGCAATTTGTTTCATGCATTCGAACATTTGGATGCTAACGAAGTTCCGAAGTGTCAAAGTCACGAATCGCCAAAATCCCAAATTGCCGAAGTCCCAAATTGCCGAAGTACGGTAGTTTGGAGGTGCCGAACCAAATGCCATTGGTCCAAATTGCCGAAGCAGAGACATTTTTTTACTTACCCAAATTTACAAACCGAACAAAATTTTTTGCCCATGCACATCCCTACCAGACAAGTATCCTTTCTAGTTGGTGCTTGTACCAGTTGTTGTGACACAAAGATGTCATTTAACAGATTAAAATACCGGATTCTCCTTGCTGACCTACTAGTCCCTCTATCCCAGTTTATGTTTGTATATAACATATAATATATTGTGCTGTACACATCTATGCAGCCTTCAAATAAAAGAGATGGTCACAGGCCTACATTGGCCTTAAAGTTGAAATTAATTTTGAATTCTAAACAATTCTCACATTAGTTAATAACCCTGTGAGTATTTGGAAGTCTGCCTAGATTGACACAGACCTTACATTCCTTTTGAAGTTGTTTGTAAAGTCAACATGGACTTTACATGGGATTTACGGTTTATGTTTTCAAGCCATGTATTTCTGGAACATTTCTATTGAAAATCTGTGTGGGTGCTTGTTTGTGACATCTAGGACACAACATCTGTCAGATGTGCTCACCACGAGAATGTAGCAGAGATACTCTGGTTTCTCCGACACACTAAGCTGTGATAAAAGGCTGTATAGTGTAGAGCAGTGATTAGGTGGTTCAAATGTTGCCAAGCTGGTTGGGCACAGTGGTTCTCAAGCTAACAAAGCACTTTAAAGCAGGGCTGCATCCTGCATTCTCTATACCTCCCAAGTGTGCCTGTTTAGGGGGCGGGGGAGTTCCTATTTTGGGCCCAAGACCCTCTGTCCCTCTTTTCTGTCCCAATGTAACTCTTTCCTAAAAGTTCCACATTTGGAGTTTCTGAGTTAATAAAGCGGCACAGCCATAATAGTTATAACAATGTGTCTTTAACCCCTTCCCGACTGCGGACGTATCAGGTACGTCCGAAAAAAACCTTCCTTAAAGACCGCGGACGTACCTGAAACGTCCGCAGCTAATTAGAGCGCTGGAAAGGATCATGATCGCTTCCAGACGCTCTAACGATGCAATCGTGCGTTACCCCCTCTCACTGCCGGCCCACCGGGTGATCGCTCCCCTGGAACGATCACTTCTGGGTTGCCCCATGTGGCGCCCAACAGTGAGAAATTATCCCCTTCCCTCCCTCTCCCATGTACTTACCGATCACCGCCGTTCCCCCGATACAATGCAGAATTACAGCTGGTGGAGTCGGTGTCGCTACACCGGGGCCAACCTGCTCAGAGGGTCCTTCGCGTGGCCCTTTAACAACACGACTGGGTCCCTTTCACATCGGTGATGCCCGCAGGAAGAGAGCCTGTCACTTTCTATCAGCTATGGGGAGAGTGCTACATAGGAGGTAGAGGAGGAGAAGACAGCACAGGCAGCAGTTGAGAGAGGAGCAAAAAGAAAGCTGCTTCAGTCCCACACTCCCGTCAGCTTTAGTAAAGCCAACAGAAGGACCCCAAGCAAGTCATCCTCCTGCACAAAATATAAAACTTTATGAAAAGTATGTGTGTCAATTGGTCTGTATTTATGTGTTAGTTTGTATATGTCAGTCTCTGTATCAGTCTATCTGTGTGCCAGTGTTTGTGTGTATGTCAGTCTGTGTATCTGTGTGTCACTGTGTATAAGCCAGTCTGTGTATCAGTGTAAATATGTCGGCCATGTATTTGTGTCAGTATATATATGTGTCTGTGTGTTAAGGTGTGTGTATGTGTCACTGTGTCTATCTGAGTGTGATTGTATGTATCAGTGTGTGTATCTGTGTGTCAAAGAGTGCCAATGTATCAGTGTGTGCATCTATGTGGTAGGGTGTGTGTATTTGTCAGTGAGTGTGTGTGTGCATGTTTCAGTGTGCGTATGTGAGAGTATGTGTCACTGTGTATTTGAATGTGTGTGTGTGTATGTGTGTCAGTGTTTTTATATGTGTGTTAATGTTTACGTATCTGTGTAAGTATGTATGTATGTGGCAGTGTATGTGCAAACATCCCAGCAATCAAACACCAAGACAACATGCAATGAAACACAAGCATTACATACGAACACAACCCTGTCTTCACACTCCAGAATAACTCAAACTACAGACTCTAATTACTGTTTAGATATATTGATGAGTTTTATGATCATGCAGATGACTTGGTCACATCCAGCAATATGGCCTTCAAGTGACTGAGAATTATTTTGGTTAAATGTGTTATTAACATGTTCAGATAAATAATCAGAGACATTGTTTTAGTTAAATGATCTGTCATTTACATTGTCTATGTGAGTTTAATAAAGGGATACTACAGGTATCAAAACAATAGCTTAATAAAGCAGTTTTTATATATATATATATATATATATATATATATATATATATATATATATATATATATATATATATTATGCCACTGCAGTCCCACTGCTTACATATTTGCCATTTATAAGCTAAAATTAATGTTGTTTCCATTTGTGCAGCTCTATCCACACCTCACCTGTCTGGGAATCAGGCATCTTGCATTAAAAATGTGTTTCAAGTTCAATCAGACGTTAACTTGCTTTAGAAGTTTTTATATCCTGCTCTCTAAATTGAACTTTAATCACACGCAGGATGCTCCAGCTGGGTCTATAAGGCTATTCACAGAGCAAGACATAAGAAATGATAGATTAAACAAACTGTGCAATACACAAACCTAAAATATGTAGGTTATTTTTCAGTAAGTGTTTAGGAAGGTTTTGCAAATCAAGTACAAAGAGGTGTGACTAGGACTGTATAAGCAAGGTGATTTAACTCCTAAATGTTAGAGGGTTCTACAGTGAGACGGCAGGGACATGCTCTATAGACCATACTGCTTCAGTAAGCTAAAGCTGATTTGGTGCCTATAGTGTCCCTTTATACTGCCACGCCTCCCTGAAATAGGAGTGTTTCATAAACATTTTATACTCGTATTGGAATTTCACTGAAATTCCAATCCAGTCAAAAGATATACGGAGACAAAGAAGGGACTACTTTGATTTCCCATGCCTGACAATTCTAGACACTGCAAAATAAGAAATAGGAACAGCACCTACAAACCACACAAGGGTGCAAGGAATCTGGTTCCACCCAAACCAGTGTAATTTCAGGAAAGTATAAGAATAAATTCCAGCACTTCCTTTTGAAAATATTGAAAGTAGTGTCCCTTTATTCAGGTGCCTAAAGTGTAAAACAGCACCGTTTCCACATTTGCAACGGTCTTTACCAAGGACTTTATGGGCGAAGCTACCACTGTCTAAAAGTGGACAACCTCTCCCCCGCCTTCACTAGTGACGACTGCAGGGAATTAACTTTATCTTTGGAGAGTCTCGCGGGATCTTCCATAGAACTGTATGCTGTACTCTCGCGTATGTGCAAGAGTACAGCAGTGACGTCGACTCCTGGCGCTGAAGTGCCAGGATGTGGTAAGGACCACCTGGAACAAGATGGCAGTGTCTGTAAGGGACATGTTCAGGCAAGTAGAACTCATCTTTTCATGTCTCTCTGGCCACTGGATCCCCAGCGGTGATGTCACAGTTGAGGGTCTTTGCAAATTTTGCAAAGTCCCCAGATGGTGACAGTGCTGCTTGAAGTACAGTAATAATTATTAAAATATTATCTGGAACGGTATATATGCAATATAAAAGTCATAAGTAATTTTTGAAACAGAAGCTTGGGATTAGTTTTTATTTTCAATTCGAGGGTTGTCAACATAAATCACCTTCCTTTAAGAAGACGAAAAAAGTCACATATAGAGGTTTGGCACACATTTAAGGATACACATTTAAGGATCATATTTGACAAAAAAATAATAATGTGGCCATAAAGAAAGTTCTGCCGTTCATGCTTAATTTTGGTCCAATAACAATTTACAGAGTGTAAGCATTAATCCCAGACAGTCAGAGAAAGATTACAGTCAGCATAATCTGAAAAATTCTGCACTCATCTATGCACAGAGAATTATAGGGCATTTGATAGTTGTATTGAATGGTAGGTTGTGCCATACTAGGCTTACATTTGATGCAAATCAGTAAATAGACGGCTTGTTTTTTCAAACAATGGGTAGATAAGATTAAGATAATACTTAGAGATTATAGCTTTATAGAAGTGGGTGACTATATACACAGATCCATATTATCTACTTAGAAACACAGATCCATATCTACTTGCTTCAACTATAAGGTTGAAACAGACGGGGGGGGGGTGGGGGGGGGAAATAGCGATGAGGCATGTTAAAATCTTTTCACCAATTCTTTCCATCACCACTGGCGGGTACATGGGGCGAGCACCAGGGCAAATTCTCACTCTAAGAAGTTAGGGTCATTTATGTCTGGCATGCAGTAAGGGTAATTTTACCAAATGTCTGCAGTGAAATTGCATATATGAATCTGTGTATCTATCTTTGTATGACTGTTGACGTCTGCCTGTATGTAGGTATAGGTATCTACGTTTGGAACTCTGTGTGAGTGTAGATGTAAGTATTTGTCACTGAATCTATGTTTCTAAGTGTCTGTGCAAATGTACAGGTATGTGTCAATTTTCTAAAGACAAAATATGAAACTAAATCCAACAGCGCCACCAGAATCCAGGTTCTGGATCCGCATTTTCCACCACCAACCCAATCTCTCTCTCTATAACACAGTTTCCCCTCAAAATCCTTCCAGCAATATTTGTAGTTACTCTTCTTTCTTTTCCTTCTTCTTCATAGGAGACATTGGCATTTACAGTTTCCTGTTATAGGACAGTATATGCCACGCTCAGTCATTTTTTCGTTTGCTATCTATACCAAATGTTATTTCTATATTCTCTTTTGTTCTTGTTTATGTTGAAAATAAAACCAAGTGTCACAAAATGGATTGTTTGTATATATCTAAATATATATATATATAATGGCAAACAGTTTACTTCTTGTTAGCTATGTCAATATGCCATTGTGTCTCAAGTGACAGTTGCTATTTAAAAGCTGATCCTCTGTTTGTCCTCACTAGGATTAAGAAACAATTCTTTATTGTGTTTCGTTTTCTTGGTTAATGTATTGCAAAACCAGTTACAACCTTTGAATGAACCCAGATACAAGGCACTTAAAGTGGAACTGTAATATATAGAAGAAATATACATTTTGAGCAATCCATTAGCTATCTAAAAGTTACATAAAGAATATCTTATTGAAGGAATACTCCAAGCGCCATAATCAATACAACTCACTGTAGTGGTTATGGTACCAGGAGTGCCATGGTCAGAAATCCCATTCACTCTCCTAAGGCCAATATTCCGGACAAGTTACATAGTTACATAGTTACATAGCTGAAAAGAGACTTGCGTCCATCAAGTTCAGCCTTCCTCACATATGTTGTTGCTGTTGATCCAAAAGAAGGCAAAAAACCTAGTCTGAAGCGTTTCAAATTTTGCCACAAACTAGGAAAAAATTATTTATTGACCCCAAAATAACAGTCATTGTCTCCTTGGATCAAGCAGCTATTACTCCCTTAATTAGAAATTATATCCCTGTATGTTATGTTTTTGTAAGTATTTATCCAATTGCAGTTTAAACATCTGTAGTGACTCTGACAAAACCACCTCTTCAGGCAGAGAATTCCATATCCTTATTGCTCTTACTGTAAAAAAACATTTTCTTTGCCTTAGATGAAATCTCCTTTCTTCCAATCTAAATGTGTGACCTCATGTCCTATGTATAGCCCTGTTTATGAATAGATTTCCAGATAAAGGTTTGTACTGGCCCCGAATATATTTGTATAAAGTTATCATATCCCCTCTCAGGTGCTGTTTTTCCAAACTAAACAGATTTAATTTTTTTAACCTTTCTTCATAACTAAAATGCTCCATTCCTTTTATCAATTTTGACGGCAATTTTGACGTTTAGACAGTATGGGTCAATACCAGTAAATGAATAACTGAATATAAGGGAAACAAAAACAAAGTATCTGAAGCAAACAAGACAACTTAGCAAACCTATATAGTCAGTTGAAGTTTTAAACAGGGCACCCTTTAGAACAACTCCCCAGCCTCTCCTTTTATATTTCTGCTTTTATTATTTTTGGTTGGCAGAAAAGTCCATGGTCCACCCCCTGTACAGGTCCAGAACCTCCCCTGACATCACCACCCTCCCTCTGCCTTTTGTTGTACAGGAGGGGGCCGTGACAATGGGAAAATATGCCTCTGACCATCTGGGACATTGAAGAAAGGCCCCCGTAACCAGGAGATATCCCACCATGTTGCATGCAGGCTGATGCCCTGAGAATGTTGGAAGGAGAGTGCCAGTAAATGGTACCCAGGGGGACGCCGTGATCTGTCAGGAAACCTACATCCTGCTGTCACTTGTGCCCCTGTTTCACACACTGCTTATTATGCCACTGTAGAACCTGCTTTTCTGGGAATATTCCAGTAAATGTACTTGTTACTTCTCATCCAATTAGTGTTTAATTTGTAGGGCACTTGTGGTTAACATGGATGCTGCCTTTCTGTATATCTATCAGTGTAAGTGCATGTGTCCAAGTGTGTGTGTCTATATGAGTGTGTGTCTGTGTCAGTGTATGTGTCTATATGAGTGTGTGTATCAGTATGTCTGTCAGTGTGTGTGTCTGTGTGTGTATCAGTATGTCTGTCAGTGTGCCTGTATGTGTCAGCATGCCTATCAGTGTATGTGTATGTTTTTCTGTGTGCGTCTAAGTGTGTATGTCAGTATGTCTGTCTGTGTGTTTGTCTGTGTTAGTATATCTGTCAGTGTATATGTCTGTGTATCTGTATGTTATCATTGGGTGTATCTGTATGTTGTCAATGTGTGTATCTGTGTATCTGTATGTTGCCAATGTTTGTATTTTTATTTTGTCACTGCATGTATCTTTGTATCTGTATGTTGTCAGTATGTGTATATTTGTATGTATGTGTCAGTGTACATATCTGTGTGTATCTCTGTATCTGTAAGTAGTCAGTGTGCGAATCTGTGTGTCTGCATCTGTATGTGTGTCATTGTGTGTATAAGTGTCTGCAGGGCCGGCGCTACCTGACAGGCGGACTAGGCAGCCGCCTAGGGCGCCCCTTGGGAAGGGGCGCCGACAGGAGTGCCGGCCCCCCTGATGCTGCAGCCGCCCGAGCGCTCTGCTGAGAGCCTCAGGCGGCTGCAGCTTTGTCCGGGCTGGTGCGTCCATGAGGGCGCACCGCCCGGGCACAGCATGAGGAGAGTGGCTGACACTAGGGAAGCGCTCAGCGCTCCCTCCTGTCACTCCCTCACTGTAGCGTGGCCGAGCCCTGTATAGTCCGCGGGTACAGGGAGCATCTGTCTCCTGTACCCAGCCGGACTAACAGGAAGTGCGCACTGAGTGTGCACTTCCTGTTAGTCCGGCCGGGTACAGGAAACAAAATCTCCCTGTACCCGCGGACCATACAGAGCTCGGCCACACTACAATAGAGGTAGGGGTGGGTGGGGGGATAAATTGTAAGGGAGGGGGGGATTAATTGACAGGGAGGGGGGAATTGAAAGGGGGGGAAATAAAGTGGCAGGGAGGAGGGGGGGATAAATTGTAAGGGAGGGGGATTAATTGACAGGGAGGGGAGAATTGAAAGGGGGAATAAAGTGACAGGGAGGGTGGCGGGATAAATTGAAAGTGGGGGGGATAAATTGAAAGGGAGGAAATAAATTGACAGGGAGGGTGGGGGGATAAATTGAAAGGGAGGGTGGGGGGATAAATTGAAAGGGAGGGTGGGGGGATAAATTGAAAGGGAGGGGGGATAAATTAAAAGGGAGGGGGGATAAATTGAAAGCGAGGGGGGAATTGAAAGGGAGGGGGGGATAAATTGACAGGGATGGTGGGGGGATAAATTGAAAGGGAGGGGAGGGATAAATTGAAAGGGAGGGGGGAAGCAATTAAAAGGGAGGGGGGGAGAAATTGACAGGGAGGGGATTGATGGGGGAGGGAGAATGAGAGCGGGGAGGGGAGAGGAGAGTGACAACGGGGGACAAGAGAGTGACAAGGGAGGGGGGAGAAGAGAGGGACAAGGGAGGGGGAGAAGAGAGTGACAAAGGAGGGGGGGAGAAGAGAGTGACAAGGGAGGGAGAGGGGGGAGAAGAGAGTGACAAGGGAGGGGGGAGAGATTGACACCCATCACACACACACACAATGCACCCCTTACACACAGAAAAACACACAATGCATTACACACACAGACACACACACACAAGCAATGCATCCCTTACACACACAGAAACACACAATGCATTCCTTACACACACTCAATGCACCCCTTACAGACGCACACACTGCATCCCGTACATACACAGAGACACACCTTGCAGCCCTTACACATACAAACACAGATTCACACAATGCATTCCTTACACATATCAGGACATCCCCTACACACTCCACCCCCTGTGAACAAACTCATTGGTGGAACATGAAGATGGACCCTGGGACACAGACCTTGAGCGGTGTAAAGGGCCCCCAAAAAATGGAGCTGCTTCCCGTTCTCCCAGAACATTGATTTTTGTGACCACAGTTACAAACAGCCTCCAGAGAGCCTGTTCTACAACAGACCAGTGGAGCCAGACTGCAGCCAGAGCCCATCACCATCCTCATCTGATTGTAAGTAGGCAATCTAGTATATTATTCGTGGCACTAATCTCTAGTTTACCTCACATTAAAGAAACACTATAGTCCCCAGAACCACTGCAGCTTAATGTAGTGGTTCTGGTGTCTATAGCCTGTCCCTGCAGGCCTTTTAATGTAAACACAGTGGCACTGCAGCACTGGCGTTAGTTAACATGGCAGATCATATGGGTGGGGCATTGTGATGTCACATGGGGGGGGGGCGGCAAACTTTACTTTTGCCTAGGGTGGCAAAAATCCTTGCACCGGCCCTGAGTGTCTGTATATCTGCATGTGTGTGTGTGTGTTTATCACAGTGTGTGTGGCAGGCAGTGTAGGCAGGGCCGTCTATAATATGAATAGGACCCTGGGCAAAGCATTTTCTTGGGCCCCCTAGGCCCTGCCCCTCCCCCCCCAATTACGCCCAACCCCCATTCACACTGACAAACCTTCTGACACATACACACACACAGACAGATATATTAAAACATTCGCAGATACATACTGACACACATACACTGACACAAAAATATATACTTATATACATTCAGACATACTGACACACACATACACATACACTGACAGATATACTGAAACACACACAGACAGATGTATTGACACACACAGACATTCTGACACACACACAGACATTCTGACACACACACAGGGATACTGACACACACAGGCATACTAACATACACACCGACAGGCATGCTGACATACACACACACAAACATACTGACACACACACAGACATACTGACACACACACATACATACTGACATACACACAAACATACTGACATACACACACAAACATACTGACATACACACAAACATACTGACACACACACAGACATACTGACATACACACAAACATACTGACACACACACAGACATACTGACATACACACACACACTGACACACACACACACACACATAGACATACTGACACACACACACACACACACACACAGACATACTGACATACACACACAGACATACTGACACACACACACAGACTGACATACACACACACAGACATACTGACACACACACACAGACATACTGACATACACACACAGACATACTGACACACACACAGAGATACTGACATACACACACAGACATACTGACACACACACACACACACAAACATACTGACACACACAGACACTGACACACACACAGGCATACTGACACACACACACACACAAACATACTGACACACACACAGACACTGACATACACACACAGACATACTGACATACACACATAGACATACTGACACACACAAACATACTGACACACACACAGACACTGACATACACACACAAACATACTGACATAAACACAAACATACTGACACACACACAGACATACTGACATACACACAAACATACTGACACACACACAGACATACTGACATACACACACACAGACATACTGACATACACACACACACTGACACACACACACACACACACATAGACATACTGACACACACACACACACACAGACATACCGACATACACACACAGACATACTGACACACACACACACACAGACTGACATACACACACACAGACATACTGACACACACACACAGACATACTGACATACACACACACAGACATACTGACACACACACAGAGATACTGACATACACACACAGACAT
This sequence comes from Pelobates fuscus, assembly GCF_036172605.1. Taxonomy (NCBI): domain Eukaryota; kingdom Metazoa; phylum Chordata; class Amphibia; order Anura; family Pelobatidae; genus Pelobates; species Pelobates fuscus. The sequence continues at coordinate 159,203,114 of NC_086317.1, read as the reverse complement.
ACTGACACACACACACACAAACATACTGACACACACACACAGACACTGACATACACACACAGGCATACTGACACACGCACACACAGACATACTGACACACACACAGACACTGACATACACACACAGACATACTGACATACACACATAGACATACTGACACACACAAACATACTGACACACACACAGACACTGACATACACACACATACATACTGACATACACACAGACATACTGACATACACAAACATACTGACACACACACAGACATACTGACATACACACACAGACATACTGACACACACAAACATACTACTGACACACACACACATTTAGCCACCCTCCAGGTTCTTACCTTTTCCTGGAGGGTGGTTTCCCTGGGGTCCAGTGGCAGGCTGAGGCAGATGGGAGTTCTCCTCTGGAACTCCCCTCCTCCTGCCTTTCTTCTCCCGCGCGGCTATTATCTCCGGTGGGAGGAAGTGACGCGTGGCACTCACTTCCTCCCAGCCGGTACAGGAAGGACATACTGACACACACATACACATACACTGACAGATATACTGAAACACACACAGACAGATGTATTGACACACACAGACATTCTGACACACACACAGACATTCTGACACACACACAGGGATACTGACACACACACAGGGATACTGACACACACAGGCATACTAACATACACACCGACAGGCATGCTGACATACACACACACAAACATACTGACACACACACAGACATACTGACACACACACTGACATACTGGCATACACACACACACACACACAAACATACTGACATACACACACAAACATACTGACATACACACAAACATACTGACACACACACAGACATACTGACATACACACAAACATACTGACACACACACAGACATACTGACACACACACAGAGATACTGACATACACACACAGACACACTGACACACACACACACACACACACACATACTGACACACACACACAGACACTGACATACACACACAGACATACTGACATACACACATAGACATACTGACACACACAAACATACTGACACACACACAGACACTGACATACACACACAAACATACTGACATACACACAAACATACTGACACACACACAGACATACTGACATACACACAAACATACTGACACACACACAGACATACTGACATACACACACACAGACATACTGACATACACACACACACTGACACACACACACACACACACACACACACATAGACATACTGACACACACACACACACACACACACAGACATACTGACATACACACACAGACATACTGACACACACACACAGACTGACATACACACACACAGACATACTGACACACACACACAGACATACTGACATACACACACACAGACATACTGACACACACACAGAGATACTGACATACACACACAGACATACTGACACACACACACACACACAAACATACTGACACACACACACAGACACTGACATACACACACAGGCATACTGACACACGCACACACAAACATACTGACACACACACAGACACTGACATACACACACAGACATACTGACATACACACATAGACATACTGACACACACAAACATACTGACACACACACAGACACTGACATACACACACATACATACTGACATACACATAGACATACTGACATACACAGACATACTGACACACACACAGACATACTGACATACACACACAGACATACTGACACACACAAACATACTACTGACACACACACACATTTAGCCACCCTCCAGGTTCTTACCTTTTCCTGGAGGGTGGTTTCCCTGGGGTCCAGTGGCAGGCTGAGGCAGATGGGAGTTCTCCTCTGGAACTCCCCTCCTCCTGCCTTTCTTCTCCCGCGCGACTATTATCTCCGGTGGGAGGAAGTGACGCGCGGCACTCACTTCCTCCCAGCCGGTACAGGAAGGACATACTGACACACACATACACATACACTGACAGATATACTGAAACACACACAGACAGATGTATTGACACACACAGACATTCTGACACACACACAGACATTCTGACACACACACAGGGATACTGACACACACACAGGGATACTGACACACACAGGCATACTAACATACACACCGACAGGCATGCTGACATACACACACACAAACATACTGACACACACACAGACATACTGACACACACACTGACATACTGACATACACACACACACACAAACATACTGACATACACACACAAACATACTGACATACACACAAACATACTGACACACACACAGACATACTGACATACACACAAACATACTGACACACACACAGACATACTGACATACACACACACAGACATACTGACATACACACACACACTGACACACACACACACACACACACACACACACATAGACATACTGACACACACACACACACACAGACATACTGACATACACACACAGACATACTGACACACACACACAGACTGACATACACACAGACATACTGACACACACACACACACACACAGACATACTGACATACACACACACACACACAGACATACTGACACACACACAGAGATACTGACATACACACACAGACATACTGACACACACACACACAAACATACTGACACACACACACAGACACTGACACACACACACAGGCATACTGACAAACACACACAAACATACTGACACACACACACAGACACTGACATACACACACAGACATACTGACATACACACATAGACATACTGACATACACACAGACATACTGACACACACAAACATACTGACACACACAGACACTGACATACACACACAGACATACTGACACACACACACACAGACATACTGACACACACAAACATACTACTGACACACACACACACACACCCTCCAGGTTCTTACCTTTTCCTGGAGGGTGGTTTCCCTGGGGTCCAGTGGCAGGCTAAAGCAGATGGGAGTTCTCCTCTGGAACTCCCCTCCTCCTGCCTTTCTTCTCCCGTGCGGCTATTATCTCCGGTGGGAGGAAGTGACGCGCGGCACTCACTTCCTCCCAGCCGGTACAGGAAGGGGCCCGGTCGCGCTGTTTAAGCGTCACAGCGCCCGACCGGGCCCCTGCTCACACATGCTTACCGGGTGGCCCTTAGTGCATGGGCCACCCAGGGGGGATCCTTAGTTGGCGGGCCGGTGCGGCTCTGTGCAGCCGCACCGCCGGGTACATGGGGGCTGCTCAAATCGCGGGGCCCACGGGGCAGCTGCTCTGAGTATAGGTCCATATGTGCATACATCTCAACATTCAAAACCCAATACTACACACAAATACACCCCTGCATTCAAACTTTGACACTAAATAAAAACACAGTCCTGCATTTTTAGCATTGCACAGTCCTGCAAATGTTAACATGTTACATGTAAACACACCTCTGTGTTAACCCCTTAAGGACAGAGCTTCGGAAGCTTGTCTTTCACTTTATGACAAAGGAATTTATTTGCATTTTTTGCTGTTTGCGTTCAACTGCAAATTGCATTTGACTTATTTATTGCACCGACGCATATTATATACCGTTTTTTAAAGGACAGAAAGGGCTTTAATTTGATGTAACATATATATATATATACATGCTTATTTATTATAAAAAAATACAGAAAAATGCAAAAAAAAAAGAAAAATGTTGTTTTTTTTACAGTTTTTGCAATAATAATGTGTGCACAATTAGTGCAGGTTAAGGAAAGTAATTAAAAATAAATAAATTTAGTTGTTCTGATTTACAGAATATATAATGTGTCTGGGATTTTACATTTTTTTTCGTAGTTACAGGTCACAAAGCACAAGGAGTAAAATAAACTTTTAATGTGGAGCGATTTTAGAATTTGCCACACAAAAGTATATATTTATATAAAGTAGACACCACAGGCTATTTACCTACGGTTGTTTTGACACTTTCTACATAGCCATTTTACCGCCAACCTCTGCTAAATATTGGAGTAAAATTTAGTTTTTTGGGGGTTTTCGCACACAAACTTATAACAAAGAACTTCTCATGTGTATTTTGTAAAGTTGGTGTGTGCTATTCCTGTTGTATTATGTGTTCAGTTACTTCTGCTGAGTACAACGGTACCCCCATTGTATGTCTTTGGCACTATTTCGTGAAGCTACAGTGCCATATAGGAGACCTGTCCTTTTCAGTATTTACAGTCGAATTTTGAGAGACGGATTTAATGAGCCTATGCTTCCATTTGGGGTATTATAACAGTTTGACTGTTCAAAAAAAAAAAACCACAAAGGCCTACCATTTGTAAAAGTAGACACTCCAGGGTATCTCATAAGGTGCATATTGTGCCTTAACATGCCCCCATTTTTTTACCATTACATGCCAAAGTATGTGGTAAAAAATAATTTTGTGCATTTTTTACATACAGATTGCATTTTTGCTGGGCATTTTGTATATTTCATATGTGCCACTAAGTTCAAACCCCCCAAATTATGCTCAGCTAAGTCTTCTGAGTAAAAAGACACCCCCAATGAATGTCTTTGGCACTATTTCGTGAAGCTACAGTGCCATATAGGAGACCAAGCCATATCAGTTTTTACCGAACTTTGAATTTTGACGCTGGGCCTATGTGCAATTTCCAAGCATCTTCGCAGGTTTTAAATTCAAACTACCCCACAAAGGCCTACCATTTCTTAAAATAGACACCCCAGGGTATTTCAAAAGGTATATTTTGAACCTTAGCGTTGGATCATTTTTCCGCTAGCGTGTACCAAGTTTAGTGGTAATAAGCGTTTTTTTCTGCCTTTTTGACACACAAAGTGAGTTTGCACAGTATATTTTGCAAACCATATGTGTACTACCACTGTATAATACTTCATATGTTGCTCAGCTATGTCTGCTGAGTACAAAAATATCCCCGTATGTACCTTTGCCAGGTATATGTGGACATTGGAGGGGCACATTTGGGACATAGCCATTCCAATTTTTTTCAAACTTTAAATTTTTACGCTGTGCCCCTTGTCCCATTTTAGATTATTTTACCAGGCTATATAATCCAAATACCCCATAAAGCCATACCATTTCTTAAAATAGACACCCCAGGGTATTTCAAAAGGTATATTTTGAACCTTAGCGTGGGATCATTTTTCCGCTAGCTTGTACCAGGTGTAGTGGTAATAAGCGTTTTTTCTGCCTTTTTGACACACAAAGTGAGTTTGCACAGTATATTTTGCAAACCTTATGTGTACTACCACTGTATAATACTTCATATGTTGCTCAGCTATGTCTGCTGAGTACAAAAATACCCCTGTATGTACCTTTGCCAGCAGAGGCGGCTCTAGACTTTATGAGGCCTTAGGCGAAACACAAACATGAGGCCCCACTAACAAAAAAGTGTCACATATACACATTGATGCACTGTCTACCTGTGTATGTGCCTGAGAGTGTGTCTGACAGAGAGTATCCTTGTGTGTGCGAATGTATGTCTCTGTGAGCATGTTTGCGTTTTTGTCTGAGACCCTATGTGTATGGGGTAGCTGATGGTGAGAGGGAGCGGGGGGTGTGATGGTGAGAGGGAGCGGGGGGGTGATGGTGAGAGGGAGCGGGGAGTGTGATGGTGAGAGGGAGCGGGGAGTGTGATGGTGAGAGGGAGCGGGGGGTGTGATGGTGAGAGGGAGCGGGGGGTGATGGTGAAAGGGAGCAGGGGGGTGATGGTAATGTGAGAGGGAGCGGGGGGTGATGGTAATGTGAGAGGGAGTAATGTGAGAGTGAGAGGGGGCAATGCGAGAGTGAGAGGGGGTAATGCGAGAGTGAGAGGGGGTAATGCGAGAGTGAGAGGGGGTAATGCGAGAGTGGGGGGTAATGTGAGAGTGGGGGCTAATGTGAGAGTGGGGGGCTAATGTGAGAGTGGGGGGCTAATGTGAGAGTGGGGGGGCTAATGTGAGAGTGGGGGGGGCTAATGTGAGAGTGGGGGGGCTAATGTGAGAGTGGGGGGGCTAATGTGAGAGTGGGGGGCTAATGTGAGAGTGGGGGGCTAATGTGAGAGTGGGGGGGTAATGTGAGAGTGGGGGGGTAATGTGAGAGTGGGGGGTAATGTGAGAGTGGGGGGTAATGTGAGTGGGGGAGGCTGAGGGTGGTGACGGAGGGTTATGCTAAGGGTGGTGATGATGAGGGTGGTGGGGGGTAATGCTGAGGGTGGTGAGGGGCGATGCTGAGGGTGGTGAGGGGCGATGCTGAGGGTGGTGAGGGGCGATGCTGAGGGTGGTGATGCTGAGAGTGGTGGGGGTGAGGCTGAGGGGGGTGAGGGGGGTGATGTTGAGGGTGGTGGTGGGTGGTGAAGCTGAGGGTGGTGAGGGGTGATGCTGAGGGTGGAGGGAGGTGAGGCTGAGGGTGGCGGGGGTTTATGGGGGATGGTGAGGCTGAGGGTGGTGGGGGTGAGGCTGAGGGTGAAGGGGTAATGGTGAGGGTGGTGGGGGTGAGGCTGAGGGTGGGGAGGGGTGATGGTGGTGGGGGTGAAGCTGAGGGTGGTGGGGGGTGATGGCGGTGAGGCTGAGGGTGGTGATGTTGGGTGATGGTGGTGGGGGGTGAGGCTGAGGGTGGTGGGGGGTGAGGGTGGGGAGGGGTGAAGCTGAGGGTGGTGGGAGTGAGGGTGGGGAGGGGTGATGGTGGGGAGGGGTGATGGTGAGGGTGGTGGGGGGTGGGGGGTGATGGTGGTGAGGCTGAGGGTGGTGATGGTGGGTGATGGTGGTGGGGGGTGAAGCTGAGGGTGGTGGGGGTGATGGTGGTGGTGGGGGGTGAGCCTGAGGGTGGTGGGGGTGATGGTGAGGGTGGGGAGGGGTGGTGGGGATGAGGCTGAGGGTGGTGGGGGTGATGGTGGTGGGGGGTGATGGTGGTAGTGGGGGTGAGGCTGAGGGTGGTGGGGGTGAGCCTGAGGGGGGTGGGGGGTGATGGGGAGGGAGAGCCTACCTTTCCCTGGTGATCCAGTGGGCTCCCTGGTGGTCCGGTGGCCACTGCTCACGGTCTGCAGCTCCTCAGAGCTGCAGACTGTGTAATCTCGCGAGATTTCAGAGCGTTGCCGTGGTAACCCGCGGCAACGCTCTGATTGGCCAATTCTCGCGAGTCACATGGTCTGCAGCTCTGCACACTGCGGAGCTGCAGACCAGTGTCTGCGGTGGCTGGCCGGGCAGCCAGGAGGGGCCTCGCACCCGGCGGCATACCGGGCAAGCCGCCGGGCCCCCTCCTGATGTCAGGTCCTCGGTCACTGACCGAGGACCTGACACACTCTGCCAACAGGCGGTTTAGGCGGCCGCGAGGCCCCCGCCAGCGCGAGGCCTTAGGCGGCCGCCTAAACCGCCTAATTAGAGAGCCGCCTCTGTTTGCCCGGTATTTGGGACACAGCCATTCCCTTTTTTTCAAACTTTACATTTTTACGCTGTGCCCATGTCCCATTTTAGAGTATTTTACCAGGCTATATAATCCAAATACCCCATAAAGCCATACCATTTCTTAAAGAAGACATCCCAGGGTATTTCAAAAGGCATATTTTGAACCTTAGCGTGGGATCATTTTTCCGCTAGCTTGTACCATTGGTGTATTTTCTAACTTTTTAAAACTTTTTTTACTTTTTAAAACTATTTTTTAAACTTTTGTTTTGCTTATTAATTTTTTTAAAGTTTCCTAAACTTTCGTAAAACTTTTTTTTACAGATTTAACATTTTTCTAAGCTTTTTTTTTACCGTTAACCCCTAACTAGCAGTAAGCAGCACTAACAGTAAATTCTCAATTTTCCTATAACTCCCACCCAGCCAGCAAAATATTTAATTATACAATATTTAAATTAGTTAATTAAATAAATTTAACCCCTGAGTATTAAAAAATAAATAAAAGTTAATCGTCAGGGGTTAAAAAAAATTAGATCACAGTATAATACTGTGATCTGTATTTTGATCACTGTAGGCAGTGATCGACTGGCAGGGAAGGGGTTAATTTTTATTTGGACTGGGTAAAGGGTTTATTTTTTTAAATTTTTTATTTAAACGTTATTAAAACTTTTTTTAACGTCATTTTTTAACTTTTTAAAGCTTATTTTAAAACTTTTTTTAACGTTAACCCCTAGTTAGCCTAACACTAAATCCCCCAATTCCCCACTAACTTCCACCCTCCCCAGCTAGCTAAATTTATAATTTTAAAATATTTAAATTAATTAATAAAATAAATTTAACCCCTGAGGGGTTCAAAAAAAAAATCAGATCATAGTAAAATGTAATCCCTGTCAATTGATCACTGTAGTCAGTGATCAATTGGCAGGGAAGGGGTTAATTTTTTTTATTAAAATGGGTAAAGGGGGGTGGGATTTTAAATTAACTTTTTTTTTTTTTTACACCAGGGGGCAGGATCAGCACTGATCCGTCTCCCTGCACTTCACAGTGAACCCGGAAGTGCAGGGAGGCGGAGGTGAGTATACTGAGCACATGTGCCCGCTCTGACATGCTGTCAGAGCGGGCACATGTGCTGGGACAGCCCGATCCGGTGCTCCCGGTCTGCCTCTAATACAGAGGCAGACCGGAGCACCATTAACCCCGCGATCGTGCGATTGCGGCGATCTGGGGTTAATTTTACCGCGTGATCCTGCCCCCGTCACTCGTCCTTAAGGGGTTAAACACCAAAATTATATATAACCACAACCCTGCATTCAAAAACAAACACTATAAATGCATGCTTACATTCAAACACACAAACACTGCTCAGTGAAAGATACAACCCTCACAGTATGGGAAAATGGTAGAACTCCAACTGTCAGAGCAAGTGATGTTTTGATGTTGTTATTGTTGCTTCTACTGCACTGACAAAGCAAAGCACTCTGGAGTCTTCTGCTAATACCATAGCAACGGGGTAGTTCACTGCATCATGTTCAGAGCTATATTAAGGCTGTCCAGGACCCTAGGTTGGATGACAACAGGGGCCACTTGAGTGTTGTGTGTGGAGGACGCTGAAAGACGGACAGTGTGTAGTGGCTGAGTTTTCTGTATGGAGGCGCTTGTGAGTGCTGGTTGTGTGTGTGTGGTAGATGCATTTTGTGTACAGAGGAGTCTTAATAGTGTGTGTAGGGGAGTTTGTATGTGTAATTAAAGAGTGTCTGATTTGGGGGCGGGGCCTGGCAGCCAAGATGGCCGGTTGTGCTCTCTGAGTGCTCCTGCACTAGCTGGCACATAAACGCGAATCTCATCGAAAATAATAATGCCAGCAGCACACGATGCCCAGAGAGTGATGCAGGTCCACAAGAGGAACAGACAGATACCCGTCTGGCACCGATGCGCAATGAAACCATCTGTTCCGGGCATGAGGCCTACACTGGAGCGGAGCCTGCAGCCTGGGGGAAGCGGCCGATCTCCTGGCGCGGGAGCCGCTCACAAGCGTGAAAATAACACAGCCCTGCTACCCCCCCCTCTGGACCGGTGGGGGTCATCCCGGTCCTCGCTGGGGGCAAACACCCCCGCAACACAGCCTGAAACCCAGCGGTCTTGTTGTGCCCCTGGGTCTGCCGCTATGACAGCACTCGAGCAACCCAGGGATAGCACGGAGTTAATGAACGCAAGCCTTACCGACGAAGCTGATTACAAAACACGGCTGGACGCAATATTCGCAGCATTCTGGCTCAGGCTGGAGAGGCGCCTGCAACCACACGCAGAAATTAAGCATGGCACCCCCTCACAACCACAGCCACGAGGACGGCACAAAATGGGCACTGCGAAACAACAGCGACGCACGCGAGGCCAACGAAACCGCCCAACCCAACATAACCGACGAAGATTCCACCTCCCCACTCGGTACAACAAACCTCCTTCTGGGCAGGGAGGCATACCAGAACAAAATCCGACCCACAGTCCACACACCCAAAGGGGCTTCGGGAGAGCGAGGTTCTGGAGGGTCCATGGCCCCACCACGTACGGCATGGGGTCCAGAGGACACAGGGAAGTGCTTCCCGCAACACCCCGGGCTGGAGGATCTGAGTGGGTGCAGCCCCGACGCAACAACCTCCCGGGATACGATCGTCCAAAAAGCTCTGAAATAGACGACGGCTGCCACACGGCAACAACACCGGCATGGCCCGCAAGAGGGGTCGGTTGAATGAGGGTGAGATACACGCCCTACAGCACGAACTGGGCACCAGGACACTCTATACATGGCCAAACCGAGCAGCAGGACAAAGCTTACAACGAGACAGGTCTCCGCAAGTGGTTCATTGATATGGGACTGTAACACTTCTATGCTAGTGGTAACCAGACTGACCCGACATGAAACAAACAGGACTCACTGCCTAGCTGGCATATTCATCGGAATCAGCACAGCACTCCCTCATAGAGGTTACATGCCTGAATTGCTTATTATTTATAGATGCTCGGTGGTGCAGGGTAGGCTAGCTGGGGGGTAAATCTCACATGTTCTGACTTAAGGCTGCTGACAAAAAGCCCAACACCACTAGCTTTGACTGCTTACTTAACAGATACCTGTAATACTCAAGCTGTTCTTAACCTAAAGCCTTCTAGCCTGTATATAGTTTACACATACGGCCACAACCAATGTTATGCAGTAGGGCCCGCTTATAACGTAAACACACTTGACCGATACTTGTGTTACAATGACTCACAAGACCTGGCCTGTAAACCACTTACAATTCAAACGCGATAGCCTGTATAAATAACTACTATTATATGTACGAAAACCCTGTGTTATCCATTGCTTAGTTTCAACAATGTATACTGCCTGGCAATTTCTTGGTATTTCCTTCCTCTCCCTTACTGTAACTCTGCTATGGTGCCTTACTTTTATATAGTGCAGCACCGTCTTCAGCCTGAGTTTAACAATTGCCACATGTATGGGTATGTTCATGATATGACAGGATGTACTCATCCGTGCCTATGATTGCTCCGAGTGACAACCTAGCCCGTGAAAAAGCATAATGTACAATAAGCGTACCGCTGATATACGAGTAACCTACCCTTAACCTGTAACTAGTTTTCTTTAACATGTGAGCGGAACACGGCGCAGCTTGGTAATACTCACTGTTTAATGTTTACCATGTTCCATAATCGGATTCTCATAACAAAAATGTGCAAAGTTTCTTAATACCACACTGTTATACTTGTCTGCATATTAGCTTACATTTGCTGTTGTGGCAGTGCAAGCATGTTTGTTATCTCAATGCACAAATAAAATAAAGATTGAAAAAAAAAAAAAAAAAAAAGTGTCTGATTTTGCACCCGCACACCACTTTCACTAGTCATCTGGTGGGGAAAGTGTTGTAGTCTGCACCAATATCGGGTATACTAAGATCTCTCTCATTGGGGACCGCTAGAAAGTTCTTGACAGGTGCATAGTCCCCATATGGGCAGGCGGAATCTTAACAAAAATCCCCACATATCTAACCCAATAAAACACAGACACTAGGGTATATGGGTCAAAATTTTCAGAACTTTTATTAAATAAATATATTATTAGTAATAACTTAACATTGAAAAGTCATTGCCCAACACCCCACTTCTGATCCTCACAGTTACATTTAAAAGGCAATGACCCATATATAAACACATAACATATAACATCATTTGAACATGAACATAAATTAAAGTGCCAACATTTTTATTAACCATGGTAGGGGTCAGGGCCGGCCTTAGGCCTTCAGGCACCCTGTGCGAAAAATCTAAACAGCACCCCCCTCCCCCCCATCCATGTGTATAGGGGATTTATTAAATGAAAATGTAAAAATTAGCAAATATTTACCCCCTCTTCCCTGTCATTACCTTGCATTGAGGGGGGCATGTTGATCTCTGGTGATCCAGTTTGCTGGGAATCTGGTCGGTGCCTTTACTGGGTGCAGACCATCAGCAACTGTCTCATGAGCTCAGGCACTTACAGTATCAGAGCTTTCCTGTGGTAATCCGTGGCAACGTTCTGATTGGTGGAATTTAGAAGACAGCTACATTTATCGTGTGTGTGTCAGACGTGATTGTGTGATGTGATGGCTGTGTGCCATATTTGTAATGGGTGTATTGACTGTGTCTGATATGTGTGTGTATTGACCGTGTGTGATTTTAGTGCACTATAACAGTAGATAGGGGGAGCAGGGGCACTAGGCTAGATGGGGAGCAGGGGCGCTATAGCCGTATATGGGGGAGCGGGTGCAATGGGGTAGATGGGGGAGCAATGCACTATAGCAGTAGATAAGGGAAGCAGTGGCAATAGGGTAGACGGGGAACAATGGCAATATAGGGGGAGCATAGGCACTATAGGGATAGACGAGGAGCATGGGCACTATAGGGGAAGATGGGGAGCAGGGGCACTATAGGGGTAGATGGGGCAGCAGGGGCACTATAGGGGTAGATAGGGGGCACTATAAGTGTAGATGGGGAGCAGGTGCACTATATGGGTAGATAGGGGAGCAGGGGCACTATAGAGGTAGAGTGGGGGCACTATAGGGATAGATGGGGAACAGGGGTAGAGGGGGCACTATAGGGATAGATGGGGGACAGGGGTACTATAAGGGGAGCAGGGGCACTATAGGGGTAGAATGTCTGATTTTGCACCCGCACACCACTTTCACTAGTCATCTGGTGGGGAAAGTGTTGTAGTCTGCACCAATATCGGGTATACTAAGATCTTTCTCATTGGGGACCGCTAGAAAGTTCTTGACAGGTGCATAGTCCCATATGGGCAGGTGGAATCTTAACATATCTAACCCAATAAAACACAGACACTAGGGTATATGGGTCAAAATTTTCAGAACTTTTATTAAATAAATATATTATTAGTAATAACTTAACATTGAAAAGCCATTGCCCAACACCCCACTTCTGATCCTCACAGTTAGATATAAAAGGCAATGACCCATATATAAACACATAACATATAACAGGGGCATTATTTGGATAGATAGGGAACAGGGGTACTATAGGGGGAGCAGGGGCACTATAAGGGTTGAGGGGGCACTCTAGGGATAGATGGGGAACAGGGGTACTCTAGGGGGAGCAGAGGCACTATAGGGGTAGATTGGGGCACTATAGGGGTAGAGGGGGGCACTATAGGGATAGATGGGGAACAGGGGTACTATAGGGGTAGAGGGGAGCACTATAGGGGTAGAGGGGGCACTATAGGGATAGATGGGGAACAGGGGTACTATAGGGGGAGCAGGGGCACTATGGTCTCACTTACCAGGCAGCAGATTTGGGTCTCCATTAGCTCTGCCCCCTCTGGCCGCTTGGCTCCGCCTCCTACAGTCTCTCTCTCTCTTTCTCTGCTAAGCCCTGGTAGAGGATAGGGAGAGCAGGGAGTGTGCGAGCTGTTTCGGCCACATGGCGCTCCCTGCTGCCATGGCACCCTGTGCGGCCGCACAGCTCGCACACCCCTAAGGCTGGCCCTGGTAGGGGTATACCTGGATACTCCTACCCCACCAGATTCTGAGCCACGGACCAGCTTGAAAACTACCAAAGTTACCAAGAACCATCTTAAACTATTTCCAAACCATCCAAAAAGGAGAGCCTATTTCCTATCCTTCAGCTCCCTATCCTGCCGTTGTGACAGAATGGGACAACCCAACCAGAAAAACCCAGGACGTGAGGGGCAAACTTAGCCAGGTAGGCAAGTTAAAAGTGAATTTTCCCAAGATGGCTGCCTATTTATATAGCCCAGCCCCTCACCCTCTAAACCACCAATCCCTACATAGCTTCCTCCTATGCCCGCCTTCCAGCCCTGTCAAGACCCCTTTCCACTAAGCTGTGCTTTTGTTACATGGGGCTACAAAAAATTATTTGCACCCAGAGGTGCGGACTGCAAGGCTCCCTCGAGCAGGTTAGGTGGCACAGGGCCAAGCAGGGAGATAATTTTGGTTTCCCTGCTAGCTCAAGAAGGGCCCAATCACAGCCAGAACTAGAGATTCAGGCCTAACCTGGGGCCCACTGGGCCCCTGTCTGAACCTGGGTGCTAATCAGCTGCATAAATTGCCTTATTTGTAATTAAACTCTGATCATGTTACGTAAAATATTATCAATGTTTGTACCCCAAAAAATATACATTTTAGGAATTTATATATTAGTACTCATATTATCAACCTTGAAAGGATGAGTTGAACTGAGGTGAATCTGCTAACTCTCATCAGCTAACATATCTTAAAAAACAGACATGATTCTAAGACAGGAAATGTGCTCCTCTGTAAATATAGCTTTTTGTTCTAGGAAGCTGCAGTGTGGACAACGTTTTGCAATAACTCAACAAACCCTTGCTCCAAACAACATGCATGCAATTCACTGTCACAGGCTTGTTGACCTGCTAGTTAGAGTTAATCACGACATGAGTCAATTTTCGAAATCATCTCTCTATAGTATTTCTTTAAATAAATCATTCTCAACTGAAATCGTGTTGAAGACCTAAAGCCAGTGTCAGAATTAATGAAGAGAGGGTGCTAGTGCAAGAAACTGTGTTGGGCCCCCTGTAGCACAAAGGTGGCCAAAAGGTAGATCCCCATCTGTCGCACAATCCCCTTGATTCTATGCGAGTTAGGGATCTACCATTTGCTCATCCCTGCAAAGACTTATTTGTGAGCAGTGGTTGTGCGTTTGAATTTAAGCATGGTTTTTGTATGGAGTATGTGTGTACTGTTGTCATTGGAAAGCAATGAATCCAAAAACCAACCAATTAGAATAGCGCAAATAATTATAAAATCAAGAGTTACAAAGGCAAACTCAGAACAATTGTATATAGATGCAGCAACCTACAAGGACCCCTGATATATTACATCCCCAAAACGTTAAATGAAATAAAAGATGTAGGTGCGCAAACAATCTCTTTAAAAAGTAGCAGTGCAGGAAAAGTGACAATGTATCTGGAATTTCCAGTACAATATATATATAAGTATTTATTAGTAAGCAAAAAAATTCTGTTACAATCACACTGTGCAGAATCTTATGTGGTAAACCAAAATTGTATACTTGAACTTTCCTTATGTAGCAGGTCTCAGAAATCTATAATACATAAGTATAAACACAAATATAGTGCAATATTGTCATGATAAAATACAAAATATGATAACTCACAAGAAACCCACTCACAATTGTGGAGTGGTTATAGTACCACTCCGGTGTGCCATCCCAGAGAGGATCAGTCCCTAGAGATCGTTGGATCCTAATACTGGAATATTGGAAAGCAATGGTGTACTTGTGTGTAGTCTTTGCATTTGAATGCAGGGGTGCATTTGCATGTAGTGTTGGCTTTTATTTGCAGTTGTACTTTAGTGTGTCGTGTTCGCATGTGAATGCAGGGGTGTGTTTTGGTATTTTATTAAAGGGACGTGTTTGTATGTTATCTTTGTGTTTGAAGCAATGTAATTAAAACTGTCCTGGTAGTAACCATGAACCCCTTAACCCCTTCAGGACCGCTGACGGTTCAGGACCGTCAGCGGTAAAACGTGCGTTTGGACCGCTGACGGTCCTGAACCGTCATAACGGTTTTGGGCTACTTACCTGATCGCCGTCGGTCCCACGGCGGCGATCAGCTCTCCTCCCGGTCCAGGGGGACTGCCTGTCTGCCCGGGCAGTCCCCCCTCGGCAGATCAGGACCCCACGGCCATGTGATCACTCGATCACATGACCGCAATAGGGGTCTTTGTATCTGCCTGCAGGGGGACTGTCTGTGCTGACAGGCAGTCTCCCTGCAAGTGTAAAATCATAAAATAAAGTAAAAAAAAACAAAACAATCAGTGTAAAAAAAATTATAATATGTGTATATATATATGATATATATACATGTATTATATCTATATATATATAATATATGTATATGTATCATATATATAATGTCACACTAAGTGTATTTTTATATTTATATATACGTATATTAATATAAAAATACACTTATATTTAAATTACACACGAATATATACAATATATATAATAACTATATATATGGTATATATATTATTATAAAATACAAATAATATGTTAATAAAAATAAATAACAAAAAATAAAATTAATTTTTAATACCGGTAATTAAAAAAAAATTATATATATATATTCAATTTTATTCTAACAGTATTTTGATATTGATATATATATATTTATATCAAAATACACTTAGAATGTAATGATATATATATCTATGTATAAATAAATAAATAAAAATAATACGAAATATACATATGTCCACATACAAAATTACATTAATAATTTCATAAATATACACGTAGACGTCAAATATATAAATATGTATATATATTAAAATTCTACGTGCCTATTTATGTAATATTTTTACCTAATTAAGTAATTTTAATGATTGCAATTTGAGGGACCTGCCTGCCAACCCAGGCCAAAAGTCCAGATAATTTAATTTGCTAGCACTGTGCTTAACCCTGTAACTTTCTATGACACCCTAAATCCTGTACATGGGGGTACTGTTTTACTCGGGAGACTTCGCTGAACACAAATATTAGTGTTTCAAAACAGTAAAACATATCACAGCGATGATATTGTCAGTGAAAGTGAAGTTTTTTGCATTTTTCACACACAAACAGCTCTTTCACTGAGGATATTATTGCTGTGATATATTTTACTGTTCTGATACACTAATATTTGTGTTCAGCGAAGTCTCCTGAGTATAACAGTACCCCACATGTAGAGGTTTTATAGTGTTTGTGAAAGTTACAGGGTCAAATATAAGGCTTGATTTTACTTTTTTTTTTTTTATTGAAATTTGTCAGATTGGTTAGGTTGCCTTTGACAGCGTATGGTAGCCAAGGAATGAGAATTAGCCCCATGATGGCATACCATTTACAAAAGAAGACAACCCAAGGTATTGCAAATGGGGTATGTTCAGCCTTTTTTAGTAGCCACTTAGTCACAAACACCGGCCAAAGTTAGCGGTTTTTGCATTTTTAACACACAAACAAATATAAATGCTAACTTTGGCCAGTGTTTGTGACTAGGTGGCTACTAAAAAAGACTGGACATACCCCATTTTAAATACCCTGGGTTGTCTACTTTAAAAAATATGTACATGTTAGGTGTGTTTCGGGGATTTATGACAGATAACGGTGTAACAATGTCACTATTGATACATTTAAAATATATATATATTGAAACAGCAATTTCCTACTTGTATTTATAGGCCTATAACTTGCAAAAAAAAGCAATAAAGCATGTAAACACTGGGTGTTTTTAAACTCGGGACAAAATTTTGAATCTATTTAGCAGTTTTTTTCATTAGCTTTTGTAGATAAGTAAAAGATTTTTCAAGTAAAAGTCCAAAAACATGTTTTTTTTTTTTTTTTCACCATATTTCATTATTTTTTTTAAATACAATATATGACATAATATAAATACTGGTATGTAAAGAAAGCCCTTCTTGTCTTGAAAAAAACAATATATAACTTGTATGGGAACCGTAAATGAGAGAGCGGAAAATTACAGCTAAACACAAACACCACAAAAGTGTTAAAACTGCTCTGGTCCTTAACGTACAAACATCGCAAAAACAGGCCGGTCCTGAAGGGGTTAAGGACTGAAGCAATTACACAAGTTCTGACCAAAACAAAACCAAAACAATACCTAGAATCTGTTTAACCCCTTCAGGACCGGCCTGTTTTTGCGATGTTTGTACGTTAAGGACCAGAGCAGTTTTAACACTTTTGTGGTGTTTGTGTTTAGCTGTAATTTTCCCCTCTCTCATTTACGGTTCCCATACAAGTTATATATTGTTTTTTTCAGGACAAAAGGGGCTTTCTTTACATACCATTATTTGTATTATGTCCAATATTGTATTTAAAAAAAATAATAAAATATGGTGAAAAATTAAAAAAAAAAACATGTTTTTGGACTTTTACTTGAAAAATCTTTTACTTATCTACAAAAGCTAATGAAAAAAACTGCTAAATAGATTCAAAATTTTGTCCCGAGTTTAAAAACACCCAGTGTTTACATGCTTTATTGCTTTTTTTTGCAAGTTATAGGCCTATAAATACAAGTAGGAAATTGCTGTTTCAATATATATATTTTAAATGTATCAATAGTGACCTTGTAACACCGTTATCTGTCATAAATCCCTGAAACACACCTAACATGTACATATTTTTTTAAAGTAGACAACCCAGGGTATTCAAAATTGGGTATGTCCAGTTTTTTTTAGTAGCCACTTAGTCACAAACACTGGCCAAAGTTAGCATTTATATTTGTTTGTGTGTTAAAAATGCAAGAAACGCTAACTTTGGCCGGTGTTTGTGACTAAGTGGCTACTAAAAAAGGCTGAACATACCCCATTTGCAATACCTTGGGTTGTCTTCTTTTGCAAATGGTATGCCATCATGGGGCTAATTCTCATTCCTTGGCTACCATACGCTCTCAAAGGCAACCTAACCAATCCGACAAATTTCAATTAAAAAAAAAGTAAAATCAAGCCTTATATTTGACCCTGTAACTTTCACAAACACTATAAAACCTCTACATGTGGGGTACTGTTATACTCAGGAGACTTCGCTGAACACAAATATTAGTGTATCAGAACAGTAAAATGTATCACAGCAATAATATCCTCAGTGAAAGTGCTGTTTGTGTGTGAAAAATGCAAAAAACTTCACTTTCACTGACAATATCATCGCTGTGATATGTTTTACTGTTTTGAAACACTAATATTTGTGTTCAGCGAAGTCTCCCGAGTAAAACAGTACCCCCATGTACAGGTTTTAGGGTGTCATAGAAAGTTACAGGGTTAAACACAGTGCTAGCAAATTAAATTATCTGGACTTTCGGCCTGGGTTGGCAGGCAGGTCCCTCAAATTGCAATCATTAAAATTACTTAATTAGGTAAAAATATTACATAAATACACATGTAGAATTTTAATATATATACATATTTATATATTTGACGTCTACGTGTATATTTATGAAATTATTTATGTAATTATGTATATGGACATATGTATATTTCGTATTGTTTTTATTTATTTATTTATACATAGATATATATATCATTACATTCTAAATATATTTTGATATAAATATATATTTATATATATATCAAAATACTGTTAGAATAAAATTGCATATATAAATATTTTTTTATAATTATTAAAAATTATTTTTATTTTTTGTTATTTATTTTTATTAACATATTATTTGTATTTTATAATAATATATATATACCATATATATAGCAATTATATATATTGTATATATTCGTGTGTAATTTAAATATAAGTGTATTTTTATATTAATATACGTATATATAAATATAAAAATACACTTAATATGACATTATATATATGATACATATACATATATTATATATAGATATAATACATGTATATATATCATATATATATATACACATATTATTATTTTTTTTTTTACACTGATTTTACACTGTTTTTTTTTAACTTTATTTTTTTGATTTTTCACTTGCAGGGAGACTGCCTGTCAGCACAGACAGTCCCCCTGCAGGCAGATACACAGACCCCTATTGCGGTCATGTGATCGAGTGATCACATGGCCGTGGGGTCCTGATCTGCCGAGGGGGGACTGCCCGGGCAGACAGGCAACCCCCCTGGACCGGGTGGAGCACTGATCGCCGCCGTGGGACCGACGGCGATCAGGTAAGTAGCCCCAGACCGTTATGACGGTTCAGGACCGTCAGCGGTCCAAACGCATGTTTTACCGCTGACGGTCCTGAACCGTCAGCGGTCCTGAAAGGGTTAACCCCTTCAGGACCGGCCTGTTTTTGTGATGTTTGTACGTTAAGGACCAGAGCAGTTTTAACACTTTTGTGTTGTTTGTGTTTAGCTGAAATTTTCCGCTCTCTCATTTACGGTTCCCATACAAGTTATATATTGTTTTTTTCAGGACAAAAGGGGCTTTCTTTACATACCATTATTTGTATTATGTCATATATTGTATTTAAAAAAAAAAAAAAATATGGTGAAAAATGTAAAAAAAAAACATGTTTTTGGACTTTTACTTGAAAAATCTTTTACTTATCTACAAAAGCTAATGAAAAAAACTGCTAAATAGATTCAAAATTTTGTCCCGAGTTTAAAAACACCCAGTGTTTACATGCTTTATTGCTTTTTTTTGCAAGTTATAGGCCTATAAATACAAGTAGGAAATTGCTGTTTCAATATATATATATTTTAAATGTATCAATAGTGACCTTGTAACACCGTTATCTGTCATAAATCCCCGAAACACACCTAACATGTACATATTTTTTTAAAGTAGACAACCCAGGGTATTCAAAATTGGGTATGTCCAGTTTTTTTTAGTAGCCACTTAGTCACAAACACTGGCCAAAGTTAGCGTTTATATTTGTTTGTGTGTTAAAAATGCAAGAAACGCTAACTTTGGCCGGTGTTTGTGACTAAGTGGCTACTAAAAAAGGCTGAACATACCCCATTTGCAATACCTTGGGTTGTCTTCTTTTGCAAATGGTATGCCATCATGGGGCTAATTCTCATTCCTTGGCTACCATACGCTCTCAAAGGTAACCTAACCAATCCGACAAATTTCAATAAAAAAAAAGTAAAATCAAGCCTTATATTTGACCCTGTAACTTTCACAAACACTATAAAACCTCTACATGTGGGGTACTGTTATACTCAGGAGACTTCGCTGAACACAAATATTAGTGTATCAGAACAGTAAAATGTATCACAGCAATAATATCCTCAGTGAAAGTGCTGTTTGTGTGTGAAAAATGCAAAAAACTTCAGTTTCACTGACAATATCATCGCTGTGATATGTTTTACTGTTTTGAAACACTAATATTTGTGTTCAGCGAAGTCTCCCGAGTAAAACAGTACCCCCATGTACAGGTTTTAGGGTGTCATAGAAAGTTACAGGGTTAAACACAGTGCTAGCAAATTAAATTATCTGGACTTTCGGCCTGGGTTGGCAGGCAGGTCCCTCAAATTGCAATCATTAAAATTACTTAATTAGGTAAAAATATTACATAAATACACATGTAGAATTTTAATATATATACATATTTATATATTTGACGTCTACGTGTATATTTATGAAATTATTTATGTAATTATGTATATGGACATATGTATATTTCGTATTGTTTTTATTTATTTATTTATTTATACATAGATATATATATCATTACATTCTAAGTATATTTTGATATAAATATATATATATATATATCAAAATACTGTTAGAATAAAATTGCATATATAAATATTTTTTTTATAATTATTAAAAATTATTTTTATTTTTTGTTATTTATTTTTATTAACATATTATTTGTATTTTATAATAATATATATATATATACCATATATATAGCAATTATATATATTGTATATATTCGTGTGTAATTTAAATATAAGTGTATTTTTATATTAATATACGTATATATAAATATAAAAATACACTTAATGACATTATATATATGATACATATACATATATTATATATAGATATAATACATGTACATATATCATATATATATATATATATATATACACATATTATTATTATTTTTTACACTGATTTTACACTGGGTTTTTTTTTTTACTTTATTTTTTTGATTTTTCACTTGCAGGGAGACTGCCTGTCAGCACAGACAGTCCCCCTGCAGGCAGATACACAGACACCTATTGCGGTCATGTGATCGAGTGATCACATGGCCGTGGGGTCCTAATCTGCCGAGGGGGGACTGCCCGGGCAGACAGGCAACCCCCCTGGACCGGGTGGAGCACTGATCGCCGCCGTGGGACCGACGGCGATCAGGTAAGTAGCCCCAGACCGTTATGACGGTTCAGGACCGTCAGCGGTCCAAACGCACGTTTTACCGCTGACGGTCCTGAACCGTCAGCGGTCCTGAAAGGGTTAACCATAAGTTTGTTTCCGAAACCTTTGTTGCACATCAAATATTAATGTATGAAACAAAATTTAACATGAATAAAACTTTAAAGTGTTGTTATTAGTTGTGCATGGCATTTTAACTGTCATAATATTGTTAGCTTTTACTGTAACAAAACACATATTTGTATGGTGTGATGTCCCACAAGTACAAAGATGTCCCTCATGTAGTGGCGGATCCAGAGCCTGATCTAGGGAGGGGCATTTGTAGATTATTAATTTTAATTTTTATTTTTTTTGTACATTTATTTTTATTATCATTTTACGTTAAACATATTTTATAGCACACTTCATGAGTACTGTAATTGAAGCATAATAGTCATGCATAGTGAGACTCGCAGGTCTCTTCGAGCGGTTTGTAACTGAAGCACATTTGACTTCCACAGTGAGACTCGCAGGTCTCTTCGAGTGTATTGTAACTGAAGCACTACATGTGCCTTGGCATGAATGAAAATACAAGTAGATATTCGGGCAACAGGCCCGTGGCAATGACGGACTCGCAGGTCCCCGTTCAGAAATACAGTGGTTAGGCATCCATTGTCATTTAGGCATGTCCCCCCCGGTTTGAGTGTACACTGCTTCCCCTCGATTGCCCATCAGGGCGTGTAGGTCTAGTGTGTGTACAGCCTTGTCTTGTTGAGTCAGGGCGGTGACAGGTGGGTATTGCGTCGGTGGCTCGTGAGTCACCACCATGTGATGTTTGCCTATCGGACTCATGAATCCTCTATTAAGTGGTTAATTATGTCCTAGTTTCTGTGGAGTATGGGTCTGTAGCCCAAATGAGGTTTGCGGGGAAGAAAAGGAAAGGAGGGAGTGGGGGAGGCCGAGAGGGTGGGGGAGGGAGGTCGCGGGCGGTGTGGGAAGTGAGTGGGCTGGGTGGCGGGATCAGTCGTGGGCGTCAGTTCTGTCGGGTGGGTCCTCTGCGTCCAGTCGGGCGGTGAAGTCTGCCTGTGTGGTGGATATGATCCAGTGTGTCCAGATCTCTGCGTATTTCTCGGTGGTGTTGGTCGCCCCAGAGTGTAGTTCTTCTATCGCCCTGAGCTCTTCCATTTGGTTGAACCATGTCCTGAGGGGAGGGGGCTTATCTTGTCTCCAGTATTGGGGTATTACCTGTTTGGCCACATTAAGGATTCTAATGGTCAAGGACTTCTTGTATCGGGATCTGGGTACGGTCGTGTGGTGTAGTAGCATTGCTGCTGGTTCGTCTGAGAATTTCTCAAGGATGGCGTGTATGCCCATCCAGAATGGTTTGATTATATGGCATTCCCACCATAGGTGTCGTGTAGTGCCCTGTGCCACTCCACACATCCAGCATAATTCGGAGTGTGCGGGGTCTATTGCGTGAAGTTTATCTGGGGTTCGGTACCAGTAGCTCATTAGTTTAAATGCCGTCTCTTGTGTCTTGGTGAAGGTAGAACAGTGGTGCGTGAGGTAGCATATTTTTTCCCACTCTGTCTCGGTAAATGTCTTCCCCAGTGCCCTTGAATGCAGGAGTCTCTGTCAGAGTCCCTTTGTAGTAGTGAGTATAGGAATGAAATGCCATGGGGCAGAGGGTCTGGGTGCATACAACACTCTTCGAAGGTAGTCGGGATTCTGGCATGGGCTCGTCCCCCGGGGAGGGAGTCTATGTAATTTGTCAGTTGTTTGTATTTAAAGGTTTGCAGGAATGTAGGGGGTGCGTTCTCTGTCAGGTTAGGAAGTGTCTTTCGGCCCGTGTGTGTGTAGATGTGATGTAATCTGGGGGTGGGTGTGCGGATGATGTCCCTGAAGGCACCTGGGTTGAGGCCAGGGGGGGAAGTCATGGTTGTGAATTAAGGGCAGCAGAGGTGAAGGGTGTTGGGTTAGTCCGTGTGTCCTAAGGAGGAGCAGCCTCGGCTGAGTCCACCCCCAGAGCACCACGGTAGGACCGAAACTGGTCCTGCCATCTCCGTTTCTTCCACCACTTTCCATAGTTTGTGGACGTTGGTCTTGATCCATTCCATGACTCTCTGTAAGTGTCCTGCCGTGTAGTATAAGTGGAAATCGGGTATGGCCAGCCCTCCCCTCTCCTTGGGTTGTGTGAGGGCCTGAAACTTAATCCGCGGTCTTTTCCCATTCCATATGTAGCTACCTGTCATTGATCGTAGAGCGGTAAAAAATCTTCTGGGGACCGTGATGGGGAGTGTCTGGAACAGATAGAGTAGGCGTGGGAGGAGATTCATCTTAATAACTTGGATCCTACCCAGCCACTATATGTGTGGGTAGGACCATTCTGCTAGTTTTGTCTTGAATAAGTTTAGCATAGGGGTAAAGTTTTCCCTCTATAAATCCTCCTTCTGTTTGGTCAGCCACGTACCCAGGTAGCAAAATTTATGTTCAGCCCACTGGAACGGGAAGCTAGCGCGTAGAGGGGAGGCTCGGCCGCTGGGCAGGTCGGCGTTCAGGATGTATGATTAAGAATAGTTTATTTTTAGATTGGAGATGACTCCAAATGATTTGAAGGCCTGGAGTATGTTGGGGAGGGAGATTTCTGGTCGAGAAACGAAAAAAAGGAGGTCGTCTGCGTAGGCGGCCACTTTGTGGTGTGTGTCCCCTGTTTGTATGCCTGTGATGTCGTGGTGTTGTCTGATAGCTGTCAAGAGGGGTTCAAGGTCAAGGACGAAGAGCAACGGAGAGAGTGGGCACCCCTGACGGGTGCCATTATGTATGGGGAACTCGTCTGTCAGTGCTCCATTCACTATCACGTGGGCCGTGGGCCTGTCGTACATGGCCTCGACCCATCTGCGCATGTGGGGTCCGAGTCCCACATGGGTAAGGAACTGGAACAGGTATTCCCATCCCACCCTGTCGAAGGCCTTCTCTGCGTCAGTAGACAGCAAAAGGAGGCCCTCGGTGTCCCTGTTCTTGTTGTGCATGAGGGTGAGGTCTCTGATGGTGTTGTCCCTCGCCTCGCGATTTGCTACGAACCCGACCTGGTCAGGATGGACCAGCGTGGGGATGTGCGGCTGCAGGCGCATGGCCAAGATCTTTGCCATCAGTTTGAGGTCGCAGTTGATAAGGGAGATGGGCCTGTAGTTCCCACAATGCTCTGCGTCCTTGCCCTCTTTTGGGATGATGGTTATGTGTGCCGTCAACACTTGTTTGGGGAAGCGATGGCCTTCTCTCACTGCATTAAACGAGGCCAGCAGTGGTCGGTATAGTATGTCCGTGAAGCGTTTATAGTAGCAGAGTGGCAGGCCATCTGGGCCTGGACTCTTACCAGGTTTGGTGTGTTTTATTGCGAGTGCAAGTTCCTCCATTGAGATGGGCTCGTCTAGTTGGTCTGTGACCTGCTGATCTAACGTGGGTAGTTTGTGTGTTAGCATGTATTGCTGGATGGAGTCTTTTAAGCGAGTGGTCGCCGCTTCCGACCGTGGTTGGGGGAGCGAGTAGAGCTCCGAATAGTAAGCTCTCACTGCTTTCAAGATCTCTGTCGGTAGTTGGCGTACTCTGTTTTTTAAGTTCTGCTCCCTTTTGTATGAAATGTCCCCGTATAACGCTTTTGTGCGCCTCCCACCTGATCGTCGGGGGGAGGTGTCCTCGGGTGTGTTGTCTTGGAAGTAGTCAGTCAAGACCTTACCAAAGTGTTCGGTCAGGTCCTGGCGTGATAGCAAGTATTCGTTCAGTCTCCATTTGGCAATCGTGGGTCTGAGGAGTGGGGAACGAAGGGTGAGGGTGACGGGGGCGTGATCCGACCAGGTCGCCACCCCCAACTTCACGTCTCGTATCAAGGGAAGGTGATATTGTGTTGTGAGGAAGTAGTCTATGCGGGTGTAAGTCCGGTGAGAGTAGAAAGTGAAGTCCCGTTCGTCCGGGTGGTGTGCTCTCCAGCAGTCAACTAGTCTATGTTTTGTCAATAGGGATTTGATCGCATTGAGATGTTGTTTGGGGAGGTGCGAAGTACCTGTGGAACAGTCCCAGATCGGATCCATTGCGATGTTTAGGTCTCCCCCTACTATGAGGAACCCTTCTGTGAATGAGTGTAGTTTATGTAGGGTGCTTTTAAGATAGCGGTAATGTTTTCTATTTGGGGCATATAGTGTGGCGAAGGTGTATAAGTGGTCGGCCACTGTGCCTTTTAGAAAGAGGAATCTACCTCCCCGGTCTGTCATGCTTGCCTTTTCTATAAACGGTACTTTTTTGTTGATCAGTATCGCCGTTCCCCTGGATTTCCCCCCGTGGAAGTCGCTGTAGTATCCTAATCGGAAGTGATGATTGGTCAACTTGGGCCTGTCCCCTTCTCGGAAGTGGGTCTCCTGTATCATGACTATTGATGCTTTCTGTGTGTGGAAGTCCCTCAATGCCCCTGACCTCTTCTCCGGTTGGTTAAGCCCTTTGGCGTTTATGGAGAGGATGGTAAGGTCGTTCGGTATCAGCGGCATGTCTGTCATGGTGAAGCTCGCAGGCGTTGATGCGCTGGCAGAGTCTTGTTAGTGCGTGTCGGGGGTCAGTCAAGTCGTCAGGTGGGGGGGTGGAAGAGACAGGTGTCGAAGGGGGGAGGTGTGTGGGGGGAGGGGAAGGGAGGCGCGTGGGGTAGGGGGGTAGTCCACCAGTGGTCCGCCAAGTCCCGTCTATGGGCGCTCAGTCCTAGTGGGGAAAGCGGATGAGGCCGGGAGCCTCCGCGCAGGTCCTATCCGAGGAGCCCGGGACCTCAGCAGCTCCTGGTGCCGTTCGTACCCGAACCTCTCCGGAACCGGAACGCGTCTGGAGCCCACGTCTCCCCCGTGGCTTCAAATTTTATTTTTGAGTGAGTGTTCCATCCTCGTCCTACTCTGTGATAGCCGAAGGCCTTAAACGGGTAAAGTGTTTTCCTCCACCGGGTGTCGGAGGGTTGTGCGGTGTGTAGCTCGGTAAACGTGTAACAACAGCATATAACAACAGCATATTATACGGCAGCTTCAAAAAACGCATAACATTTCATCCCAGCCCTGTGGTACCAGGTTCCCGTCCCTCCCCTGCCCAATGGAAAAGTGGGGTTGTTGCTTAACATCAACTTATGGGGAGTGTAGGTACCCGGTCCGTGGTGCTAATGGACGTCATTGACAGTCCCTAGTTTCAGGTGTCGTGCCCCCTGGCATCGTATGCCCATCCCTCATCGTGCTTGAACTCTGACCATGATCCCCCTCCCAGGCGTAACCTCAGTCTATCCCCCCTCCTCCCCATCCCTTGGGGGGGATCGCTCCCCAGGTGAGCCACACCGGCGTCGGCGCTCCCGCCACTGCTCCCCTCCGGTTCCTCGCAGGGCGGCAGGCAACCCGGCGGCGCCACCCAGCCAGAGAGTGCCCCACCTCCTAATTCCAGTAGGCCCCGTGGTGTTCCGCTGTGGGGAGCATATGTGACTTGGGGTATGTCTATATGGGGCCGATCCGAGCGGGGCTGGACATGTGGGTCAGCATACCTATGGATACGGCTTGGCCAGGAGCAACCTTACATCAGTACATTTAAGTTTTACAACTCCCCCCCCCCGTCCCCCTTCCATCACAGGCTATCAGGTCAGGTAGGTAGTCCCGCATTCAATGTCCCTCAGCCCGGGTGGTCACAGTCTCTCAGCCCCTTGGACTGGTGGTAATACTTGCGGTTGGGCACGATGTCAGCGAGGCCCCTTGGTTTAGGAGGTAGCCCCTGATTGGCGTATGGTTTGGGCCCTGGGTCTCCGATGTCTGTGGGGCTGCGGTGCCGCCCCCGGGCGGTAGGAGTTGAATGTCATCGGGTCCGGCCATGACATGTGTATGGGTGGTAGTTGTAGGTCCGCTGTCAAATCTGCCAGATCCGCCGGGTTCTTCACCACAAACTGGCCATTAGGAGTAGAGGCCTGTAGTCCCGTCGGAAAAGTCCAGCGGTAGCGTATTTTATTGGATTGTAGGACCCGAGTTAGGGGTTTAAGTGCTCTCCTGTATGCCAGAGTTGCAGGTGATAAGTCCAGGTACAATTGCAGAGGTATGTCGTTTAGCAGGACTTGGTCTGTGTCTCGGGCCTTTCTTAGGATATCTTCCTTTAATTGGTAGCTGGCCAGGCAGCAGATTGCGTCCCTAGGTGGGGACTCTGGAGGGCCCCTAGGTTTCAGCGCCCTATGCGCCCGTACAAATTTGATATGGGCGGTTTCAGGGCGTCCAAGTAGCTTGTTAAACTTGGTCTGTGTCTCGGGCCTTTCTTAGGATATCTTCCTTTAATTGGTAGCTGGCCAGGCAGCAGATTGCGTCCCTAGGTGGGGACTCTGGAGGGCCCCTGGGTTTCAGCGCCCTATGTGCCCGTACAAATTCGATATGGGCGGTTTCAGGGCGTCCAAGTAGCTTGTTAAACAGTCCCGTGAGGATTACGCAAATCGGGGTGTCCTGATCCAGATCCTCTGGTATCCCCCTGATCCGGATATTTTGCCGGCGTCCCCTGTTATCCAGGTCCTCGAGGTGTAGGGCCATTTGGCGTAGTTGTGTCTCATGCAGCTGCAGGGTGTTAGTAGTAGCATTCTGTGCAGTGGTCAGGTGATCACTGTCCGCCTCTAGCTGGGAGACTTTTTGGTGTAGGCCTTGAAGATCTTCGCGGAGGGAGTGAAGTTCCGCGGTGATGTAGTTTCGGAGTTCCGTGTTCGCCTCCTTGAGGTCTGTCTTAGTGGGTAGTGCCCGCATCAGGGACACCCATTCCGGTGTGTTCTCCGGGTGGGAGAGGGAGTTAGGCGACTCTGTGGGATGTCCCGGGCTCGGGGAGTGTGGGTGTGAGGCCCATGAGGTCCCGGAGTCATTTGAGGCATGTGAAGTCAGGTCCGCCGGGGTTCTCAGGTATTTGTGCAGCGAGGAAGCCGGGGTGCCTTTGGGTGTGTCGGTGGGCTTACCGGCGTGTGATGCACGGTGAGTTTTACCCATTTTGCGGTTTTAGTGTGCGGATGGACGAGGATTCGCGGCAAGCCTGCGGGGAGCCCTCGGATTAAGCTGCCATGTCTCTCGACCTCCAAGCCACGCCCCCCACTTGTAGATTATTTAAATAAATAATCCGTACACAATAACTACTACAGCTCAGTGTAGTGGTTATGGTGTCAATAATGCCGGGATCCCCTCCCAGAGTAAGTAGTCAAACCGTTTAAGAACAGTTTGACAACTTACCTGAGGTCTGGTGAGAAATAGGGCTGTAGTAGGGCATAGGATCAGTGGTGTGTGTGAGTGGTGCAATGTGTAAGGGGTGCAGTGTGTGTGTGAGGGGGACAGTGTGTGAGCAGTATGTGCATGTGTGTGTGTGACGGTTGCAGTGTGTGAGTGAGGGCAGCAGTGTATGTCAGGGGTGCAGTGTGTGTGTGTTAGGGGGGCAGTGTATGTGTAGGGCAATGTGTGTATGGGGGGCAATGTGTGAATGGGGGCAGTTTGTGTGTATGGGGGGCAGTGTGTGTGTATGGGGGACAGTGTATGTGTGTGGGGCAATGTGTGTATGGGGGCAATGTGTGTATGGGTGCAGTGTGTGCATGGGGGCAGCGTGTGTGTGTATGGGGGCAGTGTGTGTGTATGGGGGTTTACTTGTGTATGGGGGTTTTACTTGGTGTATGTGTGTGGGGGGCAATGTGCGTGTGTATGGGGGGCAGTGTATGTGTATGTGGGGCAGTGTGTGTGTATGGGGGTAATGTGTGTATGGGGGCAGTGTATGTGTGTGTGGGTGGGGGGCTATGTGTGTGTGATTATAAAAAAAAAGCCCCCCTACCCTTCTTATCACACACACACTTATATGTATTTTTTTTTTTATTGAATAAATCCCACCAGGGGGACATTTCTCAATCCCTGGCGGTCCGCTGGGGAATCCCTGGTGGTCCCAGTGGTAAGAGTGAACTCTAGCCTGCAGCTCCAGGAGTAGAGTTCACTCTTGCGAGATTCGGAGCGTTGCTGTGGTAACCGCGGCAACGCTCCGTGCTCGCGAGAGAAGGACCCGGAGGAGTTCCAGGCTCCCGGGTCCTCTCTCCCTCCCTCCCCAGCCGGCTGCCAGCATGGTGCCTGCGGACCCGGGAGGGAGATCTTTGATCTCCCCTCTGGTCCGTGAAGGCACATTGCAGGGCTGGTGCCTGCATGTGCTGGCAGGGGAGAGGGAGACCCTCGGTTTTCTCGGGGGTTTCATGGGTTTAGCCTATTTAAAGTGTAGCAGCATAGCCATTCGGTTTGTTGCCCCAGACGAAGGTGCTACTTTGGTGCCGAAACACACACTGGGGCTACTGGTTCACTTCCACATGTTTTTTCTACTCATGATTTGAGCACTGTTTGATTAATTTTTACTTGGTCGCTAATGGGGGAGGTTTTTAGGTTGATGTAGAAAGATTTATGGGGAGTCTTTGGTCATCTTGCATGAACCACATGTTTGAAATCTCCCCAGAGTGGCTCAATGATATTAAAGGCAGGAGACTGTGCTGACCACTCAAGAACCTTCACCTTTTTCTTCTGTAACCACTGGAGGGTCAACTTTGCCTTGTGTTTAGGGTAAATGTCATGCTAAAAAGTCCAAGAGTGTCCCATGCGCAGCCTTCGTGCAGAAGAATGCAAATTGTCTGCCAGTATTTTCTGATAACATGCTGCATTCATCTTGCCATCAATTTTCACAAGATTACCCGAGCCTTTAGAGCTCCCCCCAAAACATCAGTGAGCCACCACCATGCTTCACAAAGGTGATGGTATTCTTTTCACTATAGGTCTTGTTGACCCCTCTCCAAATATAGCACTTATAGTTGTGACCATAAAGCTTGACCGGTGTATCGTCACCATATGGGCATCTTGAATCTTGAACAACCCCGCCCCCCCACATACCTTTCCCAATAAGACACGGACATTAGGGTATATGGGTAATGTTATTAAATCTATAAATAATAATAATAACAACATAAAACTTATGGGTCATTGCCCTATGCCCCGCCATCGCTTCCGTATCGTATAGCAGGCAATGACCCCACTATACATTACATATATATATAACATTATACCAACATAAACATCACTTAAAGTGCCAAAGATTTATTATAAATTATCCATGGTAGGGGTATACCCGGATACCCCTACCCCACAGGTTGTGAGCCACCGACAGGACTCGAAACCTACCAAACATACCAATAACCATTAACATAACCTTTCTAATGGGGAGCCTATTTCCTCTCCTTGAGCTCCCTATCCCGCCATGAGCTCAGACCTTGAACCCTTAAGCCGTCTGAGGTCCCCCAGCCCGAAGAAACAGTGCTTTTTGCAGCCCTTCCTGCCTCCCCAGATTCAGGAGGTCTCACCCCACTGCGGAAAGGTGAACGCCATCCAAGTGATAGTAACCTGGCAACCTCACTTCGAATTTCCGATGTCTCACTACCACTCCCCCACTTTCCTGATAAAACTAGCCATCAGGCTATTAACCTTTCCCCAGCAGCAATCCATGGCCAACGAATCATGCACGTGCCGCCACTACTGCCTGGGCACCATCTCAGACCACACCACCAGTACCCCGGGAAGCATGTCCATCAATCTATTCAGGTCATGCTTCATCCATTTGACCAGCTGACGCTGCGGTATCAGCCCCAAATCGTCAAATTCTCGACAACTCGACCATGCAGCTCATTTTAGTTCCAGTATGGTCGTATTGTAACAACCACACTATCTTTTTCCAGAGCGTCCTGTATTTCTCCTGAGGTTACCTGTGGGTCTGTTTTTTGTATCCCAAACAATTCTTCTGGTAGTTGTGGCTGAAATCTTTCTTGGTCTACCTGACCTTGGCTTCGTATAAAGAGATCCCCGAATTTTCCACTTCTTAATACGTGATTGAGCAGTACTGACTGGCATTTTCAAGGCTTTGGATATCTTTTATATCCTTTTCCATCTTTATAAAGTTTGATTACCTTGTCATGCAGGTCTTTTGACTGTTATTTTCTGCTCCCCATGGCTCAATATCTAGCCTGCTCATTGCATCCATGTCAGAGTTAACAAACTCATTGACTATTTCTACACAGACACTAATTGCAATTTAAAAAGCTACAGGTGTGGGAAATTAACCTTTTTTTTGCTTGATCAGTCATATTTTCAAAAACAATGCCAAAATTTCAAGATTTCTGCCATGATATGCAAATTATGCAATTTTTTTAGCACAATTGTATATGTATGTATGTATGTGTGTATATATATATATATATATATATATATATATATATACAGTCAGGTCCATAAATATTGGGACATCGACATAATTCTAATCTTTTTTACATCCAAATCAGGTGAACGGTGTGGGAATTACAACAGTTTGTATATGTGCCTCCCTCTTTTCAAGGGACCAAAAGTAATGGGACAATTGGCTGCTCAGCTGTTCCATGGCCAGGTGTGTGTTATTCCCTCATTATCCCATTTACAAGGAGCAGATAAAAGGTCCAGAGTTAATTTCAAGTGTGCTATTTGCATTTGGAATCTGTTGCTGTCAACTCTCAATAGGAGATCCAAAGAGCTGTCACTATCAGTGAAGCAAGCCATCATTAGGCTGAAAAAACAAAACAAACCAATCAGAGAGATAGCAAAAACATTAGGTGTGGCCAAATTAACTGTTTGGAACATCCTTAAAAAGAAAGAATGCACCGGTGAGCTCAGCAACACCAAAAGACCCGGAAGACCACAGAAAAACAATTGTGGTGGATGACCGAAGAATTATTTCCCTGGTGAAGAAAACACCCTTCACAACAGTTGGCCAGATCAACACTCTCCAGGAGGTAGGTGTATGTGTGTCAAAGTCAACAATCAAGAGAAGACTTCACCAGAGTGAATACAGAGGGTTCACCACAAGATGTAAAGCATTGGTGAGCCTCAAAAACAGGAAGGCCAGATTAGAGTTTGCCAAACAACATCTAAAAAAGCCGTCACAGTTCTGGAACAACATCCTATGGACAGATGAGACCAAGATCAACTTGTACCAGAGGGATGGGAAGAGAAGAGTATGGAGAAGGAAAGGAACTGCTCATGATCCAAAGCATACCACCTCATCAGTGAAGCATGGTGGTGGTAGTGTCATGGCGCGGGCATGTATGGCTGCCAATGGAACTGGTTCTCTTGTATTTATTGATGATGTGACTGCTGACTTTTGTCAGCAGGATGAATTCTGAAGTGTTTCGGGCAATATTATCTGCTCATATTCAGCCAAATGCTTCAGAACTCATTGGACGGCATTTCACAGTGCAGATGGACAATGACCCGAAGCATACTGCAAAAGCAACCAAAGAGTTTTTTAAGGGAAAGAAGTGGAATGTTATGCAATGGCCAAGTCAATCACCTGACCTGAATCCGATTGAGCATGCATTTCACTTGACGAAGACAAAACTGAAGGGAAAATGCCCCAAGAACAAGCAGGAACTGAAGACAGTTGCAGTAGAGGCCTGGCAGAGCATCACTAGGGATGAAACCCAGCGTCTGGTGATGTCTATGCGTTCCAGACTTCACGCTGTAATTGACTGCAAAGGATTTGCAACCATGTATTAAAAAGTGAAAGTTTGATTTATGACCAGGGGCGGACTGACCGGTCGGGCACTTCGGACATGGTCCGAGGGCCCGGCCGGGAGGAGGGCCCGCCATCAGGGGGCCCGGCGGCGCACTCTGAGGGGGCCGGCCCTTTAAATGCTGCAGCCGCCTGAGCGCTCTCTTAAGAGCCTCAGGCGGCTGCAGCTTCTCACCTCCCCTCCCCTGTAGCGTGGTCGAGCTGCTCTCCGGTCCGCGATGCCCGGCCGGAGTGATAGGAAGGTGCACACTGAGTGTGCACCTTCCTGTCAGTCCGGCCGGGTACAGGAAACAGAAACTCCTGTTCCGCGCGGAGTTTCTGTTTCCTGTACCCGGCCGGACTGACAGGAAGGTGCACACTCAGTGTGCACCTTCCTATCACTCCGGCCAGGCATCGCGGACCGGAGAGCAGCTCGGCCACGCTACAGGGGAGGGGGTAAGAAGAGAGAGGGAGGGGGGTAAGAAGAGAGAGGGAGGGGGGGTAAGAAGAGAGAGGGGGGGGAGTAAGAAGAGAGACAGGGGGGGAGTAAGAAGAGAGGGGGGAGTAAGAAGGGGGTAAGAAGAGGGGCAGGGGGAGTAAGAAGGGAGGGGGGAGTAAGAAGAGGGGGAGGGGGGAGTAAAAAGAGGAAGGGGGGAGTAAGAAGAGGGGGAGGGGTGAGTAAGAAGAGGGGGGAGGGAAGAGTAAGAAGAGGGGGAGGGAAGAGTAAGAAGAGAGGGGAGGGGGGTAAGAAGAGGGGGAGGAGGGGAGTAAGAAGAGAGGGAGGGGGGAGTAAGAAGAGGGGGGAGGGGGTAAGAAGAGGGGGGAGTAAGAAGAGAGGGGGGAGTAAGAAGGGGGTAAGAAGAGGGGGAGGGGGGAGTAAGAAGGGGGTAAGAAGAGGGGGAGGGGGAGTAAAAAGAGGAAGGGGGAGTAAGAAGAGGGGGGTGGGGGGTAAGTAGAGGGGGAGTAAGAAGAGGGGGTAGGGGGAGTAAGAAGAGGGGGGAGTAAGAAGAGGGGGGTAAGAAGAGGGGGAGGGGGAGTAAGAAGAGGGGGAGGGGAGTAAGAAGAGGGGGAGTAAGAAGAGGAAGGAGTAAGAAGAGGGAGGAGTAAGAAGAGGGGGAGGGGGGAGTAAGAAGAGGGGGAGAGTAAGAAGGGGGAGTAAGAAGAGGGGGAGGGGGGAGTAAGAAGAGGGGGAGAGTAAGAAGGGGGTAAGAAGAGAGTGAGGGGGAGTAAGAAGAGGGGGTAGTAAGAAGGGGGGTAAGAAGAGGGGGAGGGGGGGTAAGAAGAGGGGGTAGGGGGGAGTAAGAAGAGGGGGAGGGGAGTAAGAAGAGGGGGGAGTAAGAAGAGGGAGGAGTAAGAAGAGGGACGAGTAAGAAGAGGGGGAGGGGGAGTAAGAAGAGGGGGAGAGTAAGAAGGGGGAGTAAGAAGAGGGGGAGGGGGAGTAAGAAGAGGGGGAGAGTAAGAAGGGGGTAAGAAGAGAGTGAGGGGGAGTAAGAAGAGGGGGGGGAGTAAGAAGGGGGGTAAGAAGAGGGGGAGGGGGGAGTAAGAGGAGGGCAATTGCCCCCTCCCCTGTCCGCAGGCACCGTGTGGGCAGCCGGTAGGGGAGGGAGGAAGAGAGGACCGGGAGCTCAGCCTGCAGCTCCTCTGGGTCCTTCTTGCGCGAGCACAGATCGTTGCCATGGCAACGTTACGGCTCTTGCGAGAGTAAACTCATGGTCCGAGGGCCCGGCCGGGAGGGGGGCCCGCCATCAGGGGGCCCGGCGGCACACTCTGAGGGGGCCGGCCCTTTAAATGCTGCAGCCGCCTGAGCGCTCTCTTAAGAGCCTCAGGCGGCTGCAGCTTCTCACCTCCCCTCCCCTGTAGCGTGGTCGAGCTGCTCTCCGGTCCGCGATGCCCGGCCGGAGTGATAGGAAGGTGCACACTGAGTGTGCACCTTCCTGTCAGTCCGGCCGGGTACAGGAAACAGAAACTCCTGTTCCGCGCGGGGTTTCTGTTTCCTGTACCCGGCCGGACTGACAGGAAGGTGCACACTCAGTGTGCACCTTCCTATCACTCCGGCCAGGCATCGCGGACCGGAGAGCAGCTCGGCCACGCTACAGGGGAGGGGGTAAGAAGAGAGAGGGAGGGGGGGTAAGAAGAGAGAGGGAGGGGGGGTAAGAAGAGAGAGGGAGGGGGAGTAAGAAGAGAGAGAGGGGGGGAGTAAGAAGAGAGGGGGGAGTAAGAAGGGGGTAAGAAGAGGGGGAGGGGGGAGTAAGAAGGGAGGGGGGAGTAAAAAGAGGAAGGGGGGAGTAAGAAGAGGGGGAGGGGTGAGTAAGAAGAGGGGGGAGGGAAGAGTAAGAAGAGGGGGAGGGAAGAGTAAGAAGAGAGGGGAGGGGGGTAAGAAGAGGGGGAGGAGGGGAGTAAGAAGAGAGGGAGGGGGGAGTAAGAAGAGGGGGGAGGGGGTAAGAAGAGGGGGGAGTAAGAAGAGAGGGGGGAGTAAGAAGGGGGTAAGAAGAGGGGGAGGGGGGAGTAAGAAGGGGGGTAAGAAGAGGGGGAGGGGGAGTAAAAAGAGGAAGGGGGAGTAAGAAGGGGGGTAAGAAGAGGGGGGTGGGGGGTAAGAAGAGGGGGAGTAAGAAGAGGGGGTAGGGGGGAGTAAGAAGAGGGGGGAGGGGGGTAAGAAGAGGGGGAGGGGGAGTAAGAAGAGGGGAAGGGGGAGTAAGAAGAGGGGGAGGGGAGTAAGAAGAGGGGGGAGGGGGTAAGAAGAGGGGGAGTAAGAAGAGAGGGGGGAGTAAGAAGGGGGTAAGAAGAGGGGGAGGGGGGAGTAAGAAGGGGGGTAAGAAGAGGGGGAGGGGGAGTAAAAAGAGGAAGGGGGAGTAAGAAGGGGGGTAAGAAGAGGGGGGTGGGGGGTAAGAAGAGGGGGAGTAAGAAGAGGGGGTAGGGGGGAGTAAGAAGAGGGGGGAGTAAGAAGAGGGGGGAGGGGGTAAGAAGAGGGGGAGGGGGAGTAAGAAGAGGGGGAGGGGGAGTAAGAAGAGGGGGAGGGGAGTAAGAAGAGGGGGAGTAAGAAGAGGAAGGAGTAAGAAGAGGGAGGAGTAAGAATAGGGGGAGGGGGAGTAAGAAGAGGGGGAGAGTAAGAAGGGGGAGTAAGAAGAGGGGGATGGGGGAGTAAGAAGAGGGGGTAGTAAGAAGGGGGGTAAGAAGAGGGGGAGGGGGGTAAGAAGAGGGGGTAGGGGGGAGTAAGAAGAGGGGGAGGGGAGTAAGAAGAGGGGGAGGGGAGTAAGAAGAGGGGGGAGTAAGAAGAGGGAGGAGTAAGAAGAGGGACGAGTAAGAAGAGGGGGAGTAAGAAGAGGGAGAGAGTAAGAAGGGGGAGTAAGAAGAGGGGGAGGGGGAGTAAGAAGAGGGGGAGAGTAAGAAGGGGGTAAGAAGAGAGTGAGGGGGAGTAAGAAGAGGGGGGGAGTAAGAAGGGGGGTAAGAAGAGGGGGAGGGGGGAGTAAGAGGAGGGCAATTGCCCCCTCCCCTGTCCGCAGGCACCGTGTGGGCAGCCGGCAGGGGAGGGAGGAAGAGAGGACCGGGAGCTCAGCCTGCAGCTCCTCTGGGTCCTTCTTGCGCGAGCACAGATCGTTGCCATGGCAACGTTACGGCTCTTGCGAGAGTAAACTCTAGCCCTGGAGCTACGGGCTAGAGTTCACTCTCAACACTGTGACCACCAGGGATTCCTGGTGGTCGCAGTGGTGAGAGTGAACTCTAGCCCCATAAACACACTGCCCCCACACACCATACACATTCACACACTGCCCCCCCATACACACACACTGCCCTCACACACACTATACACATTTACACACATTGCCTCACACACACACACATACACTGCCCACCCATACACACACAGCCCCCCATACTAACATTGCCACACACATACACAGCCCCCTCATACACACATTGCCCCACACACCTTACACATTCACACACTACACCCCCTCACACACACTGAACCTTTCACACACACTGCACCCCTTACACATTGCACCACTACTCCTATACCCTACTACAGCCTCATATCCCAGCAGACCCCAGGTAAGTTGTCAAACTGTTCTTAAACGGTTTGACTACTTACTCTGGGAGGGGGACCCGGCCCTCCTGGCACCATAACGACTACACAGAGCAGTAGTGGTTATTGTGCATGTATTATTTCTTTAAATAATCTACAAGTGCCCCAGTAGCCAGCAAGCCAGCCAGCCCACAGGCCGGCCAGCCAGCCCACAGGCCGGCCAGCCAGCCCACAGGCTGGCCAGTAGCCAGCCAGCCCACAGGCCACCAGTTAGGCTTACAGCCAGCAAGCCCACAGCCTGCCAACCACAGCCAGCAAGCCACAGCCTGCCAGCCAGCAAGCCACAGCCAACAAGCCACAGCCTGCCAGCCGCAGCCAGCAAGCCAACAGCCTGCCAGCCGCAGCCAGCAAGCCCACAGCCTGCCGGCAGTCGCCAGCAAGCCCACAGCCTGCCAGCAAGCCCACAGCCTGCCAGCCGCAGCCAGTAAGCCCACAGCCTTCCAGCAAGCCCACAGACTGCCAGCCAGCAACAGTAATTAAGGTAAGAGGAGCCAACTTGGCCTAGGTATCAGCGAGCTATGTTGTGTTGCTATATTGTGAATAGGAACCAGAGTGTTGGAGAGACCCCCTCCAGGCCCCATTAGACTCCATTGTAATCTCTAATGGGACCTGGAGGGAATTCTTTCTAACACACTCTCTAAAGGACACTGAGATAGCCTCTGCTAGAATGCCCCCCCCCCCTCCATGGCCCATTAGCCCTCAATTGTAGTCTCTACTGGGGCCTGGATGCGACTGTTTCCAGCAGGGACACTGAGATGGCCTCTGTTAGAAAGACCCCCTTCCAAGCCTATTAGACTCCATTGTAGTCTCTAATAGGGCCTGGAGGGGATTCTTTCTAACACACTCTCCAAAGGACACTGAGATAGCCTCTGCTAGAAAGACCCCCCTCCATGCCCCATTAGCCCTCAATTGTAGTCTCTACTGGGCCCTCGAAGGGATTATTGCACTTTTGTTCCTTGTGTCTAAAGATTGTGTAGGGTGTGGCTGGAGGCGGTGCATGGAGGCGGGACATGGGTGGCGCTTGCTGCGGAGTATGGGTGTGGCCTGTAAGGGGGCCCTTGATTTATTTTGCCCGGGGGCCCTGAGGGTTCTCAGTCCGCCCCTGTTTATGACTGTTAATCTGTCCCATTACTTTTGGTCCCTTAAAAAGTGGGAGGCACATATACAAACTGTTGTAATTCCTACACCGTTCACCTGATTTGGATGTAAATAGCCTCAGATTAAAGATGAAAGTCTGTAGTTAAAGCACATCTTGTTAATTTCATTGCAAATCCATTGTGGTGGTGTATAGAGCCACAAAGATTAGAATTGTGTCGATGTCCCAATATTTATGGACCTGACTGTATATGTATAATTAAATTGTATATAAAAATAAATTAAAATGTATATATATATATATATATATATATATATATATATATGTTTGGGCTTTTCCCTTAATATTAGCTCCAGACATTGACTGGGTTTTTTAAAGTTCTATATATATAGAACTCACCTTTACTTTACCCTACTTCCTCCCCACTACAGCCCCTGGAACCCCAGTGGCAAAATCACAATCAGGGGGTCTTTGCGAATTCCCTAGACGTTGACAGTGATGCTTTAAAGAGAAACTCTTTAAGTACAGTGGAAAAAAACACATAGAACAAATTCTAGGTTTGTTTTGGTTCAGAACTTTCCAATTAAGTTCTAACTTTGGCTAAACCACATTACTATATATATATATATATATATATATATATATATATATATATATATATATATAATTGTATCATATTTAGTTTTTATTTATTCTGGGTAACTAAGGATTTCCCATTTTTAAATTGTCCTTGTAGTCACAGTTTGCACATTATAATCACTGTTAATCATTATTTTGGGTCTACCGAAGACAAATAGTGATTTTAACCCTTCTTCCATAGACGTTGGACAGGCGTATGCTTGGAGTGGCCACGTGACAGTATCCATAAGAAAATTTGCAAGACTGAATACTGAAGTTAAATGTTGACCAACGTTTCCTTTTAGTAAATGCCCCCATTTGTTTTATTTATTTATATAGATGTTAAAACAGTATTGGCTTTGTATTCTACATTTACTTTTCTGCCATCTAGTGACAGAAGACAGGATTGAGCATAGGTTATTAAATTGTAGCAGCTTTGACAGTGAGCAGAGGAAGAATTTTACCAGTTTGGCTATTTTTCCAAAAGTTTGGAAACAATGTCCAAAATAATTTAATTGTTTTAAAGCAGATAATTGCTGCAAAAATTAATTAACAAATGCACAAATATTGTCATAAGAACCACTCTCTTTTCACCCATAACTTGTGGTTAGTGTGGTGCTTTTTCCAATCAAATGCTTCTCCTGGTGAAGCACTGAGGATAAATTAAATCTCTGATTAAGTGGTTATAATGTGTATATGCCTTTTAACCCCTTTAGTTCCAGAATTGTGTATACTCATTTTTTCTTTCATGTAGTTTGCAAAATGAATTTTATAAATGAAGCCTCACTCAACCTAATTTATAATTCAGAAATGATTACCAGTCTTTAAGGAATTCACTAATCTGTCTGATGCAACTAGCCAGTCATTTAATAGGTGCAAGTATGCTGAAAATGTCATACAACAAATTAAAATTCCACGAACACTTTTTTTTATTCCATTTGATAAAGCCTTAATTTGGCAAAATGCATTGTAGATTTTTAATTGAATTATATTGTATGCAATAAAGTATTTTTGGCCAACTTTTTTTTTGTGTAGCCATACATTATTTATTTATTTATTTATTATTGCCATTTATATAGCGCCAACAGATTCCGTAGCGCTTTACAATATTATGAGAGGGGGATTTAACTATAAATAGGACAATTACAAATAAACTTACAGGAACAATAGGTTGAAGAGGACCCTGCTCAAACGAGCTTACATTCTATAGGAGGTGGGGTGTAAAACACATTAGGACAGGAATTTACAATCAAATAAGGTGGGCTGCCCTTTAGGAGAGGGCAAGAGACAGGTATGTGAGGTAAGGGTTAGTCTTGGAGGCCATAAGCTTTCCTAAAGAGATGGGTTTTAAGGCACTTCTTAAAAGATGCAAGACTAGGGGAGAGTCTGATGGCGGTAGGCAGGCTATTCCATAGGAAGGGAGCCGCCCACGAGAAGTACGAGTGCGGACAACGGACAGGAGGTGGTCACGGGCAGAACGGAGAGACCGAGAAGGGACATACCTATGGATCTGTGAGGAGATATAAGAGGGGCTAGAGTTGTTCAGTGCTTTATAGGTGTGAGTTAGTACCTTGAATTGACTCCTATAGCATACAGGAAGCCAATGTAAGGACTGGCAGAGGGGTGAGGTGTGAGAGAAACGACTAGAGAGGAAAATCAATCTAGCAGCAGCATTCATTACGGACTGTAAGGGTGCAGTACGGCTATTGGGGAGACCAATCAGGAGAGGGTTACAATAATCCATGCGGGAAATTACTAGAGCATGGACAAGCTCCTTGGTAGTATCTGGTGCAAGAAAGGGGCGGATGCGGGCTATGTTTTTAAGATGGAATCTACAGGATTTGGCAACATGCTGGATGTGAGGCTCAAAGGTGAGACTAGAGTCAAGTATGACGCCAAGACAGCGCGCTTGCAAGGATGGACTGATGTTGGTACCACAAACTTGGAGGGAGAGCGAAAGAGGAGGATCAGTATTAGGAGGAGGAAAGACAAGGAGCTCAGTTTTTGAGAGATTGAGTTTCAGAAAGCGGGAGGACATCCAGTCAGAGATGGAAGAAAGGCAAGCAGTGACACGTTGCAGGACGGCAGGGGAGAGGTCCGGGGAGGAGAGATATAGCTGGGTGTCATCAGCGTACAGGTGGTAGTGAAATCCAAAAGAGGTAATAAGTTTGCCAAGAGAGGCAGTATAAAGAGAAAATAGAAGGGGACCAAGGACGGAGCCTTGGGGAACTCCAACTGAGACAGGGCAAGGGGAGGAGGTATCATTAGAAAAGGAGACACTGAATGAGCGTTGGGAGAGATAAGAGGAAAACCATGAGAGGACAGAGTCACAGAGACCAAGCGATTGAAGAGTTTGAAGGAGGAGAGCATGATCAACGGTGTCAAAGGCCGCTGAGAGGTCAAGAAGAATTAGTATGGAGTAGTGGCCTTTGGATTTAGCTGCGATTAGGTCGTTAGTAACTTTGATAAGGGCAGTCTCTGTAGAGTGGAGAGGGCGGAAGCCAGATTGAAGAGGGTCAAGGAGAGAGTTGGAATTGAGGAAATGAGACACACGGGTAAAGACAAGTCTTTCCAGAAGCTTTGAGGAAAAAGGGAGCAGGGATATGGGACGGTAGTTAGAGGGGGTGGATGGGTCGAGGGATGTTTTTTTTAGTATAGGTACTACAGTGGCATGTTTAAGGTCAGCAGGGACGATGCCAGAGGAGAGCGAGCAGTTGAAGATGTGTGTTAGAAAAGGCACGAGACAAGTGGAGAGAGATCTAATAAGGTGAGATGGGACAGGATCGAGCGGGCAAGTGGTGGGGCGAGAGGAGCAAAGAAGAGCAGCCACCTCTTGGTCAGTAGCTGGGGAGAATGTCTGAAGGGTAGGAAAGGCATGATCTATGTGTGATTGAGAAACAGAAAGGCAAGGAGGGGAGAATTCTTTCCTTAGCTGTTCAATCTTGTAAGTGAAGTAACATGCGAAGTTATCAGCAGTAAGGTTAGTTTTGGGGGTGGCCACAGCAGGGCGAAGAAGAGAATTAAAGGTGTGAAAGAGACGCCTGGGGTTGCGGGAACATGAACTAATGAGAGTGGAAAAATAGGACTGTTTGGCAAGGGCAAGGGCTGCACTGTATGAACACAATATGAATCTATAATGGAGAAAGTCTGACTGGGTGCGAGACTTCCTCCAGGAGCGTTCAGCACAACGGGAGCATCTTTGCAGGTAGCGCGTTGATTTAGTATGCCATGGTTCGCGACAACACTAGTGATCAGGATGCCAAATACAAAAGATAAATAGATAAAACAATAAAGTAATACAATGTATTACAATAAAGTAATACATTGTATTACTTTATTGTTTTATCTATTTATCTTTTGTATTTGGCATCCTGATCACTAGTGTTGTCGCGAACCCGGAATTTTCGGTTCGCGAACGGCGAACGCGAACTTCCGCAAATGTTCGCGAACCGGCGAACCGCGCGAACCGCCATTGACTTCAATGGGCAGTCGAATTTTAAAAACAACAGGGACTCTTTCTGGCCACAATAGTGATGCATGTGGCATGCCAGAGGGGGATCCATGGCAAAACTCCCATGGAAAATTGCACAGTTGATGCAGAGTCTGCTTTTAATCCATAAAGGGCAGAAATCACCTAACATTGACACCTGTCCTCAAAGCCCAGCCCTGATACACACTGACACAGAGCAGAATAGAGACTGTTACCCCTACATAGGGTCACTTGGCAGATATGGATTGACACCTGTCCTCTAAACCCCTGATACACACTGACACAGAGCAGAATAGGGACTGTTCCCCCTACATAGGGTCACTTGGCAGATATGGATTGACACCTATCCTAATGATCCCTGATACACACTGACACAGAGCAGAATAGAGACTGTTCCCCCTACATAGGGTCACTTGGCAGATATGGATTGACACCTGTCCTCAAAACCCCTGATACACACTGACACAGAGCAGAATAGGGACTGTTACCCCTACATAGGGTCACTTGGCAGATATGGATTGACACCTGTCCTCAAAACCCCTGATACACACTGACACAGAGCAGAATAGGGACTGTTCCCCCTACATAGGGTCACTTGGCAGATATGGATTGACACCTGTCCTCAAAACCCCTGATACACACTGACACAGAGCAGAATAGAGACTGTTCCCTGTCCACAGAGACCATGATACACACTGACACCGAGCAGAATAGAGACTGTTCACCGTCCACAGAGACCATGATACACACTGACACAGAGCAGAATAGAGACTGTTCCCCCTACATAGGGTCACTTGGCAGGTATGGATTGACACCTGTCCTCAAAGCCCCTGATACACACTGACACAGAGCAGAATAGAGACTGTTCCCTGTCCACAGAGACCATGATAAACACTGACACAGAGCAGAATAGAGACTGTTCCCCGTCCACAGAGACCATGATACACACTGACACAGAGCAGAATAGAGACTGTTCCCCCTACATGGGGTCACTTGGCAGATATGGATTGACACCTGTCCTCAAAACCCCTGATACACACTGACACAGAGCAGAATAGGGACTGTTCCCCCTACATAGGGTCACTTGGCAGATATGGATTGACACCTATCCTAATGATCCCTGATACACAGTGACACAGAGCAGAATAGGGACTGTTCCTCCTACATAGGGTCACTTGGCAGATATGGATTGACACCTATCCTAATGATCCCTGATACACACTGACACAGAGCAGAATAGAGACTGTTCCCCCTACATAGGGTCACTTGGCAGATATGGATTGACACCTGTCCTCAAAACCCCTGATACACACTGACACAGAGCAGAATAGGGACTGTTCCCCCTACATAGGGTCACTTGGCAGAT
This sequence comes from Pelobates fuscus, assembly GCF_036172605.1. Classification (NCBI taxonomy): domain Eukaryota; kingdom Metazoa; phylum Chordata; class Amphibia; order Anura; family Pelobatidae; genus Pelobates; species Pelobates fuscus. Next base: position 159,159,080 of record NC_086317.1, on the reverse strand, counting down.
ATGGATTGACACCTATCCTAATGATCCCTGATACACACTGACACAGAGCAGAATAGAGACTGTTCCCCCTACATAGGGTCACTTGGCAGATATGGATTGACAAATCCCTGACAAACAGCTACCACATGCAAGGAAGGCAGCAGGGGCGCAAATGACCCACTCCCGACGCGGGAAGGTAGTGACGACAAATAACAATACAGGACTCTTTAGAGGCCCTGTAATTGTAATCAGTCCACTTGAAATCCTTTAACTTTGATCAATTGGAGGGAAGTCTGGTGCAGAGCCACTGACCCATGCGCAGGGCCAGCCTTAGGCCTTTGGGCGCCCTGTGCAAGAAATCTTCCCGACACGGGAAGGTAGTGATGACAAATAACAATACAGGACTCTTTAGAGGCCCTGTAATTGTAATCAGTCCACTTGAAATCCTTTAACTTTGATCAATTGGAGGGAAGTCTGGTGCAGAGCCACTGACCCATGCGCAGGGCCAGCCTTAGGCCTTTGGGCGCCCTGTGCAAGAAATCTTCACCCTGTCACACCCATGTGCAAGAAATCTTCACCCTGTCACACACACACACACAGGCAGACAGCCATACACACGCACAAACACAACTGCGACTGACTAGGTTTGTCACCTCCTCAAAAGGACGCATGAGCCTACAGGCATTGCGCATGAGCGTCCAGTAACGTGGCAAAAAAATTCCCAGCTCCCCAGAGACTGTCCTAGCACCCCGATCATACAAATATTCATTATCATTAACAGCTTTTTCTTGTTGGAGCAGGCGGTCGAACATTAGGAGTGTTGAATTCCAACGTGTAGGGCTGTCGCAAATCAAGCGCCTCACTGGCATGTTGTTTCGCCGCTGGATATCGGCAAAGTGAGCCATGGCCGTGTAGGAACGCCTGAAATGGCCACACACCTTCCTGGCCTGCTTCAGGACGTCCTGTAAGCCTGTGTACTTATGCACAAAGCGTTGTACGATCAGATTACACACATGTGCGATGCACGGCACATGTGTCAACTTGCCCAACTTCAATGCCGCTATCAAATTTTTTCCGTTGTCACACACCACTTTGCCGATATCCAGTTGCTGCGGAGTCAGCCACTTTTCCACCTGTGCGTTCAGGGCGGACAGGAGTGCTTGTCCGGTGTGACTCTCTGCTTTCAAGCAAGTCAAACCCAAGACGGCGTGACACTGCCGTATCCGGGATGTGGAATAGTACCTGGGGAGCTGGGGGGGTGCCGTTGATGTGGAGCAAGAAGCAGCGGCACAAGAGGACTCAGCCGAGGAGGTTATGGAAGAGGATGGAGTAGGAGGAGTAGAGGAGGTGGCAGCAGGACTGCCTGCAATTCGTGGCGGTGTCACCAACTCCTCTGCAATGCCACGCATTCCTTGCTTGTCAGCCGTCAGCAGGTTTACCCAATGCGCAGTGTAGGTGATATACCTGCCCTGACCATGCTTTGCAGACCAGGTATCAGTGGTCAGATGGACCCTTGCCCCAACACTGTGTGCCAGACATGCCATGACTTCCTTTTGCACAATCGAGTACAAGTTGGGGATTGCCTTTTGTGAAAAGAAATTCCGGCCGGGTACCTTCCACTGCGGTGTCCCAATAGCTACAAATTTTTTGAACGCCTCAGACTCAACCAGATTGTATGGTAAAAGCTGGCGGGCTAATAGTTTGGACAAGCCAGCTGTCAGACGCTGGGCAAGGGGGTGACTTGGTGACATTGGCTTCTTACGCTCAAACATGTCCTTGACAGAAACACATGACTGTGGGCAGATGAGCGGGAACTGCTCAAGGCGGGAGACGGAGTGGCGGATGGTTGAGAGGGGGCAAGAAGGACAGCAGTGGTTGACGTGGCTGAAGATGCTGGACCAGGAGGAGGATGGCGGCTTAGAGTAGGCATGCTGCTTGTACTCATGTGTTGATCCCATAGGCGTTTGTGATGTGAGATCATGTGCCTACGCAAAGCAGTTGTACCTAGGTGGGTGTTGGACCTCCCCACGACTCAGTTTCCTTTGGCACAGGTTGCAAATGGCATCGCTGTTGTCAGAGGCAGACACACAAAAAAAATGCCACACTGCTGAGCTCTGCAATGACGGCATTCTGGTGGTGGACACAGCATGCGTTGATTGGCGTGCTGTCGGGCTGACCCTGGGTGCCGATGCATGCTGTCTGACTGTGCCACTAGCTCCTTGCGACGACCCCCCCCTGCTTCCAACTGGTCTCCTCCTCCTCCTCTCTGTCTCCCCATCTGAACTTTCGCCCTGTTCTTCTTCTCTTCTAGCGGGCACCCACGTGACATCCATGGACGCATCGTCATCATCAAGCGCTTCGCTTGTATCTGACAACTCAGAAAAGGAAGCAGCAGCGGGTACAACATCATCATCATCACACCGTACCTCCATGTGTTTAATGCTGCCTGCCTGAGACATATCCCTGTTATCTACATCCTCTAGCAATAATGGTTGCGCATCACTCATTTCTTCAAACGGGTGTGTGAATAACTCCTCTGACATACCAAGTAAAGCGGCTGTGGTGCTAGTTTTGGTGGTGGCGGCAGGCGGGTGAGTGCTATCTTGAGAGGTGCCTGAAGCTAAGCTGGAGGAGGATGGTGCGTCAAGGTTCCGAGCGGAGGCTGTACAAGATTGGGTGTCCTGTGTTAGCCAGTCAACTATGTCCTCAGAACTTTTCAAGTTCAGGGTACGTGGCTTCTGAAAACTGGGCATTATTCTAGGGCAAAAGGGAATCACAGCACCACGACCACGACGGCCCCTGCGGGGTGGCCTGCCTCTGCCTGTCATTTTTTGGGGGATTTGTGGTACTATGCGTGCAAGCTACTGTGAGACCAGATATGATTGGCAATGTGCACTGGAACAGTTCTGCAGAGTCCACACTGTAGGCCTGAGACACCCGCTTGAAGACAAGTAACTGCTATTCAATCTATAACAGTGAAAAACAAATTTTGTTTTTAAAAGCACGCTATAGAGACACCAGATATGATTGGCAATGTGCACTGGAACAGTTCTGCAGAGCACACACTGTAGGCCTGAGACACCCGCTTGAAGACAAGTAACTGCTATTCAATCTATCACAGTGAAAAACAAATTTTGGTTGTAAAAGCACGCTATAGAGACAAGATATGAGTGGCAACTGTCAAAGCACGCTGGCACAGGTCTGCAGAGCACACGCTGAAGTAGGCCTGACACCAAGATGCTTGCAGACAACTAACTGCTCTTCTATTACAGTGAAAAAAAATGATTTCTTTTAAATCTAAAGCTTAACCAATTGTTAAAACAGATATGAGTGGTGGCACTGGGCAAATAGGCACAGTATCCAATGTGAACCTCACACAGAAGCTGGCAGGCAGGCAACTGCTCTTCTATTACAGTGGAAACAAAATTTTGGTTGTAAAAGCACGCTAAAGAGACACCAGATATGTAGCCCCATGTAGCTAGAGCGCAGCTAAGCGGAAAAAGGCCTTGACAGGGGTTAGGAGGCGGGCTTAGGAGGAAGTAAGCGTGGGTTGGAATTATGGGTAAGTGGGATTGGCTATTTAAATGAGCAGCCATTTTAGGTGAGTCATTCTAACTTCCTACCTGGTCGAGTTTGTGTTCGCCTCGGTGTGCGCGGACTTTGCTTGGTCGGATTTCTTTTGTCTCCTCTGCAGGAACGATGGACGACGTGGAGCGTTTGCTGGAAGGGATCAGGTCGGCAGCACGGCATCAAGGCGTGGACTGGCTTCGGGCACAGCTTGGCCCTGCCCTGGCGGACGCGGCGGATCGGGACGGCGATGGCGGGAGACCGGTCCGGGCCCGGAGGCCCCCGAGGAGGCTAAGCCCGGGCGCGGGGCCCGGTGAAGTGGTACCCGGTAGCAGTGGAGTTCCAGTTACAACCGGCAGCAGGCCCGGGAGCCGCGTGGTCGAGGCCTTGCCTCCCCGTGTGCGGACGGAGCCTCGGATGTGCACTAGGCGGCAAAGGGATATCGTGGACGGGGGCGCGGCTGCTAGCAGGTCGGAGGCGGCCGGGCGGCCCCCTGGTGCTTCGAGACCCACGGAGGGGAGGCCCAGGAGGGCTTCCCCCCCTTCGGACAGCGGAGACAATGAGGAGGCTGGATCCGGGAGACCGCATGGCAGGCATCAGGCAAGTGCAGAGGGCTCAGGTCGGGGCCCTCTTGGCGGGAAGGTTGTTCGGGGGAGCTCTGCCACTGTGGGGGGCGGGAGTAAGCCGGTTGGGGGTACACAGGCCTTAGTGGGAAAGGGGGAGGGCCCTGGGGCCCCGAAGAGGAAATGTGGCTCTAAAGGAGTAAGTTCTATGGGTGGTAGGGGTTCCCGGGGGGGGCCAGGTCAGACAGAGGGTCTCCCGTAGGGGTGGTGGGTAGTTCGGGGCCATCGGGGTCTGGCAAGCAAGGGGTCAGAGGTAAGGGGGTGGGGGAGGGGGTTTCGGAGGTAGCTAGGCAAGGGCGTAGGGTAGGCCGGGAGTCGGGTCTTTCCGTAGTGGAGGGGCGCAGGGGGGGCCCGGGTTCCAGGAGTAGTAGTGACAGTCCCTCGCCCGTTAGATCTCTGGGGTCCCGGGATGCTCGGGGGCGGTCGGGTCGGCACTGCTCCCCCTCGGATAGCTCAGCAGGGGAAGGTGCGGCAGCCCCTCGGTATGGACAGCAGGGGCGGCTTGCTGGTAGAGACGGGAGGAGCCGTAGCCCCAGGGGTTCCCGGGTGCCACGTGGTGGTAGAGGTCAGCGGGAGGCTTCGGTGCGGAGCAGGCGCTCCCGGGGTCGGGACGGGAGGGGAGTGGATGTTCGTTACCCCCTACCCAGGACTTCTTCTCCTTGTCCTAGATTTCGGAGCCGTTCTGCTTCCTCACAGGCTGGGCACCGGGTGGGCTCCCCGGTCGGCGAGATGGCGGCGGAAGTTCCTCTTCCCGGACGTCAGGCGACCTGCACTGCAGCCCCCACCGCTCCGGTGTCGGGGGGCTTGGCCGGTGAGTCCAGTGGGTCACTACACTCTAGCGCACTAGTTACCACACTTCAGGCACTACTCCACTCATTGGGGGCGGGGGGTGACACTAGCGGCGTTGGTCAGGTGTGGGCTCCGGGTGCAGGGGCTTCAGGTTCTCGGATCCGGGATTCCGCGGGGCCTAGTTCGGGCGGGGATTTGGCGGGGCCGCAGGACGTAGGAGAGGTTGGGAGCGAAAGGGCTGAGTTGTCCGGGGGTATCCCCGACGCGGCTAGGCAGCACGCGTACGTATCTTTTGCGGGCCCACTGGGGGTCCATTTGAAACAGGACGTGAAGGATAAGATTTGGAAGGGCGAGTTCTGTGAGATCTTCTCCCTCCTCCCGTTAGAGGACTTCATTGACCTCAAGGAGGAGGATAAGAAGGATGAGAAAAAAGAGGAGGAGGAGAAGAGGAAGCGGTACCGCAAGATACCGAAGTCCTTCGGTAATTGGTTGCGGGCCTTTTGTGTGCTGGCTAGTGTGCTCGGCGAGAAATCGCCGGGGTTGTGCTCGTCTTTGTTCTGCTATTTGGATGGCATTTGGGAGGCGTACCGGACTTACGGGGGGTTGGCATGGTGGAGGTACGACGAGCAGTTTCGGCAGCGGCTGGCGGCTAACCCGGGTATGCGGTGGGACCAAATGGACCTGCCGCTCTGGATGAAGCTAATGATGGCGCAAAAAGCGCAGCCCTTTCAGAGTTCGGCCGGCGCCAGGGGGCAGTCCGCCTCGTCGGCCACCTTACAAAAGGGCTTATGCTGGCTCTATAACGAGGGCCAATGCAAATGGGGAGCCTCCTGTCGTTTCAAGCATGAGTGCTCCGGCTGCGGGGGAGCTCATGGGCTCAACCGCTGCTTTAAGAAGGGTAAGTCCGGAGGCGCCGGCGCGGCTGTCGCGCCGGGGGGAGGGGGTGCATCCGCTTCCCCTGGGCCTAACCCCAGTGAAGCTAAGCGCGATGGAGCCGTGGCTAGGCCGCTACGGTAACAGGGCGGACGCTGCGGTGCTCCTGGCGGGGTTTGCGGTGGGGTTCTTTATTCCGTTTCAGGAGCGACGAGGGGGTCAAGGGAGGCTGCGCAACCTGAAGTCTGTGGCGGACTTCCCGGATGTGGTTAGGGAAAAGCTGGGCAAAGAAGTAGGACTGGGCCGCATGGCGGGCCCATTTGTAGTGCCTCCGCTGGAGGGCCTGCGGGTTTCCCCACTTGGGGTGGTCCCCAAGAAGGAGCCGGGTAAATTTAGACTCATTCACCATCTCTCATACCCGAAAGGGGAGTCGGTGAATGACGGTATTCATAAGGAATTGTGCTCGGTGTCATATGCATCTTTCGACCGGGCGGTCGATTTGGTCCGGCGGGCCGGGCATGGGGCCCTGATGGCTAAGGTGGACATCGAGGCCGCGTTCCGGCTGCTACCGGTCCACCGGGACTGTCATCACCTGCTGGGGTGTTTCTTTGAAGGGGCCTACTTCGTGGACTTGTGTCTGCCCATGGGCTGTTCCATTTCCTGCTCCTATTTTGAGAAATTCAGCACTTTTCTCGAATGGGTGATACGGGTGGAAGCGGGGAGTCGTCTTATTGTACATTATCTAGATGATTTTCTGTGTGTGGGACCGGCCGGTTCCCTGGATTGCCTGCGCCTGCTGCGGACGGTTGAGTGGGTGGCGGGCCAATTCGGGGTTCCGCTGGCGGCGGATAAGACCGAGGGCCCGACCACGTGTCTGAGTTTTCTAGGTCTGGAGATTGACTCTGGGAGGGGAGAATGTCGGCTGCCCCAGGATAAGCTGGCAAGGCTTCGGGGGGCGGTGGCTGCCGTTGCTGGGGCACGCAAGGTGACTCTGGTGCAGCTACAGTCCTTGATTGGGTTGCTCAATTTTGCGTGTCGGGTCATCCCGATGGGAAGGGTGTTTAGTCGCAGCTTGTCGGCCGCTACCGCGGGGGTTAAATCCCCGCACCATTTTGTACGGGTGTCGGCGGCCATGCGAGCGGACTTGGGCATCTGGGATGCCTTCTTGCGGGATTTTAATGGGACGGTGTTGTTCCGGCAGGAGGGCCAGTCGTCGGCCGAGCTGGAGCTTTTTACGGATGCTTCGGGCAGTATAGGCTTTGGGGCATATTTTGGGGGCTCCTGGTGTGCGGAGCGGTGGCCGGACTCTTGGGGTTCGAGCCCTCTTATGCGCAACTTGGCTTTCTTGGAGTTGTTCCCGTTGGTTGTTGCAGTAGCGTTATGGGGTGACAGGTTGCGTGATCGGAAAGTGGTATTTTTCTCGGATAACATGGCGGTGGTTCACGCGGTGAATCGCCAGTCGGCGGCATCAAAGCCGGTGGTTCAGCTGCTGAGGCGACTGGTATTGCTGTGTATGTCCCGAAATGTTGTTTTTCGCGCGCGCCATGTTCCCGGCTATTTGAATGAGGTGGCTGATGCTCTATCTCGTTTTCAGTGGTCCCGTTTCTGGCTGGCGGCGCCGGGGGCATCGAAGGAAGGGCTGGCTTGCCCGGACGAGATTTGGCAGCTGGGGGCGTCCTGCTTGGAGGACTCGTGAAGGCTTCTCTGGCACCGGCCACTTGGGCCTCGTACAGTAAGGTTTGGGGCTTGTGGGAACGGTCACTGGAAGGGTTGGCCATGGACAGCGGGGAGGCCCTGCGGGACGCTTTCTTGTGGTACACCTGTCAGTTGCTGACAAAAGGACCGTCCCCTGCCGTGGTGGACAGATCCATGGCGGCGATGGCGTTTTGGTTTCGGTGGCATGGGAAGGAGGACTTTACCAAGACCTTCGTCATCAGGCAAGCCCTGAAGGGTTATCGCAAGGGGCGCAGGGCGCCGGATACCAGGCGCCCGGTGTCGGTGCGGCTGCTGGGGGATTTGGTGGGTATATTGCCTGAGGTTTGTTTTGATGGGTTTGAGGCTTTACTGTTCAAAGTAGCGTTTGTTTTGGCGTTTTTTGGGGCATTCCGAGTAGGGGAATTGGTGAGTGCTAGTAAAATGGCGCAGGGGGGCCTGCAATTTTCGGGGGTCCGTATCTTGGATAGGAAGGTGGTGGTGCACCTTGGCAGGTCCAAAACGGACGTCCGCGGCGTGGGCCGGGACGTGACACTGGGGGCCTTGCCGGGCTCGGCTTTGTGCCCGGTGGCTGCTACGGTGGAGTATCTGGCGCGGAGGCCAGCGGTAGGGGGCTCCTTATTGGTACATGCTGACGGATCGTCCCTTTCTCGGTTCCAGTTCACGAAAGTTTTTCGGTTGGGCTTGGGCAGGTTGGGGCTTCAAGCTGCACGATTTGGGACGCACTCGTTCCGTATTGGGGCGGCCACGGAGGCCGCACGGTTGGGATTGGGGGACGAGGTGGTGAAGAGGATCGGGAGGTGGGAATCGGTAAGATTCCGCTCCTATGTCCGGTTGGGTCTATTGGATTAATGGCATGGGACTGTTTTGTATTTAAAAAAAAAAAAAAAAAAAATAACCATCAAATTTAAAAGGTGTTGTGTTATGATATGAGGGGTTAATGGCTATGTTGGGATGTTTCGCTGTGTTGGTTGGGGATGGGGTAGGGGTCTCTGTTGGACTTCCCTCATCATTTGTTTTCTCCCCCCAGGGCGTGTGGCATGGATCGTGGGCCATTCGTTTGTCTTCTGGGCCGAGAGGAGGGCCGCAGCTCGAGCGCAAGGCCAGCAGCTGGGTTTTCCGAGAGGCCAGTTGGCAGTTCGTTGGTTTGGGTATCGGGGTTTTTGCTGGGGGGATGTTTGTGGGAAACTGTTTGGGATGCTGGCAGCAGGGTACACGCCAGACGTGCTGGTATTACATGTGGGGGGTAATGACCTGGGCCTTACGCCGCAGCGCCGGCTGGTGAAGTGGATGAAGCAGGACATTAATAAGTTGAGGGGCCTGCTTCCGGGGGTAATGTTGGTCTGGTCTGAGATTGTCCCACGGCGCCGGTGGCGGCACGCTCGGGATACGGGGGCTATGGAGAGGTGCAGGAAGAAGGTGAATAGCTTGATGGCAAGCTTTGTGCGGAAAGTAGGGGGTGTAGTGGTACGGCACCTGGAGTTGGAGGAAGGGTTGCCAGGATACTACCGCTCGGATGGTGTTCACCTCTCGGATGTGGGTTTGGACCTGCTCAACTTGGGTTGGCAGGATGGTATAAGGATGGCCCTGTTTCTTCGGGGTGGCGGAGCTCAGACAGCTTAAGGGGTCAAGGTCTGAGCTTGTGGCGGGACGGGGAGCTGAAGGAGAGGAAATAGGCTCCCCTGGATGAACGTGAGGTGGAATAAACAGATTGTGGTCATCGGTGGTTGAGAGGTTTCGAGTCCTGGAGGTGGCTCAGAACCTGGTGGGGCAGGGGTATCCGGGTATACCCCTGCCGTGGTTAATGGTGGTTGGCACTTTGATATAAAGTTGGTGTATGTTATAATTATGTATATGTGTTATTATATGGGGGTCATTGCCTTTTGTATGGTAGCCGAAGGAACAGGATGCGAGGGGGCGGAGTATGGGGGGCAATGACCCATGTTTACCTGTTAATTTATTATCGATATTATTATTATTATTATTATCATTATTATTATTATTATTATAATTATTGGTTAATAAAGCTGTGGACAAATTTCCCCATACTACTTAGTGTCTGTGTATTATTGGGTTAGGTTATGGGGGTGGTTTGTCCTGGATTCCGACTGCCCAAATGGCGACTATAGACCTGTCATGTAGCCCCATGTAGCTAGAGCGCAGCTAAGCGGAAAAAGGCCTTGACAGGGGTTAGGAGGCGGGCTTAGGAGGAAGTAAGCGTGGGTTGGAATTATGGGTAAGTGGGATTGGCTATTTAAATGAGCAGCCATTTTAGGTGAGTCATTCTAACTTCCTACCTGGTCGAGTTTGTCCCACCCACCCTCCCTTTGTTTGTTTTGTGTTTATTTAACCCGTTTCTTTCACAGCGGCGGGACGGGGAGCTGAAGGAGAGGAAATAGGCTCCCCTGGATGAACGTGAGGTGGAATAAACAGATTGTGGTCATCGGTGGTTGAGAGGTTTCGAGTCCTGGAGGTGGCTCAGAACCTGGTGGGGCAGGGGTATCCGGGTATACCCCTGCCGTGGTTAATGGTGGTTGGCACTTTGATATAAAGTTGGTGTATGTTATAATTATGTATATGTGTTATTATATGGGGGTCATTGCCTTTTGTATGGTAGCCGAAGGAACAGGATGCGAGGGGGCGGAGTATGGGGGGCAATGACCCATGTTTACCTGTTAATTTATTATCGATATTATTATTATTATTATTATCATTATTATTATTATTATTATAATTATTGGTTAATAAAGCTGTGGACAAATTTCCCCATACTACTTAGTGTCTGTGTATTATTGGGTTAGGTTATGGGGGTGGTTTGTCCTGGATTCCGACTGCCCAAATGGCGACTATAGACCTGTCATGATTGGCAACTGTCAAAGCACGCTGGCACAGGTCTGCAGAGCACACGCTGAAGTAGGCCTGAAACACAGACGCTTGCAGACAACTAACTGCTCTTCTATTACAGTCAGGGCCGGCGCCACCTGTAAGGCGACCTAGGCAGCCGCCTAGGGCGCAACTTACCAGGGGGCGCCGGATCCCTGTCCCCGCTGCGCCTCCTCATGCTGCGCCACCTGAGCGCTTTAGCAAGCCCCAGGCAGCGCAGCACTGCTGCATAGAGGGCGGCCGGGTTTATGACCGGCAGGAGGGAAGCGCAGAGCGCTCAGTGAGCATTTCCTGTCATTCCGCCGGCGGCCGGGTACAGGAAACAAAGGTTCCTGTCCCGCGTTCCGCGCCGCCCGGCCACGCTACATGGGCAGGAGGGGAGGGTAAGAACCACGGGGGGGTTTAAGGACCACTAAGGGGGGGTTTTAAGGACCACTAAGGGGGGGGGTTAAAGGACCACTAAGGGGGGGGAAGGGGGTTAAGGACCACTAAGGGGGGGATGGGGGTTAAGGACCACTAAGGGAGGGGGGGGGTTAAGGACCACTAAGGGAGGGGGGGGTTATGGACCACTAAGGGAGGGGGTTAAGGACCACTAAGGGAGAGGGGGTGGGGTATAAGGACCACTAAGGGAGGGGGGTATAAGGACCACTAAGGGGGGGTATAAGGACCACTAAGGGAGGGGTGGTATAAGGACCACTAAGAGAGGGGGGGGTATAAGGACCACTAAGGGAGGGGGGGGGGGTATAAGGACCACTAAGGGGGGGTATAAGGACCACTAAGGGAGGGGGGGTATAAGGACCACTACGGGAGGGGGGTTATAAGGACCACTAAGGGGGGTATAAGGACCACTAAGGGAGGGGGGTTATAAGGACCACTAAGGGAGGAGGGGGGTATAAGGACCACTAAGGGAGGGGGGGGGGTATAAGGACCACTAAGGGAGGGGGGTATAAGGACCACTAAGGGAGGGGGGGTATAGACCACTAGGGGAGGGGGGGTATAAGGACCACTAGGGGAGGGGGGTATAAGGACCACTAGGGGAGGGATGGGGGGGTATAAGGACCACTAGGGGAGGGATGGGGGTGATAAGGACCACTATGGGAGGGGGGGGATAAGGAGCACTATGGGAGGGGGGGAGATAAGGAGCACTATGGGAGGGGGGGATAAGGAGCACTATGGGAGGGGGTATAAGGAGCACTATGGGAGGGAGGGGGGGATAAGGACCACTATGGGAGGGAGGGGGGATAAGGACCACTATGGGAGGGAGGGGGGGGGATAAGGACCACTACGGGAGGGAGGGAGGGTGGGGTAAGGACCACTATGGGAGGGGAGGGGGGATAAGGACCACTAGGGGAGGGGGGGGGTAAGGACCACTATGGGAGGGGAGGGGGGAATAAGGACCACTAGGGGAGGGGGGGATAAGGACCACTAGGGGAGGGGGGATAAGGACCACTAGGGGAGGGGGGATAAGGACCACTAGGGGAGGGGGGATAAGGACCACTAGGGGAGGGGGATAAGGACCACTAGGGGAGGGAGGGAGGGGGGGATAAGGACCACTATGGGAGGTTGGGGGGGATAAGGACCACTAGGGGAGGGGGGATAAGGACCACTAGGGGAGGGGGGATAAGGACCACTAAGGGGGGAAGGAGGGAGGACTACTAAGGAGAGGGGAGGAGGGTGATTACCACTAAGGAGGTGGGGGGAGTAGGGGAAGGTCTACTAAGGGGTTTGGGAGAGGGAGGACCACTAAGGGGTTTGGGAGAGGGAGGACCACTAAGGTGGGAGGGGGGAGTGAGAAGACCACCAAGGGGGACTGCAGAGGGACAGGGGGCCAAGGGAGAGCACTAAGTGACAGAAGGGGAGAACACGGAGGGACAGAAGGGAAGGGGAAATCAATAATTGAGGGGAGAGCACTATGATTTTTTTTTTAAAAAGAAAGCTGTTCCCATCTCAGTCCCTATCCTACCCCACAAACCCTCTCTTTTACACTACACACATACACAATGCATCCCCCCCCCACACACACAGAAACATACAATGCATTCCTACTCACACACAGACACACCCGAAACACACAATTCATCCCTTACGTTCTCTTACATAATTAATGCCCCCTCTTACAGACACACACTGCATTCAATTACATACACAGAAACAAACCTTGCACCCCTTACACACACACCCAGAAACATACAATGCATTCCTTACACGCAAACACACACTACATCCCCTATAAACACACTACATCCCTTACACAAATTGCACACATAAAACATCCCCAACTTATGGATGGGCCATGTAGGTGGATTTATGGGTGGGCATTGTAGGCGTATGCCCCCTGGGGGCCCAGACCTTGAGCTGTGTAAGGGGCCCTAAAAAATGGAGCTGCTTCCTGTTCGTTAATTGTTGTGAATACTGTTAAAAACAGTCTCCAGAGAGCCTCTTCTACACCAGACCTGTTTAGCCAGACTGAGCCCATCATCAGCCTCTTGTCCTCATCTGGTGGTAAGTAGGCAATCCAATATATTATTAGTGGCACTAATCTCTAATTTACCTCACATTAAATGGATACTATAGTCACCAGAAGCACTACAGCATAATGTAGTGGTTCTGGTGTCTATAGCCTGTGCCTGTAGGCTTTTTAATGTAAACACACTGTCTTTTCAGATAAGACACTTTGTGAAGACTGGCGTTGGCCCATATGGCAGAGCATATGGGCGGGGCATTGTGATGTCACATGGTAAGCTGGACATATGGGGGGGCGGCAAATTTTTTTTTGCCTAGGGCGGCAAAAATCCTTGCACCAGCCCTGATTACAGTGAAAAAAAATTATTTCTTTTAAATCGAAAGCTTAACCAATTGTTAAAACAGATATGAGTGGTGGCACTGGGCAAATAGGCACAGTATCCAATGTGAACCTCACACAGAAGCTGGCAGGCAGGCAACTGCTCTTCTATTACAGTGGAAACAAAATTTTGGTTGTAAAAGCACGCTAAAGAGACACCAGATATGATTGGCAACTGTCAAAGCACGCTGGCACAGGTCTGCAGAGCACACGCTGAAGTAGGCCTGAAACACAGACGCTTGCAGACAACTAACTGCTCTTCTATTACAGTGAAAAAAAATTATTTCTTTTAAATCAAAAGCTTAACCAATTGTTAAAACAGATATGAGTGGTGGCACTGGGCAAATAGGCACAGTATCCAATGTGAACCTCACACAGAAGCTGGCAGGCAGGCAACTGCTCTTCTATTACAGTGGAAACAAAATTTTGGTTGTAAAAGCACGCTAAAGAGACACCAGATATGATTGGCAACTGTCAAAGCACGCTGGCACAGGTCTGCAGAGCACACGCTGAAGTAGGCCTGAAACACAGACGCTTGCAGACAACTAACTGCTCTTCTATTACAGTGAAAAAAAAATATTTCTTTTAAATCTAAAGCTTAACCAATTGTTAAAACAGATATGAGTGGTGGCACTGGGCAAATAGGCACAGTATCCAATGTGAACCTCACACAGAAGCTGGCAGGCAGGCAACTGCTCTTCTATTACAGTGGAAACAACATTTTGGTTGTAAAAGCACGCTATAGAGACACCAGATATGATTGGCAACTGTCAAAGCACGCTGGCACAGGTCTGCAGAGCACACGCTGAAGTAGGCCTGAAACACAGACGCTTGCAGACAAATAACTGCTCTTCTATTACAGTGAAAAAAAATTATTTCTTTTAAATCGAAAGCTTAACCAATTGTTAAAACAGATATGAGTGGTGGCACTGGGCAAATAGGCACAGTATCCAATGTGAACCTCACACAGAAGCTGGCAGGCAGGCAACTGCTCTTCTATTACAGTGGAAACAAAATTTTGGTTGTAAAAGCACGCTAAAGAGACACCAGATATGATTGGCAACTGTCAAAGCACGCTGGCACAGGTCTGCAGAGCACACGCTGAAATAGGCCTGAAGCACAGACGCTTGCAGACAACTAACTGCTCTTCTATTACAGTGAAAAAAAAATATTTATTTTAAATGTAAAGCTTAACCTATTGTTAAAACAGATATGAGTGGTGGCACTGGGCAAATAGGCACAGTATCCAATGTGAACCTCACACAGAAGCTGGCAGGCAGGCAACTGCTCTTCTATTACAGTGAAAAAAAAATATTTATTTTAAATGTAAAGCTTAACCTATTGTTAAAACAGATATGAGTGGTGGCACTGGGCAAATAGGCACAGTATCCAATGTGAACCTCACACAGAAGCTGGCAGGCAGGCAACTGCTCTTCTATTACAGTGAAAAAAATATTTATTTTAAATGTAAAGCTTAACCTATTGTTAAAACAGATATGAGTGGTGGCACTGGGCAAATAGGCACAGTATCCAATGTGAACCTCACACAGAAGCTGGCAGGCAGGCAACTGCTCTTCTATTACAGTGAAAAAAAAATATTTATTTTAAATGTAAAGCTTAACCTATTGTTAAAACAGATATGAGTGGTGGCACTGGGCAAATAGGCACAGTATCCAATGTGAACCTCACACAGAAGCTGGCAGGCAGGCACCTGCAATTACATTACACAGGAAAAAAAAAAAAAAGCAGCCTGATGTTATAGCCCTAAAAAGGGCTTTTAGGGGTGCTGTCCTTACAGCAGAGATCAGATGAGTCCTTCAGGATTGTAGTGGACACTGAATACCCTAGCCTAGCTATCAATTTCCCTATGTAATCAGCAGCAGCTAAACTTTCCCTCCTCTCACTAAGCATGCATCTTCCGAATTAATCGAAAATGGATGCTGGGAGGGAGGTCGGAGGGTGTGGAAGGGAGGGAGTGCTGCTGATTGGCTGTAATGTGTCTGCTGACCGAGAGGCACAGGGTCAAAGTTTGCCCAATGATGACGAATAGGGGGCGGATCGAACTGCGCATGTGTCCGCCCGCCGTGGCGAACGCGAACACGCTAATTTAGCCGGGAACTGTTCGCCGGCGGACAGTTCGGTACATCACTACTGATCACCAACTGCGGAGACTGGCTAAAGGTTCCTAGGTGGGGATTATACCACCCATGCTGTACACTGTGAGCAGTCCTTCTGCTCCATAAACTTTAAGTAGGGGTTTTATCTTTTAACCTACACCTATACTTGCCTAAGGAGAGCACTATTGTGTTTCTTTTCTCTTTTGGATGGTTTACACGGAATGTACTTTGCTGCAGACGGGCAAGTGCAATCCAGTTGTATTACCTACAAATGGGGTTCTATGCCACTGTGTGCTGTCCATACTAGAGCTAGTCCAAGCTCTATAAAAGGTGAGTTGGCAATCACTTATTTCTGTGTCGTCCGTGTCCCATCTAAATTAGCATTTAAAACTATTGGAGTTTCTCCTGTGTTTCTTCTTGCCTTTACATATTAATACGGCCCCATACTATGATAAGACGTTTTGCCCAATTTTACTAACAAGAAAAGAACACAGACTTATTGTCACTGCTGCTAAATTTCTATTTTATTAATATTTTCTGCAACTATTGTTGTTTCATTATGTTGGCACTACCTGTCATTTCTCTTTTTTTAGACAGTGCAGAAAGGTTTATGCATACAGTATTTGATGCCCTGCTGATTTTGAACGTTTGCCCACCGACAAAGAAATGATCAGTCTATAATTTTAATGGTAGGTGTATTTTAACAGTGAGAGACAGAATAATAAAAAAAAAATCCAGGAAAACGCATGTCAAAAAAGTAATAAATTGATTTGTTAAAATACACCTACCATTAAAATTATAGACTAATCATTTCTTTGTCAGTGGGCAAACGTTCAAAATCAGCAGGGGATCAAATACTTGTCCCCCTCACCGTATAAGTTGTATATAATATTAATAATTTAGAGAACACTCACAAGCCCATAGCCAATATATGCCCTTGGCTTGAGTGTTAAACAAAGCAAGACATTTTCAGTAGGCCCTAAGCCTTCTTCTAGTTGGTATAGTGTAGCTGTTGCGCTATTAAAAAAAAGAATCCTATGGAACAGTACTGTAGAATGCAAACAGGATAAGTATAAGAATAGATGCACTCAGATGATTCGAAATGGTAGGAACATCCAGTTTTTGCTCAAGAATTCAGGAATCTTGCACCTTGTAAGTAGTAAACATCATTTATTGATAAAAAAAAAATAACAATTGAATAAAACAAGTATTTAAATAAAAATATAATAAAAATAAAATCCACATAATCCAATGTCTAATGACAAAAAAGACCAAAATGCTTTCACCCTTATATAAGTCTCTCTTTTAAAATGCCTGCATTTCCTTTCTTCTGGTCCACCTATCTTCCGTAATGCCACATTTGTTCCACGGGGTATAGTTCTGGTTTTGTTGCTTCCAGTCATATCAAGTCCTTCTCTGCATAAAATGTTACACACCGCTGCGTTCCACTGTGGCTCATACTGAATGATCATCATTGATGTTTGGAGCACATTGAGCGCTCCATTAGCTGAATGGATCCTATCCATGACGTGTTTGGAACGCATCTTGCATTCCATTTCTCAAAAACTTAGTTCTTTCAAGAAATATCAAGTTCCAAAGTATATTGTCCCTATAAAAGTACATCATATTAAAACCATTCATGGGACCTAATGTAAAAAAATAAAAATAACAATCAAACACATAAAAGAAATATAGAAATACCTGTTTAACCCATATAAAGTGCCATCAGTGGGTTAAAGTGTATTAGAAAATCTAAAGTGCGATCATGTCATAAAATGTTAAGTGAAGCCATGCCAACACAGTGTTAAGGATAGTAATCCTGAACAAAGAGGAAAAAATTATAATAAAAGGTATTTTTATTATATATATTAAAATATATATTTTTAGAAAATGGCACATCTTGAACTCCTTGTTTTAAACCATGTGGAACCATTGTGTTAAAGTTAAACAAACTTAATTTCTTCGGTTCCTATCGTTCTGTTGTCATTCCCTTCTTTTCCATCTCTTTTTATAAATTTTAGTGCACAAATAAAAGAGACCTTCAGGATTCTGGTTATGAACTGTTTAAAAATGTTGGGGAACATAGTGTGTCTCCAATTTATTCCTAATGTTTCTTACGTGCTCGACCAACCTAGCCTTCAGACACCTTATAGTTCTTCCAGTATATAATAAATTACAAGGGCATTTAAGTACATAAAAGTCTCCCTTTGAGAAACAAGTCAGGTGATCCTTAATGTTAAAATCTTTATCAATATATTACTTAATGTCTGTTATGTATCTCTTCTTGCGAGGTATAAGCCACATCCACACACTGACACTCATATGCAGATGCACATACACACAGATGCACACAGTGACAAACCTACAGATGTAAACACTACATACATACAGCGATAGACATAAAACACAAACAAGTAAAAATTTTGAGCACCCTCCAGTTTCCTACCGTTTGGATTCAGGAGGGTGGCTTCTACTGACTGGGGCTGGTGGGAGTTATGTGCTTGCAACGTTCGCTCCGCCCCCTCCTCTCTGCCGCCTGCATGGGTGAGGAGGGGACCTATTGTCT
The DNA here is from genome assembly GCF_036172605.1 of Pelobates fuscus. NCBI lineage: Eukaryota > Metazoa > Chordata > Amphibia > Anura > Pelobatidae > Pelobates > Pelobates fuscus. Next base: position 159,141,128 of record NC_086317.1, on the reverse strand, counting down.
TCCCCCCGGCCACCACCCCTGAGCGGCGGGTGGGGGCCCTAAAAAAAATTACCTCCCCCCCAGGTGACTAGGGGTCCCCAAACCCATCGTCACCCCTCCCCCCTAAAAAAAAAATATCCACCTACCTACCCCCCTCACCCTAAAAATAATGAGGGGGAGACCTTTAACTAAGTACCTGTAAAAAAAATAAAACATTCAATGTTTTCTTTCTTCTAAAATCTTCTTTTTTCAGCCCCCAAAAAGGGCAAATAAAAATCCATAAGAACCGACGCAATAAAAAAAAAAAAAGAATCCATCTTCACCCATGGAGGGCTCCGCACAGACTGAGCTCTGCATGGCGGGGGAAGGCTTATAAAGCCTTGCCCCGCCCTGCAATCAGGCTCAGAGCACTCTGATTGGTGGGTTACTTAATCCACCAATCAGAGAGTTATGAGTCAAATTACACAGCGTGGGAAAATTCCAAAGAACTTTCCCACGCTGTGTAAAATGTCACAGAGCACTCTGATTGGTGGATTTCAAACCCACCAATCAGAGTGCTGTGACAGGTAAATGTAGAGACTTACCTGTCAGTCTCTTCATTTACCTGTCAGAGCACTCTGATTGGATGGCTTAAACCCACCAATCAGAGTGCTCTGAGCCTAATTGCAGGGCCGGGCAAGGCTTTATAAGCCTTCCCCCGCCCTGCAGAGCAGTCTGCGCGGAGCCCTCCATGGGTGAAGATGGATTATTATTTTTTTGCGCTCGTTTATTTTTTTAATTTTTTTTTTTAATTGCGTCGGTTCTTATGGATCATTATTTGGCCTTTTTTGGGGCTGAAAAAATAAGATTTTAGAAGAAAGAAAACATTGAATGGTAAGTTTTATTTTTTTTACAGGTACTTAGTTAAAGGTCTCCCCCTCATTATTTTTAGGGGTAGGTAGGGGGATATTTTTTTTTAGAGGGGGAGGGGGTGACTAGGGGTTTGGGGACCCCTAGTCACCTGGTGGGGGAGGTAATTTTTTTAGGGCCCCCACCCGCCGCTCAGGGGTGGGGGCCGGGGGGAGGACCTAAGGTCCCCCCCCACCCATTGGCATTTAGGGCCCCCACCCACCGCTCAGGGGTGGGGGACAGGGGGGAGGACCTAAGGTCCCCCCCCTATTAGTATTTAGGGCCTCCACCCACCACTCAGGGGTGGGGGCCCGGGGGGATGACAGTAGGTCCCCCCCCTTATTAGTATTTAGGGCCCCCACCCACTGCTCAGGGGTGGAGGCCAGGGGGGAGGACGTTAGCCACAGGCTTCTCACTATTTACTAGACATGCCCCTACTCGCGGTATAGCGAATAGGGGCAAAATGTACTAATACTAAGTAATTTTTACTTAGTATTAGTAAATTTGGCTGAAAGACCAATTTAGGTCTTTCAGCCTTTTAGTAGATAACTCCCTAATACCGTGGGAATTATCTACTAAGCGGCTGCAAAAGAGGTCCCGAAGTGCCGGAATTCCGAAGTGTCGAAGTTGCCGAATTTCGGAATGCCGAACCGAACCGAAAGGTTTCCCCATGCACATGCCTAGTAAGTATTAGTGATTTAGGGAATTTTCTCCTTCCAAATATTCTCATTCTTTTATGTACAGTGTATGTCATTTACTTATCTCGTTAGATTACCAGGGAGAGAGGCTTCTGTCATTTTTTTCTCTATTTAACAAACTATGTCACTTTACCATCGACTACTTGATCATTTATTAATATACTTGCAATATCTTGGTACTGAATTATCTCCTATTTAACCACCCACCACATAGGGGATTACTTAAGTATTGATTCAGGAGTCAATTAGGATAGTACTAACTGACTATATACACAGAGAATACCTTAAATGTCCAAAGCGATAGTACAACCCTCTCCACCCTTATCTTTTTACTAAACAATAGTGGGGAGGCCTTTTGATTTTCTGTACATATGGATTATGCTATGAATAGGTCTGTATAATAAAACCCTCTATATTTAAAGCATGGTACATTTATTGGATTACCCCATATCATTATATTATACTCACCAACTAGGTATAGGAGTAGCCTTACAAGGCCAGTTTTTTCATTTCACTTTATTGCATCCTGAATGGTTATCCTTCATCAATTTCACTCTCTTTATATAGATATTGAGCATATACTATACCCTGTAGGATACTTACTTTACTCCAGGTTGCACTTATCCACATTGTGTGGATTTAGTGCTTATTGTATATTTGAGTAGACAGAATATCATGACAAAATGCAGTTGTTTCTTTATGGTTTTGCTAGAGGGAACCTTTCTGATTCTTCCGCACCGTGCCACAGGCTATGGTGTCAAAATTAAATAAATCTATGCTAGTGCAATAATGGTCTAGCCATAAGTGACAGACTTTATTTAACACTCCTATGTGAAATGCCCAGGTATTAAAAGTGTTGCATGTGCACTGCTTACAACATTTAATTCCGAGCGAGCTTGCTTAGATGGAATATACTGCGATTTATCTATACAAATGTTCTGGTCAGGGTTGTAGGTTTCTGCAAATTTTTAGGAGCCTAATTTTGTGTAGCCTGTCATACAAGGAGTCATTTCTAGAGGGGCAGTTAATGTGATCACTAAACTAGAGTAGCTGCTGGTTGTGAGGCCAGCGGTTGCAAAAATTGAGCATTTTAGGACTGGTAAAATGTGGAGGTACCCAGTTTTCCCCTGACACAATTGGAAGTTTTGAGTTACACAGCTAAAAAGAGTTAACTGTCCATCAAGTTCAGTCTTGCTTACATCTTTTTTTGCTGTTAATCCGAAAGAAGTCAAAAAACACAGTTTGAAGTGCTTCCAATTTTGCAACAAACTAGGAAGAAATTCCTTCTTGACCACAGATTGGCAGTCATCTCCTTTGAATTAAATCAATTATATCCCTGAATATGTTTTTGCAAGTATTCAACCAATTGCTGTTTAAACATCTGTATAGATTGATAAAACCACCTCTTCAGACAGAGAATTCCACATAGTTATTGTAACTGTAAAAAACACAAAAAAACAAAAACCTTTCCTTCACCTAAATGCATGACCTTGTGTCCCATGTATAGTCCTGTTTATGCATAGATTTCGAGACAATGCTTTGTATTGGCCCCGAATATAGTTGTATAATGCCATCATATCCTCTCTGAGGTGTAATTTTTCCAAACTAAACAGAGATTTACATTTCTTAACTGGTGAAATGTTGGGGCACCCAGTTTTCCCTCAAACACAGCTGGCCATTATTGGTGCTTCCTTTTAGATGGTGTTATGGTTGGAGCACAATCACCAGAAGCTCTATCAGTGTCACTGACAGAGAAATTAAAGGTGTCATGCTCCTCTGACTCACACGTTGGAATGGTGTAAGCCTCCATCAAGGTAAAGTAACAGGCCATTGACAAATGTATTATTTTTCATTTTTGTACCTGCTTAACACTCTAAACATTACCCTCAATTCTCTCTTCAACCCAAAAAGATTGCATGGTGTGTGTGTGTGTGTGTGTATCCCTCTCCATATTATATATATATATCACAATTGAAGTGAGGAGGAAAAGCACAATTGAATTTAATCAGCAAATGCCTCAATGTAATATACTCCCGCTTCTGCCATTAATTATGTTTATTAAAACAGAATAAGTAAGCAGCGAAAAGGATGTATACACATACAAAAAGGAGTAAGAGTTTTCATATTTTAGCATTTATTGAAAACATAACACTAAAGCCATAATTATTTGCAATTATTGTAAAATAGCTTTTTCAAAAACATTTTTAAAACACAAGTGTATGAACATGATAAAGTAGGCAAATCCCATGGATTTTTTTTATCTACATATAATATATACATTCTAGAATTAAATTGCAAGTCTAAGAAGGCAATGTATATTGCAATTAAATTATTTAAAGCATTAAGTTTATTTTACCTGCATTCATACATTTGTTAAATAAAAGTCTCAAAAGAAAAATAACCTAAGAGATAAAAAAAAAAAAATTCCACCTCCAACCAGTTATTTTAACAATTCACATTATCGTTTAACAGGTTTAATAGCAGTGCAATGTGATCAGTAGTTATAAAATCTATTAATTCCCCATCCTGGTTGATGTGTTTAGCAACTGCCCTTTATTCATGCAAAGGCCTCTCGAAGAGCAGAAAAAGTGCCTTTTGGCATTACATAACTTCATCAACACCATAAATAAATATTTATTTTAAAAAACCCAAATAATAAATCAACACACAATGCATCAGATATCACAAAACCCACATATATTTATTTTACTTTATTTTTTTAAAATTTTAATCAAATTTGCTACCCAAGTGGACACTCCAAACATCAAGTCTATCTATGCTCTTTGAATAGGTTATGGTGCTAAATCCCACACACGTCCCTAGCTCTTTGCATTGTGTTCATTATATATGGAGTCATCTTCTCTGTTAACTAAACTCATAGTTCCCAATGCGTACCTCCCAACACTGTGCCGTGGGAAATGGGGCTGGTGGGGAGATCGACATAGGAGGGCCTAGCCAGTGACGCAGCTCGAGTCATTGTCGATGCATATAATGAGTGAGACTGTCTAGAATGTAGGCAAGTCTGAATATTGAAGGGGTGTGTGAGCTTGGCCTGTACCTCTTCAGTCTCAAATAAAATAGCCTCTAAGCAGGACAGGACCATGAAATCAGGTTTGTCCTGCTGAAATTGGGACAGTTGAGAGGCATTCTAGAGTTCTCGCACAAAGAGCTATGAGAGCCAATGCATGCAAACAAAAAGCCCACAAACCACACCGCAAAAACAAAGCTATTAACGGTATGGTGCTATATTAAGATTTTAATGAATTAAACTACTTGCAAAAGCCATTCCAAAATCCTGAAAGGCAGCTGTACTTGGGATAAGTACTGTGTTCCAAATGAAAACAATGGGAGGACCAATAATGGAATAAATATCCTAATTTACTGTAAATTTGCAAATGCATTACAGAAATATTTAGTGCATTCACAAAAGGGAGAATCATGGCAAGAGCCAGAAAAATCTATGATCATCTAAGAAAACCTCCCACCTAACAAAAGAAAAAAAAGAAAAGCAATAAAATACAGTCTACTCTAAACACGAGCAGTGTTTAGTGGAAAAGGCACATTTCTCACCTGACCCCCCCCCCCGACAGACACACAACAATCGATTTTATTTTTACATTTGGTGATCAAAGGATTTTCAGTTTTTCCAGTATGTCAAAGGAAAACAGTCTAAATGTATTTTAGAAATATTATGTAAATTCGGATGTTCATGCTCTAAACATGAAGGCAAGTGCCCCTGGTAGATGGAGGGAAAAAAAAAAAGCTAGGTGCTTTTCACGTGTACCCAGCATGCTCCAACGACTACGGTTTGCTTTTCACTGTTACATAAGTTATTTAGAATGCAAATAGGAAAAATAGCCATAAAATATCTTCAGACGTCTTTACGGACTGCAAGACTCGTAATGAGCATTATGATCAGCAGCCATGGATTTCCTGCAACGGGGGAGGGAGGAAAGATAAATAAGAAAATAGTGTTACAAAATGATGGGAGAAAGGGATGACCTAGAAAGGTAGAAAAAGGCAATAGATGAAAAGGAGTACAGATTAGGATGATGTAAGATTGTAAAGTGTATGATAATGTGGCCCTATAAATTTTTTTTTTCTTGTGAAAACCAAATTAATTTCAAAATGTTATCAACATTTATATTTTACTTGTGCTAAACGTGTTAACCGTGGTATATAAAAGCTCTCTCTCTTCCAAAACAAAATATAGGTTGTGAACATACACAAAATGAGAGCGACACAGCCATTTTATTTTTCTAATCCTGAAGTCAGCAGGCGTTGGTTAAGAATTTTTACAAAGGGTGTGCAAAGTGTCTGTTCAGACTTCTCAATGCACCCCCCCCTCTGCCTATGCTCCTCCCCAGCCAACATCAGTGGGTGGGGGAAACCTAATGCCCCGCGCATTAGACCTCCCCATGGTAAAGCATTATGGGGGGACATAGTGTGAGGATGGCCAGCGTCATTTTAAATTACTTTTCGTGTTCTATGAACACAGAAGACTCTTCTAGTGGTTGTCTAGTAGACAGCCACTAGAGGAGGGCTTAACCCTGCAATGTAAATATTGCAGTTTATGAAAACTGCAATAAATTACACTTGCAGGGTTAATGGTAGTGGGAGTTGGCACCCAGATCACTCCAACGGGCAGAAGTGGTCTGGGTACCTGGAGTGTCCCTTTAATTGAAAGGAGAGGCGGTGTCCTTTATTTCTCATTACTTTAGGTCATGGAGATCCGTAACTATAGTCTAAAAAGTGTGGTCAGTGCAGTATAGAAAGCTGCACTTTATATATATATATATAGAAGGCGTATGCCTGAAGTTGTGGGAGGGATTTATGGCCTATATAAACCTAGCAAACCCCCTGCTTACCTGTCTTCGTCGATTCCGGAAATTCCCCTCCCACCACACCCTCTTTTCATATCATTATATCCAGGTGGGCCCTCTTTTTGCAGGCCTAACCTCTCGTCGGTTTCGGCACACCTCAACCGACTATTATTTATCAAAATTACACTCACTTTAAATGTGCGCCCCCTTTCATAATCCCGTACACAAATATATATATATATATATATATATATATATATATATATACACACATAGTGTATAATTTAAATATGTGTGGTTCCCTAAGAATGTACAGAGGATTGTGAAAACAGGTAAGAAAAGGATAGATAAAACACATTTTGCAAATGCAGCTTCAAGACAGAAGACTATATTTTACTTTAAAAAAATACATTTAAAAAGCGACAAACAGACATTAACGGGACAAAAACAGTATTGATTGGTTTGGAAGCCTCCATGCATTACACTAGTAAGCATAATTATTCTTCTGTCAGACAAGACAATATGATGCATATGACGGCAAAAATACAGAAAGAAGGCCTAGCATTTTAGAGATCGATAAATATCTGTTACTGATTAGGGTTAGTTTAATAGGTATTAGGATATTAAAAATAAACGTACAAACACACAGTGTTATCACAGCAAGGTGGTTATTGTATGCGTCAGTTTAGCTTTTTTTTTTTTTAGTACTCACACAGTTCAAAAGCAGCAGGACTGTTTAATTATTTTAGAGTAAATAAAAAGAATCTATTAAAATAACAGTGATTAGGTTTATGCTCACATTACCCATATGGAATGGATTCCAGTTTATTCTTTTTTTTTTTTTTCTTAAACTCTCAAAACGCATGCCCATGTTGTGCTACTGTATTACTAACGCTATAGTGTTGTTCTGCCACCCTCCCTTGCGGCAGTTAAAGGGCTAAAAGAAAAACCACAACAACCTTTAAACATTCACCTATTTCCAGCAGCAAAGTCCCTTGACGCTGTTTCCATCTCTTCCGAAGTCAGTGCCGAAAAGGGTACTGCATGCGCGCCACCCTTGTATTACGCCTTCCCCACAAGAAAGCATTGTATCAATGCTTTCCTATAGGGGATTTGAAGTTGCTGGATATCCGCATATAACAGTGTGAGGATGTCCTGTGTCGTTTCACGGAGTTAAACAGCAGTAAGTGCCTTTAGTGGCGGTCTTGTTTTTGCTAAAACTGCAATGTATTATTTGCATTTTTAAGGGGACAGGGATAGTCCAACCAGACCATTTCAATGAGATGAAGTGGTCTGGGCGTCTATAGTGTCCCTTTAAGCCACATGAATCAACTGGAAATAAAGATATCTGCATCCATAAAGAAAAATCTATGTGAAAATGGCCATTCTGTGAACATGCCAATCTTCTACTAAAGTAAAGTAACCATCGTTCACAGGATAAAACCAAAAAGAGAACAAGAACAAAAAAAAATAAAAAGTGTTATTGGCTGTTGTAGAGGCTTCACTTTATTTACACCTCTTAAAACCTACCAAGACTCTTTTCATGCACTGTAATAATTGGAAAGCATCAATATAAGCAGCTAGCACACATGTATGTTAGTATACAAAAACCATTAAAGCAAACAAGGCTACAAAATGCCAGCAGAAATCCGGGAGTGGTGGAAAGCAAAGCTCCGGAAGATGTTGGTGTGCTGGATACGAAAACAAGTGTACCTGAGTTTGATTTTTATAACGAATTGAACTCTTAGAAGCTTGATCCACATGTGTCTGATTATTCGATGACGTATCATTATATTTACTGTTTGAGGGAGAAACCAAACTAGCACAGCAAGGAAAGACACCAAATTGTAAAAACCCACATTTGTCACATGCCCATTATTATACATTACATACACACATATAGTGGAGATGCCATAAAGGTGCATTTCAGACCTTCATACTTATGTAGCTATGCATGTGCTTCCTATTCGTATTTATTCTAAAAATCTGAAATTTCTTGCAAGGAGCCCTTAAGGAGTATTCATGCATTCTACCTTTCAGCAGGGCCTTCATTGAAAAAATCTCAATTGTGGTTAGAGAAATAACCCTAGCAAAGAGCTATGTTGGCACCACCTATAACCTTTGTGTGTTATAATGGTTCATATATATGGAAGCATATGAGCTCCAGCTATATACTCCATAGACCCAGCCTGTACAAGAACAGCGAAAGCATTAAACGTGATTGGGGTGGAGGGGGTGGGAATTACCATTCAGCTGATTAAACAATTCTCAATGTAGACATGAAGAATAAAATTGAAATAAAGCAATCTCCTATATATGTGTGTGTATGAGAATACATATAACTATTGAACCACAATTATGAGCCAGAGAGAGGACAGCTGGAAGCAGATTAGGAGAGCAGATTGTATTTATCAGTGTACTCTTGCAAGTTACTATAAACTAGATGCATTGCCAGATTCACAGCGATATGGAAATCAAATTCTGCACCAGCTGGCCACCCCTTCTTCTAAATATCAGGGAGTATCCACGGTATTTGTTCACAAATTTCTAAAGATTAAAAATTGCTAGAATTGGTTCTGGAAATAACCAATACCCAATTGGTTTTGGAAATAAATATGTAAGCTAAACCAATCATATAGGCAGAAAGGCTTAAAATGCTGAAGCTTCCGCTCAGATTCAAAACTGTTTCAACAGGTTATCATTTCTGTATCATTATGCCAAGTCAGAGATTCATAGATATGGGCTTCTTGCACATGTCATAGACTGAATAGCACATCTGTGACCAGAATGTAAAACTTTTTTTTTTCTTTTTTTAAATAATTATATATTGAATTACAAAAATGGCAAGAGTATACTGAACAGTGAGCATAAATACAATACACACAATACATGCCACTGGACTCTAACTAAAGGGAGTGTCTTCCACATTAGAATGGTAAAACTATTGGCCATTATTTTATTTTTTGGCCATTTAAAAAAAATAACATGCTACATTTATCTTTGGAGTTTTTAACATATTTCTACTTTTTGTTAGTCGCACATTTATGGGAGACTTGAAATCTGTTTTAAGAGTTGGTTTCAGAACAGAAGAATAAGTAATCTGCATCTTTAAGCTGTATGGAAGAGGGTGGCAGTGAATGATTACAATTTTGCTAATCATTGTTTCATGTTTCTTTTTATTTTAGCCCTAAAGTATTTGTGTTTCCCCACAAAAGACAGCAACATATTTGCACCAGTTATGTGCACATTATGTGGAGTCCAGTTTTAAACACAGATTAGACCTCTACATTTTACAGAGTTCCACGGTAGAAAATACAACACACTCTCCTAAGAGAAAGGGATCCGAAAATAGATGCAGAGCTAAAAAAATATTGAAAAGGAAAAAGTCTACAGTGCAATAAAATTCCATAATGTAACTCAATATTCCACACAATACATTACAGGACTGCTCCAAGCATAATAAGTATGTGCTGTTGTGCGTATGGTGCTAGGAGTAAACTGGCACCCCAACGCTATCCAATTAAATAGTCAAACCGTTTTTTTCCATTTGACTTCTTACCTGGGGTCCACAAGGTGCGGTTTCCCAGCCTCTCAAAAAGCTGGAAGCTCTCCACACGAGGTAAGATCGGTGGTGCCAGATAGCAATCATCTGATTCTGCCAATTAGCTGGCCCTCCACTGCTGGGCTTAGCACAGAAGAATTAACTGAATACTGTGCAGCAGCATTTGGCTCTAAGGATAGAAGGGAAGAGGTAGGAAGCTGCACCCGATGATACCCAGGTAAGAAGTCAAAACAGTGATTACATACATGGGAGGGGTGCCAGGCCAGTCCTGGCACCATAACCACACCAGTGTGCAGTAACTGCTTGGAATAATCCTTTCTTTCCTCGTAACACAAACCAAGCAAACTACTATGATTTGTCCAGCTTGAATTCAATGAAACTGAATTGTAATCCTCAATTGCAAAAAAATATACTAATTGCATACAATAAATGAAAAGTAGAACCGAGGGAGAAACTGGTGTTATCTACTCATCTTTGAGTTATGAGATAGAAGAACAGAGTTAAAACTAAAAATAGAAAGACAAAAACCCATGATCTCACTGCTACAAATATCATATAGTCTAGTCATAAAAGCAGCCATTCAGAAAAAGTTTGAGCTTCAGGTTTTTTTTTCTAAAATGTAAAAACTTTTTTTGCGGTTCTTACCTGTTAAGTGATGGTACACAGTGGAAAATTGGCCAGCCATAATTCATAAGCTGTGCTCAACACAGCACTACAGCAGAGTTGGGTCTAGGCCACTTTTCTACAGGGTATGGGTTGCTATTCCTTGCAAATATTTGTATTTTATGTCTTTGCATACACCTTCTAACTGCTCTACCAAAATATGCATTTGTACGCAAAACATGCTGCTCATCTGAAACCCCACAACACAATGAGGCAGTCCCAATTTCCCTTAACTCACTCTAATTCAATTCAAAGTTTAATAAAACATTTTTTTGCTATGCCCTCCCTTTGTTTTATTGTATTCCTCCTCATCTAAACCAATTCCACTAGCATGCTCTTTCACCAAACATATGGTAGGGGCCATATATTTGCTACAAAAGGACTACAGGCAACACTTTCTTCATCTTAAGTCTCACATTATACAATTAAGCTCTTTCTTCAAATCATTTCCACTTTTCTCCTCAATAGCAATTATTGCCCTTCACTGAACATCCCAGAGTACATTCATTATATGTCCTCTGTCTCACTTACAACTCAATTTACTAATGTTAAAGGGTTACTGCAGGCAACATGACCACTTCAGTGATTTTATGTATTTGTGGTGGCTGGATGCTGTATGTGCAGTGTTTCACTTTGAAACGCAGCACCTACCGAATGAAATTACCGAATGAAATTCCTTTGTTATTGTTGGGTCAAGGCTAAGTAATGTCAATTCTATGCAAATGTGGTTGTGGACAGCCAACAAATGAGTAGAAGGATCAGCATCTGACTTCAGAAGTCTGCAGAAGTCAGGTGGAGTGAACCCTGCCTCAGAGAACCCTCAGCACCCAGCAGAACCAAGATGTTTGCTCCCAGCCAACATTAATTTGCCATATCTACATAAAATAAAGAAGAAGAGTAGAAAAGCAGTAATGCAGCATCAAGAAGACAGAGCAACAACAACAACATGTTTCTATTATGGCTTTACGTTTGAACAAACCAAAAGCTTTTAGAATAAAAAGGGATCTCAAAAAAGAAAAAGAAAAAAAGGTTGGGAATACACACACACGTAAAATAAGCTCACCCTTTTTTTCTACAATAAAAGTATATTCCAGCGCCCAATATTCCAATAATACCTAGTGCTCCGACAATTCCTCCTTAAGAGAAACCAAGAAACAATGCAAACATTAAATATACTATCCCCCTTCTAATGGCTCAATTGTATCAGCGTTTTTTTTGTAAAAAAAACAAAAAAAAAAGAACGCAAAAAAAAAAAAAAAAAACACACAACAACCTAGTTTACAATAGTTTACCCCATCTTTAAAAATTGCTAAGCAGACCATAGATGACAGGCTAGAGTTGCCCCCACATTAATATATATCTTGAAACGTGATGACTAGTGTCAGAGCACATTGCATTTGGTTGAAGCAAAATCAGACAAAAATGGCTCTGGATAAACATCACAGATATCAGTCTTGGATGAACTCTCCCCACACATGTATCAAGGGTACTTTGCACAGATTACCGATAATAAATTGTTCAGCAAACAGGACAAAGGCGTAATTGCATTTATTTCACATCTTCCAGCATGTTCAACGTGGATCACTATAATGTGGAGTCAATCCCATATTTCCATTGTTTGCAATGTATAATCTTTTCTAGCCCAATGTGGGATGAAAAGAAGTCATTGTGACAATGCACTTGCCTCAAGAAAGAGTTATACTAATACAATATGAAGCAGAGCCTGCACAGAGTCTGTGCTGTTAGATGGTCTTGTTGAAAGACATAACTGCAAACATGTAGTAATAACAGTACTGTGGGGGATGTACCAAGAAAAATGTTTTCTCCAAAGTTTAAATGGCATCATAGCATAAAGGAACACTATAGCATTAGGAATACACATTTCTACTTTTACTTACCTTTTCTCCATCGCAGTGGCGCTTACCACAGCTGGTCCCACCTCCTTGGTAAGATCGTAGGAAAGCATTGAAGACTAGTGTGCATGTGTGGCAAAATGCAGCATTGCACCAATCATAGGTTTTACTCTAAAGCAGAGGTTGTCTGAGTGACAACAACTAGAGGCACTTTAATCCTCCAATTAAGCGGTTTGCTCTTACCGTGCCATCAAGGCGGCTAGGAATGGTCATCCCACAAGTGCCAGACAGTGCCACAGCAGATCCTGTATTTTTGAGTAGTTCTAGTCCTGTTATACCTGGCTATGTCTGCAGCACTAGGGGGCTGGACATCTTCTGTGGCTATTGCCTGTGCTTCACCTGAGACAGATCGCTCATCAGCTGGGTATAAAACATTTCCTCTCCCTGAGAACATTGTCAGTTATTTGAATCTGGTTAACGTGTGTAGTTCTTCCTTTTTAATCTCCTGAGCTTGTTATCCAGATTGACCCCGGCTTCTGACCTTGGCTCCACTCATTGTTTATCCTGACCTCTGGCATCCTCTGACTTTGGCTACTCCTCGTTTATCCTGACCTTTGCAAACCTTTCCTGCACAACCCCCATGCACAGGTTAACAGTCCAGGTGGCTTCTTACCTGGTCACCTTGAACTGTGTTTATCTGCAAGGGTAAGCGAACATCTCTGTGCTTCATACTCCCACCTCAGGTAAGACCCCTGACAGTGGGGGAAACATGGCCTATTGACAGGCTGAGATGCTCTCAGCCCCTCAGCGGCATGAGCCCAAATATGTGGGGAAACGGTTTCCAAAATGCTTTACACCTGAAAGTAGGAAGGTTCTGTTTCAGAACTTTGACAAGTGCCTGTGTCATTAAGAAACAAGTCGATGGTAGGTAGAATTAAAAAAATAAAAATAAATAATTTGCAAAACTCCACCCTCATTTGTGGGCTGGATAGAGACATATTTTATTTTACAAAGGAGAGAGTTAGGTAGGGGTTAATGGCAACCTCATCTCCAGGGCTGGAAGGATTCTCTAACTATCTATACCAGGCATAGGCAACCTTTGGCACGCTAGATGTTTTGGACTACACCTCCCATGATGCTTTGACAGCATTATGGGTGTAAGAGCATTATGGGTGATGTAGTCCACAATATCTGGAGTGCCAAAGATTGCCTGAGCCTGAATTCTATACCAAATATTACAACAATCCTGCTCCTTGTATGGCAAAAACACACTCCCTCAGACTCATAGGTCAGTTGAAAGTGAAAGGAGGGGTCGTTGTCAATCGTCAGGCTCTTATCTGTTATACATAACCACAACTCTCCTCTTACGCATTTCAAAGAAAGGGAAAGACAGATATTTAGAGAGCGTTGGTTAATGTGGGTTGATGAGAATCATTTCTTCACCTGTTTTGGGGCAGGTCATTTTACCATGCCCTTCCTGGTTGTAGAGGTCTTTGGTGATATGTTTATTTTTATTTTTTCCATGGGGACCCAAATTCTGTTATTCTTTGGTTGAAAGGAGGTCCTACAGCCTACAGACACCCAAAAATGTATTTATGCATTTATTTTCAGTGCTGCTACAAAACACACAATGGACAAATAACCATAAAGGTGGTTCCCTTGCACCTTTGGAAAAAGTCTTCACTTATGTGTTGACCTGAGTCAAGCTCCAACCTTGCACAATTCGTCTGGTTTGCACTGGTTGCTCCTCACTTTGACATGAGGCATCATGTTTCTGATAATTTTCGGTCACTTCCCTTACACAGTTAAAGGTTTTGACATCAGACGCTGTATGGCTGCATGATTTTAGATGCTACTGTTATGAATATAATGCAAAGCCACAGCTTTGTAAAAAGTCATTAGCCTAGACTTATTAGGACAGACTCTCCTTAGGCTCATTGTCAGCTTCTGGTTTTTACTGTGTTGTACGCTTGGTGCGGAGTTTGAAGTATCCAATGTTCTGGTATTACTGATCTCAATCCTGCTTGCTTGTACCCGGTGTTCTGGTTTTACTGATCTTGACCCGACTTACTTGTATCCAGTGTTTCTGTATTACTGATCTTGATCCAGCTTGCTTGTACCCAGTGTTCCCATATTACTGATCTTGATCCAGCTTGCTTGTATCTAGTGTTCCTGTATTACTGATCTTGACCCAGCTGGCTTGTATCCAGTGTTCCTGTATTACTGATCTTGACCTGGCTTATTTTTGTCCTTAAATGCTTACTGCCTGACTGGACTATGGCTTGTCTGACTACCTGCTTTCTGTAATACTGACCTTCGATCGTTTATTGGTTTGCTTAGTTACTTTAACACCACAATGGTTTCTTTTGTTCAAGTTAAACCCTACTCTAGTTAAACCTCTACTAGTCACTCTAAGATCTGGTAATACTTCTTTCTATCCCTCCCCCAGATCTGCAATTAGGGATTCTATACTTACCTAGTACGTGACTCCCCGTTCCTGACTTATGATAGTAAGAGAGAAATTAATCTCAGTTCATTTTTTGTTATGCTTGCAGATATGGGCATTTAAGATAAAGTAATAAATAAAAAATTGGAAAGTACATTTACAAATCAAGTACAATCTTATGATCTACGTCATACACAATGCTAACAAAAAAAAGACAAAAGACAAAAAACAAAACAAATTAAATGTGACAGTTTTAAACCAATCATTATCATCATACACATTACTTCAAATTTTCAGAAAGGAGAAGTCTTACAGCAACCTCCTTTTCTGTGACAATGTTTCCGCAACTCAGACAGCAGCACATGACAAATATCAAAGGAAAGGCAATGTATGAAGAAAATGAAAGGGCCATCTTGCCAGACAAATGTCCTCTACTTCTTACAGCCCTTGGCTTATGGGTGGAGTTGACATACATACAAACTTTAATATATAAAAAAACGCACACCTCTTTTGACTCGCCACTAGCCACTGGAGAATGAAAATTTAGCTCTGGCGAGTAGACATTCACCCCCTGTGACTGTGCCATGGACCTCTCCGGGCTAGCAGTGGAGAAGAAAGGGCCGAGAGAACACACACGATATATATATATGTGCATTTCATTTCAGGACTGCTGCCAAAAGCTGTGGCTAGGTAGGGATGTTAAACTTGGCAAAATTCCTGAATGGTGGTTTCATTTAAGGAAGCTTAAATGCAAAAGCATTGTTTGGTGTTAAATAGTGCTCTTACTCAACTTCCCCTTTTTCCCCTTTTCTTTTAACTAGGCTGAAGGCTGGCAACAGCTGTTAAATGGCACTTTCATTTTCCTCTGCCATAAGTTCTTAAAGGAGCACTATAGGGTCAGGAACACAAACATGTATTCCTGACCCTGTAGTGTTAACATCG
Source organism: Pelobates fuscus (assembly GCF_036172605.1). Classification (NCBI taxonomy): domain Eukaryota; kingdom Metazoa; phylum Chordata; class Amphibia; order Anura; family Pelobatidae; genus Pelobates; species Pelobates fuscus. Next base: position 159,125,274 of record NC_086317.1, on the reverse strand, counting down.
TTATTTATGTGGCTTGCTCCTCCTTAGCTTATTTTATTTATTTCATTTCCACCTCTTGATTCACCTCTTTGGGTGACATTAGCAGAATTGATGATCTCAGCCAATCCAGTGCATTCTTATAGGAAAAGGATTGCATTGGCGGAGATGGTCAATGAGGTGGGTGGGGGCAGGGACAAACACCGGCCTGGCCAATCAGCATCTCCTCATAGAGAGAAAGTTCAGTGTCTCCATGCAGATGGTGAAGATCTTGAAAGTCAGTGCTGCACACTGTACAGCACTGCCCCAGGAAGCATCTCCAATGGTTATCCAAGGAGTGACTTCTGGAAGTGTCCATAGGCTTTAATAAAAGTACTGCCTTTCCTTTGAAAACACAGTATTAACAGTAAAAAGCCTGCAGGGTCTTACTATACTCACTACTAAGCTGCAGTTCTGTTGAATATAGTATCCCTTTAACCCCTTAAGGACACATGACATGTGTGACATGTCATGATTCCCTTTTATTCTAGAAGTTTGGTCCTTAAGGGGTTAAGGAAATCCAAAAAAAACTAATGAAGAAACAAACTTAAAGTAGCATAAAACATCCACTAATTCGGTGTAATATTTTAAAATAGTATAGAAATATAATTTCTCTTTGTAAATTAAACTTTGCTAGTTTTTTTTTTTTTAAACTGGCTCATAACTTTTTTAGCTGGCTCGTAAATTCCAAGCAAATTTGTCAAACCCAGAACTAAACACACACAAAAACTTTGAAATTAATAAATCTATTGGATATACATCTAACACAATTATATTTGTAAAATAAATTCCTAGAGACTATTTACTTACCAACAATTGCACCCACATTGCTTTTCCCTGAAAGACATTAAAATAGCAATACATAAGATTTTGCAAAGTAGTCAGTTGTGCTTAGACAGTAAAGATTGATGCAACTGCAGTAATTCATCTGGGCTTCCATTGTGGCATTACTGCATATTAAAATGTATCTTGCAATGGACATGTTAATCTCTTCAACAAACAATTGCACTAGCTTTGGAAACTCCAGGCATACTTTTTATTAACATGCAAAATTTGCCCAATCTACTGATGTATTCAAATATAACAGTAAAGATTTTTAACCTCCTAAAGAAACACTCCAAGCATCATAATCATTATATCAAGTTGTCATGGTTATCTATGCAAGGAGCATCACCCCCTTTTCAGAAATCGAACTGCTTTAGAACAGTTTGACATCTTACCTGTGGTTTGCTTGGCAACATTCCCCATCTTCACTACTTCAAAGAGCCAGAAACTAGTCCTGCTTCTGAGCTTCTGGCTTTCAGATGTAGTGGAGACAGAGCCATGTAGATACCAAGTAAGAAATCAAACCATTCTAAAACAGTTTGAATCATTACAAAGACAGGGGAGCACCAGGGCACTACTGGAGTGTTCCTTGAAGAGGTGTGAATAAACCCTTCCCCCCCATTAAGAGTTTGTTTGTATTTCTTATCAATTGTACAGTGCTACGGATTATGTTAGCACTATGTAATTTAACTGAGAAACTGCTTCACTGAAGGTAGTTGTCCAAGTGCTGCAGGAGAGATGCATGTTTTTGAGATTGATATAGTATATCAATCAAACTATGGAGCAAATAGTTGAATGTATAAGAAAGGTAATGGTAAATTAAACATGGACTATACCACCATAGTGATTTTTCTCAGCACAACCATACAATCAAAAGAGGTTATAGGGGGAAGGGGGGCACACAAATTAAAAAAAAATACAAATGTAAAGATTCTCTCAGTTCAATTAATTGATTCAGTTTTAAACTCAATGACAATGTCAATAATTAGTAGAGAATACTTACCCTCACATACAGGTAATGCTGGTTGCCACACACCATTTACATCACACTTTACTGTGGCAGAACCACTCATTGTGAAATCGCCAGTACATTGAAATGTCACAGATGAATTCCATATATGTGGGCCCGAGACAATAGATCCTGGTACTATGTTAGCGTTCTCGACAACAGGGGGTGAACATTTACCTGAAAAATACATTAAAGACACAAATCTCAATAAATAAATGTATTTTCAAGAATTTGGAACAGTTTACCAGGAGTAGCAGATGGCTACCAACACTAATTTGAAGCAAAGGATCAAGTTGTGACGAAGAACAGATGGAAAAAGGTTTTTGATCTTTCTCCCAAAATAAAAAAAAATTATGACCCCAGTGTAAACTACTAAGCCAAGAAAAGTGAAGAGTCCAAAGGATTTCCTTTGAAGACCACCAAACCACTCTCCCCCCCCCCCCCCCCCCCCACAAAAAAACAAGCACACACACCAATGGAATAAAAAAAAAAAAAAAAAAATTATAGAATTTATTAAGGAATATTAAGTAATCGACTTTGGGCATACAAGATCAGATAAATAAAAACATAAAAATATATATATAAAAAAAAAATCATAATTCAGTGACTTAATACTTACTTTTCTGACATGTGGGCAATTGAGGTTCTGATTGACCATAATTAATGCATGTTACAGAAGATAATCCACTCACAAGGAAATCTTTATTACATGCAAATGTCATAGTAGACTTTAATATGCCAGTATATATGACGTTTTCTTTATAAGAGAGGCATCAGTAGTGAAGACAAATGTAGCATGGTTGATTTCATAGACACAGACTACAACAGTCATGACCCATCACGGCATATAAGAATTTGGAACAGTTTACCATGAGTAGCAGGTGGCTACCAACACTAATTTGAAGCAATGGATTAAGTAGTGATGAACAGATGGAAAACATTTTTAGATCTTTTTCCACAATGTGCCAAAATAAAAAAATAAAATATGACCCCAGTGTAAACTACTGAGCCAAGAAAAATAAAGAGTTACTTTGAGGAGCATACACTATGACACAATATGAAGGGAATATTGATGAGGGGGGAGGCGGGGGAAGCTATTTCTATAAATAATTAAGGAATAATTAAGTAATCCCATTTGGGCATGCAAGATCAGATAGTTAAAATACATTTTAAAAAATTGAGTGACCTAATACTCACTGTGACATATGGGCAACTGAGGATCCCACTGCCCCTTATCATTGCATGTTACAGAAGATGATCCAGTCATGATGAAATCTTTATTACACCCAAATGTCACAGAGGAATTTAATGTGTAAGGACCAGTTAATCCTGTTAGTTTCTCAGCATTCTGAACATTAGGGGTAGGGCATTCAACTAAGGAAAACACACAGGATGGTAAGTAAGCAGATTACAATGCTAGAAAAGTAGAAGTTGTTGACTGAAAGAGTCTTTGGCATTACATTTGTTAAGAATGAGCTATGAAGATAACAGGAAATAAACATACTATTTGAGTAGAGGTGGAGAAGCATTCTTAACAAAAACAAGTGTAGTATAGTTGGTTAGAAATGGAAAAGACTAACAGGGATGCCCCATCATGGTAGATATGACTATGGAACAGTTTGGGCAATGGTGCATACTCTGCATTCTGAATGGGGAAAGAGGGGGTGGATATTAATGGCAGTTCACAGTAGTTCAGAATCACACGCATGCAGAAAGTGAACAATAGATCTATTGTGAGGGTGCATCCCCTAACCTTGTATGTAGGGATACACGTGCAACTGTGATATAACAATGTCATAATTTGATTACATTAGCTGGGGTGAGCATGTGTCACATCAGTTTCACATTAAGTTTGCCCTTCATAGAAGAGGAGAGACACACGCCTTCTCTTATGCTGGATAGTCAGGCAGGTAGCTAGCCTTTGATATCACTCCTATATGTTTATGTAGACGGTTGTTTGGCCTTTTTAGCCTGATCTGCACACAAGATGACACACTTGAAAAATCTGCAAGGTTTTCAGCTTTGATCAAGAGTAGAGATGACATCACATTATTAATGAAGCTCCAAAATAAAGTACAAACAAAAAAATGTTGTATAGTGAAATTAACACTGTCTGGCTGATAATAGAGCCAATGTTCTGAAGAAAAATAGAACATTAGAAGGTAAGGGAAGGAGGGTAATCTGTTAAAGGGAATGTAACTTTTACAGTTGCTAACAAGATAAAAATTTGACTTGAACATCGATTAACATAACTCCCACAATTAAAGTGACCTGTGGAGAAAAGGTGCATGCTCTAGTAAAAGAAGCAGTATCTGCCATCTGACGGACAAAACGTTGCAGGTTAATTAGGGCTAGATGCTGATCACCCATACCACATGCACAGTAAGAATTATGTATGTGTGCAGTGATCTTGGTGAGACCAATTCTGTTCTTTTCCAAACATTTTTTCCTCCTTTCAAACATTTTGGTATGTCAAGGATAAAGACTGCTGGCACATTCCAGTATACTCACTGTGGCATTTTAACAGAGAATACTACAAAAAGAAATGGAAGATTGCAAAACGGTTAACTATATACACTACAAGAACTGGCCAAAAGTGGAATTTTGGCCCAAAGCAAAATGTAAAGACCGAAGACTGAAAAGCGGTCTCTTATATTTAAAGAAGAAAAACCGTACAAAAACACAAACACACACACATTTATTTGTAAAGTGCCAAAAAAATCCACAGCTCTGAACAATAAGTGGAATAACAAACAAGTATTTGCAAAAAGACGAGTTGGACACGCAGGAACAGAGGGCCCTGTTCAAACAAGCTTAAATTCTAGAGGGAGTCTCATACATACACACATATACAATTTATGGACTAAAGAATTGAGACACACCTCTTCATTATTGAATTCGGGTATTTCAATCAGACCCATTGCCACAGGTGTATGAAATCAAGCACCTAGCCATGCGGTCTGCATTAACAAACATTAGTGAAATAAATGGGTTGTTCTTAAGAGCTCAGTGCATTCAAGTGTGATACTATGATAGGATGCCACTTTTGCAATAAGTAAGTTTGTGGAATTTATAGCAGGAATGAAATATCACAGTCAACTGTAAGAAGTATTATTGGAAAGTGGAGGCGTCTAGGAACAGCAGGAACACAGCCACGAAGAGGAAAATCACGTAAAGTCACAGAGTGCTGAGGCGCAGGGTGTGTAAAAGTCGCTAATGCTCTGATGATTCCATAGCTGAAGAATTCCAAAATTAATCTGGTGTTAATATCCGCACAAAAACTGTACTGTGGGAGCTTCATGGAATGGGTTTACCATGATTAGCGGGTAGATACAAAAAACTAATTTGAAGCAATGGATCGAGAAGCGATGAACAGATGGAAAACTTTTTTGATCTTTCTCCAAAGTAGGTAAAAATATTTTTTTTTTTATATATAAATAAAAAGACATGACCCCAGTGTAAACTACTAAGCTAAGAAAAGCAGAGTCACTTTGAAGAACATATATTATGACAAAATAGCAATAAGAAATGTCAAAAAAAAAAAAAAAAAACAATTTATATAAATAATTAGGTAACCCACTCTGGGAATGCAAGATCAGATAATTAAAAATGTATTTAAAAAAAACTAAACAAAACATTGCCTTAATACTCACTTTTTTGACATGTGGGCAATTGAGGTTCCCACTGACCCTTCTCACTGCATGTTACAGAAGATGATCCAGTCATGATGAAAGCTTTATTACATTCAAATGTCACAGTAGACTTAAATATGTAAGGACCGGTTAATCCTGTTAATTTCTTAGCATGCTCAACATTAGGGGTAGGGCATTCAACTAAGAAAAAACACACAGAATGGTAAATAAGCAGATTACCCATATTATATAGATGTTGACTTTAGGAGTCTGTAGCATTCATAAATTAGTTATGAATGAGCTTAAAAGAAAATATATAAATATTTTTATTTTAGGAGCGGATATTTTCTTTAGAAGAGTGCAATCAGTAATGAAAACAAACGTAGCATGGTTGATTTGATAGACCCAAGGTAGACCATGGTATGTTCCATAGGCACAGAGCATGACAGTCATGACCCATCACGGCAGATAAGAATTTGGAACAGTTTACCAAGAATAGAAGGTGGCTACCAAAAGTAATTTCAAGAAATGGTTTAAAAAGTGATGAACAAGTGGAAAACATGGTTTGATCTTTTTCCACAATGTGCCAAAAAATAAATTAAAAACAATATGACCCCAGAAGAAGAAAGTCAAAGAGTTACTTTGAAGAACATACACTATGACACCATTTTAAAAGAATATCGGGGGAGGGGGGTAAACAATTCCTATAAATAATTAAGGAATAATTAAGTAATCCACTTTGGGCATGCAAGATCAGATAGTTAAAATAAATAAAAGAGGAGTGACTTAATACTCACTTTGACATGTGGGCAACTGAGGATCCCACTGCCCCTTATCATTGCATGTTACAGAAGATGATCCAGTCATGATGAAATCTTTATTACACTCAAATGTCACAGAGGAATTTAATGTGTAAGGACCAGTTAATCCTGTTAGTTTCTTAGCATTCTCAACATTAGGGGTAGGGCATTCAACTAAGAAAAAACACACAGGATGGTAAATAAGCAGATGACAATGCTAGAAAAGTAGAAGTTGTAGACTGAGAGAGTCTTTGGCATTAAATTTGTTATGAATGAGCAATAAAGAAAACAGGAAATAAATATGCTATTTGAGTAGAAGTGTAGTATAGTTGGTAAGGTAGAAAAAGACTAACAGCAATGCCCATTCATGGTAGATAGGACTATGGAACAGTTTGGGCAATGGTGAGTACTCTGCATACTGAATATGGAGAGAGGGGGGTGAAATATTAATAACAACTCACAGTAGTTCAGAATCACACGCATGCAGAAAGAGAAAAATAGATCCTTATAGTGAGGGTGCATCCCCTAGCCTTGTATATAGGAAAACACGTGCTACTGTGAAATAATAATGTCATCATTGTATTACATTAGCTGGGGTGAGCATGGGTTACATCAGCTCCACATTAAAGGGACACTATAGTACACAGAACGACTACAGCTTAATGTAGCTGTTCTGGTGAGTATAATAGTTCTCTCTCTGCTTTTTTCATGTAAACACAGTGTTTACATTGCCTCTGGGGACACCTCCAAGTGGCCACTGGAGGTGCTTCCTGTGTCAGTGCTGCCGAAAAGGCCGCACAGACGTTCAGCGTCCCCACGCACTGCATGGAGATGCTGAATTTTCTTCAGAGATACATTGATGATTTCACAAAGGGGTCGGAGCCAGCGCCGGCAGACCAGCTCGGCGCTGGAAATAAGGTAAGTTTTCAACTTTTAGAGGGTCGGGCAAGCCACCTAAATGGTGGGTTAAACATTAGAGAGTCAGGAATACAAGTTTGTGTTCCTTTAAGTTTGCCCTTGATAGAAGAGGAGAGAAACACGCCTTCTCTTATTCTGGATCATTAGGAAAGTACTCTTTTGGTATCACTGCTATATGTTCATGTAGAGGTTTTTATTGTCCACCTGAAGTCTTTTTACATATATTTAAGATGACACACTTGAAGATCAGCAATGTTTTCAGCCGTGATCAAGAGTAGAGCTTACATCACTATTAATGAAGCTCCAAAATCAAGTACAAACAAAAAAATATTGCACAGTGAAATGAATACTGTCTAGCTGATAATAGAGCCAGTGTTCAAGAAAAATAGAACATTAGAAGGTAAGGGAAGGAGGGTAATCTGTTAAAGGGAATGTAACTTTTACAGTTGCTAACAAGATAAAAATTTGACTTGAACATCGATTAACATAACTCCCACAATTAAAGTGACCTGTGGAGAAAAGGTGCATGCTCTAGTAAAAGAAGCAGTATCTGCCATCTGACGGACAAAACGTTGCAGGTTAATTAATATGTGGTCTAACAAACAAGTAATTGCAACACACAGGAAGAGCGGGCGTTGTGGGGCCTGCTCAAACGAGCGTACAGTCTCGAGGGAGTCACATACATTATTATTGCCATTTATATAGCACCAACATATTCTGTAGCGCTTTACAATATTCTGAGAGGGGGATTTAACTATTACTAGGACAATTACAAGAAAACTTACAGGAACGATAGGTTGAAGAGGATCCTGCTCAAACGTGCTTACAGTCTATAGGTGTCACGTCCTGTTCCTGTTGCGGATCAATTCTGTCAATGGCTTCTGGTATCCAGTACTCATTTTACAATTCTTGTTTAGTTTTTCTTGTTTTTTTTTTTCTGGTTTTCTATTCTATGTCTCGTTTTCTTTATGCCGAGTTCATTCCTTTATTCAGTCTCCTGGATCCCTTTACATGTTTTTTTTGTTTTTGTTGTTGCCACACCTATTCCTTTGCCATTAATCCTTTTTGTTTCAGTCTGTTCCTGCAAGCAGTGGTCTCATTTGCTCTGCTCCTTTCTCTGCAGGTTAAGTACTGTGTGTGTGTTTTATTGTTGTTTATTTAGTCATGCATATCTAGGCAGTTAGGACCCACCATAATTGGAGTACTTTGGCGCAGTGGCGGGCTGCATACTTCTTGGCCATTTATGTATGTCTAAATCTCCAATATTTATTACATATATAGTACTTATGTCTCCTTGTTTTGCCTTGTATCTCTTGTATTCCCATTTCATGTACAGTCCTGTCCTGTCCATGTTTCCCTCATGTATTGTGTACATGTTCTGGGTTCTGCTTTCTGTCCTGCTCCGGTTCTGGGTTCTTCTAGTCTTGTCTTGTTTTCTTGTTTGGTGCCTGTTTTAGTCTTGCCTTGTTTCTAGTACTGGATACATATTTGCTTAATATCAGCTCCTGGCATCCGCTAAGCGGCATCAGGGCTTGGGTATGTGGCCGCACAAACCTTGGTGCTCAACATCAGGGGGCGTGTGGTTACTCTGCACCAGACCCCGTTTGTCCACTTCCACACAGAGACTCCTATTTTCATCATCAGGCATACAGGGGTCCCGGTATTCGGACCGCCACCCGCGACAATAGGAAGTGGGGTATAAGACACATTAGGACAGGAAATAGAAATCAAATAAGGTGGGAGTGAAGCAGAGCTGGAGGAGAGTGCTGCCCTTTAGGAGAGAGCAAGAGATAGGTATGTAAGAAAGAGGTTACTCTGGGAGGCCATAAGCTTTCCTAAAGAGGATGAGTTTTAAGGCACTGCTTAAACGATTGAAGACTAGGGGAGCGTCTGATGGTGGTAGGCAGGCTATTCCGTAGGAAGCGAGACGCCCACGAGAAGTCCTGCAAGCGTGAGTTGGCCATACGGGTGAGAGCAGCGGACAGAAGGTCACAGGCAGAGCGGAGAGACTGAGAATGGGGCATACCTATGGATCTGTGAAGAGAAATAAGAGGGGCTAGTGTGCAGTGGTTTAGAGGTATGGGTTAGCACTTTAAATTGACTCCTATAGGCTACAGGAAGCCAATGTAAGGACTGACAGGGGGATAAGGTGTGAGGGGACCGACTAGAGAGGAAAATCAGTCTGTCGGCAGCATTCATTACAGACTGTAGCGGGGCAATATGGCTTTTGTGGAGACCAATTAGGAGAGGGTTACAGTAATCCATACGGGAAATTACTAGAGCATGGACAAGCTCTTTGGTAGCATCTTGCTTAAGAAAGGCGGGTGCAGGCCATGTTTTTAAGATGGAATCTACAGGATTTGGCAACATACTGGATGTGAGGCTCAAAGGTGAAGCCAGAATCAAGTATGATGCCAAGACAGTGCGCTTGCAAGGATAGACTTATGTGGATACCACTAATGTGAAGGGAGAGCGAAAGAGGAGGATCAGTATTAAGAGGAGGAAAGAAAAGGAGCTCAGTTTTAGATGGATTGAGTTTCAGAAAGCGGGAGGACTTCCAGTCAGAGGTAGAAGAAATGGAAGCAGTGACACGTTGCAGGACGGCAGGGGAGAGGTCCGGGGAGGAGAGATATCTGGGTGTCATCAGCATACAGGTGGTAGTGGAATCCAAAAGAGGCAATACGTTTGAAAAGAGAGGCAGTATAAAGAGAAAATAGAAGGGGACCAAGGACGTTGGGGGGCTCCAACCGAGAGAGGATGAGGGGAGGAGGTATCATTACAAAAGGAGACGCTGAATGAGCGTTGGGAGAGATCCGAGGAAAACACGAGAGGACAGAGTCACATAGACCGAGTGACTGAAGAGTTTGAAGAAGGAGAGCATGATCAGCAGTGTCAAATGCAGCAGAGAGGTCAAGAAGAATTAGTATGGAGTAGTGGCCTTTGGATTAAGCTGCGATTAGGTTGTTAGTAAGTTTGATAAGAGTAGTCTCAGTAGAGTGGAGAGGGCGGAAGCCAGCACGCTGTTGTGGTTATGGTGCCAGGAGTGCTGTGGTGTCCTCCCAGGGTAAGTAGTCAAACTGTTCAAGAACAGTTTGACAACTTACCTGTGGTCTGCCAGGATAGGGGCTGTTGTAGGGGATAGGGGCAATGGTGTGTGTAAGTGGTGCAGTGTGTGTACGGGGGTGCATTGTGTTTGAAGGGGGCAGAGGCAGAGTGTGTTTGAAGGGGGCAGAGGCAGAGGGTGTTTGAGGAGGGGCAGGGGCAGAGTGTGTTTGAGGAGGGGCAGGGGCAGAGTGTGTTTGAGGAGGGGCAGGGGCAGAGTGTGTTTGAGGAGGGGCAGGGGCAGAGAGTGTTTGAGGAGGGGCAGGGGCAGAGAGTGTTTGAGGGAGGCAGTGGCAGAGAGTGAGCTGCATGCAGAGTTGAAAGTGAGATCAGCATGCAGCTGTTTAAATGGGGATTTAGACAGTAATGTAGTGTGAGCAGGGTTAAATCCCTGCGCACACACCAGGAACCCTGGGTATCAATAGATACCCGGGGCTTCCCTCTTTCAGTTGGGGCCATTTTTTGCGGCCCCAGACTTTTTGATTAGCTGCATGCAGTGCTGAAAGTCAACACTATACAGAAAAAAAGGGGTGGTGGTAAGGTGGCGCTATGATGTGCTGCTAAAACCACAGTGAAATCAACCACACAGTTTCACAGAAAAACATAAAGCAAAAAATATATAGTATATATATATATATATATATATATATAAAGTGGATAGCGCACTGAAAACCCAAGAAAATATATCAGGGTATTTAACACAATATGAAAGATATACAATACATATACCCATAAAGCAGATCTTTGTCTTGATGTCTCTGAAAAGAGTAAAGCTTACATAGGGCAATATTGTACTGATAGGTATCCAGGTATCATATGTATATGTTTAAATTGTAGAAATTCCTACTCACATTTAAATGAGCCTGTATTCAAACTGGCTCAGGTATATAGACTTGAGTAGGATATGTGGGTCAAATCCTTTAGTAGATATGTTCCTCCCCAGTATGATAGAAATCAGAGAATGATGTTAGGAAAAAGTATTCAACATTTATTTAAAACTGAATAATAAAATCTTACATTCAAGAAGTACAGATTCAACACTCAGTGTTGAATCTCAGTGTTGAATCTGTACTTCTTGAATGTAAGATTTTATTATTCAGTTTTAAATAAATGTTGAATACTTTTTCCTAACATCATTCTCTGATTTCTATCATACTGGGGAGGAACATATCTACTAAAGGATTTGACCCACATATCCTACTCAAGTCTATATACCTGAGCCAGTTTGAATACAGGCTCATTTAAATGTGAGTAGGAATTTCTACAATTTAAACATATACATATGATACCTGGATACCTATCAGTACAATATTGCCCTATGTAAGCTTTACTCTTTTCAGAGACATCAAGACAAAGATCTGCTTTATGGGTATATGTATTGTATATCTTTCATATTGTGTTAAATACCCTGATATATTTTCTTGGGTTTTCAGTGCGCTATCCACTTTATATATATATAATATATATTTTTTGCTGAAAGTCAACACTGCATGTAGCCATTTAAATCCACAGAGAACACTGCAGCTGAGCAATCATTCAGCTACAGTCATTCTCTCGAGTGATCTGGTGCTTGGGAGACCCCCAGGGTCTATGCCCCAATGCGATTCTGATCAGTGCTGGGCTTTTTCAGCTGCCCAGCACAGATCGCAATGCATTGGGCATAATGTCTTCAATGTAAAATAGAAGCCTGCAATTACAAAAATGTACCACTGTGTTTTAGTTTAAAATCCCTTTACCAATATCAGTACTGTTATTAGCAGAGGGAAACCTTTGGGATTAAGATTTAATTAGGATTATTATTCAGCTTATAAGTATTAAGTTTAAAATTAGGTGTATAATTCATTTTAGTATTGGGATTAGGTTTCAGATTAGCATTAGGGTCAGCACGGGCATCCCATTGCTGAATATAGCAAAGGAATTCCTCTGCTGACACCAGCATGGGGGAATCCTACCACTATTGCTAAAGTTAGGATTGAGATTAGGATTAAGGTATGGGTTAGGGTTGTGGTAAGGTTCATGATTAGATTTAGGGTTAGATTTGGTTTAAGATTAGGGATTTAGATTAGGATTACGATCGCTATTTACCAAACATATACATATGGTGTATATTTGTACCAAGATGATGTTGCGAAGTACAGCTAAGATAATTTTATGACAGTGGGACACATGATTTAAAATAGAAGCATCAAAAATACGTGTATGTAAAAATTTTAAATAAAAATGAATATCAAACTTTGAAGAAAATTTATAAAAAGATAAAATGTCACTTCAATAAAGCTCATATTTTATGTGAGAGTCCCCATGGTGTCCACTTTTGCAAATGGTATGGCATTAGTGGCGTAATTAAAATTTACGAGCGACTAAAATGCACCAAAGTTAAAAAACAAAACAAAAAAAACACTTACTGGGCTGGATATAATTTCAGCCCTGTATTTCACAAAAAACTAGCTAAGGTATAGAAAGGGGGTAATTTCGTACCCTGGAAATATAGCTGAGAATAATTCAGTGATTTTTATAACAGCTGTGTCCTTAAGGGGTTAAGGACGGAATCAATTGTCCAAGTTGTGATCAAAACCTATTGTAAACAAAACCTGGAATTTGTGCTATATGTCGGTTTACCATAATTTACCATTTTCATATTAAGTGCACCCACACTTATTATATATAATTTTATTCAGGTGAAACGGGGCTTTCATTTCATATTAAATATTTAACTATGAAACAATTTAATATGAATAAAATGTAAAAATCTTTGAGAAATGAAGGCTCTTAATTTTCAAGTTCTGCATATCATTTTAACTATTGACGTCATAATACTGTTAGTTTTTACTGCAATAAACACACATTTTTGTATTCAGCAATGCACGAGTACAACAGTACCCACCATATAAAGGGTTTCTGAAGTTTTGGAAAGTTACAGGGTCAAATATATGGCTTTTCCATTTCAATTTACCAGATTGGTTAGGTTGCTTTTGAGACCATATGGCAGCCCAGGAATGAGAATTACCCCCATCATGGCATACCATTCAACCAAGGGTATTCAGAATTGGGTAAGTCCAGTCTTTTTAGTAGCCACCTAGTCACAAACCCTAGCCAAATGTAGCGTTCATGTTTTGGTTTTTTTCCACAACAAAAATACCCTTTCACTGATTATAACATTGTCAATATAGGTTTTACTGCTCTGAAACACTCCTGTTTGTGTTCAGTGCTTTCTCACAGGTAAAACAGTACCCCTCGTGTATAGGTTTTATGGGGGTTTTGGAAAGTTACAGGGACAAATATAGGGCTTTCCCCTTTCAGTCTGCCAGATTGGTTTGCTGGGCCTATGTTGCCTTTGACACCATATGGCAAACCATTCACTAAAGTAGACAACCCAGGGTATTCAGAACTGGGTAAGTCCAGTCTTTTGTAGTAGCCAATTAGTCACAAACCCTAGCCAAAGTTAGTATTATATATTTGTTTTGAATTATTTACACAAAAACTGCAGTTTCACTGATGATATTATCATCAGTACACATTTTAGTATTTTAAAACACATCTTTGTGTTCAGCGAAGCCTCCCGAATACAACAGTATACCATATGTACAAGTTTTATTGTATTTTATTATTTTATTTATTTATTATATATATTGATTTATTATTATAAATATATATATTAAATATATTTTTAATGTATATTTTTAATATATGTATAATATATTATAAGTTAATTAAAACATCTGATTACCTTATTATATATACATATATTTATTAATACCAAAATACAGTAAGAAATAAATTATATATGTATTATAAATGTGTAATGTGCTAATCACATGTTTTAATTAACTTATAATATATTAGACATGTATAATATATTATTTGAATGTGTGTGTTATTTTACTTTTCAGGCACGAGTGTTCAGGCAGTCCCTTTGCAAGCAGTCTCATAGACATTTGTCGCGATCACCAAAGAACCTTAATAAGCTAGCTAGTGTAGTCCAATAGTCAATCAGCATTGTGAGGTGGGCAAATAAGGCTCAGTGGCACCCCAGCATTACTTGGGGAAAACTACCAGTATAGTGCTTCATTTAATTAGACATTATAAGCACCAAAACAACTCTAGTATATTTAAGTAGTTTTGGTGTACAGATCAAGCCTCCTTGGTCTAAGTGCTTAATTCCCTTTCATTTAGGAGTTAAAATAAAACTTTGTTTATGCATTCCTAGCCACATCTCGCCTGACCTATATAGTCTCCCTACACATTTCCACATCTTATTTTCAAACTTACTTTGTGTTTAATTTAGAATTTCTTATCTCCTGCTCTGTTAATAGCCAGCAAGAGCCTCCTGTGTGGGATTAAAGTATAATTAACGGGGGGCGAAGCCAAGTCATTGAACCGAGCGGTTGCATATCTGCAGTGCTCCGTGTCTCAAGGACTATTTGTATCACGATTACCAGCCCCATCTCCAAATTAAGCAACCCCAATTGGACCCCCCCAGCCACATTGCCATGGGCTGAAAAATGGAAAAACAAAAGGCGGATAAGCCGAGAGTGGGCATGAGCATCGGCGGTATGTGGAGGCAGGCACATGGCGCCTCACAGACCAAGATGACCTCCTACATGGAAGAGAGCTCTGACTTCTCGGACGACCAAACCTTGGAGCCCGATGACTTCCTCTTGCCTGCTCCACGGGTGCCGACTTCGGCACCTGCTGCCTCCAAACCGGACTAACTAAAGACGACACGCAGGAGCTGCTGGTGGGCCTCCGGAGAGACATCCACGGGAATATGGCCACGTTCCACAAAGACCTACAAGGCTTGACAGTTCACATGGGCACCCTGGAACACTCCCACAACGATAAGGCACAACTCACTCATCTGCAACAGATACACACACTCCAAAAGCAGCAAACCAACATGTGCCAGGCGCAGCAAGAACCTCAAAATCAGAAGAGGCAGTTCCTGAAGCAGAACTACCGCACTTCATGAGACGTCTACTAAGTGTGCTACTCTTCTCCAAACAGGCAAAATTCCTAGTGGAATGGCGCCACTTATCCCCCCCACATCAAGTCTTCGCGGCACTGCCCTACACCAGCGAGCTGCCCTCCGAACGCCACCCATGAAGCCACCAGATAATAAAGGGCACATAATTTGCTCTCACTACCGGGCCTAACCAGGGCACATAGCTAACCCAATACCCTGTTCTCCCCCACTGAGGGCAAACCGTACAGATCCATACTCTGGGGTTCGCAAAAAGACACCCCCCTCCTCTGGATCAAGGGTAATCATCCACCCAGTGAGACCAAAACAAGGAATAGAGTACTCCTATTCAGTGGGTATTAACCCCTTCAGCACCAAGGGAGGGGGACCCTGAGGGTGGGGGCACCCTTAGGCAGAGGCGGCTCTCTAATTAGGCGGTTTAGGCGGCCGCCTAAGGCCTCGCGGCCGTCTAAACCGCCATAGGGCAGACTGACATGTCGGGTCCTTGAGGACCCGACACAGGAGGGGGCCCGGCGGCTTCCCCTGTATGCCGCCGGGTGCGACGCCCCTCCTGTCAGTGTGCCCGGGAGAGCCAGCCTTCAGTCTGCAGCTCCGCTGGGTGTGAGCTGCAGACTGAAGTGTCTCGCAATCTCTAGCCAATCAGAGCGTTACCGCGGGTTACCACGGCAACGCTCTGACTGAAGATCACGAGACCTTCACCATGTGGTCTGCAGCTCTGCATCCGGCAGAGCTGCAGATCGGAGAGCCACTGGACCACCAGGGAGTCTGACTGCCACCACTGGACCACTAGGGAAAAGGGTACCTGCCACCCCACCCAACGCCCTGCCACATGCCACCCACCCTGTCACCCCATCTGCCACCCCCTCACCCTATCTGTAACTCAGCCACCCCACCTGTCACCCCCCCACTCAGTCACCCCACCCATCACCCCTCACCCTGTCACCCCATCTAACACCCTGCCACCCCCTCACCCTGTCGCCCCATCTGCCACCCCCCTCACCCAGTCACCCCATCTGTCACCCAGCCACCCCACCTGTCACCGCCCCTAACTCAGCCACCCCACCTGTCACTCTCCCCACCCAGCCACCCCACCTATCACCCCCCTAACCCAGTCACACCACCTCACACTGTAACCTCCCTAGCCCTGCCACCCACCTGTCACCCTGCCACCCAACCTGTCAGCCCCTCACCCTGCCACCCCACCTGTCACCCCCTCTCACCATGTCACCCTCTCTTACTGTCACCCACCCTGTGACCCCCCCACTGTCACCCCCCTTACGCTGTCACCTCACCCTGTCACCCCCCTCACCCTACCACCCCACCTGTCACCCCCTCACCCTGTCACCCTTCTCTCACCCGTCACCCCACCTGTCACCCCCTTTCACCCTACCTGTCACCTTCCTCACCCATTCTCACCATGCCACCCACCTGTCACCTCCCTCTCACACCACCTGTCACCCCCTCACCCTGTCACCCACCCTGTGACCCCCTTACTCTGCCACCCCCCAAACAATATGTCACCCCCTTTCAGTCTGTCACCCCACCTCACATTGTCAGCCCCTAACTGTCATCCCCTCTCACCCTGTCACTCCACCTCATTGTCAGCCCCTAACACTATGTCACCCCCTCTCACCCTGTCACCCCACCTCATATTGTTAGCCCCTAACACTGTCACCCCACCTCACATTGTTAGCCCCTAACACTGTCACCCCACATTGTTAGCCCCTAACACTGTCACCCCACCTCACACTGTCAGCCCTTAACACTATGTCACCCCACCTCACACTGTCAGCCCCTCACACTTTGTCACCCCCTGTCACACTAATGTCCCCCCCCCTTACTCTGTCACCCCCTACACAATGTCACCCTCCCTCTCACACTAGGTCTCCCCCTCACACACTAGGTCTCCCTCCTCTCACATTATGCCACCCCTTCACACTCTGTCACCCCCCTACACAATGTCACCCTCCCTCTCACACTAGGTCTCCCCCCCCCCACACACTAGGTCACACCCTGTCACCCCCTCTTACTCTGTGACCCCCCCCCCCACACTGTCACCCACCCGTACTCTGTCACCTCACCCTGTTGCTCCCCACACACTGTCACCCCACCTCACACTTTCACCCCCTCTTATTCTGTAACCTACCTTCACTGTCACACCCCTTTACTAATGTAACCCTCTCACACTGTCACCACCCCTCGCACTATGTCATTTCCCCCACACACTGTCACCACTCTCTGGGCACACTGACACCCCTCCATACACACTGTCTCTCCCTCCGCACACACGGACACCACTCTCCGCACTCTGGCACCTCCCTTCATTCTCACTGTCAACCCTCAACACTCTGGCACCCACCCCCATACACTTTGGCACCCTCCTGCTCTTTTACACTCACCCTGCCACAGTTACCCCTTTACTCACCCTGTCACCCCCTGAAGGCAATAATTATACACACGGTCATAAAACATAGCTCCGCCATAAACTCAGTGCCAAAGGCAGTACACAAACATACACATGCTTAGAGAAACATACATACATATACAAGGATACTCACTGCCAGACACACACTCTCAGGCACACAGAGGTAGACAATGCAACAATGTATACATAGACTAGCTCTCTATATCCAGTGCTGCAAGCTCCCTCTTCAATATATCTACAGCTTCTTATACACACAAATCAACTGCTATTTTTTCAATAATGGTGTTAGTGGGGGGCCTCGTGTATGAGTCTCGCCTAAGGCCTCGCCAAGTCTAGAGCCGCCACTGCCCTTAGGGCACTACAATGTCAGGAAAACATTTTTCCTGACGCTATAGTGATCCTTTAATAAAATGGCATGCTATCCTTTGGCAACACACATGCTAAGGAGGCATGCCAATCACATACTTGTTGGATGGGCCTCATCTGGTGCTGTGAAGAGACATTCGGAGTAGTTTGCCCTGTTGTATAAAGAGCGGTCTCGAGACTGCACTAAAATGATGCAATTAATGGTCTGGCCTGGTGAGACCTCCAGTACGTAGGCTGCCTCCCCCTGCTTTACTCAATAGTTTAGAGAGGGGCCACCAGCAAAGTTCCCATGAGGGAGCCAAGATAAAGATTTATTTATCCTACAACTTATAAAATAGCTTGTACATAGCTTGTGAAGCCACTTTTCATGGCAAAATAAACATTTACTATTTAGATTGTCTTAAAGGGTTACTACAAGCATCACAACCACTACAGACCCCTGTAAGAACATAGAATACTTACGTGAACATAAAGGCAACTGAGGCTCCCACTGGCTTTGAATATTGCATCTTACGGAGTCACTTCCCACCATGACAAAACCACTTTTACATTTAAAAGTTATTGCAGAATTGAGGATGTATGGACCAATAAATCCTGATGTTCTTTCAGAATTCGGGACATTTGGGTCAGCACAACTGACAACTGTAAGAAAAGGAGAAAAATATAACAAAATACTAAATGAAAGAACAACAACATCTACCCCATTGTAATTGAATTATAAATTATATTAATTATAAAGCACCTGACTCCACCTGTTAAAATAAAAAGAACAATCTGAAACATTTAGGTAGAAAATGTATTTTTGCCAAGAAGGTGCTCGACTCCATTTTAATACATTTATACTGAACAACATTGTTTCTATCATTTTATCAAAAATAAAAATGAAAAAAATTCCAATTACATTGTTATAATACAATATAAAGCACAATAGTCAATACAATTTATGTTAGTGGTAATGGTGCAAAAAGGTTTGAATGCAATCTATCAAATTTGTCACTCTTCATGTTTTAACAAATACATGGCTTTCCCAGCACCCAAAGCTTGACCATTGTGCTCCTCCTGCAATAATGCAAACATTTGACTTATTATCCTTTATAATGTGCCCAGATTTATATGGACAAGGAAGTAATGATAGAGGGGCTAAGCTTTGGTTGCCAGCAGAGGATATGGATACTTGCTTTCAAGTGACCTGAAAGCAAGAATCCATATGCACCAATATAAGTTGTAGATGTTATGGTTCCTAGAATGTCCTATTAAGAGATGGTCCATCTTTGATACCGAACTCCATCTTTCCATTTTCTCCCCTTGTTCTAGCTCTGAATGTTTGGAGAGCACGAGCGACACACTTTAGTGTAGATTGCCGTTTTGTTTTGTTTTTTTGGCTTTGGAGCGCTTTGAGTTTGTAGCAACTACGTTTTAAATATAGCTTGTGAGAAGATAACAATTAGCTCCTGTACAAAATGCTTTAGCGCATATAAATTTACGATTAAATAAACGATTATATATATATTTATATATATATATATATATTTTCACTATTATATTCTCAGAATATTCACTAATAAACGATTAGTAGATTCAGAAATTACCTAAAACACACTTTTAAAAGTTCTCGACAATTCAAACTACACTTAAAAAACATGAAGTGTAAATGTGTTTCTATTTAGGTATTTACACTATGTTGAGTGTCTACTCAGACCTGACCTAGCAAGCAGCTCTAACCTTTGCACTGTGGTTCAACATTGCTCCAGTTTCCAAATGCTGTGCAGAATATTGAACCTGCACCGACCAACGTTAAGTCTTTGTTGCATGTATAGGTCACAGCGTTCAGGTACTCGTATTCATCCTTTTTGGGATCATAGTCTCCATCAGTAATTGCATTTGGAGGAGGACAGATTTGCACTAGGAAATAAAAATAGAAGAATGATGTAACTACATTTTGTAGGATGATGTGCTTAACTAATGATCCGTCAAGTAAGTGAAACAAATTTAAAATAAATACCCCATAACAATATGGTTTTGCTTTTTATGGAATTAGATAAACTTGATAAAGCAACACATTCCACAATGCTGTACATGGGTACAATTGGTACAAGTAGAAAGATACAAAACACCGGAGAAAAGAAAAAAGATTGGGAATTTACAATCTAGAGAACTGCACTTGCTTTTTGTAATGTTCTAGCTACAAATAGCAGTGCATCCAATAGAAAGGTCTATTTTCTCCTTAAAAAAAAGTAGAGTGAAAACGCCATGAAAAGCAATTGGTTTTAGTAGTCAACATAAATTAAATTAAGGCTTGTAGTCAGGTATATACTAATCTAAGATTATTGAAGCATTATAAATTTTAAGGAACACCCAAATTCGTATGTAAAATGTTCCTTTTTTGGATTATCCTCAAACCCCCTAAACGAAAGAGAGAAAGAGAGAAACAAACACCATTTGGTGTCCAGTTTAAATGACTGAATTTTGATTGGATTTGGCTTTAGTAAATATCAAAATTGCCAATTTAGTGAGAATACTGGTATTTATGTTAATGTAGACCACATTTTGTGTTTAGTATTTAAGCACCATTAGAATTGTAGATCTGTGGGGTAGGGGGAACAGTTTTGTTTTCCTTTGCAGAAGTTTCTACATAATCCTTACCTTCACATATAGGAAGTTCTCCACTCCACTGTCCGTCAGCCTGACATTCTCTTGTATTCTTATTTATAAATCTATACCTAAAAAGGTCATGCAAAAACACAAGTTACAAATGCTTTAACAAACAGATTCCCACTTTATATTAATCTAAGACTTTTTAATGTATGTGATTTAGCTAAACTAGGATTTGACAAATTTGCTTTGAATCTATAAACCAGCTAAAAAAGTTAAGAGACTGTTAGTTTATAAAAAAAAAAAACAACCCTAAGCTTTATTTTGAATGACAAAAATACAATTCACAAAAGGACACTGTAGTCACAAGAACCACTACATCGTAATGTAGTGGTTCTGGTTTCTATAGCCTACCCCTGCAGCCGTGGAGGTGGGGCAAACCACAGCGAGACCGGGGCAGTGTGGGGGGAAAAAAGGCAAGTAAAAACACCTCTCATGCGAGCAGAGGGGGGCAGGTAACCTAAATAGACACACACTGACAGACACACTCTCTCACGCACAAATTATTTGTTTTAATTCAATTTAGGTCCACTCACCCTCCCTACCTTTGGGGCAGCTGGTCAGGATCTTTTCCCTGGGTCCAGTGGGAATGCTGTCATCTTCAAGCTCTTCTTTCTCTGCTCCCTTGAGCGCGGATTAGTAATCCCTGGGGCCAGAGTGAAGTCAGATTATGGTTCCAGGCATCACTGCAGGGCGCGCATGGGAGCAGAGCAAGAAGAGCAGGAAGATCACAGTTCATTCACTGCCAGTCTACATTCCGTACAGCGGACAAATACCCAGGTGCCAAGAATAATTATTCCCAGTTTCCATGTCGAGCTCTGAACTTAACTAACATAAGTCACTAATGCTTAAATCATGTACCGTATATACTCGAGTATAAGACAACCCGAATATAAGTCGAGACCCCTAATTTTACCCCAAAAAACTGGGAAAACTTATTGACTCGAGTATAAAACTAGGGTGGGAAATGCAGCAGCTACTGGTAAATTTCTAAATAAAATTAGATCCCCAAAAAAATTACATTAGTTGAATATTTATTTTGTGTGTATAATTAATGCAGTGTGTGTGTGTGTATATGAATGCAGTGTGTGTAGTGTGTGTGTATATGAATGCAGTGTGTGTATGAATGCAGTGTGTGTGTGTGTGTAACCTTGGTGGGGGGTGTGCATTTTTATTTATTTTTTTAATTATTATTATAATATTACATGTAGTTTTTTGTAATATTTTTATTTTAATATTATTAAAACATTTTATTTTATTATAATATTATTTAATTTTTTTAAATAATTTTTTGTCCCCCCCTCCCTGCTTGTTAGCTGGCCAGCTAACAAGCAGGGAGGGGGGCTAGATTATTCCCTGGTGGTCCTGTGGCATGGACTGTGTAGGAGGGGGGCTGGCAGAGAGCTCTTACTTACCTTTCCTGCAGCTCCTGTCAGCTCCCTTCTCTTTCCTCCGCTCCGTGCCGGTCAGCTCCTCCACTGTAAGTCTAGCGGTCTGACGGCCGCGCCGTCAGAGCGTTGCCACGGTGACCCATGGCTCTCGCGAGACTTGCAGGGGAGCTGACCGGACCGGAGGAGAGAGAAGGGAGCTGACGGAAAGGTAAGCAAGAGCTCTCTGCCAGCCATCAACAGGACTGCCGGGCTTGTAATGAGCCCGGCGGTCCTGCTCTGTATTATGGCAATGTAAGTTTCCATAATACAGACATTGACTCAAGTATAAGACGAGTGGGGGTACAAAAAATGTGCTGAAAAACTAGTCTTATACTCAAGTATATACGGTATTTCTTATTAACCTTGTATAGCCAATTTACAATAAACATAAGTTTTGCCCTCAAAAGGGACAGTCTATGCACCAAAAACAACTTCAGCTTAATGCAGAGATTTTAGTGTATAAATCATGTTTCTGAATTTTCACTGCCCATTCTCTTCCATTTAGGTTAAACCACTTTGTTTATGCAGCTCTGGACACACCTGCCCTGGTGGTGTCACACAATCTCCCTACACACTTCCTGAAAGAGGGAAAAGGAGAGAAAAAAAAAAATGTTAAGTACAGTGTGTTCAATTAAGAATTTCTCACTTCCTGCTCTATTAATAGCCTGCAACAGCCCCAGTGTGTGTTTAAACTTTAATGAACATAGGAGGAGGTAACTTCTAAAGTAAACACACTGTGCTGTAAGGATATGTGTGTAACAGCCAAGAGAGATATGTCTAGGACTGCTTAAATCGAAAACAAAAAGTGAATTAAAGGCTTACTCCAAGCACTACATCACAGTCCGCTGCAGAGGTTTTGATGCTAGGACGACCTGGAGCCGTTCCCCAGTGATAGGGTGAACTATGCAACATTTTGCCCTCTTACTGGAGTCAAGCTGGCCGCTGGATCTCCTCTGCTGGCAGGTGACTGATGCCTGTAGAAGTCAAATACTGATCCAGCCAGTCATTTATTGGCTTGGGGAATCTCAGTGAATGAATGAACATTCTGTGCAAAGAATATGCACCACAAAATAAAATATACATTTACAATTATTGTTAGAGTCTGACAACTCAATAACAGAGCTTCTTTTTTGTTACAAACTACCAAGAAAACACGAAACAAACTTGCCCTTCGTTACATTTATAGGTCACTATCGAGCCAAAAGTAACATCTTCATATTCTGATGTCCCATGCAATATGTCTGGAGGACTTTGACATTTTCTTACTGTGAGGGATATTAAAAACAAACAAAAAAATAATCAATAAGCCAGCAACTGTGAAATGGAGTCTTTACCTTATGACTTCTCTCAACAGCAAAAACACAAGTTCCATACACTTGACAAAGACATAATGGTTAAGAACCTTTGTCAGGTCACTTTGCAATGAAATGATCGCAATTTAAACTAATCTACAAAGTTCGTGTTTTTGCAGGATGAGCATATTCACATTTTAAGTCAGCAAGGGACCAAATCAAATCATGCATTTGCTTTTTGCCTCATAATGATGCTCATGTTTTTTGTTTTTTTTTGCATGCTCAAAATTCATTTCTCTTTTTTGTACAAACAGGATTTGGCATAAACCTTCCTCCTTCCCATTTCCATAAAAATATTTCCTTATCAGAGTACATACACAGCATTGCTCAAGTGAGCTGAACTGCAGGATACAAAGCAGCCTACATTGGAACGAAGCTCCATTCCATGCCCTCATGGAGAGGCTTGCCAGACTATGTGCCTGGTCCTAAGAGCCCCTGAAAGTGGCTTGTGAAGGTAGCAATTGTAAAGGCAGTAGCTGGTGAGAGTGGTGTTGATACCTGCCTGGGAAAGGAGCTGAAGAGACAGAGGAGACAATTCCTGCCTGCAAGGAGAGATGCCCTTTACTTACATCATAATATCAATTTACTACACTAGATTTCATTTCCTGTCTTTTTGTTCATGGTGACTCACCTTGATCCAGATCTGAGGACATCCATAAGGGGCTGCTGCTCCCTCTACCTTGTTTGTATCTATTAACGACTATAAAAGGTTTGTGTTGTTGCCTACCTACACCTAACAAGTGCAAGAAAACTTACCGTAAATTCCTTTTTCCTTAATATGGTGGCAGTACAATAGGGATGTACTCTTCCCTTAGGCCAAGCATCTGAAAGAAATAATTAACATAAAAAAGGTCCCTCCCCTTACCAGGCATAAGAGGCCCAACCAGCCCAGAGACCTCAGTACGTACCGAGAATACTTCAGTGAACTTATAAAACACCCAAAAACTATATACATATATAAAGGGGGAGAGTGATGTACTGCCACCATATTAAGGAAAAAGGAATTTAAGGTAAGTAAAATTGCAGTTTTTCCTGGCATATGGTGGCAGTACAATTGGGATATATCGAGATCCACACTAAGGGCGGGAAATTAGGCAATAAAATGCAACAGCTAGTGCCCAAAAAACTGCGTCAGAGGCAGAGAATACGTCTAGGTTGCAACGCTCGACAAAAAGTGTTGAAAGAAGACCAGGTAGCTGCCTTGCATATAACTTCCGGTGAAGCACATGCCTTTATTGTGCCAAAAGGCAGTCATAAAACCAGCAGAATGAGCTTTCAAGGAGGCAGGCAAAGGTAGATTCGAGGAAGAATAAACCAATTAAATACTATCCACCAGCCATCTAGCTAAAGAGGCCCTGGAGGAAACTGCCCCATAAAAACACCAAAGGAATTCACAAATAGACGATCAGTATGCCATATGAAGATGATCGGTCCAAATGTATTTGTCTAGAGCATGGGTCGTCAACCTGGTCCCTACCGCCCACTAGTGGGCGTTTCGGGATTCCAGGTGGGCGGTAGGGATTTTCAATTTTTTTTATAGATTGGGTGAGCGGGCGGGTCCGAGCCGGCAGTACCCCTGCGACCGGGTACCGCCATCACCACTTGCGGCCCCGGCGGCAATCCGCCGGGGCCGCATATAGAGGGACCCATCGGGTGGCCCATGCTGTCAGGGCCACCCGATGGATGTGGATTGTGAGGGGGCCCGGTCAGCGCTGGGACCTTAAAGAGCGCGACCGGTCCCCCTGTGATTACATCATCTCTGCTGGGAGGAAGTGATTCCCCGGTCACTCCTCCCAGCATACTGAGAGCCCGCGCGGGAGGAAGGAGGAGGATGGAGTCAGAGTGGGAACTCTGACTCCCATCCACCTGAGCCACCACTGGACCCCAGGGAAAGTCACCCTCCTGCACCTTAAAGGTAGGAAACAGGAGGGTGACTTAAATATAATGTGTGTTTGTTTGTGTATGTGTCTTTGTATGTATGTCTTGTGTGTGTCTGTATGTGTGTCTTGTGTGTGTCTGTATATATGTGTCTTGTTTTTGTATGTATGTCTTGTGTGTGTATGTGTCTTTGTATGTATTGTGTGTGTCTGTGTGTGTGTCTGTATGTGTGTCTTGTGTGTGTCTGTATATATGTGTCTTGTTTTTGTATGTATGTCTTGTGTGTGTATGTGTCTTTGTATGTATTGTGTGTGTCTGTGTGTGTGTCTTTGTATGTATGTCTTGTGTGTGTGTCTTTGTATGTGTCGTGTGTGTGTGTCTGTCTGTATGTGTGTCTTGTCTTTGTATGTATATGTTTCTTGTGTCTGTCTGTATGTGTGTATGTGTCTTTGTATGTATATGTTTCTTGTGTCTGTCTGTATGTGTGTATGTGTCTTTGTATGTATATGTTTCTTGTGTGTCTGTGTGTATGTGTCTTTGTATGTATATGTTTCTTGTGTCTGTCTGTGTGTATGTGTCTTTGTATGTATATGTTTCTTGTGTCTGTCTGTGTGTATGTGTCTTTGTATGTATATGTTTCTTGTGTCTGTCTGTATGTGTCTTTGTATGTATATGTTTCTTGTGTCTGTCTGTGTGTATGTGTCTTTGTATGTATGTCTTGTGTGTGTCTTTGTATGTGTCGTGTGTGTGTCTGTATATATGTGTGTATGTATGTATGTGTGTCTTGTCTTTGTATGTATATGTTTCTTGTGTCTGTCTGTGTGTATGTGTCTTTGTATGTATGTCTTGTGTGTGTCTGTATGTATGCCTGTCTGTATGTTTGTGTGTGTGTCTGCATGTGTGCCTGTCTGTCTGCATGTGTGCCTGTCTGTCTGCATGTGTGCCTGTCTGTCTGCATGTGTGCCTGTCTGTCTGCATGTGTGCCTGTCTGCCTGTCTGTCTGTCTGTCTGTCTGTATGAATGAATGAATGAATGTGTGCCAGCAGGGGCGCCATCAGAAATTTTGGGGCCCCTAACACAGCTCAAGGTCTGGGCCCCCCTTCAAGCCGGCCCACAGGGCCCGCCTCCAAATCCTGCCCACAGGAATACACACACACTAACAGATACAAATACTGAAACAGACATACACACTGGCATACACACAGTGCACAAACACTGGCATACACACAATGGCATACACACTGGCATACACTGACATACACACACACTGGCATACATACACACACACACATACACTGACATACACACACACTGGCATACACACATACACCTCATTTTCAGCCACCCTCCTCTCTTCCTTACCATTTCATCGCAGGAGGGTGGCTGGGGATGATGTGAGTCGGCTGCCTCTCCTCGCAGCCTCTCTCTCCTCCTTCCCGCGCGGAGTAAACTGGGAGGAAGTGACCGAACGTCACTTCCTCCCAGCAGCACTTGCTTCCGGCTGCATTTTTTTTTTTTTTTTTTAAAGGGGCCCGGTCGCACTATTACAGCGCTGACCGGGCCCCTGAAGATAATAGGGCCCATTGGGTGGCCCTAAATGCTTGGGCCACCTGATGGGCCCCATAAGCGTGTGGGCCCCGGTGCAGATGCACCGGCGGCAGTTCCGCTGATACACGTGGGGCCCGGGCAGCCGTGCCCTCCAGGGACAATTGTCACGGTTGTCATGCCCTGATGGCGGCCCTGTGTGCCAGTCTGTTATAGTGGGATACCTAGCTCAGCCTTCCTACTGGGCATTGCTAAAAGGAAGGTTAAAAAAAAGGGGGGAAAAAAAGGTGGGGAGGGGAATTGAGGAGGGAGAAGAGGGGAGATGACGCACAGATGAGAAATCCTATTATGCGCAAACAGAGAAGTCGTCTGAATATCACCGAAAGAGGAGACCTTTGTTTGTTCCTTACGAAAATCGAACCAGATATCAAATATTTAGTCTTGCAGCATCAACCTCAAGGATCTCATTATTAACTAGTAAAGGTAATTTCAATTTACTTTATTGTTTTCTCATTAAACTTTATAAAGTTAAAAACATTATAAACATGCATTAATTGGAAATAAAAAGATAAATGAACGTACATTTTTTTTTAACACCCTCTTTTCGAAAAAAATATTCTGCACTTGCGCGAAAACTGGTGGGCGGTAAGGAAAATGTTTCAACCAAAAAAATGCCTTAGTGGGCGGTAGTTAGAAAAAGGTTGACTACCACTGGTCTAGAGCAATCCACCTTCAGTTGGCTCCAAACAAATTCCAATTCCGGAAAGTATGGACCATAAAAGGAAGGGAAAAACAGGCTGGTTGATAACCTTGGAGGAGATGACTTTCCAAAGAAATAAGGGTATAGGGTACATGATCACCTTATCAGGAAGAAGTATAGTAAAGTCAGGAGAGTAAGAAAGGAGAACCACTATCCTCTTAGCTGAAGAAACGACCACAAAAACAGTTTTCAAGGTTAGATCTTTTAAAGAAGCTGCATCCAAAGGTTCTCAAGGCTGAGAACGCAGATTACAAAACTACAGACAAAACCCAAAATAAAAACAGCTTTACTTTGGAGGTTAAACGATTAAAAAAATATATATATCTTCTAATGAGAGGACAAGAAGCTCCATTTATCACCAAACTTGACTGAGAGCGGAAACTTGGAGGGTAGACAGACTAAAACCATGAGAAAAACCACCTCGTAAGAACGCCGGGTAGTAACAATAGGAGAAGCACGTCCAAATTCTTTAGTAGACAGAAGAGGCAGAGTACCCGGTAGAATTTAACAGTAACTGAAACCTCACTACTTCAATGCCCCTACCATGTAGAATAAGTTTAGCCGTAGCCAAGCCATCAACCTGAACATGTTAAATAAAAACCAGCTGTGGTTTAGTCAGTACTGCACTAAGGCCAGCATCCAAGCTTACTCTGATGTCCCCTTCTGCAGACCCTTGGGACAAGGTTTACCAGGAAAAAACTGAAAGCAAGGTGAAATACCCCCCGGATCGAAAGACCGTCCACTACCATAGGCTCATCTACCTTGAAGAGGGAGGCAAACGACCCTACCTTTGCATATGATCAACTTGCCATAAGGTCTAAGACTGGCAGATTGAATCTCCTCACCGCCGAGCGAAAAAATTACTGGATCGAGGAACCACTTGTTCTGGGACCATTCTCAACTGCCGAAATTGTCCGCTACAATGTTGTTTATACCTCTAAAGGGAATGGCGGCAATGAAGTCCCGATGACTTCGAGCCCAGGACATAAACCTTGAGCCAAGGAAATAAAATATTACAACCTCTGTACTGCCTTGTACGTTTTAGGTAGGAGACTGTAGTCTGAATGCCTAACCACAGCTTTACAGCCTTCCCTACAAAGAAAAACTTTGAACTACAACAACAACAATCTTTTGAATTATAAAGATTATTCTGTATCCTTTTAATGACCCAACACCCTGTCATAAGCGATACAGGCAACCCGTATTTGAAGAGTCTGTAGAAATCACAATCCAAGATTTGTGACAAAAAGATCGTATAAAGAAATTTTATTCAGCCAACAAGAGAACTTTTCTATTGCATGAGCTGATGTACTCATTAAGAGAATAGAAGTCTTCTAACTTCCTAGACTATCGGACAAAATTTTTCACTTGAAGAGCCTCGAATTTGCTCAGGCCCAATCAACCGCTGGGATTGTAGAGGTCAGATGACCTAAAACCTGCAAGGCTTTCTCACCGAACCTACAGACAGCCGAAGAAGGTGCATCATCAAACCTCATCTTCATACACATTCTCATGTGAGATGAACCTACCGAGTCCCTGACTCGATCAAAACCCAAGAAACAGGACAGACCTCGTAGGGGCAAGGTGAGATTTTACTAGGTGATAAACCAAACCTCTTCTTCCAGGATTTATAGCGTATAGATTTTATAGCGCCTCTATACTGTAATTCCTAGCAACATAAAAACAAACTGTGAAAAGAGTGAGGACCTAAAAAAAAAAACCTAGGTGCTGAAGCTAGCCCGAATAAAAGGTCTCTGAATTGTAATAAAATGAACCCTTTTCACCTTCCTCATAGCCAACCTCAGGTAAAATAGTGACTTCACATAGGAAAAGGCAGGTAGGCATCTTTATATCTAAAGTTGCCATGAAGTATCTCTTTTTTAAGGAAATAAACAACAGACGCCATATTCTCCATTTCGACATGTTGGTAAAAAAAACGAGTTTGTTCAGGACTTTAAGATCCAATATTGGTTGAAAAAACACATCCGGGTTGGGACTAGGAACAACCGGGAGAAACCCTTTAATATACTCGGGAAGATGGAATCCTTCCTACCACACCTTCCTCAATAGGGAGACCCAGCAGAAAACTGCAATTTTACTCACTGTAAATTCCTTTTTCCTTAATATGGTGGCAGTACAATAGGGATGTACTCTTCCCATAGGCAAGCATCTGAAAGAAATTAAATTAGCATAAAAAGTTCCTCCCCTTACCAGGTATAAGAGACCCTGCAGTCTTAGGACCTCAGTACGTGTCAAGAAAACCACAGTGGAACCACAAAAAAAACTCAAAAAAAACTTTTTATTAATTAGATAAAGGGAGGGTGTGCTGTATTGCCACCATATTAAGGAAAAGGGAATTTATGGTGAGTAAAATTGCAGTTTTTCCTGGCATATGGTGGCAGTACAATAGGGATATATCGAGATCCCAAGTAAGGGCGGGAATTAGTCCAAAACAGCTGGTAACACCTTGTGCCCGAATTCAGCGTCAGAGGCAGAGAATACGTCTAGCCTGTAATGCTTCACAAAGGTGTTGAAAGAAGACCAGGTAGCTGCTTTACATATCTCTTCCGGAGATGCACATGCTTTTTCGGCCCAAGACATAGCCATGGCTCTAGTGGAATGAGCTTTCAAGGAAGTAGGTATAGGAAGGTTCGATGAAGAATAAGCCAACTTTATAACCTCAACCAACCATCTTGCTAAAGTGGCTTTGGATGAAACTTGACCTTTGAATTTTCCAAAGAAATTCACGAAAAAATGATCCGTTTTTCTAAATGTAGAGGAGCGTTCTAAGAAGATTTTAAGCGACCTCCCTACATCCAGTAGGTTCCAATCAAATTCCCAATCCTGCTTAGCCGGACCAATGAAGGAAGGCAGACAAATAGGTTGGTTGATAACTTTAGAGGAGATGACTTACGGAAGAAATGAAGGCTTAGGGAACATAACCACCTTATCCGGATAAAACTTAGTAAAGTCAGGAGAAGAGGACAGCGCCTGCAGTTCTCAAATTCTCTTAGCTGAAGTAATTGCTACTAGAAACAAGGATTTTAGGGACACATTCTTCAAAGAGGCATTTTCTAGTGGCTCAAAAGGTTGAGAACAAAGAAATTTTAAAACTAAGGACAAATCCCAAGAGGGAAACCAGGCTTTTATAGGAGGCCTTAAGATCCTTATTGCTTTAAAAAAATCTCCTAATGAGAGGATTAGAAGCCCAATTCTTTACCAAAAAATGACTTAGAGCAGAAACTTGGACCTTGAGGGTAGACCGACTAAAACCCTGTTCAAGACCATCTTGCAAAAAATGAAGGATTGTGTCAGCAGACGGATGGGATCTAATGCAATCTTTAGCAATGCACCAGTGAAGAAATCTCGACCAAATCTTCAAGTATATAGAAGAGGTAGAGCTCCTAGTGGAGTTTAAAAGCAATTGAAACCTCTCTTTTTTAATACCCTTATGATGCAGAATCAGCCTTGCAGCAGCCAAGCTGTCAATTTGAACATCTCCAATACTTCCACTGAAACATGTGCGTTTTCCAGAAGATCCGGCGTAACCGAAAGAGTCCAGTACTTTAAAGTCATATTCCTCAAACCCGAGAACCAGCTGCGATTTGGCCAGTACGGCAGTATGGCCAGGAGACGTGCCTGATCCGATGACACTTTGTGAAGAATTCTCGGAATTAAGCTTACCGGGGGGAAATATGTAAGCAAGGGGAAATTCCCACCGGATTGAAAGACTGTCTATTACCAGAGGTCTGTCTATCCTGAAAGGGGAGGCAAACGCTCTTACTTTCGCATTTGATCTTCTCGCCATAAGGTCTATAACTGGAAGGTCGAATCTCCCCACCAGCTGAGCAAAGACTACTCGATTGATTGCATCCAAGCCTTCTTCCTTTTTTGACCATTGTGCAAGTATTTCCCATTGTAAGGGCCTTGATTCCTCTCTGGCCCATTTTACTGCTGGAATCGTAGAGGTCAAATGACCCAAAACCTGCATGCCTTTTCTTACGGAACATTCTGATACCTGAAGAAGTTTTGATATCAACTTCTTTATCTTCTTTGTGTTGAAAGATGAATTGACAGGGTATCTGACTTGATCAAAAACCCTAAAGAATAGGATGGACTTTGAAGGGGTAAGATGCGACTTTTCTAGATTTATAATCCACCCATGTTCTTCCAGGATTTTTAGAGTGTAGGCCACATCTGAATTCAGCGTGGTTCTTGTATCTGCTTTTATCCACCAGTTGTCCAAATAGGGCACAATTGTGATACCCTGTAGCCTTAAAAGTGCCGTGATTGGCGTGAGGATCTTTGTAAAAATCCTGGGTGCTGAGGCTAGCCCGAGCGGGAGAGCCTTGAATTGAAAATGATGGATATTCTTTCCTTTCTTTATAGCAAACCTGAGGTATCTTCATGAGCTCACAGCCATAGGAACATGCAGATAGGCATCCTTTAGATCTAAGGTGGCCATAAAATCTCCTCTTCGAAGGATATGAGTGACAGACTCTATTGTTTCCATTTGGAAAGGTTGATAAGAAACGAGTTTGTTTAGGGATTTTAGATCTAAAATTGGGCGAAAAGACATGTCTGGTTTTGGAACAAGGAACAAGCGGGAGTATACCCCTTGGTAAACTTGAGAGTTTGGAACCCTTTCTATAACACCCTTTCTTAAAAGTGAAACAGTGGCGGAAAAAGGGCTTGGTTTTTTAATTTTGACTGGTAGGAGACAAGGAAATTTGACCTTGGAGAATCCAAGATTTCTATTCGGTAACCATTTTGGATTATATTCAAAAATCCTTGGGCAAGGCCTTTTTAGTTTCTGACATTTGTCGTACCAATTCTTCTAGGGGAGACCCAAACTTTTTCTTCTCCAAGGGAAGTTCACATAATGCAGCTTTTGAAGCAGTGTCTGCTGCCCAGGCCTTAAACCACAGTGCCCTTCGGGTTACAGATGACAAACCCATGATACGAGCCGATAGTTTAATCACCTCGGCAACAATATCCATAAGATACTCATTTGACAACCTCAAATTTTGGTATAGGAGGGGCAGGTCTTTGTCCTGGGTATCACCTAGACCTTCTTCCAAGGTATTCAGCCAAAGATTCTGAGCTCTTGCTACTGAAGCTCCGGCTAATGCAGATTTTGCCTGAAAACCTGCTGCCTGATAAGCCCGTATGCTGGAAGTTTCAGCTCTCTTATCCATAGGGTCTTTCAGACCTGAAATCTCCCCAATAGGTAAAGTAGTTCTTTTAGACAATTGCGCAACTTGTACATCAACTACTGGTAAATTCTCCCATTTATCATCCTCCTGTATTTTAACAATACTTTTAAAATGACTGGAAATAAAGGCTTTTTTCTCTGGGTTCTTCCATTCCATGAAAATAAAATTCAGCATCTTTTGTTGGATTGGAAAAAAATACTCCTGGTTTTATCTGCTGTCTCATCAGCAAGGACCATAGTAACCTCTTTAATAAATTTCCTCAGCTCATCACGAGGAAACCCCACTTCATTATCAGAAGATTCAGAGGATTCAGAATACAAAAAGGAACATTCCCCAGAAGAGAGTTCTGAACCAGAAGGTGTCCTCATCCTTTTAGCTCTCTGTTTATTAGGTTTAACTGGAGAAGTCTGAGTTGTTTCTTTAAAAGACTCAAAGGTTTGGGCTAGATTATCCTGAAACCAAGACAAAAAAGACTTCATTTCTTGTTGCTTGGATTTTTCTAGCGATAATGAGGAGCAATTATTACAGATTTTCCTCTTAAACCCATCTGGCAAAGGAGTGGTGCATTCACTACAACAGAGATGTTTAGACTTGGAACTGGCTTTTTTTGAAACAGGAGTAGGAACCTTGTCTTTATCCATATTATCCATAGAAACAGGGATAGACATATCTGTAATACACAAATGTTAAAAAATATTTGAATTCCACTTAATCATTCTATCTAGAAAGTTTTAAAGAATAGAAGCCATCAGGATCCTACCTCTAAAACCTCTGACCCGTGGGGGGGGGGGGGGGGGGGGGCTGGTGACACGGGGGATCTTTAATGTCAAGCATCCATGCTGACAGACAGATCTGCACAACATATATATATATATATATATATATATATATAGGCAGGTCACTTTAAATTTGGCACCATTCTTTGGGGAGTTCAGACCGCGCCTGCGCGATAGCGCGGTCTGAACTCCGGTGGAACGCAAAACCACCCGGGCGTGCGTTCCCCCGCTGTGCACATGCTCCTCCGATGGGCAGGGATTCGCTGCCCTAAAGGACCGCCTCCTTGTTTAGCCGGTGACCTCACGCGGCATAAAAGCAGGCTTTTCATACCTGCCTCCGTAATTGCAGGATGTCCACTGGCCGTTCAGCGCTCCACCCGGGAGGCTATCAGGCCGGATCCCCCTGGCAGCAACCCATGTGCCTCACCACTGCTTCCATCTTCCAGATGCCGACCGTTCCTGTTGGAACAAGAAAGAGATCTGAGGTCCTAAGGCTGCAAGGTCTCTTATACCTGGTAAGGGGAGGAACTTTTTATGCTAATTAATTTCTTTCAGATGCTTGCCTATGGGAAGAGTACATCCCTATTGTACTGCTACCATATGCCAGGAAAACAAAGGTATGGTTTTATAACCTTTCCACCTTCCGCCCCCTCTGGCGTCATCTTTGAACTGGAATTTCCTATACCTGCGTTTCCAGGCATATATTTCCGCCATGCATTTTTACTTTTAGATGCAGTGTCTGCTGTCCAGGTTTCAAACTACAGTGCCCCTTTGGGCCACAGAAGTACAAACCACGCAATGAGCCGAAAGCAAAATCACCACCATGAGGAAAAACATAAGAACTCTATAGACAATCTGAAGTCCAGAAGGGAAATTACTTTACAAAAAAGAAAAAGTCCTTACTCAGGGTTCTGACAATTTCTGAATATAACAACCAGGGCCGGCCTTAGGTGTTCAGGCGCCCTGTGCGAGCTAATTTTGTGGCGCCCCGCCACCCCCACCCTTACCTAGTCCCCTGCCCCCCTTAATTAGACCCAGGGTCACCCATATCCAGTCCCAGTCCCCTGCCCCCCTTAATTAGACCCAGTGTCACCCATAGCCAGTCCCAGTCCCCTGCCCCCCCTTAATTAGACCCAGTGTTACCCATAGCCACTCCCATTCCCCTGCCCCCCTTAATTAGACCCATTGTCACCCATAGCCAGTCGCAGTCCCCTGCCCCCCTTAATTAGACCCAGTGTTAACCATAGCCAGTCCCATTCCCCTGCCCCCCTTAATTAGACCCAGTGTCACCCATAGCCAGTCCCAGTCCCCTGCCCCCCCTTATTTAGACCCAGTGTCACCCATAGCCAGTCCCAGTCCCATGCCCCCCTTAATTAGACCCAGGGTCACCCTTACCTAGTCCCCTGCCCCCCTTAATTAGACCCAGGGTCACCCATATCCATTCCCAGTCCCCTGCCCCCCTTAATTAGACCCAGGGTCACCCATATCCAGTCCCAGTCCCATGCCCCCCTTAATTAGACCCAGGGTCACCCTTACCTAGTCCCCTGCCCCCCTTAATTAGACCCAGGGTGACCCATATCCAGTCCCAGTCCCCTGCCCCCCTTAATTAGACCCAGGGTCACCCATATCCAGTCCCAGTCCCATGCCCCCCTTAATTAGACCCAGGGTCACCCTTTCCTAGTCCCCTGCCCCCCTTAATTAGATCCAGGGTCACCCATATCCAGTCCCCTGCCCCCCTTAATTATACCCAGGGTCACCCTTACCTAGACCCCTGCCCCCCTTAATTAGACCCTGCCCCCATTTAATAAAAATAAATAAATAAGAATAAATAAGAAATAAATAAATAAGAACAGCGGTACTTACTTTGAAGGCTGCTGCTCGCCTGCTCCCCCCTCTCCCTGTCTGCAGAGCACCGGCCGCTGCGCCGCCCTCACACATTGAGCGGATCCTTCCGCGGCTCTTTATGAAGGCGCAGCACTTGGACGCTGCGCCTGTGCATCTGCGCCCCCAAGCTCCTCCTCCACGCTCCGGAAACTGACCGCGTGCGCGGCTCAGTTCTCACAATCTCGGGCCGGCCAGTGACAGAGCGACTGCGAGCTGTGTCGGCCGCCCGGCGCCCCTGTTGCCATGGCGCCCTGTGCGGCCGCACAGCTCGCACACCCCTAAGGCCGGCCCTGATAACAACCAGCATTACTTGTTGGACTGGAAGTGCTTTACCCTTGGTATATCAACCGTTATAAAAGAAAGGATAACATAAACCTCTCTATTCTTCAATAAACTTTCTCAACTCATTTAAAACAAGAGTCAACTCAATGCACCCTATTGTTGAGCTTGGAAGGGACCACCTTCCAATTCTACAAGTCACATTTAAGTATTTAACCAGGAAAGGTACATTCAGATTACTCTGGTTTCCAAGTACGTCCTGGGGATGTTACCTTAGTCCAACATCCAGCGGTTGTTACTATCACCCCATTTAATGGTACTCATTTTATCTACCTCAGAAGGATGAAGGCCTGCCGGGAATTGAACCTGCGACCCAAGGGTTAGAACAGATTCTTAATCTGATGGGATTGAATCAGTGTCAGCATAGACTGGTCTCCCATACCAGTTTAAGCCATAGCCAGGTCTGCTAGCTTAGTATATTTGTCATGGACAGTGAATATCATGCTAGAGTAGTCTCAGCTCAACCTTTGTAATAGAAACTACGATAGAGGATTCTGTAACAAGGAAAAAAACAGTGTGAACTAGACGGAGTTCATTTCCATTTAGACTTCTGTTTAGTAGCATATACCGGAGAAGAAAGAGCAGGCTATGAAAAGACAAACGTCTGTGTCAAATATCCTGAAATCAAGGCAAAAACGATTACATTCCTTGTAGCCAGGATTTTGCTAGCGTCAAGGTAGGAGCAATTCGACTCATATTTAAACCGTGAATTTACACCCTTCTCATAAGGGTTATGCACCTGAGCCTGCAGTCCTGTCTAAGAATTCCACATCATTAATACTAATCATCAGCACATGATCTGAATTGAATAGGTGTCCCACACCAGTCTAAGACAGAGTCAGATCCGATTTGTATATTTGCCATGCACAGAAAGTATTTTACTAAAGAAGCCTTGGTATTACAGACTTTCCTTTGAAAACCAACTGAGAAAGCAGTAGAGAATTCACTACAACAGAGAAGTTTAATTTGGGAACCGGCTTAGACAGGACTAAACATGTAATTGCAGAAAACAATATAAATAAATGACATTTTTTTTTAGAGAACTCTAAAGAATCATACCTTCAAAACCTCTGACCCGTGTGGGGGGGCTGGCGTCACGGGAGACCTTCACTGCCGAGTATCCATGCTGACAAGAAGATCTGCACAGCATAACAAGGCAGATCCTTCACATTTGTCGCCATTTTCGGGGAGTTCAGACCGCGCATGCGCAATAGCGCGGTCGGAACTCTGGTGGAACACAAAACCACCCGGGCGTGCGTTCCACCGCTGTGCGCATGCGTCTCCAATGCGTCTCCAACGGACAGTGATTAGCTGCCACTAGAGACCGCCTCCCTGCTTTGCTGGTGCTGCACGCGGCATAAAAGCAGGCTTACATACCTGCTCTGTAAGTCAGCAGGATGTCTTCTGGCCATTCAGCTCTCCACCCGGGAGGCTATCAGACCAGATCCCCCAGGCAGCAACCCATGTGCCTCACCATTCATCATCCACATTCCAGATGCCTGACCGTTCCTGTTGGAACAAGAAAGAGAACTGAGGTCTCTGGGCTGGTTGGGCCTCTTATACCTGGTAAGGGGAGGGACCTTTTTATGTTAATTATTTCTTTCAGATGCTTGGCCTAAGGGAAGAGTACATCCCTATTGTACTGCCACCATATGCCAGGAAAATCTTAAAGAGGCCAACAGGTTTTTATATCCTTACCAAGTGTCTGCCTTGGTGCTTCTATCTCCGCACTGTCAGTGGCTGAGCTGTGTACATATACTGATAAGGAAATTGTTTTCTGGCATGGTGGCAATGCATTCTTCTGGAGCAGCATTCTGCAAAAGCTGCAAATATTTAAGCAAGCAAAAAACAAAACAAAAACCCAGCATTTCATTGATGCAAAACTATCAAACGCATTTCAGTTGTCCTGGTGACCGGGGTGTCTCCTTAATTCACTACTACTGACAAAAGAATCATCGCAATGACATAGAACTTTACATCTTTTGTAATCTCCCTACTTACATATGAAAATGAGCTTCATTAAATCAGCTTGCAAGTGCAGCCTCCAACTACAAGAGGGTCACCAGTGACCAATTGAAGCCTGCAAGAACTTACAAGTAACCATTATTTATTTAGAGAATTTTCATAAGCTCGAAAGCATTGGTTCTGGACAGACACAAATCTTTACCCACTGTAAATCCTAAATGAGACGAAAATTTTCTACTAAATTACCAATTACATAATATGTGGGTCAGTAAGTAGAACATAAGTGGATAACAAAATGACGGCTAAAATGCACACATAATTCTCACCCAACAATATGTAGATTTTTCACTAGTGTCCACAGATTGGGATCACATATTACAAATGAACTTTTTGATACACCTAAAACAGACCACACAATGCAACAGTATGGTGTTTGATCCTTTCCTCTCAGATGTGTCACCACAAGCGCAAAACCCAAGTTATGCACATATTTTCTGAAATGTATAGATTACCACTGCAAGGGAAGCATTCGCAGTAGTCCTAGAAGCCCTGCTTATTTTTAATAAACAAACATTTTTAAGAAAATGGCTAGGCAATGCCCAATGCTTACATTCACAGAATGGTGTTGATGGAGTGGACCAAGTTGAATCTGCCAGACACACTCGAACATTATTGTTATTAATTTTTATATAGCCAGGAACACAGGAGTACTGCACGGATTGGCCCGTTGTAAACGTGTCATCATATTGAGAAGTAGTAGACAGCACTGCATAATCGAATCTGGGAGGTTTGACACAGTCACCTGGATTAAATAAAAGGCTTCATCAGCATTTGAAAGAAAACCAAAACTTAACGCGCATTTCACTTTGTCAGAATTAGCAGAATTTGTAAATCAACACATAAAAAAAAAAAAGGTAGAGCTAATAAAAAGATAATAGTGCATATACATGAATATCTCAGTTTTTAGCAATATTAAAATATTTTAGGTATTAACCAGATATAACATTAAAAATGATTAATCAATTACTACTGGCAGAAACAGGAAACATTTCTCCCTGGAAAAGCAAAATCAAATTAATTGTATATGCTAGATGAAGGAAGCCTAAAAACCAAAATTGGTCTCAAAACAATGATGAGAGTCCTATTCTAACACAATGCCAAATCCTGCTAGCAGACCTAATGTAATGAAAACTCTAAATGGCCAGGTATAGTCTCTCCAATTTCCTCAGAGTGGAAGACAACCTTAAACAGCTTTACCGTGAGGTGGAATGCAAAGGAGAGATATGCCCAAAGTGTGGTATGAATCATGTGGCAGCAAAATTAGAGATCTGCATGGAATGTGGAAAATAAAATATAGCAAAACCTATCAAATCATTTGTTGGTGCCCAAAGGGTTCACTTTAAAGGGTTACTCCAACCAAAAAAACGTTTTATTAAGCCCCATGACCACTTCAAATGCTAAACTGGTACAGTCCATGTAAAAACGGGCTGCAAATGCTAGATCTAAATTTATGGGCAATTTATGCTTCTGTATTAGTTGGTCTATATTGCAATGGTGCTGCAGAATGTGTTGGTGTTTTATAAATACTACTACTACTACTACTACTACTACTACTACTACTAATAATAATAATAATAATAATCTCTCTACACTGGGTATTGTTTTGGTCAATTTCCCTTTTCTATTAATTTGGTTTTACTTTTAATTAGAATAGGACGAGAAAAATAAAAAATAAATTGTTAAGCTTAGTTTAAGACATTAGGATTCCAGCACTGGCAGCCACTCCACGATAAGATCATCAGGATTGTTAATATCTGGTCGAACCCAATGCCAATTACAGAAAAGTGTTAGTAGCATTTGGCACCACTGTACTGTGCAAGAGGACGTCAAATCAGGAGACCTTAAAAACCACAGACGACGTTTTAAGGAGGAAGTGTCTCTCTGACAGTCACTAAGGGATGTTCTTGGACAAATGTAAACATTGCAGTTTGTAACAAATGTTGAACATTGACAGAGAAAAGGGACATCATCTAGGGACTTAAACAGTTGTTTTGGTGTCCCTTTATTATAGGACCCTTTGTCAATAACAGTAAGTCATTTTACATATAAAAATCTATAAATGGTAATTCCAGACATGAATTTTCAATCTACTTTGCATACTGGATCAATTTTTTATATTTTATATTATGGTCATAGCAACCTTAATTTCATTAGTCTGCAAGTTTGTGTAAACAGTGCCACTCTTACTTTTAATGTTAATCTAGCTTAATTTGACATTTATAATTGACCTCTGTTACAGCAAAACCTTTATTAACAAATAAAAGGTAAACTCTGTGAGTGACACGATTTGGTGAAAATAACATCTATGTATTACGAAAAAGTAACATGTACGTAGAAACACTAAAATTAATTGCAAATCATTTATTGGATATGTTAATGACTCATTGGGATGACATGTACATAAGGATAATAGTAAAGTTGTATAACAATGCTGCATTGTATAGCGATGGGCGATGGCTGATTAAAGAGCTGCCTATTCAACCCAACTAGTAGGATGACGTATTGTTTAGAACACTGCTTCATCATGAGTTGTGCATTTAAGCACTCTACTTAGGATTAAACATTTTAAATCACCCCACAAACACCTAGCAATTGAAAAAAAAAAAAAAAAAAAGTTTGGAAAACGTTCGTGAAATTAGAACTGAAATAATACAATAAATGAATTTGCTAATGGTGTGTTAAACAGCAACAATATTAAATCAACATATAGGACTTACCATTAGCACCAGTGATGAAGACCATAAGGCAGATGAAGGTTACAAAGTAACTTCTCACAGCAGGAGTTATTTTGGAC
Source organism: Pelobates fuscus (assembly GCF_036172605.1). Lineage (NCBI taxonomy): Eukaryota > Metazoa > Chordata > Amphibia > Anura > Pelobatidae > Pelobates > Pelobates fuscus. The sequence continues at coordinate 159,084,550 of NC_086317.1, read as the reverse complement.
TTCATGATGAAAGCTAAATAAAATCAATATCTTTTTTTACAAACCAAACATAATAAAATTGCACACACATAGTAGACTTGACACTAAACGAACTGCTTAAAGAGATACTGTAGGCACCATCACCACATCAACACATCTGCAGACACCTCAAGCATCCCCGTCAAACCATTATCATTTCACCTGGAAGCAATGTCTCTCTGTGCTCACAGGATGGGTCCTGAATGACTGCATGGTGAAGACAGAGAATAGCTCCAACTGAACCCATACAGAGTCATACCAGATAAGGTGGATATTAAGTGGTTATGGGGTCTACAGTGTCCCATTAAAAGATGAAAAGTAGGATACATTTTTCAGTTCCTAAACAAGGCCAAAGTAAAACTCAATAAATCAGTTTCACTTTATTTTTAGATGAATATAGAGGGGGAAAGAAAACAAAAACACTTTCACCAAAAAGCACTACAAGAATGTAACTTATACCTGAATTATGTGGAAAATTATAAATTATTCCTGAACCAATCATTTTCATCAAACAAAATAAAAGCTAGAAAAGTGGCTCTGATTTCGTAAAATATACATATAATTATATATATTCCTATAATACCTATTAAGAAGAGTTGGAAATAATGAAATAACTGTTTTATATGTTAAGTTGCTCCAAGCTTGAGTCTGGATATTGATTATATACCATCACCACTTGGTATACAAGTTACAGGGGTAGTGCAATTCATACATACTGGCCACCTCCGTCACAGCCTCTCACACGTATCTATTCACATTAAAAGCATATCAGTAAGTCAAGTCTTCTTGTGCCATTACATAGGGGTCTGTCGAGGCCAACCCCCATCCTCAACTATGGAAGTATTTTGCTCCTCAAGGCCAATACCCCGTTACAGCAATTGGTGGTGCTTACTTGCCCAATGGTCCATCTCATAGGTAGAGCTTTTTGACAAATAGTTTGACCTCCCAAGTCACCTATTTTAGCTAAATTGTTTTGAAGCTTGAAATAACATAGGTCAGCCAGTACCTTGGTGTTAAACAGTGTGTCCCACTAACAAAGAGGGGCTCATTAAAAACCTTCCGGTATATAGATTATGGTTAGGTATGGTTAAGACTGCCGTTACACACGTGGAATGACAGAGTGATGGAGACAAAGAACTGAGATTAAGGGTCGATAAGCATTCTTAGTTTCAGGTCCAGTTTTGGAAGATATACAGAGACACGTGTCTTGGGAAGAGTCAGTATTTCCTTACAGCAGCTAGTTAGAAGCACCATTCACATCCAATATATGGTCTTACAACCAGGGAGAAAGGGAAATATCTGATGCACAAGACTTAAGCTACTAGCAAGGCCAGAAAATTACTCCCCACCTCAAACAGGGAGAGCATTTTATTTTTACTATTAATTTACAGTGTGTCTGCATTGAGCTCTGCGGTCTAGAATCCCTGTGACATTGTCACGAAGCTACTTGTAGCCAACATCACTAGCCCTCTCTCTCCAAAATGCAAGTCGTGTTCTTCCAAGAAATCTTTCCATCTCTTTCCTCACAGCCTTACTAGCATTTTCACGGTCTATAAAGTTCATAATCATCTGCATTTTCAGTCTATTAAGGTCCATCTATCTCTTCCTTACCATTTATTTCTAAACAATCTGGATTTCACTTTAGAGTTTAATGAAAAAGTCCAGTGATTAATAGATTGGAAAAAAAAAATATGTATAAAAATTAACAAATAGAGTTGGTAGTCAAACACATACAGGTAAAGGAACACACCAATGTTAGAAATACAAAACATTCCTAAGAATAGCGCATTTGCCTGCCTATTTAGATTTAAGCACCCCCTAAAAGCTAAAATAAAAATACAACTTTAATTTAAACAGTCTTACTCATTTTCCTTCCCATGCCATGCTGGTCTTGCCATCTCTCTGTTCAGACTGAAGATTACAGCCAAACCAATGCTTCCACATAGGAAAGCACAGCAAGGCCTCTGTGCATGGCATTCCCTTTAACAAGGGGTGTAAAGGATGTATTATCTAACATCTAAACTTAAAAAAAACAAATCACAACAATTTCGCCAAAGTAGTTCTGTTGTGACTATAGCAAAGTTCTAGAATTTTTGTTCATCAGCACTTTGGTGTAGAATGAACAAAACCCTAGAAAAATAGAGGGGGAAAAAGTGAAAATGTGATAGGTGAAACTAAATAAGGCATTCAAAAATAAAAAGGAGAAATAACGTGTCAAGATCTACAGGGCACTAAAGTGTCAGTTACAAAGAAGGAAAATGATCAAGTCAATGCTTTTCACTGGTCTTTTAAAAGGACCACTATAGGCACCCAGACCATTTCAGCTCAATGAAGTGGTCTGGGTGCCAGGTCCATCTAGGATTAACCCTGACTGCTGTAAACATAGCAGTTTCAGAGAAAATGCTATGTTTACATATGGGTTAATCCAGTCTCTAGTGGCTGTCTCATTGACAGCCGCTAGAGGCGCTTCCACGCTTTTCACTGTGATCTTCACAGTGAGAAGACGCCAGCGTCCATCGGAAAGCATTGAGAAATGCTTTCCTATGGACTGACTGAATGTGCGTGCGGCTCTTGCCGTGCATGCGCATTTAGCCGATGACATCTGAAGGAGGAGGAGAGTCCCCAGCGATGATGGAGCCCGGCGCTGGATAAAGGTGAGTGTTTAACCCCTTCCTGCCCTTTGCAGCCTGGCGGAAGGGGGGCCATGAGGGTGGGGGGCGGGGTACCCATTAACCCTATAGTGCCAGGAAAACAAGTTTGTTTTCCTGGCACTATAGTGGTCCTTTAACTTCGCTGTGATTTGGACTTGTCTACATTACATAGTTACATAGCTGAAAAGAGACTTGCGCCCATCAAGTTCAGCCTTCCTCACATTTGTTTTTTTGCGGTTGATCCAAAAGAAGGCCAAAAAAAAAAAAAAAAAAAAAAAAACAGTTACATATCACTGAGCAATATGGCTTTCCAGAACCTGCTTATCTAGGTGTGACCATTTATGGAGGTGGTGGCAGTGCTTAACAACAAACACCTTTACCACCATTTCACATAGAGAGTGTTGTTTCCCCAGTCTACCATTAACCCTTACAGTGCTGAGGACCCAAGAATACAGAGCAAGCCTCTATTAGAAGTAAAAGAAGCACTCAGGACAGGCAGTGCAACATAGGTAGCCCAGCTGAGGGGGTAGAGGCAGCAGGGAATGAATGGATTAAGAGCAGACACTGCATCTTCTAACAATGCAACTGCTGGCTCCCATTTACAGTGTGTTGTGCAGCGGATATTAAAATAAAACTGCGGCACAGCAGATCATCATAAGGACAACAGGTGCCAACTCTTTCCGGGCCTGAATTTAAAAACTGTGAGTGGAAATTAAGGGCTGTGATAAAGAATATATAATGTCTGCTGGATTCTGTCTGGAAGTCCTATACTACTAGCCAGGCTGTAATGTTCTAATAACATGCAAGACTTAGCTGAAATTGATGCAGTCAACCCAAAACTCTTGGTTAGGGCTTGTAAATGACAGATTCCATGCAAAACTATCAAATCATAGCTTGGTTGCTGCTTCTAAGTGTGTGATTGGAGATACAAATGAAGGTAATCAGAGGTATACAGGAGGACCAAAAAAATAAATAAAAAAATAATGTGTTTAAATTACTCACCTCATTAAAATGGCAGACTTCGTTCAGTGCAATGGTTGTTATGCATTTGTTTCACGTTCCACTTTTTGGAGATTTGAATGTGGTCTACTCTGTAGACAGTTCTCTATATTGCGACAGGAGCTTGTATTTTTTTATTCTGAGATTTTTAAATTATCCGTTAAACAAACTCAGCAGATGGATTACTGAGGGATCTGGTAGACAGAGTTTAGGATAAAAGGAATATTGCACAGTCTGTTGCTGAACATAATTAATTTTCTGCACTTTCAGAGTGTAGTGGTGTTTTGAAGAGACAGGCTCGGGCCCCGAGTGTGGTGGTGTTTTGCAGAGACAGGCTTGGGCACCAAGTTTGTGGAACCACCATCCTCTATGTCAAAGTTGAGCAAGACTGCAGCCAATGACAAAAAGGATATGGTGAGGCCTGATCGAAAGCAGTTGTTATTTGGGGATTCTATCATAAGAGGTGTGGAACTGGACAAGAATGGCCTTTATGAGATATCTTCCTGGAGCTACTGCTCACAGAGACAGTAGACGTATTTGTAATATTGTTAAGTTAGCAAAGCAGGAAGGGGAATTGGATGTACTTGTCCATCTGGGGACAAATGACTTTGCTTGCAATGAGGTTTCAGAGGTAAAGGAAGTTTTTTTTGTGTTTTTGCCAATGATAAACGGCAGGTTGCTACCACACTGTCATTCTCTGAAGTTCTGCCTGTGCATAACACTCAGAATGACAGGCGGATGTGTATTAGGGACTTTAACTTGTGGCTTGGTGAATGGTGTCGGGAGCAAGATTTGGCTTAATTTCTCATGGTAACTGTTTGGAATGGAAATAAACTGTACAAAAAAGATGGTTTGCAACTTTCTCAAAAGGGAACAAATATTCTCAGTGAGCAGTTCAGAGGTTTGGCTAGGATGTATTTAAACTAGGAGGGGGAGGCAAAAGGGTGATAAAACATCAATCCAATTTCCCCCCAAAACAAGGACAGAAGGTGCCTGTAGCAAGTGTGTTAAAAAAAACTATAAGCTTAGATTCATGTCTACAAATGCTTGCAGTTTAGGGAATACGATCCATGAACTTGTGGCTATAATGGCAACAGATAATGTAAATTTAGTCGCTGTTACGGAGACATGGTATAATGAGAAAAATGACTGGGACATAGCAATACCAGGGTACTCTTTATATAGAAAAGATAGGGAAGGCAAGAAAGGGGGAGGGGTTGCCCTGTATGTGAAGGATAGCATAAAATCTAGCCTAATAAAAGTGAGGTGAACATAGAGTCCGTTTGGGTTGTGTTAGATTTTGATCATCACACAGTAACTTGTGTAGGTGTGATTTACAGGCCCCCAGGACAAATTGAAGAGTTAGATAAGCTACTAGTTGAGGGAATAGCTAAAATGACAATGAAGGGGGAAGTTATCATCATGGGTGACTTTAATCTTCCTGATGTGAACTGTAAATCCAAAACAGCTGCTTGTGCCAGGAGCACACATATTCTAAACTCCCTACTGGGGATTGCGGGGATCCACCGAAGGACATGCTATTTCAGTTACTGTCCGTTCTCAGAATACCCTGCAACACGTTTTTTTGCTCCCCTACTGGGATTGTCTCTAAAACAACTTGTTGAGGAGTCAACTCGTAAAGAGGCCATACTAGATTTAGTGTTAACAAGTGGAGATTTGGTATCAGATATTACTGTAGGTGAAAGTTTAGGATCCAGTGATCACCAGTCAGTGTGGTTTAATATAAGAACAATGACTGAGTCACACCACACAAAAAACAAAAGTTTTAGCCTTTAGAAAAACAAACTTTTCTAAAATTAGAATATGTGTAGAGGAGTCATTATCAGACTGAAGCAGTTTAAATGGGGCCCAAGAGAAGTGGGATTATTTAAAAATTGTACTGCGGAAGGCAACAGAAAATGGCATTAGGCTGGTCAGTAAAAGCAAAAAATGTAAAGGGACACTCCAGGCACCCAGACCACTTCTGCCCATTGGAGTGGTCTGGGTGCCAACTCCCACTACCCTTAACCCTGCAAGTGTAATTATTGCAGTTTTCATAAACTGCAATATTTACATTGCAGGGTTAACTCCTCCTCTAGTGGCTGTCTACTAGACAGTCACTAGAGGGCACTTCCGGGATTCTAGCACAGGTTGTGTGAGGACCTCCAGAGGAAAGCATTGAAAGCATTTTCAATGCTTTCCTATGGAGAGGTCTAATGCGCGTGTGCGGCATTAGGTCTCCCCCGACAGCTGGCGTGATCGGTCTCCCCCGTCGGATGACTGCGAGGAGCGTGGCCGGACCCAGAAGCAGCCTCACTGAAAGCAGCCTCACTGAAAGCAGCCTCACTGAAAGCAGCCTCACTGAAAGAGGTTTTGATCACTTCAGCAACCGGGGATGGGAGGTGGGAGGGAGAGGGGACCTACAGTGACAGGAAAACGTTTTTTTTTGCTGGCACTGGAGAGTCCCTTTAAGAGACCACTGTGGTACTCAACAGATGTGGCCAAAATAGTAAAAAACAAAAAGTTAGCATTTAGTAATTATTAAAAAACAAAACCAGAGTGAGAAAGATAGACAGATCTATAAGATTAGGCAGAAAGAGGCTAAGCAAGTTATAAGAGCTTCCAAATCACACACAGAAACGAAAGTAGCACAGCCGGTAAAAAAAAAAAAGGGACAAAACATTTTTTAGATACATAAATGAGAAAATGAAAGTAAAACAAGGATTAGTTGGATTAAAAACAAAAGAAGGAAGGTATGAAGAAGAGGATAAAGGACTAGCTGACTGTCTCAATAAATATTTTTGTTCAGTATTTACAGATGAAAATGAAGGAAAGCGGCCTCAGTTAGGAAAAAGGACAGATGAGTCATTTGTTACATGTGAGTTTACCGAGGAAGAGGTTCTATTTCAATTGTCAAAAGTAAGGACAAAAAAATTGATGGGGCTTGATGGAATACACCCAACGTTATTATAGAGCTTAGTGGTGTGCTAGCAAAAACATTAACAGATTTATTTAACCAATCATTGTTAACTGGAGTAGTCCCAGAAGATTGGAAGTCAGCAAATGTTGTGCCCATTCACAAGAAAGGTAGTAGAGAGGAGTGTGGCAACTATAGGCCAGTAAGCCTTACTTCAGTAGTGGGGAAAGTAATGGAAACCATGTTAAAGGATAGGATTGTTGAACATCTAAAATAACATGGATTTCAAGATCAGAGACAACACAGGTTTACTTCAGGGAGATCGTGCAAAGCAAATCTTATTGATTTTTTTGATTGGCCAGCTTAAATAATAGATCAGGGTGGCGTCTGATTGCTCCCTGCTCGCGCCCGCCTATTTCGTTATTTTGACGAAATAGGGGGCGCGGCTTCACGAGGCTCCCGGCGCTGGAACCAGGTGAGTAAAGAGGCTTGGCTGGAGAGTCCCTTTAAGGGATCTTAACATGTATAGCTTGGAGGAAAGACGAGACGGGGGGGATATGATAGAAACTTTTAATACATAAAGGGAATCAACACAGTAAAGGAGGAGACTATATTTAAAAGAAGAAAATCTACCACAACAAGAGAACATTAGAGGGGCAAAGGTTTAAAAATAATATCAGGAAGTATTACTTAGCTTACCTAGATTTCAGTAATTCTTTTGACACTGTTGCACATGGAAGGCTTATCAATAGACTGCAATCTTTACGTTTGGATTCCAATATTGTTGAATGGGTAAGGCAGTGGCTGAGTGTTAGGCAACAGAGGGTTGTAGTCAATGGAGTATATTCGAAGCATGGTCTTGTCACCAGTGGTGTACCTCTCAGGGATCTGTACTTGGACCCATTCTCTTTAATATTTTTATTAGTGATATTGCAGAAGGTCTTGAAGGTAAGGTATGTATTCTTGCTAGTGATACCAAGATATGTAACAGGGTTGATGTTCCAGGAGGGATAAGTCAAATGGCAAATGATTTAGGTAAACTAGAAAAATGGTCAGTTGTGGCAACTGACATTTAATGTGGATAAGTGCAAGATAATGCATCTTGGATGTAAAAACCCAAGGGCAGAGTACAGAATATTTGATAGAGTCCTAACCTTAACATTTGAAGAAAGGGATTTATGGATAATTATTTCAGATGACTTAAAGGTGGGCAGACAATGTAATAGAGCAGCAAAAAAATGCTAGCAGAATGCTTGGTTGTATAGGGAGAGGTATTAGCAGTATAAAGAGTGAAGTGATCATGCCATTGTACAGAAAACTGGGGAGACCTCACTTGGAGTATTGTACACAGTACTGGAGACTGTATCTCCAAAAGGATATTGATACTTTAGAGAGTTCAGAGAAGTGCTACTAAACTGGTTCATGGGTTACAGGATAAAACTTACAAGGAAAGGTTAAAGGGACATTATAGTCACCTGAACAACTACAGCTTAATGTAGTTGTTCAGGTATGATCTATAGCTCCCTACAGGCAATCTAATGTAAACACTGTATTTTCAGAGAAAATACAGTGTTTACATTGATTGATAGGAATACCTCCAGTGGCCGTCACTCAGACGGCCACCAGAGGGACTTCCTATCATGCAGGGCCCTAAAAAGGCCCTGTACACGTCAGACGTATTAAAATACGTCTGACGTGTGCAGGAGAGAGAAGGCACTGTGTGCGCGCCTTCTCTCTCCAGCCTGTCCGCAGGGGAGGGGGGCGGGCAAAGACCGCGAGCTGAGCTGTCACTCAGCTCAGCTCGCGGCCGCGCAAACACCGCGCGCATGCGCGGTAGTGCACTCAGGACTTCAGAGGGTGGCATGAATGCCGCCCTCTGAAGTATGTGCGCATGTGCGGCGAAGCCGCTCATGCGCACAAGGGAGCAATGACGCTTCCAAATGGAAGCGTCTGATTGCTCCCTGCTCGCGCCCGCCTATTTCGTCATTTTGACGAAATAGGGGGCGCGGCTTCACGAGGCTCCCGGCGCTGGAACCAGGTGAGTAAAGAGGCTTGGCTGGAGAGTCCCTTTAAGGGATCTTAACATGTATAGCTTGGAGGAAAGACGAGACTGGGGGGATATGATAGAAACTTTTAATACATAAAGGGAATCAACACAGTAAAGGAGGAGACTATATTTAAAAGAAGAAAATCTACCACAACAAGAGAACATTAGAGGGGCAAAGGTTTAAAAATAATATCAGGAAGTATTACTTTACTGAGGGGATGCATGGAATAGCCTTCCAGCTAAAGTGGTAGAGGGTAACCCAGTAAAGGAGTTTAAGCATGCGTGGGATAGGCATAAGGCTATCCTAACTATAAGATAAGGCCAGGGACTAATGAAAGTATTTAGAAGATTTTACCATAAAATTTTCCTAAAGCACCAGCATTTGCACAGCAAGTGTCTGAAACATTTCGGAAAAGGCGAGTTTCATCTGATCTATAAAGTCACATCTTATCACATAAATCTTTATACAGCATGCTAACAGTTTATACTGGCTCTGACCGTGCCTGCATTCAGTCAGGGCTCAGATCTCGAAGGAAGACATACTTCCCGCAGTCACACACACGCACATTGAACTACACAGATGTAGACAGTTGAAAAAGAAAGAGTTTTGGTTGCCTGTTTGAGGAACTGTCATAGCTGCAGCAAGTTTTACAATCTGCTGTAGAGGGTGCATATGTTTAAATGTGCAGTTTTGGATATACAAAAAGATACTCTATCACTTGGTATTACAGATTGGTAAATAGATGTACTTAAAAGAACACTCCATGCTGGAGTGCTTATGAGACCAGGAGTGGCCTGGCATCCCCCAATTTTAAGTAATCAAATAGTTTAGTTTGTCTTCTCATCTGGGGACTTCTTCTCACCTCCATTACTGCCAATAGGGAGCCAGAAACTTCTAAGCAGGAGTTTCCATTATTGCTCCTAAGCTAAGCCTTTTTTTTAGAACAGTTTGACTTCTAACAAAGAGAAGCTACAAGGGCACTCCTGGCACCATAACCATATCAGTATGCTGTAGTATGTTGCATCCAGACCACTTAAAGGGACACTCCAGGCACCCATACCACTTCTGCTCATTGGAGTGGTCTGGGTGCAACTCCCACTACCCTTAACCCTACACGTGTAATTATTGCAGCTTTTTTATAAACTGCAATAATTACCTTGCAGGGTTAAGTCCTCCCCTAGTGGCTGTCTACTAGACAGCCACTAGAGGGAACTTCCTGGTCCCTAGCACAGATTATCTGTGCTAGAGCGTCGCTGGACGTCCTCACGCTGTGTGAGGACCTCCAGCGTCGCTCTATTCCCCATAGGGAAGCATTGAAATTCATTTTCAATGCTTTCCTATGGGGTGCGCTAATGCGCATGCACATTAGGTCTCCTCGGCCGGTGGGCGGGATCAGTCTCGCCCACCGGCCGACGGAGGAAGAAGGTGGAGCGGTGGGGGAGGAGCAGGCAGCGATAAGAATAGCCTACAGACCAAACGATCCGTTTTCCTGGCACTGGAGGGTCCCTCTCCCTCCCACCCCCCAATCCCCAGTTGCTGAAGGGGTGAAAACCCCTTCAGTGACTTACCAGAGGCAGCGACATGTCCCACGTCGCTGCTTCCTCCTCCCCCGCCGCTCCTCCTTCTGCTTACGTCGGCCGGTGGGCGAGACTGATCTCGCCCGCCGGCAGAGGAGACCTAATGCGCATGCGCGGCAATGCCGCGCATGTGCATTAGCGCACCCCATAGGAAAGCATTGAAAATGAATTTCAATGCTTCCCTATGGGGAACAGAGCGACGCTGGAGGTCCTCACACAGCGTGAGGACGTCCAGCGACGCTCTAGCACAGAAAACCTTTGCTAGGGACCAGGAAGTTCCCTCTAGTGGCTGTCTAATAGACAGCCACTAGGGGAGGACTTAACCCTGCAAGGTAATTATTGCAGTTTTAAAAAAAACTGCAA